>NC_091733.1:22426749-23676749 GCF_030179895.1 Drosophila kikkawai
AATGCAGAGCAAAATTAACTCACAACACTCGAAAATTAAGGATTACCGTTTTACAAAGCCCCAACAAAAAAGCGAGAGGAGAAACCTAATTTAACTATATACATTATACAATGATAGAGAAAAGCCTTAACCAACAATTCACGCGCCTCATTTTTGTTTCCCCTTTTATATTACGTAAGTCCCACAGCAATGCTAGAAAATAAAAAACAAAAACAAAAACAAAAAAAGAAATTAAAACTCGTAAAAAAAAACTACAACATACCACGGCTAAACCAAAACATACTAAAGATACTGATAATACCAACAAAAAAATACAAAAATACTTAGCATTATGCTCTAGACTCTAGACAAAAAAGAACCAAAATTTTACAAACAAGAAGAAACAAGAACAAACGCGATAAAGCAATGTTAAACATTTTCCACCAATTTGAGAAGCATAGTTGTTTGAATGAAATATACCAAGCAACGAAAACAAAATACTGAAACTTATTTCGTACACGCGCCCTTTGTTTTAAAAAAAATCGAAAAGCTGCCTATTTATATATTTACAAAGAAAAACAAACAAAAAACAAAATAAGACGAATCGAATCGAAACAAAACGAAAAAGAGAAAAACCAATTAAATACAAATTTAACAATTAAAAAAAAAAATACCACAAAGTACTACCTACAATATTGCAACTGCAAGTAAAGAAATACCCAACCAATAAAAAAAAAAAAAACACGAAAAAGAAAAAAAAACTAAAGAAGCAAAGCATGAATAATACGAGTATGTAAAAATAGTTTGAAATCAATTGAGTTTTGGTCACACTGCGCCCAAACTGAGCGAGATCAGGCTTCGGCTTTGCTGATCATATTTACAGTTATATACAAACACCCCTACATACCTACATATAAATATATATATACACATGCACATATATATATGGATATATGTATATATAGGTAGTTTATACCATTTGAAGCTTGCTAGGGCTCGTCTTTGGGCCGCTGATTACGAAACAAACAAAAATTAAAGGAAAAAACTAGGCTCCATATTCCAATTGTTCGCCAAAGAAGCTTCCAAAAGCGGCTGAAAATATGTATCCCCATTCAATATTTTAATTTTTCTATAGGTCACAGGACACAAAAGTTCACTTATATGATATTCCGATACCGAAATTGATCGATAATTACCAATATATTTTATTTATTAATTATTATTAATGTTATTTATTTTTAATCTTTCTTTTTGAACGCATTTTTTCGAACCTGGAATATGGAGCAAATGCAAAAAAAAAAAAAAAGCCAGAAGACAAGCCACAAAATCGATAACAGAAAAATAGTTGTAACATTTATTTGAGAATCGCTGGATTTAATGCCTACAGTTAATGTGTATAGTTACTTGATTATTGCCGCATTCGACCCACACTTAGACACAACTACACAGAGACAGGCCACATACACACACACAAATACATACACCCATGTTTGAGGTTAGAACGGAACCGGAAACTAAAACTAAGAACGAGGAGAAGCAAAGAAAGAAAGCAATTTTCAAAACCGCAGAAAGCGCAGAACAGAAGCTAAGACATAATAAATGAAAGAAACAAAGAAAAGAGAAATACATACATAAATGTTTTTTAAAAAATATATATTTTAAAACCTTGTTTTGTATTCTTTGTGGAACTGGTATGTATATTATTATATTATTAATCAACAATTATATAAATGAATCCAATTTTGTTTAGTCTGCTTTGTTTAAGTGTTGAGGATCTCATCGGCTGGCAAAAAATCGCCTTTATTCCACATATTTTCTGTCTTTTTACAACAGGCAGCAAGTGTTTGGCGATCAGCTGTTTTTGTCCATCTCTAAGTTCGAAAATTGTAATGGCCGCCGCACGGAAACGGATCTTAAAAGATTAAATAATGGCCGCCCGTCAAAATGGCCAATCAGAAGGCTTTCTTTTCGTTTCTTTACTTTACGATGATTTATTCAGCTTGCTTGCTAATTTTTCTGTTCGCCTGACACACCCGTTTAAGGCAACTTCGCTTAATTGCGCTATAAAATGTTGATTTGATTAATATTACCACATTGAAATAAAACCACAGATCCAGAGTATTACATTCAGAATTGATTTTTATTGCATCCGTTCGCCCGTCAGTTTCCCATAATAAATATATATATATTTATATAATTTAGTTATTTGCAATGCGTATATATATATATAAATGTCGCTTATAATGTGCTTTGGAGGAGCTGGAGGGTCTTGAGGGAGCAGGAGTATTATGTACAAACTTCTCGCGCTCCCACTCTCGCTCTCGCTCCGGAATTGTACATTAAAATAAATTTTTAAAAATAATATATATATTTATAGTGAATTTGATTTTGAGGGGAGATTCGAGTGTTGCGAGTGTTGTAAAAAAAAAAAGAATAATATTTTAATATATACGCTACACGCTATTAGCTAATCCGTTATCTGTTATCCAATATCCGTCGTCCGATGTGGTCGTGTCTTCAGCTAACCTAGAAAATATCTATATCCGCCATATCCATTGCCATTCCGATGAGTTAATTACTGTCTAGGGGATGTTTAGTGGGTAGAGGGTTCAAGGATTGAGGATTGCGCCTAGTTTTCTTTTTTTTTTTCTGGGGGTCTCTAATCCCTACAAATACGTCCGCGAGTCGTCCGACTGTGACCAGATGCTCGCCCACATGTCTGGGGCCAGTTCCGCGTCATCATCATCATCATCTTCGTCGTCGTCGACGTCGTCATCATCGTCATCGTCATCGCCATCTTTGGATTTCTTTGCCATTTCCTTAGCCTTTGGCAGACAAGTGTGTGGCTAGAAGGTCTGGGCATTGCGACAAACGCCGCAGCCGAGGGCAAACTCCTCGCCGGTGGGCGGATGCATCACATGAAGCGGACATTCATCGCCCAGCAGCTGCTTGGCTTTGGGCCCGGCCGGGCACTGTGGCAGCTTCACCTTTGGTATATTGGTCAGCCGCTGAAAGTCGTCGTGGCAGGTGTCGCAAAAGTGCGTTGTTCCAAAGCAAAAGAACACGGCCACCGAGCAGCAGTAGCGGCATTTGTACTCCAGGAAATCGGTACCATGCTTGGGGCACATCTGGGCACGGGCCACATCCGAGCAGCCGCCGCAAACCAGCTCCTCGGGATCGAATTTCTCACCAATTTCCGCATCGCAACGCGCCTCGCCGCCATAGTAGGCCTTCTGGCATTTGAAGCATACGTAGTAGGCATACCGATCCATGGCCAGCTGGGTCATGTTCACGTCCTTGCTGTCCGTGTCCTTGACCACGCCCTCGTACTTGATGCTGCCGGAAGCCAAGGAGAGGGTTTACAAGGGTTATTTAATCATTTTGTAGCTTTGCTTTGCTTACCGCATGAGCGCCTTGCGCTTGACATCCTGCTTGAGCCCATTAATGGGCTCCAGGATGTCGGCTAGCAGCGGATGCTGGATGTCCGCCTTGCAGATGGGGCACAGCGAGAAGCCAAAGGTGATGCGGGGACCACTCCAGCGCTTCTCCAGCACCGCCTTGCAGCAGTGATAGTGGAAAACATGGCCGCACTCCAGCTGTGGAAATTGGAATCCAAAATTAATAAGAAACAGGATTCCTTTCAGGTTAGTAACCCATCGATCCTTACATGAATAGAGGGCGCACAGGACAGGGCCTCCACAAAGCAGATCATGCACATATCGTCCGCATCCTGAGTGAGCTTGGGATCTCTCAGCTCCTCGGCTAGCTCGTTCTCCCGGCTATGGCAAACATGCTGCAGGCAGGGCAGGCACTTCCTTTCGCCGGTCACTCCGCCACAGGCATGGCCACAGGGTTTCGTCTTTAGGCAGGAGTTGGCCGCATATTCCTGGCACTGGGCATCGGCGCACACATTGCCAATCTCCAGCAAACCCGAGTTGCCGGTAAGGCCGCAGAAACGGCACCTGCCCACGGCCTCCTGGGGTCCCGAGATGATCGTGTGGCTGCCATCGCGGAACTCCACCATGGCCTTGAGTGTCTTGGAGTCGGCCAGGGCCAGCAGCCAAAAGAGCTTGGTGCGGCCGCAAGATTCGTGCAGCTCCACCCGTATGGCCTCCTCCTCCTCCTTGCACACCTGGAAGATGAAAGCAATGAGAAATCATGGAAATCTCTCCATGGCTCTCCACAGCTGAAAACTCACCGTTCGCTTGTGGGATCGCGTCTTGCGGTTGAGGTGAAGGAAGCGATCACAGTCGCCGCAGAGGGAGCCACAGGTTTCGCATTGGATAATGGCCGCCGTCTCGCCATCGTCATGGTTACTGCACAATGGCCGTGTGTCGCAGAGCTTGGACCATTGACCCGACGACAGTTTCTCCACATGATCGCGCTCCAGGACACAGAGACTGGCCAAGGCCAGCCACAGTGTCGAGGTCTTGGTGCAGTGCTCTGGGGTGCGATAGATCTCCTCCAGCCGGGTGAGATTCAGCACGGACTCGGCAATGGCCGCCTTGGTGATTTGCGACCACTTCTCGCTCAGCTTGCCCTGCAAGGTTAGCAAAGGATTAACGAAGATTACCTAACGCAATTTCTTCCACTTACGCTGGCCAAATCCCGTATGAGACCAATGATGCTCTCCGCCTGCTTGGTGGAGATCACGCCGTTGAGGAACCATCGCTGGTTCAGATTCCGCTTGGACTCCTTCCTGGGCGGCGGCGGCGGTGGCAGGGTTTCAAACTGGAAGGGATCGGTTCCGCCCGGCTCTCCAGTGGGCGGACGCGAACGCAGCTGCTGCACGGAAAGATCCAGGGAGCTGCAAAGCCGCACAAAGGCTGGAGTCTTCTCTTGCTGTCCA
Organism: Drosophila kikkawai; assembly: GCF_030179895.1. Classification (NCBI taxonomy): domain Eukaryota; kingdom Metazoa; phylum Arthropoda; class Insecta; order Diptera; family Drosophilidae; genus Drosophila; species Drosophila kikkawai. The sequence goes on from NC_091733.1 coordinate 22,431,578, forward strand.
GACTTGGCTACTCCGCTTCCTCCTCCTGCTCCCGAGCCTGTCCCTCCTCCTGCTCCCCCAGCTGCTGCCGAGGCTGCTGCTGTCGTCTTTACTTTGACCTGCAACTGCAGGGACTTGGCTATGACGGCCAGGAATATGTCCAGCAGACCCAGCCGGCTCATATCAAAGTCACTGGCCGACTGATGGGCAATGCTATAGTCCGCCGGCGGCAATCTCTGGACGCCCAGCAGCTCGGCAAAGCTCTCCGGCGATATTTCCGGCAAGATGCGACGCAGCAAGGCCGTCACCTGGCGCTGCACACGATCGCTGCCGGTGTGCAGCAGCCCGAGAAGATCCCTGAGCAAGCCGTGCTGCTGCGAGAGGTAGGAGCGACCCACCACGCTGCCGGACAGGGCCAACACCATGCTGAGCATCTCGAAGCAGTAGGTGTCCGGTGCCCGGTTGCGTTCTGGAGAGCTTTCGCTGCTGGTTGAGGGTGCAGGTGCGGGTGGCTGCTGCTGTTGCTGCTTGAGACCGTGCGCCAGGTTCGCCAGCTCCCAGTCCTCTTTGGCCCGCTGAGCCTCCTTGCGAATGGCATGGACTATGTGGACAATGACCTGCTTTTGCAGATGTGACAGCTTGCTGCGCGAGAACAGAATGCCCACCATGTGCTCCCTGAGGTCTAGAGAGTCTGCCAGCAGGGAAGTGCTGGCTCCGGCTCCTGATCCTCCTGCTCCTCCTCCTCCTCCGCCACCGCCGCCGGCGCTGGGTGGTGCTGAATCCGGTGGCACTAGATCCGAGCCCACATTGCTGATCAGCTTGCCAAAGACCTGACCAGTGATCAGACGGAACACACGCAAGGTTTCCGCCTCACAGATCTGCTGCTGGATGCGCGAGGCATGGCTCAGGCGCAGGTGGGGCTGCTGCATGAGATGGGGACGCAGCGGATCCATGGGATCCTCGGCACCCAATGCACCGCCTGTGGGCAGGCCCAGCAGCTTGATCTGTCGCACGCGCAGCGTATTCTCGGGACCGTGCAGTTCCAGGCGAAAGTGGGTGCAGCTATCATCTCCGATCTTAGCCGAGATCCAGGCGCAGGCCTTGGGATCCACGTCCGTTGACTTGATCACATTTGTGTCGCCCAGCGATTGGCCGGCATAGAAGACCACATTGAGGACCTTGTTCTGAATGTCCCGGCTGTTGTCGATGTGCACCAGGAGGTAGCGACAGGCATAGTTAAGCTTCGTGAGCGACATCTCGATGATCTTGCACTTGTTGCGATCCTCCTCGTCGCTCTCCCAGAACGTCTCCGTGGAGTTGTCGGTGAGGGACTCGGCCATGGCGGGTCGCGAGGACACCGTCACCTCGAACATGCCCGCCAGATCGGTGTAGCAGAGCAGTCGGGCGCCAGCTCCAGCTGCCACGGGATGTGGCATCACCACCTGGTTGTGCTCCGCATCATGGGGATGCTGATTCTCCGGCTTGAGCATCATCGACACCGCCATGGCATCGTTTTGCTCATCCGACTTGGACAGAATCTTGGAGATGTTGCCAAACACATGCGAGCTGTGTAGGAACTGGTGATCCGCCTGGCGGAAACGTATGCCAAAGCACTGGATGGCTACCCGCTGCAGCGGCGAACCCAAGGGCAAGTGCAGCGTGAGATCTGCCACTGATTGGAGCAGGACATGCAGAGACTGAGTGATTAGGTGGGCAAACCGCCCGCTGATCTGGGTATAGGCCACTGGGTGCTCTAGCGAGGGCTCCGCCGCCTCCTCTCCGCCGCTCAGGTGGTGAGGATGATGATGATGCTGATGCTGGTGGCTTTGGTGGCTCCCAGCCACTGGTAGCGAGCTGACAAACCACCACATGAGATCGTGCAGGCACACGCCCTGGGTGACGCTTCTCAGCAGCCAGTTGAGAGCCTGCAGAGCATAGATTCGGCAGGCGGCAATCCTAAGGCTCCTGCGCATGGCCGCCCTCAGCCTGTCCAGCTCGTGCTTCTGCGTGATGAAGGCCATGGCTGGACGGGCCAGAAGCAGGCTAGCTGATCCCGATCCCGAAGCGGAGGCTGTCTGATCGCCTGGCTGATCGCTGGCGGATCCCTCGCTCGCCTGCAGCACGGACACATGGGCCAGCAGCTTGTGCGGCACCAGGCGTCGCAGATGCTCAGAAGGATAGCAGATGAGCAGGGAGCCATCGCCCTCGCTGGTCGAGTTGTTTCGCCGGCGATACACCACCTTGGGCTGTGCCTCGGCTGTTCCTGGGCCCACTTGCATCTGCTGGTGATGCTGCTGAAGCTGCAAATGCAGCTGCTGCTGCTGCTGCTGGGGATGATGCTGATGGTGCTGCTGCGGCTGTGGCGGATGGTGTGGCGTTGGGTGGTGGGCCAAGGCAGCCCAGCCCTGGCCCATGGAGTAGCTGCGATGGAATTTCGAGAGGTTGCCACCAGCGCCCACAGTGGCAGGTCCTCCTCCTCCGCCGGCTGCCGTGGCCATTGAACCCGAAATTAGCTCGTAGTTGTTGGGCTCGCAGGACTCATAGGAGATCTCCGAGAGAGGCTGTTCCAAAAACAAAAAAACTGTCAGAAAAACTCCCCCTGAAAGCAAAATCTTCCCCCATCAATCCTTACCCGATCATAGCCATTGTTGTCGTTGCCAGGACCCAGGCCAAACATCTCGTAGGGCAGATCCTCGTGGCCAGCAGTGCCCAGGCACTCCAGGCAGGCAAAGCTCTCCGGTGCCAGCCAGACATTCTCCGGCGTAACCGGCGGCGGTGGACCACCCACAAAGCTCTTACGGAAGGCTCCACCAATCACAGCGCTGGGACCATACTTGCCACCGCTTAGACGGGCCATCCGGCTGCAGCGACTGGTGCTGGGTTTGAGGTCGGAGCTGTGCTGATGCTCAATCACCACGGGCATGGCCACCATGGACATCTGTTGCGGCGAGCGTTTGGGATTCGAGCTGGTGCCAGCGGCAGAGGCAGAGGCAGAGGCAGAGCTGGAACTGGAGCAGAGCTCCAGCAGGAATGTGGCATTCTCCCGCATGGTGGTGTACACCTCGGCGTTGGCTATCAAGGTGGTAGACTTCACGCCAAACAGATTCAGCTCGTTGCCTGAAAAGAGTAGGAGTAAGGTTATAAGTTTTGGATTTCTATTGAAATCAAACTCACCTTCGGCGGCACTGGACTCCAGCTGGCGGGCGGCGCTATTGATGTTATTGACGCTGCGACAGGAGGCCAGGTAACGATCCCGGCAGGGATCGCACATGAGGAACCAGGATGAGGCTCCCTTGCCACCCTCGCCGCAATTGCCGGCCCATCCCTCACAGAAAATACCCACCGAGTTGTAGCCCTTGCCCTTGGCCGACTTGCCGCAACCAGGATGCGCTATCCGCATGTGGTAGGTCACCGGCATGGGCAGGAAGAGCTCACAGATCTCGCACCAGCTGCCATCGTCCTTCTTCTTCCGCTTACACTTTCTCCCGAGATCCTTGTCGCCGCCACCGGTGCCCTGATCCGTTGCCTTGCCACCGCCGCCGCCCTCCTTGAGCTCGCCTTCACCCTCACCGTTGGGATCGCGTCCGCCCGGGGAGAGCAGGCGTGGCTCCCGCTGCTCCAAAGCATTCGATTGCACAATCTGAACACAGCCAGAGCAGATCTGCTCCCACAGATACACAAGGCATCGCAATGCGGGCGGCAGGACACTCACCATCTCGGGCAGAGCCTGCAGCTTCTGGGCGGAGGCATCCGCATCACCGCCGCCACTAATAAGATTCTTGCGATGCTTGCTCCGGTTATGCAGCGAGCAGTTGCCGCTCTTGGTTAGCGTCTCCAGGGTAGAGGGGCGTATGTTCAGGTAGTTGCCCGCATTGGCCACCTCGACGGAGTGCCTTTGCTGGGCCTTTTGCTCCCGCGATAGCTGAAGACGTGGATCGCCGGACTCGCCGCGACGCGTCACCACCGTGGCACCCTCCTTGGGCAGCCCGGGATGGAATTTCAGAAAGCTGGCGCAGGCCATGGCATCATGAACAACGCCCTCGTGCCACAGCAGGGCGGCAAAGACCGCCCGAATGCTCTCGGCAAAGGAGGGCGGCATGGCCCGCTTGATGGGACCCATGGACAGGCCGCTTCTCTTCGCCGATGCTGAGGTGGTGGCCAATTGGAGTTCGCTCTGCTGCTCACCCTGCTGCGTGGTGGTTGTGGTGATCTGTAATAGACTCAGGTCATCTTCCAGGCCACTCAGCTGGCTTGGCTCGGTCTGGAGCAGGGCAGTCTTCTTGGGCGTGTGCTTAGGCGTGGAGAGCAAAGCCGCCGTCTGGCTGGCCGAGTAGTTGGGCCTCCGCATGCTGGCCAGGCTGAACTCGGGCTCCTGATCCTGTTGCTGCTGGCTGCGATTGCCATTGCCGCGCGGCGAATCCTGGCCGCCCATGGCACGCACCAGCTCCCGGACGGACACACCCGCCAGTGGTGGCGAGTGGGAGGGTGTCAAGGGCTGGGATCCTTCGACGGCATCGCCTTTGAACCACTTCTGCAGAGCCTGGAGCTTGATGGCTCCACCGCCAACTACGCCGGCAATGGCCGAGCCTATATTGGCAGGTAGCAGCTCCACGGCAGCCAACGCCTCCTGTTCCGGCTCCCGATCATCATCAGGGTCGTCGTCGTCCTCCAGCAGCAACTGCTCCTGCTGCTTCTCTCGCTCCTCTTCCCGCGCCACCAGATCTGCATGCTTGGAGGGATACAGGAAGGGATTTGTACCGGCCAGAAAGCGTCCGGGCTTGCCGGACTTGGCTGGACTCAAGACCGGACTAGGATCTGCCTCCGGGTCTGGACTTGCCTCACCACTGCCCGAGGGGCTGACTAGCGGCTGCTGCGGCGCCTCCTCTTCGTCCTCCTCCTCCTCCTCTTCGTCCTCCTCCTGGTCGGGCCGGTCGTGGCCGTGCCCGTGGCTGCCATGGCGTTGGGCCTGTGCATCCTCTGCTCCCTTGCATGCCCTGCTTGCCTCCTTGTCGGTCACCGGCTGGAGCAGGGTCCGGGCCAGATGCTGATTGAACTGCAGGCACCAGGCCTCCGTCGGATACCAGCCCATTGTGCAGTGCTGACGAATGGACTCTGTAGAGAGGCGCAGCCAGATGCCGTCATCGTTCTCGATCTCGTCGATAAACGAGATCACGCCGCCCACGCGCACCACGCCCACCTGCTCCGACTGCAGCGTGGGATGTGACCGAATCCGAAGTCCGGAACTGTGGCGAGCCTGTAAAGAAATGGTGATGGGTATTCGAGGTTGATGTTGATTTGCCAAGTCGATTAAATCTTCCTTGGCGGAAATCACAAGAAAATGGTGATCTAAGGATGTTTCTATACAAATGTTGCCACATAAATGTTGATATAAAAATGTTGCACACAAAAGTTGCTACACAAATGCAGCTCCAAAAATGTTACTACACAAATGCTGCTACACAAATGTTTCTTGACACGTTTTTATACACATTTTGCCACACAAATGTTGCTATAAAAATGTTGCCACACGAATGTTGCTATACGAAAAAAGTTTAGAGGGACAAAATCACGCACAGAAAGACGGACAAAGAGGACAGAAGGACGAGCATGGATAGAAAGACGGATAAAATCATGGACAGAGTGACCAACAGCAAGATGGACACTGAGACGGACATAGGACAAACAGACAGTAAGACGTGAAGATTCACGAAAAGATCTCACCTTAATTAGCTAGATAAAATGAAATTAATAAAGATAAACAAAAACGAGCGCTGATGACAAATATGCAAACCTAATGTTCGTCAGACAACTGCCCTATCAATGCAAAATATAAAAAAAATAAGCAATAACTGTTAAAAAATAACTTACCTGAAAGCGTCGCAGCTTACTGGGCGCCTGTGGCCTTCGCTGGGCGCTACTCCTTTGAGTGGGCGGAGGCAGGATGCCCTCCTTCACATCCACACGGTAGACCTCCTCCAGCTGTATGCCATCAATGGTCACAGCCAGACAGTAGGCACCCACCGAACTGGGCGTCCACTGGACACTAAAGGTACCATCCTCCATGTCCTTGGCATTCAACAGCTCCGTGATACGCGTCTGCACTGGACTCGCGTAGCGCAGCTCCTCGAACGAGTAGTTGGTGAAGGGTTTCATAAAGGTAATGGCCTTGAAAACCATCTTCTCCTTGCTGGTGGGCTCGTAATTAAGGCGCGGCGGCGGTCCTAGGCCACCAAAGCCCCAGGTATCCGCAGAAGCACGTCGCATCCACAAGTTTGCGCCGGACGACGAAACACCGGTGGCTCCAGTGGCAGCGATACCGGTCAGGGCACCAGAACCAGTTGCTGCTGCACCATTTGAGCCCGTAGGTATCGCCTTGATCTCCACCTTGAGCTCGGGTACCAGCACCGCATCCCCGTACTGATCCCGAATGGTCACCGTCACCTGAGAGGGCCAGCCATAGCGCAGGGGTTCCGTGATCGGGTTCAGTTCACATCTATAAGATTTAGACATTTTTTATAAGTCGAGCAATTCGGTTTTAATTTTATGAAAACTTCGGTTTGCCAAAGTTAGCTTTCTTTTGTTGTCATATTTATGTTAAATATATTAAAAGATTAAGTACATACTTATTGGGATCCAACCGCGACTCCGGCTGCAACCAGGCCGCCAAGCGGGCGCCCGACGATCCCGGTGCTCCGCTGATAAAGTCCTTGAGGAATTGTCGTTCATTTGACTGAGATCTGGAATAATACGATTTGGAAGAGATTAGACCAAGTGCGATAAGCTTTCATCTAAATAAAAAAATATATGTATTATTATATTGGTATGCATGTATTGGAATATTCCCCATTGAAAATTCTCCTTGGGGGTCTTAAGGTCATGCCATCAACAGGTAGAACCTTGGGTCATTCCATCATTCCATTCTCATTACGTATTATCCCAATTCGATCGGTTCTCTCTCTGACCTTACTCTCTCGATCCAATTAGAATCGCTGCATCAAAGATGGACCGCCCGGGGTCAGCGGAAGGCGAGGGGCACGTAGGGACCAAAGAACAAGGAGGTAGAGGAGTAGAGAAAAGGGAAATAAGGAAAGGAAAGCCAAATGATAAGTGGTAAGAGGGGCGAAGGGCACGTACCGGCGCAGCGGGCGGTGCACGTGTGTGTGAGTATGTGACTAAACGGACTCACGGACAAACGAACACGCACGCGCATGTAGCGACGCGTGAGAAAAGAAAAGATCGTAATGAAACCCAGATCCCAAAACAATAACATCGGGCGATAAAGTGGTATGATTTTGCTATTACTGATAACGGGCGTAAGTCGGAATACATATGTACATATGTATGTATATTGTATTTGATCCGTAATACCAAAGGTATCTACTGATGTTCTATCTAAAAATTTGATAAGCTTAAATGAATGAATGCAAGTTAAACTTGGAAAAGTAAAACTAATGAATGCTCAACACTTTTCAATAACGGAAATCCTAGTTACAAGTAAGAAATAATAGGAAAAATGGGAATTCTACCAACAACAGGTGACCCACCAACACGGTTCGTGACAATATTCTTCATTATTTTGGGGGAAATTGAGGGTTTGCATTAGCGGGAAATTCGGAAATGTGGCGGAAAAGTGATAGGAAAACCAAATGGAATCGAAACACACACAAAGCTGCGGACACACATTTATGTATATTATTATTTACATAAAAAACAAATAAAACAATACCGAAAAAGTAAATACAAACGAAATTGAAAATGGAAATGAAAAAGAGGGAGGAATTCGTTTGGAGTTTTCCAACGAAAATGATAATGTCAGACGGGAGCCCCCCAGTACTCCCCGTGTGGCGCGACCCTGCACTTCAGGGCGCAAGCAAAACAAAACAAAGCCGAAGATCGGGGCAAAAAGAGAGAAAGAGAGTAATAAAAGGGGGAGGGAGAAATAGAGAGATAGAGAGAAAAGAATAAAAACAAAGGGCAGCAACCAACTGTGGCCACATGTGTGGACTCGTGTGCGTGAGCTACCTGTGGGAAACACGTTTCCACTGCAATTTAACCCCGTTACCCCCCCTGGAGTACCCTATATCCCCTTCCAACTCCCCCATACACTTTAAATTTTATTTGAATAAAAAAGAAAGAAAAAATATTATGATTACGGATATCTTTTATGATGGGCTTATAATTCTCAAGTCGTTTTCGCAGGACGGTGGAAGTTTCCTTAAGTTTAGCTAAATTTAAAATATATCAATAGGTACAGAAAATAAGTCGAAATATTTGCTTAACAAAAACCTCTACTTTAATTACGATAATTATTGTAAGTTTTTATTATTTAAAGTTAGTTAAAAACCCCTAACCACACGTATCTTGCAGGACATATAGCATTTTATCTTGATCATTTCTTATATATTATTCGGTTGAGTGTAGGTACTCTCCACAAAGAAATGGAAGTGGAGCGCAGTGGAACAAGTTGCGGAGTCGCGAGTTCCAGTTGTGGTGGAGTAGTGCGAGCGAGATGGGTAGGTTTGAGGGAGAGAGAGGCCAGTAAGTGTGTATTCCCTATTGCGGCAATGTAATCGTTCATTCATTCATTCAATTCATTTTTATCGAGGCACAAAATGCGGAAGAGTTGCCTTGGCCAAGGGGATACAAAAAAAAAAAAAAAAGAAACAAAAAAAAGGGGGGAGCGGGGGTAAAGGGAGAGAGAGAGAGATAGAAAGCCGAAGAGATAGTATGAAAGAAAGAGAGCTGGCGAGGCAAGGGCAAACAAAGTCAACTCCAAGTCTGGTTGTATGTGTGTGTGTGTATGTCAATGCATTTATCGCTCACTCAACCCTAGAAACAAAAACCGAAGCACTCTAAAAATATAATATGATAGCAATAAAAATATCAATATTCAATCCGTTCTTATTTCACCACGATTGATCGATTTTCGAATTGAAACAGAAATCTACTTTTCGAGCTTGAAAAGATCTTTGAGAGCTGCAATTGGAAAGGAACTAGGATTTGTTACAATAATTGTGGGAAATATATACATATACATATACATTTTTATTTTATTTTCTGAATATTATATAACTGGATCATATTTTGACATTTTCAGTCATTATACAATTTCAAGTTCTCTACAACAAAAGCTCTTAAAGATATAAATATTCTATGGTTTATTATATAATTATTTTATGACCCTCAAATAAATTCGTAAGTGAATTTATTATGAAATCCCCAGAGATTCCGTGACGCACCCCCATATACAATACAATTCAAAAGCAGTAGTGAGCCATTGACACCCATTTTCGTATCGATTTTTTGAAGGGGGGGAGTCTGGAGGGAGAAGATCCGGACTTATAGATAGAAATCACCGATCCACCAACGACGTAATAATTTAGTGAGCCCGCATCTCTTCCTCTTACTCCCTCTCTCTCTAGCTATGCGTGTCCCTGCCCTTCTTACTCTCTCTCTCTCTCTCTCCCCGGACTGGAGCGGTGCAACTTCCGCTTTGCCTCCAAATTGAACGCAAATTGATTTGTTGCAATGTGCGGGAGGGGGTGGAAAATTGAAAGGGGACTGTGGAAAGGGAGGCTAGGGGGTAATGGCATCAATTAAATTTACCAACCTCCCCACCTAACCCCTCGCGAGCCAATTAAAAGCAAGCCATCTCGCTCTGGAGAATGGCAGAAGCTCTGAACGAACGTGAAGGCACATACAATGGGACACATACACACATCCTACTATAAACTAACATTTAGCAGACGATTGACAGTTGCGGACATAAAAATATGGTGCATTACTTCAACCAAAACTCAATCTAAAAATATTTATTATATCTCAATTTCATTGAATTACAATCCTAATCATCATAAGTTCTTATCTATTTTAAATTTGTCTTAATAACCTAACAATAAATATTTTTTTCGGTGCATTTATTGTGACCGCAACTGTACTATGTTTAAATTCAGTATGGCAAAACGCATTTGTACATTTGTCGAATGCAGCGGCTTATCGGAAGATCGTTAGTTCGCCAACAATTGTTAAATCTATTGTTAAATAATCTCACCGTTTAGGAATTTTACTTTGAGTTCAAATTTAAGTTTATACATATAGCCCAATATAAGACAAACAAATTTAACTTAAACTTCTAAACGCACTTATCATGTATGTATATGTACGTAGGTGGGTAGGCAGTAGGCAGTGAAGGAGTCATTTTCGACCCTATAAATCATATAAATCACATATATTATTGATCAGCATAAACAGGAGAGTCTTACTAGCCATGTTTGGGGAAAACAAATATTTTACAAATTTTTTACAAATTCTAATTGCATCGTTAAAATGTTCAAAAATGAATAAAAAATGTCAACTAGAAAAAACGTAGCACAAAACAGCTTTTTTATTTATTTTTATGATATTTTTAAGCTTTAATTTCCCCAAAAATGATCATATAAAATTATGAATTAATCAAAAATTAGGTGATCCTGTGAGGATATTTTCCAAATTTCCCTATTAGATAGTGTAACAGATTTTTTTTTATTATGAACTGAAAGTTTTCGTAGGCATTTTGGATAGGAAGTTAAGCGTTTCGTAAAAGAACTAGTACAATTTGTTAAGACCCCGTCTCCACTGTGGATGACAAAAGATCACAATAAAGGGCGACTCAAAGTGGATTTGATCTGTTCTTGTTATTCCGCCGTCGTTGGTTTATCGTCTTCGGGCTCTTCTGCATTTTACATACCAATGTATATATGATGGGCCCCTTAGTTTGGAATGAAATAAAAAGCGGTTCAGCTGATTTAATTTATCGGAAAGCCCTGCTGAGCAGCCCCTGAGATCAGCTGTGAGGCCGCTGAGAGAATGAGAGCCGCCAGGAGTGCACTGAACAGAATCGAGGTATAGGTATTTATAAAATTAAAAACAAATAAATATTTGAAATTTAGTTTGATAATTTATTTATTTATTTAAAAAATCAATAACTAAGCTAGAATTACATTAAATGCAATTAGAAAAGTGTTTTTGTTTTGATTTTTTTAAGATTTATCAATCTGCATACTAAATTTAAGTGTTTTTATAATACAAATTTCAAATTTTTGACAATTTTAGCAATGTAACCCCTTATTAAATTGTTGTAAAATTCTTTTTTTTCTTGCAGACTGCTGATCAAGAATATTTATGATTTATAAGGTCGAAAATTACTTCCTGTCCCCGCAAGGATATTAAAACAAGCCTTCAGCAAAGTTTCATATAAAATGCATGCCAAGTGATAGATAAATGACCATCCCTGCGATCGGTGCAGTGTAGAGAGCGTTCGCTGACTAATCCAGTGAGAGAGGAAAATGGAACGGGGAAGTGGAACGTCGGAACAGTGGAACGTGGAGCGGGTAATGCTCTCTTGTTTTCCAACGATCGGCAACTATATATCTACCGTATTCGTTAACGAACCGCCTTCGAGATCGCAACGTTGACCGTGTGCGGGGCTTACTATATTATTATTTATATACAATCCGACAATCCGAGACTCGCGACGCCGTCTTTTTTGTTGTTCTTTTTCTTAGTGTTTTGTGCTTTATTTTATTTTTTTCTCTAAAAAATTCAGTGAGTGACGATGAACAGCATTAATATGTATTTTAGTGCCGTCTCTTAAAATATCGCTGCCGGGGAAAAAAGAGAGCGCGATAAACACAGTGAGGAGTGCCTGAGAGCATTGCAGTTTAATTGTCAATGTAATTGAGAAAAAAAAAAAAAAATATTAAAAAAAAAAACAACCACAGAAATTGAAAAGTAGAACAGGGAGTGGGAAGGAGGAAATCGGTGGGAGAGAGATAAGACAAGAATAGTTATGACGCCGACGTCGAAGATGCAAATCCTATGCCTAACTGTGATCCTTTGGCTCCTGCGGTTCCAGTCGATATTTGCATATGTGAACCTTTACAACCGCCTACCCGGCTATGCGCAGACCTCCTCCGGAGGCCAGGATTTCCTGTCTGGCCATCACCCCCATTCCAGCTCCGCGGCCGGCGCCGCTGTCCAGCAGCAGCAGCAGCAGCAGCAGCCCGTCAACCAGGAGAACCTATGCAGCCACTGCGCCTGCACCCATCTCAAGGCCATCTGTGACTTCCAGCTAAACAAAACGGTAAGTTTCGTCGTCGGCCTGAATCACCACCCCACAAATACAAATGCAAACGCAAGCATAGAAAAAGCGGTTTTAGACATTAGTTAATTGGTCATCGACTCGATATTCTGTCAGGGCCGAAAAAGCTGTTTATAAAAAAGTTCTACCACTTTTTGAGGCCTGCACGGGATTATTGCATTGGAAGTGTCGGGAAAATGTGATTGGAAACAATTCGATTTGTTGGGACTTATCTAAAATTGTGATTCTGATTTTAACAGATTCTAGGTTCCTTTTAGTAAATCAAAAGAAGTAAAAAATCTAGTTTCTCTATAAAAAAAAAAAAAACACACTAAGCTCGTTTTAGGCCATAATAGAGCTTACTAACCCCTTCTTTTGTGAGCTAAAAATGGGATTTAACCGAAAAGTCTTAAGCTTTAGCTTTTCCTTTAAGACTCCAGTTTTAGACAAATGTTTGACTTGGCAAAATGGCTAAAAAAAAAGCTTGAGATAGCCTATTTTAGTTTCCAGAATTTTCGATGCAGCGAGCTTCGACCAAAGTCCCTTCATATCTTTGCAGAAACTCGTCGAATCAAAGCTGCAGCTAGTATAAAATCTGAAAGTCTTTGGGCTTATCTTGTAATGCATTTTAAAATAAAAAAAAACAAACAAAACAAATGTTTGTATATACAAAGATCACACTGAAACATGTCACATTGTTATGGGTTTGGTACAGTGGTCACTGGTCTCAAAAACCAGATGTCTCCCGCTCTTCTAATTAGCGAAAACCTGTAGCATGTCAGCAACATTTTTTTAGTGAAATTAGCATTTATGCGAAAAGTACTTTGAAAAAAATCGAGCTTGGTTTTTGAATATATTGAAATTGCATTTGACAAGAAAATGTTGGGCAAGTGTCTGCATTTTCAGCGTTTGAACCATTTCAGGCGTTAATTGCAGTGATTAATGGCAAATCATGAAAAATGGTCGTGTTCAGCAGCAGTTATTGTCACTTATGGCAAATCACTCAATAAATAATGGTATCTGATTATTACAAGTAAACGGTGATGTTGCAATAAAAGGGAAATGGGTGCATTCAGCAATACCAATCGATGAATAATATTGATCTGAGAGATATTTCCTTATTATATTATAACTGTGAATCACAAACATTTGAGTTTTCTTAAAGTTTTACTTCAATAAGTAGAAATGCTAAACATAATCAATGAAATCATAGTTAAATTAATTGATTTCCTGATTGTTATATTTTTATTGAGTGACTGATTACTAAGCACCACTTTCTTATAAATCACTAAAGGTTTACGTTGTCTTCTACGCTATTGATTAGAAATCAACGGTAGTTAATTTATCAGTGTTCAGACCGCAATTTGTTTATGATTACTCTATTCTTTTATTATTTATTTAGTGTGATTTATTGCGTTAACAATTTGTTTTATTAAAGCTAATGTTACAAATTTAGGTATTTAAAGCTTTTCTAGTACATTTTAATAATTTTATGATTTTAAAATTTAATAAGTTCAAGGAAAAGATACATAGGCCACAAAAACCTTGATGATTAGATGATTAGAAATCACACAATTGATTATTAAACTATACTTGTAATAATTTTTAGATTATTTCAATAACAAGTCACAATTTTAAAGTGATCTACAATGCTGAGGTATCACTGTACAGTCTACACATTTCCAGCAGATGTGGAAGCTTTTGGCAGCTAACTGCAAAAGTAAACTCAAATAAAACGCACCAAGGCAAGCGGATAGAACAAAGCAAAGTCCAGAAAACAGAAGCTGGAAAAGTGAGGAGGAGGAGGAGGAGTAGGAACAGTGAGTGCGTAAAGTACGCTCACTCCAAGCCTCGTCGGGTTTAGTTAGTGGCCATTGTTGACTTAGTAGTCTGGAGGAATGAACCGCCATCAGAGCAAGTGTTTTCATTGTGACATTCGGTTTCCTTTCTTGTGATTGATAATGCACTTAAGAGCAGGAATTTTCTGATAACGAAAGAGTCTCAAAAACGATAATTGTAGCTTAGAAGAATATTTCAAAAGATTTTCTTTAATGTTTTCTGTGTTTTAAGAAAGCAATAAAATGTATGAATATAAAATGAATTTCTGGAAATTCATTTCAGAAATGAACTTGATTGTTTACATTTTTCTCAGCGAGCAATGAACCGCCTTGAATACTATATTTCTTTTTACATTTATTTTGTGTGAAAAGGAAATAGTTTTCCAAGGAGAAAATTTGCTGTTGTGAAACACTTTTGATTAATACGCACGCTAAATCAGAATATAAACAAGAAGAAGCTGCGTGCAAAATGAAAAAAAAAGTATAAATGAAAAACGAATGAAGGCGGCGGCGGCGGCGCCGTTGCCACTCCCTCTTCCTCTTACGTTCCCCCCGCTCTTCGGCCTGCCCCGCCAACACGTTCAACAGGTTATGCTAATGAGTCAGGTGCGTGTATATATGTATATACACACACGTCATATATATATACGTGTGTGTTTTCGCTCTCCGCCACACTCTTTTTCTCTGTTTTCTTGAGAATTATGAAGAGCGAACAAGTGCAAGTGATTGCCGTTTTAATCCTGAATTTATGACAGGACGCATAATAATAATAATAATAAAACTGACCATGAACAAATTTTGGGGTAAATTCCAGCTTAAGGAAAATTTTTAAAAATATTTTGTAGCTTTTTAAAAACAATAACATTCTTTATAAGCCTGTTTAAAAAGAAAATACCTTACTTCAGTTTGCAATCTTAAATTTATCACTACTAAAAATCCATTAATTTTAATTTTTTTTCTAGTTTTTGTAAAGTTAATAATTAAAATTTTTCAAAATTAAAAATGTTGCAAATTTCATTAAATTTTGAAAAAAATAGGATTTTTTTTTAATAATAATATCAATTTTTAAAGTATCTATACCTAAGCCAAAAATGCTGTTCAATTCGGAAGCGTGTTTGTGTTAGTTTTTATAAGGTTAAAAAATATGCTTACTGAATTTAATTTTTGTTTTTGTTTATGAAATTTCACCTTTTGTCAATTTTAAAGAAGTAACCCCTTATAAAATAAAATAAAGAAAATATTGCAATGTTAAATGATTATTTTTGGAAAAACTCGAAATTTAAAAAATCTGTAAGCATCTTAGTGTTAGTTTTTATAAGGTTTTTAAAATCTGCCTACTCAATTTAAGGTTTTAACTAGTTTCATTTTTTGTTAATTTTCAGCAATTTTAACCATGTAACCCCTTATAAAATTTTAAAAAATTAGCTAAATAAATATTTTTCCTCCGCACATGGCTATAACGATTCGGCTGTTGATGCTGATCAAGAATATATATGATTTCTAGGGTCAACAGTGACTCCTTTTGACTGAAATTATAAGCCTTAAATAATTTATGAGACATATATGTATTTAAGGGAGTGCTCCCTTCATTTGAACAAGAAAATAATAATAAGGCGTAGGAAAGCGAAAGTGTTTGCTGAAGGAAAAAGCAAGATAATGAATGCAGGTTGAATAAATATCGTTACGCTGTCCCCTTAGAATATCAAGTATATACTATATATATAGGCCAATATCTTGGTTGTGAAGAATTCTAAATGGTTTAATAGTACTTCGAATAATGGGATGATTCAAGGTCATTTCAATCAAATGTCCAGCTATAAAAATATATAATTTAAGAAGCTTTTGCCGCTATATAACATTCCTTTCTCTAGTTTTAACTCAGTAAGGCACAACATTGAATCGAATCATATGTTTACCACAAGTCCGAGTGCAGTTCCTGGAATTGAATCACAAGGCTATTCATAAATCAGTAATCAATAATCCGAACGCTCTACTCTCTGGCTCTGATCTATATATATACATATGTGTATATCTTGTATGGAATATATATCTTGTATTTCGACTACATGTACACACAATTTATGTACACATTTATCTTGTATCGCTTTTTAGAAGTCGTTGAATTCTGCACTTCCTCCAGTAATTGAGTGAACTTAGGCGCTCTCCCCTTACTTATCGTTCTTTCTTTTTTTTTTTTCGCCCGATTTATTCTGTGTGTTCTGTGTGTGTGTGCGTCATGTGTCGTCATCTTGCAGATACAGAAATTTTATTTATTTGCTGCGTGGGCCTGCAGTTCAGTCTTATTTTTTTCTATGTGCCAAAGTGGAGGAGAAACAGACACAGAATAAAAGAAAACATAAAGCCGAAAGCCGAAAGCAAGCCAAATGGAAATGCATTCCTCCACCCACTTTTGCCACCGACCCCGAGAATTTCGGAGATTGACAGTAATAAGCCAAAAAGACTTCTTATATAGTGTCAGCAGCTGTTAAATACCGGAAAAAGGCCAGCGGAGAACTTAAAAACAAAACCAATTCAATCTGTTTGCACTCAACGGAGGGTTTGAGGGTTGGAAAAGCGAAATTGTTAAGTTTTAGAAAGGATTATTAGGAGGTTTTTATAACAAATTTGATCACAGTTTTTCTTAACTTTAACGTGATTAAGCAATAAATAAACATTCTTAATTTGCACTTTATAGTGTGGAAATCGAACTGGTTAACTTTTTGAAATATCCTAACTTTAGGTTAGGTATTTATAAACATAGCCTGGGTTTTTTTTTTAAATAGAGCCAGATTAATTTTAACCCAAGGTTAGCTATCTTCAGGTTTAATATCTTTCACTTTTTTGAATCTTGCTCAGAATTTAAGCCTGAGATTACTGATTTTCTTAACTCGAACTTGATTATGTCTTAATCGAAGTTGTTAACTTTTGGAAATGTCCTAACCCGTGGTTACATATTTCCAAACCATATTTAACCAGAGGTTAGCTATCTTCAGGTTTAAAAACTCAAAGTTTACTAAGCTCAGCCTGAGCTTGACTCTATGTTTTTGTATAGCTTACTTACCAAATCGATTTATAAATTAAGTAAGTCTTTATATTCAAGAGTTAAAGTCAAAAGATCTTCCTTATATAAAGAAATGTCCCTAAAAATTGTTCCCAATGTAGAAAAAATACAAAAGGAGGGGGGAAAAGGAGAGGGAAAATGGAGAGGGAAAATGGAGAGGGGAAAAGGAGGGGGGAAAAGGAGGTGGGAGACCTGTAAAGTGTATATGTTTTAGTGGAATGCGCCTACTTAAATTCCCATTTGGAATGGCTACTTAAACTACTTGGGACCCGAGAATGTTATGGCTGCTGCGAGCTGCTAAAAATCCATCAAGTGCCACACAAATTGAACGTTCGTTCCACAAACAGAAACAATAAACCAAACCAAGTGAGGTAAGGAGGCGGCGGCTACGACGAATGTGTGAATGCAATGAGAGCTGCTCGCTGGCTGGGGCACAGATGAAAGCAGAAAAGAAAATATATATCGAAAACCTAGGACAGCGCACCAGGAGGTGTGGTGTGTCTGTGAAAAACCGGGCCGGAAAACTGAGCATTCAATGCATTTGATTTTGCCAATAATTCCACTAATCGGTAAACAATTTTATTGAAACATTTACAAAGCACATGCAATCAATGTGTGTATATATATAATTCGAAAATTGATTATTCAAAGGCAAGGAGGAACCATAAATGTGTGCATTATAAATATATGTATTGATTCTATATCGGCGAAAGATACCCTACTTACAGAAAAGGCGTAGTAAACAATATTTTAAAATTTAAACTCTGATAAAATATATACATATATTTTTTTGCTGTAACTAAGGGGGTTTTTACTGGGGAGTTTTACTTATTTTAAAACCTAAAGATATATATTAAAGAATATATATATAAGTTGATAGTTGGAATTATTTATTAAGTATTATCATTCATTTTTTAGTCAAGTTTTATTACTTTTATGATTTATGTTTACCCTGGAATCTTGGCTTATTAAAAATTTTGAAAAAATTTAAATTAAACTAGAGACTTTTTCTCCATTAATAAAACGCTTCCTTGAAAATAATAATAATAATAAAATAAGAATAATAAAATTATAAAAGCTTAAAGTTGGCCAAAGATAACGAATCCAAGTTTGTAACTGTAATACTAGTTACGTCTGGTTTTGTGGAGACAAGTGTTAGTAACTCTTGTAATCGCGATCGCAAAATAGCCACACACACACACACACACACACCCCCGATGGAAATATCCAGAATGGCTCTTGGTCAGCTTATCTCTATAAACGAGCAGCGGAAAATGAAAGAAAAGAAAAGCAGCAAAAATAAAACAAAAGAAAAACCACATGAGGAATTTCATTTCAGCCAGTCACGTAGACGTTCCCAGCCGAACGTGTCCGAGGCTGTATCTGTATCTTTCGGATGCAGATACGATAGCATTCGGCACTCCATGTGTGAGTGTTTGTGATAACCCGCAATTGGGAAAGTCCTTTTCCCAAATTTTCGGGCCCATGTGACCAACATTGTGGCCATGTGCCGCTATTTGATTTTACAATCTACGTTTCCTAGGGACTACCAAAAGATACAGATAAAGATAGAGATTCAGATACAGCTAGAGAGACAGCTAGAGATACAGATAGCTGTGCAGAGAGCGAGAGGTGGATCATAATTTATTTTTAATTGGCTTTGTTTGGTTATTTATGTGCTGTTGTTGGTTTTGGCACTTCCAGCCAGGCGACGGCAGCTATTTCCGCTCGTCGTCGTCTGCCCCAACACCATATATACCATATACCATATACCATATAGTATACCATATGATTCTCCGATCCGTTGTTTCCCAAAATATCCCGTAAAGTTGTCGCCGGAAAGAAACAAAAAAAAAAAAAAAATGGGAAAATCGGTGGTATCTCTTTTTTGGAGAAGACGAAAAGCGCACAGATTGGTTTTGGATCAGGCACTGAGTGGATTCTATATATAGAGAGAGAGCTAAAGTCTTGACATTATATTGCCCAACTTTACACAGAGAAAATACCTTGAGGGTAGTGGATTTTGGTGACAAGTGAAAATTTACTAAGAGATCTTTAAAAATTAATAAACATATAAATAATTCAGAAAATTGTATTCAAAATATATGTATTATTTTCAAAGCCAAAATTCTACCTGTAAACTCTCGATTAATTCTTTAAAACAAGCATAAAACTGTTGTATTATGATGCTTAAAATTTTGCTCAGTGCATTAGGCATATACAGCTGTGTTCACGGAAATAGCAGTGCCCAACGACCTGCACGTTTAAGATCGGAAAATCCTGTTACAAACACTATTTTCATAATTTTTTTTTCATAAAAGCTTAGTATATTTAATTATTAACAATACCACAATCATTTAATTTAGGTAACATAAACCCTTTAGAAGATATAGCTAATATCAACAAAAAAGGTCTATATTATGCCGATCATTGAAATAGCAGTGAAAAACTAAAATTCTTCATAAATTTAAAAATATCGTATAAGAAACCTATTTCTTCTTAAATTCTAATTGACTATGATCTAATAATTTGTTAAATAGCCTTTAGAAGCTATCATAGCCTCATACCTGGGTGGCAAGGAGTCCACCAAGTCTTAGAAACGCTTGAGGGGAATATGGCCTCATTCCTCCTGCACAAATTGCCAAAGCTGCGGCTTAGAAGTCGGAAACTTCTTTAATACGTAGCCCTTGATGTCCCCCATAAGTTTTCGATCGGATTTATATCCGGGGACTGTGCAGGCAATGGCATTGCATCCACTTTTTCATTAAGAACCCACTCCTTGGCCACCTTGATGGTATGATTAGGGTCACTGTACTGCTAAAACGTCCAAATTAATGGCATATTTTCCTCAGTATACGGCTGCAAGACAGTTTTTAATATTTAGACATAAACATAATGGTCTTTGATCCCACCGATCATATATACGGGACCTACAACGTTGTATGAAAAGTATACCCAAACCATGATTTTTAGGCCACCATGTTTTACTGTCTTCAGCGTATGGTTTGGGTGGTACTTTGTATTTGGAGGTCGACGGACATATTGTCTTGTCCTATTCCACCAAATAAAACCAGTTTGGAGTCATTTGTCCAAAGGATATTACGCCATTTGAATAGTGGCAGTTCAAGTGGCTATTGGCGAACTCGGATCTGGCCTTGATATGCTTGTAACCAAGCAGTGACATTTTCCATGGACTTCGCGAATCTAAAATTTATTCAATAAGTCCCCGGCGAATGGTCCCATGACTGATTCCCATGCCAATTCCCGCTCATATATCCCTAGAGGATGCAAAAGGACGAGCTTTGCTGAAGCGAAGTACGCGTCGAGCCTGTACAACTGTGGTTTTGCGAATCGTACCTCGGTTTTTTTGGGTTCGGTTCATATTTTATGATTTATAAACTATTCTAAAATAACAATCTGAAAGATTTGGAGTCTCTTTACATGTTTTGCCCTTCTTTCTAGGCTAAGTTCTCTGATACCCTTCTCTCATGGAGCAGTGAGGTCCTGCGCCCACTAAAATATTTTTTTTTGCGTTGTAAAGGTGTATTATATAATAAACTATAATAACGACCGTAATTAAACTCATTTTTTACAAAATTAATAGAAATTTCGGCACTTTTTGCGAAAGAAAATTAAATACTGCTATTTCAGTGATCGGCCAAAACGAGCTGCATATGTGAAAAAATATCAATAAAACATAAAAATAGAGCAAATCTAACGGAATTTTTTCTCGATTCTTATCTTTATGTTCCATTTAACAAAAACAATGTGCAATAGATCAGCTTGCAAAAAGGAATATGTACAAAAAAAGGTTTTGAAGTTGTTCCCTCTGTCGCACTGCTATTTCCGTGAACACAGCTGTAGTTTCCTATAATTCATGGCGATATATATCTTGACGAGTTCGAACTTCATAAACTTTTCAGCCATTTCATCCGCAATGTTGTTTGTTTTTCCAGCTCCCGGCCTCGGGACTGATGGTTCTCATAAACTTGAAACCAATGGGGACGGGATGGAAAACAAGGGAGGGAGGGAAGGTGGAAGATGGACGGTGGAGAGGGGAAAAGGAAAGGAAAAACTGTCTGTCAGACAAACAAGCAAATTAAAACTCACACGTAATTGAGACTTCCTCTTTAAGATGAGGAAAAAGAGCGAGGAAAGAGCGAGAGAAACTGGAGCAATTGAAAGAAATTGCGCCCAGAGAGAAGCGCGCAAACAGAGCGAGAAAAAGAGAAAAGGGGGAATGAAGAATAATAAAAGCAATTATCCAAAAAATACTTAACTATTTTTATATATATTTTATTTAAATAGATTTTATTTAAAGAGAGTTAAAAACTTGCAATTAATTTGTAAATTATTATTTAAACTTTACATAATTTCTTTTACATTAATTCTTTTGTTTATGCTAAAAAAAAGGAACATGAAAATAAAATATACTTTTTTTAAATATATTACAAATATTGTTTTGTGTAAAAAATGCAATATCACAACGACTAAGAAGGCCAGAAATCTAGTCAAGAAAAGAAGAGACGACAACAAGTGCGAGGGGAAAAGGGACCCCAGGGGGAGCCAAGCTAACCAGCTGGCGCAGCTGCAGCTAAAGATTTCGATTCAGGTTCGGATCCAAAGACATTGAACCTCCCCAACGAGGCCAGACAAAAAAGAAGCAGGTGGCTTTGGTCTGGTGGTGGCCCGACTTTTGGGATCGCGGCCTGCATTATAATGGCTCTCATTTTCCCACCTTCTCCTCCCCCACACACTTTATATTATTATGGCATGAAAATTACAAATTTGATTAACGACAACACACAAAAAAAAAAGAGTTAGTAGTACAAATAACAATTCAAAAAAAATTTCAATTTGATAAAAATAGAGAAAACAGATCAAATCTAAGGGATACCTTTGCAAGTCTTAGAGAAACAGGAATTATTAAATTAAAATCAACTATAAATGTAGGTAAAAAATATATATAAGATATAAATAAAGGTAAAAAGATATATACAAGTTAATATTTAGTTATACTTTTAACACATTATCTTAAACATGTAATTAAAAAGTATATATTTCATTGAGTAAATAGTATTTAAATTTTAGGTTTCATAAAAACTATTTTTTCCCTAATTTGAATAAAATATATTTCATTTCCTAGTGACAAATCATATTAAAAAACTATATATAATATAATAATATTAATATAATCTCTAAAGTATAAGCTAGTATTATTTAATTTCAAAATAAACGTTTTTTGTTTATTGGAAAATGGTCTTTCGAAGCTAAACAAAAGTGTCTGAGAAAGCTGTTGTTGTTGTGTTGTGAGTGTGAGGTTACTGAGGCACGTAGACACCTCCCTTGAAGGGCGATATGTGGGTGATTATTCACACAAGACAATTCAAACCAATAAAGCTAAAGACAGCCAAAAACGAACGAAACTCCAAGTCAGACAGCCGTCATCCGATATATTTGCCCTTGATAAGCGATTTTGCTGCAAAACTGCAGGGAACCAAAGATATGGACAATCGGGCGCCTTCTGCTCTGTAAACAAATCCCAATTGCAGCTGATACTAGAGTAGATTTATTTATGCTTATTAAGAATACAACAATTTAAGCGGCATATTTACGCAAAAACCTCAAAATATTGTTATTTATTCACTCAAATCCACAAATAAATGTTTATGTTCTCAGGGATTTTCTGGTTCTTTAATGTTTGTAATTTTTGTTATTCCATTAAAATTAGCCCAAGTTATGGAACTTCTTTTCCTGACAAGTATTTCACCATTTGTGGCAATGACAGACTTGCATGAATAGTTTACCATTTTATTTCTTTTTTTTTTTTTTAACAAAAACAAAGCTCTTATCGGAAGCGTTAGTCTGCTGCTGTGCTGCGCAGTAAGAAATTAGTGATTCAAAAGTGAATCAGTCAACTAAACAATCAAAATGCAAATTAGTTAAAGGTTTTACTATTTAAATTAAATAGAAAAATAATATTAAAAATATTATATCTAGCTATTTTTGTTAGGAAAGTTAGTTTATATAAATTGAAGCTTGAAATAAACAAAGAAATTAGCCAAGAATTATTATTATACTTGAGAATTTTAATATCTTTATTAATATGATTTCATAAATAAGCTATACAAACTGTATCTACAGGATCTACATACATCAACAAAATCTATATTATACACCAGTGTGCATCTGTATTCTTACTTGGGTATTTATAATGAAACGATCTTTGATTTTCCTATTTGAGTAACAATCTGAGTTAATCTGAGTTAATATATTATTTCCCCTTACTTTCAACTCCTAAAACTCTTATCAAATATATCACAGAGATTAACTTGAGAAGCTCTGATTTCCGTTCACTTTATCCAGATTCATTAATGCAATAATAATAATGCGAGAGAGCTACCCAGACCCGACGTGTGATCAACAACAAGATCATCAGCGTCGTGGACATCTCGTCATCGCCATCGCCATCGCACCATCATTGCGGCCACTTGAGTTTGCAACTATTTTCACTTAATTTAATGAGAAAATTGCACCCTCGGGGTGATGGTTCGAGTTTGAGTTCGAGTTCCAGTTGGGGTTCTCCTGGATCGCTGGATGGCTGGAGCAATGAACGCGTTGCGGTCAAGTTGCTGTTGTCGTCTGATGTGGCTCTTGTTAGTGTTGCTGCTGTTGCTGTTGCTGCTGCTGCTGCTGCTGCTGCTGTGAGTGCTGCTACTTTGCCCATTGTTGTTGTCGCAGACACTGCGTTTAAAAATAAAACACCAAAGGGAGGCGGGACCAACTGGCGAGAGGCATCCCGTGTATACAGACCGCAAGAAATGTAAGTCAAGCGGCACAACCCCCCGGCAACAGCAGAAGCAACATCAATAAAATAAGTAAAAGCGCTTCTCGTCTGCCAGCAATTTCCAGTTTTTGTGCACGAATGATGTTTAATAGCCCATGGTCTGTCTTAGTCATTTACGGCCAAAAGAAGTGCTAAATAGCATGATATTTTTGGCTCACTAGAGTCTAGAGATTCCTTATTTGTTCTGCCTTGAAAAGTATTTTTTCTTAATTTCATCTTTTTTTTTCTTTTACAACTTTTATAACAGCTGTCACCGGATTGGGACTCCAAGTACCGAGTGCCCGTTAAGATCAAGTCCATTGAGGTGTATCTGAGGCCCAGCATTGAGTTCCGTTTGTTCCAGAACTTTTTCCAGGACAATCAAGTGAATTACTTTGGGGTCAACGGGGTGAAGGACAACGATAGGGTGGAGGTTACCCAAAATGCCTTTAGCCGGAACAAGGGTGGCTTTCCCAATATAGAGTTTCGCAAAGTATCGCGAGTTTACCTTCAGGAGAAGACATTGTCCGGTAAGAAGGATAATTGATCGATTGATTGATCCAGAAAATTTCAAGTGATTCTTCATCGTTTGTTTTCAGCTGTTGAGTTCAAGCTGCTGGTGGAGGATACCGAGCTGCTGGTGGTGTTCGCCAATGCCTTTACCATGGCCAATCTGGACTGTACCTTCCGGCGGATCAAGGATCTTCAGTTGAACGAGAAGGCCTTTAGTCATGGCGGTGCCCAGAATGGCATAAATGTGAGTATAACTACAAAAGAGATTAATCCTTGATTTTAATTTACTAATTCATCTTAATCTCTTAGCTACGCGTTGAGGACTCTAACATCGATGAGATTGGCCGTTTTGATCTGTCCATGAGCAAGGTGAGCTTTGTGCGCTGCAACATTGGCACCATTGGCCGCAATGCCTTCGATGTGACCAAGATCAAGGAGCTGTCCTTTGAGCAATGCAACATAACGACCATTAAGGCCCAGGCTCTAACCGACAAGCTGCACAGCGAGAATGTGTCCTTTGTGAGCACGGTGATTGGAACCATTGAGGGTGAGGCAATCAACCAGAGCGGCATCACCACCCTCACACTTCGAGGCAACACGTGAGTCCTTAAGAGTAGACTTGTAGACGAAGTCATCCTATATAATCTTTGTCTTCCCTTTCAGTATTGATAAAATCCAATCGGGTGCGATTCGTATAACAGCGGTGGACACTTTTATACGCAACAATACGGTGCGCCACATGGAACCCAACTGGTTGAACGTGGTCATGGCATCCCAGGTGGAGATTGAGAACAATCGCTTTGGACACTTTTCTCGCTTCGAGGTGAACAGTGCCCCGATAGGTGCCCTGAACTGCTCCTTTGCCAACAATCAGCT
Source organism: Drosophila kikkawai (assembly GCF_030179895.1). NCBI lineage: Eukaryota > Metazoa > Arthropoda > Insecta > Diptera > Drosophilidae > Drosophila > Drosophila kikkawai. Next base: position 22,456,789 of record NC_091733.1, read on the forward strand.
GGAGGATCCCCAGCATGGCAGCCTGAATTTCAGCCGATGTGGTGTCCACCGGATCCGTGTGGGTCGGATTTGCTCTTGCGATGCCAAAGCATGGCTAAAGACACTAACCGACCATGATCTGGATTCGGAGATTCTCTGTCCGCTCAAGTCGGAGGATCGTAGCTGCTTCAATGCCACCACCGTGGATCGGCGACGGTTTGAGCACGAGGCCTGTGGCGGGAATGGCACACGACACTGCTCCGAAGGCCTGTGGATGACACAATCGGAGAGCGACCAGTTGAGCGGCACTGCCAGCCTCTTGAGCATCAAATGGATATCCTGCATTGTGGTTGGTGTCACCCTCATTCTATCCTTGGTTATCTACCTCGGAATTGTGTGTGTAACCCGGTTGCGTCCCAGTGGCGGTGGTCAGGCGCGGATGAAAAAATGTGCCTTTGCGGAGGAAACCAAACGACAGTTGCTCCTGGCAGCGGAGAAGCTCAGCGAGAACGATCAGACGCGCAAGGCCATCAACAAGCTGATCAAGAATGGTCCATTTACTGAAGATGAGTGTTTTAAGCGCACTTGTGAAATTGTTCAGAACATTCCGCACAAATCGTCGTCTATCAAGGATCTCCTGTCGAACCATCTGCTCGAGTGCCATGAGAGCGGCTCACCGATGTCGGCCAGCGGTGGCGGCGACTATGGCATGTCGACAATCGGTGCCGGTGGATCGGTGGATCATCATCACCATCATCACATCTCGGCGCCGAGCGCACCCAGTGCGTTCGAGTGCGGAGACTATGACCAAGATGAGCCCATCTATCAGGAGCCGGACCAGCAGCAGCATCCGCTTATACCCAGCGAGTACTCGGAGCTGCCGCCGCCAGCGGAGGATCCGTACTCAGAGCCGTTCAATGCCACCAGTAAGTACGGTTTGGGTGCCCGTGGTTTCGGTCTACCCGGTCTTCCCGGTCCCCGTTCCGTTTACGACTGCAACCGGAACGATAATCGTCGAAGATCACAGGATCGGGATGGTCACTACTGCTCCCCGTACGCCACTTAGTCTGTTATTTCCTTGTGTGGTTTTTTTTTTTTTTTTTTTGTTGGGTTAACATTCTCCTGGGAAATGGCCCTTCTACCACCTCAAAAAAAAAATTAATAACCTGTTACTAATATTATGTAATTTGTATAAACATATATTTATATATACATATAGCAGCTATACCTATTTAAGCACCCCCACATATTTTATATTGTACAAAAACATTTAGGGTTAGCATGTATATACCACAAATTATTGTATTTATATTAGCTTATACACTGAAAACCGGAAAAAACGAAACCTGAAATCTGCAAAGGGATCCCAAACTGAAAAATGTGGACCATGAAACACGATGGAATCTGAATAGAAGGCTCGAATAAATGAGAAATGTCGAAGCTCAGCCAATTCCATTCTGCTTCTCGCGGTTCAAAAGGAAGTCCACTCGCTATCTAAAAAAAAAAGTCCTCTCGCTATACACAAAGCAACGAGAGATTGCTACACATAGGTCTTACCACATGCATGTTCTAGCACTCAAAAAAAATAATATATATATGAAACACACACAAACACAGATCCAGCGCTGAAGATCCACAAAACACACAATCCACAAATGCAAAACGCATTAGCCCAGAAAGGTACCAACAAACAAGTAGTTGTCCCACTCTAATATATGGTGATGGATTCCTCTCCCTCTGTATCTCACTGTCTTTTACTTTCACTCTCACTTTCTTTGTAATTGTATCTGTAAACTGGTAATACGTAAAAATGAATTCTGGTATTCACTTTCGAAAGAAAAAGTAAACAAGATTTAAAAACCCTTTAACAAAGTGTTGAAAAGTAGGCTACAAAATATTTTGTTCCTAAATTATTTGTCAATTTATTGTAATTGTAGGGTGTGAGCATATTATGACACTAAATTCTTATTAATTTTATTTGCATTTCTAATCAAATTCAAGGTATTCTGAGGTTATATCGAAAGATATAGTAAAATCAATTAAAATCAAAAAGTATAGCATACTTTTGAGCTTGTTTTCGGTAGTAATTAGAAATAAATATATACCAACCTCATAATGCTCGGTTTTTTTCTATGCAAAACTTGAATCTAGTCATTTATTTTTTTTTTTGTTTAACCAATTTGTTAGATTTATAATAAGCCACCAGTCTTTAAAATATTAATTTTGAAATATTAATAAGGATTTCCCTATATTTCCAAATTATTTTTTCTAAAGAAAAGCGAATATTTCCTGTCAAAGTTGAATACCAGACCAACCCCATAATATCTGTATCTTTATCTATATCTGTTTTAATTAGTTCAACGGTAAATATAAAAGATAAACCCAATTAATCCTTTCATTCCGTTTCTTTTTTCCAGATGCGAATGACATGCCACCGGCCTATCAGTATGCCACGCCCCTGCGCCACCCAAGACCACAGCCTCCAACAACGACAACTGTCTGCTATGCCAGTCCAGTTTGGCGCTCCACGCCCAGTGCCACTCCCACCAGTAGACCTCCCTCGGGAGCAGGAGCGGGAACGGGAACGGGAGCGGTAGCGCCACGACATGTACGTGACCTGAGGCAGGATCTGGAGGCAATGCCGCAGTTTCATCCCAATCAGCTGACCTCGGCGCGAAACCAAAGACAGCTGCAGCAGAATTATCCACAGCCACAGCCGCAGGCACAATCACAATCTCAGTCACAGTCACAGCCACAACCACTTCCTCAACCTCATCCGCCGCCCTACAGTCAGCCAGGTATCCGACGTCATCGGAGCCGGCAGAGCTTTGAGTGCTTGGATGGCGCTGCCAGTCTGGCGGCCATGGAGCACATGGACTCGGGATCGGATCACTCCGGCGGCAGCGATGTAACAGTCCAAATCACCGATGTGATCGATTATGCGGACGCCTGAAAGTATGCAGCGAATATATAAGGGATATATATATCCACCTGTCACAGCTGCCACAACACGATCGAGAAGCGAAAAGAAGAAATGATTAAGATAAGCGTAAACCTGCAACCTGCCAGCCAGCAGGGCACAAAAGAAGAAAAGAAAAAGAATTGGGGAAAAGTAAGCGAAAAAACACTTTGTGATATTGAAACAGTTTCTCCGGAGGGAAAAACTAACAGATAGGTGGAGCGGCGCCAATCGAACTACGAGCTAAGCTAGATTAAGTCCAAATAATTTAAAATAAATGAGTCCCAGAGCAGACAAAGCGACAAACTGAGTGTGTGTGTGTGGTTCTTTGCGGATTGTAGAGCTGAAAAAATTATGTTTATCGATTTAAAATAGATATTTTTGTATATAAAAAGACTGAAAACTTTGATTATTAATTGATAAACCATTGAAAATCTATATTTTTTTATATCTTTAAATTTTAATGTTTATTGATTTAATATAAATATTTTTTATATGGAAAATATAGATTTTCAGAGTTTATTGATTTAAAATCAATTGTATGTGGTTCTTCGGAAGTTGTAGTGCTGAAAAACTTATATGCATCGATTTTAAAAATATTGAAAACTTCAACAATCAAGGGTTATTAGGAAAAATTGAATTTATTTTTAATATAAAATCATCCAAACCTTCAATTGGTAAGTTAATCGATTTAAAATATATATATTTTTATATGAAAACCATTAAAAATATCCAGTTTTATTGTATCGACCTCATATTAGGGAATTGTAAAGCTGGAAAAACTTAGGTGTAACGATTTCAAATCTATATTTATCATATAAAACTACAAATATTGACTAACAGGGCTTATCAATTTTTTTTTCACATATAAAAAACATTGAAAAAAGTTCTAATTTTTCAGCTTAAGGAATTGAAATACGAAAAAACACGTCTAAATACAAAAATGTACTATATAAACTCTTAAAAATTCAATTTAGAATCAGATTCAAGGTTAGAGCACAAAAAATAAGTACTAGTCTAGACTAGGTTTTTAATTCCCTATCCTCGTATCCCGCCTGACTCATCACCCCTTCCATTTTGATCTCATTTTTCCGATGCCCCGCCATATCACATGTCCAATTTCTCAGTTATCGCCGGGCTGCAACAATAAGCTGGCGGCGTGTGAGACATAAATATTAATCACTTTGGCTTACACAGCTGTTTTGTTACGGCTGCTATAAGCAAAAACAAAAACGAAAACAATAAGTAAAAATTAAAAAAAAATAATAATAAAAATAAAAACGCTCTTGAAAGCCAGTCGGCGGGTGTGTGTGTGTGTGTTGTGCTGAAATTGCATTTTGAAATGTTGTATAACTTGATTTGCAAGCGCGATCACAGAACCGATATATGTGAATTAAATGCTGTTGCGCCGAGCTGCGATCTATGCAAATGCATTCTAAAAGCCTTTTCGAGTTATTAATGGGCATATATGGTCAGTAAGTCAGCCCGATCGGTTACAGCTCTCAGATCTCTCAGATCTCTAATCGCAAAGGCAGCAACTGCGCTGAGAATAAATTGTAAAATATTTACTACTCAATGTTTTGACTGGAAAATCACTTTTATGCAAACAAACTTTATGTTGACCATTTGAGATTTGAAATCAGGAAAAGAGTACATTTTTAAAGCTTTTTACAATGTAAAATGTTGTATCTTAAAGTTATAATAAATAATAAATGCAGCGTTTTTTTTTTTAAATTGATAATATTCTTAAAAATTGGCAACAAAACATGCTTTAATTTAGTATGCGGATTCACCTAATAAAAACTAACACAAAACTGTTTTCCGTTTTGGGATTAATGCTTTTTTGGCTTAGTTAGGATAGATTCAAATTGCTTTTTTTAATTGGGTTTGTAGTTATGCCTTTTTTGTACAGTGCATGAGAAGTATTTTTGTGTGAATGAATGAAGAAAAGTTAACCTGCTCGACTCCTTATCAGTTTTGAAAAGGTAAATGGCACGCTTATCTCAACAATTAAATAGGTTCCATTATTAACTCAATTATTTTAGAGATAGGAATGTAAGTTAACATTTATAAAATTAGAAGAAAAACAACAATGAAAGCCAATTTTACACTATATATATATATATAGTTTTAATAATCGAAAACCAGATTTTCACTGCATAATTTATTTCTGAACAAATATTATTCAGATATTTATTTATTTAAAGCTAACTAATAGTTAAAAGCTAAGAGTTAACACTTAATTATTGTGCATTGGCTGCTAAGGCCTACCGTTCTACAGTGTATTAACAAACTCAAAAATATTTCTTGAGTTAAAAAAAAAATATGCTAAATTTAATTTTCTTAATTTTATAAAGTTCAAAGGTTCAAATGGTATTTACAATTTTTCAAAGAGCCTCCCGCCCGGATTTGTACATTATTTACACACAGCCAAGCCGGCGATCAGCTTGGCTCTTAACAAGCTTCTCGCTAAGTGCTCCATGTTTGCTTTTGCCCCGAAGTAAATTTGATTTGATTTGTGGCGGTCTTTGCTTGTCTTTTTCTTCAGATATTTCTCCCTTTATCCCCAGGTTTTTTGCGGGGGCTTTTTCGGAGCGGCAAGTGTCAATTAAGCGCGTCGCAAGCAATCAAAGAATCAGATTCAGCCATATACATATTCCGCCATGCCTATCCATATCCATATAACCATAGTCAGCTTCAACTTCAGCTTGGAAATAGTAAACAATACCACAAGACAAGTACACAGAGCGAATAGAATACGGTAAATGTATTAAAAAAAGAAAGATGCTAACATGAAAATATTTTATTAATATTTATTATATAGCATTTGGAAAAAGAAATTGTATTGTTTATATAATTGTGATAACAGAAAAGGTTTTCTATTTTGATATATTCTTTTAAAACTCATCTAAAAAAACACACTTAAGAAAATGGTATACTGCTTAAATATATTGATATTAAAAACTATATTACCCTTAAAGAAATATATTCAAAATTTTTAAAAATATATAATAATATTTTTTCTGTGCCGCAAATTAACGCAAAAAATTTTTTGCCTTCTTAGATATTTTTTTAGTTTTTTGTTTTTGTTTGTTTTTGTTTCTTCTTCTTTGAGCTTATGATCATTTGCAGCCAAACTGGCGCTCATTTAACCAGAGAGCAAAGAGCGGCAGAGAGAGAACACCGCGTCGGAAGAGAGAGAGAGAGCTTGGCAGTGATGGCAGTTCTGCAAAAGATGAGCTGAAAAAAGCTGCCTCGAAGTCTATTAAAAATTACGTATACGACCCGTAGGTCCTACTCACTTAAAAATTCTTTTGGTCGATTTGTTTCCATTTATTTTATTTTATATAAATTAGGATTTTCATAGCGAATCGAAATATTTATAAGATTTGCCAACATAATAATATATCACGCATTATAGGGTCTTTGAATACCAATTTGTATATGACATTTTTTTAGGCGAAATATACTAATTTTATTAATATATATATATATTTTTTATTTAATTTTTACAATGTAACAACCCCTTTTAAATTAAAATAAAATGTTGTAGTGGACTTGTCTAAATCGACTCGCCTGTGCTGCAAGCTTTTGTCTAAAATTATAATACCCTGGCTAGAATATGGAAAGCTAAACGCTCAGCTTTGACTGGCGCTCTGCCGAGCGTTTTCTGTCCGCGTGGATCGTGGAGCCAGGAGAAGCTCCCGGGTAGCGGAGATTGGCGGTTTGCGTTTTGCGTTTAACGTTTAGCGTTTGGCGGTTTGGCGCTCAGTTTGTCATTCGCACGCGCTTACGCCGGTCGGCCGAGCAACAACAACGACGACGACGAAGAACAACTCTGGACCGGAGGCCGAGCGATCGCGTGTTTTTTTGTTTTTGTTTCTGTTTTTGTTTAATTAGGTGCGCTGATTTCACTGCTAATAATAATATTAAATGTGAATATTAACGAGTATTTACTACTTAAAGTCTGTCTAAAAGCAAAGTCACTTGTTTGCCATTTTCCTGGTGTCAAAAATCTGGGTGTGCGTGTGTGTGTGTGTGTGTGTATTGCATTTTTGTGGCCGGCCTCTGACCATAAAGTTCAAAGTAATAAAACGAAAAAGAAAAAAATATCTGAAAAAAGAAAAAATCTGCGAGAGTATGGAAACATTTTGTTTGCGTTGCAGGCACAGAGAGAAGCTAAAAAAGAAGAATTCAAACAAACAGAGAAGATCTGCTCTCCCTCGTCTTCCTAATCCAGTGTGATCATGATCATGATCATGATCATGGAAATCCCACGCATCGAAACAAAACAAACAAAACTTTAATTTAAATGAAATGAAATTCAAACCCCAAGACATCTCTCTTTATTGCCTTTTTGCTTCCTTAGGGAATCCAAATTAGCAGTGTATATTGTGTATATTTATGCACATACGCCCCCTTGTTAAACAACAAAATATTAGAAACAAAATTGGCAGACACCTTGCCATATATCCATATCCATTATCGTCACCGTCGGCGTCGTCGTCATCGCAACCCGGCGATATTTCGATATTTCAAGGTTAAATGGCAACGGAGGAGAGCGAATGTGAAATACAAATCTGTTTTTAGTTTGCTATTTCAAAAATATTCACTAACAAATGGCAATAACAAAAAAATAAGAAAAAATAAATAATACAAAACAGTCCAGATCCAAAGTCAATGTTACGAGAAGTTCAATCGAAAAATGTGTTAAGTTATTGGAACACGAAGACAACACAGTCCAACATCAATAATACAAATAATATATTTCATTTCTCCTTCCAACTTAACGTCTTTGAAAAGATTGGGACAAAAATACCTTGGAGCTAGTAAAATTTCGATAATAATCGATTATTGCATGAAAAAATATCGAAAACTTGACTTCTTTTTCAGTTTTAGTGCCAAATAGTGCAAAATATAATTTCTCAAAGTTAAAATCTTGCCAAAGTTCGTAAGAAACTTACCATACCATTTAGCTAGCAATTAGAGAGGAAAACAATCGATTTTAAATCGATTTTTGCAAGACCTTCTAGGTTTCAAGGGTATCAAAAGTTCATTGTTCATTTCGTCAAGTGTATAGAATGGAAACAACAGAAACAAAAAAAAAGTACAAGTGCACGAATTTCAAGTAGTAGAAAGCAAAGAGCAGAAGCTACAAACAAAACAAAAAACAAATCCACAGGCTAAAAACATTAACCCCATCAAGTGCCCTCGGCATTTTCAAGTACTACTATTTCGCTTTATTTTTTTTTAGTTGGTTTAGACCTTTGGCTAAATGAGCTTTGGTGGCCGATATGCTTTTAACAACCAAGAAAAAACATTGTCCAAAGAGCTTGGGAAAGAAAGTTGGCTTTGACAATTCTGCAATAGATACGATTTGGTTAAATGGCAGAAAAGCTTGTAGTTTGAAGCTCACAGCTTGTATTTTCTAGCTAATTGCTAATAGCAGGCATATAAAAGATAAGGCGCAATCCAACAAGATACAAGATACTGTATCTGCTTTCTCTAAGAACTGAAATTAGCCTATATATCCATAAGATTCAACTTACAGAAACCCTTTTTCAACTATTATTAATATAATAAATATTTTCCTTAATTTAATAAACATTTATAATTGTTGCCTGTATTAACTTTCAAGCCAATTAGTCACTTCAATTTCCAGTAAGGGTTCGTAATTCGACCTTAGAAACGCCATGGAGTCATAATAAACCATTTGCAAACTCTATGTACTCAAGTACAGTACATTATAATGTGTCATCCTGCGGAATATCGGGCCTTTTGACTCACCCGCAACTTTATCGATGGCGATATAAACCACGATAAGATACGGACTATATGAAAAAACGGTGGCAATGCAATGGAAATCCCATCAGTTTGTGCAATGAAGCCTTTCGATTCGCTTGCTTTGACGGCGTTTCACTTCAATTCAATTTGTTACAAACCCATGAAATATTCATATTAATATTTACACAAAATGTAAAATAAATATTTTAAATGCCACAAGTGGACAATTAAGGATTTAAGACCTTAGTACGTAAATATATACCAAAAATGATATAAATTTAAGTTCATTACACTGATTTTTGAGTGTGGTTTTCTGTTCTGACGCTCTTAAAAAATATATACAAAATATGACTTTATATTTTAAATGATTTCACAAGATTTTATTGACATCTGTCACTATTTTATACTTTTTTATACATCTTAATTATTGCCTAATTGTGAAACGGAGTTCACGGCGAACTTTTTAAAGAGAGTTTTCCGGCTCTGATTCTGAAAACAGGAAATGCAATTGCGCTATAATTTAATTTCCTAAACGCAAGTCCACTCAATGAAAACCACCACTTGATGTGGAGAGCGCTGCCCCCGGTACAGAGCTACCCGTAAAGGGTTGACCAATGTCTGCGTCACATCCGGAATACTTGATTTTTTTAGGCCCCGATTAATTTTAGTGCCTTGTACTTATCGCAAAGCGAACTTTAGGTATCAAAGTGCATTATCTTAATAGCCCAGGATTGCCTGATTTGATATTGCCTGTATATTTTATATGACCGGATCAAAGCCAAGTTCCCCTAGCCAAGACTTGAGTCGTTTCCCTTAAAAAATGTACAAAGTATTTAAAGAAAAATAGTACTCCCAAAGTAGTACTCATAGTTGTTATGTTATGTTTTAATATTTTTTGAACTTTTTAATATTTACTGCAAGTTATACACTTTGTGAAATCATGAAATAATTGCCATAGCCATCGCCATGATCATGATCATCGTCATGATGGCAAACTTGGCACCGACGCGACTCTGGAATTTTTGAATTTCTCGACTCGTGCGCCAATATTTGAACAGTCGCCACTTGAGATGAGCGCGCTGACTAAATTTTCTCTCTCTCGTAAATTGAGTTCTTTAAACAAATGGAAATGGAAATGGCCATAAACAAATAACAAAGCATAATTGCTCATGTTCAGGCGGCTACCAGACCCAGTCCCAGTCCCAGTTCGAGTTCCAAGCTTCCCTCTTCCAGAGACAGAAGAGACTCGGTGTGTGTGTGTACTCGGTGTGTGCCGTACGACCTCCGAATTCAATTAACAGTTTTTCGTGATTGGAGGAGAAAACCGGCCAAGTGAAGTGATCATCATTTGGGAGAGGGTGTTGTGATTCAATTAGAGCCTCGTTTCAGCGTCTCTGCTATGGTTGTTGGGCAATAACGTTAACTTTAGCTGATTATGATCGACACCGATGAAGTTTTCGGCGGTAATCGATCAAAATTCTGATTTTTCACTGTTTTGCAACACTTTTTCATACAATTAGAATTATAGGGATATCTTAAAGATCGGTTATAATTCATCTTTATTCATTTTTATAAATAATTATTTTGTCACACTTGCTGGTTTACTTTCAAAAAGTTATTTTTCACACTCGCTACTTTATATAACTCGATGCTTTAGAGCAAGACAATAACGAATCGATAATTAGCGCAAAATTGTTTATCGTTCAATAATTTAGATTCTTTTTTTTTTAACTATTCAAGATTTAAAGTATAACTAAAGTTGGGTAATATCAATTCACACAAACCCGAATTAATAGTAGAAACTATTAAAGGTAAAAACTAAGGCAAGCAAAAACTTACATGTACTTCCTGGAAACTCATTGAATAAAAACAAACCCGAAATGGCCTATACTCAGGTGATAAATATCAAAACAAAAAACATTCTCATGATGAGAATTATGAAATTTTAATAAGGAAAACAGAAAAAATTTCAAAGAATTAAAGTTTATACATGAATTCATAGGAACAAATGCTTGAACCGCCAGTAAAGTCACTGGCACATTACCCCTCGGTGTAAGGTCTTTTAAAGGCAATCTTATCTTTTTTTTAAATGAGCTTTTTAAGGTTTACTTTGCAACTTTACAATTTGACAGTTGCAATTTTAAGTTTTTTGCAAGTAGTTGAAATAACTGAGATCACTTGGAATAAACATGTGTTGATTGTGAGCCACACAGAAAGCAAATATTTGTCGCCAAAAATATGTATATTTCTAGAATATTCTAACAAAGTATTTCCAGGAAGGAGATCTCTCTTTTAAGTTTATAAAAAACAGATAAAAAATCTCTTTTAGTTTAATGTAAATTTGGAATAATACATTTAAAATAAAATATAAAATTATATTAATATAAAAAAAAATAAATTTACAAAAATATCAAATTAATTAAAATAATAAAATGAATACATTTATAAATAAGTGTTTTCTTTAGATTTTTTATTTTAAAACAAACAAGAGTTGGAATCAGCCTTATAGCTAGGCAGCTTTAGCTCTTATAGGCTTCGGATTATGGTATTTATAACGGACAGACGACTAACGGACAAACGACAAACGGACATGACTAGAATATACTGTATATATTCCACTGAGTTAAGCTACCCCTTTACCACAAGACCAATGGGTATAAAAAGCTCGCTATTTTATCTAATATAATTTATAGATTTTTAGGGTGGCCCCAAAAGCACACACACAAACACACATATTTATAGCAAATATATATGACTACACTGTGACACACAACCGCAAACACAACATCACTGTAATTCTGAATGTTTATACGTATGGTATGTTTGTATATATTCCACAGATAAGAAACACCTTCAAAGATAAGGTACTAGAGAATCCATTGGACTTATCAGCATTTACGGGCCGATCGTAGAGCGCAACGGAACGACAACGGTTGAGGAGAGCGAAAGCCGGACTCCGGAAAATGAACAAAGAGTGAATAGAGCCCGGAGAATAGGCGTTAAATATGAGCGAATAATCATGCGAAATATCAGAAATCTCAAGGATCCCACAGTGTGGACAAAATGGATGCACCACCACCTTCGCTTCCTCCTAATCATCATCATTCTGCTGAGCCTCTTTGCCACCGCCCAAGTGACGGCGGAGCTAACGAAGGTCAGCTGCAGCTCCGGTGGCAGTACCACCATGACCTGTGACTGCAACAACTACGACCAGGTGAGTCACGCTGCTGCGCCCAAAAATAATACTAAGCTGTTTGCCTTATATTAATAAAGAAAAAAAGAAAATGTTTACAAAAAAAAAAAACTTTAATTAAATTATAAACACTTGACGGAAGGTCGTGAATATTTTCGACACAAAAAGAACTATCAACAATTTTGTGTATAAACACTATTTAATGACTCAACCTTCAGACGAAAGTTAGCCCCTATTCAGCCTATTTTTTTAGAGAACTTTTGACTTTTTATGACTTCATTGTACAAAAAAAAAATGGTAAACAAGCATAAAAAAGCTTGAAAAAGATTTTTTGCTTCAGAAAAACTTTCAAGAGCTTGAAACTTAATGTTAAATGGTAGAATAAATATATTTAACATTATTTAATTTTATTAAATATATTTCTATATGAATATTTATTTAATAATTAAATTTAATAATATAAAATTCATGTACGTATAACAGTTTTAAGTATATAAAAGTATATACCCGCTTATCTGGATTTTATTATTAAAAACTTTTTCATTAAATTCTTTTTTACTGTTGTATGTCTTTATTTTATACTATTAAATTTTTTCTGTATGACAGCTCTAAGAATATAACCGTATTTTACACTCTCTAGATTTTCCTTTTAAAAAAATACTTTAAAATTTAAATGGCCTCAAATAATTATATTTAATATTATTAAATCTTTTTCTATATAACAGTTACAAGTATATAACAGTATTTAACTAGATTTTCCGTTTAAAAACTTTCTTACTTTCTTTTTCACTGATCTATTTATTTATCTATATCAATTGTTAATATTATTATATTTAATTCAATATAACAGTTAGAATAACAGCAAGTTTATAACAGTTTCTCTAAATTCAAATATTTTTTACTTCCTTTTAACTACAGCCCATGGTCTTGCCATTCCTACACGGTGACGTCTCTCTGGTGGAGATTCGCCACTGCCCCGACCTCACTGTGGAGTCCAATTGCCTGGGCGACACCATAGGCCTGCGCAAGGTGACCTTCACCCAAGTGGGTAAGCTAGTGCTCCGCCAGTCTGCCCTCAGTGTGCCCCGCTATGCCAGCAACAAGGCTCTGATCGTGGAGTTCGAACAGACGAACATCAAACTGATCGAGTCGCATGCCATCACTGGAAACATCGAGGAGATCTCATTCGTGGGCGGACGCATAGATGAGATGAAGCCTTTTGGGTTCACCACGACCAAGAACAGTGCCATATTGCTCAAAATGGACGGGGTGACCATACAGCATATTGAAAGTCAGGTGAGTTCAGGGGGTTTATCTTAAGACATCTTTTTATCTATAATAAACCACTTTTATTCACTTCATTAGGCCTTTAAAAAGTTCGCCGTGGAACAGATGAGCATTGCCAACTGTCAGTTTTTGAGCGATGTGCCCACCCGGGCCTTCTACGAACTGGAAGTGCTCAACGAGCTGAGTCTGAGGGGGAATCATTTCCACCAGGAGGTGCACTCCCATGCCCTCTCTTTTAAACGTAAGTAAAGAAAAATTGCCTAATTATATTTATCTATATAAAACAATCCTCTGCCCTCCACAGTTGTCTCCAAACTGAGCCTGAGTGAGAACCAATTTGTGGCCGTGGATGGCGAGTGGCTGGAGGCTCAAATCCGCGATGCTATTACCCTGCGTGGCAACGATTTTGGGGCCACCAGTGAGATAGCCTTCCGCAGCCTCACCGTGCATCGTTCGTATCAGCTAAGCGAGCGCCTGGAGCTGCGCTTCCACAACAACACCCTGCGTAGCTCACGTCCCGGAGCAGATCCCAAGGCGAATGATGATGAGCCCGGAACACAGGCACAACCTCTGCGCTTTGACGAGCGCTTTGCTCTTAGCATTCGTGAGCTGCGCTATGATAATCCTTGGAGTTGCGATCAGCTGGACAGGAATGTAGAACCGCCACTGCCCAAAGCTGAATTCTTTCGCGTGCACAGCGATCAGCTAATGTTCCAGCCACCGGGACAGCAGTCAGACAGACAGCAGCAGCAGCAGGCACCACCTTTGATGCCACTACGTCTGCTCATCAGCGATCAGTGTCGTGAACAGAGCTACATGGCCTATATAGTGGCGGGTAGTGTGCTGCTTGGCCTGCTGCTGCTTCTGCTGATCCTGGGGATATGCTGGAGAATAGTTCAGAGAAGGCGACGCCGTAAATTGGACGTTGTCCAGCCGGAGCCGCGCACATACAAAGAGACTCAGATCGTATACCAAATCGAGAATGCTGGCCTGCTCAAGACTGATTTATAGACCAAGACAAGACGCCAAGGAAAGACAGAGACACACACACACAGAGCTGAGAGAAGCTAGAGGAGGAAGCTAACATGGAAATACCACCAATGCGTGACCTTTCGCTGTACCAAAACCATAGCCTACAGTTTAGTCGTTAGATATTGTATCTTAATTATGCCTAAGCAATGTAAATAGACCCATTAAAAAAAGCAGAAAAGCCAAGTCTGCATAGATATACCGTATATACAGAGCTATAATTGAAAGGAGGACTCACCCTATCGGCAGATACGACTCCAAGGCCTGGTGCACTGTCAACTGGGGCTCGGATAGGGCAAAGCCTTTGGAGAGCAAGGCATGATGGGCACTGATGGTCTCCTCTATGCCGCTCATATCCTCCACGTCCTTGTCGTCTACAAAATGGGTTTTATAATGCGGTTTCAATATATATGAAAATTTGGGATATATCACCTGGCAGATTGAGCTCCTTCTTCATGAGATTGGCACTGCACATGCCGCCCAAATAGGCCAATTCCTGCTCCAGTCTTATGAGACATGAGTTGCTGGCATTGATCTGAGCATGTAAGAGAGACACATGGATTAGAAAGAGAGAGAGCAATTGGGAGAAAGAGACTAAGGTGAAATAATATAAATAAAAATAGGAAGTTTTTAAGATATCAAGGAAATTCGTGCAAGGAGAACCTGTAGCCTTGGTCTCCATGGCGTTACGCATCTTAGTCTTTATTATAATATATGTATGTATTACTCACTGAAGTGGGATTGTCGTAGCCAACCACTAGACACTTGAAGCCATAGCGATTATTGTGCGGATCCTGGGCATAGAGGGACGCCGTTTCCAAAGAGAACTCCACACAGTTGCCGGGCAGGATGAGCACGTTCTGCAGCCAGGTGGAAGCTCTACAAGAGTTGACATCAACGGTTTACAGTTTGTTTTAGAAACAAAAATAAAAATAAAATTAACCAACTCACGTATTGAATTTCTTGACCACAATCCACTCCCGTTCGGTGGCATCCAGCATGCGCAGTGGCATTGCACTCGGCGCGCTGGCCGAGCCTGGAGCACTTGCTGCCCCCGGACTGCGGCAACAACTGGCCATGGTTAGTTGAACGCTGGCGGAACGGATATGATTGCTCGGAGCTGCTCCGCTGCCGGCTATGCCACCGCCAGTGGTGCGTCTTCTATCGCCACTGTGCACATTGTTGTCCGCCTGCTCCAGATAATCATCGGCATGCGGGACTGGCGTTGCCTGATGCTGGGCCGTTGGCGGTCGCATGGGTATGGACAGGAGCAGGTAATCCTCCAGTTGGGCAGTGCCGCACTGCGGATCAAACTCAATGGTCAGCCACTGGACGCAGGGCGGGAACTCCACGCGGTAGCAACTGATGCTGGCACTCTTGTACGGATGCTCGCTCTCCACCACACAGTAGTGGTTGCTGGTGGTGCTGTTGCCACCACCACTCTGGGGGGCAAACAGAGCCGGCTCCGGCGGGCGCTGCTCCTTGGACACATGCAGCTGATTCAGGGCAGCGATATGCGGCAGGATCTCCTTGATCAAACCGAGAATCTGGACGGAGCTCTTGGGATCGCTGCAGGCCAAATTGGCAATGTGGGCATAGACCAGCGGCAGGAGTGTGTGAAACATATTGGAGGCGGCCAGATTGAAGACCTCCAGCAGCTGGACAGCGGTCACATGACTGGTGACACCACCAGCTCCGCTTAGGCCACCGCCACCGCTGGCAGCCATGTTACCCGCCTCTAGAGGAGCCTCCTCCGAGTCCGAGTGCTGCTGAGGCAGCGTTGCCGGCTGCTCGGCCATCTCGTACTCCGTGGTCCTCTCATTCCCATTGATGGGCACACTCTGGCACTGACTCTGACCCTGGCTCTGGCCCTGACTTTGGCTCTGGCTCTGACTCTGGCTTTGACTCTGACTCTGGCCGTTCCTCAGGTCGGCAGCCGTCTCCTCCACACCGATTTCGGTGGCTCCCATTTCGATTTCCATCTCAAAGGGATTCGTGGAACGCTTGTCAAACTTCAGGGTCTCCATGATGCCCTTGGAGAAGGACTCAATGCGTTTGCCCAAATCCCGGGCGGCGGATAGCTGTGGATCTGCCGCCGAAGCGGCCACCACAGTGGGCAATGCAGCTGTCCGCGAGTTGTTGGCCCAGTTAATGTCCATGTGCTCCTCGATGGGCGTGATATTGTGCTCGGAATCAATCGTCTGGGTGTGATTGGAGCTGTTATCCGAGGGCGAGCATGAGGCAGCCATGGCATTCCTGGCCAGGATCAACAGTTCCGTGCATTTCTTGGTTATATCCGCTGCAATTTGCAGCGCTGTGTCTCTGGTGGAGACTTCGTGTGGCCCCAGAAGCAATGGTCGCTCCTCCAGTATGGAAACACCGCCTCCAGTCGCAGTGTTAGTGGTGGTATTTGTGTTGTTTCCGTCCTGCTTCATGGGCGTGCTGTAGTACAGGATGCATGGCAATTGTCCTCGGGCCGGCGTGGTGCCATTAAAGCTGAGATCGCAGGCATAGAAATGAAATTGGGTGCCACAGGGTCCTCGTAGCACTGGCATTCCAGCGTCACCGGAACAGGTACGTGCTCCTTGGGAGCACAACCTCAAGGCGTAGCGTGCATTCTCCTTGATATGCACCGGATGATCAAACTTAATCTCTGCAAGATCATTGTGCACCGCCTCCTGGTCGTAGGTACCCGAGACGGACTCCAGAGTCTCCCACTTGTGCTGCGGCTGCAGATCCGCCGTATTGTCGTAGAGCAACTCCAGCTGATAGTCATAGCTTCCCGATCCCGAGTAGACCATGGCACCGGCAATGGCCACACCCGGACGATCCACGGCAAAGGCAATGGCATCGGGACCAAAGTTACCCGTGTTCCACGTTCGACTCACATCGCAGCGGGCGAACCGGGCGCCGGTGGAGTGAAGAGTTCGCGGAGGCAGAAACAACTTGTCGTACTCACCCATTGCCGTCTGGTAGACAATCTCGGCCAGAACTCGGGCCAACAGATGGCAACAGTTGTCAATCAAGCCCTGATTGACGGTCTCCTTGTTGTGGACGCTGCTGGCGCTGCTATTCCCCAGATTCCGGCTGTAAATCACCTCAATTCGCGAGCGTATGGGCGTGGCTATAATATCCAGGAGACGCACTAGCACATCCTTAAAGGTCCACGAGTTGCTAAGGAAATCGCTCTTCTCCTGCTGCGTCCGATAGATCATCTGCTCGACCAATATGGGATACTGATGGGCATCCGTGGAGGAGAGCATGGGCAGGCCAGAGTTATCGCTGGGACTGATGATCGACTGGCGTTCATTGCCCGTGGCACTTAGCAGGGAGAAGGTGGCCCTTAGCTTGACGCTGGGTGAGCATAAGCCGGCCAGTATGGCGCTTAGCAGGCGGGAATGCAGGGCACCGCGATCCATTTGGCCAAGTAAATCGCACAGGCAGTTCCATTTCAGCGAGGATGTGGGATAGAAGGCATCGAAGCAGGCCACATAACTCAAATGGCACTCGTCGAGGATCTCCAGGACCAGTTCGTAGCCTGCAAAAAGTGGGAGTGCATTAAGTGGGAGTTTCCCCAGAAGAAATCCTCGATACTCACCCTCATCGGTGGCTATATCCTTGAAGATGTCGTCGCAAAAGATGACTATAAGCAGGGCTCGCACATTGCCAATGCACTCTGCCAGCTGTATGTTCTCCATGTTAGTCTTACGTGTCTGGGGAGTGGCTCCTCCAGCTGCTGCTGCTGCTCCTCCTCCTCCTCCTGCTGCTGCTGCAGCCGCCGCCGCCGCCGAAGCAGATGTAGATGGTGCTCCACCGCTGCCGCCACTACTGATCATGGCCGGCGCTGGTGAGGCATCACCAAAGTATTTGGCCATAACAGCGGCTCGAGGAGCTGAGCTCTTGTCTCTGCCAGCCTTAGCCTGTATCTTGGCCAAAGCAGCAGCCACTACACCACCACCTCCTCCTCCTCTAGCACCAGCTCCTCCCTGGTTTGTGGCTGAGCTGCGCTGTGGATATATCTCATTGGTATACTTGCGCAGCAGCCGCAGACATGACTTGATCACATAGCCGAGGTACTGCAGCGACTGCTGCAGCTGCAATGGCCTGGATCTATCGCGCTCCTCGCGCAGCTGCAGCTTGAAGCAATCCCAGGCCCAGCTAAGCAGAACCACCAGACTCTCGAAGCACTCCCGGCTGACGCTGTTGGCAAAGGCACGCGATATTCGCTGGACAGGATCCGCATCCATCTGGGCCGGCGTTTGCTTGCAATCCTGCGTCACGAGTCTGTACAGGATGGCCGGTATTTGGCCGGAGTTGACATCGGTGCCATTGTTGGCCTTCTTGCTGGACTTGAATGAGAAGACCACCTGATCCTCGGTGGTGACCGATACCTGGCCACACGAACCGCAATCGGAGGAGGGTCCAGCGATCCTGGCCCACACCAGATACCATCTACCGGCCACCGCACTAACCGGCTTGGGCAGCAATATATGATGCTTGCTCCTGGCGCCGCACTCGTAGGGCACCTCCTTGGTTTCGCTTATGAGAACACCTTCCTTCTCGTAGCCGCCACCATCGCCGCCCAGGTCAAAGAGCTTCAGCTTGCAGCTGTACTCCCCGCGACCGCCGAACATCCCGAAGCCACAGATCACAATATCCGTGTCGGCGGAGAAGCGTATGGCCTCCACACTGTGTCCCGAATAGCCCCAACCGCCGCCAAAGTTGTCGAAGCGACTCACCACCTGGTATTCGCCGCTCAGCGTCTCGGCTGTCTGTTGGGTCTGCTTGAGCAGCGGCTGATCGAAGCAGCCGGGGATGTTGTCCTGCGCCGAGGTGAGAATGTCCAAGCAGGCCAGCAGATTCAGCGAGGCCTGCGAGCGTGCCACACGGGAGTCTACGCGATCCGGCAGGGATAGCTCCGGCGAGAGCAGGGATCGGTAGTTGGCTGAGTTCTAAAAAAGAAAGGTTACATTTTCGGTTAACCCTCTGATGTCACTTAGAGGGTTATGGGAACTCACCGCATCGCTCTCATTGATGTCGCTGGCCACCACATTGTGACAGCGCAGCTTTCGGGCAGCTCCATCGAATACCCACAGCACATTGTAGGTGGGATCCATGGCAAAGGCCAGCTGTGGCGGCATTGGTACCGGTTCTGGGGAGCCACCCTGCCGGACACCGCGACGTTGACGCGAGGCATTTCCTCCACCGCCGCCGCCGCCACCGCCAGGTGTCCCAACTGTAGTTGCTCCTATTCCTGCCACTGCCGCCGCTGGAGATCCTGTCTCTGGGGGCTGATCTTCAAATATTTGATTCCTGGCCTCGTGCATGCTCCGTGACATTTGCTCATTAATGGGCACACCAGCGTTGGCTGCTGTTCCCGCCAGAGCTGTGAGTAGCGATGAGGCGGCAGAGGAGGAGCCGGCGGCAGCGGCATGTGCCGGGGATTCAGCGGTTACTGGTGTTCCAAGCACATCCACATTCCTGTTGATTTCCGGCTGCAATTGTTCTCCCTGCTGCTGGTGATGCTGATGTTGTTGATGGTGGTGCTGCTGCTGCTGTTGGTGGACCTGCTGCTGCTGCTGCATCAGCTGGACAAAGTTGGTCTGACCGCGATAATGGGCTGTGCAGCTGCCATCGCGACGATTGATGGAGAGCGTGTGAAAGGACAGCGGAATGCTGGGAATGAGCACTAGTTGGATGTTCCCAGGATTAGCAAGGATTACCAAGGATCAAGTATAGAAATTCACTTACATATAGTCTTCTTGTTGGCCACCACATGCATCTTGGGCAGCATTTGAGCTGTGATCAGGGATTCATCAATTTTAATAAAGGTCTGATCGCCGTTGGCCCCAATCCAGGTCACCTTCTTGCCATAGCTGGGACCCAGGCCACTGGAATGGATAAGAAATATTGTAAACAAAAATATATAAAGTCTTCAAGTGTTGCTCCAACTTACAAGACGGCGCCTGGGGAGCAGTTCCATAGAAACTTTTGTCGCTGCGTCAGAATCGGTGCATTGAAATTCGGTATTAAAGGCGGCGTTTCCTTGGAACCACTGGGCTGAACCTCCGGCCCAGGCATGCCCAAGGGCGCAGTAGCACCGCCAGCAGGTGATCCAACACCTCCTCCTCCTCCTCCATCGGACCCCAAACCCACCGGCGACTCGTCCTCCTGGGCCTGGGCTGGTTTCTGTATAAAATCACTTGGCAAGCGTCCCAGCTGTCCCTTCTGATAGTTGCCAAAGGTATAGACCATGCCCTTGGAGGTGAGCAGCACAGTGTGATTGCTGCCGGCTGCCACTTGGCTAATGGCACCCGACACCTGGACGCGTACTGGACCACTCACGGGCTGTAGATCACCGCTGCCCAGCTGCCCGTACTGATTGCTGCCAAAGGTGTAGACCTCGCCGGCCAGGGTCAGTACAACCGTATGGTGGAGGCCACAGGCCACCTGAACCACCGGTGCTGAGCTAGTCAGCTGCAGCAATTGCGGTGCCAGTGGGGCCACACGCGGTGGATCCTTGTCCAGATCGGTGGGAGTGGCGGCACCACCGCCAGCAGCTCCCGTCTCCAGTTCACCCTTGCGCTCCTTGCGGCGCATAATGAGGGTCTTGGAGCGTTGCTGACGCTGTTGCACATCGCTAGGCGGAGGCTTCAGTTCCGTTTTGGCTTCTGGAAAGGAAATCCAAGAGATTGGAGATTACAAAAGACAGAAGACACAGAAAAGCCGCTCTCTATGACTCACCATCGCTGTCCTGGAGGGCAATACAGGCGGCGCAGAGACCGCACTTGGCACACCCGGCATCGCCATGACCACAGGGACAGACACTGCCAGCCAGACGCTGCTCCAGCGGCACATTTAGAGCCGAAACGCAGCTCACATTATAGCCGGTGCATTCGCGACAGATGACACACACACGGCACTGGCCCTGGACCAAATTATGATCATCGTAGTCGCAGAGCGTGGAAAAGTCCAGCTTGAGACGCTTGTCCAGCGGCAGAAGGGATGCAAAACAGGCGGCGGCCGTGGAGGATGAGGCAAACGGTGCCACATCCTTCACCGGCTGCAGCTTGTTGAATATCCTTCCGCACTGTCCCTTGTTGTTCAGCCCGAAGGAGAACAACTGTCCCTTGGCATTGAGGGCCACACAATGGGCCTTGCCCAGTGCCACCTTGGTGATATGCTGATCAAGCAGTTCACTGACGAACCCCATGGCATCACAGTGGGCCGTATCCTTGCCGTACATTATCAGTTTTCCCGTTTTGGTGACAAAGGCAGAGGTGCCATTATTACAGGCCGCATGGACCACCACATGGCCATCGATTTTGGTCATCTTCTTGGGCTTAACGGCCTTTGGTTGCCTGCGATTCTTGCTGCTATCGCCGTCTTCGCCGCGTCGGGCAGTTCCAGCAAAATAAACAGTGCCATCATCGTTGACCAGCAGGGCATGGATGCCATCATGACCCACCGCCACATGGACTATGTTGGCCGCCTTCGAGATGATCAGTTCGGTGAGCTTCAGCGTGGGCGTCCTACCCACACACTTGAGTCCCAAGGCCACAGATTTGCCATAGTAGTAGACCCTGCCATTGCTAGCCCTCACCAAGCCGAACTCCTTGCCACAGGCCATGCCCAGGACATCCACATCGGCATCGCGACACGGAGCCGGTAGCTTGGGCTCAAAGCTATTGTGCGCCGACTGGATGCGTTGTATTTGATACTGATTGAGCAGCTCATCCTCGAAGGCGGCATAGCCCAGGGTGCGGAACTTTTTGCGGGCCAGCTGGAGTGGCAGCTCAAAGGGCGGCGGATCGATGTTGTAGCTGTTGTGATACAGATTCAGTTTCTTCACCACCAAAGTGTCCTATTAAGGCAAATAAAAGAAAAAACGAGAAATTCAAATACCAAAAATGTATTTCCCTCCCAAAACTCACATCGCGATTGCTACAGATGGCATGCAGGGAGTCGTCGTCGGTGAATAGGACATAGTTGAGGCCCTCGCGTATATGGAGCATGCTCAACGGACTCATGGCCTTAATGGCCAGCGTATCCAAACCAACCATTTGCAGTTGATCGCCAGCACTGCGGCGACAAGTGCGACGAAAGTAGAGCTGTCCAGCGCTGTAGCCCAGCCAGGCGCTTTTCTCGTGACTAAAGTCCTCGTTCTGGGCATAAACGTGTCCCTTGTAGGAGCCACCAAACCCAGTGCCGATCTTCAACAGGGTGCCACCGTACAGCAGATAAACAAAGACACCATCGCAGGCCATGGCCGGTGATGTGACCGGCTGACCCGTGCTCAAGGGCGGCAGCTTCAGGGAAAACTAAAAAAGGCAAACAGAGGCTTAAAGTTTAGAGAAACATTTTCCCTGGAAGACACTAGTCACTAGTCACCTCATCAATCAGGGAATTGTGCGGCACACCGTGGCTATGAAAATCCGGCCTAGTGGGCTTATTGAGCGCCGCACTGACCACCGTGTGCTGCAGCGTGGCCAGGACCACCGGCAGCTGCACAATCTGGGCCGAGAGCTGGCGCGGTGTCATCAGCATGGCTGCAATAGCCTTCAGCATCTTGCCAGTGTCACCGCGGGCAATACACAAACCCAGAAGGGCGGCACAGGCCATGGCCGACCAGTTGGCCTCCGCTCCGGTGGCTGAATTAAGGGCAGCCGGCATTGTGGCCAAATCCAAAAGCAGATCGTACAAGGGATTGATTAGCTCCTCGGGCTCAAACTTGAAACTCTCCGGCTGCTGGCCTTGGATCACGTCCAGCAGGGCCTTCAGCGCCTTGGTGCACAGCAGGGGATGGACATGTCGGGCATCGGCAATCAGCTCAAACAGACTCCTAAGGCCGGCGCCCACGATAAGGGGCACGGTGGCATAGACGGGCTCCCGTTCGGTGGGCTCCTCGGTGTCCGAATCCGCATCACTGTTGGCGCTATCCCTTCGCGGACGCTTCTCGGCCGGAAGACCGGGTCCACCGACCACAACGGGTACGGGAGCGGGTCCACCGCCGCCGCCACCGGCTAACATCACCCTATCACCGCCGGCACCGGCACCACCACCACCACCGCCACCTGGCACCTGTCCAGCTGCACCGGCCATGGCCAGTTGGGCGTGACAGGAGCAGTCCAGGATGTTGCTAATCATACAGCTGTGGGCGCACATCATGCAGCAGGATGTACTTAGCGGCGTGTTCCATTTCTTTGATCCGGCATGTCCCCCGGACGGTCCTCCCTCCTGGAACAGGGCGTAACGGGTCTCCGCCTCGAGGACCGTTGACCGGATGGCCGAAAAGACGGCAAATTTGGACGCATTTGGATCGAGTTCAATGTGCGCCACCGGGAATGAGGGCAGGATTAGCAGTTGCTCCTTGACCAGCGGCGGATCTAGCGGATTGACCAATCCACCAGCCCCCACATTCCCCTCGAGAACCGCAGCAGCAGCAGCGGCGGCCATAGCAGCCGCTGACTTGTCCTTTCGACTTTTACGCTTCGTAAGCACCTTGCGTTCGTGTTGCATTTTTCTGGGGAATGAAACGAATTGGAAGAATTAAATTAAATCAACTAAGGTTCATTTATGTTAAACTATTAGTATATTAAATATAATATAGATTTATAAATTATGTATCTTGTAACGCTTTAAAATTTAAACTTTGGGCCATTTTTTAATGTTTACAATGTTTATTATTTTCTTAAATAAACTCAAATACACCTACGCATTAAAATAAAAAGGTGTACCTTTTAACTAAATATAAAAAACACTTGAAATAAGGTCCACAACTTGTTGATTTCAAGTCTGCTCTAATAGTATGCGTTCAAGGACCTAACCAGTGTTTTAACCCTATGTTATATTTATTTTGACAATAGATATCAGGGCTAAATACTTGACAAAAACTCCCAGCGTTTATATCCATAAATAAAAAAGAACAATTTTGAAAAACACACAAAATAGGCAATCAATATTGGTGATACAAGTATTTTATGGAGTCAAGTTTACATTTAAGAACTTTAGAAAAACTAATTAAAAAGGCATTACAACTTGAACTATAGGTCATAAATCAGAAACTCATATCAGCTAACTGAAGAGGGAAAACAAGCTTAATGCGTCGTGGACCTGGCCAAATATTGTTGTTGTTTTTTCTGCATATGTATGTAAAGCTTTTTGCTCTTTGATGTCTCTTATCAGGACGCCGAAGCTTTGGGCCGCTACAATAACAACTACGTGGGAGGGAGGCTGCAGCTATTTTGACCATAGACCGTTGCATATATTGGCCAATAAGGTGCAAGCTTTGGGGTCTTTGTATGTACCTCTAACATTGAACGAATAACTCAAAGTTTGGTTCTTGCAGCTATCTGACAGGTGGTTTAAAAGGTGCGTCTTACTTCTTTACTTTAAAACGTTTTGCAATCATTTAGTAAAACAAGTAAACAATGAAAAATATAAAAAACATGCTAACAAAATTTAAAGTTTTATAAAAAATGAAGAAAAATAAATATAGCTTTCTATATATTCCATTCTTAAAATTAAAAGTTTATATTTCAAATTAAAATCGTGTATGTATATGCATGTATCTTCCGTTTTGACCTTGATTGAGGCTGACATGTCATTGCCAAATCATATGAATATCCTGCGTCAATGCACTTCGAAAAACTTAAGAATGGAATAATATACGAAGAGTTGTACTCAAAAATATATTTCATATAATTATTAATATTTATTATTAGCAAAAAAACCTACAGAAATATATAAATATATATATAATATAAAATAATGTATTCATTAAAATTGTTATAGGTAAATATTTTAACTTCTATATAATTTTTTGTGTCTAGTTTTTAACCTTCAGTTTTAACCTAGTTTTAACACGTTCACTCTTTGCTTGATTACTGCAAAGCTAATTGCATTATCGACTTGAAACTTTTTGCAATTATTTTTTAGTAATTACAGCTTTAAAATTTTAACGGACGTCAATTGCAACTGGGAGGTCAGGTTATTTTCTTTTTTTTCTGACGTGGCCATAAACTTTGAACAACTTCTTTGCAAATTTGTCAGGGGGTGAAGAAATCGATTTTTGTTTCATTAATTTGTTCATTAAATATCAACATATGTATATAATATTAATATTATCCATGGTCTAATATTAAAACTTGAAAAAGGTATAATAAAATTATAATATATTAAGGCTCTTTTTCGAGCTTAAAGTTCTAAAATTACTTAAAATTTACTCAGAAGAATTTAAAAAAAATATGTAAGCTTTCGATTTTTTAAAGAAGTAAAGAATATAAACAACAAAAACCTCAAACTAATTTAAACTCAATTAATTTCTGCACTAACAAAATTTAATAAATAAGGGCTACCCCCATTAACCCACTGACGTCCCCACCCCCACTGGCAGTTAGTGGGTTAATGCAGGTCGCGGCAGTCGGCAGTCCAATCAGCTGATGCGCTCAGCTGTTCGTCCCGCTGAGGGCTGGCCACTTCCGCCCGTTGCAACCCCCAAATTCAAATGCTTCGCCATCCAAGCCGAGCGAGTGTGCCGATGTGTATGTGTGTGTGCGGCTTTGGGGGTTGAAGACCCAGATTGAAAGCCGAGTGCACCGATCGATTTTTCCACCCCGTGTCGACTGCGCAACGGCTGGCGACTGCGGCTGGGATGTGGAATATGGGGAGGGAGGAGGAGAAGGATGTGGGATGTGCGGCAGCGGTGAGCGGGATGCTCCGCTGGCGGGGATTACCTGCGCGTGTTGTTCGTGTACAGCTCGTAGAAGTGGTCGCCATACTTTAGCGGATTTAGCAGGCCCACCATTTTGGGCCGATCTCCTCGCGAATCCAGTGCTCCAATCGATATTTTCTATATATTTCTACACACACTTTTCTCTCCCTCTCTCTTCCACACGCGCTCTCTACTCTACTCGCTGCTACCTTTATACCGTTAGAACGTTTGCTTTGGCTAGATTTATTGCACAGCAGTTGCGAACTGAATTACTAACTATAAATTAACTATTTGCATTGGCTCCATTGCACTGCACATGTTTTTCCCGTCTTCGTCTTTGGTTTTTTGCCAATTTGCAGCGCCATTTGCCGTTTTTTGTCTTGTCTCCACTAACTTCGCGACACAAAAAAAAAAAACGTACCGAACGAACGAACGAAAACGAAAACGGAACGGCAAAGGCAACGGTACAATGAGAGAGCGAGAGGCTCTGCTTCTTGCCGCTTCCTGCGAAAGGCACAGCTGTCTCCTGACGTCGCCCAGTGTTGTTAAACGAAAAACTAACTTATAGGTCCTTTTGTTGAAATGCGAGTTCTAGACAATTGGAAAGTTTTTGTTTATGCAAAATACATTGCTTTGCTCATAAAAAGACCCCAAGATTACAATTTAATTATTAAATATATATCAATTTTGATAAATAAGCTTTTTAATCGTTTTTAAAAATAAAATCTTAAACAAGTAGTTATTCTTAGCTTTGAAAGGTCGTCTAAAATATTTATAGTTTATACTAAATAAAATATAAAAAACCTTAAGCCAAATATTTCAGAACCTGTAATAATATTAATATTATTTATAATTAATAATATAATATAATATTATAATATTAATATATTTTTTGTACAAAAGTTAACAGCTACATAGGGCCGATGTTTAAAAAATAATAATTTTACGCTTGGCTAAAGTTTACAAAATATACACATACATAAAAAAAAGGTGAAACCGTTAAAAAAATTGATATATTTTGAAATTTAATTTACATTGCCCATCAGCTGACTGGTTCAGTGTTGGGCAACACGTAAAGTCCGTCCCAGTTGGCAGCCCCGTGCAGCAGCTGGCAAGTTCACAAAACAAAATAAAAACACATAGGAAAGAGGGAGGGCCCAGACAGTTGGACAGATTAAAAAAAATAGCGATTTCATAGATGTTAAGTACTCTATTTTTAATTAAAAACAATTAATAGATTATTTTTTGTTCGATGTTGTAAAGGTATATCGATTTATCGTAGTTTTTAGAACATCGTATACTATCGATAGTGTCATCGACGTGCTCACAGCTGTGCCGCAGCAGCAGAAATTGAAGAGAAACATTTTACGTAATTTAACTTGAACTGTGCGATTTCCCTGGTCCTTGCCAGCCCACTAACTGCTCTGTTTCACCCCTCCCACAGGATGGGCAACGCTCTGGACCACTACATGAAGCCGGATGTGGTGCCCGGCCCCGATGTGGTGACCACCTTCGATCCCATGCTCGGCTTCGAGTCGCGCAAGGAGCGTGTGATGATCGCCACCCAGGAGGAGATGGAGTCTGCCAAGCTGCCGCTGGACGCGCGTGACTACTGTGCGCATTTGGCCATCGCCTATCAGGCGTGTCGCACCGACAAGTTTCCCTTTGTGTACCAGTGCGCCCACCAGAAGCACGAGTACCTCACCTGCGAGTACGAAGACTATGTGCTGCGCATGAAGGAGTTCGAGCGGGAACGTCGTCTGCTGGAGCGTCAGAAGCGCCTGAACAAGGCCGCCTAGGCTGGGACCAGCTCCGCCTGTCGTCTGCTGCTCTAGCTCCAGCTCCTCTTTCCGCGCCCACGGACACACACACACAAACACACCATCATTCGGCAGCAGAAGCCACTGTGGTCGTCGCTGCCGCCGCCTGTTGCAAGCTTTCTTTCCAGTGGAAATAAACACCAAGCTAGTAATGATGCGGATATGCTTACCCCTTTTTTTTTTGTCTAATAATTAGTGCAAATTAAACGATTAAAACAAAAAAGAAAACGTGAATCCTGGTGAGGAGTCCTCGAGGAGTGCGGACTGGAGGAGTTTATATTAGTTTTTAGTAAAAAAAAAACATGTTTCCAAGGGAAGCATACAAATTAAACTATTGGAACTGATGGAAATCTGTCTGAATTGTTGAGGAAAACCCTGAAGGCGAGCAGTTTTTGTTAAACAATCTAAGTGCATTATAAAAATTAACTACAGAAGTTTTAAGCTCTTCCAGGAAACTGCCTGCCGAAATAAGCTCAGGGATTACATTAAAATTGTGTTTTTCACTTAATTTAATAAGATAAAAGTACAAAAGCTTGTTAATTACTGAAGTGCATCGCTTTTGTAAAACATTTTCCAAGTTTAACATGAATAATTACTTAAAGCAAGGGTCTCCTATCTAAAAAAAGCAACAAATATTGTCTCAAGTGCTTATTTGTATTTTGTTTAAGCAAAGATAAAAGGCAACACAAGAGGAAATTAGGTAAAACCATAAACTATGGATGAAACTAATTAATTATGAGGTCTAAAGTTAGGATACCAGTCCGGGTACATCAATTTTGCAAACAAAACTCAAAATCCCAAGAAATATAAAATCTAAAAACGTTCAAAACCCCTAAAACATCCATAAATTAAATAGGAAATAGTTAAAACACGCTTATTTCAGTGACACCTCAACGTTAAATTTAATATCAAACTCAACTCTTGGCTTAATAATACAATTGCTTTCGTTTAACAATGCCTGCACACTCACCCACACATTCACACAGCACTCACACACACCCGCATAGGTAATATATAGAAATACACATAATATGCTCCATATACTTCAGTATATATAGAAACTAATGAGCTACAAATGATGATGGCAAGCTGGATGAAATTACAGTCTAACTAGCTGGTTTCCTGGCAACATAAATGCACATCTTTGGTAGAGGCTGCTACTCCTCCTGCTCCCGGAATCCATCAAATGCCCAGCTTCCGCCAGATATGATGCATCCGTCCAGTGGTCGCAAAGATGCTGCGCAGCATAAAGACCTGGATGAGTCCGACGCCGATCATGGCACTGATTTGCAACATGGACCATTGATTGACCTTCTGGAAGTTCGATTCCGCCAAATTACGGTCTCGCGCCTCGTGCGAACGCAGCACATCCTGCAGTTGACGCGCCTTGTTCAGCTGCAAGCGGATGCGACCAATAAAGTCCATGATGTCCTGCACCTTCATGTCATAGTACTCGTCCCGCGACAGACCCGCCAGATCGTCCACCTCGTGCCACTGGGTGTCCCCTTGCAGCTCGTCGCCCTCGCGCTCTACGATCAGCTCGAAGAAGACGGTCTTCCGGTTGAACATACTGAAGCTGTTGTCGAAACAGAAACGATAGTCGCCCTCCTTGGTCACCTCGTGACGATGGATGTTCTCCGGCTTCTTGAAATCCTTCACCACCACCAGACCGATGGGATCCAGCAGGGTGAAGCTAATGTCCAGGTCACCGTGTCCGCCATCGATCACCTGGTATTCAAAGTCAATGGTTTCGCCATCGTGCATGGTGTGGTATAGGCACTCCTGCTGACCGGCGTCCACATAGACGGTCATCTCCTTGTCGTACAACTGGGCCGCCATTGCAACAGTGCCCAGTACGAGCAGCAAAAGGACCTTCCGTCGCATGTCTCACACACACACACACACACCTTTGGGGGGGTTGGGGGCTAAGGAACGTTTTGGCTTGTGAGTAATGCCGGCTAATTATAGCGCCTCTTTATCGCAGATCGCAGCGTTTGTTGTTCTTAGTTCTATGCAGAGAGAGATGTGAAAACTGTATAAGAAGTTATCGTTTGGGGTATCGACAATTGGCCAGCTCTAACCAGCACCAAATTTGCTTTGTTATCGCTATCGTTTGGGGTATCGATAATTAGCCAAATTTTGCTTTCTTGTTGATCTGGCAGCTCTCTTGTTTCTGCTTAAGAGAAGAGTTGTTAAAATGACTTTTTCCGAAAATCATTTTTTGTTTACCCATTTGGTTTGCTTGAAATCTTTTCTGTATCACACTCATTACATTAAATAAATATAGTAAAGTATATCTTCGAGGGAAATTTATATATTTTTGGTTTCAGTTAAAAATAAATAATAAGAAATATTTAAAATATTTAAACCAAAACAACGATATCGATTGTCGCGTATATCGGTGTTTATTGCTGAATTCCTTAATCGGTTAAAGGGGTTGCCAGACTGGGAAGTATTAATCAAGTTCCGCTAGATGTCGCCACATGATTTTCGAATTCTTCTGAATTTTATAATTTGAAATAGCTAAGAATATAGTATTCAATTTTATTGTTATATTATTATTATTATAAATTTCTAGATGACAAGTGTAAACCAAAATCAAGACTGCCAGATCCCTCCTAAAATTCCTACTGGATGGCGGTTATTTTTGTAATTTGAATATTTAATGAAGGAATACCTGGTACAATTATTTTGGAATATACATATATCATTCAACTGGCCTTGTCCCGATATCAACTATGACCCACTGGGCGTGACATTCGAGCTAATGGCCTCGCCTTGATTATATTTTTCCTATTTTCTTTTTTTGACTTACGTTTTTGTACGCTTTGCTTTCGGTTTGGCTTGCTTTTTGCCCTTATTTGGTAGGTTATATACATATGTATATGCCTGTGGCATTATCTGTTCGAAACAAGTGCCATAAAAAAGGCATTCGGGTAATTCATGAAGTACATACGTGAGTCTGTAACGATCACATAGTGACTATTGGAGCATGTGTAAATAAAATAAACCCATTCAAGTGTAATGGTTTCCGATCCAAAATCGGTAACATTATCACATGCAACGGATATTTTTCAGTATTCTCAGGGCTAAGCACACACAAAATCCCCACCTTATAAAGCCATTTGACCACCTTATCAATCTCAAAAGTATATTTATCATCATTACCGTTATTAAGTTCATTTCCTTTTTATTTTCAACTGAACAAAAAAAATATATATTACGTAATCACGTTGACAATCTTATCGAGAAACCCCGAGAACGAAATGGAACGGAATCGCTATTATTATCATTACCGTTAGCCAGATTAGATTAACAACCGGCGTGTTCAGTTTTCTATGCCCGATGGTTCCATTTTTCTCCAACAACTATTCACCTTATATAGCCACTATCATTTGATCGCAGAAAGGTTATTTTGAGTGATTTTATTGGTGGGGTGCCATAACATCTGTGGGGATGACTTTTTGCCAAAGAAACTATCTTGTTCTTGTACTTGTATTGCTTGTATATCACAGGAAAAGCGTGGAATCTATCTAATTTAATTGTGTTCAACTATTGTCATAAATATAAATTTGAGTTTTAAAACTTTAGTTAAAAGTGCAATTATGCACATATTTAATATTCTATTTGTAACCCCAATGGATTTTAAAGATTTAAAAATCACTATTTTGCGTCAGTTGGGCCTACGTCATTTAACTATGTGAATTATAGCAGCTTTTGACGCAGGTGGAGAATGGATAAGATAAATGGAACTGTATGCACGCCTACATGGCACTAAAGTAGTATCGTAACACTTGGTAATATCAGGGAAGAGAAAATACGATTTTCCTTTATTAACAAAATATTCCATTTAACATCTGTGCAGATAATAGGCAAAATTGTATAAAAAGCAATCGCCAACCCATTTTCACCTGTCGATCATTAGGGGCCATACATAATTATCAACGCTGATTGACTGCCGAATAGAGCCTCAGGGTCTTGAAAGATCCATTTGCCGATAAGGAAGAACGATAGTTCGACACGAGAATTACATGAAATTGAAAATGAAAATAGGAAGAACGCGCCAAGGAAGCACCATATTTTGAAATAGAAACAAGGCCTTGAAAACCGGCCCCGATAAGTGAGCTAACCTTACGAATGAAAATTACAGGTATTCGACATTATCAAAGGTAAAGGCCTTGTTTTTGTAATATTCAAAATACTGGTTGATAAGATGCATAGAAATATGCATTCTACATTTTTAATATTATAGTAGACAGCATACTGTAGATGTGCCCTAGCATTGTGCTAGAAGCTTCTTTAAGCGCTTTAACCTTCAAGATGGGTGGCAATGGAGGTTCGGGTCGGGGTCAAGCGGGGTTACCGTTATAGATACTTATGTATGTGTATACATACATACATACATACATACATATTTATTTTTGGAGAGCAAGAAAACGAGAGAAGGTGAAAGAGGACGAAGGAGTGAGAGCGGCCGGCGAAAGGAACACATGTGAATATTTGCACGTGCTGCGGGTGAGAGAGGCGCCTGCGTTTTACCGTTATGCCATCGTCCTGCTCTCTCTCCCTCTCTCTCCCTCTCGCCTTTCTCTGCTTTCGTTGTAAGTTTAAGTGCGGCGAATTCCCGTTAAATGGAAATGTGAAAACCACCACCGCTAATCTAATACACCACACCTATCCGGCCCTGTACCACACCTCACTTTTCCACAAAACAGATGCACTAAACGAGAGAAGAAAGAGCGAGCGTGTGAAAGAGAAAGAAGAGTACGTATAGAGAGAGACATAAAATGCCGGGCGAAGAGCAATTGGCAAACGAAAACAGCTGCAGTTGATGTTATTGATAAGGATATTAAGCCGTTATACGCGTGTAACTGTCTGAATTAACCTTTTGAACTCTGACATTGCGGTCTTATTGATCTAGAATAGAGTATCGAATTTGCAGCTTAAAGCAATTATTTTTTAAGAATTATGCTGTATTCAGAAGTAATTATATACATATTTGTATATTCCTAGTAATAATATAATACTTAATCTTAAATCGCTTAGTTTCATTGTATGTATATATTGATCGCCTCACAAGTTCAAATAATTTGTGGTCTTGTTTTGAGAGAAAAAAAGTGAAAACCCATTTGTGGCTCAATGTTTTGTGTCTAAAAAAGGGCATGAAAATTCGTCGGGCCAAAAAAAGCATAGAACTGCGGGAAAACTTAAAGCGCAGAAGCAAATGTATGTACATATGTACATATATATGTATATATGTATGTGTATGCTTGTAATGCACATTATGTACGCATCGAAATACACAGCTGATGCAGCAGTTGGAAATCTACATAAATGGTTATGTACATACATACATACATACATATGTACATCATCTCGAATATACATACATAGCACCTTCAATGATCACGGAGGAGCAGGCATAAAATATCAACTTACCATTAAAAGAATGCATTTCTTTGCCACATAAAACACCTATTGCAAAACCAAAGGTATAACCCAGTAGTTGATTATTTTAGTGAATTGTTTCCTTACCCGCCGAAACATAAATCACATGGCGCACTATCATATTTGCCACACACCTTTAACCTTCCCATTTCCACTTCCCGTTTTTCCAATGAGCCATAAAATGCTTGCAATCGATCACTTTGCATTATAAATCAATGCGTGTAAATGAGGGGGGCTTGGGTTGGGGGTGGGGGACAGAGAGAGGCTTACACACAGCAGCATAAGCCACGGAGAGAGGCCCCAAAAAAAGAGAGAGAGATTGAGCTTTTTTGGTGCTGTGTCTGATGCGTATAACCATATTTGGCATTGCATTTGCCAACTGCAGTATATGTATGCTGCTGCTGCTCTCTCACTATCTTTTTTTCTTCTTCTTCGTCTGCTTCTTGGCCGCTGCACCGTGGTAGAAACTGGTGAGAGAGCGAGAGTGGGCGCATGCGCTTAAGCTGCGCTTGCCAACGGCGCTCGCTCTCTCCCAAAAGCCGCCTTTTTCTCTCTGGCCACTGCAGACCGGAAAAAAGTGGGGAGGGAGAGAGCAAGAGGGGCGCCCAGAATGAAATAATAAAAATAAATTTGAACTTGAACTTCCCGCTCCCATCTCGGCGAAATTACGTGTGTGTGTGTGTGTGTGTGTTAAGTCGACGCCCCCGCCCAAAAAAGAACAACAAAAAAATAAGGAGAAGCAAAACCGGCGACACACAATCAACTACAGTGCAACATCCCGAAATTACACTCCCTTTAACTAAATCCTAAGGTGTGAGCTGGCTTTGCTTTAATAGTTAACTATATGAATATGTTTTATTAAAAATGAAAATTGTAAATAAATAATTAAATGTAATTGCTTCCATTTGGTCACACAAATACTCTCTCCTTTTTGTACTGCTTCCTCTGCTCCTTCAACGTGTCATCCTTATTTGGCTTAAGACAGTCCATTTTGGAGACTATATGTATAAGAATGTATATTTTTATATCGTTATATCAAGTCTCCCCAGCTAAGGTCCTCCATCAGTTGGCGATGCGATTTGAATAATAACGACTTTTGATCACCCGCGAGTATGAAATAATTCATCGTTTCGTTTTCAACTTCATTTGGTTACTTTTCCCCCTTTTTTTTTTGTATTTCTTTCACTTGTTGTCCCTCCACTTCTGTGTTCTTCGCCTGTGATCGGCATTCGTAATCGGCCTCCGTTTCCGTTCGAATGACTGATCAAGTGTATCTGTGTGTGTGTGTGTGTGTGTGTGAAGTGGAGAATGAAATGGAGAATTGGTGTTTCCATGGAGATGAGTTTTCTCCAAACATGACTTTACCATTCCCCCATATCCATATCCGCAACGGAAATATATACATATATGTACTTAAAGATACATAAATACATACATATGTATTATAGACCCTTATAAAAAATCTGAGCCCGAAAGTAATGCCCTCCCATATATGATTTCTTCTTCATAACTACAAACATCCACAGAAACGTTGTTTTTTGCATTCCTCGAATACGTCGTCGCCTATGCATTCTACACCTGTATGTTCCCCACAAGGTTGCTCTAGATCACAATACACCTAAAATACGCAGTATACATCGCCGTCGTAGTCTCAAGGGAACATATTTTTACAGTTAGAAATCGAAATCGAGCGATATTGCCGACGCCGGGCTCTCTGATTATTATTATTGTTATTTTGTTGGTTTTGTGCGTGCCACAGTCGCTGATAAGTTCTCAGGTGAAACCAGAAAAAAAAATCCGATATGTGTAATCACAAAAGTGGTTACCTTGATATACAGAAGCACCTGACAATCTTTCATAAGCGGTGGCAGATAGATGTGTGTGTGTGTAGCTGTCGTCCCCTTTTAGCGCCTTGGGATGACTCATTGGAATTGGAGTGCAACCCCTTTTGATTTACCACCAAACCCATATTTACTTGGTGCATTTTGAAACATGTATTTTATCTGTAAAGAAATATATTTTAAGAATATGTCATTTGCCTACTGTAAACTGTAAGTTACATTTGTATCTTTAGCATATAATAAAAGTATCTTAAAGATATAAATAAATCTAAGCCTAGTAATTTCTTTTTGAACATGAATAAATTTGATTAAATTTAATTCTGTTACTTTTACGGCTTAGGTTTTATTTATTCAATTTTATTTTTCTTATTATTATTATTATTTTTTTTTGTGAACGTTGGTTCCATTTCCTTGCTTTTGCTTTGCAGCCACGCCCTTTTTGAAAAACTGTCATATAAATTAACACCCCCTCTCCCGCTGGGCAACGTGGGAAACTGTACAGGGTCTTAACCCTCCGAGTACAACATCTACTTTAACTTCAACCCTAGATGGTGCCTAGATAAGAACAAAATAATTAAGATAATGTCTTAACCATGAATAATCCAAAAGTATTACATTGGGCAAAACACAACTCAAAAATAAAAAAATTAAAAATTAAGGTTCCCTAACTAAACAAATACAATTTAAAAATAAACTTTATATAAACTTAAAATAAATTAAAAAAATATATATACCAAGGAAATATAAAAAAATTAAATTGGTTTGTGTTATTTGTATTGTTTTATCATCCCAAGATTACTTTATAAATACCAAATTTTTTATTTATATGTGTACAGATACACATCTTTAAAGCTGACACTTTGGAGGGTTAATGACGCCTTTTGAGGTTGGGGTCAAAGATCTACCCGTCTTATATTTATCTCCTTCTCGCCTTTGAATGCAATTTTAAAGAGTTTTTTTTCGAGAACAGAAAAGGGTAGGGCGATATACATATATGAGCATGCATATACCCGACTTTATCAGGGGGGATATGACGGAGAAGACTCTTGAGTTTTGTGTTATTTAATGCACGCCCATATCTCTCTCGGATGCATATGTGAAGCACATTAACTCCGTTGTGTTTCTTCTTATCGGCCTTATTTTTGGGCATACTTTTCGGTCCGGAAGCGAGGAGGGAGGGAGGGTGCATTGTATGAACGATTAGTCAGTCAGTGGAGGATATAGCCACCACCCAAACCGGAGGATAGTATGGGTAATGCCTGAATTGGTGCACATGGAATGCACCACCGCAGGCAATTAACAACAACAGCTGATTTTCACCCCACTGAAAAGCAACCAGGTTCGGTTTCCCAAAGACAAAAACAAAAAAACGTTGGGACAGGACTGAGAAATCTCGCTGCACTGCGCAACACTCACCACCCACCCCCATCCCGCCGAGAAAATGGTCAGGGACGACGACGAGGATGACGGGTGGCTTGGGGTTCAAGGTTGAGCCGCTGCTGCGACAGCGACCCTCATTTTGGCAATGGCAATCCCATAAGTAGATGCAGTGAGAGAAAAAAAATGATGGTTGAATACATTCAAATCGTATTTTATTTTTTATGCTTTAAATTAATATATATATATATATATATATATATATATATATATATATTAATTTAAAGCATAAAAAATAAAATACGATTTGAATGTATATATATATATATATATATATATTAATTTAAAGCATAAAAAAAAAATATATATATATATATATAAATAAATATATAAATATAGACATTAATAAATCAAATATAATATATAAAAATAATTTTTAAAAAATAATAAATAAATTATTTATTAAAAAAAAAATTACTCGCTTGGCGCTATAATTCCCAACTAGTTCTAGCTTCTTTCGAGTGGTAACCCTGCTGAATGTTGTGGTCGAGTGGAAAAGGCAGTGTGTAGGTGTGGTTTTGTGGTAGTGGTTACTCTTTCTTTAAAGAGCTGCTACTTTTTAGTATACCCTCTCTGTTTTGTAGATTAGTGCTACGGGTTTATTTGCTATTTGAGAGATGGTGAAAATGAGCAGATATCACTGAAGAGTACACAAAATATATATATTCTATCTTAAGGATCTCGTTAATCTTAACATTAAACAATGTTTCAATCAGAAACTTTTATTGGGTACCAAATGATAGACTTTAGCTGCCGAAGTTAGCTTCATTTCTTGTTTCTTAATATTTTTCTTTTATTTAGATATTTCCATGGAGTATTTTTTATATAATTTTTGTACAGTGTACTTGGCCATCCCAAATCGAAATCCCAACCCCATGCCCTCTGCACTGTCTGCCGAAACTGCCCTGCGCATTCCCATTTGGGGTGGTAATTGTAACGGTACACGGGGAATGGACTGAGCCACCCCTATAAAATATCATATACCCTATACCCTACACCCTATACATATATCCTCCATATCCTTCAAAAATCCGGGTGAATCATTCCCGGTTCCTGCTTTTATTTTTAATTTTTCCTTTTGCTATTGCCAAATTTTTGCCAAAAAGGGACGCACAGAGCCCCGCACGTGTCACTTTCACAAAATTGTTGGAAAAAAAATACCCAAAAAAGGAGAAATAAAATGGGGAGTGCAATAACGGTGATGACTCATGGACTTTGATTTTGTTTTATTTTTCATATATTTATATATATATATATATATTTTTTTTTTTACAAATAAATGCATTCGAAACCAAATTGCATTCCACTTTTCTTTTCTTTTTTATTTATTTTTTAAAATGCTGAAATGGAAATGCAATTTGTTGCGGTCTGTTTACAGTCTCCGAAAAGCGTGATAAGCGCTGTTTAAGTAGGGAGAAAAACAAAGGGGGAAAATCCATTAGATACATTGTATCTTTCCACACTTAGTTTCAGCGAATTAATTTCGTTAAAGAAAAACATAAAAAACCAACCAAAACCCATTAAAATGCAATATACAAGAGTGTAAGACTAGACAGTGACTGCGCCGCCCGCTTCTCTGAATTTCCGAAATTATTCATTCATTAATTGACTCTCTGTGATCTCATAGATGATTCATCCAATTGCTGATATTAATAATCAAATTAGGGAAGGAAAATTCCACAAATGATATTGTTTTTGCGACAAAATAATGTTTTGGCCTTAGAAAATATTAATATTTTGAAATAAATAGTAAAGGTTACACTATTTATATTTAAATTGGGAGAATTGCTTATCGGCTTATTGAAATATCCGTTGTAATTTCTTCTCGTAATCTTTTTAATCAAAACTTCAGTCCATATTTTCCCTCTCATTTATCATTTCTCATTTGTTATTTCTGTCTCTTTCTTAGTTTTGGGTGCATCAAACGGTATCTCTTAAAATTAATATTACTTTCGCAAAAATTTGCCTAATAATTGAAGACTAAAAATAAAAACGAGGGCCTTGTTGTTGCATTTCTTTTGGCAATCAAGCGTTCACTAAAAATTCTAATTAGCTAGTGAAAGTCATGTTCCGTCCTCTTCCGTCTCACTCTAGCCACCGTTAGCTTGATCATCTTTTGTGTGGCGCCCAACATTGTCCATTTTGCCGTTTTTTTTTTTTAACAACGGAAGGGGAAAATATAAAGTATCAAAAGTTTTGCCATTTAAAATGCAAGGCAGATCTCCGGAGATAAATGTTTTTGAGGTCTGAATAAAGATTTGAATGGACAACGGTTCCCCAAGTGGATTAAAATAAGAGTTACCTAATAGATGGCACCAGAAATGCGAGATTGGTGTACTTGTATTGGTGACATGGAATTGGAGACTTGTAAAAAGTGTTGTTTTATGACATAAAATACGGTTATAGTAACGAGAAAGGCTTAGAAATAATGAAATCCTTGTTTAACGATCGATCTTGATTGCTCAGAAAGTGCTAATTTCTCGATTCGACAAATGTATCTCAAAAATTGAGAGGATTATATGTATATATTCTCTCTAGCCTTGAAAAATCCAGCAAATAATCGAAGTTATAATTTCGAAATAAAGTTTAATAATATATATTTACTAAACGGATTTCCATATTTCAATTTCTTTTTATTTTTTTATTGTCTAAACAAAAAAAAAAAAAAAAAAAAAAAACATACGCACTGTAAAGGTGATCAATGTTACCAAATTTAGACACAGACACATGTACTTTTGGACATGTGTTTTTAAATAAGTTTGTTGTTGTTGTTTTTATTTTGTTTTTGGTTGATTTCCTGAGATAGTAAAACGGCGGATGCAACGCCATATAGAATCGGGGATCGGGGATTACGTATGGCTACACGCCTACGGTAAAACAATTCAGCTCAGTGTCTATTTCATTCCATTGAATATGGGCAACATTTTGAGTTTCCGCTTTTTAGTTTGAATTTTTATTTTTTTTTTAATCAAAAATAGTTCGTTACATTTTGTCCATAAACAATCAACACACAGACACACACACATACTAGTAAAAGCTATTGATCAAAACAATTTGTTGCCTTCTGTTGATTTTGTTTTTTTTATTTTTTTTTTCTGTTGTGCTTTTTTTTGACATTTGTTGGATGTACATTTTTGGGATAAAAACCGATAAAAGCATTCTCTTCATTCAAAATGCCAACGACCAAAAACGGGCAACGCAGCGACGTCAGCTACTAAAAACATAGGCGGGGATTCCAAAAATATCTGAGCGGGGGGTTAAAATATTGCTAGTTTTTTTTTTATTATTTTATATGCTTAAAATTTGAATTTTAATTGATAAACATTTTATTTAATTTAAAAAAATATATCTGAGAGGGGATTAAAATATTATATAGTTTTTTATATTTTATAAATGTACATTTTTAATTTTAAATTTTAGACATTTTAGTTTAATTCAAAAAGTATCTGAGAGGGGGTTAAAATATTTTTATTTATTTATTTTAAAATTGAATTGACAAGATTAACTGTATTGGTTTTAATAAGGATATTAACCTACTCAAAAAAGATTAATTTTATAATAACTGAATGTGAAACAGTTTTCAATTTATTAAAAAAATCCCTTTCTGCTATTTCTTTGTTTTAATTATTTATTTCTAAAATTAATTCTTCCGAAAAGTTTATGTTATTTGTTTTCTAAAATCCCCTTTAAACCCCATTAGGTCCGCCCCTGTCTTGGATACTTGGAGACAGCTCAATGTCAATGGCTTCAGATTGGGTGTGTGCGTGTGTGTGTTTGGAGGGCTTCAAAATTGTGCGAACCCAAAAGCACAACAACAACAAAAAACACTCAAAAATGTGTGTATAAAACAAATAAATTATACGAAATTAAATTTAAAAAAAAAATAATAATAATAATAAATAAATAAAATAAGAAAATGCCAAAAACGTTGACATTGTATACTGTGCACGCTGCTTCGCTGCTTTTTTTTAACGTCTTTTGCGAATTTATTTCGATGTCATTTGTACGCACGAAAGACGCTCAACGGTCGACTCTCGTGTCTCGCGTTTTATGGTACACATTGCGAAAGTGAAAAGCCCCCTCCCAAAAACATAAAAAAAAAAATATATATATATAAATCGAGTAATGAATGCCATCAAAAAATATCAGGCGCCGTCGCATAGAGACAAAGCTTGGAGATATTTCCAGAGATCTATTCGAAACTCTTCCGTTAACTTTCATTAAGCACAGCAAGCACCGGCAGCTGGAGACAAAAACAAAAAGAATTATTTTTTTTACGGTCCGTTTTCAGGCTTTGTATATGTGTATCTATGTCTATGAACCGTTTCTCCTACTTCTACTTATCATCTGGAGTATATTGTACAGTACAAATGTGGATGGTTAATTAGAAACGAAACTGATAAACATATCTAGAAATAAAAAAGTATCTAAAAAACAAACAAAAGTATCAAAAACAAAACAAACAAGTAATTATAAATATATAATTTATAAAAATAAAAATTTTGATAAAAAGCATTTCGATTTTACTTGCTGTAATTTGCTGTATTTGTTTTCTTTTAATTAAACATTTTAAATCTATATAAAAGAGTTTATAAAGTTTTTATTAATACAATTAAATTGTATAAAAATATTACATAAATTTCTCGTTAATATATATTTACCCTCGAGTGTTCTTTACCTTTTTTTGCAGCATATTTCTTCCGTTGCTGGGAAACAAGTTTTGCTATTGTTATTGTTGCTTTCTTTTTTATCCATGCTCCAGCTCCAGCTTCTGCTTTTGCTTCTTGTTGTCTTCTTCTTCATTCCATTCTCATTCCGATTTCAAACGTAACTGTCAACAATAAATGAAGCTTAGTTGAGAAAACCGATTTTCTAATACCCTTTCAGTTCAAAAAATGTACCCTAAATTTAAAAGAATATTAAATATTTCATATATTAAGTCTATATTATTATTTAACTTGGATTACTCCGTTTTTCAAATAATCATTTTAATTATCTTGTAGATCAATATTTTTCCTATGGTATCTATAAGATACATATTTATATTTATCAGATACTAATTAATATCAGCATAGTAAATGTGTTTAAGCTACAAGTTTAAATTTAAAAAGTAACATATAAACACTCTTCAAGACATGCCTAGCTCTTGTCTGGTAATACTAAATATCTAATCTTAATTTAAAATAATAATAAATAGACCATATACTAGAGGCTTACAAGCTTCTGCTGGAAACTAAAATACCTTGAACACCTTATGGTATGTAACAATAAGCAGCGCCAAAGAATCTGCCCCGTAGAATTGTGCTTGTTCTTCGCCTGATTCCTCTGGCTGTTCACAGGTGTTAGTGCTTGTGCTACGTGTGGTGTTTGGAAGACCTCTGACTTTCGAAGTGATCGCCAAACGGTTTCCAATGATCATGGCCATTGTTATTATTATCATCATCATTACGATGCTTGTGCTTGTGGGTTTTTATGCTAAACGGTTCTCCCAGCTCAATTATTTATAATTTTTTCGTCCGAAGCGGGATTTGGTTTATATTATTGTTTGTATTTGTATTTGTATGTTTTTGTTTTTCCCCCACTTCGTAGTTCGTGGCTTTACCGTTCAACTCGTTTAACTTAAGCTATTGTTGTTTTTTTTAGTGGGTCGTGTATATTGAAGTTTTTTTTATAGATATTTTTTCTTCTCTCATCATCTTCTCCCATCTCTTGGATTCGGGCTTCATATGCAAAGTAACCCCCCTCAGAAAATAAGTGTACCGGCTGGGACAGATGATTCATTCAAAAAACTCGGAATCACTCGAATTACATTGGCGTTTCCCTAACACGTTTATGTGTGACTCACAGTCACAAATGCAAATGACAAGGTTTTAATATTTGCTGACTTGCTGAGAATTTTAAATCAACAAATGAAATAATTCGATTTATTATGAATATGTCTGAGTAATATTTTTAATATTTAAACTACTGTTGTTATTATAAAAATCTGAAAAAGTTTTTTTTATAAATTTTATAGGAGCACGCTGATCTTTAAATAATTTAATAATATCTAAAAGAAATAAATATATAAATTTTAAATAATTAAGTAGCATTTATCTCATCATTTGAGTGAATCATTTTTCGCACTTAAAATGCTTTAAAAATGAATATAATTTAATTTTATTAAGTTTTATTTATTGTATTTAATTTTATAACAATCTATTTAATTAAATTTTATTTGTTTTATTTAATTTTATTAAATTTAATTTTGATCAATTTTATTTAATTTTATGTATTTTATTTACTTTTATTTATTTTATTTAATTTTATTTAATTTTAGTTAATTTTAGTTAATTTTATTTAATTTTATTTAATTTTATTTTATTTTATTTAATTGTATTTAATTTTATTTAATTTTATTTAATTGTATTTCTTTTTTATTTAATTTTATTTAATTGTATTTAATTTGATTTAATTTTATTTAATTTTATTTAATTTGATTTAATTTGATTTAATTTGATTTAATTTTATTTAATTTTATTTAATTTTATTTAATTTTATTTAATTTTATTTAATTTTATTTTATTTTATTTAATTTTATTTAATTTTATTTAATTTTAGTTAATTTTAGTTAATTGTATTTTATTTTATTTAATTGTATTTAATTTTATTTAATTTTATTTAATTTTATTTAGTTTTATTTAATT
This sequence comes from Drosophila kikkawai, assembly GCF_030179895.1. Taxonomy (NCBI): domain Eukaryota; kingdom Metazoa; phylum Arthropoda; class Insecta; order Diptera; family Drosophilidae; genus Drosophila; species Drosophila kikkawai. The sequence continues at coordinate 22,499,965 of NC_091733.1, forward strand.
TTATTTAATTTTATTTAATTTGATTTAATTTTATTTAATTTTATTTAATTTTGTTTAATTTTATTTAATTTTATTTAATTTTATTTAATTGTATTTATTTTTTATTTAATTTTATTTAATTGTATTTAATTTTATTTACTTTATTTAATTCAAATTTTTAAGGTCTCATTTGAGATTTTACTACTGGACTACTTGACTTGGCAAATATGTTATATGCACATATCTCGCTCTTATCAACCAGTTAGTTAATCAATACACATTTTACTCACACAAGTATTTCATTATAATTTATTGGCTGTTGGGAAATAGTAATGGTAATGGGCCTACGTGTCCGTCAGTATAATGCTATTTATGGTTCCCTGATAACCGAGTCAGGGCGCCAATGGTATTGTTTTCCAATCAACCAGAACCAAGAACCCGCATTCAGGGAAGGATAAGGGCTTAAAGATAATGGTGCAAGCAACAAGTTACAGGGTATATATATATAAATATATTGATAATGCAAATTCCACTAACTAAATCATGAGGGAGTTGACGAAGGCAAAAGGAAATTTACGCCAAAATAAATTATATCTACACATTATATGTATGTACATATATTTGATCGAAAAAGGAATTGCCCTTTTCTTTTGACTTATTGACTAGTAATCTACTAAGGCACACTCTATAGATAACACATATCTAGAGTACATATTCTAACAATGATTCTTGGAATTGTTATTATGCCAAGCTATGATGACTAACTTTAAACGATTTTACTGCAATTTTTGTTTTCATTTTTCTAGGTAAAAGTTAGCAACATCAACATCCGAGTCGATTCAGACATGCCCGTCTGGTCTTTTGTCCGTGGAAGATACACATCTTCGTCTATAAAAGCTATCTAAATTTCTTGATAATATTTATATAAAACAGTCACAAAGAATTCTATTAGCATTTTTTCTGGGGTTTCACTACAATTTTTCATTATTAACTTAAGTGTGCATAAAATGTTAAATACAATTTAAAAACAATACAAACAATTTTAAAGATTCAAACAGATTGGGATTGAGATTAAGCTGCTGGTAAAGCGGCAATGGCATCTGCAGCAAAATTCTGGACATCCACATCTTCGTCAGCCCTAAGTTTGTCCAAAGCTGGCTTAACCTTGGCATCCATAACACTGGCCTCCAAAAAGGGAAAGATCTTCTTTAGGGTTTTTGCCACATTAAAACGGACATTGGCAATGGGATCCTCGGAGAGTAGGAGTACAGTGGGCAGCATTATATTAGTGGTAGTGTCCATGCCGCAGAACATGGCCAATTCGTTAACGCAAAAGAGGCAGGTCATTCGGTACAAATAGATGTCATTGCAAGACATGGTCATGATCAGGGGAATAATGGACTTCGTTGCCCAAGAAGCTCCGAATTTTAGGATTAGCTTCCTCATGTTGATTACTCCAGCCTCGCGAACAGCATAGACACGATCAGTGAGCCAACCCATGCAAAGACAGCGTAGCTTTTGGTCAAAGAACTCTTGACCCATTACAGCGGCCAGGTTGGGCATGTAGTCAATAACGGCCAGACGCACCTGCCAAGAGGAATCCTCGGCCAGCTCAATGATGACGGGCAACAGAGACACCGATAGCTGCTGTATACCAATGACATCGTCCAGCCAATTCAAATTTGATATAACATCCAGGCGCACTTCCGGACACGTGTCCTTGACCAGAATGTGTAGCAAGGGCATCAGCTTCTCCATGGTCAGAGTGGAGCCCATCAATTGGCTAAGGGCCAGAACAACAAGGGCCATAGTTGCCTTGACTTCGGCACTCGTGTCCGAGACCAAATTCTGAATAAATGGCATAAAACAATTGACTAGGATCGGTACCTGGTTGGCCTTGTCCAGATTGCCACAGAAATGTTTTATCTTGACGGCCGCCCCAATGCGTACACCAGCATCGGTATCCTTGAGCAAGGTCTGGAATATGGACAACAGCTCGACCAGCGACATTATGGGGCTTACTGCCTTCTGCAAGTCCACTAAATTTTGGGCCAACATTAAGCGTACACGCCAGCACGTATCCCTGGAATAATCTCGAAGTGTTGGCCAAACCAGCAATGTCACCTCTTCCGGGAGCAGCACTTGAGCCAGACTGATGCATGTTTTAACCATAATTGAACGAACAGTGTCTGTGTCATCTTGTGCCAGCATCAAAAAGTCGGGAATCACATCCAACCTGACGAACTCCGTCTCGATGACCTTGGCGAACTCCCCAAGCTCGGAGGCTGCCTTACCACGAACCACGGGCGATTCGTCCAGGCACAGCTTGCGGAAATCGGTGCGAAGCTTTGCCTTTACGGGTGGAGTGACCCGAGGATAGCAGATCGAAAAGAAACAGCAGGCCGAGGTGCGTGAGGTAAAAAAGACGTCCGAGGCGAGACGTTGCAGCATCGGCACCACATATATTTCCATATCCTGGGCACTGTGTTTAGCCACCACGATACGCAGTGATTGAGCGGCCTGGTAACGCACCGCGTCATCCTTGACGGTAGCCAAAAACTCGAGTGGCGGTAACAGAAGATTGGCAAACTCAGGTCCGCCCACGAGACTGGTAAAGTTGCCCAATTGTTCGGCCACCGACAGGATCACCATATCCGCATCGAGTAGGATCTGCTTGATGAAGGGTAACATCTCAGAGCGTGTGCGTTCCGCCCCCAGGATCAAGGCAATGGAGGAGAGTTTTCTGATCGAGATGAGGCGCAGGTGCACATCATCCTTTTTCATCCCCTCGGTAAGCACTTCCATGGGATTTGTGGAGTCATCAGGCTTATTGCTCGCTGACATCTTTTCTATTGCTTAGCACTAAAAATCGGTTTTTTCTGTTCAGCGTATAATCCGGTCGGGTTACTAGTATTCAACTTAAATATTCTGTGATGAGTTTTCCAATGAAAACTAAGTCATACCATCAAAATATTGATAATTGATTTATTTCCCAAGGAAATGCATACCTTAGGTTTAATGTACATTATATATTTTTGTTTGAGGAAACTATTTAAACGTTTTAAACACTCATACAAATATTTTTCTATATTTAAAAGAATCCTTAAAATTTAAGATCCTTTAGTTCCTATCTTAATTCAAGATAAAATTGCACTTGTTCTGCATGTCACTTTGACGAATTCGCTCTAAAAATCTCACGGCAAAAAAATTTCACTCCTGTGTATTTATAATTCTCAACTGGTTTTAACATCTCTAGAGTGAAGTAACACTTGCCGGCCAACCTTTTGAGTTATTTTTTCTTTTGTCCAAGTGTAGTAGTGTTACCAGGACAGACTGGGGTGTAATTACATGTGTTGTTTTTGGATTTGTAGAGTTGTTTTCGAATCACAGAAGTAAGTATTACATATGTGCTATTAAATAATTACTTACCCTTAAAGTTATTAAATTATTTCTTAAATCACGAACAATTTTCCATAATTTAGAAAATGAACAATTAGAAATGAATATGTTCACTAACTTCAGTTCCCTCACTTATGAGCAACCCGTCATAAATTTAGCATAGGATTCCAGAACGGATTAGTTGAAATGCTATTTATACAGATTATAAAATATGATCAATCCTGCTTGTAATTCTTCCGATGTAACTGTTTAAAAGTAATTTCCAGTTAAATGCAAAAAATATATTCTAATCTTTATCATTTACCACAACCGGTTTCATAAAAGTTCTCTCAAGTTCATTAACAGACTGCATTGAGATTTGCAATTCAAAACCTGAGATACATACAGACTTACAGCTTTTAATAAAAATATGACGAATTTTACTTAATCGAAATATATTTAGGTAGGGCAAACTTAAGTACTTTCGAGTTATTATAACTCCTAGATAAACTTCCGTATTTTCGAGATACAGGGCTATTAAACTTGTATTTCGTAGTTAAACTGGATTTAAATGTTGTCCAAATGAATTTCTTGCATGTCACACCCTCTGGGCAAAGGACTGCGACTGGCTATAACTATCTGCTTGGCACGATCTGGTGGAGACCCCTAAGTACCCCCGGTGAGAGCATTATGTAGAGTGCCGCCCGGATTTGGGGCCTCACGCAATGCTTTCCTCTTTGCGCCCGGCTCAATCCGGATTCCGGCGGAATACCAAAAGGGCGGACAAGTATCTCTGGCGGGGATCTGGGCGTGGCCACACGTGTGTGCAGAGTGTACACACCCACGGAAGCATAAAAAAAAGTAGCCGAGCTCACGTGTGCACTTTTCAATTTGTGTAATTAGAGGCAGAGTCAGGGGCATCTTTATTTGAATTTTTGTTGCGCACAATGTTGTGGTTATATGCTTTTATCAGGAGGTATAAAATCAGCTTAAAAGTTCGTAATATTTCATAATTTTTGTGTTTATTTATTAAAAAAGTTAAAATAATTAACAATAAAATAATTCAAATGAGTTAATCCCATATCTAATAGCATTTATTATAGACTAATCCATAAGATCACACTATCATAACTCTGCTACCCTGAAAGATAATGCTGTGAAATTTGGCAGATTTGTATATAATACAATTTCAGAGGATCGTGACAAGTTTGGTGCTTTTTATGTTCTTAATGTACCCCTGGGAAGGCAATGAATGAGCAGTAAGTGTATTCCAAATGTCTGTTCCTGCACCCAGCTGATGGCAACAGACCGCAACGGGCCAACCCTGCGAAAAGCAGAAGACAAAATAAATAACTCAGCACTACTTCGTCGGGAAATGGAATGGGAACGGGAATGGGACTGCGAACGGGATTTGGAATGGGTATGGAAGTGGTAATGGAAGTGGGAAGTGGGTGTGCTTCTATGTGGGCCTACATATGTATACATACATTTATAAATACATTGCACACACGAAACCAGCATACAATACATATATAGAAATTTTCATTAAAAACCACTTTTAGGTTTAGTTTCTGCAACCCACATTCTGGACGACCGACCAGCGATGTTTTCGATTTCGCTAACAGAAACAGTGGGGTTTGACTTATAAAATATATATTTTTTAAATTTATTTAGATAAATAATAATATAACCAGGAAAAATATTAGGTACATTTTCAAATAAAATAGAAAATAATTATTTTAAATCAACGTAGAATATAGAAAAGAATTATATTGAATGCTTAGGTCACACTTAATATTTAAACCTTTCATTTAAAAGCTGTTTTTAGACCTACAAATATGGAAAAAAAAATAATAATTTTGCAAGCTATAATTCTCAATATTCTTTATCTTTATATAAATTCTTATCTCTTTCGACAAAATACTAAATAATACTATTAATAATTAATACTTCCAAGCAGAACCCACTGTAAATTCAATCTTCGTATAGTGTCTAGTTCCACTATAACTGCCTCTTTCTGCCCCAGTTACTTCACCATGCAAATATGTTGCTTTAACCTTAAATGCAAGACGTTGACAGCGCTGCGACTGAGTCTCTCAGACTGAACTAACAGAGGCAGTTTTTTAGCCCTGTTTTTTGGCCAAAGCCAAAAATTATAATGTAACAAAATAAGCTTAATTTATGCGCATTTTATTATAAGGCTGTTTATTTGAAAAAAATGGAACATGATATAAGCAAAAATTTATTTATAGAGAATTACAGAATCCAGAAGAATTGTTTTTATTGAGTTTTTAAATTAACCAACAAAACAGTACGACTTTATCAATACTTTTCCCCTTGAATACATGAAATTAAATCCTTTGGCTTTGATCCTTTCTGGTTTAAACCTGTTTATTTTTTGCTTTGAAGACTACTTGCTACTGCCTCCGCATCAGTAGATCTCGCACCCACGTGAAGTGTGCGGTTTTGCTACTTCTTTTTTATTTTTTATTTTTTTTTCCCCACATTTCTTTCATTGCCAGCCGCTAGCCAGCTTAACTTGGCGCTAATCAGATGCGACAGCAACAACAGCAACAGCACGAACACAGCTGCAGCTGGATGGATGGATGGATAGAGCAAAAAATAAAGTCTCGCCAAAAGCTGACGCCGCAATAAACAAGTCAAGAAAGCAACTGAAGAAACTAAAGCGACGAGCGGAGACAGACAGAGGTGGTGCGAAGGGGAGAGCATGAGTGTCTGCTTTTGCCTGTCTCACTCTGTCAGCTAAAGCTGGGTACAGTTGTGCCCAAGATGAGAGTATAAGTAATAAAATATAAAAAAAAAAATTAATTAATATAGTAAGCTTATAAACCATTAATATAAGAATTTTAAATGAAAAATCGATTAATCAAAGAAATCAAATTCGTCTTGATATAAGAATTTGAAATTTACAAATATTTTATCTATAATCATGGGTTAAAATACTATTTGTATTATTAAAAACACTAGTTAATACTATTTTTGCGAACGCAGCTGTAACTTACATCAAGCACAATTGCTTTGCACCTTTCAGTCTGGGAAGCTGCGCCCTCCGCCTGCTCTTCATCCTGCCATCACACACCCAATGGCGTGTGTCTGTCTGTCTGACCAAACTGAATGACTCAATGAAACTTTTTTACACTTGTTTTTTTTTTTTTTTGCCCTGCACAGTTCAACTAGTTTATTGAGCAATTGCTCAAATATTTTAATATTATGATTTTAGGACTGAAATAAATTAAATTAAATTGTAGTGACACAAGTGTTGACTGTATTGAAAAAGTTCAAGCAATTTAACCTGCTCACTTGCATTCTAAAATTTATTAACAGTAATTTGTTTTTGAAGGGAACACAGCTCGATCACCACTCGGGTGAAATTTTGCAAAAAGCACTTTAAAATCGAGCAACAAAAAGAAATTAATAAATAAAATGCAGTAAAATATTATTTCTTTCACTTTCCCGAAGCTTCTACTGCAACTCCCACGCGCACGACAGGTGCAACAATGTCGAAAATGCAATGCTTCGGGCAATTAACGGAGCAATTAGCCATGTTGTGCAGGAATTCGGCGATTTAGCATTAACATAGATATTCGTGGCTGTTATTTATATCACGGATGGCGAAAGCAAGCACAATTAACTCTAAGTGTATATATGTATCTACTTAGCAGACGTATTCATAAGATACAAGGGTTTTATCCATAGGATACATGGCTGAAAACAGAGAATGTATGCAATAGACAGAGAAAATAAATACATATGTATATTATTGATAAGCATAACGGACATGGCTAAATCGAATCGGTTGGTGTGTCTATGTTCGTTTGTTTTATTTATTTAATTTTTTTTTACTTTTTTGCTATTATAATAAATATTTCTTAAGCATTCGCTCTATGTTCTTGACTGAGATTTCTTCAGTCTGTTTTAACCAAATGTCCATGGCCTTGGCTTTGGCTTTGGCTTTGCATTTGGTTTGGTGCTCTTGGGCTTTCGGGTGCCATCGCCAACGCATGATCTTCAATTCAATTCCAAAATCCAAAAATCCAAGCAGAAAACTCACTTTTTCGCTGCCTCTTGGCACGCAAACTAATTAAGACGGCAATTAATGATTATATCTCTCTATCTCTCTCCTGGCCATGGCCAATTGTGCGATGCGAAGCCGAAATGGCCAAAAGCGCGCCGGAGTGAAAATGTGTTTGCAACGTCGCGTTGACCAAAAACGGTTAACTGCAATGCCAGCTGGTGAAAAAAAGTAAATTAATAAAAATAAAATAAGGTTGGAGCAGGGGGGTGGGTGGTGGCAACCCTGGCGGTGCGTGCATGTTAATGGCAAACGCACACACACACACGTGTGTATGGACGCACGCAGCGTGAAAAATAATGGAAATGGAAGAAAACAAATTAATTGCGAAAAATTTACGAAAATTTTCACATTCAATGACCTTGACAATGGCTTTGGCCCAAGTCGCTTAACAAGTTGGATTTTTTTTCTCGTTGTGGAGAGTTTGCCGTGTGTGTGTGCGTGTAGAAAACGTGACGAGTTACGTACTTTTGGAGAAAGGTCGTTGATCATGGCTATAGTTTTTTTTTTTTTTTTTTTTGTTTAATAGCGGTTTCAAAGTCAACATCAACTTAACGCGCTGCTGTTTTTGGCCATTTAAGTATTTCTAGTTTCGGTTAACCCCTCTTCTCCTTCGCACCGATCGATCTCTCACCTGCCTCGAGTTAACCTCACCATCGCAAGGTTAAAGCCAAAGCCATTGGCCCCCCGGGAAATTTCTTCAATCTTTTTTTCACTGCCTTGCCAAATTAAAGTAAATAAAAAAAAAAAAACAGTTGATCAGCGTGAACTTGAGAACAGCCAACAAAGCTGAAAACAGAATGTGACTTTGCCCAAGAACTAGAGTTCAAGGGGTATCAGTCTTAAGCCGACATTCTACGTCGCTTTTAGCATTTATATTAACACATATTCTTAGTTCTTCTTCGTTTTCGATATAATATAATTTTTCCAGTCGTTACCGTCTTATGTGTGCCACAAACTGAAGACACGTCTTCTGGCCATTAACGCAGACCAGATAAACGTAAAATACCAAATACAAACACATAATAAATACATTCGAGAAGAAATGGCTAAAGAAAACTAGTTGATGGCCTCCCGACTAATGCTAAATAGCCATATTCGGAGCAATTCGATGCCAATTTCCTTCCAACAGGTGCAATTGCTCCATTCTCGGGCCGTATTCCACAACGCTTTTCACCGTTACAACAACAGCTACGAAGATAAGATTGTGTCTCGTCTCTTTTTCACTTATCTCTAAGATTCAACGATTCTCCGAAGAATAACCATAAAAGAGAACGAAAATCACAAGAAGTTGATTGAGGAATGTGGAATTTTGCGATGACGTCGGCGAATATTTTTGACACCCAGAAACCATGATAAAAATATTTGCTTGTGGAAATTTTCCCTTAAAATTAGTATCCATGACAATAATTAATTCACATAAGGGTTTTTTAAAAGTAAATCTATGAAGAAATACTCATACTATTTTAGGAAACTCATGCTTCTTTTAAATGTCTCTTATTCTTTTTAAGCTCACATTTCAGATTTTGCCTGGAAGGCTCCATGCAATCGTTCCCTTCTTTTTAATATTTGCAATTTGCAGTCTCTCCTCTTTGATTTCAATTTCTTCCAAAGAAGAGACAGCAAGACCAAATGTGGCAAGGCAAAAAAAACAGACAGGGTGAGAGAGTAGTAGAGACAGGCAGGGCGGGGCAGGGGCTGTGCTGTGGCTGGGCGCGACGTCACCGCCGTTGGAGCCACTCCTTTGACCAGTTGCCCCAACATTGACTTCGCATTGTGTCTGTGTATGCGTCTGTTGTTTTCTTTTTATGCTGCTGCTCTCCCTCTCTCTTTCTCTCTATCCAGCTCTGTCTCTTGCTCACTCGCCTTGCGTGCTTATCGCCGTATGTTGCCGTTTCCTTTTATGCGTCATTTTGGCTCGAAATAGGCAATTATTTAAACAAAGATTAGTCAACGAAAAGCGCAAATAAATAAGTCTACATATTGTTACTTATTTTTATAGGCATGTGTGTGCAGTATTGTTGCAAGCAACAACAACAGCTGAATCAAGTGAAACACACGCATCGGCTTTCCCTCTTTCACTTTTTTGCAAAGACGAGTGCGAGTGAAACGGCAAGACCGGCACAAGCACCCGGCCGAATTCTGACTAAAAATATCAATTGCTAGCAATGCATTTGGCATAACAATAACAATAGCAATGGCAATAGCGAATGCCTACAATATTGTGTATTGTTTATGCCGCGAGTCCGGCTCAAGAATCTGCGAGAGTGGAGCTCGGCTTATCATATATGTACATACATAAATACATAAAGTATGTATGCATGTAGCAGGACTGAGTCACAGCCAAAAGCCGCAAGTCAGAGCAAGAGAGCCGCTTACTCTGCATGGGCGTGCGAGGCTGCATGTGTATGTGTGTTGAGGGGTGTGCGTGTGGAGCGTCTCTCTCTGCATCTCTGTTGCGCAAACGCGCTGTCGCATCACCTACTCCAGCTCTCGTCTGGCAGCTGTTTCGCCGCTGGCGCCGTTATTGTTTAAAACCGGCTTGCGGCTTCTATGACTATTTTTTAATGACTACGAAAATACCCTCTCAAAAGCTAGAAAAGTTTATAGATAACAATATGCATGCAAATAAATGAAAGCAACATTTTTTAGATTTATGAATTCCCAATTTCAAATACAAAATCGCTAAACACTTGTATCCTTTAATTATTGTTAGTTTACAAATTGTCAGAGTTGACAAAAATTCGAAATGGGATTACAAAGACGCTTCAGAGATTGTGACTTAAAGCATAAAGTTCCAGGAATATTCCCATGAATTGCTCCCCGTGACTAGTGGGGCAATTTAAAGAATTGTTATGACCACCCTTTATCTCGCACAAGTAATTCTCCATAAAGATAACGCCTGAAGTGTGCGGGCCTTCGATTATCGGGTGGGGATGACTAAGGCAGCGCCCTAAGAATTGAATTGAATCACATGCGTAGTGTTAGGCGCCGAACGACCGACCCGGCCTCAGCTATAGAGTATCAGAAACCCCATTGGAACTGATAGGACCCATGAATACACTGCACACACACACACACACACACACACTTGGAGAGTGCAGACATTCAGAGAGAGGGAAAATTCTCCGAAAAGCGAATCGGCGAACAATTCATACCCATATATGGTAAAACTTTGGACGCGGCTCAAAGAGAAGAGAGCCGGTTTTGGCTGTGCGCTGATAAGGCGAGCGGCGAACTGTTGAGCGGTACGGAAAATGCGGGGTGGGTGTTGGGCCGGCGGTACACGAGCGGCCCGGCTTTATAAAACGGGCGGCACCGACCAGTTTTCATATCACTACCGTTTGAGTTCTTGTGCTGTGTGGATACTCCTCCCGACGCAAACCGCTCCATCAGCCAGCAGTCGTCTACTTAGAGACACCAACCGAAAGACTTAATTTATATTTATTTAATTAATTTTAATAAAACAGACCAAAAGTAAGTATACCGTAGTACCGCGATGGTTGTGTGAAAAGACGTTACTTTTTTTGATAAACCAAATATTTTTTTGTGTGCCAGTGCTAAAAAGTGATCTGAAAACCCAAGCCAGTTACAAGAGTTATTGTATTGATCAAAACTCAGAAATCTGCAAGGCAAAAGCTTTGACCGTTTGGCTACAAATTGAAAATCAAAAACGCCCTGCTTGATAATACCATAACTCCGAAATAAGCAACAAAAACCCCCAGGCCTTCTTCGTATCACATCAGGATAGTCCAATAAGAACCCCTTAAGTGTACAGTTATCAGACATAAATCCCCTGTAAATCCACCAATTTTATGAGATCACTGCGATTACTCGCCTATAAAAGTGGGCGTGTCACGACGATTTCACCCAAAGATAGTCCAAAAATCATGGCGACAGTTTCGTTTCGTCTCTGTGCTTTCTGCACACTTTCTTTTTCCCACGCCTCACGAAACCAGAGCGTTCGATCGTTCGAACAGCGATCATAGTTTCTATGTTTACGCGGTGGTTCCAATAACTGCGGAATGCGAGCAATAATCTGAAACTTGGATTTGGATCAAGATCCGTCGTCGCTTGTGACGTAGGCAGCAGATCGCATCGCGTCATTAAGGCCGAATCGGCTTAAACAGAATTTTTGCCGGTTTTCCAAGTCGGCGCTGCAAAAATGGAGAAAACCTTCGGCTTTGCATACATGCATGTGCGAGTGTGTGTGAGTGAGCCCGAGCGAGAGAGTGCACGAAAGGCGAAGCGATTGCTTTTCGCCCCGAAACATGACCATATATGGTCACAAAACTTGGCAGCCGCAACTCAACACACCAGCGCTCTCTGTCGCACGCATGCGCCGGGTCCCTGTGGTGAGCGCGGCAGAGAGAGAGAGCGAGAGGGCGAGGGAGATAGGCGGCCGCCATCGCAGGCAGCGGGAATCGTGGTTAACTGGCATTCGCCGTTCGTCCGCTTCGTTTAATCATTCCTCTTTCGACAGTCGTTCGGTGCGGACCAGTTCACTTGAGCTCTCTCTTTCTCGCCTTGAATTTGTTTAATTAAACAAAAAGGTAACGGCTTTTGGCTCTCGGGTGAAAATTTGTGCAGTTAGCTGAAAGTATTTCGCGATTTTTTTTTAACCGTGTGCGATTTTGAAATAAATTAAATTGATTTTTTTTTTTTTCAAACAGGCGCCATCTTAAGGCTGCTCACATATAAAAGTGTCCTCTCCTTCAGCGGTTCCCTTTTGCACCGGCTTTTGTAAAAGTTCTTCGTGTCTCCTTTCATTTTTTTTTTTAGATTTTTTTCCGTTATCCAAATTACTATTTTTTTGTTCTTTTCTTTTTTGGGTGGGGCCTTTTGATACGTTTAATTCGTTTTTTACAGTTATCAAAAATTTGCAAAAGCAATTAACCTAAAAATGTATATTGATACATTTTAAAAATAATATGAAAAAGAGTGCTGAGAAATATACATATAGTCTATGATTCAAAGTGTTTAAACTCAAACTAGCTTTTATTGAGCAGTATTTTAATTTTTTAATTTAACTTGGCTGAATACGAAAAGACTTATAATCTTGATTTTGACTTCCTAGGCCAGTGAAAAAAACTAAAAAAAAATTTCACACATATTAGAAGTAAATGGTTTAAAAATATTTTTTATTATTTTTTTTTTTGCCAAATTTTATTTTTAACTGAAACTAACCAGCATTTATTTCCTTCAATTGCAGCTTACAAAATGTGTGACGAGGAAGTTGCTGCATTGGTTGTCGACAACGGCTCCGGCATGTGCAAGGCTGGTTTCGCCGGAGACGATGCGCCCCGCGCCGTCTTCCCCTCGATTGTGGGTCGCCCCCGCCACCAGGGTGTGATGGTCGGTATGGGCCAGAAGGACTCCTACGTCGGTGATGAGGCCCAGAGCAAGCGTGGTATCCTCACCCTGAAGTACCCCATTGAGCACGGTATCGTGACCAACTGGGATGATATGGAGAAGATCTGGCACCACACCTTCTACAATGAGCTGCGTGTGGCCCCCGAGGAGCACCCCGTGCTGCTGACCGAGGCCCCCTTGAACCCGAAGGCCAACCGTGAGAAGATGACACAGATCATGTTCGAGACCTTCAACACACCCGCCATGTACGTGGCCATCCAGGCCGTGCTCTCCCTGTACGCCTCTGGCCGTACCACCGGTATTGTGCTGGATTCCGGCGATGGTGTCTCCCACACCGTGCCCATCTATGAGGGTTATGCCCTTCCCCACGCCATCCTGCGTCTGGATTTGGCCGGTCGCGATCTGACCGACTACCTGATGAAGATCCTGACTGAGCGTGGCTACTCTTTCACCACCACCGCTGAGCGTGAGATCGTGCGTGACATCAAGGAGAAGCTGTGCTATGTTGCTCTTGACTTCGAGCAGGAGATGGCCACCGCTGCCAGCAGCTCGTCACTGGAGAAGTCCTACGAGCTTCCCGACGGACAGGTCATCACCATTGGCAACGAGCGTTTCCGCTGCCCTGAGGCCCTGTTCCAGCCCTCGTTCTTGGGAATGGAGGCGTGCGGCATCCATGAGACCACCTACAACTCAATCATGAAGTGCGATGTCGATATCCGTAAGGATCTGTATGCCAACACTGTGCTGTCTGGTGGTACTACCATGTACCCTGGCATTGCCGATCGCATGCAGAAGGAGATCACCGCCCTGGCCCCATCCACCATGAAGATCAAGATCATTGCTCCCCCAGAGCGCAAGTACTCCGTCTGGATCGGTGGCTCCATCCTGGCTTCGCTGTCCACCTTCCAGCAGATGTGGATCTCCAAGCAGGAGTACGACGAGTCCGGCCCCTCCATTGTGCACCGCAAGTGCTTCTAAGGTGGATCAGGATCAGGAGGAGTGGTTAGAAGAGGAACAGGAGGAGGAGGAGAAAGCGAAGAAGGAGGAGGAAACAGCAGCAGCAGTAGTGCAAGTGCGAGTGGTGGCAGTTTGGAGTGCAGCACAACAACAACACCAATCAGAAGATGAAAAGCAGAAGCAGCAGCAAGAAGCAACACACAAGCATCATCATGATCATCGTGCATCCGGTGCCAATAGCATTATTATTGGCGCGTTGTGTTGTGTTGTAGCATTAATTTAATTAATTTATTCCACATGAAATATGATAAACTATGTATTTTTTGTTTTTTTTTTTTTTTGTATACCTTTTAATATAACAACTACAAACAAACAAAAAAGCAAAGAAACAGCATATTCTGCCATTTCACAGACACACCAAAACACACACAAACACGAACACACCTGCACATGCAGCAGAACACACACACACACTCGCGGCATGACAAAGACATGAACATCATCATCCGGAGGATCAAGAAAAAGAACAGATATTCCCCAAAGCAAAAAAGACAAAACATGAAGAACACACAAAAGCAATGCAAAACACAAACAACACACTAGCGTTTTGTAAAATTCGTCAGCAACCTTATGTATTATTTTTTAATTATGATGTAATTATAAACAAAGTGAAACAAAAATATGAAAACAAAAAGGAAAACCAAACTGTCTTCTCTTTCATCCTCCCCCGCCCCCATCCGTCTTTCTCTGTCTGCCTCCTCACTCTGCTGCCCTGCTCTCTGCTCGCTCGCTGGCGCTCTTTCCTTATTTCTGCCTGTGCCGCCGCCTCTCTTTTCAACCTTCTTTGCCGGCCGGCAAAGTTACCATTACGCCAACAACACCCACACACACACACACACACTGAGACACACTTGGCTGCAGTTTCACACACACGAGGAGCATATAAGCATATGTAATTTTTTTATTTGTACACTTTTCTAATTGCATGCGTATCGATTGATAAGTTTACGCCTGAAAATGTTAATTAAAATGTGAAAATGCAACTAAAAGAGACGAAAACCACGGAACTATTCCGGAGACTTATTAAATATTTACAAGGTACCGTTGCAGCGGCTTTTCTGGAGTTGCTGCGGGAGAGGGGGTTGGGGTCACCGACCCGAAGCTGTTAGAAACAGCTGTTAATGCTCTGCAATTTAAGAGTCCGCAGCCGCCGTCTCGCTCGCTCTTACGCACACGCATGCTAATGCCGGGAGAGTGCGATTAAAATGCCGTTTTAAGTAGCAAGAAAAAAAATACAAAAACGGGCGCTCAAAGCGGAGGAGCGGATAATACGATAAACGCGCTAACACAAATCGACTGGCATAGTTTAGTGTGCTTGTGTGTGTAAGCAGACAGAAAAAGGTTTGGATGGCATTTTCGAAATACAAATTTTGCTATGATCCTTGTTCTAAGATCCTAGAATAGATTTAATTTTATAATTGTTGAAAAGGTAGGAGTAATCGTATTGTGTTTTCAACTTTGATTCTTCCTTGTGTTGGGTTCAAAGGTTCCGTTTCTATTGCTCTTCATTTAAGCTTCGTTCTTGTTCTACTTTTTCTTCTTGTCCACACACACACATGAATCAGATTGTGGGGGGCATAACCTTAGTTAAATTTTATGTTTTTTAAAAAGATATTGAAAATAGCTTAAGTATAATTCATATTAAAAATTTGCAGAAATATAAATAAAAATTAATTAAGAAAGGTTTTTTTTTTTATGTAAAACTGTGTCTTACTATTCAATAAAGCAAAGTGTTTTTACTCGCCTAAAAATATTTACTTCATGAAAGGTGCTTAAATTAAAATAAAAACAAGTTTAAATACGTTATGTATTTAATTCTAAGCACTTGGCTTAAAATACCCTCTCTCCGATTTTTTTTAGATTTATTGTTGTTGTTCTTTTAGGCGAAATACCAATTCATTTACAGGGTATCATCCGCCACGTATATAAAGAAGGCCCTACCTAATGCGGCCCAGAATATTCAGCAATGTGTGATCCCTTTAGCCGGAGGTCAGGCAACGTGATTGTCCGGACTTGAGTATTCCCGCCTTGGATCCGGTGTACTTCGCACAGAACCACTTGGGACGGCAATACGGGCAGAGTGACAAAAGAAAAAGCACCATTATTAAATATATATACGATGACTATATCGGAAGTTTTCACGGATCAGGAAATCTTTGTGACCGGCGCCTCGGGTATGTAAATTATTATTACAGGATTTTAAAGAGGTTTTCATCTATATTAACTTATCATACACTTAATTAATTAAATTTAAATCGAATCTGCAATTTTGCGGAACAGGTTTTGTGGGCAAGGCGCTGGTCGAGAAGCTGCTCCGGTCCTGTCCAACACTAGGCCGGATTTACGTTCTGATGCGGCCCAAAAAGGGGCACAATATCGAGGAGCGTCTGCAGCTCCAATGGGAGACAAAGCTGTACGAGAGGGTGCGTAGGGAACAGCCCGATGCCCGATCCAAGTTGGTGGCCATTGCCGGGGACGTGGAGCAGTTGGGCATGGGCATCAGTGCAGCAGATCTAGAGCGATTGAAAAACGTAAACATTGTATATCACTCGGCGGCCAGTGTGCGGTATGTAAATCGTTATTATTATTAATATTTTATAAATCAATATTTAAATTATAATTATTAGCTGTGAAATATACACCCACCAGTTGTTATAATTCTCAACTTGTTTTTCGTTTTGTTTTTGGATTGAAAATTGTATTAATTTGTCTTAAATTTAAATTAATTTATGGTGCTATATAATGATATGTAAAATAATTTTTCAAAAATAATATATGTACATCTTTTGCTCCATAGTTTTGACGACCCCCTACGCACCGCCATATTAATGAATACCCGCGGCACCCATGAACTGATCAAGCTGGCCCTGGGTTGGCGTAAACTCAAGGCCTTTGTCCACGTGTCCACCACGTATGCAAACCCCGGAGTTCTGGAGGTAGAGGAGCGCGTCTATCCACCGCTGGCCGATTGGCGGACAACCATTAAGCTGGCGGAGACCTACGACGAGGAGACTTTGAACATCTACAATCTCAAGTGAGTAATGACGATATATCTAAGGAACTACATATAGAATCTATATGTCCTCCTGGCAGGTATGGAAATTTCCAGCCCAATACGTACACCTTTACAAAGAGCTTGGCCGAGCAGGTTGTCAACGACTACAGGGATCAGCTGCCCATCTTTATCTTTAGGCCATCAATTGGTAAGGTTTTGTTTATACAATTTGTAAATTCCTTCATTTAAAATCCCTTTATTTACAGTGGTTTCCACCATTGAGGAGCCCATGCCCGGCTGGGCGGATAATTTCAATGGACCCACTGGCCTTCTGGTTGCCTGCGGCACTGGAATTCTTCGTTCCCAGAACTGTGATCCCAATATTGTGTCCGATTTTGTGCCCGCTGACGTGGTGGTTCGTACACTAATCACCGCAGCTTACAAGTTCATTTCGGAGGCTAAGCTCCGGCAGGAGCGTAAGGCCAAAGGCGAGGAAAGTGAGATGTATGTGATCAACTGTGCCACGGCCAATATATCACCCATAACCATGGGCGAGGTGATCGAAATTGGCAAGACTTTTATACGAAAGAATCCCTTTGAGAAGACCCTATGGCTGCCAGGTGGAAGTATGACCACCTGTCCGGTATTGCACTTTATAAGGGTGAGTAAATAATTCCTAAATAATAATAAAATGTAATTAATAAATAATTGTATATGATTCTTCGGTATATATTTCCAGTTCTGCACTATGCATTTACTCATGGCCGTTGTGGTTGACACTTTGCTGCGACTCTCTAACGAAAAGCCCTTGTAAGTGGAATAGTTTTTAATCAAAATACAAATTAAATTTGAAATTATTTAATTTCCTGTGTAAATTGCAGCCTTATGAAGCTGCAGCGTCGCATTTTTGCTGCCTTTAGTGCCCTGCAGGTTTTCGCCATGACCGAGTGGCACTTTCAGAATAACAATTTCCGGGCCCTGCATGACTTAGTTCCGGAAAATGAAATGTGAGTTCTTATTTAAAAAAGTTAAACAACTTAAAGTTAATTTAAGAAAATGCACAAAAAATACCCCTTTAGTTTTAAGTCTTTTAAATATTTCTCAATAGGATAAACTACATTTTTTTATTGTTAACATTTGAGATGTAACATTTAACATATTCTTTTATAACTCCATCCTTCCTCGCTTCCAGGTCCACCTTTGGCTTCATGCAGCATGCGAATATCAATTATGTGGACTTCTTCCAGCATGGTATACGAGGCGCCAAGGAGTTTCTATTGAATGAAGGTCCCGAAAGCAGTAAAGCCGCCAGATTCCGGGTGAAAATCTTTTACGTTTTGGACTTTTTGTGTCGCGGCATTGTGTACAGCTTCCTGCTCCGTTTGATATACAAATTTCTTGTGGGCCTGTGGTAGCCTCGTTTTATTTTATTTTCCTTAAAAAATATATATTGTGGCATTGGTTTGTAATTCTCTCGTGATTTTCTTAATATTTAATTTTTGAGAATATGGAATTCAAAATAACAGGTTTTTGTCGATCTGGCAGCGCTGTTTTCGAACAAGCGCCATCTGGTGTATTTTCTTGGCACTCCAATTATCGGCTTTGCAAAAATAAAAAAAGTAAACTGAAAACTTAAGAAAAACTTAGTTTTGTTTCACAAAAATGTAAGCAAATTTGGTGCAATTGTAATTTTTGCCCTTTTCATGGTCCCTGAAAATGTCTTATTTATCATCGATATCATCGATACTGCGATAGGTATCGCCCAAACGATGAGTGCATATCGATAGCACACACAAGTACAGTAATTGTGAAAATTAAGGTAAACTCAGCGAATAAACAACAAGAAGAGGAGCCACCAGCAGCAGGAGGAGCAACGCGCGAAGAACACAGCGAATAGGCAGAGAATCGGTGGAGAAAGAGCCAGCGGATAAGGATTTCGGTGTTTGCCAGGACGTGCGAGGCGGGCCAGCTTCAGAGGAGAGCAGAGCAAACCCACCGCCCCCGTTGCCTCTCCTCCCCCGTTGCGGGGAGAGCGAGAAACCGCTAATTGGATTGCAGTGTTTTTTTTGTGTTTTTTTTTTTGCGGAAAGAGGGTAATAATAGGAAGATAGCCGCCGCCGCCGCGCGTGCAAGGAGGACGCAATGGCCACCACGCAGCAATACTCGCTGCGATGGAACAACTACCTGCGCCACCTCACCTACTCGCTGGACAACCATCGGCTGAACGACGACTTTGTCGATGTGAGCCTGTGCGTCGACGGGCGACGGATCAAGGCGCACAAGGTGGTTCTATCCTCCTGCTCCTCGTACTTTAAGGAGATCTTCAAGGAGAATCCGCATCCGCATCCGGTCATTATTTTTAAGTTTATCAAGTTTGAGGATCTCAACTCTATCATTGAGTTTATGTACCAGGTGGGTTTTTGCCGGCGGAAGCCATACATGGGGAAATGATTACCTCTTATTTCCTCCTCTTCCAGGGCGAAGTCAATGTGCAGCAGGAGGCCCTCCAGTCTTTTCTGCAAACCGCCGAGCTACTGGCCGTCCAGGGACTTACCGCCGAGGAGAAGGAGCGGCCGCAGCTGCCGGTGGCGCCGCTTATCAGCGAGCACAAGCTAATCAAGACCATACCGAGCACCATCCGTGCAGTTAGCGAGCAGCAGCACCAGGTTAATACGGTGGCGGCCCAGCAGGCGCAGACGGCCACACAGACCATCGAAATACCCACGGCCACGCTGCTGCAGGCCACCACCGCTAGCCAGGTGCAAACGCAGGTGGCGGCAGCTGCAGCAGCAGCCGCACAGTTGCAGCAGGTTCAACAGCAGCAGCATCATCATGTACAAACCACACAGATTCAGCACATTCAAGTGCAATCTGCACCGCCACCGCAGCAACAACAGCAGCAACAACAGCAGCAGCAGCAGCAACAACAGCAGCAGCAGCAACAACAGCAGCAGCAGCAACAACAAACCCAACCGCAACAGACGACGCCCGTGCAGACGCAGCATTTGAGCATTAGCAATGCAGTGTCTCTGCCCGCGGCCAGCACGGTGAAGAAGCGCAAGATCACCTTCTCCGACGACGATGACAACATCTACACCACCGAGACCGTTGACTATGCCAAGGATGAGCAGAACATTGTGAAAAGTAAATAAAAAAAAGAGCCATTAGGATAAAATATAATAGTACAAAATTATACCCCCCATAGCCTCCGATATGACTTTTTTACGCGGCGCCGTAAAGATGGACATACCGGATTACATTGTCGGCGAGGTGGACGATCGGCTGTCGGATGGCGCCACACCGCAAACGTCACAGGATGCCACCACAGGCGCTGCCCAGACAGTGGCCCAGTATTCCTCCGAGTACGAAATCCTCACCGAGTCTGAGATCGAGGAGAAGTATCAGGCGGATGCGGATAATGCTGAAATTACCATCGAAATGTGTGAGTATTGATAATGTATTTGTACTATTACTATAATTATAAATGTAAAATATATTCACCATTTAAGCTCGCCTGTTGGGTAATGCCAGCGGCACGGCAGCAGCGGCGGCGGCAGCGAGCGGTGGCCTGGAGGATGGAGGCGGTGGGACGGGTCCCGCGACTACGGTGTCTGTGACGCCGGTCAAGTCGGACAGCAAGTCCAGTGGGACGAATGGTGAGTGGGGTTTAGGTTTTTTATATACTTTTTTTTGTATATTTTAAGAGACGTCAGAAAATATCGATATATCAAAGCTTATATAACGATATTGAAACGTTGCGATATATGAGCGATTATTGGTTATACCGATCCACTTAATCAAAAAAAAAAAGAGACAAATATTTAAGTTGGTTAAGCAGTTTCGTATATTTCGATAATATCAAGATTTTTCTTTGAATTCGATTATTTTCGATATTTAAAATTTCGATATATCGAAGTTAAAGATATTTTGAATAAGATATAAAATTTTTCCTTTCTTTTCTTTCCTTTTTAAATTATTATTATTTTTATTTATTTTAAATTTATTTTTTAAGTTTTAACTAGTTAAATGTTTTATTTTTACATTCTTTAAGTTACTAAACCAAATATGCTTTTAAGTATTTATTTATAGCATTATCTATATTATTTATGTATTGTTTTTGTGTGTGTGTGTGTGTATGTTTTTAGTTTAAGATTAAGGTGATTGTGTAAATACCATAAGGCATTCCCTAGGAAGGTCTTGTAGCTTTGCTTCCCCCAATTAGTTGATTATTTATTTCGTGCATTAAGTATTTAGTTGTTGTTGTTGTGGCTGTCGAATATGTCTCCAACGCGTATGTCCAGCTAGGAAATTCATTGAGGGATCCATCCCATCCATTAGAGTCTGTGCCTAACTGATCTGTACGTATTTTCTGTATATTTTTAGATTCACCCAATAATAAGTGGACAGAATGTCAGTTTTGCAAAATGGTTATTACCACGGTAAATCTTTGGAGACATATTCGCACCCAACACACACCACAACCGCCCCGCAAATGCGATCTGTGCAATAAGAATTTCAAGAACAAGTACAGCCTGCGAGAGCATATACGCATCTCGCACGAGCAGAAGGTGTCTATCAAGACGGAGAACTGATCCGCCGCCATCAGCGTTGTCAGCGTTGGCCGCCTCTAAATCCAGAGTCCCGGCAATCAACATATAGTTAATTACGTCCAGCTTAGCAAAAAGAGTCGAGGAAGAGTCAGAGTCAGCCCATTCCCATTAATCCTAAAACTAGCCAAAATTTTCAACTCAAATGCAAAGCAGAAACAATTCAAGAGCATTATACTCTTAGCGTGCATATATACATATATTGCGTGTCTAAACTATATAGCCTATGTAAACATAAACATAAGATGGATAGCGTTTAGGTTCAAGTCCGAGTCAGAGCCAGAGTCAGTCGGAGAGTGGAGCTGGTAATCCCGTCGTTGACCAAGCCACATTATGATTTAGGAACACGTATATATACTAACTTTATTTATACCTTGGATAGCAAAGTACAAGAAACCCCTATGTATATAGACACACAGATCAGTGATCACAGGAATATTTAGAGTTTAAGGATTAATTAGGCCCAAATACCTTGATTTTATGTACATATACTATATTATATATTATATATAGTAGTGGCAGCCGACTTAATGTAACCCTGTCTAATACTAGTGACTAGTCTTTAAATCTCTGGAGATTTCTGTGAGCGCTTCAAGAGATTGATTCCCTTGCCAGGGCCCATGTACTTTGCTCAACCCCATCAACCTGAAACCTTAGATGAATATGAACAGAATATACCCTATATACCCTGTAGTCTTTCTATCATTGTGTACAAATTTATATATTAAAACAAATGAACTGTAATTCGATCCAGCGCTTTGTCCATGACCATTCTGTGTTCAGCATTGAAGCGTTGGGCCCCCCCTGTTTGTACATTAGCTAAATTAGTTATAGTTTATAGTTGATAGTTTATAGTTGATAGTTTATAGTTTAATTTAAGCCCAAACAAAAATTGCATGTAGAGACCACGAAAAAGCCAAGTGAAAATGGAAGTCATAATGTGTACGCTAGGATTAGGTTTGAAAGTTCGAGAGTATTTTGTCACAACCTGTAACACCTGGTAGAAATTCTCTCTATAAAGACAACTCTACATACTAAAGATAATCTAGTTAAATGAAACAACTCATACGTATTACTTATCGATCCACATATTGATCTATGTATACACAAGCATATAGTTAATGTTATATCTATACTATATATATATATATATATATATGCCCCGAAGTCCGAACTCAAGCCACTTGGAAAATATGTGTTTTTTCGCCTAGGATCTCACTAAAAAAAAAACAAGAATACAACAAAAAGAAAAAGAAGGAATGTATCAACGAAATGTAGACTCTCTGGTCAGTATGTACAATGAGCTGGAGTTGTCTTTTAAAAGTCTCTTAAAAATATGTAAATCTCTTCTTAGGTGACTTTGAAAATCTCCAGCGATTTCTGTGGCATTCCTGGCTAGAGAGTATTTAGTAGCAGATTCCATGACCTTCAAAAAAAAAAGAAAAAAATGTTTACCTTTAAGTCCCATATGTATATCTTTGTATATTGATTTATACACATCGATGAAATGAGACAAAATAACTCAATTTGAATTCGTTTTGCTAGAAACTTAAAAAAGAAAGAGACAGAGCTAGAGGGAGAAAGCAAGAGAGAGACAGCGCGAAAGGAAGAAAAATAAAAGAATTACATGTAAACAATTTCAAATGCAATGTATTTTTTGGGTAGAATTAAGAAAAAATACCTTTAATTAGCATTTTATAATTTTATAAATTTCTATTGTTATTGTTTTTACTTAAAAATTTTTTTAAATTGTATTTTGGGTTTTTAATAACCATGACTGAATGTTGAAATTTATTTTATTTCATATATTTTTATTGAAATGAACCTGAAATTTACTGTAAATAAACTTGTTTTATTGTTAATTTTAAGTTTATGGTAATTTTTTTATTTTTTAATTTAAGAACTAACCACGAATTTTAGATATTTGAAAATATTTTTGTTTAAAATGGAACTCTTACAGCTAGCTTGGCGCTAGAATTCCCAATGGGTTCTAGCTGCCATCTTATGGTAATCTGTTACTAATAACGATTCTGGCTTAAAAAATCACAAAATCAAATTCTAATATTGAATTTCCTGCTTTTCTGCTTGCAGCTTCCAGAGTAGCCTTTAAATCCGAACCTGGCAGCGGTAGTGATAGTGCATCAGGTGGCGGAGAACCACGAATCGGAGCAGCCCCAGCCACGGCCAGTGATGATGAGAACGGAGCAGGCCAAATGTTATTAGTGTGCAGCTTTTGCAAACGTCGCCTCAAGTCGGTGCATGCTTTGCGCCGGCACATAGCCTGCCGGCACTCAGAGATCCAGGGCAGGGAGCACGAGTGCTTCATTTGCATGAAGAGCTTCAAGACGAAATGGTCGCTGGCCACCCACAATTCCCGCTTCCATCGGGATCGCTCGAGCAAGGAGTCCTAAACGTATTTCGTATGTATGCTATGGTATTTTCTTTTATATATTTTGTATACAAATTTAAGCAAAAGTGAAATTAGCGTCAGCACACGTAAGTTCCTCCGCTAACTTGTTCTTAATTAGGACAATTTTTAGGAAAAAACTTCTTCTCAAAAAAGAAATCCAAGCTCAATCAGAACCAAACTATCGCGAATGACACCTAAAAAATAAGCTAAAAATTTTAAAATTTATATTAAATTAGCGTTACTTAAGAAAAATCTGAATTAAATGTATATTCCTGGCATTTTTTTTGTGCCATTTTAAAACTTAAGCGTCGGGAGGATACTTTCTTAATAATAATTTAAATTATTTCAAAAGATTGCAATGCTTAATTAAAGAATTTTATATGTTGCCTATTTTTCACCAAGACTAGATTGTTTATACATATATGCAATAGCAATAACAACATCATGAATAAACAAAATGTAGGCATATTTCCAATACCGTTTTCCTTTTTGACTGGATGAGTCCAAAAAATGTCCGCTAAAAATATTAAATTCGGACAAAGAATCTGACTTTCCGCATTAGTTTCGCTAAATGCTCAAAAACGGACGCGCAAACGGACGAATAGCGGACGAGTGTTGCGAATTCTCAGGATTATACTCGCTAATGATGTTGTAAAATAGAAATCTTATTGGGATTCCAAAAATTATAACATTTTCTGCCCTCGACAGGTTACGATAAGCTTTATTGTCATTTATGAGTCTGAATCGGAGGTTTTGTCCGCTTCAAATCCGGTAAACTTTCGTTTTTAATATCATAAACGAACCAGACAAAAGCTAAGATCTTCTCATCTTCAGAAATACAAAAACAAAATCTATACATCGTCAATATTAACCAAAATATAACACAAAAGTTATAAAATACACAAGCCTTACACTAGGCTTTCCTTTTATAAAGCTCCTTAGACTCCAGAAAAGACTCATATTTGAACATTTACTGTCCTCCCCTGGTCTGAATCCACTGTTAAATCCCAAGAAAAAAAAAATTGAAAATATGTTAGAATGGCTTCGAAATGCGTTTAATGACTTAACTACTACAAAATTTACTGCCAAAAGAGAGGTAAAAATTATCAGAGAAGGTCTCCAGTCTCCTTAGAAGGTCTCCAGTCCCGGGAGCGGGAACTTCCTGCTGAACTCCACCACCGACTTGCTGATCTCATCCTTCTTCGCCTTCACCGTTGCATTCTCCTCGAGCACCTTGTGGTAATCGGCCATTTTGGGGCTACCCGCCACCTTGGCCGCCTCGACACCGACCTTCAGGGCGTCATCGATAAAGGCCACCACCTGCTCAATGTCCTTCTCGACTAGACCGCGTGTGGTCAGGGCCGGTGTGCCAAGACGAATGCCCGAGGGATTCATCGCTGACTTATCACCGGGCACAGTGTTCTTATTACAGGCAATGCCCACCTCCTCCAGGATGTACTCGGCCTTGGCGCCGGTCAAACCAGCCTTGCGCAAATCAACCAACACCAGATGGACATCAGTGCCGCCGGTGGCCACCTGATAGCCACGAGAGATCAGGCCATCGCACAGGACCTTGGCATTCTTGAGGACCTGCGTCTGATATGCCTTAAACTCCGGTGTCTTGGCCTGCTTGAAGGCCGTGGCAATGCCGCCCACAGCATTGTTGTGTGGACCGCCCTGCAGGGATGGGAACACAGCCTGATTGATGCGCTCCTCCAGATCGTAGAGGATCTTGTCGCCATTGGGCTTGGTGGAACGGACGCCCTTGCGGAAGAAGATCACACCGGAACGTGGACCGCGCAGGGTCTTGTGCGTGGTGGTGGTCACAATGTCGGCATACTCAAACGGCGAGGGAATCAAGCCGGCGGCCACAATGCCAGCCACATGGGCCATGTCGGCCATCAGATAGGCACCGACATCGTCGCAAATCTTACGGAAACGGGCATAATCCAGCAGGCGGGAATAGCACGAGATGCCGGCAATGATGATCTGCGGACGGAAATTCTTGGCTGCCTCGGCCAGCTTGTCGTAATCGATGATGCCCGTCTCGGGGTTCACCTTGTACGGCATGCTCTCGAAGAAGATCGATGTTGCGGAGATCTTCTTGGTGGGCGTGAAGAAGCCATGGGTTAGATGGCCACCATCGGGTAGATCCAGACCCATGATGCGGTCATGTGGCCGGCACACGCCCGTATAGACGGCCAAATTGGCCGGCGACCCCGAATATGGCTGGACATTGACGCCCCACTGATCCCCGCTGAGGTTGAACAGTTCGAGGCCGCGTTTCTGGGCCAGCAGCTCGATGCAGTCGATAAACTCGTTGCCGCCATAGTAGCTGCAATGGAGAAGGTTTCAGGGATTAGTTAAGGTTTTACAGGAAATATCGATTAATCGAGGTAATCGAAGTTTATCGAGTTAGTTGTTTAAAACTCAAGGGTTTAAGCTTTTCAGAGTCACTTAAACATTTTTTAAATTACGTTTGTCTAAATTACGTCTAAAATCTAAAAAGTTATAGAAATTAATCTAAATTGTTTATCAAGTTGTTTGTTTGGCTATTTTTGACTTTGATTTGTCCTTAAGCTGATATTATTATACAAATATCGAAATATATCGATTTGCAATCGAAAAACGAAAATCCACTCACCGCTTGCCGGGATAACCCTCCGAGTACTTGTTGGTCAGGCAGGAGCTCAGACTCTCCAGCACCGCCACCGAGGTGAAGTTCTCGCTGGCAATCATCTCGAGTCCCTCGCGCTGACGCTCCTTCTCCTTCTTGATGAGATTGGCCAGCTCGGGATCGCTCTCCTCCAAAGTGGCCTGCAGCATCTTCTGGTCCGGCATGGTCTGGGGTTTAAGGATGATATATATATATATATACTATATATTCGAGGTATCGGCAGTGCAATGTGCGATGCGTTCGATGCAAAGATCGTTGGCTATATGAATGCTATGGAAAACCGATCCCTGACTCAACAGTGCGCCTATCATGTTTTTTTCTACGCCCCGATTTCAACAACAAAAATATTTATATTTATATTTATGTTGCGAAAAAAAAATACACACACTCTCAGGTTCAATGGGTTCAAATAGCTTTGGAAAAGTTCGGTTGATAAGAGGGCGATCGACTGATGGATCGACGAGCTATCGCCAAGCGGAGATTAGCCGCGGGATGCACCATGGCAACCACTTGATTCGGGCTTCTTTCTCGATTAGATTGGCCAAATAAACACAAAAGTATAGGTATATAATGGTTATGTCACCAATATACTACCCAGAGATCCCTGCTTCAAAGACCCCCTGTGGCTGGGAGCCAAGCTATTTGCGTCCTATCTGTATCCATCTATCGCGTGTTTGTCTGTCTGGGTCACGGGTTCAGGCGATAAGGATGCGGGCCCCCCTTGGGTGCTGACGTATGTGCTTTGGAAAGATCGGGAATAACGTAAGCTATAATGTTTTGAAAGTCTCAATGTTGGAATTTACTATTTCTATTAGGGAAATTTCAAAAAGATGTTTCTCTTTCTTTCAGTTTTAACCTAACCTTTCAGTTTGCTTTAGATATTTATTGAGAAATTATTGTATATTTTTTGAAATCCCATTAAAAACTGCCTTAAAGTGGGCAACAAACAAGGAAAATGATCATAACTTAGTCAACAATTCGTTAATTTTAATTCGAAAAGGTTTTTTTTTTAACTTAAATCAGCATATGGAATTTAAAATTAAAATATTTAAAATAAGTCAACCTTTTTTTAAACTATTTTGATTTAAAAATAAATTCAATAAAAACCTTATATAAATATTTAATTAATACCTCACACTTTCAAGAATAATATAATTAAAAAATCATTTTTAGTATTTAAAAAAAAAAAAGGAAGAACATCTAATAACTAAATAAATTAAATAAAGTGCTAATTTTCAGCCACGAGTCGTCGCCTAATGTTTACCGCAAAATTTTGCACTTGTCACAGGCGAAATTCAATTTAATTGGCAATGTCATATATAGCCGGCGATATCGGTATCGAACTGGCTATATATAATGTATAAACAGGTGGAAAAAAAATATAATAGAGCAACACAAAACCAAAGAAATTTGAGTAGGCCTAAAACGAGTTTAAAGCTGAGACAGCTAAATAAATCAAAGAATATTTTGCTTAAAATAATGAAACCGAAAAGTCTAATACCCTAATATTAAGTTTATAAAATTGAATGTTATAATTATATATCAATGCAACATCTAAACTATATTTTAGGTGAAGAGTAATTTATTTTTAATTTAAAGCCTGATTTTAAGTTTATAAGTAAGGTTTATACCTTAAGTTAGAAATATTTGAACATTTTTTTTTTTGGCTAAAGTAGAATATTTACAATAAATTTAAGGTTTTTTCTTTAGTTTGATTAATGTTTTAAACTGAGCATAAAAATAAGTATATACATATGTATAAATATTATTCAAAAGTATCTTTAATAATGTAAATATTTTTAATAAGCAAACCGAAGAATAATGTATATTAGTTAGAATTAAGTACAAACTAATCTTTCTCAAAAAATCCTTATAACTTTACGATGCCTATAATTATCATAAAAAAGTATATAATAAGGTAAACAATGTATGTGAATACCTAAATCTATACATACTTGTTTACTTTCCTCACAAAAAGTGAAGATTAAAAGGCTTTAGGAGGCCCAAAGATAAGAGATCACACAACATTTCCCATTGAAAATACGCTCTGGAAGAGTATTTTAAAGGAAACCAACCCCAACACAGAAAATATGCGAGAAAAACACATGGTTCCTACACCGGATCAGCACATGGCTCCGTAAAAAACAAACGAAAGCAAAGCTTTACAAGTTAAGCACTTATTTCCAATACCAACTCAAGATCCACACTACACAATACACACTTCTCCTGCTCAATTGATTAATTAATATCGTTCAGTAAACACACTCACTCACCTTCTTCGAGGTGTTTTGTTCGCAGTCCGAAAATCTTCTGATCGCGGCGAAAAATAATGGTGATGGTGCCGCCGATATCGTCCGATTTTTAGCGGCAAAGATGCGGCGGGTTAAAGCTCCTCCTACTTCCAGCTGAGTTCCAGTTCCAGAGTTAACCAGTTTCTGACTGGCGGTGTTCAGGTCCCGGCTAAAGCACAATCGAAGCTTATTTGGCAGTGTGATTGGGCGCATTCGCTGCATGTTTTTAAGGCCTACAAAAAATTACATAAATAATTTAATTAATTATGTAAGAATATACTGTCTTTTGGAATATTAAAACATATTCCACAGCCATCGGCAGGCACCTTTACAGACTTCTCTGGTTTGGCCGCTCGGCGTTCGTGGCGAAACTGTGCCTGTCCGCGTTGCCGCCGCCGCCGCCTTGCCACCGCTGATAATTGATAAGAGTTCGGCCCCTGACCCGTGACCTCAGATTACTGATAAGGCCGCCGCAAGAGATCTCCCTATCTTTTTGGCCGCATCCGAAAATATTCCCGACACTTTCAAGTTGAAAACAAAACAAAACAATGTCAGTGTTCTCCCTAAAAAACCCAGAAAATTTGCGCTTTCGCGGCTTCTGGGCACACTAAAAAAGTTCTCTCTCTACATTTTAACATTCTACACGAGAATTCGACCCCAAAAACGAGAATTCGACCCCAAGCATGTAAAACTTTGTTTTGACATTTTACTTTGAAGTTCAGAGTGACCAAGGGGAAAATATAAAAAAATATCAATATTGGGCAAAAAATATCGATATATTTAGGTTTTGAAGCATAATTGATTATAGTGGGAAAATAGCTGAATTGGCAATACTGATTCGGTCGCGGCGGCACATTTCAAACACGTTCGTCGAACACATTCTCTCTCGGTTCGGTTGCAACGAAGCCGAAGTTCGGTTGCAACGGAGCCGAAGTGCTGCCGAAGGCTGCCGAAGTCTATGTTGTTCGCTCTCGAACACTCTACATTCTACACGAGAATTCGACCCCAAAAACGAGAATTCGACCCCAAGCATGTAAAACTTTGTTTTGACATTTTACTTTGAAGCTCAGAGTGACCAAGGGGAAAATATCAAACAAAAATATGGCGATTTCGATATTTGGGCAAAAAGTATTTAGGTTTTGAAACACGCCAGATATAGTGGGAAAATAGCTAAATTGGCAGCACTGATTCGTAGTCGTATTCATTCAGCGTTCAGAGTAGCGAATCGGAGACGTTCTGCGATAAAATAAAACTCGTCTGTCGATTTAATATTTTACTTCAAATTAAGTAAACAAACACAAACAATTATTTTTTTTTAGGTTTTTTTAGCTGTTTATTTTGGGTAATCCCGGTTTTTCACTCGAAAGGTCTCTCAGCGGTCGGTTCTGCTTTTCCCAAGTCGAAAAACGGTCTATTAGATATATTAAATTAAATTAAATATAAACCAAATATTTAAAAACTAAAAAACACTTGTATTTTGTTTTTTATTTTTATGTTCATTGCCAATATTGATTGACTTTTCTCGGTAATACGCCGAAAAGCTAAAGCGAAAAGTGACAATTATTTCGAGTGCTAACGGTACCGTTTCGTCGATCTGAATAAAGCGCGCGCTTCGAAAATTTGTTTGAAAATACGATTGTTTTTTTTCTGTTACACCGAAAAGAGAATAACTGAAAATGAAGAAATTACGAAAATAATAACTGAATGGATTTTGTTGCAAAAATTAAACAAATAAAATAGCTGCGTGTGCATTTTAATCAAATAAATACGAAGAGCGGCCGCAAGGAAGGCGATAAAAAAAGAAAACAAAAGCAACGGTACGCGGCGAAGGTGTGGAGAGAGGCGACAAAAGATACCGCGAAAAGTCGTAAAGAAAAGGTGAGAAAACAAATTATTTATTTCATGTGCTAAAAAGACACGCAAAAACGTCGTTTTATTTTTAGCCAAACAAAAGTTGTGTCTTATCTGTGAGTGTGTGTGTGTGCTGTTTTTTCCCTCCTTTTTGCATTCATAATTTGCGATTTTTTCAAGAATAATTTTGTTTTGTTTCTTGTCTTGTGATTTTTTTTACACGTCTCGTTTTGTGCGTGTTTTTTTAATGTTTTTTTTTTTGCTTATTGTTTTGTGTGTGGCAAGTGAATGCACAAAAAAAGCACAAAACGTAGAAATATAAAAAATATTACGATAAAACGCCGTTGTTCTCTCGGTTTCCGAAGGTTTCCGGGTTTGTTGACTTTGCCAGCTGCTGAACACCGAAATTGACATAAACAATAATGCCAGCGTATTTATTCATGCACAATTATTATAAACAATTGTGATTTGCCCAGGAAACGATTTTATTCGCTGTCCGCTATTTGTTGTCATTAATTTGCAATGATAAAAAGTTAGAAAAAATAATGAAAAAAGGAGTTAAAAACATAAATAAACCAAGTATTTGTATTTCAACTGAAAGGGCGCAAAATGAGAAAAATGCGCTAGTAATTTACAGTTTTTTTTTCTCTTTCTACTGATAATTAGCAACTAGAAATGACAATGGAAAAATAGCAATTTTGTTCTCAAAAACAAAATAAAAGATAAAATGTTATTTATTATTTACCGAAAACGTCAGTTTTTTAAAAGTTCTTTTCGGGTTATTTACTTTATTTATTTATCTTTATTTTCAAAATTTATATATGCCTATTTTAGGTTTTATTTAAAGCTTTTTGTTTGCTTTTTGTTGCCATCATCATTTCCGCCTTTACAGTAAAAGCAATTTGCAATTTACTTTTCTTTTTTTCCTCTTTTTTTTCTTTCATTTTACTCATTGCAATTAATTTTTTACAACGTTAATTATAATAAACGGCGATAACCAAACAAAAAACTGGGGAAACAAAAAAAAAATATATACTCGAAAAAAAGTCGTAGAAAAAAACGTTAAAAAACATGAACAACGAAAATTAAAATTGCAAATCGCAAATTGAGTGACGTTGCCCGACGACGGCGCTGCGCGGCTGCGAAACGTTTGCGTTACGTTTACGTTTTCGTCTTGTTTCTCCGGCCTTTTGTTTTTGTCCGCTGCTTTATTAGATTTTTTGTTTTCACAACGGCATTCGCCTGCGCAAAAAGCAGTGGCCGAGGAGGAGGAGGAGACAGAGGATGGGGATTGGGGAAGGCAAAGAGAGGCGCCAAATCTGCGGCATCGTTGCGTATGTGTGTGTGTGTGTGTGTGTGCCAACTGCGGCCTGTGTGCGTGCTTTCGCTCTCTCCATGGCCCCCTTGCTGTTTTGCTCGCTCTCTCTCTGCCCCTGCCTTTCGCCCCACTCACACACATTTCAATTACATGTGGAACGCGTGCTCCAAATTTCAAGTTCATTGTCCAAAGCGGAATCAACAACAACAACAACAACAACAACAAGCACACACACCCCCACTCGCAGCCGCCACAAGCACAAACAGGAAAACAAGGGCAGTTCAGCATCCGTAATGGCGGACCACGCCTCTTTAAATGTTCAGTGCCCACAATGTAACATATAAAAATAATGCAACAGAGTCACTCTGCTCATTAATGGCCACATTATCTACTGATTTATGGTAATTAATCAGAATTGACACAGGACAACCGCAAATACGCATAGATGTTACATTAATCCGAACTATGTATACACATTTGTAAATTAACATCAATCAAATTATTAACGTTCTGGTCAGTAATAAAGGCTAGAAATTAGACTGTTCTGAATCTCTCCCTCCTCCCTTTGGCGTAATGAATCCATCTTAATTTCGTTATTTAATCACGCTTTCCGTTGTTTTTAAATCCACTTTTTTATTACAATCATAAAAATATATTTTATATGACTGTAAAACACGATTGTTACATTATACAAATTACTTTTTAATTGTCTGCTCTTCAGACTTCATTTGTAAATACTTTGTTTTATTTTTGGGAGATTAGGAATATTTAGTTTTGAAAAAGTTTTGGATGCATAATCAATTTTGGGGAATTTAAAATATTTTCAAGAAATAATTTTAGGATTTTCTAAAGTTACAAAAGTTTTCTTTTTACATTTATTTTTTCAATAAAATAAAAATCACAAATCCATTAGGGTATTTCCAGAGTCTTGTCTTGTGCATTAAAAACAAAATCTGTTCATAATCAACAAAAAAATCACACTTATTTTCGTGTTATTCCGCAACCAAATAAAAATTCTTCAGAAAAAGCACAGAAAAAAACAAGAACAATAACAACAAAATGGCAGCAATAGAGGAAATAAAGCACAAAAAACGACACAAATTTTGCCACGAATATTGTTTTTCTGGGCTTTTGTTTGTTATTTTACCTTATAAAATGGCAGTACATTCGTTTCTTTTTTTTTGTTTTTTTGTCACACTAACTTCAGTTTGTTCAGTAAATAAATTTCGCTTCTTACGCAAATTTTTAGTTGTTTATTCAAAACAATTCCACTTTTGACAGATAGCTGAAAATAACAAAATAATTTGCAATGCGTAAATAATGTTTTTTCAAATGTAAAAAAAAGAAGAAAAAAAAAAAAAAAACTTCCATTGAAGGTATGAATATGGAACATGGAATAATTTCCTTGAACTTTTCCCAAGGTTTTTTGTCAGAATAGGAAAAATATATATATTATATATGTATATGTACAGTGTATATGCTATTTGCTATTGTTGCTGAAAAGGGCTTTATTTGCTAACTTTTTTTCTTTTTTAATTTTTTTTCCTTTGTGATATCAGCGCATATTTATAATTAAAAACAAACAAACAAATCAAAAAAAAAAAAAGAAAACAAAAATTAACAACACTAGAAATATGTATGTACTATATATATACATATGTATATATATGTACATATATAGTCAAATTCGCTGATAACTTCTAGAGCAAAATGTAGAAGTGGAAGAAAATAAAGCTGGGTGAAAATACATAGCAAAAAAAATAATAAAAAAAAACAACGCTGAAATCAAAGCAATGGGAGGAGAGATAAAAACTATTTCCGTCGAATAAAGCCAAGCAAAACAATGGGAAATAATACAAATAAAAAAATGAAGAAAAAACCTAGAGAAATACACTAAAAATATGGTTGTTTCCCGCGTTGTTGGAAAGTTCGAGGAGAATTCTGTGGGGTCCCAGTTTCTTCAGGGGTTTTTTTCTCCTCTCTCGCTCTCTACATGTATGTTTTTTGTTTTCTTTCATCTTCTTTTTGTTCATCCAAGGTTTTCAAATCAAATTATGTCGCGATCGAAAATAACAAAAAAGGCAACACAAATACGGCCTCTATTTTTATGCAATTATCCGACGAAAAAGAGCAACAAAAAAAAGAAGCATTTTCAAATAGGAAAGATAAAAACAAACACACGCATACACTCACACTCGAACAAAAGGCAAACTCTACAAAAAATGTTATATGTATAAAAATAATAACAACAAAACCGATTCCGAATCCGAATCGAAATTATGAATCACAAAACGTTTTTTGTGGTCGTCGTTTGGGTTTGCCTCAATTTTATTTTATATATTTTTTTTTGTTAATTGTTCTCTCCTTTTTGTGTCTCTTTTTGTTATTTGTTAATACATTTTAATTCAATTTTGTTTCTTTCGCCTGGTTTCCAGTTTTTTTTTTTAATTTATCCGCTTCCGTGGCCATGTGGCATGATTTTTTTTTTGTGTGTGTGTGGTAAATATTTTTATATTTATTTTTATTCCCATTTAATTTGCAAAAATGTTTGGGCTTAAATTGTATTAGTTCTGGCGCTGCATTCCTGTGCATTATGTTACTGATTCAATTATATTTACTTTTCCATTAATTGAATTTATGCACAAAAAAGTGAGGTGACGTCTCTTTCTGTAC
Source organism: Drosophila kikkawai (assembly GCF_030179895.1). Taxonomy (NCBI): domain Eukaryota; kingdom Metazoa; phylum Arthropoda; class Insecta; order Diptera; family Drosophilidae; genus Drosophila; species Drosophila kikkawai. Next base: position 22,534,627 of record NC_091733.1, read on the forward strand.
ATTATTTTATTTAATTTGTTTTGTTTTTCCTTTTTTAACCTTGGCTGATAAGCGTTGGGAGAGCTTTTTGAAAAAATACATTGTGTAAATTTGACTTGGGGCTTACAGGTTTAGGTTTTTCTATATAATTTAGAGTGGACCTAGCTCTCTTTTAAAATTATATATATATATATATATATTTTTTTTTTTTTTTATACCCTTGCAGGGTATTATAATTTCAGTCAGAAGTTTGCAACGCAGTGAAGGAGACGTTTCCGACCCTATAAAGTATATATATTCTTGATCAGCATCAACAGCCGAGTCGATCTAGCCATGTCCGTCTGTCCGTCCGTCTGTCCGTCTGTCCGTCTGTCCGTTTCTACGCAAACTAGTCCCTCAGTTTTAAAGCTATCTCAATGAAACTTTGCATATAGTCTTCTATATACTCTCACTGCTATATATGTCGGAACGGGCCGGATCGAACGACTATATCGTATAGCTGCCATACAAATGTTCGATAAATTTTTAGAAAAAAAATTATAACTTGGCTGTTTTCCAAAATTTTTGCATCATTTTTGGGATATGGCCATTTTATATTATTCCAGAATTTTGGTAAAAATTTTATGAAAATCGGACGACTATATCTTATAGCTGCCATAGGAACGATCGGGAAATTAATAGAAAAAAAATTATAGATTCGTTGTTTTTCAACGTATTTTCATCTACTCCGGGATATAAGCTTATTTTATTATTATAGAATTTTGGTATAAATTTCAAAAAAATCGGACAACTATATCATATAGCTGCCATAGAAACCGATCGGTAGATGTAGAGAAAATGTAAAGCTGGGAATGCAAAACTGTAACTGTCAAACTGTAAACATAATAAGTATAGGTAAAATGTATTGAAATAATATCTGCAAGGGTATACAAACTTCGGCGTGCCGAAGTTAGCTTCCTTTCTTGTTTTAATTTAATTTTTAAAATAAAATTTCGTTATAAAGTTGGGCTCCAAAAAATGTTACAAGGTGGGAGAATTTTTAACTTGTTTATAACAAGAAACCGGCTCGAAATACCAATTTTTCATCGTTTCATGAAAGAAGAGATGGCTTAAATATTTGTTAACAAAAAAATATAAACAAGTATTATAATTTTAATATATACAAAACAAATTTTAAAAATAACATGAAATTGTTTACATTTTTAACATTAATAATGAGAAAAACACCTTTAAGACAATTTTTAATTTACTTTTTGTGGTGAAAATGCCTTTATATATATTTTTTTTAAGTGTCAAGTAAAGCAAAATATAATTTAAATATTATTTAAAACCCTAACTATACACTAATTTAATAATAATAATCGTATTGAGGTACATTTTGGGATACCTTTATGCTTTTACTTCAAGGTTTTCAAGATTGTTTATCTAGATTTATGTATACAGCTAAAAAGCTTTATGTGTAGTTTTGTTTTAGTTAGTTCACATTTTCTTGAAAAATATTTAAGTGCAAATAAGAGGATTTTCTCTGTTAAGATAAAAGTCTCTTGTCAACCGCAACAGGTTCAACAGTAATTTCTTTTCTTTTTCCATCTCCTTGCTAAAACCCTTGTTATTTTTTGTCCCCTCATGGAAAACTTACTTGGTTCGCTTTTCTCACTTATGGAAATCTTCTTGTAGAATGAACATTTCCACCCTATTGTTCGTTCGCCAGCAGCAGATTGGAATTCCATCTAACGAACGAACTACAAATCATGCTCTAAAATGACACAAAAAAAAAAAAACGTAAAAAAAGTAAAGAATATATATAACAAAAAAAAAAAGTGAGAGATGGAGACAAAGGGAAAACACGAGAGAAATTGCTAAGCAAAAACAGTCAATGGCAAAAAAACTTACACAAAAATCCAGAAAAATAGGGAAACAAGAAGAAAAACGTTGAAGTATATCCCGAGAAAAGGCAAGGAAAATATTAAAACAAGGCAAACATCGCCAGGCAAAATAAAGTCAAGCATTTAATTTATTTACCCTCGAAAATCCCCCACCCCACTAGAAAACGAAAGGAAAAAAGCAGAGCTCGTTTTACTGTTGCTCGGTTTTTGCCTGTCCGCTTTTCCACATTTCCCTTAGAGTCCTCCTCCTCCCCCCAGACTTTTATAATTTTTTTTTTGTATATTTTCCTTTTTTTTTTGGCGCGCTCGGCAAAGGGACGGAAAACTATGAGCTCAAGAGGGAAATTCGGAGAAAAGGGGCAAAGAAAAACTGTAACCGACTGAACGAACGAACTTTTCCAGCGATAGGAGGTAAGAAAGGAAGAACAGCAGGAGGAGTAATGGAAATTGTGAAAAAATAGTACATTTTATATTTTATATGTATATTTTGTACAGAGCAAAGAATTTGGGAATTTTGATATTGTATTTATTTTATAAAAAAACTTTAATTCAAAAATTAAATTATAAAAATTAGGCTTAAGCAAAAATTTAAAATAATTAAATGAGATATATGATATAGGACCAATCCGACCCTATAAAGTGTATATATTCTTGATCAGCATCAACAGCCGAGTCGATCTAGCCATGTCCGTCTATCCATTTCTACGCAAACTAGTCCTTCAGTTTTAAAGCTATCTGAATAAAACTTTGCATATAGTATTCTGAATACTTTCACTGCTATATATGTCGGAATGTGCCGGATCGGACGATCAAAAAATTGTTAGAAAAAAAAAATATATATATATAAAGGCTGTTTTTCTACATATTTTCCATTAATTTAACCAGAATAGATATATTCTTAATGATCCAATTGCAAACTGCAAGGGTATACAAACTTCGGCGTGCCGAAGTTAGCTTCCTTTCTTGTTTGTACCTAACTTTTTTTTTGTTCCGATTCCTTTGGAGTCCAAAAACCCAAGGGAAGTATTAGCTGTTTCATCAAATTTGCAAGACACGACACGGGTTTTTGGGATTTGCAGCAAGGTCGAAAGGAAATGGAGTGAAAATGCCATCAACTGGTGTTGGAATTAGCAGTGATGGCTTAAAAAAAGGGGGTGTTTATCATCAGATTATGGCTCCTTCTAGGGTATCAATTGTTAGAGTCTCTGTTCTATAATTTAACTTTGTATTATAGAGGAAGAGAGAAAGAGTAAAACCCCTTCCCCTATATATATTATGGTACATTATATACGTTCAGATATATTGTAACGGTATGTGTATATTATATGTCAGGAAAAAATGGTTGGAAAATGTGGGGGAAATCGGAAAAAACTCAAGGATGGAAGGGAGGTACACATGCACATTACCAAAAGAGTAAATCACTTTTGAACGAAACGAAAACCGAAAACGAAAACGAAGGCAGCTTGTCAGCATGGAAAATATCTCAATATTCACTTTGGCTCGCTTTTCCTTGCCCCGCCTCCCCTGATTTTCCTATCAATTTTTTTTTTACAATTTTCCATCGCCACTTTACTGCTGGGAGGGGCGTTAAGTCGACCCTGCGACATTGTCTCGTGCAAAAATTGAACAATTTTATAAAATACTCGAACGGAGCAGCAACAGCAAAAAACGTAATAAATTACAAAGTGCCCCCAAAAACACAAACAACAAAAAAAAAGAAAACACAGATTTTGTTTCTGAAAAAGAGAGAAAAAAAAAATGAAACAGTGTAAGCAGCAAAAAAACAGCAGCCAGTAAAAAAGGCAATTTTAGGAAAGCAGCGACTGGGAAATATCTAGTACATAAAATAGTTGATATATATGTACCTACATGTATTTTATATATCTTATCATATACTTTTATTAGGAAAAGTAACCAATTTTGGCAACAAGCTGCAAGCCATTAAAGTACGAGAGGAGTAGGGTGGTATGTAATAGGTTTTCAAGGATAGTAAAAGTTCTTTGGCTAAAAAATCGACAAATTTTTATGTTGTTTATACAAAATTTATTATATTTAGTAATTATATAATATCTATTTAAATTATATATAAAATATATATAAAACTTTTTCTCGTAAAGACCAACTTCAGCAGCCCAATCAGTACTCTTTCCTAAAAATTATCAATTTTTGCAAATTTTTCAAGTTGATAAATCATAAATCTTGCCCAAGTTCAAACTAATAACCCTTAAAACCCTCGATTTACAGGGTATCAACATTCTCATTTCAAGGAGACAAGCAGCGGCAAAAAAAACTCCTCTGCTCTTCTCATTTTGAGATTTCGCCTCCATCATCATCAACGTTCGTTCGTCTTTTTTTTATATATTTTTTGTTTCCTTCACAACTTGTTTTTTTTTGTTTTTCCTTTTATTTTCCGTTGTTATTTTCCTATATTCTCCATTTTTATTTTGTTGCCATTGCTGTTCTCGGGCTTTTCGTTATTAAAGTAATTTTAAATGAAATAGTAAAAGTCAGTTGGGAATTTTCCACAAGCTATCTTTTGGGAAATTGGTGTTCTACTTGATTGAAATATTTTCCCTGTTGACGTAAAAAGTCGTACTATTTCCGCTTTATTTAGTTGGTGATAAAAAATGACAAGGTAAAAAACCAACAACACAATGAAAACTTGTTATAATAAACTTAAGTAATTGCGGAATTAAATATACAATACGTTTTAGGCCAAGGCCACAAAGTTTATTAAATATAAATTCATAAAATAAATAAAACAACTAAAATAAAAAATAAATTAATTAATAAAATATATGATATTACAAGTATAAAGCCTATAAGTATATTTATTTTTTAATTAAAAACCGTAATTAAAACATGTTTACAAAGTAAATGTGTCTTAAAAAAAATTCTTTACATTTTCACTGAAGGATTATACCAAACTCCTCCTCCACCTGCCAAGATATATGTATATACCATATATGTTTGAGGCTTTTCTTGAGTTTTCCCGGCAGATTATAAATGTTGCGTTTCTTTTTCTTTTTAATTTTTTGCCACAGCATTTGTGGTCTTTGGTTTTCCTTTTTTGGACACACACACTTTTTTGTGGGGTTTCCACGAACAATACTGAAAATAATATTAAAGTTTACATTAGGCGCGTCAAAAAAAAAAGGAAGAAAGATATGATAAATAATGAAAATAAAAACGAACGAGCGTAGGAATGGACACAAAACACCGACATAAACAAACGGCTAAGACTAGGCAGTGGGAGGGAAGGGGAACCCCCGAGTAACAAGCGGCAAAACGCGGCAACAAAAATAAACAAGGCAAGAAAGAGAGGCGGCGGCAGTAATATAAGTTAGAATTCACGGAGGCTAACGTACTTACAAATACAGATACGGCTACGGCAACAGCTACAGCTTCAGCTACATCTGCACAGATACAGATACTGAGATACTCCTCGTCTGGTACACTGGCACCGGCTAAGATACAGATACTCGCACACAAAACAAAAAAAAACAAAAAAACGACGACAGTTTTCTTGATGAATGTTCTTTTTTCCCCCTCAGCAAGTGAGTTTTTCCCCCTGAGTATCTTACATCTTACATTTGTATCTGCAGCTTCTTCGGCTTTTTCATGCGCCGCCACCAAAAACAAAAACAACACACAAAAAATTATATATATATATGGAAAAGAAAGAACCGAACGCAGTAGCAGTAGCTAGTTGATACACTGGGGAAAGTATAGAGATCGGTGTTATATATATTTGAAGAATTATATTACTCGCTTAGATCTCTTCTATCTTTAAGATACAATTTTATTCAGATACAATCTTAGATCAGTATTTTTTATTGTTCAAAATTTTGTTTCTAGTATTTTTTTAGAACTATTGATTTTATTTATTTTTTTAAATTCTTAAATTAAAATATCTACTTACTGAGGTTTAGTCATAACAACATTTTTATTTATTTATTCTTTTTTAAGAAAAATCTATAACTTAAAATTTAATTTATATAAAATAGTATACCAGTATACCAGTATAACAGTATGACAGTATAACAGTATATTATTTTGTTTTAAGAACAATGTGGAATATTATATTTAGGTTTAAAAAATGGTTTAAAAAAGCTATTTGGATCTTAAATCAGATTAAATAAAGTCTGTATTAAAAAAATATATATCTTGAAATTAAAAAAAATATATATATATTAATAATAATAAATAAATAATAATAACAAATAAATAATAATAATAAATAAATAATAATAATAAATAAATAATAATAATAAATAATAATAATAATAATTTAATAACAAAATAAAAAAAATATAAATAAAAAATATTTTGAAATCCAAAAACATATATACTTAATAACAAATAAACCCTAAAAATGCATGATAATTTATTGTAAGGGCTCTCATTAATTATTAGTCCAAAGTTATGCTCAGTGTATTGGCTAGTAGGTAACTACTTTTCCCCGTAATACCCTCCCTCTTCTCTTGGAGATTGTGCAAAAGCAGCTTTTCCTTTTTTTCCAGCTTCGCAATTTGTGTGTTTCCCGCTTGCTCTCTTCTCTATCTTTTTGTTTTATTCAATTTTTTTTTTTTCTTTTTTTTGTTGTTTTGGTTTGCTATTTTTGCCAGCCAGGTTTTTGTGCAGCTTTTCCAAAGAAGAAGCATCAGTTAACAAGGTAGAAAAGCCAAAGCAAAAGGGCAGTTTTTCCCGCCAGCCAGGAAGAGATCCCTTCTGGCTTGGTTTTTGTACTCCAAACCCAGGCATCATCATCATCATTATTTTCCTGGTGCTGCTGCACCTGCTCCAGACCATTGATCACCAACGGCTCCTTTGACTTTTTACCTGGAAAAAAGGAGGTTTTCCAGATCTCTGTACCCTGAACCTAGTATTATTTATAGTTTTTGGGCAGACCTTGACTTGATTTAAAACCAATCAGCCAGATGGATTTATATATGACGAAAAGACAGTTATGAGGTGCTTGGCTACGGTGTGTGTATATATGACATGGAAGATCATAGTTTGGTTGTATATATATCGGATTTCTGTTGGGAAATCTCAAGCCAAAAGCTTACCATAAATAAAGTCCAGTAGAATCAGTTTTAAAATTCTGTAAATAATATTTTATAAACTGAAATTTTATAGAACAGATTTTACTGAACTTTATTTATGGTAAGAGCCATCTATTCGTATTCCTCCTCCTCCTTCCATTGGCTCCTTTTTCGCCCACTTTTCCAGCTCCTTTGAGGTTCAGCAACCTTGAGGTTACACAGATGCAATGAACGCTCAGAGCCACAGCAAAAAAATACGAAAAATAAGAAAAATATTCCTTTATCTTTCCTACTGGACGCTGCGTGTTTTTCTTTTTTTTTTTTTTTTTACCTATTGTTGTTGCTCTTGCTGTCTAATAATTTCAACAAGAACAGCCACAATAACAAAGACAACATAACAAAAATAATGAAAAAGGAAAACATGCTTTGAAAAAAGTTGTAAACTAGGGTCATATGACACTATTTGTTTCTTATACTTTAAGGGAATTAATTATATTATTTAATGCAGTTTTACAAATACAATTTAACAAGTTTAACATTTAAATTTTAATAACAAAATAATAATAAATTATATTAATTTAATTTTAGTAATTTTTTAATACTGGAAGGATATTAAAATAATGTACGAGTTTCTTATTATCAAAATTATTTTTGAATACTGTCGCAATATCCCAATAAAATAGTAATTATAATACATTAAATATACCTTTATGACTCAGAAATACAAATATATTATTTTTTGGAAAAATACCATACTTACAGGAGACCTTTTACCAGTCATTGTATACAGTCTAAAAATACTAAAATATAGTTACACTATTAACAAAGTAATACCAATAAAGAATAATTTTAAAATAAGTAATACTATTACAGCAAAATACTTTAAAGTAACCCCAATTACCTAGAAATGCTACAAATAAAATAAATGATTAAAAAATAACTTAATTACTAAGGACATTTTACTAGCCAAGTGTCATACAGGCAGCGATTTGGTAGAAGGGGTTTTTAGACCAAGAAGAAGGAGCTGCATAAGTCAACACAAGGCAACAACAAAAGCGGAAGGCGAATGCACTGGGAAAACAAAACAACAAGCAAAAAAAACTAAAATAAAAAAAATGACAGAAAAAACCAAAGCAACAAAAAAAAAAATCAACAAGAAAAAAAGCAGCAACATCGAAGGCAGAAACAGCAGCAGCACAAGCAATATCATAGTTATAGAGGATCGTAAAGTAAGGTTACACAGTTCTTGTGGCTTGTTTTTTTTTTGTATTTTGATGATGTTGCGTACCTCTGCAAAGATACTATATATATATATTTTATGGATATCTGTATGTGTTAAGTGTTATTGCACTTGGCCTTATTCGCAATTGTATATTTTGCCAGAGGGGGATCGGGGAGGCTGGTCTTGATCTTGGTCTTCAATTTGGACCTCCTTGGCCTAGGTCCGATTTTCTGTCTGCATTTTTAACTCAATTTTTTATTTATCTATTTTTTTTCGTTTGATGATGGCATTCCAAAAACAGAAACCCAAAGGCAACGCAATCGCAGAATCTTCCAAATGAAAATATTTTTGTATATAAATACATATATATATACAGACATTCAAGTTGAAAAGGGGGGAAACCTGCGTATCTGTAAGATGCTGCTTTTTCTGCATTTTTTTTTTGCTTACTTTTTTTTTCGTTGTTGTTGTTGTTGTTGGTTTGCTGCGTGCTCTTCTCTTTGGCAATTTTCTTTAGCTTCTTTTTTATTACTTATTAATAATATGAATTTCGTTTTGCTGGCCATCCCCGCAATCAGCAGCTAAAAGGAAACGTGTCAAAATGTTTCGAATTACAGATATCCTTTAGCCATAAAGATTATGTAAAGTAAAAATATTTTGTTCAAAGTTGTGATTTGCAGTAAAATATAGATTTTAGATTCAAAAGAGAGACTTTTTGGGTGTAAAAAATATATAAATTAGTAATAAGTATTTTAATAATTTTTAATCTTATAATCAAATATTTCAATAATAATTTAATTTATTATTAAAGCTAACCCAGGTTGACCGTGACATCCTCTTATCGCCATAAACAACTATAAACTAAAAATATATATTGAAATCCGATCATCATGCCCTGCTTGTTTGTATTGCATAAATAATGGGTATCTCGGTATCGGAAGAAATATATATAAAAAAAAAAAATATATATGGAAAAAAGAGAACAAGGCAAAAAAACTCCTACCAATTTGCCAAGAAAGCGAGAATCAAAAGAACGCATAGATTTTTCCTTTGAATTGCTTTCGAATGCGAATTCTTTCTACATTTCTTATTATTATTAAGTTTTTTTGTGTGGTTTTTTTTTGTTGATGTTTCCTTTTCCCTTTTTGTGTGTGTGTGTGTTATTTTTTTTTTCTCGCAGAAGCGAAGAAACTGCTTATTCATTTGGCTTCGTCTTTCTGTCGTTTGGTTTATTTTATCTTTGATACCTCCGAAACTTGAACAGAGTGTCAGGGTGTATCAGGTTATTGGTGAATTGGTTAAAAGAAAGTTTAAGGTATCTAAGTACTAGTAAAACTGTGTCTAAAATTATGCTATATTTATTTTGTAGTTACTTTTTGGGCGATTTTAAATCTCTAACGAAGACATGATATTATTTATTATTTTTAAGATATATATATATATATATATTTAAATATATTCTGTAAATATTTATTGAAACAAATATACAAATTTTATTAATTAAGGTTGTTAAGCAATGGTTTGTTTATATTATTATTATAAATATAGGGTATCACTTCTTCGGTACTCTTAAATTGTTGTTCGACTCCTCTATTTATGCTAGCCGGAGACCGGACAAGTTGTAGTTGCAAATTTCAAAAGATCTTTCTTCACTAAGAAAATGCTAAAGTCTCTGATTACAGTCATACCTGTACCATTTACATAATATATTTAATTTTTTTATAATAAAAAATATTTATATCAAAGTTATAATTAATAATAGAATAATTACAAAAACATCTTAGTTAAAAAATATCGAAATAAATCAATCAGCTTTAGGTATTTTTTCGTATTTTTAAAAATTACCAAAATCATCTAAAATTCCCAAGTCCGAATTCAGCGATCAACAAATAAGCTTTCTTGACTTCAAATTTGTAAACATTGTGGTTTAGCTTATGGAAGCTCATCTGTGAGCTGAATGCAAATTTTTTGTTACTGTCTTTAATGCTTTTTCTTGTATTCGATGTGAAATTCGCATGTCTGCTGATTGTATTTGGGTTTGTTTTCTTTCTGAATGTCTTTCGTTGCGGTTTTAAAAACGACGAGGGAAGAAATGTTTGCATAAATCAAATAAATAAATTCCCCAAACCCTCATTGACATTATCAGCGAAAAAAAATTAATTATTTTGACTGCTTCGCTGGATTTTCCCAAGCTTTGTCTGTGTGAATAAAGAGAATACCAAGTCCTAACCTATACAAAAATAAACAGAGCTGGGGTAACTGCCTGGTATATTCCCTTTTAAATCTTTATTTTATTTATATACACTTTGGACTTTATATATTTAATTTTCTGAAAATATTTCGGCCCCTAATTCTCCCTTTTTTTTCCCCTACTTTTACTTTTCTGTTTCAAATGCTTTGTTTTGTTGATCATTTTTTGCATTTATCTTTTTGTTTTATTAACTTTTTACGGCGCGATAAAATACGTTCTAGGAGGGGAAACAGGAGGAGGGTTGATGAAAAACTGGGTTCCGAGAGCAACTCCATAAACAAAGAAATAAACGGATATGAAACTTTTTCACTTCCATATATTTTTCGCTGGCGTATTATATATATTTTGTAGCTATATATACATGTTCTTTTTTTTTTTATTAATATTAAAAATAACCAAATGAAAATTGTGTAAAACACTCTACTTGCCATATATATATATATATATATTTGCCGTGTTCCATTTGCAAACAAGTTCCTACCGCCCTACCCCTGCACATAAATTTATATTAAAATTTTTTGCTCTCTGCCAAGGAAAGCTACAAAAACAAAGCACAAAAAAAAAAAAAAAAAGAAAAAACGGAAAAAGGAAAACAAGGAGCAAAAAAAGGCATTACAAAAAACCCACTTAGGTTGGCAAAAAAACAAAAATCGAAAAAAAAACAGGAGCACAGCGTCGACAATGTTAAAAAATTATACAAATTACAAAAGCAACTGCTGCTGCTGCTGTTGAAGGAGCAGCAAAAATAAAGAAAGGAAATTGCTATAGCACGAAGGATATATTTACGTGTGTGTAGCACGTACTATATATAGCTATATGGAGTTATATATACATATATATATATTCATATATACATCTGTGTGTAGTATGTGTAATAGTTTGTGCACTTATCCGTTGCCTTAATGCAATTGATAATGCGGTTACAGCATTTTTACCCAATCCCGAATCGCTCTTCCCCTTACCATATATTCCATTTTGTTGAGTAAAAAAAAAAACCAATTTGGTTTGTTTGAGTTAATTTCAATATCGGCTTATATGAAAGGGATTATCCCTTTGTCTTTGTTAAGGAAGGTGGCAAAACGTTTTTTCATTTTCATTTTCGGCGAGTTTTCTTTTAGTTGAAAAATAATTTTGTAGTTGATTTACCTTTTCTATGATATTTTAATGTATTTCTTGTATAATAAGATAAATATTGGGTTAAAATCTACATCTAATTAAAAACTAGGGTTTTAAAACACTAGAAAATGTGCCTAAAAATATGCAACACTTTTTTTAGATACCAAAATAAAATGTGGCATATTTTGGACACCTTTCCAAGGGTTTTAATACACCTAGGAACTTTTAGAACACTCTTCAACATTGTTTAATATTTAATAATTTCAAAAATTGCATATTACCAGAATTTTTTAATTTTTTAATTGCATCATATTACGCTAATTTATATATATTTGTTTCTTTCTTTTTTTTTAACTGATCTTTGTGCTTTCTAAAAATATGATATGATATGATATAGTCGTCCGATGCGGCCCGTTCCGACGTATGTATATAGCAGTGAGAGTATTCAGGGACTAGTTTGCGTAGAAACGGACAAACGGACATGCCTAGATCGACTCGGCTGTTGATGCTGATCAATAATATATATTCTTTATAGGGTAGGAAAGGTTTCCTGAAATTATAATACCCTGCAAGGGTATAAAAATGCTTAACTATAATAATATAATATAATAATATAATAATCTGTTAAGATTGATTAAATGTGATTTGAATTATAAAATAAATGGAAATTAAAGACAGAAATTTCAGTTTAATAATATGAAAACTTGTTTAAATGTAAAACTATAAATTCCTTGTTATTTATTTTATTCTAATAAGAAAATGAATAGATAGAAATATCAAATAGAATGTTTTGGAATATTGTCACAGCAATATATATATGTATATAGGACTGTATCTATCTCGATTGAGTTCTCCATTAATCATGGCTACCCACACCCACTCCCCCCCCCCTTCATCCATATTCCCCGCAAACAAAAAAAGGCTAAGGAAAACTAGTGGAAAAAGTGGAAATATCTCGGGATATCTTGGAGTTGTTTTCCTCGTCGTCGTCCCTGTCGAGCAAATTTTACAAAAAGGAAATGCGGAAAATATACGAGTGTGTGTTTGTGAATAAAAAAAATTAATAATAAAAAGAGACAGCACACACACACATGGTTGACAGGTCCACCATATAAATTCCATACTCTCCTTTTTTTTATATTCCCTTTCTTTTTTTTTTTTGCTGCTTTTCTTTTTTCTTGTTTTTTTTTTTTCGTTGTTGTATGGAAAACTGTGTACCTTTCATTTAAGTTGACATGAAAATCGATATTAAAAAAAAAAGAAAAAGGATAAAATTGCAGAAAATAAAAGGAGCAAGGAGCAGAAAAACATAAAAAACGTCAAGTAAAAAAAAAAAATTACAGCTTAAAAAGTAGAAAACGGAGAAAAACATGGCAAAAAAAAGGAGGAGCACAGCGAGAAATAAGAAAGAAAAATAAATGGGAAAAAGACAGAAACTGAAAATAATAATAAAGTGCTGGAGCTGAGACGGGGGGGGAAAAGCTGGTAAAAAAAAGCGGAAAAACCAAACGAAATGAAACGAGAAACGGTCGTTATGCTTTCCCTGCCTCCCCTACCTCCCTCCCTCCCCCTTCCGCCCCTTTTTTCCTCATACTGTTCTGCCCAGCTTTTTGTGTTTTTATTTATTTATTTTTTGCGTCTCTCCAAACGTCGCAGTCGCTGTAATGTCTTTTTTCATTTTTATTTTTCCGCTTGCAACCTTTTTTTTTCGTTGACGAAGAAGGAAAAAAAAACTAAAAAAAAAGAAACCCTCTTTTCTTCTGGCCTTTCTTCCCTACGCCCCTTTTTACCCCCTTTTTGCACTGCTTACAAGCAGCAGAAACAGAAAAAAAATTTATATAAAAAAACAAAACACACACACTCACTCACACACACACACACACACACAGACAAAACGAAATCCAAAGAAGAAGAAAAATGTGATAAAAACTGAAAAATATTTTCCATGAGAAAATCCAAAAGAAAAGGGGGGCGGCAGGCGGTGGGGTGGCTTGGTTTTTGAGTTGGGTTCAAGCAACGTATGTGTGTGCCTCTGTGTGTGTGTGTGTGTGTGTGTGCTTGGCGGGAAAAATATACTACAATAAAACATGTATTTTTTATGCCAGCCCCCAACCCCCCCACTAACCCTTACATATATGTAGCTTTTTTTTATTTTAAGGAACTTAAATGTGTAACGCTTTCGGTGTGTGTGTGTGTGTGTGGAGAAAAGATTGGGATCAAAAACCCTTTGCAGTTAACTCTTGTCTACATATATACTATATATGTATATAGTATGAGTGTGTGTGTGTGTGTGTTTTTGAGAGGTGGGAGGGGGGTTTTCTATTATTGCGTGGGAGGGAGCCAAGTCAGAAACCGAAACGAAACAGAAACCAAACTCAAATCCCAATACTTGAGTGCCGGACACTGAGTTTTTTTAATGCCACTATTTTAGGCAGTAAAACCAGTTGCCAGTGTGACCATTTCACCGAAAAAAAAGAAAGAAAATAAGAAAAATTGATAGTGCTACGAATATATGTTTTTTATGATCAATACAAGGAAAGAAAAGTAATAGTTTTAAGAAATTAGAAATCTTATAAGATTATTTAAATGTTTAATGCCAGTGTGACCATTTCATCGAAAATATATGTTTTTTATGATCAATAAAAGGAAAGAAAAGTAATAGTTTTAAGAGTACAACTCTTATACGAATGAATGTTTAATTAATTAAAAAAATAAGAGTTGTAGATAAGATCATTTAAATATTTAATTAATTTACAAAATAAATAAACAAAATTATAGATATGGTTTTATACTCTGCCAGTTTAATCATCATCAGAACCCACTTTTGCTTTAATAATTATTATAGAAAATCTGTAGTATTTCAGCAAATGATTTAATATATTAATATTTCTAAATGCAACTGTTCTTTACCTTGTCAGGATCTTTATGATATGTAAATCTAATATTTGATTTATATATTTAAACAAGGAATTCGAATCTGAATAATATGTGTTATATGTGTATTACAGCTTTAAGTATTTCTTTCTAGTATTTAAGGTATTTAAGGTATTTTATATCTTCAATAATGTTATCCCAAAAAAAGCTTGCCTGTACTTTTATATATCAATCATGTGGCACACACACACCCCATACCCATTTCTATATATACTTTAGAATGCATATAGCTCTCTTTTATATACTTTCTGAAGAAGTCCTTTCTTCTTCAACATTTTCTAGTTATTCTTTTTTACCTTTTCTTCCAGTTTTTTTCTGGTTTTTTTTTTTTTGTATGGTTTTTTGTGCAATTTATTTGCCAGTGTTCTGATGTTTTTTATTTCGTTTGGTTTTTTTTTGTATTTTGCTTTTTGCAGCTTGTGTTTTTTTTTTGTTTCTCAACTTTCCTTTGGCATTTCTTGTAGCTGCAAAAAGGTGAAGCGAAATTTGCTTTCGCATTCTGTTCGCGAGCAGAGCTCTGAGCTCCTTTCTTCAGCAGCTTTTTCTACAGCATATTCACGCTCCCTGCTTCTTCTTGCTTTGCGTTTTTTTTTTGACCCAAGCTGGAGTTTCTTTACTCTTAATGTCCTTTTCCCTAAATGTCAGAGTGTATGTGTAAGGTCCATTTTGTACACTGGACATAAAACGCAGCTAACATAAAGTTCTTATCCCTGCCCCTTTTATCCTACCCTTTTTTTCGTTCTTTTACCCCTTGTGCTATTAGTACTAAAAGCAAGAATGCGTTTTACGAAAATAAAAAAAGGGGGAGAAAAAAGTAAACCCAACCAAACCAAGTTTAAGAGACAAAAAAAAAAAAATCCAAAAATTTGTTAGCAGATAAAAAAAAGAAAGAAAAAGGGTAACAAAATTGTTGGGGGAATTCTTAAAATTTATTGCCTGAACCGGGGGAAGGGTTAAAGTGGGCGCACTTTAGGGGGGAGGGTGTGAGAAAAGGGACAGTAGCCAGTATAAATATATATAAAGATGGACACAACTCTATCATCCTTTTTATTATATACTACATACCTGTTTACAATATATTGTATAAAGTATATATATATCCAGTGTCCTTACTGTTTGGAAAGGTGGAAGCTTTAACCGCTTACAAAAAGGTTTTAAATTTTAAAATTCCTGCTTAAAACTAAGGTTTGGAGTTAGAATTCTGAGCTATGTTTCGTTCTTTCAAACTTACAACTGAATTAGTTTAATTTTTGAATAAAATGTGACCTTGCCTTCTGTATAAAAGCTACCTTGCAGTGTCATAGTGCCAAAAGACGTGATTACATCTCTAAAATGGTTTACCTGTTTCGTTTTCTAATGCTTACATTAATAATGTTAATAACACAATCTAAACAAAATCCTTGCAAAGCTTTAAATACACAAAATAAAATGCGACCGTCTCTTTATTGACAAAATGTCTTCTCTGGAAATTATTAAGCAGCTTTGCAGTGTCATAATGCCATAAAAATAATGTTGTAAAATTAGGTTCCTTTATATTTGTAAAATGTATTATGTTTTTCAAGTTAAAAAAATAATGAGGCACGCCTAATGAAACCTTTAACAAACAAACACAACAAGCCAGTGCCATAAGCCAGTGTGATCTCTATAAATATCTGCTTTCCTAATTTTTCAATCAAGCATTATAATTATAATATATAATATAATAACGCTATCTTTAAGATTTCTTCGTAAAAACAAGAAATCTTAACTAAACAGAAGCAACAAGCCAGTGTCATAATACCATAATTCGTAATTTATATACATAATCTTCAATATCTTAATTAATATACCCACACTTTCTTATTGATTAATTTTAATTTATAATTTATTATATTTATTTATTATTAATTCAGTTAATACGTTTTTGAAAGAACCCTTATAGTATTTGTTCAGTTAATAACATGGAATATGGAATGGTATTATCTTTGACCAGCCACAAAGACGAAAATCAATTTATTTCGCTCTTTCGTCACGTCAATTTTTACCAATTACGATGTGTGTGTGTGTGGAATCTGTGGAAATCGACAACAAAAGGGATTTTATAATTGCTCTTTTCATACATGTACATACATATATGTACATGTATATATATCTGTAGATTTATTTTTAAATATATATTTTTTGTTTATTCCTTTTTTGTGCTTGTACCTTTTACGTTCAAGTATATTGACAGATATGGCGGGAAAGCAAAAGGGAAATTGTGTTTTTATTAAGCGTCAACTCGTACTCGTACTTTTCGTATATATAAACAAGATATATATATACTTTGTATTACATAAATCCATGTGTATGTGTGTAGGTGGTGGCAATGGGGGGGGGGGAGTAGTGACAAACAAAATAAAGTTTTACCTTGCGCATAATATTTGCGATGCATAAAAGTGTGCACCAGAAAAAAAAAAAACAAAAAATTATGAAAATTCTTTATGTGTACAAAAGAGGGGTAAAGTGGGGGGGGGGGGGAATAATAATAAAATGAAACGAAAACGAGAACGGACATTTTTATGGTCCTCCTCTCAGAGCCAAGGAAAAAAACGACCGCCCCCTTTTTTTCGCAGTGACTGAAGTCATTGGCGCTGCTGCTGCTGCTGCTGCTGCTGGTGCTTCTTTGTTGCCAGGGAAATGGAGCTGGAAAAAACATCTCGCCATTCGATGACTGGCAGCAGGAGGAGGAGATTCCTCCTCCAGGACGATTCCTGCCACACTCTTTGCTCTCCTCAGTCCAAACTATAGCACATGCTGAGCATAAAGCGGGAATTTCGATTATTTATTTGGGCGAAAAAAAGAACAAAAATTGCAATGAATTTAATTCGAAAAATACCTTGGAAAAAAGGGGAGAAGAGGACATAACAGAAGGCGGCAAAAAACGTTTTCATTAAATAGTTAAAAAGCTGCATGTCCTCCGATTGACATTTACACACAAATGCCCAGCGAAAGGATTCGGTTTGGTATAACAAGTTTATCGATACGGATGCGAGTCCTGTTACTGCCTCTCCAGGAGATAAAAAACCAATAAACGGCTCCAAATCCCTGGAAAATTGTATAAAAAATATTCTAGAAAAAGTCAATTTACTAGAGGGTCTGGAAAATAAAAAGGAAAAACACAAAAAAAAGGCAAAGAAACTATTGTTTGATTTCATATTTGAACTGGGTGGAAATTTAAAGTGCAAAACTTAACATTTAAGAAATAAAAACTGGAAAATTTAAGAGCAAATCTGCTTAAAAATAATAATTTCTTAGAGGAATTAAAAAAAACATAGATTTTTTTAAAATAAATTCCTTAATAAATTAAGCTTTTTATGATTTTATTATTTACGTCTTTAAATTTCACCTATTCAAGTTTGTTCACATTTCTTTTTAAGTTTAAGCTTTAATTTTTCGAAATACTTTATTTTGTTTAATTGTAAATATAACACTTTAAGCAGGGCTGCATCTCCAGTAGACCTATCGATGCTGTGCCTTATCGATATACACACCGCAACCAATCGATAGATTAAACTTTTGACATATTTTTAAAATTTTAACTGAAGCATTTAAATTATCGAAAAAAATGAATATAAATATTTAAATAATCTTTGTTTTTTCACATTTTCAACAATTTCTTTTAGATATATAGTACCTAGGAGTAGGAGGAGTAGTAGTCGATAGCATCACCACCATCCGGGGCAGGAACAGGCGCGGCATCATCATGTTGCCGCAGCAGTACTGCCTGAGATGGAAGTACCATCATAGCAACCTACAGACCATGTTCTCGCAGCTCCTGGATCGTGGCTGCTTCTGCGATGTGACTCTGGCCTGCGAGGGTCAACTGATACGGGCCCATCGCGTTGTCCTTTGCGCCTGCAGCACCTTCTTCGACGCGGTCCTCTCGAACTATGCCAGCGAAAGGGATCCGATTATCATCATGAAGGATGTCACCTTTGCGGAGGTCAAGTGCCTGATTGAGTTCATGTACAAGGGCGAGATCAATGTGGAGCATGTGAGTGTTGATCATATGAAATGTAAATCACTTTATTAGATAAATTATTTACTACTTTTACAGGCTAGTCTCCCCTCGCTGCTAAAGACCGCCGATGACCTGAAGATCAAGGGCCTGGCCGAGGTAACTTGGCGCGATGAAGAGGATGGTCCACCGCCTCCCATGGCCGCTGCTGAATTCCATTCGCCGCCACGCAGTCTGGCGGAGAGCTTTGCCCAGGACCTGATCCTCCAGCAACAGCAGCAACAGCAGCAACAGCAGCAGCAGCAGGGAGCTTCATCGCATCTGCACAGCTCCGCGCTGCTGGATAGAGAGCGTGAGAGGGAGCGGGACAGGCTCTCATCACCAGGCATGGACAGTGTGTTGCTGGGCCGCATGCCCGTGATGACACCCCATCCGGGAGCAGCTGGAGTTGGAGTCGGTGCGATAGGCGGCGCCGCCGGCGGCAGCTCCGTCTTGGAGGGCACAGCACCCGTGGAGCACTATCTGGGACCCAAGCGCAAGCGGGGACGTCCGCCACTAGACGATGCCTACGATGTGTTCAATGTGTGAGTTAAAAATCCCTCAAAAAGTTGAATTTAAATAAAAGAATACATTTTTTGACAGCCGCAACAAGCTGGCCCAGTATGCCGCCAACCTGGAGCCCGCTCAGCGCGCCTATTTGGAGACGGCTCGCCATTTCGCCGAGGAGCCGCCAATGGTGGCCCCGCTCAACTCCCCGCCAGCTGCCTGCCCGCCCAAGCAGCGCCAGCGCCTGCGTCATCACCAACAGCAGCAGCAACAACAACAACAACAGCAGCAGCAGCTCCTCCAGTCGGAGGCCAATGAGCAGGAGCCAGGAGTTGGCCAGGAATGGTCCCAGGCCAATGAAGATTCACGTCGCAGTCCCACCACCACCATGATCCCCACCGATGGCAGCGGCGATAACAAACCGGAACTAGAGGCTACCGGTGATAGCAATGAATTAAATCCCGAAGTTCTAACCACCAGCAGTGGCAGCGTTAAAAAGCTGGAGAAGATTAATGAGCGACGGGAGCGTCATGGCAAGCTGCGTCATGCCCGGCGACTCTACGAGAAATCCTCGTCGTCTTCGGATGATCCCGCCCCCGCAGAGACAAAGAAGGAGGATGCCCTGCCGCAGCCGGTGGAGGAGATCGAGAATGAGCATTTGGTGGCTAATAGAGGTGAATCGCCGCGTCTAGCTGCTTCCTTACTACCGGCCAGCCTTGCTGCCTGCAACTATGAGGCCTCAAGTGGCGAAGGAGCTGGAGCAGGAGCTGGATCCAGCTCCGGCTCCGGCTCGTCTTCCGCCGGCTACTTGATCAATGAACATGGCATAATAATGGCACACGAGTTTGCCCCCAATGCTGCTGCGGCTAGTGCAGCTGCGGCCGCCACCGCTGCCGTTGCTGTGGCAGCTGCTGCCGCTGTGGCAGTGGCCGCCAGTGCCTCGGCCGCCAGCTCATCATCAACATCAGCCGGCGGTAGCCAACAGGAGCCTGGCGGTGATTATCCGGACATTAAGTTGGAGGAGTATGATGCCGCCGAACTGCGGCTGACGAACGAGGAGCTGTCACAGTGGCAGGATGTCATCAAAATGGACGACTATCTGGCCAAGGGACGGCGTCCCCAATTCTGGGAGGAACCCTTTACCAAACGTGTAAGTAGCGGGTAAACTTTAATGGGTTTTCTTTGGTTAACATTATACATTTTTTTTTTTAGGTATTGGATGCCATTAAAAACAAAAGACTCGAGATGAAGAAGGCCGCCCGCATCCTGGGCGTTTCCTATGGCACATTGTACGGACGTTACCGTGAGGTCTACGGCTGCTTGAAGCATCCATACAGGTAAGTGGCTTCTTTGTAGCGAATGACAAGTTCGATACGAGTGTCTTTTCTTTCTAGTGGCACGGCATTCCGCAACTCTGGCTCCTCGTCCGCTGCCAGCCAGCTGGGTGGAGTCCAGCCTCGCTTCGATCTAAGCTTCCGCAACGGAGGCGTTCTGCCCGCCCAGCTGGGTAAGTCGGGGGAGGGATAAACCAAAGAGGAAGAGGCGCACCAACTCACTGGGAATTAAGTTCAAACCAATTCCTACTTACAGAGCTGGGCAAGGTAAAGAAGAAGCTGAACGAGCTTTGGACACGGCCGCAGATCTGAGGGCCAGCCATGATGAGGAGGAGGGTCAAGAAGGAGCAGCGACGCCACCGGCTGACGACCTAGGGAGTTGAGAAAAGACAGCTAAGAGCAGGCTAGTTTAAGAACCTTTCCTGAAGAAAGTACCCAACATTTTTTTTTTTTTATTTTGATTCGTTTTTCTCTTCCTTCAACTGATCTTGTACGCGCATAAGGATCTTAAAATATGCATAATATACTTATAATAATAATAATAATACAACCTAATATATGTCTACGAATCGCGGATTAGTTAAATGAACTACATATATATATAAATAAACAGACCCACAAACGGTATTGATTGGCATTCAATGTGAATGAGATATTGTATTTATAGCTTATCTATATTTCTTTTTGGTAGTGAAATTTTTGAATAAAAAAAATACAAGAAAAACACAAGAACTATGAAATAATGGAATCTAGTTAATCGCGAAAACAAAAACACGGATGATAATGTGAATTTTTTGATAAGCTAATGCAAACGAACACAAATAATATGTATTACATACAAAACAAATATATATGTTTAAAACGAAATAAATTAATATCGATTATGAAATGTTTGAATTTGAATTTTGGCGGCTGCCTAACTTAATCGATGTATGAAGGCAGCTATCGATATCAAAGAGGGCTGCCAACTGGCTGCAGTTAACAAGTCGAAAAGCTTATTTCAACTATTTGGGATTTTTTAGGGCGACAGCCAAATTGCATCTGGCAACACTAGTAGCGTCTAATGTTTTTTTTTTCATATTTTATTTAGTTTTGTAGTTTAATGGTGAAATTGTTGCAAAAATGTTGCTAAAAGTGCAAAATATTGATGGCAGCAACTATGTTACTACTTGTAGAAAGATGGGCACCTACATGCTCATTTTCGCTTGCCACAAAGAGGCCACTTTGCAAAGTTTTGAGGAAGTTTTGCATATCGAAGAGTTCAAAAAGCGGCTGGTGGTGAGTATATCCCGGTTTATATATGTAGTATAACTAACGGCAATATGTGTATCTTAACTATCCCGCTTAGAATCTAAACACTCGCATCAAGTTCCCAGAGGAGGCTGTGAAGACCACGCTCATCAAGAACAATTTCTCGCAGAGCTCGATGGCATTGGAGCCCAACTCGGCCGGCGCCTTTGTGCTGGCCTTGAAATATCCCATGGCCGAAACATCGACGCCCCTCAAATGGGAGTGGCACCTCAAGCACACAGATACTGTCGAGGTGAGGAGTTCTTGGTGCAGCAACGGAACTTGTACCTCCCTCAATCTCTCCCTTGCACCTAACGTGCATGTGTGTGAGAGAGAGATGGGGCTCGCATGCATGCACACATGTGCAGTGCATCCTTTTCGTGCTCGCGCTTTATACGGAAAATAGTGGAAGAGCTTTCCCTTCCACTAGAAAGACTTGGGCTAGTAGCTTTCTTTCTTGTTGAAATTCAAAATGTTACTCTGAGATACTGACCTCACGTGCATTTGAGAGAGAGAGAGAGAGAGGGGAGAATAGGGCTTGCATGCATGCACACATGTGCAGTGCTTCCTTTCGTTCTTTATACGGGAATTAATGGAAGAGCTTTTTCCTCCATTAGAGAGACTTGGGGAAGACTTCTTGCTAGTTAAAATTCAAAATATTACACTGCAAGCCACTGTACATTTACTATAAATATATACATATGTACATATATATATATATTTATTTTCCTAGTTCTTCCGCGAGGTACTACTAGAAACCTTGGAACAAGGTACCACACTGCGTAAAATCATTCGAAACTTGACGAAGGAGCTGTGCGCCAAAGACAATGAGTTGCAGCAATATCGCAGGGAGGGATATGAGCTACGCAGAAGTGAGTTTTAAAGCAAAAATGTTCCTTTTTAAAATATGTATAAATTAATTTTTTTCTGTATTAATATTTCCCTTGTAGCCACTGTAAGGACAAAAACTTTTGATTTGCTCGAATTTAACGCTGATAACCAGGAGTTGTTGGAAGAATCATCTGCGTTTGGGGATCTTAATAGTTTCTTTCAGTATTCCCATGACTCCCGTCGACGATCAACACCGTCCACGCCATCAACAACAGCTTCGTCATCATCCACAGGCTCGTCATCCACAACAGCCTCGTCATCATCTAGCAGCAACGTTACGCATAAAACTACTAGTTCTTCATCTAGCTCCAATACTTCTGTGAAACCAGGTTCTTCATATAGCCCCAAGGTAGCCCGTAGCAGGTTCGTCTTTTGATATAAAACATGTATGTTTGGGCGGCATATTTGTAATATCTATTTAATATTCACAGGAAACGTAAGGCTCAGGCGATAAATAGCAAGCGTTTGGAGGAAAAGGTCAAGCAGCGTTTGCTAGATCCGCAAGTAAAGTTCAATTCCCAGAGCTCACAGGAGGATGAGCTGGTAGACTGGCTGGTCGAGGGTGCGGTAAAGGTAGAGCCAGAGCACGAGCTGAAGCAAGAGCCAAAGCCTGAGCCAGATCTGACCATCAAAACCGAGACTGAGGAGGCTCTACAAACCCCAAAAGATGAAGATGCTGCTGAAGTAAAGACCGAGAAGACAGAAGAGCTAGAGGAGAAGGCTACAACCGTGCCTGAAGAAGAAAATAACAACGAAAGCCTCACCGAGAGCGACCAGGAGCTTAACGAACTGCGTTCGATTCTGGCCGCCTCTATGGCTCAGAATCGCCAAAGCGCGGGGAGTAGCAGCAGGTACACTTAAAAAAAACCAACCAGGAACCCACTTATAGTGATATAGAAGTTAACAATTGTTTTTTTTCGTTAAATGTACATTTGAAATGTACAACTTGACATGAAAGAAATCTCCCCACTGATAAAGGGATTTACCAAAGACAATATATAGCCAGGGACATTGCTTGCAGTTTATCATTTTTACCATCAACTGGGTATTGTTTTAAAATTAAAGAAAAAAAAACAACAAAACTTTAGAACGAAAGAAACCAAGAGAAAATTAAGAGATCTATAAAACTTAAATTTGTAACTGACGAGAATGAAATAAACATTTGCTATAGCAAAGAAGTGTGTCGTCTGATTCAGGGGAGTTGGCCCGGTTTGCGGCCGAGTGAGCCATCGAAATCAAATGTGAATTTTCGCTCTGATTTGGCATTTGTTTACTTTTATGACACCCGATCGAGCCATCGGCCCGGGTTGGGTCTTTGGGGGGCTTTGGCAACATTCAATTTACGCACGGTTAGCGATAAGATAGGCCCAGGCAGCCACCACAAGTAATATCAACTGGCCATGGGTCGGATGGCTCATTGCGGTGGCTCGATTCAAGAAATTCGGTCGATAATTGTAACACCGGTCCAACCATCATCGTTTCAAGAACCAACATAAAAGTATTGTTATTTCAAATTGTTAATCGAAAGAATAGATCTCGGGATGATTCGAATTTTGCTGGCAATATCGCTTCTTCTCGGCGTTATGGCCATCGATGAAAGTGAGTCACGGTTTTGACGGTTATCAATCCAATATTATGGCATTACAAGTGTGGGCGGCGCTACTTGCCTGAATAAGTAAGACTATCGGCAATGAAAACTAACGAAACAAATGTTTAGTTATCGGGTAAAACCCACAAAACGTTTAAGAGAACTATTTATCGTTTCAAATCGGTTTTTTTTATGTGTTAATTCTTTTTTTTTTTCGGTGTAATAAGTGAAGTTACAAGCCATATTTTGTTATTACAATATGTAAAATATGTGTGGGAAATAAGGAATAGAACTTATTAAAACTATAATAAAATAATAATTATTATTATTATATTAATAAAATGTAATATTTTAAAATAATTATCTACCCCCAAATGCCAACCCATTAATAGCCCCAATTATCCAAGTACTTTTCCAAGGAGTGTTCACAAAGCAAAAACTTCGATTAGATTGTTGTTTTTTTTTTTGCAATAGAAAGAAGTCATAAAACCATAAACATATACCCAATTGACGTTAAGTATCTATCGAAAAGCACTGGGGGGAAAATTGTGTGTTTCACGCTTTCTGTATGGCAAATACTTGCAGCTATTATCTACTAACACCTGCCACAAGCGATTATTACTGTTCACTTATAGTATTCAATAATCGGCAGTGAGTCAGATTTGAGTCGTAAAATCAGTATATAAACGGAAATAATTTAACTAAGAACCGAACGCCTAAAATTCCCAATTGGTTCTAGCATTTGCGCCATGAAGTAGAAACAAGAAAGAAAGCTAACTTCGTGAAGCCGATACATTTTCTCCTCATATAAAAATACTATGGTATCTTCGCAGATGCTGGAACTGAAGCGGTGAATGCCACTTCCGGTAAGATCGATCCCAAGATTGTTGGTGGCGAAGCGGTGGATATAACGGCAGTGCCATACACGGTATCGATTCGTCTGACCGCCAACGATAGACGCAGCTATGGATCTGGACATCTTTGCGGCGGTGTGGTGATCTCCCAGCGTTTGGTGGTCACCGCCGCTCATTGTTGCTACAAGTGGGTATCCTTCTCCACCACCACCTACTTCTCTTCCAATAATTATATATCTTTCAGTTCCGATACCAGCAAATATCGAACGGCGGGCGAATATTTCCTGGTCATGGGCAGCAGCAATCTGCGTAGCTCCACCGCCAACACCCAGGAGTACTATGTCCAACAGCTGATCATTCATCCGGATTACAACCACAAAACGCTGACCAATGACATTGCCCTGATGTTCATCAATGGCTATATACCATGGAATTCGCCCACGGTGCGGGCTCTGGCCCTGAATAGCGGCATGGTGTCCACAGGGACCGTTTGCATCATCTCCGGCTGGGGTGTGCTCTATAGTGTGAGTAGCAGAGAGGAGGAGGATGCTTTGCATATATTATATTATTTCTATAACTGCCATCTCCCATTTTCAGGGTGGCTACAGCAGCAATAGCCTGCAGGCGGCCTCGGTGCCCATCGTCTCCTACGAGTCCTGTCGCTCTGCCTACGAAATTGTGCCCATCTCTCAGGTCTGCGCTGGCTATGCCAAGGGTGGCGTCGATGCCTGCCAGGGCGACTCTGGCGGACCACTGAATTGTAACAACCAGCTGGCAGGGATTGTCTCCTACGGCAGTGGATGCGCGCTGGCCGGCTATCCGGGCGTATACACCAATGTGTCGTACTACAACGGCTGGATTGTGCAGCAAAACAACTCGCTGAATTATTCTATATACAGGAATGCTGCCGGTCCACTAAGTTCCGGCTCTAAACTGTGGTGGCTGCCACTGGCTCTGGCCTTTGTCCTGGCCACTGGTGGCAGCTCCTTGGCGGCGGCGTCACACTGAAGCAGATGCTCCAGGCCGTAACTTAAGTAGTTTGTGTTTAGCAAAATAAATGAATTTATTTAATATTTTCAAGAAAGCAAAAAAAAAAAGCAAAGAACAAAGTTATGTTGAATTGAAGAGTAAAATAAGAATGTATTGCATACTTTTGGACGCCTTTTTATAAGGGTTTTAAATCGTTTCTATTGGGAAAGTCACTAGAGTTCTTAAAAACCCAAAAAAAAGGTTAAATATTTGCCTTTACAATTTGTTACATGTTTCAGTAACTCCAGAATTGCTTTGCATACTTTTAGATCCCCTTCTAAGAGTTTCAAAAACTCCTTAGTGTTTTCTGAAACTTAAGTAGTTTGTATTTAGCAAAATAAATGAATTTATTTAATATTTTCAAGAGAGTTAACAAGAGCAAAGTACAAAGAACAAAGTTATGTTGAATTGAAGAGTAAAAGGAAAATGTATTGCATACATTTGGACAGCTTTTCAAAAGGTTTTTCAACATTTTCTATTAAAAAAAAATCCAAAAGTTTTTAAAATCCCAAAAAAGTAGTAAAAAATTTGCATTTAAAATTTGTTATCATAAAAAAAAACATATTTCAGTTACTCAAAAAATTGCTGTGCATATTTCTAGACATCCTTCTAGGGGTTTAAAAAACCATAAAAAAGTGATTTGTGAAACACCCCAGTGTATATTTCTCTATAGCATCGCTTAGGCAACGATCCATTTATCATTCGACTTTTGTTTTATTTATTTTTTTTCCACTCAACGACACGGAAATCAAACTCTTCTGGACCTGGAGATGGCGTTGGAGCGCCACCAGTGGCCGCTAGTGCTGCTGTCGCTGGCCCTGGCAGCCTGCGGCCAGCAAGAGTCCCATCAGCAGCCTGAAACGCTTTCTGAACCCAAAATCGAAACGCAATCATCCGAATCAGTTAACGACACACAGACAACACTTGTCCAGTTTCCCGGTGGCGACACCGACTCCGACTCCGCCTCGGCATCGTTCGTCCGGCTGCCGAAGGTCGTTGGCGGCTATACGGTGACTATTGACCAGGTGCCCTACCTGGTGTCCGTGCGCAAACGCATCGTCCACGAGCAGATCTTCGGACAGGGCCATTTTTGCGGCGGAGCAATCATCTCCCAGCGGGTGGTCTGCTCCGCTGCCCACTGCTATGCCATGTGGGTGTTGATAGTTAGCCCAGTTAGTTAAGTAAAGCCTATTTCTCCATGCAGTAATACCACGGAAAGGCAGGATTATTACAGACCCGAGCTATTTGTGGTGCTGGCCGGCATGAGTGTCCTCGACCGGATGGATCAATTCGTCCAGGAGTATTACGTACAGCAGATAGTTGGCCATGAGCACTACGACTCCAGGACGCTGACGAATGACATTGCCCTGCTCTTCCTCAATGGCTATATACCGTGGGAATCGAAAACGGTGAAAGCAGTGCCGCTGGCCAACGACCCGCCCATGGCGGGCACCTCTTGCCTCATCCATGGCTGGGGCATGCCCAGGAAGGTGAGTGATGATTCCACACTAGGATATTATAATTCTATACACAAATTTTAGTGGGACAAAGTGATAACGCTGCAGCAGGCCCCGGTGCCCATCTTGAACAAGGATCTATGCCGTTTCATCTACAAGCAGCCCGAATCCCAGATGTGCGCGGGCTTCCTGCAGGGTGGCATCGATGCATGTCAGGGTGACTCCGGCGGGCCGTTGGTCTGCAATGGGTTTCTTGCTGGGATTATTTCGTGGGGCGTGGGCTGTGCCGATCCTGGCTTCCCGGGTGTCTATACCAATGTGTCGAGGTTTTTGGAATGGATACGCGCCGTGAACCTCTCGTTTAACTACTACGACTACCGAGATATGAGGCTCCTCAATGGACAGACGGCAGGCAGTAGCATCAATTCTGGCCTCCTGGCTTCTGCTATCCTTATGATCATCATCGTCGCGGTCGGCCTTCTGTGACACAATAAATCGCTTGCTTTGTCTATTGTTCCAACAACTATGTACTATGTAGAACTACACTGATTTATCTAATCGTGGCGAGTGGAAGCTACCTGAGATCGCCAGCCACTTGAAGATTGTCCCTGTCCAATAGTTGACCACGCTGATCGATGACATCAGACAGACCAGAGTGGTGTTCAATGGGTACTCTGTACTGGTCAAGGGGTATGTACTGTGTTCAGAAGAAAAAAGTGTGATGAAAGTAGTTGGGGAAATATTAAATAATAAATGAATATAGGTTTGCCTTAAACCTGATAAATATGATAGTTTCTTCTTTATGCTTTAAGGCCTTTTAGGCTCTCTGAAAAAAGACTTGGGAATTATAAGCAAAATGTTGTTTTCCATTGATTTATAATCATCTTTTGTGGCTTAAGGAAATTATATGAAAAAAAATAAAAAAGGTGTTTTATTTAAAAATAAAAGGTTAGCTATTATCTTTAGTTATTTAGGCTCTATGAAAAAGGACTTGGGAATTATAAGCGAATTTTAACTTGGGAACGATTGTAAATACAAGTTTAGAAAACGATCCTTGATCTTGTTTTCATTAACAAGATTTTTTTCAAGTGTGGCTATTAATTAACATCCCCTCCCAAGACAATCCCTGTTTTTTTTTAATAGTTTATATTTATTAATTTAATTGTCAACACAATTGACTCAAAAAATATTATATTAACAAAAGGACCACAACACACTGACCTTATTTTTGATTATGTAAATAAACAAGGTATAATAAAGGTATAAAGTATACAATAATTAAGCTATCTACCACACATAATAATAACAAATAAAAATTGTATAAATAATCAAAATTGACCCAGATTTTTCTTGTGGATGAGTAACTCTTGGTCGAGGGGCACTCCCCCTCTTTCGCCTTTTAATTTTTTGATTTTTTATAAATTGTTTACCAGCCTTGTTAGCTGAAATATTAATCAATTTTATTTGCACAAGAGCCGCGCGTTAAATTAAATCGAAATCATAACAATGGTCAGCGATCAAATAAATTCGCATTCCCAACCTGTTGCTGATCGACGAGTTTTCTGGGAAATTAAGCGACAGGGACAGCAAAGTGCTCTTGGCTGATATGGGGCTTTGTTTTTTAATTGTATTCGTAAATTGTTTTCTGATTTTATTTTAGTAATTGAAGTGAGTAAGCACTTGAATACTCTACTAAGTTGTAATGTCTTAGCTTGGTTTCTTTACGATTATATATTAATTTTATTCGATTCGGTTTTATATTATATTTTATATATATATATTTAATGGTTCCCAAATCAAGTCTGAAACGATCTTGTTAACTTTTGTTCATATATTTCACGGTCACCAAAGTAAGTTTCATATTTATTATATATATAAATATTTGAAAATCTTGTATTTTTCATACATTTCACGGTCGCCATGGCAAGATCTGATGTTTCAGATATAGTTTACTCGTCAGTCTAAAAAGTCCATATAAAATCCCAGGAGATAAACTATTCGACGACGATTTCCAGATATATATGTACTTGTAGATTTGAAAATCCCGAAGTACAGTAATTCCCCTACCTCTTGCCGAGGGCGTCATAAATCGGTGTGTTAAACCCAGAGATTGCGGGCGGGGGAAAATCCAGTGGAAGCGCCTCAAGTGGCTGCAGTTCTTCGTTAGACCAGCGCACCCATGTGCTCTCTCCGTTCTCCAGTCTTCGGCTCCGGTGAAGGCTAGAAAGCCCGAAGGGTATCGTGTCTTGTACGTACATGTGATGTACGATGTTCGATGTACGACCACTATGTTGACGATGATGATGTGTTTTTTGATTAGATTAGGATGCCCGTTTGCTGTCAGATTTATTTGGCGGCGACGGCGGTGATATGGCTTCGAGAGTGCCTCCTTCTCCTTCTCCAGTTGGCATTGCCACGTCGGGGACGTAACACAGACAAAGCAGCGAAGCTAACCAACCAACCATGATCGGAAAGGGACAACTTCTGGCGGGATCTCTGCTCCTGGTTGTGCTTACAACCCTGCCATCGGCACTGAATGGTAAGATAAACTCTCTTACTTTCTTGGATAACCTTAACTCCCCCTTCGACACCTTCTTAACTCACCTTCTCACCTTCTCCTTAATTCCTCTTTAAAGTTTTCCTTGAACATCTCCTCGAACTCCTCCTTCAAATCCCCATTGAACTCCTCCTTCAAATCCACCTTTAATTCCTCCCTGAAATCCTCCTTCTACTCCACCTTCTAGTCCACCTTTAACTCCTTCTTTAACTCCACCTTTAACTCCTTCTTTAACTCCTCCTTCAACTCCTCCTTCAACTCCTTTTTCAACTCCTTTTTCATCACCTTTTTACCTGTTCCTTTATCACCTCTTTAACTCCTCCTTGATCTCCTCCAGGTTTTGTGCGACCCACGCCGCTGGGCGCCAGATCCATTAAACCACGCTTCGATGTGGACCCCGGGCGGATTATCAACGGCACGGAGGCCACTCTGGGCGCCACCAGGCATCAGGTGGGCATCAGGAAGGCCCTCAATGATGGATACTTCTTCGGAACAGGACACCTGTGCGGGGGATCGCTCATCCGGCCGGGCTGGGTGCTAACCGCCGCCCATTGTTTTGTGGAGTAAGTTGAAGCAAGGTTCTTAAGTTTGATTTAAAATGGTATTTTCATAAATAATATATTTAATTAAGCCCAAATAAGTTATTTAATAATATATAAATATTTTGCTATAAACTTTTTTAATTAAGTATTTTTTTCAAAGTTTTATATTTATATTTTTGTTTATATTTCTAAACTCTTAAAGTTAAATATTTATGTCTGCCTCTACACCTTATCTCTGATCTATATCGGTATGAATTTTATAGGTAATATTTACAAGTGTCGCTTCACGTGGCTATTAACTTATTTATGACTATTATAACTTATTATCAATTGTTGAGGCAAGAAGATAGTTACACGGGAAGAATTCTATAGGAAAGACAGTAACATTAAATTTGTTACTTAACGGTAATATTATATATTATATATATATTATAAATATTTTTAGAAATAATGTTTACCTAAAGATTATTTATTAAATATGATATAAATGCACAATTCAATCATTGGGTCTTTTACATTTTGTTAATGTTCATGTTATACTATTACTGTTATACTTATACTTTTATACTATTACTCTTATCCTTATACTTTTATACTGTTATACTAATACTTTTATACTATTACTCTTATACTGTTATACTAGTATCGTTATATCGATACTTTTAACTGTTATACGTATTACTTACTGTTATACTTATTATCATTCTCTCTTGATTTACCTTCCCAGCCAAGTTATATATGACGGCACCTTCGTGCCCAAGGAAGAGTTCATCGTGGTAATGGGTAACTTGGATCGCTACGATAAGACCAACACCCTAACCTTTGAGATCAAGGAACGAATCATGCAACTGGACAAATTCGTCCTGTCCACCTACGACAAGGACATTGCCCTGTTAGAGCTGAATGATACTGTGCCGACGGGTCATCCCACCATCCGACCTATTGCCCTCAATCGTTTCCCAGTAGCCGAGGGCGTTGTCTGCCAGGTGACCGGTTGGGGAACGAAAGAAGATGGCTACATCTCGGATCTGCTGATGACCGTTGACTTGCCCATTATCAGTGAGCAGCACTGCATCGAGGACAGCGATCTGGGCCATTTAATCCTGCCCGGCATGATGTGCGCTGGGTATTTGGAGCAGGGCGAGAAGGATGCCTGCTCGGGCGACTCCGGCGGCCCGATGGTCTGCCAGAGCGAGCTAGCCGGCGTCATCTCCTGGGGCATCAAGTGTGCCCTGCCCCGTTTGCCGGGCGTCTACACCGAGGTGGCTTACTACTACGATTGGATACTGGAGCAGATGGGCGAGGATCCCAATGGTGAGGGTAGCGGCGGCGATGGAAGTGGTGAAGGAAGCGGTGAAGGAAGTGGAGAAGGAAGTGGTGAAGGAAGTGGTGAAGGAAGCGGTGAAGGAAGTGGTGATATCGATGGCAGTGGTGATGGTGGTGGTGGTGGTGGCGCCATGACCGCCATTACCAGTACTCTGAGCTTGCTCCTGCCCGGCTTTCTTGCCCTGAGCCTGATGTTTAGTCATTAATCCCAGAATTACTTTGATAAAAAAATCTGTATAATCTAAGGACAAGGCTAAATTTTTTTTTGTATTAATTTGTAATAAAAAAAATATAGATTATATTATAATTATAAAATGGGGATTTGTTTTTGGAAAAATCAATCTGCTTTCAAAATTATATCGATAAATATCGATTTAAAGTGGCTAGAAATTCCGAACTTGAGGCATTCCTTTGAGCATTTAAAGCAAAAAAAAAAAACGAGTAAAAGCCAAAAATCTCGGTTTGTCATTAATATTTTAAGTTAAAGTTTTTCGTATAATCTTTTCAAGGTAAGTTTTTTTTCTTATGAATTTCTATTTCATTTTAAAACAAGAAAGGTTGCTAACTGCGGCACGCCGAAGATTGTATACCCTTGCATTTAACAATTAAAATATATCATAAATAAGCCAAAAATGCATTAATTTCGATTCGGAAAGCGGTTTTGTGTTAGTTTTTATACAAGGTGCGTTCCAAAGTAAAATTTATCGAACATTTGTATGGCAGCTATATGATATAGTCGTCCGATCCGGCCCGTTCCGACATATATAGCAGTGAGAGCATATAGAAGACTATATGCAAAGTTTCATTCAGATAGCTTTAAAACTGAGGGACTAGTTTGCGTAGAAACAGACAGACGGACAGACGGACAGATGGACAGACGGACAGACGGACATGGTTAGATCGACTCGGCTGTTGATGCTGATCAATAATATATATACTTTATAGGGTCGAAAAGGTCTCCTTCACTGCGTTGCAAGCTTCTGACTGAAATTATAATACCCTGCAAGGGTATAAAAATGTTGAGCATTAGTGTGTACCTGGAGACCCCTTGTATTACCTTTCTATCTGAATAGGTTCCGAACGTGGCTTATAGCTTTTCGCCATTCATGGCCTACTTCTAGGCGGTCGGTAGTAAGTTAGTTTCCTCCACAAATATTTTAATCTGCGGAAACTAAGTCCAACTAATCCCTGATCGACGCCGCTATCAGCTTCATTTTGCGTTAGTTTGTTAACTAAAAATAGTTTACGGCGCAGAAAACAAACCTGATTTCACTAGTCCGATGAATGGAGCTGGGCCACCGATAGGGGCCTAATCTTTATGGCAGCAGACTGGACGGCTGGCCAAGAATGGTGTCCGTGACTGCAGGGCGATCCATCGATCCATCGTACCACCGATCGCAGTGCAGACAAGGTCAAGGAGTCCCGTCTGCACGGAGTGGGTGCACTCTATTGATACCATCGATTGTCTGTCCCCGATTTGATTATGATTTGGCTTTGATAGCATCATAGGCATTACGCTAGTTTCAACCCCCAAGGTCTTGGGGGCATTACAACATCTTCCCCTCTTGATTAATCCTCGATTTCGGGTAGCATCGCTATCTAGAGTCCCTTCCTGCCACAATCGATCCTTATCGGGCACTCTTGGCGATGCAATCTCGTTCTGCTTTCCGTTTTAGTTTCGACCAAGTGGCCTATTCATAGTTTTAGAAAAAAAGAAGGCGTAATTTCCGTTACACTCAAGGAAAATTATTTATTTTATTATTATTATTTCTTATTTATTATTTATTTAAAGAATTACTCATAATTTAATGTTCTGATTAATATACTCGTGCATATTTTTTAACACAGTGTTAAATTTTAATAAATAATTATTAATAATTTACTATTGAATAGCTCTCCAAAAGCTTACCTTTTCAAGTTCTTATTTAGTATAACTTTACTCCGTATGCCTTATTAAATATAGTGCAAAAAAAAAAAAAAGTATAACATTAGCTGATTTAACGTTTTGTAGTATACTTTAGGGCCGCATTTTAAATGATTTTAAAACCGCAGCAATTTTTGTGGTATCCCTAATAAAAAAATTATTTAAAAAAAATTATATTTAAAAAAAACAATAAATTACAATACATTTTAGTTTAATTATAATACAAATTCCCTTTTAAAACCCTTATAAAAACCCCACATATTTTAATATTTAAAAATTATTTCAAGTTGAAAATTGCAAGAAATTCTTTTCTGTGTAAAGGTTGCTATCTTAAGAAAATAAAAAAACAAGTTTGGCACTCACTCATTCCCCCGAAAAAATTTAAGGCGCACCAAAAAATAGTTTTTACCGAAAATATTTTTCACAATAATAAGCAAGTAGTTGAGCCTTATCAGAGAATCCCAATTATTATTTAGTTTCTGCGAATCTTGAATTTTTATCTTTAACCTAAATTTAATTTTTATTTTAAGCTCAAAGTCCGACTTGCATCCAACTTGCAACATAAACAAATTACTAAAAATATTTATAAAAACAACAAAATAACAGTCGTCCCTTGACTGGCGCTTATCGATGGCATGGAGCGTGTGTGTTTGTTTATTATTCGATTCGAATGGAATCGGGCTCTATATAGTCGTGTATGGGTGCCTTATCGACGCCGACGTCGAATCAAAACTCACGAAACCAAAACAAAATTATGGAATTATCTAAGAACGCTTTTGCGAATTTGCGTTCGTTCGATTTAGGAAAGAAGCTCGCCAGCGGTTTCTTCATTCGACGCTCGACAGGTGAACCGTTCAGCACGCTTTTCGCGCTTTCAAATTTCGAGATTAAAGCTGGATCATCACCTGTGTTATATATATATAAAATATATATATATTCCTTTTTTTTTTAATTTTTTACTGTGAACTAAGCTTTAGAATGCAGCTCAACGATCACTGGCGCAAGATTGTAAAGACTATGATCTTTGCCTTTCTCTGCACCGAAATGCAAACAAGTAAGTTTTTTTTTTAATGTAAAGTGTTACATTTTTGTTTAATTTTTAAATGAAAGAAAATAGAAATTATTAATATAAGGAGTTTATTTAAAAAAAAAGTGTAACCCTTATTAGATATCTTAAAATACACATTTTATACGATTTTTTATCAGTAATAAATTATTCAAAAATATTCTTAATCAATTATTATTTAATTTTAAATTAAATTAATAATAAAATACAATGTGCTGTAATGTTTATATACAGTTATCAGCGAAAGTTAGCCCTTGAATAGGTTTAGATATGGAATTACGCCAGTTTTACACTTGATTCGGTCAAGGTTTCTTGGGAATACTTGAAATGTTAGTACACCAAGAAATATATAGATATGTCGATAAGGTTTAAAAAGAAATAATATATATAAGTATTTATATATATATAAATTATAGATGTTTTAAAGTCACGTAAGCTATAATTTACCTTTGAACATTATCATTAAAGTGTGAAGAATTTAAGTGCTGCGTTTAAAAAGTTGTAAATATTTTTATAGCAAAACTTGTTTGGTTTATGGTTTTTTTTGGTGTTTTGGAAAACATTTTTGTGTATTCTTGGGCAAAAGTTCAGCTAATTAAATAAATAAAAATAAAATAAAAATAGCTGCTGGAATTGACATAATTTATTTCTGTTTAAAAAAAGAAATATATGTATATATATGCAACTTAAAATTGTAAAGTAAATATTGAGATCATAATTATTTATATATTCTACTGAAATAAAACAATATTTATAGGATATATATATATATAAAGGATATAATAATTTCTTAATTTTTATTTTAGAATTTTATTTTGAATGTAGTATGTACCTTGATCATTTTAATAATATATTATAATATTTTAATATTAATAATATATGTAATAAATATATATACAATTTTCTGAGTCATATACCTTTTGCTAGCAGTGTTTTCTTGGGCCTATATGGCCCAATATAATCCCACGATTATCCAAATCGCTGTGCGCCTTCAAGTGCGTCACTCCAAAATTGATCAATTGGGGCGATCAGTGAGTACTATAATATCGCGTGATCCGACCAAACTATAGCACGCTTCCGGCATGTGTGTCTGTGGGATTTGACTTGACTTGGCTTGAGTTCTATATACATAGATATAGCACCTATCATATCTGCAATCGCGCACACACGCCCGAGGGAACAGTTAGGCAGGCGGTGGTGGCCTGATCGCTCTCCGTTTCGGTTACTCCACGGATCCGGGGATCGGGAATCCGGGGCTTGTGCACTAGCTGAAAACGCGCTGATATCACGGGGCGATCGAACGCTGACCAGGCGTCCTGATAAGGTGATAAGACCTAACTGCACTCGGAGACTGTTTCCATGGGGGAATCCGATCGGATCTCGATTGTGGCTTATCGGCCTTCCTGCTTAACCTTCACCTCGCTGGTTTAAGAAAAATATATGGTATATATATTTAGATAAATAATATATTTTTTTTATATTTAATACCTTCCACAGCATATACACATCGCGACTTGACCGCAAAGCGACTTGGCCTGGCCGAAATGGAGGCCATTGCAGCGGCCACTGGCGAGGATCGTTTCCAGGCCAAGATGAGGGCCCCATATCATGCATCCATTCGTTTGCTGGCCCAGGAGCGGGATTACTTTGGCAAGGGGCACATCTGTTCGGGTGCATTGGTGGCGCCATCTGTTGTGCTAACCGTAAGCAGTTGCATCTTCAGGTGAGTTATAATTCCCAAGTAAAGAGTTGGGAATGAAGAAAAATATATAACAAATGAAGTTTTTAGTTTTTTTACTTAAAAAATATAATAAATACATTATTTTATCAATTAACAATAATATATAAATTTTGTGTTATTACCTACAGCCACGTTAAGAAGTCCTACTACCATCCCTCGGAGCTTCGCGTGTTGCTTGGTAATCCCCAGAGGTTTGCTCCCCACGAGCAGGGCTTGGCCTTTGGCATTACCCACATCTACCAGCCGCCCAAGGATCTGGCCCTGGCCATTCTTATGCTGGACAAGGACGTTCCCCTGGATCATGAGCTCATTCAACCGGTGGGTCTGCCCTCGCCCGGCGAGACATCCGTCCTGGATGCGGAGTCAAGCAACTCCTTGCAGATCAGCACTTGGGGCTACGATGGCGAGATCCGGGAGCTGCACGACCTGATTACCTTGAATGCCACTCACACAGCGTGTCATCAGCAGCAGGCGACGCAGAGCCAGTCCCCAAGGATCTGTGTCCAGGCGGAGGTGACGAGTTCTTCTCTCGGCCAGAAGTTGTACATGGACGCAGGGGCCACGCTGACGGAGCAGGATCGCCTGCTGGGTCTAAGGAGCAGTGATGGCGGCTTTGAGGACGTGGCCAGTCATGTGGAGTGGATCCTTGCTCAGATAGGCGATGGCGGCAATCAGAACAGCTCCATTTGGGGCATTCTGGGGTTCCTGGTCTTCACTGGCTATGTGCTTACCGTCAGCAGGAAGAGCTTCTCGACATAGGGATGTGGGATTTGTGGGGGATTTTTCGGGGGAAACTAGCCAAGTAAGAGGGATCCTAGGTCAGCCTAGAAATGTGATAATCTCGATAGCCAGAGCAGGATATCCTGGACCAAGTTTGCCTAAAGATACTTTTTATAATTTCAATATTTTGTAAAGAAAACAAGTCCTTAACAAGTCCCTTGGGTTGCTCAACAATTTATTTACATATATATAATACATAGCATAAGGGTAGAATTATATACGCATTAAATACAAATACAATAATAACGATAATATACAAAAATGTACAAGAAAAATGAACCCTGGATCCCTCAACCCAGCAAAGCCCTCACCAGGCTGCACTCCTTGGCTCCATCGCAGAGCAGCAGGAGCGGCGTCTCCTCGGCCTCCAATCTTTGGCCAGATTTTACCAAAGGAAAAGCCCACTGTTGCTGTTTTTTGTGGCCAAAACTGCGCTGCTGCCAGCCTCCCACCTGGCCGTACTTGAACAGGTAAAAGTGCTCCGACTCCGGCTGGGTGACCACCAGCAAATACTGCTCCTCTCCCACCCGGAACGGTGTCAATTGCTGGATACGCTTCTCGAAACTCAACTGCTGGCGGGGCTCAAAGGAAGAGCTCTTTGCCTGGATCCGACCGAAGATGGCTATGTGCCGGCAACCCGGACAGGTGACCAGCAGCTGATCCCCCTGCAACTCGGCCAAATCGTAGGAGCCAGGTATAAGCTGAATCAACTTGAAGCGCTGGTCCGCGGGATCCCATGAATGGATGGCCACCACGGGACGGTGGTTGTCCATGCCGCTGGTTAGCAATAGGTCCTCTTCTCCTTCTCCTCCTGCTTTTCCTTCTCCCCCACCCATTCGGTGCACCTTCATCAAACGACCATCGGCCGGTGTCACCGATTGCCAGTCCGTGAGACTACAATTGGTTTGGTTTAGCCGCAAGACTCGTACCTCCTCCTCGGTGCCTAGGAGGAGCAGTGCTAATCCCTGGCCCTGATCCAGCAACTGCAACGCCTCAACCGGCTGACGCATGCCCAGGTGGTGGGATTCGTTGCGGCAGCTGATGTTGATCCTGCTGCGCAGCCTCCTGGCCGGGCGATGGCAGTGATTCTGCACCTTTACTCGGATATCACCGGAGGTTATACGCGTCAGCTGGCTGGAGGAGGCATTGACTAGGAGCACCTGGCGCTCGGGGAGCCGGACCTGAGCCCTTAGCTCCCGACGCTGGCAGGGAGCTGTTTGACCCAGGGGCAGGCTTACCAGGAAGTCGGCGTGGCCCTTGAGCGGTGGCTTCACCCATTCGGATGCCAGGGTCTCGGAATCATGATCCAGGTAGAGCAGCCGCCTATGGAGGGAGCTTTGGTTCCCAACGCTCAGAAGTTCCTGCAACTCTTGCAGCGGATTGCCTTCCTGCGTCCCCTCCAGCGTTCTCATCTGATTGGGTCTGGGAAGGGGTGCTAGTTGTGGCTGGACGAGACCTCCGGAAAAGAGAGCCCTGTCCAGCACCAGGCTATCGATATTGTAGTCCCTGTCCCGGAAGATGCTGCCACGGTAGCTCTCGCTGAGATCACGACCATTTAGGTTCATCACATGACCAGGTCCCGTGAACTGTACACCTCCGTGGAAGGTCTTCGCACCCGAGATGCTCTGCACCTGGCGGCTGTGCTTCAGGACGAGGTTATCCAGCGGAATGCCGTTGATGGTTCGCAATAGGGGCTTCCCCAGCTGCAGTTGCTCAAAGGTCAGGGAGCCGAATACCTCCAGAGCGGCCCCCTTGAGGGGAATACGGTGCTGGAGGAAGTAATCCAAGCTCATCTCGTTCACGGTGCCCAGGCTGAGGGATTGCTTAACATGCAGTTGCCTGAACTTTACCCTGGGCCAGGATTGGCCACTGCCCTGCTGGAAGATCTCACCAAGCGGAACTCCATTCACCTTTGGCCTCTCCAGCTGAAGTCGGCCTATCTCCGGCTCTTGGAGGAAGTGGAGATTAGCAGCAATGGCCTCGCCACTGGACAGGCGGTAGAGTGAGGCATTCAGTCGCTTTATATCGATACCATTCACCTGGCCGAAATGTGCATCCTTTGCCAGGTGCACTGCTCTGGCTCTCACGGTTCCCAGTAGCATGTGGTTGGCCGTTATCACCTGGCTTTCATTGCTGCCCGTCCAACGCAGAAGGGCATCCTCGGCCACATCCGAGAGATTGAGATTTGTGGGCAGGGATTGTTGCTTGCTTTGGAGCCTCTGCATTTGAGGTGCTCTCAGGAGCACATGCCCAGTGATGCTCTGGTTGCCCGCCCGCCGAACAGCGTGCTGGCGCAGATAATCCAGCTGGGAGTGCTCTTCGGCATTGGCATCGGCATCCCACAGGGCATCGCCGGTGACTATCAAATTCCGCCAGGGAAGTTGCTTCACCAGCTCAACCCGCTTCTCCAGATTCTCCAATCCCAGGCCAGGTTCACTTGGGCACTTCAGGCTGCCCTTGATGGTCAGCTGCTTCAAGTAAACATCTCCCTGTAGCTTCACATCCTTACGAGTGTCAATGAACTCTTCCCTGGGAACGCCATTCACCCGGGGCACATCCACATTGCTGGCCGCCATCCGGCCAAAGCTGTAGGCACCGCCAATCTCCTGGGGCGTTATCCGAAGCAGGGTGTTGTCCAGCAGGGAGCTCAGGTCGATATTGTTGATGTGCGGCGTGTGCAGGGCATCGTTTAACTGGAGTCCGGCCTGGAAGGCTTTCCTGCCCCCCACTTCCGCATTGGCATCGAGCCTGACCAGTCGGCTTAGGTATTGGTCCCACTCAATGCCATTGATGGTCTGCAGCTGGAGTGGCTTCTCGAAGCGTACGCTGCCCTCGATGAGCAGCTGCTTGCGGAGGAGAAGCAGCGAGTGCTCCTCACCCTCGGAAATCTTGGACAGCAGGTCGTCAAAGGGCAAACCGTTAAGGCGACGAAAATGCAGCATTTTGAGATGCGGAGTGTCCGTCAGTTCCAAGCGCTTCAAGCTCAGATCGTGACCCAGGAGTTGATCTATGGGCAGCCCATTTAGGCGACTCACGTTTAGGTGCTCTTGTACACGCACCTCATCCGACACCACCAGGCGGCCAAAGCGCTTCGTTCCTTGAAAACTCTGGACGGGATTCGATTTGAGAACCAGCTCGCTTACCGGCATTCCGTTTATTTGCTGGCTTTGAAGCGTTTGGACTGTGAGAGGTGCCTGGAAGCGCTTGTGTCCCGTTATATTAGCCTCCTGGCCATGACGCACTGCCTCCCTAGAGAGCTCGGCCAAACGAGAGCTGTAGTCCCGGCACAGAATGTCACCCTGGACACTGGCGTTCATAAAGATTATGTGTAGAGATCGGTTTGGAGTTTGGCTGGAAATGGGTTGACCTCCGTTGAGCAGGTGTTCTTGGAGAGGGTGTCCACCCAGGAAACTGCTGTTAAGAGAATGTGCACTGACCTTGGCGTAACCAAAGGTCAAGTTGGAGATGTCCTATGGGATTTGGAGAAGAAGTTTAAAAGGTCAAGTTATACAGAAGCAGTTGGGGAAACTCACCTGTGGCGCTTGATTGAGCAGGTACTGGGCATGGAGGTCACTCCGGGCCAGCGACTGATTGCCCAGCATCAGCTGGGAGATCTCCGTGTCCCGTTGCACACTCCTAACAGTCAAGGAGCCGCGGATGGTGATCCTGCCCGTGTAGTACTGCTGAAGGAGTTGCTCCTTCTCCGGATCCAGCTGCCTCTTCGTGCGATTCGCCACCTGCAGGTCACCGGATACGCTCATCTGGTTGATGCGAACAGGAGCTAGCGCATAAATGAGGTTTGCATTAATTCAGTGGTGGTTTGGGGAAAGTTCAGGCTTACTTTGCACCCAGGTATCATTGCCTGTTCCGCGAAAGACTATGTCCTGGGCAAAGTCCATTCCGTTCACACTCTGGGCTTCGAGGCGCGGCGCAAAGAAGGCTGACATGTAGATGTTGGAGCTGATCACCTGGGCACGGCGCAGGTTGAACAGTTGGTCCACCACCAGTCCATTGAGAAGGGTCGTTTGCATGGCGGCTACTTTGGTTCTTGACTGCAGGACGAGGCGACCCTCGAGGCGAGTGTCGCGATTGCGCAGGAAGAGCGAGTCGAGAAAGTCGTGCCAAGACACGCCATTGATCAGTTCCACTTGAAGGTGACGCACCACGCACTCGGTGCCAGCCGGATGCTCACCCGCCTCTGGTGGCGGCGTTTGAGATTCACTGGAATTCTGGTAGTCCCGCGGGGTCATCAGCTGCTCTGTGCGCAGAGTCTTGGTTAGCACAGGACTATTTTGAATGGTCAACAGAGGAGCTGGGCTCGATGTTGTGTCCAATATGTGTCCTGAAACGGAAACCAGAGATTAGACCCACAGATGAAAGTAATATTTACTTATAGAGATCGTACCTGGCATAAGGACTCCTCTGTAAATGAGATTTTCCACCCGGAGACGCTTTACTTTCAGCGTTTCCACGGCTTCATTGTCGTTTTCCGCCCCAAAGGAACGGGTCATTCTCCTTGTCTGCTGTTTATCCTGCTCCAATCTCTTATATTTCTGACGCAGCTGCTCCAGACGCTGCTTCAGCTGCGAGGGAGTACACAGGTGGTCATCCTCTAGTTGGAGAAGTTCAATATGTCCCCCTTTGCGGAGATGGAGTTCCTGATTAAGTTGTGTACCAGTTCGCTGCTGCAGGATATGGATTACATTGCTCAGGGCTGCCAGGCTGGAACGACGGCGCAGGAGCAGGCCACGAAGGCCATTGATGGACTCCTCGAACTCATGGCGATGCAGCTGGACCACAGTAAGGTCTGAAAAAGTAGCAAAGTCTAAGAATCCTTTTGAAGAACTGCTTCCCCTACATGTTACCTTCATCCGGTGTGGCGCCCACTTGATTGGCGGACTCCTCAGACTCTGGACCCAGCTGAACAGTCCTCAGCACGGCACTGGAGGCTAGGTGGTAGGCGAGCAGCAGGAAACTCTCGTTCTTTGCATTCCTATGACTGAGCAGGCCACTAGGATCTGGTTGGCCAGTCATGGCAAAGCCGGAGTAGCAATCCAGTCGGGCGGATCCAAAGACAATTACTTCTCCATTGGCGCGGGCTCCGACCAGGAGCTGGCCCCCCTTGGTGGTTGTCAGCCGGCGGAAGCTAAGATCGCGACGGGCATGCTTTCGATTGACCACAAACTGGCCATCGATCATTCGAAAGTAGAGACACGGATCGGAGGCGGATGAACTGCAGGCAATTAGACGGTTCCGGCTGCGGAATCTGAATGCGTGAACAGTCTGGGCCTGGACAGTCATGGCCTGGCGATGCTGCAGGCGCAAAGTTATCTTGTCCAGCTCGTAAATGGTGAGTACCATCTGGATAGGATTAACAGAGAATAGTTAAGAAACCTTAAATGGACTGAATAATGG
The DNA here is from genome assembly GCF_030179895.1 of Drosophila kikkawai. Lineage (NCBI taxonomy): Eukaryota > Metazoa > Arthropoda > Insecta > Diptera > Drosophilidae > Drosophila > Drosophila kikkawai. The sequence continues at coordinate 22,577,382 of NC_091733.1, forward strand.
ATGAATAATGGTTACTCACCCGTGACTGCGATCCTCGCAGGGATCGACCAAAAATTACATACAGCGGCTGGTTACCCACCACTTGAAGGACGCGGATGGCCGGCAAGGTGATCTCCTCGAGGGGATTGAAGTACGTGTCCAGCCATTCGAAGGTTCTGTGGGATAACTATAACACTAAAGTATATGATCCTCCTTGATTTAGGATTAGCAGCACCTGCACTTGCTCTGCGACCTGGTGTGATTGGAGGCCACCAGTAGGAGCACCTTTTCCGCACTGGGCTTGAGGATATGCAGCTGCAGGAATCCGCCGGGCAGCGAGAATTCCTGCAGCGGCTCAAAGTTCAATTGAGTCGAGGGATCTTCGGAGAGGAGCAGATCCCTGGGCAGTTGGTATACCTCCAGAGAGTCCTCTAGGACGAGGGCCAGTAGCAGGAACTGTCGCCAGGCTACAATCTCGACGCCAAGCGCTGGACGCTCTTTCACCCGTCCCGCCAGGCCGCCCAGGGGTACCAGCCGCCGCCTGCCGGTGGACACGTGGAGCTGATGGATCTCCGGTCCATGGAGCAGGAGCAGCAGATCCGTCTCCGGCTCGCGAAGCACAAAGATCGGCATCTCGTGGCGCATTAGTATGTCGACGAAGGGCAGGCGGATCTCCGGGCCGGCGCTGCTACTGCCATTAAACGCATTCCGGCAGGAGCTGGGCAGCACTTGCACTCCCCCTGGGTGTCCCGGCACTTCCTCCGCGGACAGTTTTCCCCCCACTTGGACTAGGCTGTGGCACACGAGGACACTCAATAACAGGACATAAAATCCGGACGAGAACATTTCACGTTTTATAAATATGGATCGCATGGCAGCATTAATGTCATTCCATTCGCTTAGACATCCAACTTTTCGAAAGCTTTTTCCCGGAGACTAACTGTAATATTTGGGGAAGGCGATAAAAGGGGGAGAGAATGGAGATGGAAAAAGAAGAGGAAGAGAAAGAGGAGAAGAGAAGATAAGCAACATTGTCAGAAAAAAGGTAGTGGGATTGAAAGGGATAGTACAGTGGGAGAGATGACTTTTTAAGCTCTGAAAGGATGCGGAGGAGATATAGAAAGGGAAGACAAAGGAAGGAGAAGGAGAGATTTGCAACTAATAGAGGGACATAATAGAGGGACTAAGGGAGAGGCACAGAGCTTACAACAGTACAGATTTTTTTTTTTTTTTATAAGCTTTAATTTCATAAATACTCTTAGAAATTTAGTAAATGCATAAAAAATAAAATTGTAATGTGTCTTAAATGTGTTATCAGTGTAAGCTAAAGAGATTTTTGTAATGGGAATATTTTTTGTTCATAAGTTTTCCGAATTATAGAAAAAAAATATTAATCTATCACTATGCCAAGTTGTTCTTGGTTGTCCCATTTCAGAACAGTGCCTGAAGGTATGCCACAAAATGGTAACCTCTTGTCGTAATGCTCTCAACAGACATTTTGCCCTGTATTTTCTATAGTTTTCCCCCAATTCTGCCTTTTCTCTTTCTCTGTCTCTGCCAGAGTGACACCTTGGGGCTGGGAATTACATTTTTGTATGGGGGGTAGTGAGGTGTGTGTAGACTATATTGAGTCTAAAAATAAAGGCAGACAACAAACTTGGAGAGTGCCTTCGACGATTCCGTCGAATCAATCAGCTTCGATCATTAGTCGAGGTCATTAAAGACATTAAGCCTCCCTCTTTTCACCGAAAATGAGGAAGACAGCATTTAACACGGAAGAGGGAATCGCGTATAAATAAAATCTATATATACATATGTACATATATGTATATCTTTATAGAGGGACTCATTGCCTGGAGGGATTTGATGTAAATCCGTAGCTTTAACCCAAAAGGTGGCCGCACATTTGTACTTTGTGTTTAAGAGAAATCAAAAGGACCCGTAAATTGTGCAATGGAATAAAATTTCTATATAATTTAATTCGTGTCAATGCCCTCGAGTCAAATAATGGCTGCATCTGCTCTGAATAACCGGCAGAATATTTACTTTTCCGAAAACTGGATGGATGGATCGCAATATTTCGGCCGCATATTGAAAGAAATGTAAACAAAGGCAGCTTTTGGTTAAAAATAACAGCACTGCGAATATTTAATTTTGTATAATTACTTATGCAGAGCTATTATTTATTGAAATTTTGTGAAGATTTTAAAGCAAATATTTTTAAATATACCTAACTTTATTAAAAGTTAAAATGGCTCAAGACCATTTGGAAAAGAAAAACATAAAAAATTAATTCATTTAGGAACTGTTGCATGCTGCAACTTTAACTTCTGCTGCTAACAGCTGTTGTCTGGTCATTAGCAGATGTTCCGCTTGCGTGCTGCCGTCCGTCCATCCGTTTGTCCTGTTTCCGTTGACCATCTCGAGCAGCCGCCGTCGCTTTTCGTGACTAATTAGCAAATTTCGCGACACCCGTCGCGCATACGAGCATTTGGCGCTCTTTGGCGTTTTTGACATTTGGGGTCAGAGGCCAAACCCAGAATCTAACCTACGGTTACCGTTAGCCAGCAGCTGATTGCCATGCCTGCAGCTCATCAGCAGGCTCATAATCATAACGGTGATGAGTGGCGGCCACTGATTTGAGTGAAGCACTCCTCCCCCCCGCCCAATGGGCCGCACTCATGCGAGCCGCACTCACTTGCGCTCTCTCTTTCATTCTCTCTCTGTGTTGCTTCCAGTCGCCAAACTCCCCAGAAAGTGCTCCACTTACGCCCCACTCTCTCTGCACTCGAGTGTGTGAGTCAGCGGCAGCGAACCACGCATCATGGGCAAAGAGAGCCATGTACAGTGGGTAGCAATTCGTCTGTCTGCTTAAAATAAGTGCATTCACAACATTCACTTTATCTGATTATGCTAAAATTTATAAAAACTAAAATTTAAGAGTCTTGAATGCAGACGAGGCAAAATGTTTCTAGCAACATATTGCGCAACATCCAAATGAAAACAAATGTTCCTTAAAACTTGTGCAACGTTTCATCTATGAATCGTCACTGATGACAGCCTAGAAATTAATTTCATCGGTAATTTTATATGAAAATTCCTTCATTGATATTTCATTTGAATTTACTGGTGAATTACTTTTAAGTTACTGATGAATGCAGGCTTCTGTTCTTGTGCGGCCCACTGTGCGGCGCCCAAAAATTCTTGGAGAGCAGAGTGTGCGCTGTGGCACAGTGGCCTCTAAAGAGAGCGAGAGAGTGAACTGGCAGCAAGATCGCTCATTGTGCAATTTCGGGCCGTGTTCTGCGGACGCAGTTCAGTCGCATCGCAGTCGCCGCCGACGTCGCAGTAGCTGAATTCCGATTGGAAGTGAACTTAAAATTCGAAGCGGGCAATTTTTGTTTATTTTTATTTGGTTCGTTTTTCTATGTTTTTTGTGTTTTATTTTTTTGTGAAAATGTCACCGGCTAAGCAACAATTTGCCATGAATGAGCGTTGAGAAAATTAAAACCAAAAGAGAACCTTTTGGATACAAAAAAAAAAAAAAAAGGGGGGGAGATAAAGGAGATTGAAAAACACTCAAAATGAAATTGTGGAAATCAAAGAAGCCCATTTCGGGCTGTGTGCCTGGAAAATCAGCGGCCCTCAAGCAGGACCAACAACAACAACAGCAACAGGACTCCCTCAACAACGGATCCTTCAATGGACAGCATCACCATTCACAGCAGCATCCGCAGTCGGACAGTAGCGGCATCGCCTTGGCGCCCATGTTATCCGGTAAGAGCTTTTCCGCTTTTTCGTCCCGCCCCTCTCCCCACTTTCCCAGCAATCGCCCCCATCTTAGAGGCGCCCAACATGTGCGCTCCCATTTTCCGCTTTTCCACTTTTTCGCCTTCCAACCGCCACCCCCTCCCCCGCTCAGGGTTATCGCATTTCCGCCCAAGGTGCTTGCGTACGGCCCTCAAGTGCTCGAATTTAGATATAGAACTGTATACAAATATCCGACGGTGTATATCTTTGTATAAGCGGATATCAGCTGGCAAGCACTGGGAGGAAATCTTGAAAAGAAATTTAATTTACTTTGAAATATTTAAATGTTAATTTAACTCAATTTTTATAATATTTACTAAGCATAGAGGGATAAAAGTTATATTAAACTCTAGAGTTATTAAAGATTTTAAAATGTGGAAAGTGTATTTCAAATATTAGTCCATTTAATCCATTAAAAATAAATCATTTTTAAACATAACTGTTCAAAATCCGAACTATTTGTTGGAAACTGCTGGAAATTGTTGAAATTGTATTTTTATTTCTGCCTTTTACTCGATTTTAATCAAATATATATTTTACGTCCTGGGAAATGAAAATCAGTTTGTGTGTGACTCCTTACCTTTGTTATTTCTCTCAGTGTAGTAGCCAAGACAATGTTTGACATTTTCAATTGAATGTAATTGCTCGCGTTTCGTTTTCATTTTCATTTTCATTTTCCAACCGTACTCGAATTCCCTGCAATTTGTCGTCAATTTCCCCCTCAGTTTCGGTTCTGGCAGCCGCTCCTCCTACTGCTGTGACCTGACCCTTGATTTCCCCCCAGCGAACGGTTCAATGAGATCAGCGGGCAATGTGATGGATTACCCGGGCAACGAATGCGATTGCCAAATCAGAGAAGTTCAACAGTTCCCCGGTTGGGATCTGTGCCACCGATATATCATGCCTAATTGGAGCTGATCGGATAAGCAGATGATCAGATGCATTTGCCATCAATTGAGACGTAATTGAATGGATTGCACAATCTCAAAATGGAGGCTCCTGATTCTGCAGAGCATTTACAGAATTTTCCCAAAATAAATTCTGAGCTCTGGTCGACCTTTAACCTATCCGAAAGCAGAGATCTAGATAGGCACCTTAATGGTCATAAAAGGTTGTCGTCTCTCTCTCTCTCACTTTGAGTTTTGGTTCCGCGAATCCAAAAGATACTGGCGCGGATTAATGATCTAAAAATGCCGCCAGGACAGGCGGCTGGGATTAATGTCAGCTAAGAGGGAAGAGTGGAAAAAAGTGGGGGTAAAATGATGGCCCAACTCCAATTGCAACTTGAACTTTTTAGTGAATGGAGGAGAACCGAACCGTCGGTGGAGATACAAAAGTATCTGCATCTGTTCGTGTGCACGGGCTTAAATTGCATTTGATGAATTTATGGCATGGCAGGCGTAATTAAGCATTTAATTAAATATTTCTGATGCGCCGCATTGTTGTTGCCATTGCCATTGCCCCTGCTCCCGCCCCTCCGCCGTTTGTTGCTTAATTTTCTTGCGCGGAATGCCGCAGATTGTATCTGCTAGATAAGGCCAACTGCCTGGCCAGAATGTTGCTGCTGGCTGCTGCCCGATGCCACACAATCGCCCATTGATGCCACAGAACAGCTGCCTTCAAGATATTAGTATCTTTTTTAATTCAAAATGTGAAAATTTCTATAGAAAATGTGTTTTCTGAATGTTAGTTACCTTATTTCCCATTTGAGTTGAAATTGAGAACAATTACAAGTATCTGATATCTTCCACTATTGCCTTGATCACTGCAGTATGAATACACGGGCTCCGAATATATAGATTCATCTGCAATTGTGGGCAAACAGAGGCGTGCACTCATACTACATATAAAAAGGGGGGATTGGTTCCGGGGGATGACCAGATGTCACTTGTTTACACAGCAATGACAGCGACAACAACAACAACAACAACTGAGGCGATTGATTTGACTCGACTTTTCGTAAAGCAAACATAGCCTGAGAACGGCGAAAGGTGTTCAATGTCAATGCCCGGATCCAACTCTAAATTCAAATCAGAGACCCAACAGATGACAACTCCCCCGAAAAAAAAAAAAACAGAAAAGAGAAAGAAACCCTCATTTCGGCGTCCCCCTTCCCTAGACGCACATTAAATGCCCATAAAATCAACGACAAAACATATGAAATCGTAAAAAAAGAGTTGAATGGAATGGGAAAATGTAATGGATCAACACAGATACCATTGTAGGCGATGACAGGCAATGGGAATGAGATGTATATTTTAGGGAAATCAATTGATGGTATTAGGAATTATGATTTATATATTATTATTATTATTCCTATAATTGTATAGAAATTTAGAAAAACAAGTTTACCTATTAAGAAAATTATTTAAAAACGTTTTCAAAAAATATAAACTTTTAGAATAACTCATTTATTCTGGTTCCAAACAAATGTTGACATCCTTGTCTATATCGTTTGTAATCTTTTCACCCGATTTAACAAATTGCCATTAACCGATACAACTTACAAGAAACATATACATATGTATATTGATGAAACTTAAAAATGCTATTAAGCTCAATATGGATTTTTCCTTTCGAGCGATTGAAAGAGTGCAGAAAATCCCGAAAAGATCACGTCTCTGTTTGACATGGAAAATGTGGCAAAACTTATGGGACAATTAAATTTATGGAATTTTTATGATCATCATGATATGTCGCAGCAGCAACAGAATCTAGGGTAACCGATATACTATAAATGCAAAGTGGATAATGTTCCTTAAACACCATCATGTGTGTGCTTCTGCTTTTAGTTCTTTTTTAGATTTTATGGATTCCTTTGGGTTGCATACACTTTTTACGAGTTGCATTGGGGCCATGATTGATTGAACATCGAACAAATGTTTGAGAGCCCACTGAAACACTGAAACACCAAATGGAAATGGAAAATATGGGTCGCTGGGGGCGAGCCATGGGTACTATCTATTTGTGTATTGCCTTTGTTGTGCACTTTTCAGGCCAGAATGAATTTGTTCGAGTCTTGTTTCCCGACTTTTTTTTTATGGCCAGTAAATTGAAGTGTTTGGAATTTACAACTGATTTGGAAAGCAATTCTGATTTAGCCATTTATGGGGGGAGAAGGGGAAGTGATGAGAGGGCGTGTCTCCTTGTTTTATGATCGGTGCTAAAATTAGAATGGGAAATACTTTTTTTTAGAAGAGAAATGTGTAGAAAAACTAACAATCAATGCTTTCCATATTTAAATCAATAATTTTTTGACTTTGTTATGGTTTTTATCAACTGAAAGACTCTATTACAATATGATCTTTGAATAATATATCTAAAATTACTGAAATTATTCCTAGTGTAGACTTCGTCTTCTGCATAGCTGCAATTCCTTTATTGCTCTGGCGACACTTCATTGTTGTTGATGGGTTTATTTCGTTCCCTGGAGACAGACCATTTTCCCAACTTCCCCACATCCCCGAGGGAATATACATACATACATATATGTATATGCATATATGCAGCATGCAGGAACAATAAAAGTCATGAGTAGGTTCGCTCATCCAGGGATTTTCATAATTCCCGGCCTCTTTTTCCCCTTGGCACTCCATGGAATTGGGTGATGTGTGATTTGGGGCTTGGGTATTGGAGTATTGGAGTATTGGAGTATTGGAGTATTGAGGGGGGGAGTTTAAGATAAATCGGAGAAGGGGTTAACTCTTCCAGACGGTAAGACGTCTTATGGCTAAAAGGGGTAAGAATTCAATGAATTCTTTCTTTTCCTACACCAAAAACATATAGTATTTGTTTACGTATAAGAATCTTTTATAAAATCGAGAATATTATGAGCACTTTTTTTCTTTTGTTCTTTTTTAATAAATATTATAGCTATATAATAATAATATTTTTTAAAAAATTATTTACCTATTAAATAAAATGATGTTACTTCATTATATTTTTCCCTCAGTGTATTTCTCCTCAAGAGACCGAGAGACTCTGCCTAAGAAGCGAGAAATCGCCGAGATGCCACTGTCGCGGCATTTCCCCTGTTCTCGACCTACCCCCCCCCCACATTCCCTTCCCCTATTTGTTTTTGGGCAATCGAAGATTTTTGCCCCTCACTTTTCACTTTCCCCTGTGTTTCCTTTTCGTGCCATGTGCGTAAGAGTTTTCCTCGGGTGTGCGTGTGTGCCTGTGTGTGTTTATTTTTCGCCACATTGCGGCCATCGAGTGTAAACAAAGCAACAGCCAAGGGACAGTGCCAGGGGCGGGAGTGGGGGTGTTGTCAAAAGGGGGGCCTCCGAATAAAGAGAGCGTCGCGAAGAACTCAACAATTTGACGCAATTAAAACGAAATGAGCACTGAGCGAGTGGGATGGCCACGGCGGCGACTGCGACAACAGTTGGTGTTGCTTGCCACAGTGGCGTTTCAAGGGGGTTTGTTGGGGTATGCAGTCCCTAAAAGAGTTTTTTTTTGAAGACTTAATATAATTTGAAATGTAAATGAAAATTCCCTAATTCAGAAATCATTAAAAATTTACATATCGCAGAGTAGATTAAAATAGGTTGCACAAAAACAAGGTCATATGTTTTTAGTTTTTAATTTTCCCTTAATTTCTACATATACATTTTAAGTTTTTTAAAGTTTAATTTATGAAACTTTAACACTGAGACTTTGCTTTTGAAGGTAAACAGGAATGTACATATATACTTTATAGGCAAACTTCTGATTAAAATAAAAATAAAGGAAAAGGGTTTAACCCTAGACGGTCATGCTTCGTCGATTCGACGACGCAAAATCACAAAAGTTCGAAAAATGAAAAAAAGGTCGTTTTTTATTCTTAGTTTTTAAGTATATTCTTAATATAAGAATTAATTATTATTTCTAATTTTGAACAGTTAAAATGATGAATTAAACGATGTTAAATTTTTTTTTACAATATTTGTTTGTTTTTTAACAATTATACTTATTTTAAAATTGGCGTCGTCGATTCGACGAAGCATAACCTTAACGTAGGAAAAATAAGCATGACCGTCTAGGGTTAAAAACCAAAACCCCAAAGGTTCCCCTTAGCAACACCCCCTGACCAACCCGCCTCTGGATTTAAAGTGTTTTGTTTTCGTCTGCGAAAGAGAGAGAGATAGAGAGTGAGAGAGAGAGAGAGAGAGACGCGTAGACAAAGTAGAGGTGGAGAAGGTGGCAAACGGCAGCCCTGCCTTTGTTTTTGGGGCGTGATAAATCCTTTGGGGACCATATTCGTATCATAAAGCTGCCAAATCAAACGGAAGCGACAAATGCAACGGGATCGGAGTGGGGAATAACCATGTAAACAAAGCGCAGCAGGCAAATGACATTCGCGCCCGTTATTCACCACCGTCCACGTCCACCCGCTCTCTCTCCACTCCGCACAGTGGGCCACATGGGGCAAATAACAATCGAATCAGGAGGAGGCGCAAGGAGGTGGCAGCAACTGCTTTGATAACGCAAATAAAGTTGCCGACAATAGATGGAAAACGTGGGTTCAGTGCACTTCCCTTGAACTCGGAACAACGTATGTGGTGATGGTAGGGGTTAGAATATTCAAATATTTAAGCTGGGAAACAATCTACTTATAATTTCTATTATATAATTAAAACTGCGAGTATCTTAAAGATACAACGTAGGCTTTAATACATTTTAATGTGAACGTTAGCCCTAGCATAGACTTTACAAAAACAAATCCTATTAAAAAAATACCCAATTTAATTTAATATATATAAATATCTTTTAATATCACTTTTGGTAAATATCGAGAAATTATAGAATTCGGTGAAACTCTTTAAAGTACATATAATAAAAATTTATTAAGCTTGACAGGAACTTGCAACTACCATATGATGGAATGTAAAAATGTAAGTTATTTATATTTTATATTTATTTTAGCTAATGTATTTTCCTTTTGAAGTTCTTGGACTTTTGCTTAGTTTTCACAATTATTCCTTTTCTGCTTCTCTAGAATTTCAGACCAATTTTATGGTCACTTTTTCGTTGTGTGCCACCCATGGTTATTGTTTTTGTTGTTGTTCTTGGGCCTCTTCTACAATATTTGCTTGTTGTTGCTGTTGTTGAGACAGTGGCATGTTGCAAACATTTTGCTGCCATTTATTTTTGTTTAATTTTCCTATTGCCGCCGCGAAATCTGCCACAACGACGTCACTCAGCAGTAAACATAAACAGAGACAGACAGAAGGGTGTTGTGAGAGGGCGAGGGGGTGGGGAAAGGAAAATAGAAGAAAAGCGAAGATGGAAAATAGATAGTTTAGACAGCTATTTACTTCTGAAATTTGTAATTTATATGAATTTATTAAGTAAGCTATTGAATTTGAAATTTATAAAAAAAAGGATGTTGATTTCTAAAATAAATTTTAAAAATAAATTCCGATTAAAAAAATTATTTTTTAAGGCTCTCAAAATAAAGATAATTATACATAATTGAAATTTTAAAATCCACACGTTTCACATACACCCCTATTTCGCTCATTTTCCACAGCCTCCAGATATATTTATTCAAGAGAGAAAATTTCAAGAGAGATGGGGGAAGTAGGGAGAATGTCACAATTTCAGAGGCTGTGTAAAAATAGCAACAAAACAAATAATAAAAACAACAACATCATGCTTGGAGTACACGTTGGATTTTTTTCTTTTTATTGTACTTTTTACTTTTTGGATTTTGGATTAATTTGTAAAGTCTGCCGTTTGGCTGACAACTTCGTGTGCCTCCCCCGGTTTTCCGCTGCTGTTTTTCACTGCTATTTTCCTCATAATTATTTTTTTTAGACTGAATAGCAATCTCTTTTTTCGCATTTTCCATAAGGAAAATAATATAGAGAACTGCGATTTTTTGCGTCCCATTGTCACTTGCATTTAATAATTATGAATGCAAATATTTCTGTAGATGAATAAGGAAAATATTTATACGAATATAATATTTCATATATTAAAAAAGAATCTTAAACTGGTAATTATTATTAGAAAAAACCTTTCCCAAACCTCCCCATTTTCCTGAAATAAAATATTCTACGGTTTATAATGACATATCAATAAAATTTCGAAAATTTCTTATTTATAAATATATAAATTTTAAAAGAAAAAAAAATGTTAATCTACCATTAGATCTTTTACCAATTACAATTTTCTAATAAAAGAACATCCCCTTTTTCAGCTAGATAATAACATAAATTAATGATATATTAAATTTCATAACTATATTTAAGAGTCTTCCTCACAAATTGGGTTTTATGATGACGTTTCCATTGGGTTTTTCCGAGCTCTTTAGTGGCAAAGAGTTATATCTCTCTTTTTTTTTGTTGCTTTAATGATAACATAATCCAATGATCAACCAAATTTCCCAACGATCGAATTAGGTTTAAGTGATGATAATGAAGCTATCCCTTCCCTATACACTTCATGGGAAATTCACTTTCCTTTTTTCATTTTCAATAAGGAATTTAATTAAGCTGGCGTTCAGTGGCGGGAAATTCGATTCCAGTGATCTGTCACAGTCTCATTATGGAGCACAGCCTCCAGCATCCAGCAGCACTCTGAGCATAGCATTCAAGTATTTGTGTCTATATCTTTTCACTCTGGGACCCTTTAATTGAGTTTCGGGCATGATGAGTTGTAAAATTTGTATGCAACCTCCCCGAAACAAATTTAATGATGGCCCTTGACAATCTGTGTGTGAAGTGCTTACAAGTCCGGGTCTAGAGTTATCTGGAGCCAGCAACGCCTTCAGTTTTGTCAACGCTGAAACGGTGAAGATACAAGATACCGATACCCAATATATACATACATATATCCCAACTGCAGTGTTATCATCAGTTTGCGTGCGGGGGCCGGGGATCGGTTACGGGTAATTAACATTTCGGGGCATAAATCTGAACCCTCTTATCCGATATGCCCCAATATGTATTCCAATAATTCTCGGGATCCTTTTTGGGGTACTATGTACCATATATAGTGCATCATATTGCAGATGGCCAGCGTGGAGAGCTGCTGAAAATTGTCAAATGTTTTCTGGATGTGCAAATGAAATGTTCCGTACAAAGTTATGACTCTGTTATGCACTTGAAAAAATAACAGAAACTTGAAATGTACTTAAAAATATATTAAAAAATTAGGTTAATAAAAGGTCTTAATTATTAAAAATACTTTATTATTAATTGCTTAAATCGGTAATTTATTTCTATATATTTTTCTTTTGGTGTATTTTCTTCACTTTCTGCTACAGCTTACTGTTCCGCCCCTTTAAAAAGTCATAAAAAAAAATACCAAAATGGTCGTAAATCAATTTTGAGGCAGAGTTCCACGACTGCAACGCGACTTAGTGGCGGCTCTTCGCCTCCTCAACTCAACTCCAGTCCAGTTTGCTGCTTCACGTCACCTCCTGCACTCCTCTCCACCCTTTCAGAATTGAAATAATTTTGCAATTTTCACCAAAAGGGTGTTTTTTTTTTGCATTGAGAAAGAGAGACACCGACAGGCGGTGGAGGAGGAGCAGGGAGTCAGCTACATTTGTTGCGATGTGAGATGTGCGGGCAACCATGAACCGAGGGGAACGAAATGGAAGGGTATCGTCCTTCCAGGGCTACTGTTTATGGATCAGGGTTTTCGGAGGATAATGCTGATTAATATTGTTATAAATTTATGAAATAGCTATGTATTACAACACTTTAATGTTGTGATAAATTATGTAGAAATCTTTGGAGTTATGAAAAAATGTTAGACAATTTTCTATATGTTTTAAAACAAAGAATACGGTAGGTTGGATTTTGACTTAGGACTTCCTTACATATTTTAACAACGTTTTTTTTTTTCATAAATTTCATTGCAATTACATCAAATTACATCACTGCATCCCTGGCTGTCTGATTTGCTTGGGCTATTTTGTTTCGCTTGTTTTTCGCACTCATCAAATGAATGTCAACGTTTTGCTAAATACTCGAGGATCTCAATGAAGTTCCCCTTGTGGCTCCCGGGCTTTTCCCTTTTAATTTTTTTGTTTTCTGTTATTTATTATTTTTTTTTTTTTGCATACACGCAAGGGTCGCCCTTTTTTTCCTGCGGTGAGTTCGGTTCATTTAGGTTGAGTTCGTTGTGGCTGTTGCACTTTGGTGGCAACAGGGCCGGGCCTCTGCCCCCTTCCTTAAGAACAGTCCTCGCATTTCGCATTTGTTGCGGCTTTATCAGATGTTGACATTTTTGCGGAACCACACTCGAGTTCATTTGCAATAATTGGTTTTTCTTGTCTTCTTGACAAAAAAAAAAAAGAAAGAAAAAAGAGAGACAAAGGGGTCTGGAGGGACTAAGAGCCTTGTGCTAAATAGATTCCATCGAGAAATTCCTGGCATACTGGTATTTTCACGCCCAGAGAGCTGTGTATCCATTAATAAATAAGTCAAGGCATTTTTTACAAAACTAAAAACAAAAACAGAATAGAAAAGCTACTGAAAAGGGAAGGCAGCACCTTAAGGAGATGTTTTTAATAGTTTTTATTTAAAGAAAACTATATAAAGAAAAATTATATATAAATAAATATTATAATAAATATTTAAAAATTTAAATTTAACAAGAAAGGAAACTATTTTAGCTTATTTACTTAAAAACATAGCTAGATCGTCTCTGCTTGCGATGAAAACCGAGCCTAAGAGAAGAGTAATACTATATAGTAACGCCTTAACCTGGAAGGGAGTTCCCCCATAAAGTACTATCTAGGCAATAATGTAACATGTTTGATGGCAGTGAAGGGGCCAAGTCTGCTTTTGGTGGGTTAATGGACGTAAAACGCCACCGCTACAGCAACTGCGCAGTTTTTGTGTTGCTCTCCCCCCTTAACCCATTAACCCTGTCATGTTGCAACCACAACACTTTGTGGCAATTCCCTAACAGTCCCTACTTTTAGTAATTAAAAAACTAAAAGCTGGAGAAAAGTGGCAAACAATAACAAAGCCTCAAGTTGCCAATAGAGATTGCCCTGTCAATCCATCAATATCCACTGAAGCAGTCAGTCAGTCAGTCAGTCAATCAGTCAATTAGTCGACTGATTGGCCCACATCCACATCAAATGGATCTTCTTCCCAGCACCTGTCAAAGAAATAAATACAAGAACAGCTCAATCAAAGGGAACACCGATCGTATATAAACTAAAGATATAGAAAGAAGAGCTGGAAAATGATTTATTTTAAGAATATAGAGAGGTTTACAAGGGGTCTTTTAAGTTCAAAAATATTTGTAATAATTAACTTCTTAAAGTACGATTTGATCTAAACCCTAATGATCTGAAATTCTTTGAGAAGATTGATAAATTCCAAACAGCAAGCAGTTCCGACCTCCAACAGATCGCCTTGGGGCAGATTTCCCTGGAAACGAATGTCTATTTAGCAAGTTAATGTGGCAAATCGTTGAGGAATTCAAGGCGGCAAATGAACCATTCCAGCAGAGACAACATTATCTCGATTCTATAGAAGACAACCCTAGAATCGCTGGAAGGAAAGATCAACAAAGCTGGGAAAACTGACGTTGACGACCCCCAGCAATGTGTGTTGGAAAATGGAAAAGAAGAAGCTGTCTTTGTGTCTGTCAATCTTGTGCAATTTCTGCAATTCTTTTTGAATCCGGATCTCCGGCAATCTGGGGATCATCGTCTGGGGTGGCCTCCAAGTGTCTATTTTGCTCTTAGATCTGTCCAATTGCCAGGATGACTTCAGGAAGTATGTAGTATACATTCGCCACTATAAATGGAGTCTGGTCTGCCGGGCAAATCTTTTGCGGATGAGCGCGATTTCCGCTAGAGACGGAATTGCCAACTGTCGCCGATAAATTTTACCGCACACACACACACACACATACATATAAGTTTTCCACACTTTTTCCGCGAGTGGTGGCCATAAAAACCGAAAGGCGAAACCGTTGTCAAAAATAGCCTTAACTGCTCTACAAGTAATGTGCGGAGAAGAACTCCAAGATCTCGCACAGAAATCCATTTCATCTTCTCCAGAACGGAACTGCAAATGGCACTGTGAATTAGCCGGGAACTGCCAGCGATGCCATTATAGACGATGTCCTCCGCAAGTTAATTGGGGTCTAGTACTTTAGGGTACTTTCTCTGCGTCGGATTTTTCCCGGAAACATTCAGATTTAGTGCTCATTATTTACAATTCAATTATCAAGCAGAGCTTGTGGTGGCTTTTTGCATTTTTAATTTAATTTTTAACAGTTTTGGGGGTTTTATAAACATTTTCTTAATTTTTGTAAGAGTTTTTATTCAAATAAAATTAAGATGTTTTTAATTAGTAAAAAGTTCGACTTGGTCACTAATATTCATTTTATTCCTTATTATTTATTAATGAATATAGTTATTTATTCAAATGAAACCTCACCTCTTAAAATAATGCGTGATGCTGCGGCATCTTGGGGTTTTCTTATATATTTTTCTATTATTAATAATTAACTAATTAAATAAATATATATTATATACTATACAAATACTAAATAAAATTAAATATATATTAAATTATATATTTCACTAATAAAATTATTCAAATAAAACTATTCTAATATTTAAAACAGATTGAAGCCAAAGAAACTTTCTCCATCACTTGTTAACATTGAAAAAGGAGTTCGAGTTAGTGTTATCCCTTCGTAAATCATATATATCCAAGTCATGTATATATACATACATATATAGAGAAAGATATAGCTGGCAGTGCTTGTCCGTCCGTATATATAGTATTTCATAAATCCATACGCACTCCATCACATTAGTTGGCTATTTTATGGGTTCTTTTCGATTTCATTTAGCGTTTGGCTCATTTCAACTTGTTTTCCCACCACCACCACACCCTTGCTTTCCCTTTCCGCTTTTCCTCGCAGCATTTCCCGCTGCTTTTCTTGCTGCTTTTCCCTATTTCTCCTAAGATCTCGACCACTTCCAGGGCGTCGCATGTTTTTCCCGCTTTTCTTTAAAATTCTGATTACATTTATTTATGAAACTGCGTGTACATATGTACATATCATTTCCGCTTGCTCCAATGAATTATGTCAAAGCAAGAAAGGAAGCTAACTTCGGCTCGCCGAAGTTTGTATACCCTTGCAGATTGGTTTTCATATTTATATCATAAATTATAATGCCGAAAACAGACACTAAACAGAGTTTCATAACATTTTACCTATACTTATTATGTTTACAGTTTGAAAGTTACAGTTATACATTCCCAGCTTTACATTTTCTCTACATCTACGGATCGCTTCTATGGCAGCTATATGATATAGTTGTCCGATTTTCATAATATTGTTACCAAAATTCTGAAATGAGCTCATGACTTAAAGTAAATGAAAATACGTTGAAAAACAACGAAGTTATAATTTTGTCTATTACTTTCCCTATCGTTCCTATGGCAGCTATAAGATATAGTCGTCCGATTTTCATAAAATTTATACCAAAATTCTGATAAAATACCAGAAGCTCATGTCTCAAATTAGATTTAAAATTTTTTTCTAATATTTTAACTTATTTTTTTGGATTTTTAAAATTTTTTTAGAATTAAAAAAAAATTTTTTAAATATTTTAACTGCCAAATTTGAATTTGAATTTAACTGTCAAATTTGAATTTAACGACGATCAGTTTCAGTGTGCCCAGGTGCAGTTGTAAAATAACACCTAAATTTGGATTCAAAAGGTTTGAGTCTCCGCTTACTACCGCCGGCTCCGAAATGGTTTGAAACTTGGACTTTTTATAACAGTTTATACCAGTTTTCAGTTGCTTGCTGCTGATTTCTGTTCGCCTGTTACCCCAATTTGGGAAACGGGCAATTTGCATGGAAATGTTCGGAAATTTGGATTGGCTGCTGTAGGGATGTTGTTGTAAAAAGGTTGTTGTTGCCATAAGCTGTTGTTGTCGGCAACAAATAGGTATAAATGCATAAAATGAAATATAACAGTTTATACCAATTATTATTTTTGCCCAAATGTTTTTATAACAGTTTATACCAGTTTTCAGTTGCTTGCTGCTGGTTTCTGTTCGCCTGTTACCCCAGTTTGGAAAGCGGCCAAATTGAATGAAAAAATTTGCTCACTTGCATCAGTGATGCTCATCTCCATCAGTGATGCTCACTTGCATCAGTGATGCTCACTTCCATCAGTGATGCTCACTTCCATCAGTGATGCTCACTTCCATCAGTGATGCTCACTTCCATCAGTGATGCTCACTTCCATCAGTGATGCTCACTTCCATCAGTGATGCTCACTTCCATCAGTGATGCTCACTTTCATCAGTGATGCTCACTTCCATCAGTGATGCTCACTTCCATCAGTGATGCTCACTTCCATCAGTGATGCTCACTTCCATCAGTGATGCTCACTTCCATCAGTGATGCTCACTTCCATCAGTGATGCTCACTTCCATCAGTGATGCTCACTTCCATCAGTGATGCTCATCTGCATCAGTGATGCTCATCTAGCTATATTGCAATATTGGGAGGCTATAAAATCGGGCTTAATGGCAGTGATGCTCATCTGGCTATATTGCAATATTGGGAGGCTATAAAATCAGACTTTGCATCAGTGATGCTCATGTAGCTATTTTGCAATATTGGGAGGCAATATATCAGGCGTAATAGCAGTGATGCCCATCTAGCTATATTTCTTTATTGGGACAAAATAGATAGATGAGCATCACTGATGCAAAGTCAGATTCAGTGTGCCCAGGTGCATTTAAGCAACATTTTAGCCAAAAAATGTACAATATGGTCATATCTGGTTTGAGTCTTCGCTTACTCCAAGATCAATGGTTCGAAACTTGGACTTTTTATAACAGTTTATACCAGTTTTCAGTTGCTTGCTGCTGGTTTCTGTTCGCCTGTTATCCCAATTTGGGAAACGGGCAATTTGCATGGAAAATTTCAGAAATTTGTATGGACTGCTGCAGGGATGTTGTTGTAAAGGGGTTGTTGTTGCCATCAAGCTGTTGTTGTCGGCAACAAATAGGTATAAATGCATAAAATGAAATATAACAGTTTATACCAATTATTATATTTGCCCAAAAGTTTTTATAACAGTTTATACCAGTTTTCAGTTGCTTGCTGCTGGTTTCTGTTCGCCTGTTACCCCAGTCTGGAAAGCGGCCAAATTGAATGAAAAATTTTGCTCACTTGCATCTGTGATGCTCATTAGCATTATTAAAAAATTAAAGCATACTTTTGGGGTTTTCTATTAAAAACGTGGCATCTTTTAGGCGGAAGTTCAGATTACAGTTTGATAAGCACTGGTCCAAGTGAGATTCAACTTTTACAGTTTGACAAGCACTTTTCGGATAATATAAAATGGCCATATCTAAAAAATGGTGCAAAAATGTTGAAAAACAGCTAAGTTATAATTTTTTTTCTAAAAATTTATCGAACATTTGTATGGGAGCTATATGATATAGTCGTCCGATCCGGCCCGTTCCGACATATATAGCAGTGAGAGTATATAGAAGACCCTATACAAAGTTTCATTCAGATAGCTTTAAAACTGAGGGACTAGTTTGCGTAGAAACAGACAGACGGACAGACGGACAGATGGACAGACGGACAGACGGACATGGCTAGATCGACTGGGCTGTTGATGCTGATCAACAATATATATACTTTATAGGGTCGGAAAGGTCTCCTTCACTGCGTTGCAAACTTCTGACTGAAATTATAATACCCTGCAAGGGTATAAAAAGAAAGAAAAGAAAACTAAAAAAAAAATATTAAAAAAAAGCAAGAGGAAAAACTAATAGCGCCTTCGCCGGTGGAAATCAAACCGAAAATGAAAAGTCCACATGTAAAAATAGCAAATGAAAAGCGCATCAAAAAAATAGAAAAAAAAAATAGAGAAATGTTAAGACTTCAAAGCGAATGCGAATCAAAGTGGAGACGTTGAAAGAGAGAGAGATAGAGGGAGGGAGGGGAAAAGGTACAATTTAAACAAAAACAAAAACAAAACAGAAAAATTACTAAAAAGGAAAAAAACTTTCTCAGGAAAGTGTTTTATATTTTTTTATGTTTTTTCTTACAAAAACATAATATTCAAATTTATTTTTTGTTTTGATAAATATTATTTTACATATTATAAAAGTTGTATTAATAAGGTAATATAAATTCTACCACATAAAAACAAAGTTTACATTTAGTAGAAAATAAGATGCTCAGCTAAACGTTTTTTAAAAATTTATTTCTTAATTCTTTCGTATTTTTACACTTTAAATTTAATATTAAAAAATATTTGGAGCTGGGAAATAAATATATAACTTGCTTTTAATTTGTATTATTGAAAAATGGCTACCTAAAACTTGGTAAATAAATATATTAATATATATTAATTTTAATTTCAATCTTATTTAGCTTATTTAGTTGTAGACTAAAAATCATTATTATTATTTTTTAAGTTTAAGCTTAGATATATCTTATTTAATTTTTGAGTGAGAAAAACTTTCCTCAGTGTAGCCAAAGGTGCAACAACTGCCCCAAATTGGCACACCTTTCGTAGGCTAAGAAGAAGCAAAGCCGAAGTCGCAACCGAAGAAAACAAATTAAATGAAAATAAATTATAGCGAATCAGCTCTCTACATATGCACACATACATATATGCTTATATATATATATATATGTATAAATGTATATACAATTTTATATAGTATGTGTGTGTGTGTGTTTTGTTGGACAAATGAAGCGAAACGCTACGTTTTTTTAGCAGCTCTGCTGCCCCTGCTGCTGCTTCTACCCCTGGTCCCTGGCCCTGGTTAGTTTTTCCATTTTCCTTGGGGGCTTTTGGCTTTTGCCTAATTATTGTTGCTGCTTTTCATAGTCGGGCGGGCGCATTAAGAAAAACTTTATGCGCCATTGAAGCGTTCGAAAATAAAAGTCGCGTCCGCTTGCGTCAAACGCTGCTGACTTTTGCCACGTGTGTTTGCCTCCTCGAGTGTGTGTGTGTTCTACTAGTTTTCTTTTTTTTTTTTTTTTTTGCTGTATTTTTTTGTTGTATTCTTCTCTATATATGTTTCTTTTATTTTTCCGAAGGAAATTCACTCGTTACGCACACACGGCGTAATTGTAGCAGATCGCGTATACGCCGCATGGTCCCCAAAACAAAACACGAAATAAGAACAAAAAGTATTGCGACACACACACAGCACACAAAGCACACAAAAAGTGAATGAAGATGGCTAAAGGGGGCAAAAGGGGGTGTAATGGGGAGGCTGGGTGCCACCTCAACATTGTAAGCTGTCCAGAGAATAATTGTTTTTTTGCCACCAGTCTTTTGTTATTATTTTTACTTTTGTTATGACAAATAATAGGAAAATAATCGATTTTTCTTATTATCTATTCATTTATTATTGTTTACTTAATTGTTTGAATTCATTTATTTGGAAATAAGAAACCTAAAAATAAAGATAGGTGAAAACTATAGGAAATTAATATATTTTGCTAGACACTCTACACTCTACTGTTTATTTAAAAACAAAACAAAAAATAAAAAATATAGTTTACAAATATCTAACTAATATTTTTTAATTTCAACTGTGATTTAAAGCCTTTTAGTTAATATTGTAGTTATTAGAGTTAATTTATAATATTTACAAAAAAATATATTTAAAATCAAAATTGTTTCCAAAAAGACTCGCTGATAAACTATTATTTAACTGGTAATTACATTTATAACAATATTTCTCTATATTTAAGAAAAACTAAGAAGGGAATTTAGAAAGTTTTTATGAAATTAAGGCAAAGCTCGATAAAATTGAAAGCTTCTCAAGTTGATAAAGTCACTTAAATCGCATTGCCAAATTGGCCATTTCACATCGGAATTTAGTGCTGCCTTTTATCAGGCTATAGGCTATAGCTATAGCCATCCGATTTTGATTTCAATTTTTAATTCGATTTCCCAATTTTCCTCCTCATCTCCAGAGATCTCTGCAATGGAAGCTGCCACTTCTACGGCGGTGTTTCTCGTGTATTGTTGGTTTCTATTTGTTTTTCGTGCCACATGTTGTTGTGTCGGGGGCATCGTACAAGATTAATTGAGTTCATATATATACATATATATGTATATATAAATACTGGGCTGTCTGTTTTTGTGGTTTTTATAATTCACCGAGTGAGATTCATTCGCTTGTGGAATTTTAATTGAAGCTTTTTTGGCGACGCCGAAGGTCGCGATTTGTGTTTTGGGGGATTCTCCGAATTGAATTGGATACGCCTGTGGATTATAGCATAGTAGTGTCTTCTTTGATGTCTGCATTTCCCACACATTTTCCCTAGAAATTACACAATTACAACAAGATATTCAGCACTTGGTCAGTGGAGGAGTAAAGAAGTTTCTTGTATTCCCTGACACCTTTGAAGTGGGATCTGAGCACATAGTAAAAAAAATAAGGAACAAAGATTAAAGAAATCGAGAAAATAGGGAAACATTTTCCTAAATCTTTAAATTTTAAATTAAATTTCTTTAATTTTCTTTTTTTAACAATCTTCACTTTCTTTTCGCAGTTGACCGCGCCATGAGTCCGGCGCAATCGGAGGACTCTGGACTGGCCCCGGAAAGGGGCACCACCTATGCCACCATTACCCTGCCACGGAATGCCCTGCATTTAGCCATCACATTTGCAGGTGAGAGAGCGAGAGGGGTATTAGATATTTCCCTCCACTAATGCCTCTCGAGTGGAGGGAAAAAACAAAAGGGGTTGTGGGTAAGCCGATATCTTTATGCTGGTCCAGGGCAAGGAAAAGATTTGACGAGCTCTTTGGCTGCCCTGGCAGCTGTCACTATGAATCAGTAGCAATCGGTATATACATACATACATATATATGTATGAATCAGATTCGGGGGAAATTATTTTAGATACAAATTGGGCTAACCCCGCTGCGGATCAATCAGAAAACTCAATTGATGGCGATATTTATGCGGGTTGCTCATAATAATATTGATTGATCCATTACTGGATTATTTGCTTTAATTGTCAAGGTGAAATGGTAATTAATTAGTCCTTGAAAATATATATTTTAAGAGTTTAAGTAAGTCAGTTATAAAATCTTTATTGTTTTTTTTTATCCATAAAAAAAGAGAATTTTTAAACAATTTTTGTACTATTTTTAAGAAAAGGAAGTGCTGGAAAAATTCCCAGCGGTTTTAAATCCCTTTAAAGTAGTCTCTAAAAGTATGCTACACAAATGTATATTGAATTTGGTGCTTTAAAATGTTGTATTGCATACTTTTAGACATATTTGAAAGGGTTTTGTAAACTCCTAGTTATTTCTTAAGCACCCTGAAATAGAGAAAACTAGTCTTTCTTCTCTCAAAAAGAGAAATCATAGCTTATAAAGCCCATTTTAAGTCCAATCTATTCCACATTTATGGAATATATTTTTTGGGGTTTATAGCCAGTCGTCTATATCAACCGAAAGTACTTATTTCTTGGGCTACGCATTGATTTATGTCGATGGGGTCGGGTCTATGATGGGTGGCTGGCTGCCCTCTCAGATGGCTCTAGCATTTCTTTGAGGGTGGTTTCCATGCAAAAGAATATATATATATATATATATGTACATATGTATGGCCAAAGCTATACACCGCCGATCGCTAGACAATGTGGGCCGGTCTCCGGAATCATTCGATTTGAATGCGGAACGCGTCTCTGTCGCCGTCGATAATGCTCGTCGTGGCTTCCCGGCAAACGTCTCCGTCTCTGATTCCGTCTGTATTTTGTAGTCTCCGTCTGCTGTTGTCGCTGCCAAAATAAATCATCGTTCCAATCTAGAGAGAAGCCCACCCCCAGAAGGCGGGACGGGGACCGATGCCAGACATAATAATGAGTATGTACCACGTAGGCGCTACACACAAGAGGTCAAGTTTTTAGTTACCAAACTCCAAGAAGCTTGAATATTTCAAGGAATCAAATGATTTTATTATTGACCAAGATACAAAAGGTCTAAGATACAAATATAGTTTAGAATAAAGTATATATTTCTACCTTTTGTTCCTTTTTTTCTAATTTATTTATAACCTTAAACCAGAGGTATTCTTAGCCCAGACTCGCGGTCCTCTGCTTGAAAGCTTCTTTCTATATGCCTAGCTTTTTCTTTTTATTTCTTTTTAATTATTAATAATTAATTACTTGTTATTATTTATTCAAGATTTGCCTACTTCCCTATTCCCTTGACCCCTGCTGTCTGGTGTGACGGATTTCGTCTGAATCAGAATATAAAGTCCAACCATTCGCATCTTGATTTGGATTTGGTACTCTTGACTAATCTGCCGGGCGATGTGGCTTTTGGCAATTTATGTGGTGTGAAGTCCAGGCGAAGGGTCACTGTTTCCAGCGGGGGAGGGGTTAACGTTAACCCTTAACCCTAACCCTCCAAGGGTTCTCCTTCTCTCGACTGACGTAATTCCCTACCCCATCAGCATCATTTGCACTTTCCAGGGAAGGAGGGAAAAAGTGTCTTGCTATGTGTTGTCATAAAGCGTCGCGACGTGTCGGTTTTCCCCCATAATTTTCCTACTATTTTCTTAGCTTTTCTTATGGGACAACTTTTTTTTGGCGGCTAGTTTTTCTGTTTTTTTTTTTTTTTTTTTTTTGGCAATTCGCCAGTTGCGCTCTCAATGCGGCTGGCCCCAAACTACTGTCCGTCGCCGCTTTTTTTTTACCCGATTTCTTTATTTACGCGCTGTTGTTTTCCTCTTACCCCCTTGACTTTCTGCAATTTTCTATGATTTCCCCCCCAGTTTTCCACCCGATTTCCCCTTGATTTCCCTCAGATTTTACTGCGTTGGCTGACGAGTCGCTGACAGAGTAGCTGGCAAAGGAAATCCAAATGAAAAAAGGGGGGCAAACACTATGTAGTACCATCCAGGAGGAGATTTAATTAATTCCGAGAGATTGGAAAAGGAAGAAAAGCATATATAATAGATACCTATGTATATCTGTATTTGTACTCCTCTTAGAACGCAACGACCTATCGTATCCGCCGGTGGTGGGTGCTTTGAGTCCCGTGGGCCATGCGGCGGACTTCCTGGCGCCCGGCGATCGCCTCCATCAGATCGATGGCATCTCCACAATTGGCCTGAGCAACCAGAAGGTAATGAATATGCTTTGCTCTGGAGGATCAGAGTCAGGTCCCGCCATTGTGGAGATTGAATACTCGCTGCCCGAATACAGTAAGTGATATATTTCATGCCCAAGCTATACTCCTCCATCATGGGCCCTCTTTAGCAGTTTCCCAGAACAGCCTGTGCGTGACCTCGAAGCTGGCACAGATCACAGTGGAGCGGGAGAGCGGCTGCTTGGGTCTAACGCTGCGCGGTGGGGCCGACTACCCGCTGATTGTCACCCATGTTCGGCCCCATGGACCCGTCTACAAGACCGGACGCATCAAGCCCGGCGACCGGCTGCTGCGCGTCGATAATGTGAGTGACACCTTGACACCTCCATTTCCGCTTCCGCTTCCGTTTGCTGAAAAACCATCTCTCTCTGCCCTTTTAGGTCTCGCTGATAGGCAAGACCTTGGCGGAGGCCCAGCAGATCATCAAGTGCGGCGGCCATGTCTCCGGCTACACCAACCTGACCATCGAGTACGATGTCTCTGTGGTGCAGAGCGTCGAGTTCTCGATGGGACCGCTGCTCATCGAGATCGAGCGTCCGATGAACGACAAATTGGGTTTGGTTCTTTGCAACTATACGCCCGCAGTGGCCGCCTCTGGATCTGGATCGAGCACACCCCCCAGCAGCGCCCAGGAGAAGATTGAGGAGTCGGCAGGGGTCTTTATAGCCAGCATCCTGCCAGCCAGCATTGCGGATCGGTGAGGATTAGCAACTACCAAAGTTGTGTGAAATAAAGAAATCCATTCTCACGGCTAACCCCTTTGCAGTTGTGGTGCCTTATCCGTTGGCGATCAGGTGCTCTCCATCGACGACACCATGATCGAGCACAACGCCTTCAGTCCCGACGAGGTGATGACCATATTGGACACCGGCACAGGTCGCGGCTACACACAGATGCAGATCATGCCCGCTCACGCGCTGGCCCGCCGCGGTGAGTCTTCGCTTATGTCTATGTCTACTGTAGTGCCCCAGATCCTCGCCAGCTGCTGCTGCTGCTGCTGCAGCTCCATTTGAATTATTTTTTGTTTTTTGTTTTTTTTTTTTTTTTTTGGCTATCTAACGGTGGCAATCTGTGCCCCACAAGGCCAACACACAGCCAGGCTCCCGAGCGGCGTGTCGAAGGTCTGGCGTGGGCGTCACGGCTAATGAACAGTCGCGTCCGCACAGAAGCCGCCTCTATAACAGCACGTCCACGTCCACATCCACAACCAAGACGGCGACTGAAACAATAGAGACGCCAAGCCATATATAGTAAAGTGCGAGGTGGGATTTGGCAGTCACAGAAACAGAAACAGAAACAGAAACAGAAACAGAGGCACTCTTAAAATGCACTTTAAATGTTAAATTAAATGTTAATTTCATTTGCAAACATTAATTACTGAGCGTATTATAGCTAAGATCATATACTACATATGGTATTTAGGCATATAAAGTATAGTGTGAGATGCAATCTAGCAGTTAGGGTGACAGTGACACATACATTTAACAGGCAGTTTTACAGGCAGTTTAACCTTTACCTAAACCCATCTACAATAGTTTAAACTCGAACTAGTTATAGCTAAGCTATATGTCAATGTTATTCATTAATAACAATCAAATCTTGGCTTTTTACAATATCAATTTTAGGAGAAATGCAAAGGTTTAACATTAGCAAGCACGTTAACGTGCTGTTTAGAAAACATAAAGATTTAATAAAACAGAAAAAAGTTACTTTTCAATTACACAACAAACAAGTTAAAATGATTTTATCGGCAATCATTATCTTAAAATATTAATTGTTAAAATATTAATTGTTAACAAACACTCTTAACCGCAAGTTAACTGTTATTTTTAAGAGTTTCTCAGTCGAATTTCTGCAATTTCTACAATATTTCTTTTAGTTTTATGTTCTGTGTTGTCCCATTTTCTTCTCTATCCACCCTCGCTGCAGCCAATCAATTGTTTTTCCCAGTTCCTCCCTCCATTTGTTAAGCAAACACGCAGCGAGGCGCACATTCCAAAGACGGAAAGCACCGAAAGAGCCGAAAAAAGCATAGCAAGATCATTCTCCCCTCCTGACAATCAATCGAAGCCAAATCCGGATCCAAGTACGAGCCAAATAAAATATAGAACCAAGTGGGGAGGGAGGAGGAGGGGGAGAGGACTGAGGTGATGCCATAAATTGTTGACTCGGCAGAGGATACGCAGCTGGGATCAGCTAAGCTGCGGCTCAGTTGCCATGGAAGTGGATGTGGACAGGCTGGAAGAGGTCTTAAAAGCGTCCATTAAATGGAGGAAGGGAGATGTGATTGAAGAGGTTGGGGGGCAGAAGCCACTCCATCAATTTGTGGAGGAGCAGCAGGAGTTCTAGAAGAAGTTCTTCGATTTTAAGGAGCTAAACTGCCTTACTTTGAATATTTTACTTTACTAAATTTATATTTTTTGTTTTTTGTTATTTCTTAAATAAATACTTATATATTTATATTTATTTATATATCTTGGCACAGGTCACACGGCCCTGGGCAGTCCCAAGTACAGCTTTAGCACCCTGGAGTCCCGCAAATCGACGGCGGGTCGCCAGCGTCAGCGTTTCGCCCGGAAGAGCTCCCTGCCTTTGGAGGGGCCCTTGTCTTCAGCCGCTTCTGTACCAGCTGGAGGAACCAGCAACATGGGTCTGGGCCTTTGCCGGGCGGAAAGCTTTCCCGTGCTCCTCGACTGCAGCCACGGGGCGGGAATTATCCTGGCAGATGCCCTAGGAAACGGCACAGGAGCCGGAACAGCAGCTGGTTCTGGAGCTGCAGCTGGAGCAGTGACCATAGCCAAGATCCTGGCCGACTCGGTGGCCGATCGCAGCGGCTGCATTCAGGCTGGCGATCGCATCGTGGCCATCAATAAGATGTACAGCCTAGATGCGGCGGCCATGCGGCAACTGCTGGAGGGCGGCAACGCCAACCGAAGTGGAGGGGGAGGCGGCGGGGGAGTTGCCGCACCCGCCAACTGGCTGGAGCTGGAGATCGAGTTCGATATGCCGGACGCCGTGGTGCCCTCCAGCGGTGTGTTCAGCGTGAAGCTCCTGCGCGCCGGCAAGTGTGGCCTCGGCCTCAGTGTCAGCGGCTCCAGTCACGGCGGCCTGGTCATTGCGGACGTAAAGATGGGCAGTCCGGCCCATCGTAGCGGTTCCCTGCGCTCCGGCGACATCCTGCTGGCCGTGGATCAGCACCCAGTTCAGCACTTTAACGTGGACGCCCTTCTCAAGGAGGAGGCACGCGGACCGCACAGCAGCAATTCAGACTTTACCACGCTGACCATCAAGCGGGTGGTCCTTCCCGATTTCCTGCCCATGTCCAGTCCCATCTATAGCAACTGTCCCCCCGTGGGCCTGGGACTGGGATTGGCATCTTCTGGCGGGGATCATGACCTCTACAGCAGCGCCTATGTGACTTCGTCTGGGAAATATGCCGACTGTGTCTCCCTTAAGTCGCGGACGCCGCAGCCGGACTACTTTCGGGTGCCCAGCATGGACGATGCCAGCCTGCAGTCTGTCCAGCTAAGACATGGACCGGGAGCGGGTTCAGGGTCGGGTCAGGGTCAGAGCAATGGCTGGCCAAGCAACAGCCGGTCCTTTGTGTCCCCGCCGAACACGCAGAGCCTCACCACCGAGCTGCCCGAGGAGGAGGATGAGCAGGAGCAGCTGTATCCCGGCTACGAGCTCAATCGCTATGCCAGGTGAGTGGTCAGAGAGAGAGAGAGAGAGTTACCAGATCCTCTAAAGTTATCCTTATCCTTATCCTGATCCTGATCCTCAGCGTGGACTGCACTGCCCTGCCGCCGCCCATGGAGAGCAAGGTCTACGGTTCGGCAGCCAGTTCGAGCAGCAAGAGCAGCGGGAGCAGCCTTCACCAAATCATCTTTACGGTCCGCCTGGAGCCCAAGGGGGGCCTGCTGGGCATCACCCTGGCCGGCAGCGAGGACATCACCAAGCCCATCACCATCAGTGGTCTGGTTGAAGGTGAAAGCTCTATTCCTCCTTGCCTAAAAAGTAATTCCACCAAGATCTCTCTTCTCCATAGGAGGCATTGCCCACAAGAATGGCCAGATCCATGTGGGTGACCAGCTGTTGGCCATTGACGAGCACTCGGTGCAGGGCATGCCGCTATCCCATGCCACCAGCCTGCTGCAGAATCTTGGTGAGCTGGTTGACCTGAAGATCCTGCGCAGCCATGACCTTGCCAATGGCAGCAGCAGCGGTGGCGGCGGCGGCGGCGGCGGCGGCGGAGACAGTCATCTTCTACCCCAAACCCAGGCCATTTATGCCAAGGTCCAGAGGCGTCCGCGCAGTCCCTCGGCCAACACGGAGGCCAGCAAGGAGTCCAACAACAATAACAGCAATGCCAACGGAAGTGGGAACACAAATGGAAATGCCAATGGCAATGGCAAGCCTCGAATCTTCCATGTGACCCTGTACAAGGACAAGGTGTACGACGACTATGGCTTCTCGGTGTCGGATGGCCTGTACGAAAGGGGTGTCTTTATCAACAGGATCCGGAGCGGTGGTCCTGCGGATATGTGCGGTCTGCTGAAGCCCTTCGATCGGATCATGCAGGTGGGTTGTCATAGCTTTTTGCATGTTTCCTTATAATCTACGATCTCCTCCTCCTCCTCCTCCTCTGCCAGGTAAATGAGATGAAGACGCAGGACTTTGACTGCTGCCTGACTGTTCCGCTGATTGCTGCCGCCGGGGACAAGATCGAGATGATTATGCAGCGCTCTGAGTAATCCCAGGAGGCGCTGCTTTATGTTAAACTAGTTGTACGCTGAGCTTAATCCTAAGTGCCATTTTTAGCCCATAATAATTCCTGTGCCCGGTATCTGTATCAAGATATTACGATATTTCGATAGCGCGATATTTCCGATTTCCCTAAAAAAAAATATCACTAAGATCAGAGCTTAGAGAGCTGGCCAGGATCAAAGTTATCAATACAGTTCATCGATTATTTCGATAACAATATCGATTTTAAATTCATCACCGTCCTGGCCAGCTCTAGCGAATATCGAAATGCCGAAGTACAGTCTGCCGTAACCAAATAATGTCCTCTTTATACTAGATCTGCCATAATTCTACTTTAATTCTATGCTAAATTTGTTTTCTAGCAAATAAATAATAATACTGAAAGTTTGTTCAAAACTAAAACAAAATCCCTTTGCTTTCTATGGATTTTTCAGGATGAGGATTATAATCAATATAAAAGAGAATATATATAAAAGCGAAATATGGTTGGGTAGCAAGCAAAGTTTATGTGGTTTTTTGTTTATATGTATAATATTTATTTATTATATTTTTTTTTTATTTTTCTAAATCCCATTACATTTTTTGATTTATTCTTTTTCCCACTTAAAGGTTTATCTTATTTTATTATAAATATTTCAATTTTCTAATGAGCATTGACCCAGTTTTCGCTTGACCCAAATGATTGTTTTATGTGTGTCAAAAACTCAAGATTAGCATAATTCCCTCTCCATGCTATACATATTTTTGCTACAAAAAAGTACAATATATTCTGAGCTTTGCTTCTGGGTGCCAACTAAGAAGTTACAAGGACTTTCTGTACTTTTCTCTACTTTGTACTCATTCAAATCGATCGAATTAATCTGTGTAAACAATAATAATAAAGCCCATATATTACGGATTGTGTACTTTCTATTTTGCAACCCATAATCTATACATCTATATATGTAACAGCACACGTAAATAGACTTCCTTCAATGCTGTAAACAAAATATTTTGTGCGTCAGTGTGGCGTAAAAATATGGCCACTGTCCTGCAAATAACTAAAAATATTAAAAATTAAACTTAAATTCAATTAAATTTGAAAACCTTGCATAGCGTCAGGTTTTTGCTAAAAGAAAGTATAATTTTCTCAGTTTTTAAAACATTATTAATCAAAAGAATAGCTTAAAGAATATAATTTAATATCTGCTTATTGAGAAATTGTTACTATCAAAATTCATAAAAAGTATAAATTTAAAGTTAAACTCTTAAGCCCCAGACTTTTGCAGGTCAGTGTGGGCCATGCAAGTGTGGATTTTTGAACCGGAATCGATTCTCGGAATCAAAGTTCGATGCTTATCATTTCGAGAGAGAGAGGTAGTCATAGAGATAGTTCGAGGAATTTGGATCTGTTGCTGCCACGCGGAAGTGGAAACTACCAAGGGGAATCTCGACTATTGATTGCCTCTAGTTCTCCCCTAGTTTCCAGGCCAAGTGTGTGGGTGGCTGCCCCAAAGAATGTCGTAAACAAAAACAAGAATAAAGCAAAATGATAACGATGGACACCAAAAGGCCGCACCCTCTGGCTGTCTGCCGGCTGGAATCGATGATCACTTTGACGTCAATGGTCGTCGGCATTCGAGATCCTGGTGGAATCGATCGTAAACACCTTCTCCGTAATCCATAAACCGCTGTCCGGACTTTGTACGCCTCGAAGGCGAAACGGGATTCTGTGAGAGAGATCGCTGATAAGGCTTGCCATGCGGGAATCGGGAAAGGGGATCCGGGAGTGGGAATACTTACCAGACATTGACACCACCTGTCAAGGGGGCTGGCCTGGGGATTGACACAGTTTCTAAAGGAATCTCCCCCAACCGCAACACAGTGAGAAATAAAGGGGAAATACTAATCCCAAAAAGATCAAAGGGATCATAAGGATTACAAAATGTTTAATTCAGGTTTACTTACATATGTATTAGAATCTTATAGATTTAATATTAAAAGTGAGGTTTGTAAGGGTTTATTTAAAATATTTCTTGAAATACATACATATATAATTAATATATATATTATAATATAATATATTAAATATTATGAGTTAGTTATAAGAAAATGAATAGAAAAATCAAAAGATCTTAAGGCAAAAGTTTCCACTAAATTCATACCAAAATACTTACAGCTTATGGGCCTCAAAATCAAATTTAATAAATCTTTTTAATTACTTATATAACTGATATTAAATTTAAAAAAATTATATATTTTTTTAAACTTTAAAAACTATGTAAAAAATAATTATTTTGCTATCTCTCTGTGCTTTTCTTTATGTGCTTAATCGCTGCTTGCTGGAAAACAGCTGCTGATAGTCCAAGGGGGTCTCTCTGTGTCTGTTTGCTATTCTACATACATATAATATATATATATATATATATATATATATATATATACATGGGAATGGAGCCCGAACCCCAACCCGACCCATTATCAGCTCTGCCTCCATTGGCGGTCACTTTGTTGTGGCTCCAGCGCCTCGCCGCTTATCATGAAGGTGCATCCGATTCAACAAAGAAGAGCAGATTCAACCAGCTGCTGTACTTTGCATCTACACTGAGCAAAAAGCTGCTTATTTTTATGGCCTTATCAGAGTGCTGCTGCTGCGGCTCAGGGCCAACTGCAGCGACAGCTCTGTTGCAGGGTGCGGGGTTATATCATATTTATGATAATATTTATTTTAAAAAAATCGAAAAAAAAAATATATTTAAGAATATAATAAATTTATATTAAAAGAGGTTAATAAGCTGCAAAATTCCTATATAAATATAAATTTAAAGATATAATAATCTGTATTTAATAATGTTAATATTACAAAATTCCATTTCAAGTTTATTTATATTATATATTTTATATTATATTAATTTATATTACTTATGTATATTTTAAATTTAAAGCTAAGCTTCTGGCGGGAAATCTGCCAAAGTGCCAGCACTATGGACGCACAGCGTCATAAGCTTGGGTTGCAGCTTCGGATGCGCTTTCCATTGGCTCACTTCGGGCTTTAGCTTCGGCTTCGTTTTCGCTTTTGCTCGCCGCCATAAATATTGACGGAATCGCAGCTGATCCGCTCAGTACTGCGACGGTTCTCAGGCGATCAAGATCGGCGGACTATATATATTACATATATAGAGGCGGCGCTAGATAGTAACGGGGAGATAGACAAGAGACCTCAGAGGGCCAGAAAGTAACGGCACCCGCGACGAGACACGACCACGACACTCGTGGAAGAGACACCACTCACCACTCCGTCGATAAGATTAACTAGGGCCCAAAGAATACTTAATTAAGGCTAACGAAGAGCCAACAAGCCAACAGCAACAGGTCTTAGACTTAGATAATAGCCCAACTCGAGTGCCCCAGTGATTTGTGACCATTATTGGTCGGTTAAGAACCCCTGCCAGACATTCATATATGTGCAAAGAGTGAACGGCAATTCAAAAGGGTGTAAGCAAGGATGTACATGGCCAACACCACCGGCGGCCTGATGCTGCAGACCATGTTGTACCTGGCGAATCACACCAGCAGGGCGGCGGTCAACACCCTCGTGGATCTGCCACCAGCCCCCAAGAGCGGTAAGTAACACAAGATCAGAATCTAATCTACCATTTGAAGCTTAAAGAAGGTGCTTCGAATTTTGAGATTTTTTGATTGGTTTATAAAAATATCCTAAATATATTCTACAAATTTCTAGTAAATTCTGCAAATAAATAAATATTCAAACAAAGTTGTGAACCATTATTAAAAGCAGTTACTACTACGAACAAAATATATAGTCGAATTTTAAGCAATTTTTCTAGATTATCCTAGTAAAGTAAAGGAATAAAGCCTTGCTATTTACAAATTATTTAAAGAAAAATTGTTGGCTAGAGTTACAGTTGTCCCCGACTTTTTTCTATATTTAAACTTTGCAAATAAGTCAAAAGTAAATAAATCAAATGGGAAAATTAACTAAAGGCCTTTAAAACTCATTAAGTATTTTGGTTTATGTTTACGAATTGTTGGGGAATTTTTTGTTTGACTATTTAGTAAATATATATTTACAGAAAAATATAGGAGAAAACAGATAATTAGCTCGGCTATTTCAAAAGATTTTTAATTCATTTCTATATTTTTGTTTTCTCAATTTTAAATAAATATAAGAAACTTGTTGATAATTCATTTAAAAAGCCAATTTCTACAGACATTTACATGTTCCCCAATTACCAAATTTTTCGGTTGACTGGCAGCTATTATTTTGTCCACAACTGTGTGTCTTTGGGGCCAGAGCCTTCAATTTGGGGCTTCTTCTCTGCTCTGGTCTCTAAGTGGTTGCTCGTTGGCTTAAACACAGCCCGAGTGTGTGTGTGCTAAGCAAACCGTTTTTGGGCCTTCTTTCGGGGCACTTTTGAGGCACTTTTGGGTCATTCTATGCTCAGATGCTGGTCTGCGGGGAAAGCTCTGCTCTGAAATCAAAGGCAACCGCCGTAAGCAGCACTAAAAAAAAAATGTATAAAGAACTTTTAAATATAAAATATTATAAAAATTTCTTAAAATACCATAAAGGGTAACGTATAAGGAAAAATACAGATGTTTATTAAATTTATTAACTCAATTTTAAGCACATATTTTAAAGAAATTGTTTGGTTATATTCAAAACAATAGTTAAAAACTATTGAATATTTAATTAAAAATTATTAAACATAAATACAGTTGTTCATTTAATTTATTAACTCAATTTCAAGCATTTTCCTTAAGACCACCTGGACATTTCTCTCCGTGTAACAGGTGGTGTGCCGCAGCAGCAGCAGCAGCTTTTCGATTTGGTTTGGAAATCAGGGTCCCGGGGCTAATGACGTGCCTCGGTGCCCCGGTATCGCAAATGCCATAATATGGCGGCGGTATATGATATGGATATAGCGATATATAGTACAGCCTATCTAATCGATAACTTCCGATGCAAACGGAAGACGAAGGCAGATGCCAAAGAGAGCCAAAAGACCACGATAAAGAAATATATATTTAAATAACAACAAAATCACATAGAAGGCGACACTGGTCAGTGGTCAGTGGCCTGGTCATCCATGCTCCGGTGGAGCCTTCTAGAGGTCTTCATGGCTCACTGGAGCCCTTAATGGCCCTCAGCTGTTGGTCAAAAACTGGCCGAAAAACCCTTCAGAATTGTGATTCCAATTATGATTTCTTGGCTTGCTAGTCAAGTTTTTCCAGTTGGCTTAACTGATAAGCAGACCAAAACGCTTCTAACTGTTTATTAAGTTAATTAAGTAAACAATTATTGATAATAATGGGGTTTTTATTTAAGAAATAGTTAGGTTTCTAGGTTAGGTTTTTAGGGCTAGAATATTCTCTTGCCTGCTTCAATTAGTTTCCTTAGTTTCCCAGACCTTATCTGCCTTCAAATGATTTACCATATCAAAAATACCCACCCAAGCTAATTCTTGCCAATCCTTGCTTATCCCCGCCAGATATCAACGAGGTGAAGTGCTTCGGCGTCTACGGCTGCTTCCCCTTGAACGGACCCTGGAACACGGTGACCCGCTCGATCAACGTCCATCCGCAGAAGCCCTCGGAGATTGAGCCTCACTTCACGCTGCACACGCGCCGGCAACTGGACCAGCCCAAGTATTTGGATCTCAACGATCCGGACAGTGTCCAGGGCATGGGCATCGATCCGCGGGGAAAGATCTTTCTGCTGGTCCACGGCTACCTGGAGTCGGGCGAGATACCCTGGATGTCGGACATGGCCAAGGCCCTGCTGGCCTACGAGCCGGAGGGCAGTGCCTGTGCCGTGCTCATTGATTGGGGCGGCGGCGCAAGTCCGCCGTATGTCCAGGCGGTGGCTAATATCCGGCTGGTGGGCGCCATAACGGCGCATGTGGTCCACATGCTGTACGAGGAGCTGCGACTGCCCAATCTGGACAATGTTCACATCATTGGCCACTCCCTCGGCGCCCATTTGTCCGGCTATGCGGGCTATCACCTGCAGCGGGACTTTGGCTTGAAGGCGGCCAGGATAACGGGCCTGGATCCGGCAGCGCCGCTCTTCACCGACACCGATCCCATTGTGCGGCTGGACAAGACGGACGCCCACTTTGTGGATGTGGTGCACACCGATGCCAATCCGCTGATGAAGGGCGGACTGGGCATCAATATGCGGCTGGGACATGTCGACTTCTTTCCCAATGGAGGTTTCGATAATCCCGGCTGCAACAAGAAGTTCCAGGACGTGGTGAAGAAGAAGACCCTCTTCCTGACCATGCAGGAGTTCCTGGGCTGCAATCACATCCGGAGCCAGCAGTATTTCACGGAGAGCATTGGCTCCCAGTGCCCGTTTTTGGGCATCACCTGTGATTCCTTTGAGGTGAGTGGGAGAGGGATATTCGCAGGACAAACTGTGAAATTAATTCTTCTTTCGCGCCCGCAGAGCTTTAAGGACACCAAATGCACCAGCTGCGAGGAGCCGGGTCACACCTGCCTGCGCATGGGCTACCACAGTCAGGAGGACTACCAGGAGCAGGTGGATCTCGGCCAGTTGCGTCAGGGCGATTCGCCGGGCGTCTTTTATCTGACAACCGGCGACCGGGCTCCCTTCTGCCGGCTGCACTACAGGATCACTGTACGTGTGTCCGGCCACGATGAGAGCACCCTGCACGGCGGCGAGGTGGGCATCCTCTCCGTCCAGCTGCATGGGAAGAAGAGCGGCAAGCGCACGGATGCCGCCTCGTCCACGGAACTGATGCGATTCTCGCCGAAGGCCATGTACTTTGAGCCTGGCTACGAGTACAACGCTCTGGTGGCGGGTCGGGATGTGCGGGAGCCGGAGTATGCCACCGTGAACTGGGAGTATCCCACAAGCATCCTGAATCCGCTCACCTGGCGCATCCTGTCCTCGCCGAGGATCTACCTGGAGTACGTGCTGGTCGAGGCGATGGAGTCCAGTGAGCTCTACCTGAAGCTCTGTCCGCAGCACGAGGGCGCCATTTTGGCGGGCGCCGAGAATGTCCTGCGCTCCAGCTACTGCAGGGATTAGATTTCATCTAGCTTTCGTTTTTTTTTTTTCTAAATTGAATTATCTAATTACCAGTTGCCCCTAATTATCTACTTTGACTATTTGAGTTACGAGTTAGAGTTACGTAGCTACGTAGCGTAGCTATTTAATCGCTAGCTAGGTGTTCGTAGTAAGTAGCAATCCATGACATAAGTTTAAGTTTCTTTTTTTTGTAATTACCGCCAAGGGCAAGCAGTTTAAAGCAGTTTGGCTTGTGCCACAGTTTATGGTTCTTCCTTCTTGCTATAAAAGCGCTCCCTTCAACTGTTCCCAAATTCGGTCATGTGTTTATAGCAGGAACAGTTTGTATTTTATTTATAGTATTGTTATTCATGCATCCCCAACACCGTTATTTATTTTTGTTATTTAATTTTTTTTCAAGCATCTAAAGTGTATTTGTAGTTTGTAGTTCAATTTATGCAGCCCTATTTAATGTAAATAAAAATACATAAACGAAAATAAATAATAAAACAAACATCTCTCTCTAAAACAAATATCTCTCTTATTAAGTAAAATGATATATGTGAGATTAAGCGTTATATTTTTAATGTTACTTTTTTCAATTTTATAAACTTTATAAAGTTTAAGGGGTTAAATAAAATGTCTGCAAGATATAATATATTTTTCACTTGTTTAGCTGCATACTACGTTTAGGGCTCTTTTTAATTTCATTTTTTTCAATTTTAATGATGTAACCCCTTAGATATTTTTGAAAAAGTGGAGCGATTTATTTTGATAATTTTTGAAAAAAAAAAACACATTTTCAAAGGTTCATAATTCAGCCAAAAATGCATGAAATTCAATTCGGAAAGCGGTTCTAAGATAGCTTTTCTAAGCTTAACAAAGCTGCTTACTTAGTTTTATTTAAATACTTACCTGTAATTTTTAATAATTTTTTAAACAAGAATGAGCTAAAAACTTATTTTCAAAGCTTGCTTATAAACTGTTCTAATTCGTTTAATTTATTAAATATATATTCTAAATTTTACGTTATAAAAAAATTATGTTTAGGATAGTTGAGAAAATTGGATTTTACATTCAAATATAAGATTTAAATAGCGAATTGAACAATATATTTTATATCCTTAAGGTTCAGGGACCAAGGACCAAGACAAAACCGGTATTTCTTATCCACTTAGCTCGCCCCGCAACCCAAACATATTCGGAGTCAGTGGCGCCATGAACCGATTATCCCGATCCTGTTTCACAACCCAGTGTTGGCAAAGCCGGCAGATATTATTTAAATTAGAATACAAAAAAAATATACAAAGCACATTTATAATTTGGAAATTTAAATATAATATCTACTGCATATTTTTATATATAATATTTATTTATTTTATTCATTTATACCATATATTTTCAGTTTATTCACTTTTATAACCCTTTTACATCCCGAAATGTCCTGCCAAGCTACTTTTGCTTGTTGCTGGGTTCACCGTTTAAGGATAACGACTGTTTCAAGGGTGGTGAGGACTTAATTAAACCGAAACAAGGACAATCTAAATGGGAAGTGCAACCTAGTAACATTTTTAAAGGCAATCAAACTGCCTGCCTGGGAGCAGGGGAACAGTACAACTTTCCCTGTAACCATTCCCTCTCTCCTCCTGGGACAAAAGTCTCGGCCCTCGGCTCCACAAAAATAGCTAAACGAAAAGCTGGAAAAGTTTCACCAGATATTCTCAAATATTTCATATACATAGCTTGTCGCAAAGGCAAAATACTCGCAATGCCTGAACGAGAATTTCCGGAGGCAGCAGAGATTCAAAAGTTTCCGGAATATTCCTGCCCCAGAAATGGCAATGTGTCTAGATGATGGATATTGTTTAAGGTGTTGATGTCCAGGATTTTTCAACAATTTTATAGACTGAACAAGATGGTTTGCTCAAGAAGCTTGGGTCTTGAAGAAAATAAATTAAAAATTAAATATTTAAACAAAATGTGTTGGTTTAGCTGTTTAAGTATATTAAATACATTTTTGAAATGTTTAAAATATTCAAATATTTTGTTATTTTTATTTTAAGAGATTATTATTTATATATTTTAATTTAATATTTTATTTATTTATTTATAAATCCCTCTTAAACTCCAACTCCCGACTCCACCTTTGTCTTACTCTCTCTCCGTTCCTCTTCGCTCTTATTGTCACTGCTGTTATTTTTGCCTGTGCATTCTTGTTCCTCAAAACGGATTGAAGAACAAGAGAGTGAAAGTGTCAGAGTGAGAGCCAGTATAGGTGGAGAGAGTGGGGGGGCGTAATGAAGCGGAAATTGAAATTCGTGTGCCAAACGAATGTAGCTCGCTAGAATTTTGAAAGGTTTTTTGTGTTTATACACCTCTGCCTTTGCTTTTGTATGCACAATCACACACTCATACACGCACACTCACTGAGAGACTATTCAATGGCTTACATCATGATGCAACTTTAGAAGGTGGTCTTCATCACCTTTGTTGAGGACGATAAATATTTATAGCCCTCTCTCCGGCTCTTGGACAAACAAGCGCTAGAAAGAGCTGGCAATAGGCAAACGTCTTTAAAGGAGAATGCAGTTCTTGCAATGAGACCACCTTGAGTAGTTCCACCATGACTTACACATTATGCTTTCCGACTTTTGTCACTCCTTGTGACTCGCTCTCTTTCCCCCCTCCACGAACTTGAACTGCAAACGGAGTGCAGGTGGAGAGTGGCGGAGATGTTAAGCGGGAGGTGGGGGGTGGAAGCTGAGCTTCAACTGTTGCGCTGTTTCTTCGCTTTTAAAATTGCATAGCATACATTTCGGCGATAAATGTAGTCGAGAAAGTACGGTGGAAGCGATGGAATTATAATTGCATATTATTTTAATATTATATTATCTTTATTATATTACTTTATTTATTAATATAGATATTTATGGGTCACAATCCCATGCTTTATATTTATAAATATTTTCTTGAGCTCTTGAAAAATGTTAAATGTTGGTTAGGAAGTATTGTTTATTTTTATATAATATATTATAAATATTATTATTATACCCTTGTGAAAAACTGTCAAAAAAATATATTAAAAAAAAAAAAATAAATAAATAAATAAAATAATTCATATTAAAAACTAACTCAAAATAGTATTCTGAATTCAAATTAATACCTTTTTGGTTTAATTATGATATTTAAAAGCTTCGATTTGACCACTGTACCATGTCCAATTCATTATTCATCAAGATCTGCTGGGTGCCTTTTCCGTTTTCCCGCTTTCCAGCTACTTTGTGGCACATATTTGACGCCAAATTAAATATATAAAAAATAAGCCATACCCTTGCCAGCAGAGAGAATAAACCAAGAGATCCCTGAACCAAAATGTAATTAAGTAATTACAGAATCTTGTAAAGAAATTAAGCTACTTCTTAAAGGTTTTCTTGACAAAGAAAGAAATATACATAAGAAACCATCTCAGAAATATAAATATTTGTAGTTTTATATTAGCACATTTCATACTTTATAAATATTTTCTTTGTAATTATTAGGTTTCAAGAGGTACTCCTGTT
This sequence comes from Drosophila kikkawai, assembly GCF_030179895.1. Lineage (NCBI taxonomy): Eukaryota > Metazoa > Arthropoda > Insecta > Diptera > Drosophilidae > Drosophila > Drosophila kikkawai. Next base: position 22,616,682 of record NC_091733.1, read on the forward strand.
GCTGCCGCGGATACAAACAGCTTTTGCTGTAGTTGATGTTAATGCTGCTGCTGTTGCTGTTGCAGTTGCTGTCTGGCAGCTTGAGCCTTCTGATGCGTTGACTTTTTGAGTGATGAGTGCACAGAATGCATGTGATATGTTGAGCGTCTAATTAGCAAAGCGGCGGACAAGCCGCCAACTTTGGGGAAGGGGGTTTGGGAGGGTTTACTATTTGTATTCCCGGCACATGGCACATTTAAGGCGGTTTCTGGCTGCATAAACCCCATTTTGGCCCATAAATTACCAGTGCCGACAAACAGTTGTAAATTTTCTTACTGACATTTCGCAGATAATGGATATAATGGCAATGCAAACACACAAACTTACACACACACACACTCAGAGCCTTGAAACAGTTGCCTTTTGCTTTAAAGTAGGAATTAATTACTATTCGAAATTCGACTCGCTTCATATTTAATTATCCTGCAGTCCCTCGAGTCCTCTTTCGATTCGGGTTTCGGGTTGCCTCTGCTCTCATTTGACGACAGTTTGTGCCAATAAATTATGTTTAACTGAGGCAAATCATTAAGCTGACAAATTACATATGAAATGCATTGAAGAAAATTGAGTTTTCTGGGAAAATCCATTGGCTTAGAATAGAAATAATGCAGTCATAAATAAATAAATAGTAGAATATACATATTTTATTTATTTAATTTGTGACACCTGTTTTCTTCTTTGATTAAGAATTAAGCTTTAAGTCAGGATCTTGTTTGCCAGCTCGGTTTCTGATTTGATTTTCTACATTTGCGGTTTTGGCGGTTCTGTCTTGTAAATCGGGGAATTCCCCTCTTTAAGAGAGCATCTAAAACCACAAAGAGAAAGGCACCACAAAATTCCAGTCCTGGAAGTTAGGGTATTAGATAAGTGAGCCTATTTTTTTAAGCAAGCATTTTGGCACAGTTGAAACATAATTTGTAAATTTTAAAAATATATATAAATTAAAAATTGTATAAGCTTAGGTTTTTGTTTCTTGAAAATATTTCTATTTTCTTATTTTATATAGTATTTGTATCTGTATATTATTTATATTTTCAAGATGGAACTTAAGTCTCTTGGTTTCCTTACATTTCTTTGCAGGGCATGCGCAGGTCGTGTAGGATTTTAGATTGTAATTCCAGTACCTTCCAGCCGCCTCTCTTACCTTTGAAGGGAAATTCTCTCTTTGACCAAACTTAAGCTGCGGCCAGGACGTGCTTACAATCATAGTTACCAAGCACAGAAAGCAGAAAGCAGTATAAGCAGCACTTGCCTTCCCCCTTTTGGCAGAGCAATTTGGGCTTTTGGCCACGTTTAGGGACCATGTTACATGTGTCTGTTCGGGGATAACGTAAAGGATTTAAGCCACTTGCTGCTGCCTGCTGGCTGTTTGCCGCTAATGCCGACGTTTGAGGACCGGACCCGTTACGGGATCCGCATTCACGGCTGTACGAATGCCCCTGGCTTAAGTGGCATATCCAGGTGAAAGTCACCGTGTTTGTTTAGGCTTTTTCTTTTCCCATATCCTTTACATATTTGATATACATATATGTATGTATATATGTTACATATCTGTTTCTGGGCTTAGCCAAGGCCTCTCCTAGGCTGAAAGTGGTTCAAGCTAGCTTACGGAGTCGCGTGTCCTGTCCAGCATCCGGAAATACTTGCACACGAAATGCTATGCTATTTAATTTAAATATTTTGAACTTTATATATTGGATATATCAGAGTTTAAAATATGATATTATCATATGCTATTGAGCGCAATATTTTGATTGATTTCTCATCGATTATCTTTCATCCTTAAAATCCTAAAATATATTATAGTATTTATATAAAAATATTATATTTAAATCAATTATAATTTAGAATATTTTTTTAATATTTTATAATATTTTTAAAGTATTTTATAATATTTTTTTGAATATTTTATAATATTTTTTTAAATATTTTATAATATTTTTTTAAAATATTTTATAATATTTTGCTTAATATAATATTTTATAATATTTATATAAATTTAAATTTAAATAAAATATAAATATTTTCGTTACATTCACTTATGTTTACACTTTTCCTCTCAGTGTGCGATCAGAATACGAGAAAAAGGCCGTCGAAATCGGAATCTAGACGCAATTGTGCGCCGGGTTAACAATGAATGCTCCATTGGAGTTCCGTTCGAGTGGAGGTAGTACGTGCCACCCCGCCTCTCCATTCTTATTTTTCCCTGCCGGATATATACATATATATTTTCTCCACAACAATGGCCCCGATGTGAAACAAAAGTTCCCGCTGGGTTAAAGTGGGCTCTGGGGGATGTTTTGATGGTGTTGTCCGAAAATAGTTAAATAAAATTAATATAAAAAATTGATTTTAAACGAATATTTGTTAGTTGAACTCGTGTATTTATGTATTTAAGAAGAGGTCTTTGCGTATTATTTGCAGCTTATTTGGTTTATTAAATATGCAGGCAACATTAATTGAGCTGTATTTACACTTTTAAAAGGAAATTGAATTGCTTTTCTACTTATTTTTGTTTATTTATATATATTTTTTTATTTTTTTTATGGAATTTGTTTTTCCGTTTCACTGAAAAGCGGCCACTCTTGGCCGTTTTTTCTTCTTTGTTTTTGGCCAGCTTTTGTTTGAAAATATGTTTTACGGTTTTCCGTTTTCCAATTTCTATTTTCTCTCTTTCGGGCTTGATTAGTTTATGTGTGCGCGAGCGAGTGTGTAAGTGTGTGTGTGTGTGTGTGCAACCGGATGTTAAGCCAAAGCGGAAATTGTGTTAAGAGTGTGGGCAAGTGTGGGAAATGCACCAGAATATGCCATGGATCAATCGAAATTGAGTTTGACGAACCAAATACAGGAATATTTTCCACAATTTCGACAGGATATTTCATGGGAATAATTGCAACGGATTGATTTTTTGCCTAATCAATGCACCTTTAAAACGGAAACGGAAACAAACGTTCGGGCAAGACCTTTTAATTGGAAATAAATAATAGATTAAAGGGGAGAATATGATAAGGAAGAGTTGGAAACAGATGAGCATATAATATAATATTTCTTATTATTTAAAAGATAATTAAGAGAATATGGTACATACATATTTATAAAAAAAAGGAATTTTAATGTTCCTTCCTGTATCTTTCCAGTAGTTTATATATATTTTTGGGTTTATAAAGACACTTTTCTAGTAATATTCCCTAGAACTTTATGGCTTATTTATTATTTTGGGTTCAATAAACTTAATAAAAGACTTTTTATATTTTATTAGAATTTTTAAACTTAAAAATTATTATTTATTACTTTAAAAATTGAGTTTTGAGAATTTTTACGATGTAATTAGACAGCTTTTTATGATGATCAAAAATATAATGCAAATAAATAAATATTTGTAACAAAAAAAAAAATATATTTATTGTATGTTAGTTAAAAAAAAACGTATTATATTTTATAATATTTTATTAGAATTTTTTAACTTAAAAATGATTAATTATTAATTTAAAAATAAATTTTTTAAAGAATTTTCACAATACAAGTTTTAAAGAAAAAAAAATTAGACTCAGCTGTATATACTAATAATATTATAATTATTATTTTAATTAAATAATCTTTAAAAAAACACTTGTAATACTTTACAAATCTAAGTTTCACATAAATAAACCTTTTCTCAATATGAAAAAAAAAAGTGGAAGAGACTTACTTGGCCAAACACACAAATTTCATGCATTTTTAAGCTGATTTGCAGCTTAGAACTCGGAGATGGAAACTCGCAACTAGAAACTTTATTTTGGCTTTGACTTTTCCCTCCCAACAGTTTTTCCCTTTGCGTCTCATTCCTCCTTCGGCAGGCGTTTTATTTTATTACATATTTTTCTTTTAATGTAATTTATTTGATTTGGCTCGCTTTGTGCGACGGGTCCAGAGTTCAGTCCTTAGTCCTCCTCAACCTCCTGCTCCTCCTGCTCCTCCTGCTCCTCCTCCAGCGTGTTGTCTGCTGGGAAATGCCCATTCATTTCGTTTTGTTATTTGGCACTTAGTCAGCGGTTGGCTTTCGGTTTCGGTTCGGTTTCGGTTTACATTTCTTTAGTGCAGAAGGTCATAAAAAATAATAAAAGGCAACGGCCGCGGGTAGGTCCTTTTTACCCCCTCTCTCTCTCTTTCTTTTTTTTTTTGTCGGACTCTCTGAAAGGCCTTAACTTGGCAGGACAAACAATGGCCAAGGACATCAAAGATTATGTAAGCCATTTCCGGCAACTATACAAGAGTAGTTGCTGGGATTTGATTTATGCTTTGTACATCACTTTTATGGGTTTTCATCAGGATCTTTTTCAAGAGTTTCTTAATAATTTTTTAATGACAGATATGCGTAGTAACTCCCTACCATCGACCGGATTGGATTACATGGCACTTGGAGGCCATTCTGTTGCCCATTCAAGGCCCAAATAATGCCTGTCGTCTGCGCATGAAGGAAGTATCGTTTATTATAGTTAAATGTCGGCTGCACGTCAACGCCGCCTGACTGCGTTCCCGCCTCGTTTCCTCGACTGGATGACTAACTGGCTATATATATTGCTATATATCTATATACGTATACTATGGATATAGGCGCGGAGCCAGTCTTACTTCTGGGAGGGCGCCGAGACGCGCCTGAGCGGCGATGATAGCTTCCGTGGCCGGGTCCCGTCTCATGGTTTCCATCTGGCTAGGCACGCACACAAGCATTCGACTTTTATATTATTAAACATATACAATATACATATACATAAGCCTTTCAGACCCTTCATATCCTTGCCATAAAGCAGATCCTTGCTGTGGATTTTTATGGAAATTTCAGGTGCATTTATGGGTGTTTTATTTGAAGAAGCGGAAGAGATGAAATTTATTTAAAATATAAAAAATCAAAGTTTCTATCAATAGGCTTTTTGATTGAAGTAAGCAGCTTAAAATAATATTTTCGAGATATTTTCACGATAAATACAATAATTTTCTTTTTTTTAATTTGTATATATCGAATTTTTTATCGATATTAAATTGATAGGAAACCTAGCTTAGAAAAACTTTTTTAAAAGATATTTTCACGATAAATACTATAATTTTTCATTTTTAAAATTTTTATAATTCGAATTTTATTATCGATATTAAATCAATAAGAAACCTAGCTTAGAAAAACCATTTTAAATATTTGTTCACATTAAAAAATTATATTTATCGATATTTTAAATATAGAAATATCAAACATTTGAATTTTTCAGTATTATATGGCACTTTTTCTTTTCTTTTATGGGATATTTAAAATGATTTAAAATATTAAAGTTATAAATGTATCAAAGAGGATCTTTTCGATAAATAAGCTTGAAAGAGGCTCTAAAATAAACAAAAAATCCCACAATTCCCTTTAATTTACTAATTAATTCCCTATTTTCTGTGTTAATTATCAAAAAAAAAATTATTTTTATAAATTATATAACTAAATAATACTTTGAAAGTTTATCTGTCCCTCAATTTTTTGTATATGTATGTATGTACATATATATATCTTCAATCTTTTCTCTTTTCTTATTGCAGCTTATCAGGCGAGACACAGTCGTTGTCCTTGAATCGCCTTAATTCCTTGGTGTCTGGCCAGGCCTTCGTTTAATTCAGATTTCCGCTGTCAGCGCACAAATTATCGTATCAATCATTTCATTTCATTTACAGCCATTAACTTGCCTATCAAAGCTGTCCGCAGCCATTCAGTGGGGCCTACAAGCCCCCAAAATCCCCTTCTCCCCCCCCTCCACAGAGAAGCTTGTTGGCCAAGCTGTTTCCCAGGATTATCACAGGCCCGATTCTGGGCATCGTGTTCATGTTTTTCCAACTTCAATTACACTGCACAGGCAGTTGTAACAACTACAATTTCCTACAAAATTAAATATATACATATATATATACTTTATATATATTAAAACGCATAAACAAAGGCAGGCAACAAACGCTGGCTGGCAAAATATAGCTGGAGTTTATTATGAATAATTAAGGTCTAGCCCGGTCCCTGGCAGTTAAACTTTTTAATTTTCCACTTCCGCAGTAGCCTGAAAAAATGCCAAAGGAAAAAAGGAGAGAGAGAAAAGCGTAATGAACAGCTGTAAATACGAATTGTAAACATAATTATTCGTATTCGTTTAATGGCTGTTTCTCAAGAGCTATATATATTTTATTTTTAGTGAATTTATTTTATTAAAAATTGTTATTTATTATAATTAATATTTCTAAAAATATAAGAAAAGCAGGAAAGGAAGCCAAAGAAAAGGATTTTCGAAATTAATTAATTAAGATATTAAAAAAGAACTGAAAAAAACCTTCTTGAAGTAAGTCTTCCTTCTTGTTTCAAATATTTTAAATTTGAAATCTATTTAAACTTCAACTTTATTAAATTTTTTATTATTAAAATACCCTTTAAATCATTTTAAAAATCTATTTAAATATAATCCAATCGATGAAGGCTTACATTTCTTGACAGAAGCACTTAAAAAATGTATGTGAAACGCTGAAAGAAAATTCCTTTATGCCGGAAGCAAACAAAAATCGTTGAAAAATATCAACAGTTGAGTGTGTGGAACAAACAAAAAAACACGTACCAATGGCTTCTCAATAACATAAAAGCATTTCCTTCCATGCCCCATTTCCTCTTCCACACTTTTTCTTCAAACAATAATAATAATAATCGTTATATTAATAATAACAACATCAACGGGGAAAATAAAAAATGTTTTACAATAAATAAATAATTATCTTCCTGCCATAACTGAGCATAGAGATTTTTGGATTTGGCATACGTGGCGTATGCGTGATGTGCGTATGCTTGATATAAGCTATTTCTGTTTGCACTTTGAACAATACTTTTCTATACAATTAACCTTATTTATTGCTGTATAATTTATAAAATTTAACAGCTTTTAGATTTATAGAGTTAAAAAATTAGAATTAAGATTACATTAAATTAAATCAAGTTTTATTTCATGAATTTTAATGTTTAAGCTTAACCAAAGTAAAACTCTAAGTTTTGTAATAAATTTAAAAAATAGCTTATACGTTTTTCCATTTATAAAATCCTATATATATATATTTTATTAATATCACTGATCCCAGGGATTCCCCTGACATTTTGGAGGGGTTTGGGCTGCGGCACAATCAGCCTTCGATGCGAGAATTCATGTCGAAATTCATGCCTGAGCAGCCAAATGCGATTGGTCCTGGCTCCTGCTGGATTGCTCCTTGCCCCAGCCTCCGCCTCCTTATCCTCCTTTGCCTCCCCCTCTTTTCCCCTCCCTTTTGTTATTGTTGCTGCTCAAGCATTAAATTGCTTTATTATGCTTGATGTTATTATGCCCGCTGTGCAATTTGTTGCTGGCCACTGGGCCCCCCCCCCCTTTTCCTTTTTCCCCAAGTGAAAAATTTGAAAAGAATAAAAAAAGAAGAAGAAAAAAAAAGTAAGCAAAAGAGAAAGAGAATCAGGAAAAGCACGGAGAGAACGCATCAAAAGAATGATTTTCATATTTGTTCTGGTTTCCAATTTCATATTAATTTTATTACAGGCAAAACAGGCCCCAGACATGTGCACAAGCATATCAAATATTTACAAAAAAAAAAAAAAAAAGAAGTAAAGGGGGAAAATATACATTTTCATAATGGTTAAAAAAAAACCCTTGAAGCTTAAAGCCTGCAACTCTTTTTTCAGGTTTTCTTTGGTTTATAAATATTTAATTTTTATTAAACGATTGCTTACATTTCAATTATCATTTCCAAAATAAGTTTAAATAATAAAATTAAATTTTAATTTAAATTTCTAGAATTTATTAAAGGCTATTTACATAGTGCTTTTGTATTCCCTAATTGAAACTGCAATTAATCTTGGTTTGAATTCGATGTTCTTGTATTTGTTTTCCCTCTCTGTCGCTGTGTGGGCTTCCCCCAAAATGCATTAACATAATTGGGGATTGTATTTTAAAGCCAAGACAGTGTTACTGGCTTAAGGAAACACAAACACAGAAAAAGGAAGATATATATATATAAATAAAGCCAAACTCGCGGCCAAAGTTGTTGGCTAATTGAAGTTTAAGACCAACTTTGTGTGTGTGTTGTCTCCGTTAGCCGTAAATCATTCAATAAGCGTTTGCGGCATTAACCGACAGATTTGACAGGAAACCTATTAGAAGGGACTTTTAAGGTATTTAAGGATTTTTTTTTACTTTGGGGAAAAACAAAAAGATTTTCAAGCGTTAGAAAGATGTTAAATTTTGTGCTTTAAGTTGGAATATTTGTTTGCAAAACGTCAGCTATTTTTGTATATACATACATCACACTTACAGTGCATTGTCCTTATCAGGGATGCCACTAAAATCGTACAGGATTTCAAATTTCCTAAAAAATGCAGTCTAAAAAATAAATATTTTAGGAATGTGGAAAACTTTGGGACGTATTTTCAAGTGATTTCAAATCGAGAGATTTCAAATCGAAAGATTTCAATTCGAAAGATTTCACTTCGAAAGATTTCAAATCGCAAGTCTTTAAATCGAAAGATATTTTTTGGGAACTCGTCATTATATAATTTATATATATATTTTTATAAATATATACTTCCCTTTTTTATATTTAACTTATTAAAAGTAGATTTGAAATCATTTCAACTTCCAACTTTCCAAAGTAGCTTTGAAATATCACATATGCCTAAAAATATATAATTTAAAAACCGTTTAGTTAATTAGTAACGAAAAAATAATTTTTAATAATAAATATTATTATAAATAATATTATTTTTAAATTAAATTTTTAATATTATATTTTTTAACATTTCTTTAACATGTTTTTTTATAATATAATATTTTATAGTTAGCTTAGCTTGGCTTTTACAGCCACAGCATCCTGACTGGGGCTCCCCCGGTATGTGTGTGTGTGTGTTAGTTTTAGTGGCATTGCCTGCTGTGTCACTGCCAACACGGTTCCTTACATACCAACACACGCACAACATAACCCACACCTCTCTACCCGCCACCCACTCTGACACTCTCAGAACCTTAAACCCCTAATATCCCTCCGCCCCTGCCGCCGCCACCCCCTCTCATGTCCGTTCATTCTTGAGTAAACAACATAAATTTTTGTTAAAGTCAACAGGACAACGTTTTTCTCCAGCCTCGACAACGGCGTCGCCATGTCCTTGTGCATTAGCAGGTGGCGGGTGGTGTGGGGTGGTGTGGGGTGGTGCGGCACGGGATGTGGGCTGGGTTGGGTTGCCTCAAGAGGTGGCTGGCTTGGTGGGTGGGCTGCTTGCAGGCTGCAAGAGATACTAAGTTTCAAGTCGCTTGGGAAGAGTGTTTGAAAAAATAATTTCAAGTTGAGAAGGGTATTTTACATATTAGTTTATTTATTAATATTATTATTAAAAATAAATATATTGTTTATATATATATTTTTTGTTTATTTATTTAATAGTTTATTTAATTGTTTTATTTACTTAATTTAATGACAGTATCTCAACCTTTTTTGTATAAAAAGGAATCTTTCAAAGAGTCTTTTAAATAGTTTTGAAAGAGAAATCCTTTTAAAGAATATTTTAATTTTTAATTATTTAATTAATTACTTAATTAGTGAAAAATTCCTTATCTAAAAAATTAAAAAGGCCCCGTCAGAGTCTCCCAAAATGGCTCCCCGAAGGAGTCTCCCTCCTTAAGGAGTCCCTAAAGTAAACCCAACTCACTACCCATTGACTCCTGTCTATATATTTCAACTTGATATATAACTATTGTCGTCAAATCTGACTGATGTCGTCAGTCTGTTATTAATACCACATATCTCACAAGATAGACGAGTGATGATCCCAACTCCTTGGTAGCTAGCTGTTTCATCCTGCAATTTATCGCATATGTTAGTACATATAATGGGCACACAGCATACACTGTGCGAAATGCGGTGGTAATAAATATCAAAGAGATGGCTACTTTTATGGCAATCGATTGCAATTTTCGTGCAGTGAATGTTAGCGGAGAGATTATGGGTATGTAGCTATCACCAGGACCACCAGGACCTGTCCTGGAAACCATCTCCTCCTGCTCATCTGAAGCTTATCGCACATTCGTCTTGTGCCTCCGTCGTGCCTGGTGCAAGGAATCACGTCGCACAGCTGCTACTCGCTCGCTATCAACTTTCCCGCTTCGATATAAGGAGTGTGCCTCCTGCTGGTGCTCCTCCTTCTCCCCCTCCTCCTCCGCGGGCATCCTTATCCCCATTCTAGACACCTCGACGCCGCTTTAAAGTCAATTGAGTTGCCACTTGGCATACATTTTCCTCGTCTTCATGGTGGGTTTTCCTCTTTTATGGCTAAGAAAATGGTTAAGATGCCACATACTGTGATTTAATATATCAACTGTAGAGATTTTACAATGTTATTTTAACTTTATCTCTGATAAATCTTTAAATTATTAAAGATATAAGTTGCATTTCTGGGTTTAAATAATTTTTTTAAGAGTTTCTTAAAGTTTCTTTAAGTTAAAACCATTTTTGCTGCCTGGCCACTGATTGATTTTAAATTCCTTAACAGTTTGAACCAAGGCCTGGTCCACCTCTGGCCAGGATCATCCTCTGACTGCTCCTACTCCTGCTCCTGCTCCTGCTACTCCTCTTGTAATCTTCATTCCGATTGCCACCTCCTTTGCGTGCTGCCATCGGAGTCTGCTTTTGGGTGATTTAGCCAACTGCCATAAATATTTTATTACTGTACAAGGCGCACACCCCACACACACACAACACACCCATACAGCCTGGTGTTCAGGGGTGTAAAGAAAAACATAAAACTGTGATTTTGGAATGGGAAATGGCCCTGGAGGTGGTGTTGTGTGTATATTGTTGGCTCTTAGCTCATGGCTCATGGCTCATTAGCCAAGTCAGTTTGCTGAAAGAACTTTAAGCTTAAGCCCGGGCTTAAAGTCCAACCTCAGAGAGCGTTGAAATTACGAGCTGGATCTGGAGAAGTGAGCTGAGAGCTTAGTCCAGCAAACTGGCCAAAACTATAATTACAATATCATACAGTGAAAAGTATTTTTATTGAGATTTAAGGGGTTCTAATATATACAAAAATTGTTTTTATGCTTTTTTATATACTTTTTCCCATTAATTTAATTATTTCTATAAGTAATTGGATTTATATATTATTTATTAAAACATAACTTTGATTTTCAAACTTTTGAAAACCCAAAAACAATTGAATTAAAATTTTAGAACCTTAATAAATTTGTATACTAAATTTAAAAGTAAAAAATACTTAAAATAATTATAAATTTTTAACAATTTTAACAAATAAAAAATTGAAAAAAAAATTTGAACATTTTTTCTGGGATAGTATTATATTATATTAAATTTATTCCATTAAAGTCCCTCATTTTTACTTGCTGTGTAGCCTCAACCTCGATTAAAATGCATATAAAAGTGTTTGTAATTAGTAAAATATAAGAGGAAAATATGGAAAGCAAGGACTAAGCATTATTTATGAAATATTTTTTTTTGAAGAATTAAATTTGCATTGACCTACACACAACACACAACTCGGTTTCCACAGTGTTTGTTCCCAGGTCAATGACCCAAGTCAAGACAAAACCAATCGAAAGCGGACTGAAAGACCTAACGTAACCCAAATAAATTCAATTTGAACTGCGAACTGCGAGTCAGAGTCGCAGAGCAGTGAGTGGCAACCTGGCAAAACAGGAGGAGCCAGCTGCTGCAGGGCACATTACTCAACGCATTACTCATACGCCCCGTGTGCGGTGCTCCCTGGAGAGCCCTTCACACGCAAAATCATTGACGGCGCTGAAACAGGTTGTTCCTTCTCTGTAACTCTGTCCCCACAAGCTCCAGCGTCAGCGTCTATGAAGAGCAAAATAAATATAATAAAAATGGTATGAAAACACCGCAAGCCAAACAATAAAACAATGCGAGCGAAGCCGCCGAAAACCCTGAATCCCTGACCTCCTGAACCAAGAATACAATGCAAGCCATAAATAAGGCGAAACTTGGGGGAAAAAAAACGGGAGGGAAACGGATCGAAGGAGCTTAAAGAAAAAGAGAAAACTAAAGGGAAAATCGAAAAGAGAAACCAAAGTCTGAGGATACACTTAAGCTTTGGCAGGTGACTAATAAATAGAAAGCGATTCATAAAGATTTCATTATTAAATTTAAAAAATAAAGCAAATAATAATAAGAAATCAACAATTAAAATAAAATTCCCGAATTCAATTTTTTGATTGTAAATTCTTTAATAAACATTTAAGATAAAAAAAAACATTAATTGAAATTTTATTATTGTACCCTTGCAGGGTATTATAATTTCAGTCAGAAGTTTGAAACGCAGTGAAGGAGACGTTTCCGACCCTATAAAGTATATATATTTTTGATCAGCATCAACAGGGGAATCTTTCTAGATATGTCAGGAAGCAATCGATTTTTTGGCCATTTTCGCAATATTTTATAAGGGGTTACATCATTAAAATTTTTGATTTTGATAAAAAATTGAATTTTCAAAATTTTAAAATGAAGTATGCAGATTTATTAACTGTAGAAAATCTTGCACAGAACAGTTTTCCGATTTAAAATTAATGCTCTTTTGGCCGAGTTATGATATTTTTAATTAAAAAAAAATTAAGAAGTTTTTTAATATAAAAAATCAGATTTTATAATACAAAATAATATTTTTCTTAGTCAAGGAATCATTTCCGACCCCATAAACCATATATATTCTTGATCAGCATCAACAGGGGAATCTTTCTAGACATGTCCGGAAGAAATCGATTTTTTGGCCATTTTTGCGAAATTTGATAAGGGGTTACATCATTAAAATTAGCGAAAATGGCCAAAAATTTTGATTTCTTAAAATTTTAAATTTGGTATGCAGTTGTTTTAAATTAATAAAAACTAACACAAAACTGCTTTCCGAATCGAAATTAATGCATTTTTGGCTTAGTTATGATATATTTTAATTGTTACCTGTAAGGGTATACAAACTTCGTGTTTCGAAGTTAGCTTTCTTTCTTGTTAAAAATCAGTTATTAAAATTAAAACAATAAATGAATAAGTGATTTTTAATTATTTAATTGCAGTTGCGTAAAATTTATTAATTAAAATAAAATAATTTACCATGTAAAATACTACAATAAAAAGTCTCTAACAAAATTACACCAATTTAAAAAATTTTTTAAATGTAAACTAAAAGTAAAAGCCAATAAAATTTCTTAAAAAAAAAGCAATTAAAATTTACCAATTAAAATGTTAAATTTGAAATAAAATTAAAAATTTCCCATTAAAATTGACAATTTAAAACTCGCCATTAAAAAAAAAATTCAAAATACAACTCAACAACCAAAATTCACCAATGGTTTTTGTACTTTTTATTCACCAGATAAAATTATTCCAAAAATAATATAATGTATAAAAATTGGTAAATAAACTAACTCTTTTAATTTGTAATTCCAATAAGTTTGTAAAAAAAAACTCCGATTTGGGTAATCGGGTAATTTGGGTAATTAATAAAAAAAAATACTTCAAGTCCCACAATACCCATTGAAATTCTTGCAGTGTGCCGATAACCTGTACATTTGTATTTTACTCACCTATTCATTAGGATAATAATAGTAAAATTTAGTCAAGTATTTCACTCTCCTGATTTATACGACCAACTATTTCCCGAAAGTCGAAGGGAGGCCGTAAGGCTTTGATGACCACCTGTAAAGGCCATAACTTTTGGCAAACTGATTTGAGGGCGGAACGAGCGAATTTGTACAAATAAATCGCATCACAAACTTCTTAAGTACATTTCGAGATAGTTTAGCTGCCAAATAGTACTAGTGGGGTCTGGTTGGTGGCAGCCCCTTAACCCATGACCGACGACCCCAAAAGCACCCGCTTTAACCCCCCCTTGAGGCCGCGCGTTGTCACAACAACAGGCCAGGGCGAAAATCGAATAAGAGCCACGCCGTGAATCTGATTACACGGAAAGTGCCACGAACGAACGAAAAATTCGATCACGTAAATTGAGTTTACACTTTTATTTTTTTTTTATTATTTTGTTCTGGGAAACCTGGGTAAAATCCAGTTGGGAAAATCGTGCAAAGGGAAATATTTTGCGGCGGCACGTCTACAAATGTATTTGCTCAACTCTCGTGTATATTTGCCTTTGACTCGTATTTGTTGTTATTGTTGTTGTCGAATGGCCCCGAAACGGCTAAAGTCAAATCGAGCAAAGGCTAAAAAAAAAAAGGGGATAAAAAGACGAATCAGGGAACGTTTAGGTTCAAGTTCATTTGGTAAGAGAAATAATCTTGAAATAAGTTATTTAGGGGATTTGGCAATAGATTCAAGACTATCTTTGAGGGACGTGATCGTGTAAAGTTCGGTTTATTTATATAATTTAATCAGTTTTTTGTGGTTTAAGATTAACGTATTTTATATGAAAAATAGTAAGGCACACAGCGACGATCTAGAAAGTTGTAAAAAATGTTAAAAATTGAGATTCCAATTATTAGTATTCAATTTTTAAGAAATTAAATATAAAAAAAATTTTTTTTAATTTAAAAACAATAGAAAGTTGTAAAAAAGTTTTTAAAAAGTGAGTCCCTTTTTAAAACCTAAAATAAAAATTGGGATTCTTATTGGTATTTAATTTTAAAGAATTGAAATATATAATTTTATTTAAAACAAATATTTTAAAAATTTAAAAACAAGAACTTACTTAATTTTTTCCATTTAATCTTCATTTCAAAAAATTTAAAATTAAATTTGAAGCTTATTAAATTTTTCAAGCCAACAATAATTAAGCTTTAAATACGCCTCATATCCTTCGCTGAGAAAGGAGGCAAGGCAAAAGGTCCCCACCATCTAATTAACCTTCGTAAGCTGCTCTTATGATTTATATTTAGTACCTTTTAGTATTTTTTTTTTTTGTCGTTTTCTATCCTCTGGCTCCTTTTCCCTTCCGAATGTGTGAGGCACTCGAGATCCTCTTCGCTCGCACCAAACAAATCATGGCAATTAATTTAAATTTAATTTCACACCGCTCTCACTCTCTCTAGAGCACTTATTTTTTTTTTATTTTCCCTTTCGGTTGTAACCCATTTCATTTCTGTTTTTCCGCTTCCGCCCCAGGATTTATTTAAAGGGATTTGTCCTCTTGCGCGACATCGCGCGCCGTAATTTCATTTGTCCGTGCGCATATGCCCCCTCTCCCTCCCCCTTGGAAAATCTCCACTCCCCTTGTTCATCTGGAAGAGGAGGGGGAGCGAGTGGAAAAAACGGCATTAACGCTGGCCAGGACTCCCGATTCCGTTCCCTGTCCCACTTCCATTCGAACACTGTCAGGACATCTCGTGTGCGTGACTCATTTACCTACGCCAGCGGCACATTATTGAGTTCAGCAAAATAGGAGTGCTTTTTGTTAAAATATATTTGAGCTTAATATTAATTTGCTAAATATTCTTTTAATAAAAATTATTAATTGGGCATTGCTTTTATTAATTAACCAAATTAGTTGAGCAACGCAAAGAGGATTTGAGTCAAAAGAGTTATGAAAATCGTTGCTCTCATGCTCTCTTCAATTTCTTGTAACAGGAGAACAGAGAGCGGGAGAGCTAAGCTGATAAGGAGTGGAAATAATGAGTCATTAAGTTAATGAGTAATCAATGCTCTCATAAATTGTCCGTCTCTACATTTCCTATAACTAGCGAAGAGAGAACGGGAGAACTAAGCAAAGCTTATGAGCTGATCGGTGCGATGAGTGGAAATATTGTCATTGAGTGAAAATATGAGTCATTGAGTTAAAGAGTAATCGATGCTCTCATGCTCTTATAAGTTGTCTGTCTCTCCATTTCCTATAACTGGCTGAGAGAGTCCAGGCCGAGAGAGCTAAGATGAGCTTATGAGCTGTTCTGTGCGATGAGTGAAAATATTGGCATTGAGTGAAAATATGAGTCATTGCGTTAAAGAGTAATCAATGCTCTCATGCTCTCATAAATCGTCCGTCTTTACATCCTGTAACTAGCGAAGAGAGAGCTGGAGAGCTAAGATGAGCTTATGAGCTGATCTGTGCGATGATTGAATTGAGTGAAAATAATGGTTTACTCCAAAAGCATTCCTGCTTCTGCTGGCTTCTGTTCGCCTGGTGCCCAGAAATCGAGCATTTAATTGAATATGGACTTAAACATATCAAGATTTAAGCCTGGTTATATACATATACACCTCCAACGGATGGTGTTTGACCGAGCAGGGCCCTGAACACAGAGTACATTTTTGCGAATTTCCCTCTTTGGTGGCTTGCAACCGCGGAAAAGTCGCTTTAATTAACAGTTAACGGCGGCGCCGCAGCTTTAATCGATCTGAGATGCCAATTTTCCGGACAGGAAATTGCATCAACTGGGAGAAGAAAAAAAAAAGAACAGAGGGAACTTTTCTGAAATTCTCTCTTTTCGGAAAATAAAAGGCAAAATGGTCAACAATGTGCATTAAATATACATAAGGTATATGTATATATGGCCAGGGTTTTTTTTTTCGTGTTTTGCGTTGCCGAAAGTCCCAAGAGCAATTTCCACTTAAAATGCAATTACAAACATTTGCCGAGTGCTTTTCCTTGCGCAAGTAGCCAGGAAAAGCAGGACCTATGGCGACCATTAAACCCCTTTCATCCTGCCGAATCCTTCCATCAAATGGGCCAAGCCAACACATAAAAATGAATATTTATTGCCGGATTAGTCCGTTTATTCAAGATCGAAATCTACTCTCCATAGAGAGAGAAATCTTTTGGAATTTCCCGCTTTCTTTAGTTTTCATTTATTCTATTTTTCCCTGCCCAGCAAATATTACTTTTAATCTCTCGAATAAAGTTTAGTGCACGGCCCTAAAACGATTTTATTTGCATAGTCTGTGTGTGTGGTCTGTGCCTTTGTTTATGAATTTAAAAGGCAGAGTCTGAGGTTGGCATGCCCACTAACACTATTATTCTTAATCTCTCGAATAAACTTGATTGCATGTCCCCCGGGCATTTGTATTTGCATTTATGACTGACCACTTAAGTTGCGGATTTAGGAGTGCGTGGGCTCTTGGGTCAAGAACATTCATAAATTGGAGACAATGTCCTTTTTTATTTCTTATTTTTAGAAGCTGAGGAGACTATTTTGATTATTTCAAATATTTAATGTTTTTTTAGGGAAATCTAGATAATTTATTAATTTAAAAAAAATAAATAAATTCAGCAAAAGAAGAACAAAAGTAAAGAAAAATAAGTCTAAGATTCTATTACTTATATTTTTAAATTATATTTAATTAAAAAAACATTTAAATATATTTTATATACAAATTTTCAAGTATCATTCCCTAGAATTCCATCATAATTGAACATAATCCTTTACTTGTGGATTGCCCAGAGCTTCCATAAAAAATAAAAAAAAAAAAGAGAGGAAAAGAATAAAGGACACGACATGTCCTGGAGCCAAATAATACACATACATCGCAAATAAAGTGGCAGGAAAATGAAGCAAATAACTGAAACGACAACGACAGCGGCAACGATGGCAATAATAACGAGAATATAAAATGCATAAAAATGTATATAAAAGATTGTTTGGGAAATTGTAAAAATGCAAATTAAAATGCGCCCAAAAGCCAAAAAGGACCTAGGACCAGGACCAGGAACAAAAACATAACCTATCAACAGCAGCAGCACCAGCAGCAGCAGAGACGACAGCAACAACAGCAATTTAGTCCTGAAAAATACAAGGACTTTGCGGCCTGTTTGATGGAGAGAAAGGATATATTTCTTTAAATAAATTTGTTTTTTAATTCAAAATTTAAAATTATTAAATCCTTTTGGCAAGAAATTTCCTATATACAATATATATTTTATTTTTACTTTCCAAATGTAAAGGGTATTCCAAAGTTGCCACTTTTCAAATGCCTTTATTTTATTCCTTTTAGACAAACATTTTTTATGGTTGCCACGTAAAATAAAAGGAAAACAAAAAAATATGCATAGCACAGCGACTTCTGTGGCACTGCAGTAAATCAAAAAGTAGGCGGAGCTAATAAAGAGCCGGGAAGAAAAAACGCAAGTGAGAAAATGCGACCAGGTGGATAGTCTCATTACCATACCTGCCTTTAAAAAAATATATATATGTATATGGGCATATATAGACCCGTATTCACAGGTGAATTTTAATGGGTCAGACGGTGGTTTTTGGGAAAAGAGTATAAATAGAACAGGAGAGAAGCTGACGCTGCTTGAAAATATCCTTAATACAAAATAAATAAATACGTTAATAAATTTGTTAAAGAATATAAAAAGAATGAGATATAAAGAAAGATAAATAGAAATATAGATACATGGATTAAAAGATAAAAATAGATAAATAGATAGATTGATGGATAGATATATAGACAGATATGTAGATATGTATCCAGATAGATAAATAGAGAGATAGATGAAAAAATCCCTTGCCACATTCTCACCTGAAAACAAGCCTCTCCATCTTAACCCCTTAACGCACCTGCATAAATTGTGGTGTTAAGCTCCCCTCGTGTGAATGGCATCCGCCAGCTGTCATCCGTTCGATCCAAATAGATAGCAGGTTGCCTTTATTTGCATTTCGCATTTTATATATTTTTATACATATCTAGATATTTATTTCATAAAAAGCAAAGGCAAAGGCAGCTTAAAGCCTGCTTTGAGGGATTTTCAGCTGGGGCAAAATATTTATGCATGTGCGTGTGTCCACTTGTGGAATTATTGCGGAAATATCCAAAGCAAGGACGAAAGGATTTGCATTTCCTGTGCCTGGAAAGCCGCCACCCCTTTTGCGTTTCTGCTTTTCTGCTTTGCTGTTGCTTTTTGCACTGATTTTGCTCTGCTTATCAGCAGCTGCCACGCCCACATGCACAGGCCCCTTTGTTGGATTTTTAACCAAAGTACCAAAGGTGTGTGTTGTTGTGTGCGTGTGTGTGCTGGCAAAAACGACAAAAGCCGGCAATAAACATTCAAGAATCAAGGATACTCAAGACTAGTTTTTAGACCCAACAAATATCCATTAGTGCTTAGTTGATTTTTAGTAATAAATTAATTATTTAACGAAAGAAAGAAATACTTTTAGGAAATAGAAATATGAAATAATATTTTTCAAGAATTTTCTATGCTTAATAATTCCAAAAAAAAGCATTTTCTATAACTGTTTCAAGCTCATTTTTTAAGAAATCCCACAGGTAATACCCTTTCCTACCTTCACCCTTAGCTTTAAACCTTAACATCATCCTGTTTCTGCTAAATCCTTTGGTGCTGAAAATCGATAAGAAAGCAAATTAAAATTGCCTTATGAATGCGGCATATGCTGCTCGTGCTTTGTGCTTCGACAAGTGCCTGCCTCTGCGTCTTCGTCTCCATTTGCTAAGCTGTGGCAACAGACCAATTGAATCGTCATCAACAACGTAGGAAAAACAGGTGGGGAAAACACAGGTGGAACAGTGAGTTTTCACTGAGGGATTCTTTGGTAAGTGGGATCACAATGCGATCAGCTGTGAAATCCTCTCAAAATGTTTTCTTTCTTTTTTTTTGCTTTTGGCATTAAATCAAAAAAAGAGGCCCTCATTTGGCGTGCCAGCGGCATAATGTAAATCGAGAGACATAAGCCAGGTGAGCCAGGGCAGCATTTATATAAATTTATATTTAAAACGTGCTTTTAGAGGGGAAAGCAAGAGGTTAAGGATAAAGGGGATATAATATATATTTTTAAAAAATATAATATATATTTTTCAAAATATAAAATATATTTTTAAAAAATATATATACATTTTTAAGATTATTATATACCTTAAAATATATATTATATATTTTAATACTTATTTTTATCTATATATTTTTAAATATTTATTTTTATGTATATTTAAAAAAAGTAAGTGTCTAGATTTAAGTATTTTAAATATATATAAAAAAATAAATACTTAATATCTTACAAACTGTCTAAATATTTTCATAATTTCTTAAACAATATTATTCATAAAAACTTTAAAAATATTTATCCAGGGGAACTCAACCCCCTGGGCAACCCCTAATGACACGCCACTGTTGGATTTACTGGATGCATGGCACCCTGCCACTTCACATGTGTCGCTCACGACTGTAACTCTGACTTGGCGGGTTATATATGGTGTGGGGTATATGTGGGGTATATGTGGAGTATATGTGGAGTGTATGTGGGGTGTGTGTGGGGTGTATGTGGGGTGGGTGTTTGGTGTGGTGTGCCTTGTGGTGCGTGTTCGCCACACCAGAAAAATAAAATGACTAAATAAAACAAGAAAGAAGCTAACTTTGGTTAGCCGAAGTTTGTATACTGAATTTAATATATTAAAAGTTTATAATTTTTGTCAATTTTTGAGAGTTTAAAAATTAAAAAACTTTAAAAATGTTTTTCAACAATTTATGATTTATAGGGTTGGAAATGACTCCTTCGCAAGCCAGCTTCTGGCTAAAATTATAATGCCCTGAAATTATAATACCCTAAAAGGGTATTAAAATAAAAGAGTGTTGGGGGGAAACTGGGGAATTTATTTGAGTTTTTACTTTGACTGAAATTTGTCTGAAATCTGCATTAAGATTTCACCCGATGACATTTTGTCTGTGCGAAAATCACATTTTTATATACTTATATATATATATTTTTTTTTTATATATATTTGTAGGTATATATATTTTTTTTGTATTACTTTCCAAGGGCCATGAGTTGCAGAATTTAAGAGGACGCACAACTTGTACAAGAGAAATGCCTTTGGCCGGGGCAACATCTGCGGGATTTGCAGTCTTTTGACACTCGAGAATGAATGATATGTTTTTGGCCCCAATTGGGAATCGCAAAACGATTAATCTCAGCGGGTCGCATGTGGGCTAACCAATAACCTGAAACGCGACCTTGACCCCAAACGATGATGAACCCAAGCAGGTATTGACCAGAAAACAAATGTACAAACCCAAATATACATACAAAAAATTTAAATTTAAATAAAATAAATAGTTACTAATTAATAAACATAAATAACAATAAATAAATAAATTATATGATATATAATCCCAGACTTTCACTTAATTCTTAGGCTTCCTTTATTTTTCTAAATTTATTTAAGGGTCACTCCTACTTTTCTTTCTCTCTAGGCAACAAATAAATTGCGCTAGCCTAAACAAAAGCGAAAATTATGAGGGGGTAACAGAAGAAAAAAAATACAAAAAAATGAAAAACCGAGACAACAAGTTGAATTGCCTGCGGGCGTCCTGTTTTTCGTCCTGTTGCAGTGTTCTTGGGCTTTCCCTCTCTCTCTCTGTCTTTTTATTTTAGGATTTTTGCACGTGAAAAGCCATTTGCACGCAATGCCGCATAATAGAGCAACGGCATGTCCTGCCCCCCAATTTGGACGCTAGGAACGCTTTTCCAGGACGCTTTTCCCCACTGCTTTTCGAGCAATTTGCCTGCAATTTGCTTCTGTTATATTTTTTTATTTTTTTTGTCCCTCCGCCTACTTGCAAATTATCTGCAATTTCATTTCGCGCGCAAAACCCAAATTAACGAAACGTAAGCGAAAGTGAAAGTAAAAGTGAAAGTAAGGACAAAGGAAACGCGACACGGTCAGCGCTGAAAAGTAGGCAGCAGCAAAACGACAATAAAGAGAGAGTTTCCATCTAAATAAAAAATACAATTTAGGGATTATTTTATCTATTTTTGGGATAAGTCTAAAATATAAACCCTTGGAAACCCTTAAAAACACAAAAAACACACACCAGAAAACCTTTTTTTTTAATATTAAAAACCAAATTTACGAATATTTAATATTATAAAAAAAGTTTAAAAATAATATCCTTTCGCCTAACAGCAACTTTCTTAACATTGTAATTAGAGAAAATTATCGAAAATAATCGATTTAAAATCGATTTTGACACACAAAAATATTTGAAATTTAATTTAAATATTATTTTTATGATATATAAATAATATATAATCATATTATATATATAAATTAAAAAAATAAAATATTTTCCATTTAATATAAATAAATAAAAATAATAAATACTTAAGTATAAATATTATTTTCCCACTCAACTACATGCTCTTCAGTTAAGGACCTCTCCCATTTCAGCTAGAAAAACCGTTCAGCGCTTGCCAAACGGCAAGGACATGTACAAATTAAATAAGAAATTATTTGGCCGTCTCCGTCCTAGTTGCGGAAATGAATGATTTATGAAGCAAAGGAGGCGGAGGAGGTGGAAAAGGAGCAGGAGGAGGCGTGAGCAAGGCTGACCGACGGGCGTCGTAATCCTTTTAGCGCTAATTTATTTAATTCCGCTAAGTCGAAGGCAAACAAAAATCAATTTCCAGCAGTTTTTTTTTTCTTTATGCTCCTGTTTTCAGCATTCAGCCTTTCGCCTTTCGCCTTTCGGCTGGCTCTAAAAATTAATTAAACGACAGGCAGCGCAAGAAAAGGAAATTTGCGTAAAAATGCCAACAACAAATACATTTAAGTCACACCAAGTCCAAGGCGGGGGGATTTGTAAATGAAGTCAGCGAAATGGAAACTTCTTCTTCTCCATTTTCTCATTTTTGTTTTCATTTTTAATGCAAAAATTTACATTTAACCCAAAGTTTTGCCGTGGACAAATGTCCGTTCATTTGTCTTAAATCATCAAATTGGAAACGGCGGAAAATCCAATTTGAGGTCCACAAACACAGAGCAGGCATATCCTGGGACAGAAGGACATGGACAGGGACGACGACAGGTAACAAAGCGCTGACCAAGAATCAAATGTTCAACATAAATCCACCAGCAGCTTGTTGCAGGATGTGTGTGTGTGTGTGTGGGTGGTGGGTGTGTTGTGTGCCCTGTGACGAGGGTGAGAAATCAAATAAGCCAACGGAGAAGCAAAAGGATTCCGCTCAGGATTCCCAAACGAATAAAATACATTTCCAAACGCATTTTAATACATTTTCACCTCAAATAGTCGCCTGATAGAGAGTGTGTGTGTGACAACACACAGCCGCAAAATAATAGTTGTTGTTCAAATTAACATATAAATATATAAATAAATAAAATATAATATATAAATATATAAAATTATTTATCTATCAAAAAACCAATTTTAATATTTACCCATATTTTATATATATTTATTTTAATATTCATCCTTATGTACACAAGTGTAAATGGCCAAAAGGAAGCGAAGGAAGCGAAGGAAGCAAATTTGAAGCTCATTATCATGCTCATTTCAATATCAATTTCCGTGCGTTGACATGAGAAATCCTTTTAGACATTTCCCCAGAAAGGGTTTTTTTTTTGTTCTTCCCTTCACTACAGTGCACCCTCGCTGCCAGGGACCGTGTCAAATCGATGGCTGCCCCGGGGGAAATTGGGATATGTACTGTGCGAGTCGATGGTGTCGGCCACATTAGCATAATTCCGTGAGGGAACCGAGTCCGATGCCAATGGGCCGCAATATATATTTCTTTTTGTCGTTTTTTGTTTTGTTTTTTTCGTAATTTTCTTGTGCATTTCCTATGTGTCACACTGAAGGGGCAAATCAAAAGGGAATGCGATGGAAAGAAAGGACTACATCGAAAATGGAAATTTATCCTTTGGCTTTAAAGATAATGCACAGCCAGGAGAAGAGATGGGTAAGAGAGAAAGAGAGAATTTAGAGAGGGAATTTGAATTCTTAAAGCCAAGACCTTAAAATATATAAAAATTATATTATAAAACCATTAGTTGCAGCTATTTTATAATTAAAATCATAAAATGGACGTCCTGTGAGTTAGAAAGTAGTAAAAAATATAGATATATGGGTATAGTATCGATAACTGACATTAAAGTCTATATATAAACCTATATTTTAAAGATATTTGTAGAATAAATTGATATTCCTTGAACCGATATCATGGGAAACAAGAAAATTTTGATATAAATTATAACACCCAGCAAGGGTCTACAAATTTATACAAAATATTGATAATATGTAACCTGAAAATCACCAAAACTTGCAACGAAATCACTCACAGATCTATTAGGTTTCAATAGTTTTTATTTTTTAAACCAATGGTTGGTTTTTTGGAGTAAGTAAACATTAGTTGTAATGAAAAAAAATAGAGAAATACATTAGCGTTATAAGTATGTTTGCTGTTTGTATGTTATGTGTTCTTGTTTCGATTTGTTTCTTTTCTTCTTTTATGTTTTTTTAAATATTTTGTGAATACTTGCACAACCGCAAACAGTTCCGGGCGATGTTGCTGCCTGTTTCGGTTGGTTTGACGACGCGGGTTGAGTAGCAGGCGGTGCATTAACTTGGTTAACGTGAGAGTTTAAGGCGACCAAGTTCTACTAGCCCTTGAG
Source organism: Drosophila kikkawai (assembly GCF_030179895.1). Lineage (NCBI taxonomy): Eukaryota > Metazoa > Arthropoda > Insecta > Diptera > Drosophilidae > Drosophila > Drosophila kikkawai. The sequence goes on from NC_091733.1 coordinate 22,641,126, forward strand.
GCTGGTCATGCCCGCACGCATCACCTCGTCGACGAGCAGCAGATTGCTGGCAATGATCGAGCACGAGTTGAGGATCTGTTTCTTCACAATGTAGTTGTCGTAGACGCCCAGATCCACTGGCTTCATGGGCTCACCGGTGGCAATGTCGAGACCGACGAGATCTGGATTGAGGCGATCCTCCACCGTCAGCTTGACAATGGTGTCCTGGGCATCGTAGCCACTGTTGACGGCCAGCGTCTTGGGTATGACGAGCAGGGCATCGGCAAAGGCCTGCACGGCCAAACGGGATTTGCCCTTGATGGTTTCCTTAAAGGCCACCAGTTCATTGTAGGCGCGCACCTCAAAGGCACCGGCGCCGGGCACCAGAGCCTTGTCCGCAATGGTATTGTTAATGGCCCGCAGACCGTCCCTGATGGCATCCTTGATCTGGGTGATGGTGTGCTTGTTGGGGCCCTTAATGAGGATCGTCACGGACAGGGGATTCTTGCAGTCCTCGACAAACGTGTACTTGTTCTCGCCCAGAACATGCTCGTACACCACACCGGCATAGCCCAGATGCTCCTCCTGCAGATCGTCGAACGAGTTCATGGCAGTGCCACCACAGGCCAGAGCCAAACGCTCCATGTTGCGACGCTTGGCACGACGCAGCGCCAGGATGCCCTCCTTGGCCAAAGCATCCAACGAGATGGGATCGATGCCCTTCTGGTTGATCAGCACAAAGGTCTTGTCGGTGCCGTCGCACACGGAACGCTTCAGTTCGATCACCTTCTTCACGCGCTGATCGATAAAGTCACGCTCGGCGCGCACAAAGGCCTCACGCTCCTCGGCGGTCTTGTAGAAGAATCCAGAGTTGACCTCGGCCTTCTCGTACTCCAACGACACGTTGGCTGTCAGGATGTAGGCATTCTCCAGACGCTTAGGCATATCGGGATGGCGGGCGCCATGGTCCATGACCAGGCCACGCACCAGCTGGGTGTCGGTGTCGGTCTTGTGCTGCATTTCCATCAGCTCGACCATATGGAGATCCACCGGCTTGTTCTTATCGCTGCTAGCAATGGTCAGCACGGCATCCACACACACCTCGGTGAGGAGATCGGCCAGACCTGGATGCACCTTGGTCTTCAAACTGGTATTGGCAATCTCCACGAGACTCTTCTTGCTGATCTCCACGGGCACCTTGACCTTCTCGAGCACCTCCAGTGCCTTGTCACGTGCCTTCTCAAAGCCCTCGGTCATGATGCGTGGATGTAGACCCTCCGACAGATAGATATCGGCCTGCTTCAGCAGCTCTCCAATCAACATCACCGTGGTGGTGGTACCATCGCCAGTGGAATCATCCTGGGCGGTACTGGCCCTGGCAATCATCGAAGCAGTGGGATGCTGGATCTGCATCTCGTGAAGGAGCACATTGCCGTCCTTGGTGATTTTGATGTCGCCGGCGCCAGACACCAGCCTGCGAAGGTTCCAGAACAAACATGAGTAAACGTGAAGCACGTGAGCGTTTAGGTCTTGTTTTCTCAGACACCAAACCTTGAAACTCAAGTATTTTGACCATTCCAAACATAAATAAGTCCTAACTAGCACAGTTTCATTGAAAGAATTTAGCTAAAACTAATAGAAAACATAAAAAATCACTAATTTCTTGTTTTAGCTTTCAGATGCTGCTATCTCTTTCTGGCCTACGATGACGCATGCCGCCAAGTTCAAGTCTAACCTCAAACTTTCGGCAGACGCAGCTGCTAGGAAAACGCTTGTCTTGGGCTGTATTTTCTTGAATTTTAACTAAAACTCCTGTCACATTGGAACGGGGCTGGTAATAGTTATATATTTATGCTGTTTTACTCACATCTTGACGGTTCCCTTGGGTCCCAAATTGGTGCGCATCACATCCTGCAGTCCCTTGGCGGCACTGATGTTGATGGCCAGGGCCTGGGCGGCGCGGGCGAACTCGGCCTTGGGGTTCAGCAAGCTAATCGAAGCCATTGTGTATGGGATTTAGTCAATTACTAAGTTTATTGAGTGAATTAAAGCGAGAAAAACTAAAACACGCTGAATGAGCCGACGAAATCAGAAGACAATGTGACCAGAGGCAGAGCAAGGGGAAAACGGCACATAATAGAGTATGACCAGTGTAGCTAATTTCTGTTTTTTTTTTTGTAAAAGTTATACATTTAGCTACTTCTTTTTAGCCATTTTTTCATTTAAACTTGTTTATATTCTTATTTTTGTTTAATAATAATAATAAACATAAAACTCTAAATCTATTAACCTTTTTGCCAAACTACTTTTCCTTGGGATAGTTGGCAGCACTATATCGTTATCGATACCACATCATCTCTCGATACCGATAAGCAAACAAAATACAACTGTACGCTCTAATCCCATCTCTAAACAACACCAACACCAAAAACGGCAAAGTTTTTTTTATTGGCAATAATTATTTAAAAAAGAAAAGCGAGAACAGGAGAATCCAGCTACCGAGTGCCGTGCGCTGCGTACCCCGAGGCGATACCAGAAATTAACTGCTTGCGTGTGCCCCGGGACCGGACCACAACCGGATCGCAGGCGGCGCCATGAGTGTGCTGGCGTATCCACGTACCAACGATGAGGAGATTTTCCGACACTGCGGCAAGGACTGCGGGGTGGTTACGGCCACCGAGGACTTTCAGTATTTCGCCCTGCGCTGCATATTCTGCAGCGAGAAGTTCCTCTACTTTGACTCCTTCATGGGGCACATGCAGACGGCGCATCTGGGGGATCAGTCTGTGGCGAATCCAGCCGAAGCCGCCGCCGCCGTTGGTGCCTCCTCAACGGCCGCTGGCGGCGGCGGCGGCGGTACATCCTCCTCCACCTCCAATTCAGCCAGCACTCTCCGGGGCCTGCATCTTGGCGATCCAATGTCGCTATCGGACGCGGGAAGGGAGCAGTTGCTGCCAAATTTTCATGAGATCGAAGACTTGACGGACGCCGATACAGCGCTGCTGGAGCCGCAGATGGTCATCAAACAGGAGCTGCAAGATTTGCCCTGCAGCGATGCCGACGAGGACATGGCTGATTCCGAGGCGGATTCCGAGGCAGACCACGACGACGACGATGACGACAACAACGAGGCCATACTGCCCGAGAGCGATGTGCCGGCGGTGAGCAGCAGCAGTGCCGGCGGCGGCCACAAGCCCAAGACGCGGATGAAGGTGACAAAGCCACGACAAACGGTAATGCCAAACGAGACGCCACTGATCATGGCCGATGCCGAGGGAGATGGTGACTCCTTTACGGACGATTACGGTGATCTGGACAACAGCTATATGGACGAAAACTCTGGCGAATATATGGATTATGGCGAGCCCTTTGAGCCAAGCCAGCTGTGCCTAGATTCCACGTTCCTTAGCTACGACGAGATGGTGGAGGAGTCCCTGCTGGGGGTGAGTTTTTGGCAGACAAACACCTCTAAAGATTCTCTTAATTATTCTAATAATTTCTTTTGATTTTCTTTGTTAACTAAAGCGCGATCGGGAGGTGACCATGCACATCAAGGACCGCAAAATGATCAAGTTCCTCATCCATTCGTACAAGCGCAATCCCTTCTTGTGGGACCACGGGAATCCCCAGTTTCGTGATCGCGTCAAGCGTGCCCGCTTCCTCGACTGGATCGTGCTGGAGTTCAAGAGCCGCTTTAATATCTCCCTGGCCAAGGATGCCATCACCCGAAAGTGGGACAATCTGCGGACAGTGTACAAGCGAGAGTGCAATCGGATGGCCTTGGAGAAGACCAACATTAGCACATTGTGGTACTTCAAGGAGCTGCATTTCCTCAACGAGGTCTACAGCTACAACGACAAGATGTCCGATGCCGTGGTCAAGGTGAGTTGGATTTTGGACTCCTCCTTCTTCTCCTACTAATTGCTTGGTTCACTTCATCACCCAACAGGAAACATCGTATCGTCGCCGTTTCTCGGCCATTTGGAATGACACCTCGACGGCCAAGCTACTCAGCATGGTGAAGCGTTACCAGTGCTTCTACAATCGCTTCGATCCTGATTATCGCAGTAAGGAACGACGCGGCGAGGGCCTTCATCAGATGGCCATGGAGCTGCAGCAACTGATCGATGTGACCACCATTCAAATCTCTAAGCGCATCTCGCAGCTGCGCTTTGATTACTCCAAACAGAAGATGGAGCGCCTGAATTGCGAACGCCATGGCCGTAAGTTTATTGCCAACTATATATACTACGATCAGATGCACTTTATGGACGAGGATATACCGCCGTTCAAGTGCCAGCACTGTCCGGAGATTGTGCAGACACTCCGAGAACTGGATCTCCACATGCTCAGCCATCAGCCCAGCCTGGGCGGTGGTTACTTTTGCAACATTTGCACCATTCAGTTTCACAATGCCGAGGACTTTGAGAGTCACAAGCAACTGCATTTGGGCGCCGGCAATGAAATCAAATTCAACTGTGAACTCTGCACGGCGAGCTTCCGGGAGAAGGCCAACTATGATGAGCACTTGCGGAGGCATAACGAGGAGCTATTCCTGCCTTCGCTGGCCATGAATCATAGCATTTTAGAGGCCGGCACTGCGGACGAAATGGAGGATGAGGCACCAGCGCCGCCGCCGCCGCCTACTGTCGGAGGTAGAGGTCGCAAGAGGAACGCTGCAGGTGCATCGAAATCATTACCAGCAGTGGACCTGAACGATGAGGAGGATGGCACAACGGCAGCGGGTAGCGATGTGGCCAAGCCTTATGGCTGTGAGGTATGCCACCGGAGCTTTGCAACACCGGGCCACCTCAATGCCCATCGGATTGTGCATCAGGATGAGCGCGAGCGGTGCTACAAATGCGACTATCCGCAGTGCAATAAATCGTTTGTGGCCCGCAACAGCCTGTTTGAGCACCTGAAGCAGCACTATAGCAACGAGGAGTTCAAGTGCGACATCTGCGGCAAGACATTCAAGTCCACGAAGAACCTGCAGAACCACAAGCAGATTCACGACAAGGTCAAGCGCTATGTCTGCCAGATCTGTGGCTCGGCCTTTGCCCAGGCGGCCGGCCTGTATCTCCACAAGCGTCGCCACAATCGACCCAATGGTGCTGTCGGTGCTGTGGGACGCTCCGGTCGTAGTAGTCTGTGAGATAGGGAGTGGGAGAGGGACAAGGACAAGGACAAGATCAAGGCAGCGAGCGTCGGTCGGGGTGGACGCGGAGGCGGAGGACGTGGCCGTGGTCGTGGTCGGGGTCGTGGGCGATATGTCAAATAGTTTTCTAAGCAACTCAAAAAGGCAGCTTTCCTTACATTTATACAATGATTGGTAATTGTACATGTAATTGGTTTTCATTGAGTGTATTTTGTATTTTTTTAAAACCTTAAATTGTAAACTGTAACCTGTAGCTGGTACTTAAAGCAAAACAAAGTATTTAACAAACATTTAGGCCTAAGCTAGACACACACACTTCCTTCCCTCCACAAGTTCCCAATGATTCTTGAGTAAGTTCAAAATGAAAGAGACGGCATATGATCAAGAGAGAAAGAGAGAGCTAGCTCTGTACTTACAACCCTAGTATATTTATAATATTATTTATAAGAATAAATATTAAACATTTCTGTGCCAATTTCACGTCCTTCTCCCAATGATTGTAATGTTAGCCATGTAAGAATTGTAAACACATTCCTTCCCCCGCGCTCCGGTAAGAGACATTCCACACATTACCAAGTATTTCGAAAGAGTATTCTATGTAACTAAACTTAACTTAACTTATATATACACACATAGAGCAGATAGCAAAGCCGACTAATTAATTAACTAAGTTACTAAGCGCCGCATAAACTGAGCCGTAAGCTTAAGGTCAGCAGGAGAAATAGAAACACAAAATATATGACCACAGTGCGTCCGCCAAAATGACTGAGAATCTGAGAGCAAGGCAGAGAGATTACAATTACGAGAGGCCCACAAAAACCTAGCCCTAACTCTTAATATATATTTTAAAGCTATTCTGTACATATGTAAGCTGTATTAACAGTAGATATATATACCTACGCAGGCTCCTTGGCAATATATACTGGAACTAGAGAGGAGATTTCCGCAGAGAAGCTTTCCCATTTTTAGGCCTAAGTTCGTATTTAGCACAATTTCGCAGATACCCGGAGGATCCTGCTCTGATGATTACTCATGCAAACTTTAAAAATAATACAAAAACAAAAAAATAGTAAAAGAAGGCAGCCAAAAATCCGCTTATCACTAAATGCTGATAACATGCCGGATCGAGGGGCTTTATTCAAAACAAATTGTGAAATAGTTAACACGAGGAGAAAGAGGAGAACGAGTCCAGAGAGACAGTTTGGAGGAGATTATCGGAACAAAAGTGCGCTTCCAGGAGACAAAATAGAGAGATCAACCTCAAACCTTAAATGGAAAACAAAAAACAAACAAAACAAGAAAGCAAAAAGAAACTCAACCCAAGGAGGAAACCTAAACTAAAATAAATAATAACTGAAAAAAACTGAAACCCAGGTAGCACTCTTAATGGATAATGAATATTTTATAGATCTAAGTGAAAGTCTTCTGAACTAAACTATAACTAAAGCTAATGTAAATTAACTGATTAACTGAGAGAAACAAACAACAAATCACAATTCTATTTATATCCTAGCAATATCGAATGAGATTTTAGTACGATACACACACACGCATATTCGAAGTATTCTCGAATAAATAGGTTTAAATAATTTAAAAGAAAACAAAACAAAAAAAAGAAAAAACAGAAGAAAACAAACCCCCTTTTATTCACTCGGTGACGTCGGTGGGTGGGTCTTATCACTATCACCCGGGGTTTATCTTTACAGTTTTGTTGCTGTCGCACGTCTAGACTCTCACGGAAGATGGACGCCATCCAAGGCGGAACGGGAACCCAGGAATTAAAATCTTCTCTCGTCGTCTCTCATCGCCGCGTGTGTGTTTTCTTTTCAAATAATAATAATATGTACTATATATATTTTTAATTATGTTTTGACGTCAACAAAAGTGTTGTGTCATGCTTACTCGGTAAACAGCGACTTTGTATGCTCATTTGGCATTGGTCTAGAGGCATAAAAACACGACCAAAGAGATCATAACTGAACTATAAATATTATATTATATATTATAATTGATAGATAGATTCTAGAATTTTCAGAATTTTAGAAATTTCAGTTTACAGAATTTTAGAAATTTTAGTTTATAGAATTTTCAGAATTTTAGTTTATAGAATTTAAGAAATTTTAGTTTATAGAATTTTAGAAATTTTATTTTATAGAATTTTGGAAATTTTAGTTTATAGAATTTTAGAAATTTTAGTTTATAGAATTTTAAAAATTTTATTTTTTAGAATTTTAGAAATTTTAGTTTATAGAATTTTCAGAATTTTAGTTTATAGAATTTTAGAAATTTTATTTTATAGAATTTTTAAAATTTTTGTTTATAGAGTTTTAGAAATTATAGTTTATAGAATTTTGGAAATTTTAGTTTATAGAATTTTAGAAATTTTATTTTATAGAATTTTTGAAATTTTTGTTTATAGAATTTTCAGAATTTTAGAAAGAAATAACAAATAATATTTAGATCAGGTTTGGGGCTACAAAAAGTTTATCTAAAGACCTTAACTGACAGATTTTTCTAAGCACCCTGATTAATTTTTTTTTGTAATTCTGAGGTAGCAGACTTCATATAGTTAAAACCCGATAATAAATGTACTTTTTTGTTGAACGCAGCAACCTATGAATTACAGAAACGAAACTTACACAAGGTGCTATGAAAAATGCTTCAGTTGTTCAATATACTTTTATAAGCACACACCTCCAGCTTAGTACAAACATTTTTTCTAAAAAAAAAAAAAAAGGCTACAAAATGTATTTTTGTGTTTCACAAACTCTAATATTACACTTTAACACTTATTCTTGAATTGTGAGTCTAAACATACAATTACGTTAACAATATCGATTTAAGAAAACCTTTTCAAAATAGCAACTACTATCTACTGATTACTCGTATAAAAGTAAATTCTGAGGCCTTTCCTTCAAAGGCGACAGCTTCAACACTACATCTTGAATAGCGCGGCAAAGTACCTCCAGAGTGGAGGCATCCATCTCTCTGGCCAGGACGAAGGCTCCCATCAAGAGACGTTAGAGTCCCTACATTGCAGCTGTAAAGGGATATATCATCCTTGAGCTCTAGCTCCCGGCGCAAGGTGATGGCATCAACGCACGCTAATGCCGAGGCAATGGCCTTGTCTCTGGGGATGTGGCTTCTGTTATTTCCTGGCTTTTGTTCCAGAGGAGCCAAGCACTCCCGACTATGCTGGACACGTACTCTGAGCGCCACTGCGACTTTGGAACCCATAAACCATGGCATGGAATCCCTGCCAAAATTTTGCCGACCTCCTCCAAAAGTGCCCCTGGAAGTAAGAGCCTGGGCTTTGGCACAAGTTCGAAGAGTTGGTGGGAAGAGGCTGGGGAACAGTTGCCTGATCCACACTGTTCTGATCGGGAAGGATAACTCTTGGCTCTGAAGAGAGTACCCGCCGCTCCTTGTTGGTGACGACGCGATCTATGTCCAGCGTCTTGAGCTGCGGCAGAATGAGCAGTACGCTGGATCTATAGCTATCGCCGGCTGCTACCGAACACGGATTTTCTGCGAGGATAAGAGAGGTCAGGGATCTGGCATCCTTTCTGATACTGAAGTTCTTGGAGGTCTGCTATCTGGTTCTTTCTTAAAGAAAGATGATTGAGATGAACGCAATTCTTGAGAGATTTTAGCATAACTCCTGATGTGAAATATTTTATTACCAGGACAAAATTATATGTTGAAGGCAAAACCCAAGTCGTATACATTTCCGTTTCTAATTCTTGGACCTAGTTTTCTACCAACAACTCTTTAAAGAAAATCTATTGATATTGTTTTAGATATTTATGTTCCGTGTGATATGGGCACTTGGAATATATTATAGTTTACAGAGAACCTGGGATCAATGTCCCCTAAAGCCCCCTGGTGAAATTACAGGCACGTGGATGTGGCTGGCCCGCCCCTTAAAACCCGTCTGCTGCTGCTACCCCCTTCGCTGGTGGTTAGTGTGTCTTCAAGGCGAAGAAGCAGCTCCGGCGATCACTCGCGTGGGGCGTGCGCTCTATATAAGCCCATAGTCTAGCGCCATGCGATATACATACATATGTGTGAATAATTTTGTTGGCACCGTGCCAATTCAGATAACTTTAGCGATAATTAGCGGCCCGCGAAACTGTGTTTTGATCGATTTGATCAATTAGGAAAGAGTCGCGACACAAGCCCCTCCCGGGGCCCACCTTGTCGGTACGCCCAGCTACGCATTTCGCATTTTCTAGTATCAAATAAACACACATCATTAGTCAGCGATTAGATTGCCACGGATTTACCAGAAACATATGGAAAATATACAAACACAACACGCTTTTCTATAGATTTCGAACACTGGGACGTTCGTTGGTTTAATCACGGCACAAATCAACAATCAACGATTTTAATGGTACATTTTTATCATAGTTTTAGCCGGCTGTCTTCTTGCAAACAAAAGCTGTTTGCCTGCTGGTTCAGGTGTGCAGTAGCGGGTGCGGATGCATTTGCTCTTCGTGGGCTGTCCCCCCTGGCTGAGTGAGTCCTCCTTGGACACGATTCACAGGTTGACTGAGATGCAGGCATCAGGGTTAAGTGCTGATGCCTTGACTAGATGCCTAAATGAGCTCGCCGCGCTCGTTCACCTTGATCACACGGACGCGGGCATGCCGCTCGGATAGCACCTGATCGATGTTCTTGCTGGTACTGATCCCGGAGCTGATGCTGCTGCTGTCGCTGCCATCGCTGGCGGTGAATAAACCGAGATTATCCTTGATTAAATGATCAACGGCACAGCCGTCGCACTGGAGGATCACAACGCCGCTGTAGTAGGCCTCCTCGCTGATGGTCTTTGTGTTGCGGGTGTTGCACAGCTTGCAGCGATACACCAGCTCCATGCGTCGCTGCATGCGACGGAAGCGCTTCAGGGTTGTTGGCGACAGCGAACCACTGGATGCCTGGCCACTGGTGCGTCCGGCCTCGAAAGGCTTGGCGGTAAAGTGGCAAGCGTCGAGAATGGACCGGGGTATGGAGAGCGGAGAGGGACGCGGCTTCAGCGAGGCTTCGGCATCGGAGAGCTCCACTGCAGCGGCCGGCTGCTGCTGCGTGGCGTTGAGGATCGCGTTCTGTCCATTCTGGCGCAGGTAGTTGAGCGTTCGCGAGGTAAAGATGTTGCGCAATGCGTTCATCGCATGCTATATTCTCCGGCTACAGTGTCGACTGTGTTTTGGTTCTGCTGCAGTGCGTCTTCTGGCGCTGCACGGGCTGGTTGGGGGTGTTTCGGGCAGTTGGTTGCTAATGCTCCTGCCTCGATTTGTTTGGAACTGCGCCGTCTCTCCGGCAGAAGGTGTGTTTGGAGATATCAGCGAATGGGGACAAGGCGAACAGCTGTGAGGAGGCTCAGTGTGACCGTGCGGGGTCGATAACGATAGGAAATATTTTTAACTTTGAAATTCTAAAAAATGCCTACTCTCTGTACAAATATAAATGGGATATAAGCAAATTTATATAATTTATAATTTAATAATTAAAAATGTTCCCATGAGAATGAAGAAGTTGTTTTTTAGGTTGGCACTATCGATAACATTGAAAGTTTAGCCTTTCGATTTATTTAGTATTTTATGCGGCCTATGCATGGCAACAGTATTTTTGCCGGGAACTTAGCGCCATTTTGTTTTAAAATCAGATGAAATCGAAAATCTGATGGACAAACTTCAAATATTTACCAAGCTAAAAACGTTGGGAGTATTAGTTTCCCGTAAATAATGCAGTCAAATCCTGCCACCAAACCGCAGGTGGCAAGAGGGCGCAAGCCGCTGAACGTCTCACCATCAAGGGACTACCGTAGCGAGCTCCAAAATGCGCTGAAGGTTTCGCCGCCTGGTGGTCACCTCAACGCCGTGATAGCTTTGTATACTTGCGATCCCATAAAGCTGAAGAAGTCCTACGATCAAATTCGCAGGTGCATCAAAAGTGGCCTGAAAGACAAGGGGATCGTGGAGGTGTCTGCCTTTGGTTCGCTGGTCACGGACTTGGCTCTGCAGGGTAAGTGTAGTTTTCGTGTACACACACAGGAGCTATCAACATGCTAATTCATGTTTCTACACGCGCAGATAGCGACCTCGATTTGTACGTGAGAGATTACAACGATCCGTCCATGTCCCAGAGTCAGTTGCATGCCGTGCTCATGGATTTTCTAACCACCAACAAAGATAAAAAATTCTTAGGTGTCGCCAAGGTACCCCGCACCAGGGAGCCCATTATCCGGTGTAAGCATCGATTGTCCAAGCTGAACCTCAACATCCATGTGTACCATCCGAATGGCGCTTACAATTCCGAGTTCATCGGCAATCTGATGCGGCGCAGTAAGATTGTGCGCGACCTGAGCCTGTTCCTGAAGATCTGGTCGAATAATCTAATTGAAAGCTGCAGAATGAGTAACTATTGCCTGATCTGCATGATCATCGTCAGCCTGCAGGAGCAAGGCCTGCTGCTCAGTGTCAAGCAACTGCAGGCAGGCTGCCCGCCGAACATTTTCCGTGGCATTAACTACGCGTGCACCTTGTTCAAAATGCGACCGATTCCGGAAGAGATCACCGTCCTGGAGCTAATTGAAGACTTCTTTGAACTCTACAGCACCACAGATTTTGAAGCCCAAGCTGTAAGCCCGTTCTTCGGCTGTGTTATGGACAAACAGCCATTTCGGGATGATGAAATTCCCGAGTACACGGCTCAATTGGAGGCCATGAAGGTGGCTGGGGCTGAACCACCGTCGCCTTTCCGGCTGATTACATGCATGTACGTGCAAGATCCATTCGACATGCACAGCAACGTGGCCCAGTCCGTCTCCCCACTGAGTCTATCTTGGATTAAAAAATGCTTTAGCCTGGCATCTCGCGCCACTAAGGATCCGAAGCTACGGGCAGAACCGGAAAAGCTTTACGAGTACCTATTATTCGGCATGATGGATGAGTTAGATGAGATGCAGGAAGAGGAAGAGCGTGCAATGCGGGCACAAAAAAAGCGTATGAATCAAAGGAAGGAAGACCTTTAAAGCCATATTAAATTTAAGCTTTACTCTAATAAATATTACCTATATACAGGAAATAATTAATGCTTAATTTCCAGTGCCATTGTTAAAATGTGATTTAGAAATAAAGAATATGCAACGTTTAAAATCGGCTTGTGTGGCTATCGTTATTGGGAAATCTGGTGGAGCATCGATATTACCTTATTTTTTATGTATTTTGTAGTTGTATTTTCTCTTCTTGCACAATTTTTGCACAGTTTTTTTTAAGTTTAAAATAATAATCTATCAGTATTTAATATAAATATCCTCCAAAAATGAAATAAATATAACGATAGTTAAAAAGTTTTGGTTCACGATAGTTCCAGCTTAAATGGCTGGTATTCTCATCTCTGTGCGATATCGATATCGATAATCACAACAAACGGCAATCGACACCTTGCCGGCTTACTATTTTGATTATATAGCCATTATATAGCATGGCCCAGTAGCTGGAAGCTTGAAATCAACTGAAAAAGGGCGAGAAACGTCATGAACTTTGCACGCCTGGGATTCGAGCAGATGCTCCTGCAGAGCCTCCGAACGACCCGCCGCCGCCAGCCAACACAATGGCTGATGAACCACCACAGGCGAGGGATGGCCAGTGGAGCCTCCTCGTCCCCTGCTGCTGCGGCAACCAAAAAGCAAACATCACAGAGTGCACAGGTAAAGCCGTTGCCTTTGGCAGAGGAGCGCCTGGAGTCCATTCTATCACCCATTCGCACCCGGCTCATCCGAAAGAAGCGCCTGGCCATCGACGAGCTGTCCGCCTTGGGCTTTCTCAACGCCCGTGGCTACACCACCGCTGAGGAGTACAACTTGGAGGATCTGCAGATAGCGCTCCGTCAACAGAATCTGTATGAGACGAAGCGCTTCTTTTCCACGGACAATCTGGACGCCGAGCAGAATGTCCTGTTTGTGGCGGCCAAATATCCCACCGGCCAGCAGCCGCGTGAGATTTTCTTTTTCCGCGAGGGATCCGTGGTGTTCTGGAACTGCAGCGACATCGAGACGAACAATGTGCTGAGCTTCCTGCGATCCTTTGAGCGCGAGTCGTATGTGAGCGCCCTGGTCCACGGCGAGAGCGAGGTGATGCCCTACACATACATACCGTCGACGGCAGTGGATGTGGAGGGTGATCTGGTGGCTGAGAGCAGCGACTTTAATGTCGCCTCACGTGCCTTCTTCCAGAACGGCAAGTTCTTTGTGACCGCCGACACGGATAGCTTCCTGTACAAGTACACCTTCTCCAATGCCATGGCACAATCCATTAAGCTGGGCATCTGGGAGGCCACGCTGACCCGCTACATAGACTCCATAGAGCACTTGACGGAGGATCTGAAGCGGGGTCGCCGTCTGCGAATTTCACGGGCGACAATGCTACGCAAAACCGGTGAACTCTTTGCCCTGCGTCATGTTATCAATCTGTCGTCGGATCTGCTGGACACACCGGACTTTTACTGGGACCGCGAGGAGCTGGAGACGCTCTATTTGCAAGTCTGCTCCTACTTTAGTACCACGCGACGCACCAAGGTGATGAACGAGAAGATCAATCACTGTGTCGAGCTGGCCGAGCTTGTTTCGCACAACCTGAACGATGCCCATCACATTCGTCTCGAGTGGATGATCATCATCCTGATCATGGTGGAGGTGGGCTTTGAAATCCTGCACTTTGTCAGCGATGAGCCGCATGGATCGTCGCTGGAGGTGGTGCCCCTGGCAGCCAGTCCTGCCAATGTTCCTGCTCTGATGCCCAAGTAGCAGCAAGCCGAGTGAAATCTTTGTAATATATGTATAATTGTACCGTCGCCAAAATATATACTATATATATTTATACTTAGATCGGTTAGAAGTCGAAACAAGTCACAAAAGTATCCAAACCATCTCGCAATTTTTTTTACAGATATTCAATTATTTTGTAAAAATATCTCGTGCCTCATCTTTTGTTACTTTCATTTAAATGTCATTCGTAAAAATATATGGATTTATTTTAAATATATGGACCCATAAAATAAAGAGTCTATATATTATATAATCAGCGATTAGCTTGAAACTTCCAAGTATTTATACTACATTTTATACAAAAACTAAGCAAGAGAGAGCCCTGGTATGTAATCAGTGTTAAATTGAAAGTTTAGAGAGCTGTGTGGTTGGCTTTAGGCCGCGTTTACTGTGAGCATTGTTTACCTTTTTGTTTGCGCGTAAAACCATTTTTAATTGCTCGCCCGCCACCACCACTGTCACTTTTCCCCAGCCTCGACATTGTAAAAGTTGTTTTGTTTGGCTTTGTTTTCACTTTGCCGGACGCACACAGTCGATGAAAACTCAGCGCCTAGCGATGATGATCGGCTTTTGGCAATGCCGACGAGTCGCTCTAAAATGGGTCACACAGCCGCAGTGGCAGCGCGCCACTCCAGCAGCATCAGCAGCTCTTGAATCCCACAATTGCAGCCTTTACTTTGTAGGCTCGGCCGCCAGACAGACAGACAGCAGCGATGGTTACAACTGCCAAAAGTTGCAGCATCAAGTGATTGCAACTGCTGACTTACCCATTAAATACAGTTTTAAAATTTAAAATTTAAATTTTACAAATAAAACAATTATTTGGGTTCGTGTTAAACAATCTGTTAAAATAATGTTTAGTTTTAGTTTGCAGCTAGAAAATAAAAAAAGAATAGAGCCTGAAATTTCCTATCTTTAAATGTGGATCGTATTCCTGATTCCACATCCCGTGGGAGAGCTGTCTCTTTTCGTTTGTTTACATTTCCTTTCTCAAGGGCAAGTATCAGAACCACAAAACAAAGAAGAACAAGAAAAATCCCGTAGGGTTATTAAAAAATGGAGAGCGAGATGAAAACAAAACAAAACAAAAGATATTTTTGCATGTGCGTGTTTAAAATAACGGTGCATAAGAAATAAGGAAAAACAAAAAGAAAGGTAAACAAAATGGATAATCTTTACTCACCTGTTGTTTGTAGCGGCCAATCGTCATTATTCCTTGCCTTTTTATCCTTCACAAATATATATGTATGTATTTACATGTATACACAAACAAATAAAAAAAAAAACAAAAAAAATCACAGGTCCTTTTTTCATTTTAGGCAAAAAAAAGAATCGGCACTTTTCGGCCGTTTTCTGCCCGTTTTCCACATTCTTCCTAACTCTTTTCTTCTCCGCTCCCCTTTTCCCGATCAAAGGAAGAAGGCCAGAAAGCAAGGCGGCAACTAACGGGGCTTGCTCACATCGCTGGCACATTTAAGCGTCCTGTTTCACTCGCACTTGCAATTACACAGCAAAAAAAAAAAAAGAAAAAAGCTAAAAACTAAGGGATCTATGCAGCCGGGGCCTAGATTTTTCCGGCATTTCATTCGGATTTCATTCTCCGATGTTTTTTTCCGCGTTTTTCCGCACTTTTCCGACCATTTTTACCCGTTTTTAACCCATTTGTGTAGGAGCGCACTTTTTTCCGACCGAAAAATTTGCGTGGGAAAAAAGAAATGGCAGGATAATGGAAGAGCGCAGGAAGCTGAGAGCGGCGAGAGCGCGACGACACTCGATATTGGAAATTGGAAATGACAACAAAGGATTGCGGCCATTATGATCCACTTTTAACGGGAAGTAAATTCTACCCATTTTCGGGGGCTCGCCTGAAACCACGATCCGCTTTGTTTACATTTTTAGCAGATACAAAATTGAATTTATAATAAAAACAAGAAAGGAAGCTAACTTCGGCACGCCGAAGTTTTTATACCCTTGCAGATTGGTTTCGATGTTTATATTATAGATTTAAATGCTGAAAACACTCACAAAACAGAGTTTCATTACATTTTACCTATACTTATTATGTTTACAGTTTGACAGTTACAGTTTTACATTCCCAGCTTTACATATTTTATACATTTGCCGATCGCTTCTATGGCAGCTATATGATATAGTTGTCCGATTTTTATATAATTTATACCAAAATTCTAGAATAATAAAAAAAGCTTATAACTTAAAGTAGATGAAAATACGTTGAAAAACAACGAAGTTATATTTTTTTTCGATTAATTTCCCGATCGTTCCTATGGCAGCTATAAGATATAGTCGTCCGATTTTCATAAAATTTTTACCAAAATTCTTAAATAATATAGAGTGGCCATATCTAAAAAATGGTGCAAAAATGTTGAAAAACAGCAAAGTTATAATTTTTTTTCTAAAAATATATCGAACATTTGTATGGCAGCTATATGATATAGTCGCCCGATCCGGCCCGTTCCGACATATATAGCAGTGAGAACATATAGAAGACTATATGCAAAGTTTCATTCAGATAGCTTTAAAACTGAGGGACTAGTTTGCGTAGAAACAGACAGACGGACAGATGGACAGACGGACAGACGGACAGACGGACAGACGGACAGACGGACAGACGGACATGGCTAGATCGACTCGGCTGTTGATGCTGATCAAGAATATATATACTTTATAGGGTCGGAAACGTCTCCTTCACTGCGTTGCAAACTTCTGACTGAAATTATAATACCCTGCAAGGGTATAACAACGAAGTTATAATTTTTGTTCTGTTAATTGCCCGATTGTTCCTATGGCAGCTATAAGATATAGTCATCCGATTTTCATAAAATTAATATAGAAATTCTGAAATAATATAAATTGGCCATATCTCAAAAATGGTGCAAAAATGTTAAAAAACAGTCAAGTTATAATTTTTTTCCTATTAATTTTCTGATCGTTCCTATGGCAGCTATATGATATAGTCATCCGATTTTCATAAAATTTTTACCAAAATTCTGGAATAATATAAAATGACTATATCTAAAAAATGGTGCAAAAATGTTGAAAAACAACAAAGTTATAATTTTTTTTCTAAAAATTTATCGAACATTTGTATGGCAGCTATATGATATAGTCGTCCGATCCGGCCCGTTCCGACATATATAGCAGTGAGAGTATATAGAAGACTATATGCAAAGTTTCATTCAGATAGCTTTAAAACTGAGGGACTAGTTTGCGTAGAAACGGACAGACGGACAGACGGACAGACGGACAGACGGACGGACAGACGGACAGACGGACAGACGGACAGACGGACAGACGGACATGGCCAGATCGACTCGGCTGTTGATTCTGATCAAGAATATATATACTTTATAGGGTCGGAAAGGTCTCCTTCACTGCGTTGCAAACTTCTGACTGAAATTATAATACCCTGCAAGGGTATAATAAATATACAAATATATTTATAATTTTCTTTTATTGTTTTTTATTGAAATTAAATTGCGTGAGAAAATTATTATAAAATTTAAAATACATTTTATTAGAGCGTTAAATCACCCTATTTAGATTTCATTGCTCTTCAAAATAATTTTTTAATTTCATAGTTTATCTACTAAAATTAGTTATTAAACTGGCAAGTCATGATTAGACTAGGTCAGGCTGCCACAATGAATTGGAAAAACTCCAGTCAGGGTTACAAGTCCCAGATTAAACTCGTAATTATAATTGTACTATGTAATATGTATAGTAAAAAATAATAGGATAAACAATAAGCTTATGGGAAAAGTACCTTTAAAACGGTTCTAGGTACTGCACATGTGGAAACTGTCGTAAAAAAATTGTGGGAAAGAATAAATATTATTAATTTTTTTTTTATAAATTTAATCAAATACCATGCAAAAGTTTTAAGTAGTTGAAAGCAAAATACATTTAAAGAAAATATAATGAATATTCGTATTAACATTTAAAAGAAACATTATAAATATATATATTTAAAATAATATAATAATAAAAATATATATATTTAATATAATATATACTTCACGCTTACTTTTTGTTTTTAAATTCTTTTAGTTATTAATAATGGTTTTATGTTGATAATAATAGAACCTTTTATAACGGTATTATATATAAAATGTAACAAAATATAGCTTAATTTAATGTATTTAAAGTAGTTTATAGAACTTTGAAAACAAAACCTAGAAATACCAGTTTTAGAGATTACAAAAATAAAATATTCTTATTTAAGTTTTGTCAACTTTAAATTTTACTAAATTCTTTTTGACTTTAAGAAATCTGGTAGATCTTGCCCTATAAATGTGCTATATACCATCTATAGTATATATATTTTTTGATGTATTTTTCAGAGGTATCACTGGAGTGTTACCTGTGTGCTCTACTCTGGGCCAGCTTTTCCTTTTGACACATTTTCGTCGCTGTCTTGTCGACGTTGTTGCCGCCAACGCTGGCTTTTGTTGTTGTTTTTTTGTATTTGTAGTTTTAGTTGCTGGTTTTGTTGTTGTTGGTGCAGTTGTACCCAAGTCTCAGTGGCAATGTCTCTCTTCTCTTGGCGAGTTTTGAGTTCGGCTTGGGCTTGGGTTTTGATCGATCAGTTGCTGACTTTGCGCGGCAGCGAGCGGTTTGCACAGCGATCTCGCTGGTTTATTCATATATATGTATTTATAAACATATATATATTTTTTTGTTAGTTTTCAGTTCGATTTTGTGGTTGCAGTTGCGCACGCGCGTGGATTTTGATTTTTTGTTTTGTGAGTGAGCTGTCCGTGTAAAAAGTGGACTGTTTTTAAAGAAATCAATTAAAAACAATTGGTTCTGCGTGCTTAATTAAATAATTATAATTGATATTTACGGCTGCTGCTTATGCTGTTGGGTTTTTAAAAAATAATAACACTAGTGATTGATTGTTACACTTTTTAAAAACATTTTTCAACAAATTATAATTTATTTTGAGTGTTGTGTTTAAAAGGAAAACAAGTTAAATAATTAGCTCAATTAAAAATTAATTTTAAATTAATTTAAATGTAAAATTAATAATGATTTATGTTGAGTGTTTCGTTTTAAGATATTTTAAAGTTAAACAATTAGCTTAAAATTTAAATTTTTAATATTTTGTTGTAAAGGGACAATATTTAAGGAATAAGCTTAATTAAAAAAAAAAATTTTAATTAATTTAAATTTAAAAAAAACTGATAAGATTGGAAGAAAAAAGATATGTCCCTTGCTAGTTTTGGCTTTCAACTTTCAATTTTACTCAAAAAATATTGACAAAAAAAATATTCAAAAATTTGTAGTTTAAGTTTAGACTTAAATATTCTTTTTTTTAACAGTGTAGCCGCCTTGGTTACTTTTCATGTGCCATAATATCTGGCGCGCAAGTTCAAAAGTGCAAATTTAGTGCATTCTGTCCACCGATCTGCGCGGATCTGTGGCAAATTCCCAGAATAATTGCTGCCTTTTATGGCTAGAACTAGAACGAGGAGCATACACTGAGGGAAAATGGGTATTACAAGACAAGGGGGAATTCCTTAAAATAAAATTTAAGCATACAAATTTAGCTCAGCATGTTCCTGGCCACAAAAAAGCATGTGGTTATTTACATTTTCTTAAGAATTTCAACATTTTAAAGGTAATTTTATTTTTAAAAATATTTAAAATAAAAAAGAAACTATTTTTATTTAAATTTTAATCAAAGAAAAATATTCATAGATTTTTCGATAGATAGAAACAATTTTTCCCTTCAGACCTTTTTTATAGCCCAACTAAAGGTCATTAAGGCACTAACTGAACTCCCAAGTAAAACCCACAACTATTATGACTGTGACCATGATATATTCTATACGTAAGTCTGGCCCAAAACAATACAAAATCGTTAACAATATGACGTTTTTTTTTTGGCCGTGTTCACGCACACACAATGGAGGAGGCGGGGGGATTCGGTCTCGAGAATCGCTATGATGACTCCGAATGGGAAATGGGAATGGGAATGGCCATAATGGATTAGCGTGGAGCTGTGAAGTGCGACTGGGCTGTCCAGCTAGACAGCTACCCTGGTCCCAGTTGCATAATTGGCATCTCGTCAGCCCAATACCTAGCCCACATCCCTCTTTCTCTATTTGTGGCCCACAAAGAAATTCAAAATAAATAAAAAGAAGATCAAAACTGGAGCAAATTAACCGAGATTAAGCCCACAATTAGGTGCCCAATGTGAAAGTTAAGGCAGGCAGTGGCAGCAGCAGCAGCTGCTGGAAACCTGTTGCCTCTTCTTTTTTTATATATATATATTTTAAAGCTTTACTTGACGCTGCTGGTGCTGTGGTTTCGCGGTTTCGCGGTTTGTTTCTTCGTGTTTTGGCTCATCTGCAGCCATGGCCACTTTTACTGCAACTCCCTCTTATCGGGGGGCTCAGAGAGAAAAATATAGAGTCGAAGAAAAAACCAGAAATAAGTGCAGAGGGCAGGTAATACCCTTTCTGGACAAACTAGCAAAATCAACTTTGTTTATGTTACTTTTTGTTATTTAAAAAATGATTCTTAAATTCTGGGAAGGAGTCATTTTTTTTTTTTTAATTTTACAAGTTTGGAACGGTTAAAAGTCAAGTTATGAATAAACTATATATAAATATTAAAATCAAATTATTATAAAATAAAAGAAAATAATAGTAAAAACCAATAAAAAAAATAATCAAATCGTTAGAATTCTTAAATAATTATTAGAATCTTTATAAACTATTAAAATCCTTACAAACTATTAAAATCCTTACAAACCTCAAGCTTCCGTTTTAGGTCCATGTGGTTGTAGTGGCTCCTACTTCTCCTCCGGCACTCTCCTCCGCCTGCACCTCCTCCTTCTTCACGTCCTCCTCCACCTCCTCCTTCACGTCCCCCTCCACCTCCTCCTCAACCACCACCTCCTCCTCCACCTCCTCCACCTCCTCCACCTTAAAATCCCTAAAAATGATTATTAGAATCCTTATAAATTATTTAAATCCTTACAAACTATTAAAATCCTCCACCTCCTCCTCCATCTCCTCCATCTCCATCTCTATCTCCTCCTCCTCCTCCTTCTCCAGCAAAATGCCTGACTTCTATTCCACCTCCTCCCCCTTAAAATCCCTAAAAATGATTATTAGAATCCTTATAAATTATTTAAATCCTTATAAACTATTAAAATCCTTATAAACTATTAAAATCCTTATACATTATTAAAATCCTTACAAACTATTAAAATCCTAACAAACCATAAAAATCCTTATAAACTATTAAAATCCTTACAAACTATTAAAATTCTTATAAACGCTCAAGCTTTCGTTTTAGGTCCATGTGGGTGTAGTGGCTCATAATTCTCCTCCGGCACTCTCCTCCGCCTGCACCTCCTCCTTCTTCACGTCCTCCTCTACCTCCTCCTTCACGTCCCCCTCCACCTCCTCCTCAACCACCACCTCCTCCTCCACCTCCTCCACCTCCTCCACCTTAAAATCCCTAAAAATGATTATTAGAATCCTTATAAATTATTTAAATCCTTATAAACTATTAAAATCCTTATAAACTATTAAAATCCTTACAAACTATTAAAATCCTAACAAACCATTAAAATCCTTATAAACTATTAAAATCCTTATAAACTATTAAAATCCTTATAAACTATTAAAATCCTTTTAAACTATTAAAATCTTTACAAACTATTAAAATCCTTACAAACTATTAAATTCCTTTTAAACTATTAAAATCCTTATAAACTATTAAAATCCTTATAAACTATTAAAATCCTTATAAACTATTAAAATCCTTATACATTATTAAAATCCTTATAAACTATTAAAATCTTTATAAACTATTAAAATCCTTATAAACTATTAAAATCCTTACAAACTATTAAAATTTTAAAAATTATTAAAATTCTTTAAAAACTATTAAAATCTCTAAAAATTCGTAAAATCCTAAAGAACTATTAACACCCCTAAAAATGATTAAAATCCTTAAAAATAAATCTTAATTTAAAAAAAATCATAAAATAATAAAAAAATAGTTATAATAACAAAATAATAATATAAATAAAATAATGATTAAAACATATAATAAAAACACCTACACCAATAAACCCCATTTTGTTAGGGTATTTGGGGAAAATATAAGAAAACCCAGTATTAGCCAGGTTAAAACCAAGTCAGGAAAAGGGGGAAAGGGAATGGGAATATATATACTGCTCGAATGATAATAATACGCTTCACTGACCTATGCCAAGGCCCCCAGGGCGGCAGCTGTTGGCTTTGTTTTTCCGCGCTTTTGTTTCTCTTTTGCACTTTTGAACTCGGCCAACTCTCGCCGGCATTTAAAGCGTTGCTTTTTTTGTCTAGTTTTTTGTTTTAATTTTAGCAAGCCATCAAGTTCAAGCTTCAAGTTTCGTTTGGGGCTTTTAGTTTTCCCCCTTTTTGTTAGACGGAAGAGCAGAGCACATTAAAGATGATCTCTGTGAGCTTAGGAGAGACTCGTAAAATCAAGTCAAATGGAATAAAAACTCTGCCTTGCTTTCATTGTGATCGTTGCCAGCACACATCTTGCGACTCCAATTAGTTGCTATCAGCGATGAAAACAGTTAGGAACTTGGAGAGTAAGTCCCTAACCAGGTCTTCATTCCATTTATCATTTATCATTAATCGTTAATCGTTGATTGTCAATCGTTTGGATTTTGATTTGATTTGGAGAAACCATTTCCGGCGACAAATTAGCAATGAGTTGACACTTTTTATTTGGTTTTTTTTGGGAAGATTTTAAAAGGGCTTAAGAAGAAGAATTCTCAATTATTTTGACCCAAATTAGAAAAAAGAAAAGTTGATTATAAATCGATTTTAAATCGATTAACTTTGTGGTTTTACTAGCTGTAGTAGGTGATGAACCTATCTTAACCTGTTTCGCTTTAGGAAGTCGCTAAAAAGAGAAGTGTTTCTTAATATTTTTATTTTTATGACTCACTTCCCGCTTTTAAGTATAATTCTTAAAATTAACATACATTCGTTAAAGCAAAGTTCAGGCCAGAATTTATGGTTCTTTGCTTGCGCACTCTTTGAAAAACAAAGCCTAAGCTTAACCCTTAAGTTTTAAATACACCTTAAAAATAAATTAAAATTATAGATCCATAAATCATCTTTACCTTGAGCTTTGGGTTACAAAGTCTATATAAACTTTGTCGTAAAAATATTCCAAGAAATCTTTACCTTCACTTTTAATTCCGTAACTAAATCCAGTCAAATATTTTAAAGTTTTGCAATGGATTTTTCTTGATTTTTGGACTCTGACTTGACGCAGATTTCGTTACGACTTTATTTTTTGTTGTATTTATTTTCTGTCTTGGCTATTTGCATTTTCGTTTAGCATTGAACCAACCGACCACCGGTGATCAACGGTCGTCAACTGCTCCACTTGACATACATATTGCTGTGTTTTTTCTTAGATATACATGTGGCATTTAGTTTGGCATTTAGTTTGCTTAAAATGTGAAAAGTACATGTAAATTAATAAACATTAAAGCATTAAGTTTACATTTTATATCAAAGTCTAAAATTTTGATTACGAATACACATTTATATATCGATTTTTCCTTTAAGTCTTAAAGTCCATATATCAATCGATATTTTTGATTTGGAATATATGTGCCATAAATTTCTGTTTGATATATCGAATTCAAAATAATCGAAAAATATCGAACTTAGTTAAATAATATATACCTATGAATTTATATATATTTTAAAATTGAATGTTATATTTTTTCGATATTTAAACATTCGATATATCAAAGTTTACCATAATTTCGATATGATATGGAATATAATATTTTTCTGATGTATTATAAACTAATTTTTCTCTAAATACATATGATTAACTAAGAATTAATATTATTAAAACTATTATTAATTTTTTGTATTATTATTTAAAATCGAATTATCTTACCTTTTACAATTTTCTCTGTATTTTGAGTTGAGGAGTACTGAGGGTGGGCGTTGTTTTGCGGCTTTAGGCCAGGTCCATTGCCATTGCCACACACTCACGCCACCTTTTTTCGGTCGGCTTCTTCGTCATCTTCCTCGCATCACTTATTATTGGTTGTATGCATGCTGGCCATTGAAATGCCACAATGGAGCTGTGGAATCGTGGAATCACTTTCACTTGGCTCACCTACAGGGCCATCTCCCCTCCCTTTCCCCCCTATAGCCCCTTGGTTGCCAACTCTCTTGACCGAAAATGCTTGCGTAAACCGTTCGTTCGTGCTTTCAAAACAAAACAAAAAATTATGTTTATGCCAGAGGAAAGAAAAACAAAAAAAAAAAAAAAAAACACCTTAATAATAATAATAATAAATTTAATAATATTTTTGAGGTGTAAAAGAGGGACAAAGGCAGGTGTTATATGCAGGGGACAGTTTTTTTAGGGGCTATTTCTTTGGCAGCTTTATTAGCGGCTTCGCATTGCGTGTGTTTTAGCCATTCGCCAAACTCAAGGCTTGTCGTGGGAGTTACTAGTGAAAAGGGGGGTTTTAAGGGGGTTTTAAGGCGGTTTTAAGGGGGGGTTTTTAGGGGGGTTTTATAGGGGGCTTTAGGGGGGCTTATGGAGCTGTTTCCTCGGGGCTTCAGCTAGTTCAATGTCTTCCTAAGCAAATGCTAAGGTCAAGGGACATTTGACCATGATGTCAGAGGTGGCATATCTTGGCCAGATTGAAAATCCATTTATAATGATCATTAACTCTCCTTCGCAAGAGATTTTCCCTACAATATTTACTATCTATGAATATATTTATATATTCTAAATACAATTCCCAGGCCCTTATCTACCCATTCCTGATTAATCCTACGAAATGTTCTTTTTCTTAATTCATACAAAAAACTTAAGCCAAATATATATGCTGTTCAGACTTACCCCGATTCCTCCTTGATTACCTGTCATCTGTATGCCTGAGCCCGCCTGGCCGATGAACGTCTAATTGGCATCATATTACCCAATACGCCCAGCTGAGTGACTGGCTAACTCACTAGCCATATTGCCTCGAAATGGTCTCCGCTGCGTATACGTAATGTGTTGCATGTATCCCATCCGCCCCGTTGCCTCGCAGAAAAACACAAGACACAAAAACAAAAACAAAAAACACAAAAACTAATGGCAGGCGTGGCCCAAGCGATTCTTGGGGCTTGGCCTGATGCAATGGATGACATATGTACGGTTTGGTAGGAGGATTGCGGAATATGCCAGTGCGTGGCAATTGTGCTTCTCTGTCTGAAAGTCTGGAAACGAGGTCAGCTGTGAGCTGAATCGCGGTTTTTGGCACCTGCCACCCGTGGGGTGCTTTGCTCTAGCCGGGTTGAAGCCGGCAACTAGCAAGTGCTGGGAAATTGACCAGCCGGCGGAAGGGCTACGGGTCTTCCTTTAGTTTACCACTGAAATAATAATAAAAAAAAATAATAAATAATAAAAATATTATTTATTATATATTATTATAAATTAAAAAATAAATAAAACACAATAAATTAGAAAAAAAAATTAATCAAAATAAATTAGAACAAAAAAAAATTAAAAAAAATAATTTTAAATAATTAATAAAAAATAAAAAATAAATAAAATAAATATATATAATATACAAATATACATAATATATAAATATATATAATATATAAATATATAAAATAATAAAAAAAAAAATTTAATAAAATAAATTAATAAAAAATTCATATTTAATAATTATAATCTTAAATTAAATATGTACAGGAGAGCAGGTGGCCCATAGAAATCGCTTTAAACTTGAAATTAATCGAAATAAGGGTTCTTAAAAATATGTTTTGGAATATTTAGGGTGATAAATTTCACTTGAACTCACTTTTCAGGGCACTGTGGGAGAGATTATTTATTAAAAAAAATATATTTTAGAATTATATATATATATATATATATAATTCAAGCATTTTAATTATAATTTCTATGCAGATTGTTATATATTTTATCTATTAAAATATTAATATATATTTTAGGACTGTTTAGTAAGTAATAGGAATTTTAGAACCCTTAAAAAGGCGTTTAAAAAAATGAAAGACAATTTTTGAGTTAAGAAGTCTCTTTAAATTTGCTTATTTTAAGAAGTCAAATTTTGTAGAATTTTTTTTGACAACTTTATTTTTTTTTTATATTTTTATAAATTTTATATTTCTAAATATTTTATATTTCTAAATATTTTATATTTTTATAAATTTTATATTTCTAAATATTTTATATTTTTTTATATATGCCACAAATTTTAAATTTAAATTAATGAATTTCTAAGCTCAAGAATTGTATAGCAAAGTTTTGCATACCTTCTAAAAGAAAATTTAAAAAATACTTTTTCATACCCCTAGTGCTATTTTTTTCTTGTTCTGCACATATAAATGTATATATATTAAATCAAGGCGGCACTGTATTTTCTCTCTATGGTATACAAGTGATTCAATTATTTACTAAGGCTTGGAGACGCCTACAACATTTGACACGCAGCCCAGACCTCAACCAGCAGAAGCAGCAGGTGCTACTCGAGTGGCCACTAAAACCCTATACCTATATATCCTATATTTTTCTTTTCTGTCCATAGAGAACCGCTAGTTAACCAGCGCGAACTTCTACAGCTGATTAATTAAACAATAAAAGAAAAGAATATAGGAAAAAAAAGCGACTTACCAAGGGTCTAACCTGTTTGGGTAGCGACTCAACTCAGTCCAGCCGGCAATGCCTTGGGCTCTGGCTCAGCTTTAGTGGCAGCTCCAACGTAAAAAGGCTTTCAGAATCGGG
This sequence comes from Drosophila kikkawai, assembly GCF_030179895.1. Lineage (NCBI taxonomy): Eukaryota > Metazoa > Arthropoda > Insecta > Diptera > Drosophilidae > Drosophila > Drosophila kikkawai. Next base: position 22,667,909 of record NC_091733.1, read on the forward strand.
ATCGGAGATCGTAAACGGGATCGCAAACATAAACCTTTAGCCATGCCCTACAATCTGTGGCTGCGACGGCGCCTTCAGCTGCTGGCCTCGTTGCTCTTTTGCGGATTACTCGGCTATCTCACATCGGAGGCTGTGGCCAAGCCAACGCTGTCCTTTAGCCTGCCACAGGGCCTCCAGGGATTCCCCTCGTTCCAGTCCTTTACCCAGCAGATCATCGAGCAGCGCAGCGTGCGCCAGATGAAGAAGTACAGGTGAGTCGCGTCTCTGCTCCCCCTGATTAGCATTCAACGCCTCATCGTTGACTTGGAGGATTTTCACTCAAAACCATTGTCATGGACATCACGTAGCTAAACGCATGGAACACGGCTGACCATGTGTCCATACCTAGGCTCTGGCTCTCACTCTCTCCTCTATTTTATTGTATTTATTCTTGTTTTTTTTTTTTTTTTGATTTATTTTTGTGGCAGCGGGAAGCGGTTGAGCAACGATTCACTCATTATGATATACTATCACGATCAGACCATAGCCGTTACGGAGCTGGGGCCCCAGAAGCTGCTCCTAGGCTGCGAGCTCATCGAAATCTAGTGAGTACACATGTCCACCAAATAGATATATGTTTTATATATGTATAATCATGCGTATAGCCAAGGCTTGCCGGAAGTCGTCATGCAAATGCATTTGTTGTGAATACCGAATACTTAATTTGCTTTCGCAAATATTTGCACAATTTTATAAAAATAAGTTGAAGTCATAAATATGATAGGTATTTAAGTTATATATTAGTTTTGAGAATTTTGAGAATGAATTTTATAAAAAAAAGAATCAATAAAAACAACAACAAAAAAATATAAGAAAATATGAATTAAAAATTAATTATGCTTCCGCTTAGGTACCCTGTATGAGAAGCGCAGAGGAGAGCACTTGCTCTTTTTCTAAAAAACAACAACAAACACACTAAAAAAATATATTTAAAAATTCATTATGCTTCCGCTTAGGTACCCTGTATGAGAAGCGCAGAGGAGAGCACTTGCTCTTTTCTAGAAAAACAACAACAAACACTACAAAAAATATAGTTAAAAATTAATTAGGCTTCCGCTTAGGTAACCTGTATGAGAAGCGCAGAGGAGAGCGCTTACTCATTTTTATAATTTTCTCTCTTTCTCACTCTCTCTCCCTCTCCCAGCAACGAGAAGGAGGGCAAGATGCTTCTGGACGGCCTCTCCCACTATAACCGCCCCTTGGAGATCAAGTTCGATGAGATGCTCAAACTGATGGACCAGTGCGAGCATGTGGACAAGCTGAGCTATGCCTCCAAGTACAAGGCCTCCAAGCTGGAGACCAGCGGCGGCGAGCGGAGCAGCAGCAGTGGCAGCGATACATCCTCAACGGCAGTGAGCCTGAAATTTGGTGCCAATATCCTTCCACGCAGTCCCATCTCCCTGCTCAGCGGGATAATACCAGGTGAGGCAAGGGGGGATTACCAAAGATGATGCTCCTATAGTTACTCCTTCTTTACTCCATCTTTATGACAGGCACCAAGTGGTGCGGCACTGGAGACATTGCCGAGACTTACGGCGATCTGGGCAGCGAAATGGCCATGGATCGATGCTGTCGCCAGCATGATTTGTGTCCTGTAAAGATTCGGGCCTATCAGCACAAATACGAACTGGCGAATGATTCCCTGTACACCAAGTGGGTGCTAAAGGATGCTCCTTTTGGATTTCTATAGAATACTATATCCTTTATTTGCTTTTAGATCGCATTGCATTTGCGATGACATGCTCTTCTCCTGCCTGAAGATGACCAACACCTCGGCCTCGCAGCTAATGGGCTCCATTTACTTCAATCTGGTGCAAGTGCCCTGTTTGGATGGACGCAGCAATACGTACAAGTTCCGGGCAGCCAAGGAGGGTTTCTAGAAAGGATATTTCATCATCAAGGGAAGAGGGTTCACTGTACAGGCGGAGAGGATTGATGTTAAACAGAAAAAATGGGGGAAATCAATGTGTATTTATTTTTTTACAAACGATGAAACGCCCGCTGTTTTATTTTTGTCAAATATTCTGTTGGGTTTTACAGTTTAGCATTAACGTTATTTAGATAAGTATATATATATATATATAAAGTAGAATTGCAATCTTTGTTATACAAATACGAATATAAATATAAATATAAATATATATATTTTGGGTTAGCCGTCTTTAATCGTTGACAAAAAAAAATACAAAGGGGGCACGGACACGGACACCAATTTCTTTGTCATTTTTCGTATTAAACTTTGTCTTTTTTTTCCACACAAAAAAAAAATATTTAACTACAAGGCTTAAATCTAAAAAATTAAACAATGTCTCCCCCAAAAAACAAGGTGTGCTTAGATTTTGTAATTTTCAATTTAGATTCACTGTAAATTTTTCGCTGACACTTGACTAGGAGAGTCTCTCTATTCTTCGCATCGTTGTCTCTAGGTACTTGGAAGGTTTTCCCTTTTAAAAAATGCTTGCCACATTCGGACCCGGCTGCGAGTTGGTGGGTGTTGGCTGTGTGGGCCTATCAATGTCCTGGTAGCTGCGTTGCTGGCTAGTGGGGAATACCGAGCCCGTTTGCAGGGTACCGCCGCGTGTGTTGAACTCACGGTAGAGCAGGGCCACGCTCACTGGCCTCAGGATCAGGTTGATGATGGCAAATGCAATGGCCCAGCCATCTACAAAGAGGATCAAAGATAATAAGCATTAATTATGTTGGATTTTTGGTTTATATATCTCATTTTGTGGCGGAATTCACGGGGGAGGGGGAGATATGAGAGAGACTACTTACTCATGCCATGGAAATAAACAATGATGTTGACGAGATCAAAGAAAATGCTAGAAGCGTTGATGACAAGCGCCTGGAAAGATACGAGGAGAGATGATACGAGATGAGAGTGTGAAATCAAGGGGAATGTCAGGTGGTTTTGGAATAGGCAAGCTAATAAATCAATGAGAAATATTAATAAAACACACTTATTTTTTTTAAGTATTTATCTTCTTGGGAAATCTTAGCTGCTATTTTTCAAGGCATACTTTTGGGCGTCAGAAAATGGTTTTCATAAAAAACTTAGCTTGGGCTTGTTATCAAGATCAATAAACAAATATAATATACTAATATATTTATTTAAAGTATAATTAACCCAAATTCGGGCTTAATTAAATGTTAAACATAGGAGTTATGAGGCTTTAAAGTAGGAGACTGCCTGTTGAACTGATTGCAACATTGTTGTGTTGCCAGCAACATTATTGTGTTGCCAGCAACAATGAGTGTAGCATAAATTGTTTACAGAAACATGGTCAAAGCAATATTGGTAAAGTAACATTTGTTTAGCAACACATGTTTCCAGAAACATTTGTATAGCTACATTTTTAAAGCCACTTTTGTATAGCAACATTTTCTTAAGCATTTTTCCATGTTGCCAAAAAGCTAGTGAAAAACTTATTAACCCAAAAATAATATAAAAAGAGAATAGAATTTGTAATAAAATTATTGAGATCTAACAAACAAATATTTTACTATAGCGTCCGTACTCTTTGATAATTTATTTTAATATATTTTTAGGTGAATTTTTTATCATTAATATTCCATAAATTATTCAATTCTATTATTCAATAAACAATTCTTTGGTCATCGAAATTTGTTCTCCAGTTTTCTTAATTGTTTATGAAGATTTTAAATATTTTATATATGTTTTATATATAATATATGTTTTAATATTATTATTAATATATTTATAATATTTTTAATATTACAAATTTAGGTGAAAATAAATGATTAAAAACTTGTTCATGCAGCTGTTGCTAAGCTTAAACCAATACTGTAATTAGTATCCACAAAGCTGTGACAACAGTTGGGAATTTAACTATTTTTTTCCGTTTAACAACTTTTAAAATACTAAACAATTTCCATTTAATAAGAATTCCTTTTCCGAGTAAAAACTTAAACCCACAAAAAACACATGTCAAGATTCCAATGTCCCCCTTGGCTTTCTGCAAAATCCTTAACCCACTTCAACTTGGCTTGAAAATAACAACAAGCCCTCAACTGTTCGAGAGGAAAACTCCAAGTTTGTAAGAAACAAACTACAACAATTTACATATTTTTCTTAATTAAATAAATAATGTTCATTGATTTTTTTTAGTCTCTCTCTAGAGGGTAATGAACGCCAACGCCATGACTGGCCAGGATTATTTGGAACCGTGGAGGAGCTTGATTAAAAGGCGTTGCTAATGGCTTTCGAGGAAGCAAACAAACCAAGGACCAAGTTTGGAGTCCAACCAGGTGGCGAGGCCTTCGTGTGACTGTCCGAATTGGGAATGGAATCGTAAAGCCCGATTTACACTGCTCAAAATGGGACCTCTGACTGATTTTAGCTCTTAGAATTCCCAAGTGGTAATTTATAACAGACCTTGACTATGTCTAAATACATTTGTTTTGTTGTTTTTTATTCAGAAAATTCAGGATTAAAATCTTAAAATATCTTAGACATTTTTTTGCTTATTTTATTAACGAATTTACTGAACAATTTAATAGACTTTTCTCTCTGTGCAATTGCCAAAAAAAAATCAGCTTTCATTAGCATACCACCACGCGTTTGGAGTTGGACTTTTTTGATTGCGATTCGGTTCCGTTTATTTTATACCTATTTTATATATATATACCTATATATATTTTTTTTTTTTCTTGCTATAAAAATGAACCTGGTATGTGCCTGTTATGGCCAAGTTAACCCATAAGCAAGCAAATTGATTGGCCATAACTCCTCATCGTTAGCGCAACTTTTGCCATTATAACATTTAAAGGGTAAAGTACCTAGAGTTTTTTCTTTCTCGTTTCAACTAAGCTTCCTTTAATAAATGGTTTTAAGAAAGAGTGTACTACTTAGTCAGTGGATAACACCTTATCTTATCCAAGACAAAGAAGAGAAGGCAAACAAAAAAGACTTCTGTAAGCCCCTATAAAATATTGGGCTCCCTTAAGATATAGGCTTTATCTCAGCCCCTATATGTTTTTTTGTTTAAGAAAATGTAATATTATTTTTCTTAAATTAAAATAGGTACTGCCTAGAGTGTTTTAATTTTAATTTAAATTTGGAGAACCTTCTTTATTATAAAAAAAACATTTGTTTATAAAAAAAAGTCTTATGTAATCAACATACAAAGGCTTTGCTTTAGTTTGTATTCACAGCAGATTGCAATTAATTCGAATGATTAATTCGAATGACTTTAATGCAATGCCTCAATCAGTCAATCAATCAAGCAAAGCACACACTCTCGTCATTGTTTCAAGCCCAAAAACTATATTTTTTTTTGTTAGTGAGAGCATTTTGTTATTTATATTTTCGCCTGTATGTGTTAATTGTTGAGGAACAAACACCGAGCTGCTGTTCGCAACCGGTTTTTGTGGTGTGACTCGTCTTTTGAATTTGATTAAGAAAACTAAAGCCCAAATTGGCCCGGCAAGTGTCGAATATTTTAAATAAATTAAATATGAGATATTCTCTCTCCCTCTCTCTCTCTCTAATGAGAGATATGGTGCTCTTGGGCCCTGTTATCAGCTCGGCGGGGCTATCAACAATGCAATATGGTGAGTCACGGGAAAGGCTAAATCGCCATAACAAAGTTTAATTATGACATTCACACATCCTCATTTTATTTTAATATTTTTATAATAATAATAAATTAATTTTTTTTAAATTTATATATTAACTAAAAGTCTAAAAGTCATGCAAAATATCTTAAAAAATATATTATTAAAGGCTTAAGGCCATAAAAATGCAAGCAAATTAATTCAAAATAACCATTTCGATTAATTATCGAAAACTGTTATCGATTTAGAATTTACCAACTCACCGTCTGCACTGCTTCAATGGAGTCCTTGCTGTGCATCGTCCAGAACATGGCAATCAGGAAGAGGAAATTGTAAAACTCAAACGATCCATGGGCCCAGCTACCGAGCATGGCATTCGAGATGAAGAAAAAATGTACAAAGGCCACCAGCTGGAAAATATGAAGAAAAATGGGAAAATGTGGCAAAAATGCATCTCTGGTTAGCTTGGCTAATAATAAGCGGCTTAGTGCCAAGTGAAGCCCCACGAAGTTTGCCCAACGCCCAGCCGCCGCCATATCGGCTGTCATGTGCGGTTAACTTGGCTAACTTGACGGCTAACTTGGGGCGCTAATCAGTCGGAAAGCAATAGCAACAACGGCCATTAACCCATGGAGGCCCAACAAGTGAGAGTGCAAATCGGTTTGCAATAATAGCATTTGAGAATCTCTACCATTTTATGAAATTTTTGAAGAGAAAAACATTCTCTCAATGTCCGGTTAGGAGTTTGACAGTCACTCTAAATTTAATCTATCTTAGAAATTGTTTGAATTTTTTAATTTTATAAAATGTTAATAAAATTAAATGTTGAATTGATATTCTAAAATTATGATTTTATATTAAGAGCATGGAATTTTAATAAATTAGTTATTTAATTTCATACATTTTTTTACATAAATAATATTTAAAAAAAATAGGCCCAGAAAATATTTTGAGTTATTATTTCATTACAAAATTATAGGAATATAGCAAAACACTTTAGTTTTCTATTTAATTTCCTGGTTTAAAATTATTTCAAATATTATTATATTCAATATTAAATTTAAATTTTAAATTTAAAACAAATATTTTTATATTCAATATAATTTTTTAAATTTTAAATTTAAATCAAATATAAATTTTTCAATTTAAATTTGCATCCTCCTAGTTAGTGACTTTTTTGTTGCTATTATCTTAACCGCAGCTGTACATTTTGCCAGCTTTGTGGGGGGGCGGCGGCTCTGAACTGCTTTGGCAGCTTGGATGCTGCAACTGCATCGCCCACTGCTTTGCCAGTGCGTGGTGCACTGCTTACCTTCACACGCACAAACGGCGAACCCATCAGTTCGTTGAGATCGGTCATGATTCTAGCTCTCTCGCTCGCACTCACTACTCCCCAATTGGCAGATGCAAATGCAGATTATGATCTCTTCCGTCTCCCTCTCCCACAGAACGTTGGCTCTCCCACGCAGGCGGGCAACAATAACAACAGTAACAGCAACAGCAGGTGCGGCGGCGAACAGCTGTTTCGTTATTTTTGTGTGCAACAATTTGCTAGCGCCGAAACTGTTCCACTTTAGATCTATTTTCACTGCAATTCACTTTCAATTGCTGGCTCTCGCCCCCTTTTGTGTGTGTGTGTGTGTGTGTGTGTTTGATTGTCGGGTGTTGCAATTGTGTGAGTGTGAGCGCACTTGTTGGTCTTCGTTCTGCCTTTGCGGGGGGCGTTGACAACACAATTAAATAACAGCAACAAATTTGTTGGTCTCGGCAGGAACAATAACGCACACAGGCACAGGCACAATGGTGTTCACAAAAAAAAAATTTGATGTCTTTTTTTGCCGTTTGTTGATTTTTGTTTTTTATATTTGGTTTGGTGGGGGCGTGGCGCCAACAGTAGCCTCCGAATTTACACAAGTTAGAGAATCGAATCAACTTGATTTTTCCGCGTTACCGTAAAGTTGCTTCGTTGAATTGCGCTTTGCACCCGTATTTATTGAAAATTTGGCCCTAAAAAATCTGGAAAATTGAAATCTCCTAAAAAATCCACATCTGACACTCGAACCACACCCGATAACAGAGTGCTGCCACACTTTGCGTTCATAGAGAGAGCCGAAAAGAGAGTACAGAGAACGCAGTGAAAGCCGTTCAAAAAAAACATTATTTATGATTTTTATAACTCGAAAATAGCTAAATAAGTGCCTGAAAAATCATCGTTGGCGCTAATTTTTTGCCAAGAAACGTATGCTGGGTAACACTGTTCCAAAAAGGGAACATTGCTAATAAGAAAAACCATAAAAATTGACATGCAGATGGCGGGTTAGAGCGGGCGAAAGGCTTTCTTTTTAAAATTTAAATTCAAATTTGAATTATAAAAAATCAAGTTTTTGAAATGAAAAAAATATATATGTATGTATTAGCATAAAAAAACAGGTTTTTATATTTTTTTTATATATTTTATTTTATTTTATATATATATTTTATATAATTTATTATTTATTTAAATTGTTTCTATTTTGAAAATCTTTCATACTAATAGATTTTATTTTTTTTTTAAATTGAATAAATTAATATTTTATATTACAATTTACAAAATAATATTTTTTTGTAATTTTTGAATATTGTTTTAGATAATATTATTTCCAAGTTAAAAAACTTAAATTAAAAAAAAAATACCTAAGGAAAATATGATAAAATATATAAGGAAACCTATAAAAGAAAATAATAAAAAGAAAGGTTCAAAAAATACTCCAAAAACCGTCATAGTACCTTTAATATCTCTGATATTATTTATCATTTTCTTTTTTAATATCTCATTAATAATTCATACTTGTTTTTTATTTTTAATAAACTTTCACAGTATTTCACTGCTCCTCCTCCACTCTCCTCTCATAGGGCACCTCTTTGCTTTCCTTTTTTCCTTGGGGGTGGAGTGAAAAACTAACGAAAGGAAACGAATGGCGAACGGCGACAGAAGCGCCAACTAAAACACGAAAGTTTTCCTAAGCGCTCGCCTGCCATTGGCCAGTTGCCTGGCTTTTTTTTATCATATATTTCCATATATATATATTTGTATTTTCTTTTTTTAGGGCGTGGTTGAATCGGAAGGCAAGACTAATATTTTGAAAGGAAGAAACAGGCAGCTTATGTTGTGATTTAGCTGCAAATTGCTTTTGCACAATTCCACAATTTGCGTAATTGACACGCATGGAAATTGTCACAAAATACTTGGGTGTAAGTATTATATTGTTTGTCTATTTGTCTATTTGTTGTGTTTGCTTTTCTCCCATTTTCCTCGGGAAAATCTCAAGCTACAAATTTACTGACTAACTGACTGGCAATCCGAAATGTCTCAATAAATTGAAAAGCCAAATAAAAGTTCCCATGCACGGTTAAAAAATAAGTTATATAGAAAAAGGAAAAATAATTACATTTTTTTAATAAATAAATTTAATATAGGGTTTATTTATAATAATAAAAACATTTATGGATAGACAGTAAATATGAAAAAAGTAAACTTTATAATTTTCTAAGGGATTTTCTTTTTATTTATGCTAGAGCCAGTTGGGAATTATAAGTACACAAGTATGAGATTTTTTACCCCAAAAAGTTTAGGATAATTTCGCTAAGGTTATAATGAAAAATTTACCAGCAAAAGAAGTTCATTTTGCAATTAAATTCAAAAAGGAAATTAACTTAAAAAATCTAATCCTAAATTTGATAAAAAAAAATTAAATTAAATTTATTGGTTTCATTACAACTTTTTCTTAGTTTTAGGGCAATTTTTCTTAAATATAAATATAAAAATATTTTTTAAATAATTTTCGTTGCGTGTAAAACCCTCTCACACCTTACCTGAGACAATTTGCAATCCAGCGCATCTGTCGCCGGCAACATGTGGCGTCAATGATGTTCCTCTAACATTCTACATTCTACATCCTTCAGTCTTCATTCTCCATCTCGCCCCCCGTCTTTCCCACCAGTTTTCCTCGTCGCATTTTCCCCAATGCCACTTGACAATTGTCAACAAAGCGCACGTAAAGCGATTACAGTCTGCGTGAGTGCATGGAAATGGCTGTGGAAATGGCTGTGGAAATGGCTCCTGCTCGGGCTCCTCTGTCCTGGGCTTTTCCTCCTTTCCTTTTTTTGTGACGGATATTTGGCAAATCCGATGCCAGCGGCACTTAAGCTGCTCAAGATTGTACACATTGTCGGGGCATAATGCCCGGGTATATGGACTTTTCTCAGTTTGTAAAATATATAGAAAGCAGAAAGGATAGAAGCTTTTATATGGAATATATCAGAAGGAAATTTTAGATATTAAAAATATTTCTGAAGGTATTAAAAATTTATAAAAATTAATATACCATCTAAAAATAATATTAAAAATTCTTACATACCCCAATTCTCTATTAAATTCTCTCTTAATTAATAATAAAATATCTTAAAAATTCAAAATAAAATTGTACTACATTTTTTAAATTCCAAATTGAAATCATCTCACTCTTAAAATCCATCTAAAACCGCCTTAACAACCAGGAAATAAAATTTAAATTTAATTAAAGGTAAAGCCCACCACGCAGCCCACTAATTCATTAGCCGAAAAATTTTAGGAAATTGAAATTGAGAATAAAAAGGAAACCGAATTCTTGCCACAAAAAAAAAAAAAACATAAAAATCAAACCCACGAAAGGCTCGCGAACGTCTGCCTTGATTGTCCTTGATGGATGGCTGGTATGGATGGAATGGAATGGATGATGGACCACTCATAATGGGGAGTGGTGGGTGGTGTGGTGACGCCGCTAAAAGCAAATGACAATCAGTGGGGTTTGGTGGAACAGGGAACGGCGGGGGAGGGCGCAAAAGGCGACAGCGGCAAACATTTAACAAAAAGACAAGAAACAAAGTTTAAAATCTAAAAAAATTGAGTGAGCCGAGAGGGGGCACACACAGCGACAGCGGCAACGACAACGGCGGCACATTGCAATTTACATGCAAACAAACAAAACGAGCCCAAGAACACTGAGAGAAATAGTTTTTATATAACTCAATTTTAAAATTAATAAAAAATTTAGATGATTTCCCTAATTATTTCCTTAAAAGTTTCGATATTTGAAGTTTACAAGCGATATTTTTCGATATTTTATATATATTTAAATATATTTTTATTTTTTTAACACTTAACTAAAATATAAACTTGAAATAATCAACAAAACAAAGTCACGATCTTGCAACAATATCGCATTTTCTCTTTTTTCCCTGTGCACCCACCACCCACAGCGCGGCCATCCCTGTCTGTCTGTGTGTCTCCCTGTGCATACACCCACCCACCCACACACACACACACACACACACCACTCGTTCGTTGAACATTTCAATCAACGCTCGAGTGAAATGTGAAAAAAATCACAATAAAAGCAAGGATAATATGGCAAGCGAGTGGCTGGGTTGAGGCCTCTGAGGAGGATGGTGATGGGTGGTGGTGCCGCCGACCAAGCGGAAATGGATGCGCCACACAAAAGTGGCACAAACTGTGTGTGTGGCATGTATAAGAGACGTTGCGGTGTTGCAGGCATAAATGAGAAGAAAGATCATACATCACCTAACATAAGTAGTTACTTTAACAGTTGAGGAAAATCTATAATTCACTTAAAAAAAATAATAATAAATAAATAAATACATTTTTATGGATTTATAATTACTTTAAAAATTAATTTAGCTTTAGAAAGGCATTAAATAATGAATACACGTTACTGTATTGTAATTTAAAACAAAAGTTGATACTTAAATTCAATTTTCCAGAATTTACAATAGTTTTCATATAAAATTAAGCGAGATCATTTTTTAAAGTATTTTTTATATAATATATCACCCAAAAAACCTAATCAAACGCTTTACTCATATTCTTATTCACGCTTTGCCTGCAATGTACAAGCAAACGTAGATGCTGCACTCACTGAGAGAGCTACGCACTCTTTTAAATCTCTTTCTCTCTGGAATCTCGTCTGCTTGTGGGAATCCCCCTTTTCAACTGCAACAGCCGCTGCTACACGCCGTACTTTCAGCCGGACGGATTGCCATAACAACCGTTAACCGAGATACATTTTAAATCTCGAGCAGAGTCCAACCCAAAAATGGTAATGGTTTAACAAAAAAAAAATACAAAATACAAAAAAACGAAAAAGAAAAAAAATTGGTAGAAGGGGGAAAAGGGTGCGACGACCAGTAGCAAATCCAAAGTGTAAACATTCACAGCCTTGGTGGCGGAAGGAGGGAATGTGATGCCATTCCAGCCACTAGACAATGTCGGTGTTGCCCCACAAAACCCACTTCCTCCCCCTTGGGCGGGCATGGGCACAGCCACGGCAACAGCAACAGCTTCCTTCCGTGCTGATGTTTGATGTGCAGCCATGGGAGCTTTACACTAGCACTTGCTTTCTTCTCTTTTTGGTAAAAAAAAAGCGACAACCAAAAAAAAATGTGGTATTTATTTCAAACAAGCCCCAAACTCTTACCAAACCGAAATGGAGTTACATCCCGATGCTATTGCTCCTCCTGCAACCGCATACGCGTGCCATTGGCCAAGTCTGGCGGCTTGCAAATGCACTTGGAGGAAATTCTGGTACGAAAATTTTAACATTTCTAGGGAATGTCACTTATACTGTGCCAGAACCACTTGAGAATTTTAAAGCACGAGAGGAAGAAAGCCATTTGCTCTCTTTCGCTCACTTTCTCTCTCCCTCTAGCTTACCTTTTCTCTCTCTTCCTCACTCTCTTTCGCTTACTCTAACTCTCTCTCGATTACGCTTTCTCTTTCGCTTACTTTCTCTTTCTAGATTGCTTGCTCATGGCTTGGAATGTCACTTATATTGTGCTAGAACCACTTGCGAATTTAAGACCACGTAAAAAGTAATAATCAAATTATGCAAATAATTAAGTAATCTCAAGAGAGCGCAATGGAAAAAGGCTAAACCAATCGGTTCTTAGGAATCCCTTTTTTAACTTTAACTAAAACGGAACCCCTTTTGAGAGCTCTTATAATTTTAATTTAAATATATTATCCAACTATCTATATAATTTCTTTCACTGTCCTTTATACAGACAATTGCTTGGCAACAGCTTGCCGGGGAGGTGTCGCTAATGAAGTCGCAAACAGTCAGTGGCTTCTGTTGCTGCTGTAAAAAAAAATTAAGCAAAGAAGGCGAACATATAACCGCACATCCGGAAATCCGCATTGTAATAGAAATTATAGCAACCACATACCATCGGCCAAGCGCTGTCGTTCTAGCAACATGTCGTTGGCCGTAGCCAAGGATTGCATCCATTGTTCCAATGGCAGCAGCAGCAGCAGCAGCAGCAGCAGCAGGAGCATCGCCAGCGGATGGTAATTGAAAACGGACCAGTTTCAGGGTAAAAGGTTTAGCATTTAGACTGCTATATGCTATATGCTATGAATACATATGTATAAATCACACGATATGGTATAATGATGAGGCCAAAAGCGATTTTTTCTAGCAAAGTAGAGTGCATTTATTGCTGCTTTTGAAAAAGCAGGTTTGAATGAACTGTAAAGTTGAAGTTTGGGAACTGATATTATTCTTAAAATATTTATAATTAATATTCTAAAAAATATAAGGGGGTATTTTTAATTATATTTTATATATTTTAAAATATTAAAAATAAACTTAAGTCTTTTATGAAAACCGCCAAAGCTGATTTTGCTTATTGTGAGTTGCATTTAGAACCTGTAAAGGTCTTGGGTAAATTGTGTTATTTGCTTTTCCAAATGTATATATTAATTAAGTTTTTATGTATAATTATTATATTATTTATTTATTGATTATCATATTATTTATATTATTAATTAATACTATTTATTTCAAAAACCAAGTTTTTCAAAAGCGATCAACTCGCAGACTCATGAGTTTCTACATATTTTTTCGAGGCTTTTTACGTTACCTTTCCAAGGGTGGTTTCCATTAACACTTTTCCACTGTTGTTGTGGATGCTGCTGCCACTGCTGCTGCTATTGCTGCTGCTGATGCGCACCACCAATGCCACAGCGACTGGGGCGCAGCCACCCACCAGTTTCTGGCTCGCTTCATTTCCAACAATTCATAATTTTAAAATCGCAGCGAACTCTGGTCCTGCCGCCTCTGGCTCTGCATCGTCCTGGTTCTCGGTCTCTGGTTTTCCGCTTCTGTTTCTGTCTCGGCCTCAGGACTCGTTGGCTGATGCCGCTCTGCTTTGCTGCTTTGCTGCTTTCGTGCTGCTCTGCTTTCATGCTGCTGCTGCTGCTGCTGCTGCTGGCAGTCATTTCATTTGATTTTTAACTGTCATCGACGGCAGTTCTCGGTGTCCTCTGAATTGTTAATAACTAATATTAATATAAAAATAAATACAAAAATAAATTTCGAAATAAATATAAAAATAAATAATAAATAAATTGAAAAATATATAAAAATTAATTCTTAAATATAAGCATAATCAATATAAATGCAAAAATAAATATTATTTATATATTTTTTTCAAGTGAATGTGTGAGTTTTAAGCTAAAATCAAGGAAATATATTTCTCATCTGGATTATCAAAGGTGAGAAACGACTTTTAAGAGCAAGATAGGATTAAGGAAAATCCAAAATGAAATAAAGGAAATCAAAATTAAATAAAAAATTAAATTAAGTCTTAAATAAAATACATTTCAGGTAATTTTTAGACTTTTTAAACTGGAACAAAGTGTGGCAAAGTTGGAATAATATAATAAAATATATATCTAGTTCAAAGATTTCACTGAAACCATTATAAATTTTTGCGATTTTGGTTTTTTTCTGATAGATAGATATTATAAAATATTAACAGCCTATTCCAGGAAATAAATTCATTTAAAAAATGTCTATAAAATATTTTTTTAAATAAAAGTAGAGCTTGGCCAAAAGTTGAGGTTTCACAGAAATAAGCAAGCTAGAATTTATCACTGTGACATTTTTTATAAAACAAGATCTTATAGGCAATACTTCAACGACCACTCCACCTAGCCACAAATCCATCAGCGATAACCAGGGGTTGCACTTCACTCTCCGGGACTCAACCATTTGGCATTTTCCTGTTTTTGCCAAAAACTCGTATAACGCACAGGGAGAACCTGCCAGAAAAAAGGGTTCAAATCAAATTCGATTTGCCGCAACGAGCGGGCAAAGTTGCAAATGAAATTTTGTCAAATTTTCGGGGCGACACACATGAGCAGGGAACAGGGATCCCGGAGCAGGGGTCTCCATGCACACATGGACACACTCTGAGAGAGAGAGCCACAAGTGGCACATTATTTTAATTCGCAGTCAAACGCTGTAACGTTAACACCACAACGACAATGTCACCAACAAACCAACAAGTTCATCTGTCTGCGTGTGTGAGCTCTTGTGTCAGAGTGGAGTGGGTTAAATACAGGACAGGACAGGAGCAGAGGAAGGAGCGGGAGCTGGGACAGGAGGAGAAGCAAGAGCAGTAGAGGAATGGGTTAAATAAGAGACCAAAATGCTGGCTCAATTAGCAGGACAATATATGACTGGCTTTCTAAAACGTTTAATTCGTTTTTTATTAACATTTTGACATATAAATATAAAATTTTATTATATTTTAATATTACTACTTATAAGTTTTTAATTGTTTTTATCATCTTTTATGGATGTGCTTCATTTCTACTATAAAGGATCTGTATTTAGTTGGCTTTTCTACACTTCTGAAGCACCACGTTGGGCGTCAATTCTGAATATGTTTTATATTATGTTTATTTTCCTTGTTTTTTCTTTAAATAAAGTTGTATTTAAAATATATATATATATACATTTTTTAATAAATAAAGGCATTATAAATGTTAATAATTGTGGTACCCTCATATATAAAACGCCCCACGTTGTTCGCCAATTAAAAGTATTATTTATTTTTATTACTGATCAATAAAACTAATTTTAAAAAACCTTTTTTAATGATTTAAATACTTTTAAATATAAATAATTTGGATAATCTGATAAATTTATTTATTAAATTGAAACTTGTCAAAAAATCTAAACTTAAAATAACTTTTTTAAATGATTTAATGACGTTTAAATTTGGATAATTTTGATATTATGATAAATTCAAGAAATAAAATGCCCCACATTGCAGCCTAAACACGATCACAGCCAGACCTGAACTCTTACCCAGACTCCTATCGGGGTTGCAATCACACATTCACCTGGCTCGAGGGTTGCTAGCCGATTTTCAGGGGGTAGACGACGGGTTGGAGTGGTCGACTTATCGTTGTTTGATATGCTGTAATTATGTTATAAGGTTGCCCAGGCCCAAGTGCCAGTTAAGTGTGTGTAAGCTTGCAAGGGTTGGCTCAGCCCAGGGGGTGGCTTCAATGACGATGGGACATCAATCAGCTGGGCGCGTCCTTGGCTGGGTTGAATGAATATCCCAGTAGTATACTCCCGTTTTAATTGCCGCTGTTTGCAAAGCGAGAAGAGAGAGAGAGAGGGGAGAATCGGTAGAATTATGCAAAAGTTAGTTTCCAGCTTATCCCCAGACGAAAGACAAACAAAAGTCGGACTGCACTTGGCGCATTAATCCTCGCCCAGACCACAATCTCAGTTTCTGCTGGAAAAACTTCTGCGCTAAAAACTTGGGCGTGGGCCATAAAAGAAATAATAAAAGAAACTTACCCAACAGCTGCTGATTGAATATTAAAATTCCTGGCAGTTACTCTAGCAACCAGGGTAATGGTGGTTGCTCCTCATCCACTTCCTCATCATCATCCTTCTCATTCCACTTAAAAGTGGCAATTAAAGCTCCGTTTCGCTTCTCCTGTCCAGCATCAATCAGTGGCGTTGAAATCAACGGAATTTTCAGGACGGGGACAGGCCTTAATTAGCATAATCTAATTTCAACTTTGTCGCAAAAACAGAATAACAGCCACGGCTGCCAAAAAATGCAAATCAACAGCAGTGCCTCCCTCCTTCCTTCCTTTCCTCACCCACACACACACACATTCCTTTTGCGACAGTTGAAAACTTTTATATATTTTTACAACGAAATGAAAAGACAATAAAAATACGAATGAAATGTCAGAAATCCAGCATGAAGCAGAGCGGTAAAAAGCGGAAAGAACGCAAATGAATGCCACGAGAGTAATATTTTTGAGTGGATATGGAAGCAGAGAATACCTTTTGATTAATTGAAAGGCACTTGCTTAGGTTTAGACTATGAGAAGCGCAGAGAGAGGCACTTGCCTAGAAATAGGATCTAACATGTCCTCTCCTTAAGCCAGAAGGAAAATCTATCAGCAAATTAAAAATTTAACAAATTAAAAGTTATTCCTCCAACTTTTTTTGTGTTACAAAACCTCAACTACCCTTCTGATCCCTCTGGTTCGTGCATACCCCATGCTTGCCCTATTATTACAGGGCATTTCCAGCCAGCGAGTGTAACAGGCGACGGCTGTGGCTTGTTAAAAAACTTTTTTAAATGCGAAAATGAAAGAGCAACAACTGGCTCGAGGGGAGGAAGTGCAACGGTGGGTCCTGCCACACCCCCTGATGCCTGATGCCCGACACTCCCGATTCCTGGTTAGAATTGACAGGCACAGGATACAGGCAAGGCAGCAGCCGGCACACGGCGTCAAGTGCCTGAGCTGAGTTTGGCGACACAACAATTGAGTTTGTCCTTCGATGCTCGCGGGGGCCTCCTCCTCCTCCTCCTCCTCCACCTCTGTTGAAACATTTAATTTACTGGAATTTGGCGCAATGTGTGTAAGCTTATTAACAGCTTGACGGAGGGTATGGCTGCCTGCCTGCCTTTCCTGTTTTCCTATGCAAATTTTAAACCTTCATTGGAATGGGAGGTGGGGTGCAAAGAAGGTGTTTTTGAAACCTGGTTTCACCACAGATGTTGGCTTAATAAAGTCACAAAACAAAGGCAGCTTAGGCGGCGCCATCAGGTGTGTGAAACAAAGGGATGTTTGGGATGGGTTCGTTGTGGTTATATCTAGATATTATCCAGGTTTTTTCTACTTTTCAGATAGCTTAGTCATAGGTAATTTTTAGGTTTACAGGGAATACAGGGGAAAAGGTATATGACAAGCAGTAGGAGATCGTGATAGATATTAGATAGAAACTAGGTGATTCTTGGGAGATTCTTGAGAGATACAGAGATACTGGATAGGTACTGGATAGATACTAGATAGATACTAGATAGATACTAGATAGATACTTGAGAGCTACTTGATAGATAGATAGATTTAGGCCCTAAAAACCCTTTTACCACTCAAACTCAACATTCAGCTGGGTTACCACTCAAAAGATGATAGAACTAGTTGGGAATTATAATGTCAAGAGAGTGTTTTATTGATAAAATAATAATTTTGTACAAATTATTTAAATTAATTTTTGTTTTAATATTTTTTTTATTTAAATGAATTATTTGTATATAAATTATTTTATATAAATAAATAAATAAATAATTTATAAACACTTTATTAATATTATAATTACACAAACTAGTATCTTAAACACTTTAAAAACGATTTCTAAGTTCCTTTTTTGGATGGTGAAAACCCCCAAGAAAACTCACACCAAGACTACACCCAAGACAAAAACCAAGACAGAAAGCACAAAATTCAGATTTAATTGTCCCTCAAGAGGAGAGGGGGACATGGAAAAGGTGGATCCTTGGCCAGAGACAATGCAAATATACTTAAGTGGGATTTCCTATACAAATAAATTCTCAAGTGACTTCAGCAGAACATCTCTTACTCCCTCTCTCTCTCCTCAGGATGAAGGACAGCCTCTCCACGAGCAGCGCAGCAGGGATGCCAGCGGGAACAGGAACTGGAGGAACTGGAGGCAGTGCCACGCCCACGGCACCCACAACGCCCTCAGCAGGAGGAGGTGGAGGAGGAGGAGTAGGAGCTGGAGGAGCAGGAGGAGGAGCAGGAGGAGCAGGAACTGGAGCCACCACAGCCGCTGCAGCAGATCCGCAGCAGACCCCGCAACAGCGTGGCAAAAGCAACATCCATGAGCTGCGCAATCAGGACTATGTGAGTCGCCTGATGGCCGCCACTCCGCCATATCTGTACTCGGCGCCCGTGGGTCCCAACAACTTTTTCTTCAGCGACATGCTGCGCTCCCTGGTCCAGGCCAGGAACAATGAGACAGCGCGAGTGCTGCAGCTGCAACAGCAGCAGGCACAGCAGCAACAGCAGCAACATCAGCAACAACAGCAGCAGCAACACCATCAGGCCTCGCTGGTGCGACGTCCAAGGAAGCGATCCTGGTCACATCGTCCCTACTACGAGCAGCTGCGCGAGCGACGCGAGGCGGAGGAGAAGCAACAACAGCAACAGCAGCAGCAACTGCAGCAGCAGCCGGAGAAGCCCCTAGAGCTGACCAACAAGTCCCTGGCCACACCCACTACCGCTGCCACACCCACTCCCCCCTATGGCTATGCCAAGCTGGAGACCAAGCCAGCAGCCCTGCCGCCGCCACCCAAAACCCTAGCCACGGGTCTTGGTCTCGGCCTGGGACTTGGTGGCGCTGTGGACTCTGCTCTGCAGGATAATACACCGCCGGCGGCTTCATTGCCACCGCAGGATTTGGTTTTGCCACCGCCACCGCCCGTGTGGTATCCACCTTTGTATGCACCCTACGGCATCGATCCGCTGCACTTCTTCATTGATCTGCGAGTCTCTGGGCACATTTACGATCGCAAAAAGGAGAATGTGTCGCCTTTGTCGGCCAGCAATAATGCCATTGGCGAGGAGGGTTCATCCACCACCACTACCACCACCTCATCCTCTGCCTCCTTAGGTGGCAATCTTTTGAGCAAGCAGCGTCATGGCTCCGCCTTCACAGTGCCCATACCAAAGGCTGCTCAGAGTGATGCCATTAATTTGTGTGCCAATCCCAATGGGGGAGGAGGAGCAGGAGGAGCTGGTGGAGCCACCTCCCCCACCAGTGTCAGTGTCTTGGGCAGCAAATTCGAGCATTATGCCAAGTACTATGACCTTGGGGAGACCAAAGAGAATCAGCCCACGGCCACAGCCTCCAGTACGGTGGCCGCCAATCATCTCTCGGCAGCCGCCGCCGCCGCTGCTGCCGCCGCCAATCTGTCCAAGTCCAGTGCCAGCTATATGCTCCAGCATCTGCCGCGCCTCTACAGCCAGTTTGCTGCCCATCATCAGGCCCAGGTGCAGCAGAACCAGGACACGGAGTCTGCCAAATCGGATTCGGTCTCGGCCTCGGTCAGCGCCTCGCTTTCGGTGCCGGATCTCTGTGATGAGGATTCCATGGGCAGGGGTTCCAGCGACACGGCTGTGGGTCCTGGCGGTGGTTGCCTGGGCGAGGGCGATGGTGAGGGTGAGGGCGAGGGCTCTGGCGGTGGGCAGGGCAACTGTGACATCGATGTGGAGATCATAGACTCCATCAAGTACCGAACGGATGGGGAGAGTAGTCGCTATTCCAGCAACGACGAGGCCTCCATCACGCAGATCGATTGAGCGGCAGGCAGGGGGTTTAGGTAATAAAGAATATATAAATAAAATATAAAAAATATATATAAAATTATAAATAAAGCAAACAAAAATAAAACTATAATATTAATAAAAAATAAAAAGCTATGAAATATCCCTGAAAACTTACTTATTTATTCTGAAATGATAATACCCAGGAAGGATATAAAAAGGTAATGCCATTCCATTGTTCTATGAATTTGGTTTATTTTTAATAATATAAAAAAATCCTATATTTATATTCTTAAACTGATTTTATAATTCCCAACTTGTTCTGGTCTCAAAATGCATAAACAAGATCAAATGAAAGGTAGATTTGTTGTGAAAAATCTTTGAAGAAGAAAAGCTGAAGCCACCGTATCACTTGACACCTTCCATCATCATCAGGACAAGCCGCTGCTCCTACTCCATCTTTAGCTATACTTCTTCTTCTGGTTCTTCTTCTGGTTCTTCACTTCCGTTTCCTCCTGCCTGTCGCCCCTGAAAGTATGCAGCGACAAAAGTAATTTCATAAATCATTTGACGCTGTTGACGTCGCCGCTGTTGTTCGCCCATCTTTTTGCCACTGCCTCAAGGCATTTGTTAAATGTTGAAGCATCCCAAGAACCCCCCCTTCCTTGACGCCCCTGCGAAGCGCATTACACGCCTGACTACGCTTTGTGTAAATTAAAACTGCTGCCGGCTGCTGGATGGCACACAGAACGATGCTCCGCAATTCTTTTGCGTATTTTTTTTGCCTTCCCTTCGAGCCTTTTTTATGTATTATTTTTTATTTTCTTTTTTATTTTTTTGTTTCATTTAAGGCCCACAGGATATTAATTTTTACACCATTCATTGATTTTGTTTGCTACTCGTTGCTTAATGAACACATGCACGGCTATGGCGACTTCCGTTTCCGTATCCGTTTCTGCCAGAGCTGCACTGGAGTATAGGGGTATTATAACTTGTATATCAACGATTTCATTAAGTATAAAAATTCTAGAAAAACTAGGGATGACAAAAACGAAAACTTGCTCATTTTTAGATATACATATGTCCTTGAAAATTATACTCTATTTAATATATTGAAAAATATAAAAGAAAATCTAGACAAATTAAATAAAATAATATTTGTATAATGTATTTTCGATAACTCGATATTTTTAAACTTTATGATACAAACCACCCACCTAAGGCTACCGGGTAAAGTGCAGTCGTGCCTTCTTTGCAGTGGCTTTCTTACTTGCCTTTTTGCATGTCGCTTCTTGTTGCTTCTCGTTTGTGTGGGTGTGTGTATTGTTTATCAAACGTATGGATTTCCATGAGTTTGCAAATTTCTGCACATTGAGGTGGAAAAACTGCAGAGGAGACACTCGATAAAAAAAGGCAAAAAACCAAAACAAAAAAAACTGAAACCGCGGTGTACAGTCAGAACAAGAGATGTCGATAGGCTGGAGGGAGAACGAGCTGCTCATCATCATTATCATTGTTATTGTCATCGTCATCATCATCATGTGTAATCAAAGTAAGTACCAAAAATTGTAAGAGAGAGAAAATTGAAATTCAAGCTAATTGCAGGAAATTTATAACTCAACTTAACAGCTGACAGATTTTTGCCTTTTTCGCTGCGAGGCAAGGATAAGGAGCGGGAGCAGGAGCAGGAGAAGGAGGTGGATACTTTTGTTATCCTCTCGAATTCATAAATCTTGGTAGACGCTCATAATTCATGCAACAGTCGACAATTGGCAGCGGTTTCCACTCTCAAGACGGAGACAAGGATGCTGGCCAGCGGGGGGATTCCCCAACAATATAAGCCCGCTCAACTTGCCAGCATTTTACCAATGACAAGACGAGCTAACTGGCAACAGGCAACCGGCAAACAACAACAAAAAAAATAAAGGAAAGTAGGGGAAAGGGAAACTGGAAATGGAAACCCGAAGGAAAAACCCTTCAGAGTTGGGCGAGGTTGGGGGAGTTTTAGGCAAACAATGAATGCAGGCAGCAATGGCTTATCCCCAAAAGGGAAGACGGAAGGTGGAGGGGGTCCGTGTTTTAAAAAGAAAACGCCAAGTACTTGGGCGTGTTGACAGCTTAAAGCTTTTTCCCTAATTGATAGATTCCCCTTTATTTTTTTTTTGTTTTTTTTTGAGAGCTTAAAAGAAAAGGAACAGAAGGGAAAAGCAGCATAAAAGGGTAACCTAATTATTTGTTATACTTATTCAAAAAAAAATTAAGAAGAAAAAGAAAA
The DNA here is from genome assembly GCF_030179895.1 of Drosophila kikkawai. Classification (NCBI taxonomy): domain Eukaryota; kingdom Metazoa; phylum Arthropoda; class Insecta; order Diptera; family Drosophilidae; genus Drosophila; species Drosophila kikkawai. Next base: position 22,690,291 of record NC_091733.1, read on the forward strand.
GTACTATTTTATAGAAAATAATCCTTAGATTTTAGGGGTGTATTCGACATACCGGAAAATATTGATATATCTTTTAAACTATAATTATTAAAGTATTTCGGAAAATAGTTAATTTCCTTTATTTTCGGTTTTTTGTCATATTTATTTAATGTTATTATTAAGTAAAGGTATTCATTAATTTTAAAACTAAGTCCTTAGGCAATACACATTTGATTTTCGTTGTTTCCTTAGTTATTTAATAATTTATAGGTTAAATTTTGATTGGTTTTTTCTTTTATTAATTTGTTGTATTTTTTGCCCAACCGGAATTTAATTTTATATAATATCTTATTTAACGATTTGTGATTTTAAATATAAACTAAAAATCTTTTATAAAAAGGAAACCTCTGGCGCCATCTGTGGTTCCGTTACAACTGGCGCCATCTTGTACTCAAGTTGCAAAACCCATAAAACAGTGCTGCCCCAAACAGAGTCGCTGCCTTTAACTGTTTTACCTCATTTTCTCTATCATGGGCAGCACGGTTGTGGGGCGGGAAGTTTTAAAATTTAAAATTTGCGTTGTCTTGTTTGTTGCTCAAGGCAATTAACAGTCAATCGAAAGTCGAAACTAAGCAAACAAATTAAATTAAATCAGATTAACAAAAGTCTTGCACCGAGCGATATTTGGCGTTCGGCCTTCGGCAAATTATCATGTGATTGTGAGGGCTTTGTGTTACCAATTTGTTTTGCTACTTGTTTGGTCCCATTTTTTTTTATTTTTCTTATGTATTTTTCCAACTTCGTTTCCTCTGAAATTTTTTATTTATATTTATTTTTTTATATAATTTATGCTTAAATGCTGAGATTATAATAAAGAGCCACGCTTTATTTGCTCATACATATTTATGAGAAAATTTTCCAGATAGCATTCGTTATGGGTTTGTTTTTTTTTCCTCTCTACGCATGCAAAATACGCTAATTGTGGCAGCACGCTGAGAATAAACAAATACAAATACAAAAGCAGCAGGCAATAAAATCAAATAGTTTTGTTTTCTTGTAGTTTTGTTGGTTTTTATGTGTTTTTGGATTTCGATTTTTGATTATCTAATAATACTTTTTTAATCTCAGTTAATCTTTTACTTGGGGCCCCGAAAAAGTATGCTATATTTGGGACGTTAACCTCATTGATCACTAATTTTTATTTATTAAAACAGAGCACAGTTTTAAAACTGCGCATTTTGTAAAAACAAAACGAGTTACAATAAAATATTCAATAAAGAGGGTTCAGGAAAAAAAAAGAAGCAGAATGAGAATAGATTGCCAAGGGGAACAGCAACAAAAAAAAAAAAAAGGAAAGAGAAGACGCGATGCGACGCAAAATCAAAAACAAAACGATCGTTTTGCGTCTGTTGACAAAGCGAGGCTAAGTGGGAGAGCGAGCAAGACAGCGACAGCGGCTGAGAGCGAGAGAGAGAGAGCGAGCGTCGGAGAGCGGCGTCGTCATTTGTTTGACATTTATCAAGAGCAATAACAACTACAACAAAAGAATACAAACAAAAACGAAAACGTAACGAAATGAAGCGAAGAAAAATTGAAAACTCAACACAAAAAAAAAACTAATAAGAAACATGCCAGGAAAATAAACAAAAATATGAGATTAATCAAACGTGTGGAAAAAACATAGAGTGGTATGCAATTTTCTGCCTGTATTTACGCAAAAATAGAGAGGAAGGTGTAAAAGAGAGCGTCTTTATAAATTAAACATGCCCAAACGTTAAATGAGCCGCACACCGCCCGCCCCCCAATTCTTCGTTGTTTCTCTTTCTCTCTCTGTCTCTCCACCAGCTCGCAGCTCCTCCTCCTCCTGCTCCTCTTTCCTATCTGCTTCTGCCTTTTGCGACGACCTCACCTAGACAATAAGGCAAAAGCAAAGATAAGAGCAAGAAGCAGAACGCACAGACAAAGCACCGTGAAACGAAAATGAAAATGCAAATAGAACAGAGATAAAAACAATTACGAATGTGCATACAGTATGCATAATGATTGATTTATACATAGATACATATCTAAATCTCACATACATAGGTTTGCCTGTTGTATTTAATTTTATTCAATTTAATTCCCCAGATAAGCATCTCGCCCCACTGTGCACTGTGGAAGCTATCTCGTTGGCGTCCCATCAACAACTTTTTCGGGCTATAGCCCCCCCTCCCCCGATTCCGCATCTCTGCACCACCGACTGCTAAAAATGTGTTTGTTAATGCCTTCAGATTTTCGCTTTTCTGTATCTTTGCTTATTTTCCTCTCAGCTGCGCCGTATTTGATGATCGTTTTGTTCTCTGCTCATTGAAATTTAATACAGCAGCCGGTACACGATCGATATTGAGGCGAACAATTTGAGAATATATTGAAAATGCAGAAGAATCAAGCATTTAATAGGTTACCAAAGGAAATAAAAATAACGGATGGAAATATGCACAACAAAAATTGTGAAAATAAAATAATCAAAAATAAAATAAATAAAATAATGTATTAATCAATTATTTAATAATAGATTTAATTATTTATTTAATTTAAATAGTTTTGTTGGTCTACATATCTATGTCTAGTGCTCTATTATCTATAGATCTACGATCCTATTCTTCAACCTATATCCCCGATGTCAACTATGTGTGATATTGTGCGTGTCTCTTAATTGCTGACTCGGGCTGCATTCGGCATTTGCATATTTTCGTGACTGATCCGATCCGATCCGATTCGCCGCGTTAAACTACGAAAATGGATGGATGGTGATGGAGAGAGCGAGAGAGAGATGGTTAGTTGCTGTGGTAAGGGGTGGAGGAATCAGTGGCCGGGGCATGGGGAATGGAATGGGTATATGGATGCGCGAATGGGAATGGCAGGGGAAAGGGAAGTAGGTGGTGGTGCTTGGTAGTGTTGTGGTCTAAGGGTACATGGCAACAGAAAATTTGTCGGGCTTGTTTGCTTTATTGCTCCACTTTTGCTTGTGACTGTGTTTAGTGCCCTGGCCGCTGTCGCTGCTATTTGATTTTCACATTTTTCTTTATTTTGGTATCACATGATTGTACAAACACACCCCAACACAGCTACAAATACCTGTCGTGAGTGTGCGTGTGTAGTGTGCTCGAAGGAAAATGCCTTTTCAAAACGATCTCTTTGTTTTATTTTATTCTTACTCCTTAGTTTTCGGTTCTTGAGTGACTGATCTGTTGATCTCCCCATTTGTCGTTGTCGTCGACATAATGACGTCAAATTTTACCTTCGTTCTTTTGTTATCTGGACATGAATATAGCAATCCTACATGGATTCCCATATTCCTCGCCCTATAGATACCCTTTCTGTATCCCATCAGTTGAGTTCAATTGAGTTACTAATGAAATTATTAAATTTTGTATAAATAAATAAAATCCGTTTCCTGGTTCTTGTGTGCAATGCTTTTCTTATAGCTCCATGCAGGCCCAAAGAATTGTATTTTACAGCTGTATGGCACTCTCATTTTTTATGTTTATGCCAATTTAGTGTATAATATACTATAATTTATTTGCAACTAAAATTAAAATTTAAAAAATAAAGCTACAATTTAATTTAAGTTTTAAGTAGTTAAATTTAGTCTGTCTCACACAGACTCTATTTTTTTATCACGTGTTATTGTTCAGTCCATCTTGCTCCGGCCACACTGATGGCGCTCTTCCCTGCTTAAGCTTTCATTGGCTCTCTTTTTTGTTATCCGCGCTTCTCTTCGGACTTCGACGTTGTTATGCTTTTTTGCACCTGTTTAACTGTTTTTGGTTTTTCGCCGTTTTGAGCGTGGTTTTGCTGGTTGTCGGGGGGCGGTGGGGGTCTGGAATCAGGTGTCGGAAAGGGGAACGGGAGGAGAAAAGCGGTGCAGTAATGGGGACCCCCTTTTGGCGTTGCCATGGTTCTAACTGGTTTTTCGAAATTCCTTTGCACTGCAATTTCACTTGCTCGTTGGTATTTGATATTTGTACTTGTATTCGTAGTTGTATTTGGCCCCCAGAGCGAGTTGTATAACTATTTATGTGAGAGCGCTTACATATATCTATGTATACATATGTATGTGGATCAGGCAACAACAGCTACTACAGTGTGACTTCATTGAAGCGAACAACTGCGAGTAACATCATAAACAGACATGTATACATGTATGAAGTTTATTTTACGATTTGTCAAAATAAATATAAATTCAAAAAAATGTATCTAATTCATATATTCATTTAATTTAATTATTTATTGTATATGCTTTATATTCAAGAGGTTCCACTTCCACTGCTCGACAGCGATAACCGCATGGCAAAACAGCAGAGGGGGTGACAAAGAGAGGGTGGCGAGGCGAAGAGAGCGTTGACAACACAGTGCGTCGCGTCGAAAAGTTGTGTGTAAACAATTGGGGCCGTCGCCGACGCTCTTGCTTGCTCCCCAACTCTCTGTCTCTCTCTCTTCAGCGAGAGAGTGACCGCCTGCAGTTTGTTTATACGCCGTTTGTCCCACATAATTTTTGTTTGTTAGTTTTTCTGCTGCTTCCACACGAGCTTCGGCCCTGCGTAAGTGTGTGTGAGTGTTCTATTTTCCAATACACGTATAGCTGCGTCCACACCACACGTTTTTCGTTCATTAAAAAGCCGCTCTCTCTCCATCTTCCTCCCTCTCTCTCTCTCATTCTACCTCTCTGTTGCGTATTTTTGGCCAAAGCCACGTTGTTGGAAAAATCGGTTTGTTGGAGCGAAAAACCGGCCGGAAAAGCGAACAAACAATTCCAATTGGAGATTTTCCAGTAATTACGTGAGCGCTCACGCTGTCTCTCTTTTTCTCGGTCGTCTTGCCCGCGTGTGTGTCATAAAATAAAATTCGTATAATTGAGTGACAAAACGATAAGAACTTGCTTCCATTTTTTTGTTACTCGTTCTTTGTGACTTTCTTTTCGCTGCGCTTTGCCAGCTCTTCCCTGATTTTTGTGGCTTTGTTTTCTTGGCCTCTCTGGTTTTCTTTCTGTCTAATTAACACGTTCGAATTACAATTTAGTTTCATTAATAGACCAACAAAAAATAAATGAAAGAGTAACCAAATCTAGAGCGCTACTAATACCAAGGCAAGCACAAATATGCAGCGTAAAAACAATAACGGCAACTCTCCCGATCACGCTCGCACTCGCGCTCCCGCTCTCTAAATGCCGATACATTTAGCGTGTTTGTGTTTTGTTATTTGCGCGCGGTGTTGCGGTACAACAAAAACAAAAACAATAATAATAATAACAAAAACAGCCGAGAGCGAGAGAGCCAGACAGGCGAAACGCGACGCGATACGACGCTGCGGTTACGTGTATTAGTGTGATTGACTTTTTCGCCGCTGCGTGTGACACATGTTCACCCACACAGACGCACTGTGTGTAGCATTTATGTAAATGTGATGAATACCTTTTGCCGATAATAAACGCTACCGCACAGTGGGCAACAATGTAAACACCCCTGATTACCTAACCAAGTTGAATAATTAACTGGCGTGGACTTAATTTTCCCATTGACAATGCCATTTTAAACATTCCGTTTTTAATAAGGTTAAATCCCCTTAAATCGTTTATCAATACACAATTCAATCTAAAAACTCTTATTGGAATTAAGATACCTCACTTAATAATATTTACTGGATAACAGTGGGTCTACAATTTTATGGTGTTTATGAATTTCGAATTCAGTGTATGAAGAAGCCATGTATGTATGTATGTATATTTACAGATTTTTAATATACGATTATTTAAATCCATTTAAATTGCTGTTAAACATTGAAAAGTAAAGAAGAAATTAATTTTATAATTAAAAACTAAAGTAATTAGCTAAGAGTTCACAAGAATTTACTTAATTTTCCCCACTTCGTGCCACTGTGCCATCGGCCGAAAGAACAACAACGCAATGAGGCGAGGTAACTGTAAGCGCTAGCTGCTTCGTCATCTGCTTCTTCCTCTTCTACTACATCTACGTTTTGGCAAAAACAAAAACCATGTGTTTGCCACGCGCTTACGTTACGCTCTCCGGAGCTCTCAGAAGAAGGAGAGAGAGAGAGAGAAAGAGAGAGCGGCGGAGCTGCCATGTGTTTTTTCTTGCCGTGTGTGTGCGTTTTTGTGTCGAAAACAAATCAAAATCCAATTCAATTAGTAAATGAAGCCAATTTTGTTTATGTTATTATTTTTTTTTTTTGGCAACTGGCAATGAATAAACTCGAAAATAGTTGGAAAACGAGTAACAAATGATCAGCGATCTACAACTGTCTTTGCATTGCTTTTTGTTTGTTTCGGTGCGGCGACTGCGACGCCGCCTCCGCAGACTGCGCTGCGCTGCCCGTCTCGTTGGCATTCTCGCATTCCCGCATTTCATTTTGCATTGTGCCTTTCAGCGCAGCGGACGCAAGCGAAAAAGCATTCAAAGTGACTATTAAGTTAATAGTATCAGCTAACAAGAAAAACCAATCTCATTAATACAAAAGAAGAAGAATCAAAAACAAACAAATCACAGCTACGAGTGGACATAAAAATCAGCAAGAAAATCAAACCAAAGCTGCCAATTGATGCCCCAAAATTGAGTACGTATGCCTAGCATATTAAAACAACCTTTTTTTTAATGTGCGATTAGTGTCATAATTAAAGGACTAAGGAATAGAAACAGAAAAAAGCCCAAATAAAGACCTCGTAAAAAACAAAAGCCGAAAGCGCAAAATTGGCGAAAAAAAAAGTTTGCAAGTGCTGCCCACAACGCCGTACGAAGAGAGAATAACAGAAATGAGCGCAGATGGGAGAGAGAGAGTAGCAGCAACAACACAGTAGTGAGTGCAAAGCAAAATAAATAACTGGAGGGAAAGCAGCAACAAGAAAAAACACAAACAAACACGGCGAAAAAAACAAATCACCAAAAGGAAAACCGAAAAAAGCTTCGCAAAAACAACGTGGTATTAAAAAAGAAATAGAAAAAGAAAAAAACAAAACAGTTTTGCTTGAAATCGAAGAAATATTTTTAGTGCTGCGGCCTATCAGTGTCTTTGTGTACAAATTTGTCACCAAAATGTGCGTGCAAGTGTGTGTCTGTGTGTGTGCGGGTCCCCCGCCTTGTTGTTGTTATTATTTTTGTTTTTGCTTCTGTTGCTTCTGTTATTTTCACTTCTTGTACGCCCCCCGCTTTGCCCTGAAAAATGTTAATGAAAAACGGGACAATTTGGGAAAAGCAAAAAGTAAAAGCGATAACAAAATTTATCAATGATCCCTAGATAAAAGAAAAGGATAGGGGCGGTCAGAGAATTGAAAAGAGTAACAGGAAGGCGAGACCCACCCGCATAAAAAAGAATATAAAAATATATGTACATTTGTATAAGAAAGGAAAAGGAAGTTTTCATTAAAAATCAATCATAGAAAATGTTCAATTTAATTGAAAATATTAAAAATAGTTAATAGGTTTACAAACAAACCAAATGTCTCTACAGATATAAATCGTGAATTTTTTTTATATACATTTTATTTTCGTTCTATACTCATCTTGTATTAACCCAAAAACTACTGTTCGGGAGCATAAAACCCCAATGAGAACCGCGTGTAATCAATCATTTGGAAATTGAAAGCGTCGCCACCTGTTGGCTCTTTTTATATAAGCTCACGCACACGAATATCAATCAAAATCTGGGTTATTTTACCCCAACGAGATTCTAATGCAAAAACCCCAAAATGCCGAATACTTTGACACCCTTTTACTGCATTATGTTCCCCCTTTTAATTTAAAAAAAAAGTGAACTTTGGAGCTTTACAGGTTGAGCCATCTTAGATTCGAAATGATATAGTATTAGTATATAAAATTAAAAACCAGTTACGAAAATTCTTACAAGAAATTCCTAATCCCTATATTTGGGATCTTTAGATGCTTCACTGTAGTTATTATAAGTCCACTTGGGTTTGTTGTCGCTTTTTCTCGGTTTCGCGTTGGCCTGTTACCCATACATGCACACACAGTACACACACGTGATAAGGAGTGAAAGGGAGAGGTAGAGGGAGAGTGCGTCGCCGCCGCTGCGTCAGCAAGAAAATACATTGGATTTTGAGCAGAGAGAGAAAGAGAGAGGCAGCTACGCCTGTTCTGGCAGCGAAACGAGGCGCAGAATATTGACATCGCCTTGTCGTTGATGTAATACCCTGTAATTTAACATTAGCTTGGCTATATTCGGCACTTTAAGCAAAAAATATTATGAAATTGGATTAAAAAGCCTTGAAGGAATTCTTTAAAATTGACACTTAACTTATAATTATTTTATATGGTACATATGTATACCTATAGGGTATCCCATGGTTGATACTATTTTAATTGCTCTTCACTTGCTTTATTTTGGCGTCGTTTTTTGTTATTTCTCCTGCATAATTCATGTGTAAGTTTGCGATCGTGTGATTTGTTGTTGCTCTCCCTGCTAAATAGTGCTCTCTGCTCTGCTTTGCTCTCTTTTCCCCCCCACTTATATAGCGATCTCTATCCCCCTATCTACCGTCTCGCTTGCTCTCTTTCTCTATCTCACCGAGACGCTAATTTGTTGTTGTTAGTGGTGCTATATAGCATATACACACACGTCATATAGCGTCGTGTCTTGATAAAGCGACCTCGCTATTGCCTGCTGCCTGGCTTACTTTTATATTTGTATAATAATTTTTTTTTTGTGTATTCCTCCAAAGGTAACCGTCTTGTATAGTTCTGAATTTTGTTGCATCATCTTATAATCGAAACAAAGCCTTGGAGTTTTAGTATAACGTGAGATCTTAACACTGGACATCCTAATATGGATTTTAGTTAGAAATCATAACTCTAATGATGTCAAGTCTGGAAAACCCAACTCTGGGAATCTTAATCTTGGGAGATTCAAGTTTTAGAAATCCTAGCTTTGGGGATCCCTATTCTGGAGCTCCTAAAATCCTAATTCTAGAGGGTTCTATGGTTGTAAATGCTATTTTTTTTTCATTTAAAATCCAAACCCTATATATCTATGGAGATAGGGAGCCTTACTTTCAAGATCCAAACTTGATGTTGAACGTCCATTAGCATTATGCAATTATTGAGAAGCTTTATGCAATGTGCGTTGAAGTTGATCGAATGAATAGTTGGAACTTGAAAAGCTCCTCGATGCGAATGCGTATGGGTATTGTTTGTTGTTGTTTTGTTTTTGTTGTACCATTTTTATTTATTCTTTTTGGTTGCGTGTGGTGGCAATTTCCGACTTAAAAACCAATTGGAAATTGAAATTCCTTGACGCTGGGCTGGATTAAAAACTAATTGAATATCGGCCGTAACATTTCCGACGTTTTGTGTGCCTTAGTTTGGTAGTTGGAAGCCTGATGAATATATGTATGTATGTGTGTGGGGGTGGTGTCGGCACGCAAGACGACGCACAACAGAAAATTTAGACGGAAACTCGTGCTGCCAAAACTTTGCCAATGTTTCTCTCTCTTCCACACTCTTTCTCTTAAAATTTACCCTTACCTTTTTTTTTTTTTTTGTCAACCTTGGACTTTTTCATTTACTCAATACCCCAACAACCTCAACAAAAGTCAATAGTTTAAATAAAAGTTAATGAATTAAGTGGATAAGTGATCTAGATTAGAACTTAAAAAATGTAAATACTTGCCTTTATTTAAAATCCTATTAAACATGAAAAACTTTAATTTTAAAATGACATAATTTCGCCTCAGTTCATGTAGTTTTTGGCCGCGACTCTTAAATTATATCGTTTTTAAGAAACATAAAAATAGCAAGTTTATGTTGTTTTTAAATGTTGTAAAGCCACATAGTAAGTTCATTTGGATTTTGTACTGTCGGCGGTACTTATGTCGCTATGATTATGATACATTTTGGGACATTTCCCAATCTCAGATCAAGCCAAAAGTATAATAATAATAATTATTGTTCAACAAAACAAAAGATTCGAAACTTATAAATCTATGATATATTATACATTTTTTTAGAATTATTTTTCGAATTTTTAAATTTATTTTCCAACTCCTATTCATTTGACTTTAATTGTAAGGCGCGTGTGTTGTGCTTTTTTCCTGAAAGTCAGAAAGCAGAACCTCAGCATAGAAGACGAACTGAGAAAGAGGCTGAGGCGTTGCTGTTTGTTGATTACATAAAAAATGAAAATAATTATGTACACTGACTGTATGGCACATTGTTGAACTAACCGCACACACACACACTCACGACGTTGTGTTTTTAGCGCGATAAGATATAGCAAGCTATATACAACAGAGAGGGCAGTACACAAACCAACTTAAAACAGCAGCAATAGTGCGCAAAATGCAAACAAAAAGCTAAATAAAAATAAAAATAAAATAAACTTAAAAAATAGCAACAGGAGAGTGCGACAAGTTTGTTGCCTTCTTATACAACAGCCGCGGCGGAGAAAATAGAGCAAGCATCGGAATTCGAATTACATTTCGATTTAATTGTACAAAATTAAATTTCAATTCGGTTCATATTTATAGAACCACATTACAAAGTAAGATTAAGGAGCAACTATAGAAGATGTAAGATCAGATTTCATTCAGAAAGATGACACAAGAACACCTAGGATACGGAAATTCAGTAGAACAGTTGTACACTTGACTGATTTCAATTTTTAGCATTTATTTAACCAAATGACACATGGATAATTAATATGAAATGATTTGAAACGGGTTTGATAAAGCAGGGCGAATTTGTTTCTATAAAAAGAATTAATAAACCGCCAAGATTTCAAATTTTTTCAGGATGAATAATAAAAAATTATGAATGTGTACATTATGGGGTCTCACTTCTCTCCCCAGAAAGAGCATCATAATTCCCAATTCTCGTTAGTGTTAGCCCGTACACCTGTTCTCAGCGAAATGTTTTTTCAGCTGTTAGCACATTTTCTATCATCATCATCATCCAATGCACTATGCAAATTATTAAATTTAAAAAACATATATATAAAAAACAAACCTTAATCGCTGCTCAACGTCTCGTATACGTAACGCCTGACGCCGCCGCCTCCCCGACATGCTCTTATTTTTCATCAATTATCAATTCATCTATTTAACTAAATGTTTAACGAAAAAAAATAACGTGGCTCAGTAGTTCACGTCGTATTTGCATTATTTTTTTTTATTTATTTATTTGTAGCTTTGCTGGTCTTGCCTTTGTTACTGCCAAGTGGTAGTTGCAGGTCTCTCGGTCGTTTCGAATGTGCTAATTAGTGGAAAACGTTTATAGCTCTGCCCGTGTGTTTGTGTGCTTGAAGGGCAGCTGCCCCCACTGTGCAGGTCCACTGTACGAGGTGGTGGTCGGTTGGTGTGTGCCAAACAAACAAATGAGGAGCAGCACATCTCGGCGGCAATCGAACATAGTGTTTGTTGAAAGTTTTCATTCCATTGCTAACCATCTGTCAGCACGCATATAGTGGCTACGATAGACACTCGATAGAGTGGATGGGTTGAAGAGGAGCAGCTGAGATCACCTAAAATTCTAAAGTACGAATTTGGTGAGGAATGTTGAAGACCAAATTATAGACTTAATGCAGAGTTGTTCCGATACATGTCCCTAGACCAAATGAAAAAAAAAATATATAAAAAGTTTAGGCAATATAATTTTATATTAAAGTACTGTTTACTACGGCGAGTACCAACTGTGGTCTTGGCTGTTTGCATTTTATAAAAAGTGAGTTTAGGTTCGGCGACACTTTTGTAGGGTGCACAGCAGTGTGCAACTGTGATCGACATTGTTGTTGTTGTTTATTTCTCATCTGCATCTGCTTCGCCCTCTCTTCTTCGCGCACTCTTGCTCCCTTATTTAGCCACATCACGTATACGCCACCGATGCAGATCCCTCTTACTGTTATCAGGTCTTTTTAGAGCGTGCTCTCGGTCCACAACAAAAGGGTAAACAACTCTGCTCGGTCAACACTCATTATTCATTATTATTTTTACTTATTGTATTTTCCTCTATGCTTTTATTATAACTTTTTTCCTTTTTTTTTTGTGGCTTTGTGTGAAGAGGGAAATGTGCGCTTTGGCTATATTTAGTTGTATTAATTGCGGCTGACCCAATTTGTGGTTCTTGCACACAGGCGACGCCTTGTGTAATTGCTTAGAGCAAAAAATAACAACGGCAGCGAACAACAGCAGCAGATAGAATAGTGAGAATATAAAATATACTCTAGAGATATAGATACCATAGCATGGCAGCAAATATAGCTGGCTATAGCTATAGTGAATGCAGATGTACAGAGGACAGCCAAGAAGAACACATGATGGGTTTATTTTGGTTGAACGCCGTCCGTCGACGTCGACGACGACGACGAAATCAATTGAAATTGAAATTTTCAGGCGAAAGAATGAAATCAAATATAAACCGAAATAAAGCCAAAACTGTCAGTTGGAAAGGTAGCATCGTCTAGTCCACGGACGAAGAAGGGGGTTTTTTGCATTCAGGTTTGCCTGGCAACAGCATTTTTTTTTTTTTGTTTTTCGTCGTCGCAACTTAAATGCCAGAGCAACAGAGAAACAAATGTACAAAAGCAACACGCCATACGTACATAGCATTTATGTAGGGTTTATGTACTTGGATTCGTGCATAAAACTAGCCTCGGAATAACAAAGCCTAATACCATAGCTCATGGTTCCGCGAGAAAAGTTACAAAACTCTACCCAGAATGGAAGTTATTAGCTGTTGTTATTGTGCTGCTTTTACATTGCAGGCTAAGCGTAAAGAAAGTACATTTAGTGCAATAAAACTCTTAAGTATAATTAATTATTAATAGAATAATTTAAGTGTTGTAAGTCCTATAAGTTGACTTAAAATACTTAAATTATTCTATAAATATTTTGAATTAGGATATATACTTATTTAAGAGTTACTATTTCTGTAACCGCAATTGTCTGCTGATTTGTACATAGTATGTACACATTATGCACATTAGTATGTACATATGTACATAAAAATACATGCTTCCACATAGACAAACATACATACATTTATATTTAGTTTTTTCGTTTGTTGTCTCTTCAACTGCAGTTTCTTTCCCTTTCTACCATAGAGTATTCCTTTGATTTCTATTTATTTGTTCTTACCTTTTTATTTATTTATTTATTTTTATTTGTTTTTTTTCTAATCTTTTTATTTATTATTTTTTCTTACCTTTTTATTTATATACATATTTTTATTTTTTGTCTTACCTTTTTATTAAAAAAAAATTTTTTTTTTCGAACTTTTTTATTTATTTGTTCTTTTTACTTTTTTTTTATTATTTTTTCTTCCTACCTTTTTATTTAATTATTTTTTATTATTATTTTTTTTTGCTTGCCTTAAAAGCCGGCTTTATTTTTATTTACGCTTGTTTCTTTACTCTTGGCTCTCTTTGCATTTTCTCTTCATCGGCATTCGGCGTTTTCATTTTCATCATCATCATCACCAATTTCGTTGTGTTGTTGTGCGTGCGCCGTGGAATGGGGAAAAAGTTGTATAAATTTATTTTTATTTTCAACAAATATAGGATTGGATATAGGTACATAAGCGACAGCGACAATGCCGTCGTTGTTCAATTTTCCGCTGCTTTTGCTAAAATTAAATATGGTTAAGCAGCACCAGCAGCGGCAGCAGCACCACTAAAAAGCTACGAAAAAAAAATTATAGTAAAGCCTCCCGCATTGTGAAAGCTAAAAAATTATTTAAAAAAAAAAAAAAACAAAAGATTGGATTGCAGATTTCTTTAAATAAGTTTAAATTACGTTTATCAGCAGTGTAAATATATTGCACAAAAATAAGCAAAGATGGCAATATCACACTTTTTAAATTTATTTATTAAATATATAGTCTTGCTATTTAGAATTTTTTATATAATTTAACCAAAGTCATAATAGTCTTTGTTGCATTTTAACAGCTTGTCACCTTTTGCGAGTGCACACTGTACAATAATATTCCTGGCTGCAGTCGATGTAGTTATTGTTGCTGCTGTCTTGATTGTTTTTGGAATATTTGCGCACGCCTTTTTTTTTCTCAGTGTTTGTGTGTGTGTGTGTGCTTGTATTTTGACTTCTTGTGTATTTCCTGCTCTACCGCTCGCCGCTTTGGCTCTCTTCCTAGTGCCACTCTTGCCGCCCCCCTTTTGCCCTCCCATTTTAGTCGCACGTGCCGCTATTTCATTAGTATATTTCGCTTTAGTTATGTCTTTGTTTTAGCTGTCGCTTTTTAATTAATTTAATTATGCATTTCATAAAAATTGAAGTATTGCTTTTGATATTTATCTATTTTTTGTAGTATTTGTTTATTTTTTATTTATTATTTCCCTTTGGGTGATTGCTTATTTGTTTTGACTCCATTAAAAACCACAATTCAATGGCTTTACAGTGGAATCTTTTTACTGAACTCAATTTAAACAAATACCATGTCGTCTTTAATGTGCCATTTTATTTATTTATAAACATTTAGCGGATTTGTAACAAAAATACAGATAGCACTTGTGAGTCACTTGGCGCTTAAGAGACAGAGAGTGAGCAAGCCAAAGAGAGGTTTTAAAGAGAAGACCGAAGAGAGAGTTCGAGCGAGAGCTTAAGCCTAGCCCAAACAGCTGTTTGTTGTGCCTTATTTGTGTTGTTTTTTGTGATCCTTTTCGAAAAGTTGTTTATGTTGTGAGCAAAGAGGATGAGAGAGGGGGGGTTGTGTGAGTGCGAAAGAGAGTAAACTGGCCTCCATGGAGCAAACATTTCAGCGTTTCTTTTTGTTGTGATTTTTTTCTACCATTTTATAAGTATTATTTTTGTTGTAGCTGACTTTTCAATAAATGGCAATGTCATGCGCGAACGCACAACATTCACATACACATACAGTGCACGCTTGATACAGTAGCCAATATATCGTATTTACATTATGTTTTCAAGAATCCCGTAATAATCCAAATAAGGTTAATTTCTTGACTAGTAATCAGCTGTTTTTTCAAAATGACGTAATTAATTGATTAAAAATGTACACATTAGAACGTTCACTGTATGCCAGTGTATACACTTTCAGATGCATACTCACAAGCTTGTTTACGACGCTTTGACTATGCTTTGGATTTTATTTATTTTTGCTTTATTTTATTTATTTTGTTTTTTCCTACTCGCTTTGCCGGCTCTCTCTCTTAGGCGCTCGCTGTGGCTCTGGCACAATGAAAGCTTTGTCTGAGAGAGCGGGCGTACGGTTTACGTTTACGCCATTTGTGTGTGTGTGCGTGAGCGAGCGAATTGAGGGTGTATGTATGTGTGCGTGTGTCGGTTTTTCAATTGCGTTTACCGCCGCTTCGCTTCATTCGTTTGTCTGCTCGCGTGCTTTACGGTTCAAGATTAACAAAAAGTCGAATTTCCATTCCGAAATCCTGATTCTGAATCTAGATGAGAATCAAACTTTTATGAAATCAACTTTTAGATATTACAACTTCTCGAACATTAATTTTTTTTGAGTGTGTAACAAATACCATTACCAACAGCAGCAACAACAACGACGCCGAGAACGCCTTGTATGGAGGTATGTGTGAGAGCTCAAAGGAGATGCAAAAAAAATAAATAAAAATAAAAAGTAAACTTTGGCTAAACAAACCGAAAAATAGACAATAAAAATAACAGTGTAAGTGTGTGTGCGTGTGCGCGTGAGTGTATGTGTGTAAAGCAACAATAACAATAAGAAATTCAAAGATACAGTGACAGAGAAACGGAAAAAGAGAAAGAGCGAGTCACAGGCAGATTACAATTTAAATTTTAAATTGCTTTTTTGTTCAATGAAAATACACTTCGACTTGGCAATTTAATTTTTCTCATTTTGTTCGTGTTATTTTTTTTATTTTGCGTAATGTCTTGACATTCTCCGATTTCATAATCACGCCTAAACGCAGCTACTAAATGCCAGGCGGCGTCGGCGGCGTTGTGTGTATAAAAATAACAACAACTTAAAAAGAAAAAGCAAAAGAAAAAAAAAAAATGCCAAAGAAAACCACGTTGAAATTTCGGCCAGCGACGACGTCAGCGCGTCGTTTCTCTTTGGTACACTCTCTTTTGGCGGCTCGCTCTCTTTATCCAAAGCAGTTCTAACTGCTTTTCTGGTACAGTGAAAGCTTACTCAGCGAAACTCATGAAATCAAATGGGTTTTGTTGCAGAGTATTTGCTGTACCACACTACCCTCCTCTGGCTGTAATAATAAAATATTTCATCATAAATAATTATGGTTTAAAGCTCGCTTTTAAAAAAAGAATATACATATGCATGAAGAAAATAAAAAATAAATCAAAGAAATTACACATAAGGAATAAAAAAAGTGCCTTGTTCCTACTTTATCGCTGTTCCTCTCTCTCTCTCTCACCCTGACGCTTTCTCGCACACACACACACGTGCAATCACATTTGTTTTTGTTTTTTTAAGAGTCGCGAAAAAGCTGACAATAAAAATAACAATAAATACAACAACCATAATCGAGACAACAACAACAATGATCGGCAATTATAAACGCCAAAAGCGTTTTTCTAGCGGCCTTGTTGCGTTTTTCAGTGTATACAAAGGGGGGCTAGAGAGGGGAGAAAAACAGCAAAGTACAAACACAACTGAACAATATAAATAAACTCAAATCCGCACCCATATAGATTTTTGTTGTTATATTTTATTTATATTTGTTTTTGCATAGTTTTCTGATCGTAAAATTAAGCGTATGTTTTCTATATATATTATATATTATGCTTCTTAAAAAGTTTTTATGAGATATTTTTAAGACTTTGTTGTATAATTTATTATTTTATTTAACTTAAAGTGTCATTTTATTATTTAATTTTTGAGCCTATTGTTAATATTTAATTTATACGCCCTTTAGCAAATGTTTTTTGTACATAAACTTCCTCGAGTTGCTTCTGTTCGATGATTTCTTGTGACCCAAGCGTATACGTAATGTGCAAGCAAGGCAACTGCCGAGCAAGAGAGTGCCACACAAAGAGAGACAGAGAGAGAGAGAGAACTCACACATATGGGCACCCATTGATACCAACACTAGTGCAGGCGACACACAAACATGGCAGCCACAACGTCAGGGGGCATTACGTATACGCCGCGTGGTTGTCGCCATCGCATTTCTTCTTCTACTTCTACTTCTTCTGCGGCTTCTGCCGTTTTGTTTCTATTTGTATTATAGTCGGACGAGAAAATTCTGAAATATATAAGTATATAGTATATATTTTAACAGATTTTTTACTTTATTTGTAAACCAAAAAAGAAAATAATATAAAAAAAATTACGAAACTAAGATAAAAAGAAACAGGGTTTGAAAGAAATTTATATGTTTTTACAAAAAAAAAAAAAGTATATTCCCAACTCACCTTTGTTCCAAGTTATTTAAATTAATTTCAAATACGTTTGTTTATATTTCAACACACACATACAGGGAAAGAGAGAAGGGTTGAGTGTGTGAGAGAGGGAAGGCCTGGGCGAGAATTGGGGAGGTACTAGATGGGTCTATTGCCGCCATAAGTTTTGTTGCTGTTCTCTCAAAAAACGCTTGCCCGGTGGCTTGCTTTTCCTTTTTTCGCTATGTTTTCACTTCTTTTTTTCCCCATTAGCTTTTTCTTTTGCCTTGGTTCTTCTTATTTGTATTTTATTTATATTTTTTGTTGCTTCTCTTTCTCTTTGTTGCTGTTTCTGTTATCTTGTTGATGGCCGGAAGTATGCGAAAGCTTTCGCGCACTGCCTGCCGCCGCCGCCAGCTGCCTCTCTCTTTCTACAGAAAACTCGTCTCCTCTCTTATTGCCTTTGTTGTTACGTGAAATGCTTTCAAAGCTGTTGCAATGTTCCTTTTTTTTCTTTCTTTTCTTTTCTTTATTTGCCTATTGTTTATTGTAAATTTTGTATTGTAGACAGGCAAACACAAACAAAGCGTTGTAATTAAAGCAATTACATTTATATTCAGCCATCGATTGTGCATTGTGGGAGAAAGGGAGAGAGGATCAAAAAGATAGGAGAGGAGAGACTGCCGGCATCCCACTCTCTTGCTCTATATTTATTTATTTATTTATTGTTATTATTCCACATTTTCTCTGTCTCTCACGCTTTTGTGTGTTGTTATATTTATTAAAAGAGGAAACAACTCATTTAACATTTTTTCCATAGATTTTCACCGTTTTCCCGCCCCTCTTTTCACAACAACAACAGCAACCACAATGAAAATATGCTGGCTGTCAATTATTATTATTATTATTGTTGTTGCTAAACTGGAGGAAGCGCCATTTGTTGATGTGTAGTATTATATAGTATATAGTATTATTGAACCAGTCGCACGCCGACTACTCCACGAGGTTCATTTTTCCCCATTAGAAGATAGTCGCAGTAGTAGTAGTAGTAGCAGCAAGGGGTAGCAAAAAGGGATCATGTTGTTGGCGGTAAACAACTACTGTGAATAAAAAAAAACTGGGCCACGAAAATTATGCAGAAAAAGTGTTGTTTAGGGTTCCATTAACCAGTGCAACGATATGGCATCAACGTGGTTTTACCAAGATAAACAAAGCCTGAAACTTAAATCTGCTTCGAATAAATCAATATAATTGATTGATAATCGTCAAATAGTATTATAATAATAATATAATGCTTTAAGAAGCCAGCAGTTAGTTTATTATATATTTATAATTTATGTGTTTGTTCTAATCATTTTCAAAGGGTATCAGCCAGTTGTAACGAATAGTAGGGGAGAACTTAACGCAGGGTTAACTTCACTAGTTACTGGGGTGGTTGGTTTATTTTTATTATTATTATTTCTTTCCTTCTGTTTGTGTTGTTTTTTTAACACGCTCTTAAGCATCCGTGTGCCGCATTTATCATATACTATATGTAGTATGTATCTGAATGATTCACTCCCAGAGAGTGCCATCATCGGCCATCCTCCTCGCCGCTGTGTAAGTTTTATATGGCGCGGATTCATTAGCGTAGCGTGGCGGCTGTTTTTTCTACGTTTTGATTCTTTTCTTTCTTTTTTTTTAACAGGCAAGTTTTGCTCAGGTACAGTTATCGCTGCTTTTGTTGTTGTTGCCGGTTAATTGGCTTGGAGAAAGAAGAAGAAAAAGCCGAAATGCAATACTTGCACTCTCTCGCCATGCATCCTCTCTCTTTCACTCTTGCATTTGATTTTGTAGGCGGCTCAGTTGACATTTAAGATGGGCGGCGAGCTGCTTCCTCTACCACTTTCCACTTGGCGCGGAGGAAAGGTCCACAGGTCACAGTCAAAAGCGCGACGTTTCTAGAACGACACTAATCTCAAAGCAAAGTACAGTGCGACCGCGCAAAAAAGAACCTTTTCAACTTAAAGTAAGGGAAAGAGAAAATCTTAACATCTAAATCTAAACCCTACTTAATATATTGCTAAAAAAAACTCAACGAATTGAGTTATATGTTTTGGGTTCATGTTCTCGAAGCTTGACTGTATTAAGCAACAAAACGAACGGCGTCTCTTGCGCGCGCTCTCTTTTGCTCTCTTTCGAAAACAAACAAAGCTGAGGCAAAGCCAATGGAAAGCACAGATAAACAATTCAGCTCGTGAGAGCATGTGGCATGTATCGGCATTTTTTTTCGATACAAAGAGAGAGAGAGAGGGAAGAAAAGAGAGAGTTTCCAGTGTTGCATTGTGCAAATTTGTTGTTGCTGCCATATTTGCTAATTAATTATGTACGCCAAAAGGCAACTTGAAAATTACAACTGACACCAAACCCGCCGGTCCACCGCCCGCCAAATACACCTTCCCATTCCCTCTTTCTTATCGCAACCACGTTGTTTTGCTCTCTCCCGCTCTCTGACTTTTATTTGCCAATCTGGCTCTCTTGCGACGCTGCAAAAAAAAAATATTCGTACGCGTCTTGTTATTATTGTTTTGTTGTTGTCCAAAATAGCGACACATAAAAAAAAGGGAGAGAGAGAGAGGGAATAAAAAAAAAAGTTGCCAAGACAACGAAGGTAGGCGCAAAAAATAACAAAAACTGCGTCGCAAGCTTTTAATAAAATATAAATAAATTCCAGCCTGTACTATTTGTGTGGCACGTCAGTGTAATGACGTTGCCATTGACTGCGACGCTAGCAGCGAAGCTGACGTTCGTTTTGGAGGTCAGCAGCGGGAGCTTTTCACAATTTAACTTTTGTTTTTGGTTTTGTTATTATAATTGTTGTTGTTGCTTTTGTTGTTTCATTGATATTGGCTTTTGTTATTGTTCTTGTTGCTCGGTTCTCGTCGCGTTTGTTGTGTTTTCATTTCATTTACGGTTTTGTTGTGGCGCGCACTTTTCCTTCTCTCTCTCTCACTCTCTTTCTCCATGTACCTCTCCCCTCACCTCCCCCACAACCTTGTTGCTATCAATTTTGCACATGCAAAACAATGGCTAATAATCAGGTGGAAAAGGAAATACAGTGAAGCTTAGAAATGAAGTAATCATTTTAAAATAATTTTATGATTATATATTCCTTTTTTTTTTACATTTATTTTTTAATAAATAAAAATGGAAGTTTCACTATTTAAATGTTTATTATGGCTAAATTTAGACTTATAATATTGATGTGGAAGATGTGGAAACTTCGGTAAAATAGTTTTAAGTAAAATTAAAATAAAAAAATAATTAAAATTGAGAAAAATTAAAATCAATATAATCATATTCGAATATTCATATGGTTAGCTCCACTGGATTAGCCTAGTAAAAGTAAATTTTTTGCTTCTTGAACGCGTGCATTTCTCTATTGTTGACTTTTTGTTAGTTTCGAGTTGTTCTTTTTGTTTGGCCCCTGCCTCAAATGAAAATCAATAAATAATAATACACTTTGTTGGCTTTGTTTTCCGACCCCCAAACCCACCAATATACCCGAACTGTCGCTCATTCGATTCGCGTGCCCCAACGACGAATAAGTTGTCCCTCAAGGCAAAATGAATATTTCAGTTAATTAATTGCCAACGAAATGTAATGGCTTTTCTGATGACTAAAAGATGATGGAAGCAATGATGATCTTAATAAAAATTGCTAATCGATGACTTTTTATTACTTAAAAATTAAGGAAGAAACTAAGAAAGTTAAGAAAAGTAAACAAACTAAAAACTAATACTCAACCAAATGACTTATATAATTTTCAAATAATCGAGTAATAACCGAAAAATGTTAATCGATTACTTGCTAATCGATCAGTGATCTTTGAACCCTCATTTTAGTTGCCTCGTTTAAAAATCAAGCCTATCGTTATTTTGGTGAAAAGAAAACACCCCAAATTGGGGGAAAACTATGAGCAAAGTACACAGTAATAGTGCTGATAAGATAATCCACTAATCACTAGTGGAGCAACAGAGAGGGCGAGAGCAAACAGAAAGTGAGAGAGAGAAGGAGGGAGAGGGAGAGTGGGCGTCATAAAAAAATAAACACGCGGAAATTTGAAGCAATATAAAAAACAATTTCTATGATTGCGTAAAATGAGAAAAAAGATACAATTTAGAAAGAGTAAGAGCGACAAGGTATAGAACAGGTTATTACCCCCTAAAGTAGGCAATATAAATTATAAATGTTGAAGGACATTGATTAAACCATAAAAACAGAACCATAAACTATTAATTATGCGCTTCTATTTAGTCACAAAACTCATGAAATGCCAATTTGATGACCGAACAAAGTGCAGCAGTAAACAAAATAAAAAAACACAGAAATTGATCATTTCATCAGTCAATCATTAGATCACCTCCCCAACATTATCGTCATCATCATCGTCATCATTGGTTTTGGCTAAAAATAATGAAATTGCGATACTTGGCCAACTCACCAAAGTTATTTCCAAGGAATTTCAATATTTATAATGAGGCAATAATATTAATAATAATTTATTATTATTATTAGTGAATTTCATTAATTCAAATGGTTGTCAAAGTTATAAATAATCTAGAGATATTACAGTATTAACCTACGATATGTGTAAGCTGTGCCTTTTTTACCCACGAATTTAAAGAAAAAGCCA
Organism: Drosophila kikkawai; assembly: GCF_030179895.1. Lineage (NCBI taxonomy): Eukaryota > Metazoa > Arthropoda > Insecta > Diptera > Drosophilidae > Drosophila > Drosophila kikkawai. The sequence goes on from NC_091733.1 coordinate 22,712,310, forward strand.
TGGTTTTTCTTTCAAGGTTTTAGCCAATATATTTCTTATTTTATTTATTTATTATTAAAAAATTAATAAATATATTTAATTATTAAATTTCATTGCTTTTCTCTTCTCTCTCCCCGGCAGCATGTCAACAGATAATCCCACACAGTTGCTGACCACCCGCGATTTAAGTCAGCTGCGTGGGCACCTGCAATCGGGCCCAGCGGCAGTGGCATCCACGGCAGTCACGGCATCCGGAACGGCGGCTGTTGTGGCAGCAGCAGCAGCTGCAGCGGCAGCAGCGGCGGCAGCAGCAGCGGTCTCCTCAGTGGCCAATGCACCACATGGATATCGCAATATTGCACCATTGGCCACCATTAGCTGCGGGAGCAGCACCAGCACCAGCACCATTAACACCACCAGCACAGTAGCAGGAGCAGCAGCAGCAGGAGGAGGAGGAACAGGAGGTGGAGGAGTACTTGTACCCACAAGCAATAGCAACATGCCGGCCAGTGCCTCCAAATATGTATTTCTGCAGCACAATCACAATGGCGGATTCACGGCCTACGATGGCTCCACAACGTCAGTCACAACGGCTGCATCTGCTTCATCCTCTGGCAGTGGTGGCGGTGGCAATATAGTGCTCCTTGCCGCCGAACCCCTGGAAATGGGTTCAGCCGATGCCTTGGCTGCAGCAGTGGCTGCCTCCGGCGTTCGAACCACCGATGGAGATGATGGAGAGCTGCGTTCCCTGTCCTGGCTAAACGATAGCAATCTGATCAAGGGCATTGTCACAACCAGTGGTGGTGCTAATGCTGCCACGGGAACGCAAGTGAAACGGGCAATGGCCATCAAGACGGTAGGAGGAGGAGCAACAGCAGCTGGTGCTGCTGCTGTAACAGGATCTTCAGTCAATGGTAATATGTGCCTAGTGAGTGATATAATCGAAGAGGTACCCAACAGTCTCAACGAACCACCCAGTGGTGGTATCGATCAGGCGGATGGTTCGCTATATAGCACCACCACGGTCCACAAGGGTCCCAGCGGCACCACCACTGTGGTGGAGTACAAAGCCAGCAAGTCTGCTGGCCAACAGCAGGGCTATCTGCCAACGTCTACACGAACCACCACGCTGGGCTATATGCCAGTGGTGGTGACCCAGCCACAATCAGCAGTTAGCCAAGCCATAATCTCGCCCATCAAGCAGTCACAGCAGTCCCAATCGCAATCCCAGTCGCAAATCTATGTGACCAGCAATGGAGGAGGGGCAACGGGTAATGACATCTACAAGGGAGGGGCGGCATCATCATCATCGCTGTGTTCACCCACAACCACCAGCAGCAGCAGCAGCAGCAACACCACCACACATCATCCGCACAAAAAGTATCTGCGCGAGAAGATGCATGTCCAGATGGATCACAGCAGTCATGTGGCCTCCACTGTGACGGTGGTCAGTTCGCCCGCCTCCTCCAACAATTCCTCGATCAGTTCTAGTTCCATATCGGGTGGCGGCGGTTCAGGATCCTCGACAGCGGCCGTCAATGGAGGCAATAGTCCGGTGGCCAAGGCCAGCAGTAGCAGTAGTAGCTTTAGCAGTGCAGTTTTTGAGGCCGTTAACTATGCCAATGCCAATGCCAACGCCAACACCAGCAGCAGCAGCAGTTTGAGCCATAACCAAGAGCCATCACCGCCTACCACGAGCGTTGTGACCACCACCACGCTGATCAGTGCAGGATCTCTGGCGCCGGGATATAGCTTTGTGAGCACAACGCCGCATGTCATGTGAGTTTCTACTTTGAGTTCTACATTAGAATTTAATATTTATTTTTTATATTTTATATATTTATTTTTATATTATTTATACTTCATATTTTTATTTATTTATATACATATATATATATTTTTTATATTTTATATTTTTATTTTTTTATTTATTTATTTTTAATTTTTTATATTTTTATTTAGTTATATTTTATATATATTTTTTTAAAATATTTATTTTTATATTTTATATTTAAATTTATTTATTTTTATATGTTTTTATTTTTTATTATATATACATATTTTTTTTTAAATTTATTTTTATATTTTTCGTATATTATATTTTTAATTATTTTTTTTTAAATAATTTAATTTTTATATTTTATTTTATTTTTAAATATTCCCCTTCATTTTTGATTCAAAATTCTATATAAATCGTGGGGTATGTTCCCCGTCTCTCTCTCTTTCAGATCAACACCCGGCCATGTCACCTCCACGGAGACTCCACCTGGTGCTGCCCTGCTGCCTGGAACCTACTATAGCACCAGCAGCAGCAGTGGAGGAGGAGCAGCCACAACAACAACAGCAAACCTTCAGCCACGCAGTCTGCAGTTGGCCAACTCCCCACCACCGCCGCCCACAACGAGTCATGTGAATGGATCCCTGGGTGGAGGAGGCGGAGGAGGAGCATCTGCAGCTGGAGGAGTCAACCTGCGCAGCCCCAACAGCTATACCAGCTATGACAACGAGGACTCGTTAAAGGATTTCGATCTGGTGGTCAGTTCGCGGATGCACACAAGCACGCCCCAATATACGGTCTCCAAGGGAGGCTACAGCAATGTGAATGGCGCATCAGGTGGGGCAGGAGGAGGAGGTGGAGCCACCACGCCGCAGAAGCAAAAGCATCCCAACAACGTGCCATATGACCCGCTAGTGCATACCAACAATAAGCCGCCATATAGCTTTAGGTGAGTGACTGTCTGCGAGGGAGTCTTTATAAATTGTTAAAAATAAGCTACAATTTTCAAGTTTTTAAAAATATTATAATTTATTTTAATTTATTTTATTTACAGTTCCCTGATCTTCATGGCCATTGAAAGCTCAAACGAGAAGGCTCTGCCCGTCAAGGAGATCTACGCCTGGATTGTTCAACACTTTCCGTACTTTAAGACAGCGCCCACCGGCTGGAAGAACAGTGTCCGCCACAATTTGTCGCTGAACAAGAGCTTCGTGAAGGTGGAGAAGGCACCCAATATGGGCAAGGGTTCGCTGTGGCGCGTTGAGCCCCAGCAGCGCCAGAATCTCATCCAGGCGCTAAACCGTTCCCCCTTCTTTCCCAATTCGGCGGTGGACAAGATCAGTCCCTCGCTAAAGAGTCCCAAAGACTCGGTTTACGATAGCCTAGATGGCAGTGTAGCCACGGGTATGCCAGCTTCGGTAGCACCAGGAGCAGTGCCAGCTGCTGCTGCTGCTGTGTCGCTATCCTCCACACCCTCGAAAAGCAATGGCCTGGCGCTGGCCAGTCAGGTGACAACGAATGCGGCCAGGCCGCACAGTCCCAATGGAGGCGGAGGCGGCGGTGGAGGTGGGAGTGGCAGTCATGCCCGTTTCGATCCCAAGCTTTTCCCCAATTTGTGCAATCTTTTTGGCAATATCCGTGATGATTTGACAGGACAACAGCAGTCGCTGCGCGAGGATGAACTCTCTGAAGATTATCACAACAACAACAACAACAACAACAATATTAATAATAATAATAACAACAATAACAGCAACAGCAAGTACAACTATGTGGGTCTAAATGCAGGCAGTGGCCCAGCCGGAAATGGAACTGTAAGCGGAAACGGCGGCCCAGCTCTTAATGGCGGAGTAGGAGGAGGAGTTGGTCCTCCTCCGCCGCCTTCGGATGGCATCAATTTTGAGCAAATGGCCCGAGACTGTGGAGCTGACAGCATGGACGATGTCCATGCGGCGGCGGCTTTGCTTTGCCTCAAGCACGAACCAAAGGCCTTTAGCAGTGATTCCTTTCAGAATGGGTAAGTGTCTACCTAGTTGGGGAAAGAAATTAGACTCTCTTTCTCTCTCTCGCCCCTTAATTATATCTATTTTTACCTCTGATTTTCCAGCAGCGCCGCTCCTGTAATTACAAGTTCCCCCAGCGAGGATCACACCTACTCGGCGGGTGGCAACAGCAATGCCGACAGTGGCTCCTCCACGCCAGTCACCAATGGGAATGGCCTCACCACCATCAGCAGTGTGGTCTCCCAGGCGGCGGCGACGGCTGGCTCCGATAGCAACTGTGCCAGCTCGGATGCAGCCTACGATAGCAGTGAGGAGAAGTAAGTTTAAGAGATTTTTTAAGCAAAAACCAAGTACTAAAGAGGGTTTCTTTCAATAGTCACAACATCACGCCCGAGGAACTGGATCAGCAGCGACATCGCGATGGCGTGGATGCCTTGCTGTCGCTGTCGCGCTCCTCGAATGTGGATTATGGTTCGCATTATCATAGCAATGGCAGCAGTGGCAGCAGCCAGGGATCTCCGCGCAAGCGACCAGCCAGCCAGAGTTTGGAGGAGGAGCAGCAGCAGCAACAACATCGCGACCAGCAGCAGCAGCAGCAGCATCAATTTGGCAGCCTTCAAGCCATCTACACAAATGGCAATGGCAGCAAAATGGCTTTGCTTAGCAGTGCAGCGGCCAATGTGGCTTTGGCACAACACCAGCAGCAGCAGCAGCAACACCAGCAGCAGCAACACCAACAGCAGCAGCAGCAGCAGCAACAACTCCACCCCGAACTGTATAGCTACCCGGCTGGCATGTATTTGGGCAACCTCAATCACTGCCTGCCCGCTGGAGGAGGAGGAGGAGGAGGAGGAGCAACAACTGGAAGCAACAACAACAGCAATAATAGCAGCAGCAATGCTGGCATGTTGCCGCAACATCTAAGCGCTGCCATGGCTGTGGCAGCAGCAGCAGCAGCGGCAGCGGCCAGCAAAAACAAGGTGAAGCCTTTGAGAGGGCTGCGTACCAAAATTAAGCGCAAGTCCGCCTGGATGCGGTGAATATGGCGACAACAGGTTCGAGGCAGCAGCAGGTGGACTTGATGCTAAAAGCGAAGAATTGTTCAAATCACAGAGCATTTAGACTACAAGTTATACCAATAATATATAAATATATATATATATATATATGTATATATATATTATATATATGTGTATTTATATTGATGGCTCTTGCTTAACTTTTAAAAATTTCCCTTAAATTTCTTATGTTTTGTCTGATTTATACTTGTTTTTTTTTTAAGTGTACGTTAGGTGTTTTCTTTATGTGTTTTTCTTCCACTTTGTTTGCGGTTTAATTTAATTATTATTTTTTATTTTATATAATCGTTTTTTTTTTTTAATATTTTAATATTAGTGTTAACTATATTTCGACTTGATTTAATATCTACTTTACTTTCTTAGCCATTTCCTAGCTGCAATTTCGCTATAAGTACATTTTTAACAACAAATCAAAACTATATATATATATTTATATATACCAGAGTGAAAAGTAAAACCTACAAATGAGAAAAGCTAAGAAAACCCCCGACTAAATAATGAAAAGGCTTCAACAACAGATTTTAAAAATGCATTAAATGTCATTTTTTTGTATGTTATTTCGGGACACAAAAGGTTAATACTATATATATATATACAAACATATATCAAAGCATACATACAAATTGAGCCAAGTAAGGAAAATCCATGAAAAGATATATATAAAAAATAAATAATAATAAATAAGGAAAAAAGAGCAAGAAAAGCGTAAGAAAAGCGCAGGAAAAGCAAAAAAACAAAGAGCAACAAGAACTAAATATGTAAACAAGTTTTTTTTTTTATTTCTGTTCAGGATCTAAATAATTATATAGAACGAGAGTTAAATATATATATAGAGAAAGAAGAAACTTAGATATTAACTTAGGCCAAGCACACACACATTTAGCGCCTTAAACATTGAGTCCTTTTTAGCTACAAAAAAAAAACAAAAATAGAGAAGAGACGACACATTTGTTGAATTGTTTGAACTTCTTTGTTATAATATATATATATATATATATATATATATATATATTCTATATCTATATATAGCCCAGTAAACCCCACTCAAGCAAAATGTTAAATCAAAGATATTTAGTTGATAAGCCCCCAAAAAAACACACACACACACTTATACACAGACTTACTTGTAAGCTCCAATTTTATGGTTACTTAGTTGAAATATGCTCTAGACATTTGTTAAAACGAGAAAACGCCAATTTTAGTTTAATGCAAACATAATTAAATTAAGCAAATGAATCCCGAAAGACCCTCAGGATCCACATGGGATCCACAAGAGAAAATACTTATTACAAAAGGACGAAAGAACTTGACACTTCATGTACCTTTTTATAGCAAAAAAAGCAAAGGAAAAACAAAAGCAAAGATCGCATTAAAGATATATATATGTATATCTGGATATATATATATATGTATAATGAAATTAATAATAACTGTTTATGTCAAAGAAAATACCAATTTGCTAGTTGTTACAAAACCAAGGAAAATCAAGGGAAACCCTAGAAAAAAAACCCAGGATAAACGAGGCAAAATCAGGGCAAGCCCAGGGAAAACCCATAAACACAAGCAAAGAAAGTGATGGTATTTGTTTTCTTTATCTTTTTTTTTATATTGTGACTAAAAAGTAGAGAAGCGAAAACAACAAAATAACTGTATACTTAGAGCCTATCCCCCTCAGCCTGGTAATCCCCAATCCTAAAGCCCCTCCTCGCACGACACACGCACACCCTACAAACACACACACACACACACACACACACAGTGAAAGACAATCGCCAGGGTCGTGCGCTGTTGTCGCTTAATTTTAATGAAATTCTATGCAAGTACACAACCACAGCAATAGCAGATATATATATGGTTATATATATATAAAAAAAAACCCTTAGAGAGACCCTACAGATAAGCTAATTAACCAGTTTTGTTAAAGTGTTTTTTCTGCTAATTTTTAACTATTTTATGGCATCATTATTATTATTATGATTATTATTATTATTATTATTGATACTATATATTATTATTATTATTATTATTATTGATTATAAACAACCTTTTTTTGCGTACCAAATACACAGACCAATCAAAATGTGACATATTTCTTAACCTTTAAACTTGACTTGTTTATTTATTTTCGTTTTTATATTCGACTTTGGGATCAAGTTGTATATAGCTGGTAGTTGTATGTACATTGAAGTAGTTATAGGTAATATATAGAGAGATTGGATTCTGTTGAACTATTGTAAGTATAAGTGCCTGCCTGCCTGCCGCCGTCGCCGCCGCCGCCGCCGCCTGTCTTTCCTGGACTTGTAGAGCTTTGTTGCCAATTCCCATACCTTACTATATTATAAAAAGATTTGTTTGTTAACCTCGTCTGTTGGCTTGAAGCCGAGGGCCGCCTTGCTTTAGCCTCTAGAGAAAGTCTAGAGAAAAACACACAAAAAAATGTACAGGGTATCGAAAACATTTCCCAAAACAAGTCTCTCTTATATCAGCCTGATCAGTGTCTCAGTCTCTCTCTCTTTCTCAGTCTCCCTCCAAAGGTTTCAACTAGCGCCTGTGTTTAAGTCTCTGAGAAAACAAAAGCCTCTACAAATATTACACACACTAAAGCAAATCAAAAACAAAAAACAAAACAAAACATACATTATATTTATATATATATACATTAGCATAAATATGATATTATGTAGGAAATAAAGCAAAGATAGGACAAAAAACAACAAAATGTTAACCCGTATTTTTTTAGACCTAACATTTTTCTACTTTTTGGACAACGTGCAAAGCGAAACAAAACAGAAACCAAAAAAACCAAAAAACGAAAAGCAAAAAGCAACAAAATACAAATTGCAACAAATTATATTATATTATGGTTTTTAGTTGTTGCTAATTTATAGAATAAAATAATACAAAGAACACGACCTAAGTTAAGGCAAGGACAGATTTGGGTCTGATCCTTTGGACCTGTATCTTTGTGTATGAAATACAATAAATAAATTACTCTCCACCCATCTGTTGATATCGAGCAATGCGAGTTTGTTTTCAATATAAAAATGCCTTTAGGTATTTTTTAAGAGAATTTACTTTATTAAATCATAAACTTTTAAACAAAAACGGCCTGTAAACGTCATCTGTTGGTATTTTTCTGGAGCTTAGCCAACAACCCGATAATAATTAAAACCAATTTTACAGTTAAATTAAACTATTTTTTCTAAATTTCAAACTTTTTTTTCGGATTTTTAATTTTTTTTCTAAATTTTTGAACATTTTTCTGAATTTTTAAAATTTTTTCTGTATTTTCTACATTTTTTCTGAATTTTTAAAATTTTTTAAAATATTTTTTATTATTTTATTTAACTGCCAAATTTGAATTTGAATTTAACGACGATCAGTTTCAGTGTGCCCAGGTGCATTTGTAAAATAACACCTAAATTTGGATTGGAAAGGTTTAAGTCTCCGCTAACTTGCGCCGGCTCCTAAATGGTTTGAAACTTGGACTTTTTATAACAGTTTATACCAGTTTTCAGTTGCTTGCTGCTGATTTCTGTTCGCCTGTTACCCCAATTTGGGAAACGGCCAAATTTGTATGGAAATTTTTGGAAATTTGGATGGGCTGCCGTAGGGATGTTGTTGTAAAGGGGTTGTTGTTGCAATCAAGTGGTTGTTGTCGGCAACAAATAGGTATAAATGCATAAAATGAAATATAACAGATATTCAAAAGGTTTGAGTCTCCGCTTACTTGCGCCGGCTCCTAAATGGTTTGAAACTTGGACTTTTTATAACAGTTTATACAAGTTTTCAGTTGCTTGCTGCTGATTTCTGTTCGCCTGTTACCCCAGTTTGGGAAACGGGCAATTTGCATGGAAATTTTTGGAAATTTTGATGGGCTGCTGAAGGGATGTTGTTGTAGAAAGGTTGTTGTTGCCATCAAGCTGTTGTTGTCGGCAACAAATAGGTATAAATGCATAAAATGAAATATAACAGTTATTCAAAAGGTTTGAGTCTTCGCTAACTTGCGCCGGCTCCTAAATGGTTTGAAACTTGGACTTTTTATAACAGTTTATACCAGTTTTCAGTTGCTTGCTGCTGGTTTCTGTTCGCCTGTTACCCCAGTTTGGAAAGCGGCCAAATTGAATGAAAAATTTTGCTCACTTGCATCAGTGATGCTCATGGTCATCAGTGATGCTCATCTGGCTATATTGCAATATTGGGGGGGCAAAAAATCGGGGTTAATGGCAGTGATGCTCATGTGCATCAGTGATGCTCTTCTGGCTATATTGCAATATTGGCAGTGATGCGCATCTAGCTATATTGCAATATTGGGTGGCAATAAATTCTGGCTTAATGGCAGTGATGCGCATCTAGCTATATTGCATTATTGGGGCAAAATGGCATCTCACTAACTGCCAGTGATGCTCATCTAGCTATTTTGCTATATAGCTCATAACTCGGCCAAAAACGCATGAAATTGAATTCTGAAAGCTGTTCTGAGTTGCCCTTTCTATGCTTAACAAAACTGCATACTCAGTTTTGCTAAAATACTTACCTATAAAAATGTGAAAAACACAACTCGGCCAAAAATGCATAAAATTCAAAACCTAGTATGTAGTTTTGTTAAGCTCAGAAAGGGCAACTCAGAACAGGTTTCCAAATTGAATTTCATGCGTTTTTGGCCGAGTTATGAGGGTTTTTTATAAATTATAGGCATCTCACTAACTGCCAGTGATGCTCATCTAGCTATTTTGCTATTTAGCTCATAACTCGGCCAAAAACGCATGAAATTCAATTCAGAAAGCTGTTCTGAGTTGCCCTTTCTAAGCTTAACAAAACTGCATACTTCTCCTGAGTTTTCAGACTGCAATATACTGCTTGATGTTTATTTCAAAAACTGCTTTGCTGTGCTACACGGCTGTTTCAGCAAAATACCGACAGGTGGCGCTCACAAAAAGAAACTGCTTTATGGGATAAGGAAATAAAATGAAAATATATTAACTAAGCCAGAAATTTATTAAATTTAATTCGGAAAACATAGAGCATACTCCATTTAATTTTATCTAAAATGTGTGCTTTTTTTTGACAATTTTAACGATCAAATTTGGAAAAAACTGTCAATTTTTTGATTATTTTTGGGAAAAAACCAAATTTAAAAAAATCTGTAATTTCGCCAAAAATGCATTAAAATCAATTTGGAAAGCGGTTTTGTGCTAGTTTTTATAAGGGCTATAAATCTGCATACTGAATTTTAAATTTCATTTTTTTCGATTTTTTGCAAATTTTAATGATGGTACCCCTTATCAAATTTTGAAAAAATCGATCGAAAATTTTTTTTCCACTAAATGTCTAGAAAGACTCGCCTGTTGATGCTGATCAAGAATATATATGGTTTATGGGGTCGGAAATGATTCCTTCTGCCTAAAAAGCTCTAAAAACCCCCCAATGGGGCTTAAAAAATCAATTTTTGGTTTTTATTTCTTGTTGAACAAATCTTTTTGTTTATATTGAAAATGTTGCTACATTTCCTGAATAAAATTAAAATATCCGTAATAAATAAATAATCACATCGTTCGGATTGGAATACAGTAGATTCGTCTTTATTGAATTTGATTTTTCTGTTCAGTTTTACATGCTATATAAACTAGTTTTTATTAATCATATATTGTTAATATTTATATTTGCATTATTTTCTCCCCTTTTTCCATATTTCTTCCCATTCTCCATTGCTTTGCCCGACGCTTTCTTGCTTTTTTTTATTTTTTGTTTTAGAAATTGTTTTTTATGGCTGTTTTTTTTTTGCATTTGTTTGATTTTTTTCTGGTGTTTTTTTTGTTCGTTTTTCTTTGTTTGCCGGAAATACACGTTTTTTGAAATAAAAAAAACACAATTATAGTTTAGCTTAATTAAAAAAAAATATTACCATTTAATTATTTATTATATTCGGTTTCTTATTTATTTTTGAATGCTCTCGTGTTTGCATTTATACAAGAAATGCGCTACAAAAAAATGTTTTCTTGTGTAATTTTTGGGATTAAAGTTTTTGTTTTCACTTAGATTTTAGAAAATGTTTGTTTTTTCGAGGTTTTTGCCAAAAATTGTGTGTGTGCTTAAGTTTAATATCTATATATATATATATGTTTTTTGTATTTACTTTTTTGTTTTTGCTTTTTTATATGTATATTTTTGATATTTTTGCTGCTTTTGTTGTTAATAATTGTTTATTTTTTATTTTGGGCACATTTAGCTAATTTCTTTTCAATAAACGCTTGGCTTTGCTCCTTCTTCGGTTTTTGCATTGCTTTATTGGGCGGATTTCAAACTGAAAAAACGGAGAGATACTGCCTCTGTATGGGTATCTGTATCTGTATCTTTGTATCTTTCACCTGCCTGGGGGTTACAGGAAGTTGGATCTTTGTTTGGGTTCTGTGTGCGTTGGTGTATGTTTTTTTTTGTGTGTTAACTTTACTCGTTCTTGACTTGCCTGGGTTTTTCTATATATAAGTATATATATACGATATATATCGGCTGATTAATTATGTCAAGTCATGGCTGGTTTTTGGGGTTTTTTTCTGCTAAAATAACTTTTTTTTTATTACTCTTACGCTTTAAACATAATATTGATATGGTCTGGTTTGTTGTTGTTGTGTTTTTTTTCTGCTATTTATTTTTGTTAATTTTATTTATTTAATTATTAATTAATTTATTTATTTATGTACAGCTAGGGTTTGCTTGGTTTGTGGGGAAAAACAGGGTTTTGGGCCACAAAAAAATTTAAACAAAAAACCTTTTTTTAATTGTGGAATTTTTTAAGGTTAAACTTTTTGTTTTTTTAAATTTTATTTACAGCTTTGTGTTTTTTGATTTTACTTTAGTTTCGTTTTTAAATTGCTTGCTTTAATTTAATTTTTATTATTAAAATTAATTACGTATGTCCTGCTCTCCTCCTAATATATATATATATATATATATTATTTACGTGGGCTAGCACCGCATATTTGTTTATATATTTATATATGTGTGTGTGTATAAAAATGCTGATCATTCATATATATGTATATATTCACCTGCTGGACACTCCCACCTAAAAGGTAAGCTATACAGGGCGTGGGCGTGGGACTTGGGGGGGGGGGGGTTTCCAGGGATTTTCTCTGTGGGCATTTTTCTTTTTTGGCGGAAAATAAAAAAAGGATATCGATGGGTGTTGTTGTTTTTTTTTCGTTTAAGAAAACATTTTTATTTGATAAAGTTTCGTTCATGTTCATGTATTATTGGTATGTTGTCGCTTTTGCTTTTCCTTCTCCTTTTCATTCTTTTAGATTTATATGTGTATTTTGTTTTTTTTTTGTATATAATTACAATAATATAATAATAATAATAATAATAATAATAGAAAAAAAAAATGGTTGCTTTTAAAACTAAAAGTTATTCCATATTTTGCATATATTTTATATATATAGTTTTACTCTTTTACGTTTATCTCAATATCCATATTGGGTTTATAATTTATTTTTTAGCTAAAGCGTATGAAAATGCAAAGTATTTAAACTTGATTTAACTTAGCAGGGTGGAAATTATATATATATGTATATATATATTTATATAAATTAAAGAAGATCGTTGTTTTTCTCTCTCTGCATATATTCAAAATATGTTTTTACTTGCTTTTATATTTGCTTAGATTTTTTGTTGTTTAGTTTCTTGAATAAATTTCGCTTGAAGATGCAAATTTTATGTTTGGTAATTTCCTTTTCTCTCTTTCATTCCTTCTCATTTATATGTATGTATGTAATAATAATAATAATAATAATAATAATAATAATAACGCGGCAAATTTTGGGCCTATGCAAAAATGGTTTTCGTGCTTGTTTTTTAATAGTTTCTTTTTTATTTATTTAGAGAAATCTGTTGTGTTGTTTTTTTTTTAGCTTAAACATTTAGCCTAGGAAAAAAACGTTTAAATATTTTGCTTAAAAATTTGCTTCGGTTTGTAGGAAAACAGATTCTTGTGTTTTTTTTTGTGTGTTTTTATTATAATAATGATTTTTTTGTTGTAATTTATTTAATATTACGATTAATATATATATAAACTTAGGTTCTAGGCAAAAAAAAAGTTGGCTTTCTTAGATTACGGTTGGTTTTTCTTTTTTTTTTTTTGTATTTTCTTTTTTGTTTTTTTGTAATTTCTTTAGTACGATATGCGGGTTTTTTATTTGTTTTTATTTTTCTTTTAATATAATATTATTTAGATTCACAGAAAAAAATTGTTGTTATATATGCTAAGGGTTTAATGCAAAATGTAAATTTATATTTAGCGTAAGGCTAAGTTGATACACATATACATACATATATGTATACATATATATATATATATATGTTTAATTATATATTAGATATATGTATATATATAATTATTGTATATATCGAATAATTAGATTATAAATAATTTAGTGCATTTTGCATGTGTGTTTATTTTTGCTATAATTATGAATTACTCAATGTATCAGTGTGTGTGTGTGTGTGTGTTTGTGTTTGTGTGGTTTTTATGTAAATTCAAAATTTACAAAATTTATTGTTATATGTATTTTACTTTTTTTCATCTCAAATCAATTGGAAAAACCAAGACGGGGAAAAACACGCTTCTTACTTGTTTTATTTCCTATTTTTTTTTTAATTTTGCCCTTTAACTATCTTTTACTTTGGATTTTTAAATAATTTTCCTCATGCATTCATTTCCCTTTTCGCTTTCCTCTAACTTTTCCTTCGTTTTCATTTTTTTTGTTATTTTGTATTTTTTATTTAGCTTGAGATCAAAAGATAGTTAAAAACAAGTCGGTTTGCGGTTAAAAAATTTAAGGGTTTTGTTTGGTTTTTTTTGTGTTTAGGAAGAACGACAGAAACTTTCTATTTACATTAATTTATTTATTTACACTTAACGAATTAACACTTAACTATCGAGTTCATACAAAAAAAAAAAAAAAAAAATAGTATAGAATTACGTGTGTGTGCCTTTGCTTACAGTCTTCAAGTAGAAACAAATCGAAAAAAATCGTTAATCGATAAAATTGCTTATCGAAAAAGATCGTTAACCGAAGAAATCGTTAATCGACAAAAATCTTTAAACGAAAAAATATTTTTAAATACAAATTTTGTAAAATAATTTTATAAATTAATTTTTTATCGAAAAATTCTTCAGCTGATAAAATGATTTATCGAAAAATCCACAAATTTGTTTAAACAAATTAAAAGAATTTATAAATAATATAAAAAAAAATTAATCGAAAAAAATGTTTAATCGAAAATCGATAGAATTCGCTTAATCGATCATCGAATCTTTGCAAGATTTTGATCTTTCTTTTCACTAACATTTGGATCTCGACACACATGTGTTTTGGTTCAAGTTCTTCGGCAAGTCAAGGGGGTAGGGGAGGGGTTTCCTGCAACTTCTCTTTCTTTCTTTACTTCTCTCCCCATCTCTCTTCTCTTTAATACTTTTTGCGCTGCTCCACACCCAACGATCGCATAGCGTCTCTAAACTTTTAGCTACAAACTACTACGGACTAACCTTAGGTCTAAACCAAACTAACGCCTATTTAGTAGTTAAAAAAAAATAATATAATATATATTTATATTTAGATATATATATATATATATATATATAGAGTGTCTGCTCTCTCTATCGATCTCTGGATATCGATCTCCCTGGTCGCTTTCAAACATTTTCAAACTTAATCACAAGTAAACGCGCCTCAACTCAACACATTGCACTGATTATTTCGCTCTCTACGCTCTCTTTTCTCTCTCTTTACTCTCTATTTGCTCTCTTTACTCTCTATTTGCTCTCTCTTCTTAGTAATTCCATCCTGCAGGACTCGGACTGGCCGTCACTGCCGGCGGGGCTAAGGGACTGCTGCTGGAGCTGGCTGTGGTGCTGTTGCTGGAGGCCTCACCAGCTGGTGTCGAGGCTGCTAACGGAGCCGTGGGTGCGGGCATCTCATCGGCGGAACCATTGCCCGTGCTGCTCAGTCGACGCACTCGCACTAGCCTTAGCTTCTCCTCGTTGACCACCTTCAGCTGCTGCTGCTGCTGCTGCTGCTGTGTCTCCTCGGGGGTAGCCTCCAGACTGGGCTGCTGTTGCTCCTCCTCCTCCTCGTCTTCGTCATCTTCCTCCTCCTGCTTGATGTGCACCTCTGGCTCCATGAAGCGCTGATCAATCTCTAGCTGGGCATGCTCATGATCCGAATCACCGCCCGCCGACTCCTTGCCCGTTTGGTCGCCATCATCGCGTCCATATTCGGAGCCCTGCATCACGCACACTCCATTGATGATTCTCTCGCTTTCCGCCGCCGTGGCTGCTGCTGCCGCTGCTGCTGCTGCGGCTGCGGCTGCTGCAGCTGCTGCTAGGACAGCATTGGGCGTGGGCGTGGCACCGCCACCAACACCAGCCGGATTCACCCATTGGGGGGCAGCTGGCTTGCGGCGTGAACTTCTCACCGCATTGGACATGTAGGCAGCGGCTGCAGCAGCCGAGGCCAAGGCGGATTTGTGCAGAGCCTTCTCGTAGTCGCTGCTCTTGTTATCCTCCAGCTGATCCTGCTCGGATTCGTTGTCGCTGAGCTGATGCTGGAGCTGCTGTTGCTGCTGCTGCAAGTGCTGCTGCAGCTGGAGATGATGATGCGCCTGCTGCTGATGATGATGATCCATCTCCAGGTCATCCTGATAGTCATCGCTACGCTCACGCTTCAGCGTTGGCATCGACAGATCCAAGCCGCTCATCTGCTCCTTGAAGGCTTGATTTAAAGCCTGCAGCTCCTCGCTGGTGGTGGCACCACCGCCTCCTCCAACAGCTGCCGCTGCTGCTGCTGCGGCACCTGCTGCTGCTGCTGCTCCTGGTATTCCAGCCAGGCTGCGTCCCAACAAAGCGGCAGCTGCAAAGTACGGGGGATATGGGATGGGTGCCCCGCTCAGACCCATGCGCTCCTTGTGCAGCTCGACGAGACGCTGCTGCAGCAGAATCCGGAACTGGACGGGATCGAAGGGTGTGGCACTGGTGCTCTCCCGGCTGGGTATGGGATTATCCTGACCGGGCTGGCCATGCGGCACCTGTTGCTTCAACCGCATCCGGTGATTGTGGAACCAATTCGTGATCGTCCGCGTGGCCAAACTCAGTTCGTTGGCCAGAAATTCAATGGTTCCCACATTCGGATAGGGATCCAAGGCAAAGGCTAGGCGGAGGGCTTCCTTTTGCTCCTCGGAGAAGAGTACCCTTTGCTTTTTGCTGGGCGGAGCACCACCCACACCGCCCACGCCAGAGCCCACCGAACCCGGCCCAGGGCTGCTGGTGTAAAAGTCATTGGTATCATTGCTGGATGTATCACTGCTATTGTCCTGCTGATTGGGACCGGTGCTCCTGCGTCGCTTGCTCGCCTCCCGGCGCTCATTCTTCAGCAGTTGCAGTCGCTCCACATTGTTGGCATCGCTCAGCCAGAGCTGCATCCGGATGAAGGGCTCCCGGCCCTTGATGGAGAGCATATGCCAGGGCTTGGGCTTGCTCAGGAGCTCCGAGACGGAGCCCTGGGAGAGGCCAAGCACCGCCTCGCCAAAGATCTTTTGACCAATATTATTGGCCAGCAGGGCCTCCTTGATCTTGGTGGTTATGTCGTGCGTGTCCAGATCCTGGGTGAGGGCAGCCATCTCATAGACGGTGGGCGACATGTGCTGGTGCAGGCTACGCATGGCATTGGTGCCATGAACCGGCATCAGCATGGGTTTCTTCTCGCTGTTGGCTGGGTTTTGGCCCGAGTTGGAGTTGCTCTGATTCTGGCCAGGATTACCGCCGGGCGGCAGGCTAATGGCATGCTGGGGCGGCAGACCCGGCGAGGTCAACAGCATGCTTTGATGATGCAATGCTGCTGCTGCCGCCGCTGCTGCCGCTGCCTGATGGTGTTGCTGGTGTGGATGTTGCTGCTGCTGCTGCGCTTGCTGCGCCTGCTGCTGCTGCTGCTGAGCTTGGAGATGCTGCTGGGCCGCCGCCTGGAGATGCTGCTGGGCCTGCTGCTGCAGATGCTGCTGGGCTGCCTGTTGCACTTGTACCTGCTGCTGCTGTGCCATGGCCGCCGCCTGCATTTGCTGCATAAGATGCTGCGCCTGCGCCGGCTCCTGCAGCTTCAGCTCGCTCATCATCTTCTGCATGGGCAGGGAGGCCTGCATCTTGCTGGCCAAACCCTGCGGCATCTGTGGACTACCGCTGTAGCTGCCCGTTCGCATCAGCTTCTCCGGGGCAATCTTATACTGGCTGGCCACCAGCTTATGCACCGCATTCTCATCCTCCAGGAACATCTTCATCCGGATGAAGGGCTCGCGACCCTTCTGGGTGAGCATGTGCCAGGGCTTGGGCCGGGCCAGGAGATCGGATACGGAACCCTGGGACAGGCCCAGCACGGATTCGCCAAAGAGACGCTGGGAGATCGAGTACTGGGAGAGGGCCTCCTTCACCCGACGCACTATATCCTCCGTGTTGAGGTTGTTGAACATGTCGAACTGCTGCTGGGTGATGGGCGGCAGCACCGCCTTGGTCGGACGCTGCGGTGTGCTATGATGCGGCGTCACCGGCGGCTGTGTGATCAGCGAGTTGGTAATGGAGGCCATCCTCTGCAAAGGACTGGCTGTGGCCGCAAACTCCTCATTTTGGCTGCTCAAAGCCGGCGGCAGGATGGAGTTACTCAAGGGACTGGGCGCTGCCGAGTTGCTGCTGGCTCCGGCTCCAGCTCCACTGCCTGGAACACTTGCTCCACTGCCCACATTTGATGGGGTTGCTGGCACTGAGGGTGTTACCTGTCCTGGTGCCGGTGTACCGCCACCTTCAGACTTGCGGCCATGCAGGGATGAGGGATAACCGGGCTCATCGCGTTCGCCATCCTTGGAGCAACTGCTGCTGCTGCCACCGCCACCGGCACTGTGCTCTAGCGAGGAACGCTGGCCATTCAGCTTGTTGTCCTTGGCAGCCGCAGCGGCCAGCGAGAGATCCTGGGCTCCATTGAGCACCTGCTGCTGCAGGGCCATCAAACTGGAGAAGTTGGGAAACTGCTGTTGCTGCTGTTGCTGTTGCTGTTGCTGTTGCTGCTGCAGCTTGGCTATTTCACGCTCAAAGACATGCCGCATATTCTCATCGGCCATGGCAGGAAAGGCATTACCAGCGGCTCCAGGCATGCCGGCAGCTCCTCCGAAAATGGGGGAGAAGAACAAGCTGAGGGGGATGGAAGGGGGAGAGAAAAAGGATAGATTTAGATTATATGGTTTTCATCTGAGAACCCATCTAAAGACCAGCTGCATACCCTTTCCCTTAGCTGGTTTTCCAGATCTTGAAACCCCCACTCACCTGGGAAATGGTGCCTCACGAGGCGTTCGCGCTATAAGCTCCTGATACAGCCTGGCCATCTTGTCCTGGGCCATATCCTCGTGCCTCAAACGCTGCTGCTGCTCCCGCTCCCGCTGCTCACGCTCTCGTTCACGCTGCTGCTCGGGATTGAGATGTTGCTGCTGCTGCTGTTGCTGTTGCTGCTGCTGCTTGAGCTGCTGCTCCACCTTGAAAAAGGGTGAAGTGCAGCTCTGTGGCGGCGATTTGCTATCCTCATTGCTGTGAGAATCATCGCCCACCAGACCACCACCATGACGACGCAGCTCATGCTCCCGCTGCTGCTGCTGGGCAACGCTGCTCTGCTTCATCAGCGACGAGGCCTCGCTTAGAATGTGGGCGATGCGATCCTCGGACATGGAATCATCACCGCCAGGGCCGCCGGCACCGCGACCAGCATACTGAGGCAGGCCAGAATCTGAAACAGAGATATATATATTCGATTAGTAGAGGGATCGTAAAGAGTCTGAGCCATTAAATGCTGTAAAGTTTATTGGAGGAGCGCACAGGAAGGAATCAAACTCAGAGAGAGAGAGAGGGAGGGAGAGAGGGAGGGAGGGGTAGAGTTCAACCAATTAAGCCATAAAGCGTTCAAAAGGCCAAAGCGAATTTGCGGCCATAAAGGCGGCGCTGCAGTTGAAAGGATCTACCCGTATATGTATCCCTAAAATTTCGATGGGTTTCGGGGAGAGGGGTGGCTCCAATTATATGTATATATATGTATATGTATGTAGGATATATATATGTATATATTTTTGAAATGTGAATGAATTTGAGGTCCCCTCTCAAATAGTTGTTCGATGCAAAAAGAGCGTTTGCGCTAATTTGGCACGCGCCAGGACCCAGCCCCAGCCTTAGCCTGCTCATCGAAGCGAGGTCCTGGCAGTTGAATAAACCAAAACGAAATGAATAAATGAATGAATTCAATTGCAATTGAGAGAGAGAGAGAGAGAGAGAGCGGGTTACAAAAAAAATAAAGAATCCTGCAAAAAAGTCCTTTCAAAAAAATGAAATGGAGAAGGAAGTCCTTGTGCTTTTCAGACTCCTCTGTATTTTTTTTGTGACAAAACATCGACTGGTAAATTGCAAAATAATCAAACACAAGCACACACACACACACACATCCTGTTGTGTGTCCTGCGGCATGTTTTTGTGGCAACAAACATCAATCAAACGTTTTTCCCATGCAAAAGCAATGAAATGAAATAACTGAAAATCGCTTTACAATTGCCAAAAAGCATAATCGATGCCCCAAAGGAGCAAACACTTGGCGACTTGGCAAAAAGCGGAAACGGAAATCAACACATGAATGACAAATGTACCACACACACCCACAACCAGACACAAATCCCTCCATTGAAGCGAGAATAGCTGGGGTAAAAAAAATGAAGCTAGCTAGTCCTGGTCAGGCAACAACTACAATAGGTTTCTGACCATAAAAATTGGAAAAATCATTTTCCACATTTTTCTTTTCTTTCTTTTTTTTTTTGTTTTTGTCGTCGCTTCATTTAGGGATTACAAAGTGTTTTTGTGTTATAAAGTCGAAGATGACATTGATGACACCTGGTATGACCCAGGGCCAAAGCCAGGGCCAGACCAGGTCTAGCTTCAGCTCCAGCTCCAGCTCCAGCTTCTGGCTCCTGGCTCCAGGATTTCAGGTTTCGGAATCAAATACAGAGGGAATGTGAGGGTTGTCCGAGTGAAAGTGGTGTCTGGTCAGACACAGACAGCTTAGCTTGGGATTTGGCCAAAGATTGTGACCAGCTCCAAAAGGGGAACCAAGGGATACATGGCTATATATATAGTATATATCGATTGGGTTAGGAAGAAGGTCACTCAGCAGACTTTAAAGGTTTGATTTTTGAGCAGAGAAAAGTCATTAAAAGGGTAAAGAAAGGTTTATAATAGCTTTATTAGCTTCAACTTCTCCTAACTAAATTTACTTTATTTATTTTTTAATTTAAAAAATCCTCTATTAATTCTTAAATCTCAAAGTCTGATGTATGTTTTTAATTTCTATATTTTTATGAGCAAAAAATTCAAGAGTCTTTAACTCACGTGGCATTTCAGACTTGACAAAAAATATAGCTTCAACTTCTCTGCCCTTTCCCCAAATATATATTTTTTTCCTAACAACCTTTCAGCTTTTTACTATATATATATATATGTATATACACACAAATATATGTAGAGTTATAGATAGCTCACCGTATTTTTTGTTTTGTCTGCGATTTACATTATTCTTGTCTGTACTTTTTCTGTGTTTTTTGTTTTTTAATTTATTAGAGAGAAACATGTTGACCAAATTGTCATTCAAAAAGGGATATATTTATTTGTGTTTTTTTTTTTTTGGACCACCAAAGATATGAGCTATCATATTTGTCTACCCAGTTATTGTATATATATATATGATATATATATTTTTATATGACAATCTTTGTTCTGCTTCCCATTTTGCCTGATGAATATTTGCCTTTTATAACAAATCGGAGAAGGAGAATGAGGAGGTGCAGACCTGGGCTCCAACTCCATACTGGGGGTTGGTTTCCCTTTCCCATTTTCCATTTTCTGTTTTTCTGTTTTTTCTCCTCTATATATGTATATTCTAAAATACAATAAATATTTGCCGGCATTCTCGTTCCACACACAGAAATATGTGTAATCATACTTCAACATGTCGCGTCGCGTCGATCTGAAAGGGTCCTTCTTCCTTTCGTTGCGTTGCGTTGAGGGTTTGAGGGAACGCACGGAATTGAACCGGCTGTTGGCACATTGAAATTGGCACACGCACGCAATTTGCATTAATTGCAAGTAAAAATTTTCTAATTAAAATGCCAGTCATTTCGACTTGCTCTCCTTCTCCTTCCTCTCTCCTATCCATTTGTTCCTGGTGTATTAGCAAAAGTGTCAATTAAAAAAAAAAAGAAAATAAAAAATAAACAGGAAAAGGGGATTTGGAGGCTTCTTCTTTGCTCCTCCTTCTTCCAGCTGAGCGGAAAGCAAACGTAGCATTGCAAATTGAAGAGTTTCGACACAGGGCGATGGCTTCTTCTTCTTTTTCTGGGACCTGCACTGCAGCAGAGCCTCGAGTCTCTCTCTCACCTGTTATCAAAAGCGTTTCACTTTCCCCCATTCCCTGAATTCCTAGCCACCCCATTCCCCTTTTGTTCCACCTTTGTTTGTCTTGCAATTAAGCAGAAAATTTTATATATATGGGGGATACAGAGGGAGAGAGAGAGCTGAGGAACAAGTGGAATGGGTAAGAAAGAGTATGGAGAATGGTGTTATTGGAGAGTGGAGAGTGGAGAAAGGAGTCCTTTCTGGGAGAATGGGCAACGTGCAGAGGCAACTTTGTCTTGCATTTTAATTTGTTTTCGTCATGGATTTCGCTTTGTTCCATCTCTCCAGCCCCCTTAACCCTTATACCCCCCTTCCTTACCCCTTAACCCTGTTGTTGTCAAAGTTCATTACAAAGTAATTAGCCCGCTTATATGCAAAATAAAAATTACAAAAAAATATCCAGGCACGAACACGACATGTGTGCAACATTTAACCATTTTACTTGGCTGGGGTTTTTTTTTTGTTTTTTTGTTTAAAATATTTTCCCCCACCTTATTTTCCACCCATTTTCCCCCCCTGATTTTTCCCTCCTTCTTGTTCTTATTTTTGTTTATTACCCATTTCAGTTTTATTTATTTTTTATTATAGTCTCTAGTGCTTTTTTTTTCGGTTAGTAGTCCTCATCAAATTATTAGCACTCCCTGATCGGGGCCCATTACTCTTCGGTCTTCAGACTTTGGGGTCTTCGGTTCTCAGTCTTCGGTCCTCAGTCTTCTTCAGTCTTCAGTCTTCGGTATTCGTTCTTTTCCCATTCTTATGGCGGCAGCTCTTTCATTTCCCCTCTGATTATTGCCTCATTTCGTTCATCACAAAAGATATCAAAAGAAATTCAAAATAAAATAAATTCTTGTCGGTGGCTAAGATTTCCCTTTCTGCGATCGAGTCAGATTTATGAAAATTGTTGAGCGAGCTTTATGCTAATTTATGCGTATTGTTTGGCCGGCCTACGCAGCCAGGCAATCCCCCCTAAAAAAAAAAAAGTAAAGATAATACATAAATAAATAAATAAATGAGATAAATTAAAAAAAGCAAGAACCGCAATGAGTCGCCACACTTATGAACGATGCGAAGCCACTCAATGAACAATTTTAATGGCTGCAGCATCAGCCAAGGAAGTGTGTGTGTGTGTGTTGTGTATAAATAAAATCAAATAAAATCAAAATACAATCAAGATATGGGGCCAAAAATCGCGTTAAAGCTAAAGCATTGATACGCCCCGTTGGCTCACTTAGAGAAGGAAAGAAAAATGTTCTAGAAGGCTTTGGGGATACTCTATCTCTTTTGGTTTTTTAATATATATTTTTAAGTGATTTTTTATTATAAATAATATTAAGAATGTTGAAAAGGCAGCTTGGAGTAATATAAATATATAAAAAAGGCTTGAATACAGGTTTTGAATATTATTGAATATTAAAAAAGAGGTTTTAAAACAGTTTAAAATTATATTAAAATCGTATTTATATTATTTAAAACTTTCTCTACTTTTTAAATAATTTGATTATTTTATTTAAGCCTTTCTTAACCCTTTTTTTATTTTAATTTAACCTGTTTTTAATTAATTTATTATTTTTTTCTTTCACTTTAAGTCTTTTTATTAATTTTTTATTTTATTTTATTATTTATTTATTATTTATTTATTATTTATTTTACTTTAAGCTTTTGTTATTTATTATTTTTTGATTGGATTTCAATTTTCCTCTGCTTTAATAATTTTATTATTTTATGTAAGCCTTCTTTAACATTTTAATATATATTTTAAATTTTTGATTAATTAATCATTAAATTTTAAATTTATTAAATAAATAATTTATGTCAATGTTCCTTCCTTTCCTTTTCGATTTTCTCAAAAAAGAGCATCTCCTAGTCTTTAGTCTTTCGATTTTCTTTGTGAAAAATATTATTATGTTTTTGTTTTGTATTTCTTGTTGTTGTTTTTCTTTCCTTTGACACACACTTACACACACTTTTAGCCCGCTTTATAGCTTGTGACAAATAATTTGTGAAGCGGCCGCAAATAAATGTGTGGCAGTCTGCCGTACGTTTTTCTTTAGCTTTTTCTGATTTTCCTTATTATTATTTTCTTTTTTTTTTTTTGGTTTTTATTCAGCCGCATCTTCTTGTGGCATTTGGAATGCTTTTGTTTTGTCGAAGCTCTCCCCCCTTTCCTGCCCGATTTTTGGTGCTATTCTTAGCCAACACACTCGCACTCGCACTCTGTTTTGGCCTGGCCCGCGCGTTGCGTTGGCCTGGCTAAAATAAAGGCAAATAGACATTGAGGGGGGGCGACGACGGTGTCTGTTGAGAATTATGTGTTAATATGCTAGTATTATTAGCTGCTATAATGGCTCACACTCTGTACTCCTCGAGTACTCCCCCAACCTCGCCCAGTCCTCCTCTTCCCGGTCATTACGTATACGCCGCATAGTACCCTGCTTTTGAGCGAGTTTCAATTGAGCACTTAACTCTCCCCTCATTTTTCTAGTCCTGTTTTTGTTACCAAAGAGTCCTGTCAACAGTTTCTTTTTTTTTCTACTTTTGGTTTTTTTTTTATGTGCGTTTGTGGCTAAAGTAAACTTTAGTCAAGTGTAAGAGGGTTAAGAGGGCTAAGGTCCTGCGGGTTAAACACTATAAAAGTATCTTTAGTCTGGTTTTTAAGGTTTTAAAGTATAAAAAAGGTAGGTAAAGGTTTTAAAATATATTAAGGGTTTAGTTTAAAAAAGTTATATATTTTTTTAATATATTTTGGAAATTTTAAGGCTTAAAGAAAATTATTCAAAAATTGAAATAAAAAGTTTTGGCTTTGCAGTTCAATTAAAAAAAATAAATTTAAAAAAATTATAAATTAAAAAAAATACATTTAAATAAAAAAATAAATAAAAACACATTTTTAAAAGGCTTAAAGACTTGACCAAAAATATTTTATATATTAAAAAAAATTCTCTTTTAATTTCTATACCTTTAAAAAATCGTATTAATTTATTTTTAAAATTCTATAATTCATATATCTTAAACTTCTTTTTATTTTTTAAAGTTAACCAATTAAAATATAACAAATAAACCTTTTTTTTATAGTTTTCTGGTACTAAACCTTAACCCCTTTGATTGATAATATAAACCCCCTTTAACCCTAAAAAAAAAGCAACAATTGTCCTTAAAAAAAAAAAGAGAAAAGAAGTAAAAGAAATAAATAGCAGCCAGGGCAAAGGAAGAAATTCGAAGGGGGCGGGGGACAAAACAAACCGAAAACGCAAAAACTTTTGCGTCAAGCCATGAGGGGGGTAAGAGGAGGCCACTACCCCCTGGTTACCCCCCTTTTTTATAGGGGGGAGAGGGGTACAGGAGGGACAGCCACAAAGACGACTTCAAACGCTCGGCACGTCAGCGATTTTGCATGGCTCGTTGAAGGCAGAGTTGCAGTTCTGCCTCGTATTATTATTATTATTATTTTTATTATTATTTGTTGTGTGTTTGTTGTTGTTGTCGTCATCACTGGCTTGTTGTTTACATTTAATTCAACTTCATGTTGCCCGCCTATACACACACACATATATATATTTATTTTTAATTTTTTTTCTGATTTTGTTTCAAGCTTTTCACAGACCAATTGTCACGGCAGTCGTCGTCGTCGTCGTCGTCCCCTCACCTTTGCCACCTTTTTTGTATTTATTATTAAGTCCATATACTCCCCTCCCCTCCTGGCAGACCCCTTCTAAGCCCCTGTCCCCCCCTGATTTTATATAGCGCGCTTTAAACAATTACAATTCAAAATTCATTGACGCGCATCCTGGGTTAACTTTTGCCACAATGACTTCAAAGTATTGTTAACCTGAGCTACCTGAGTTGCCTACCACAGGTGGGATAGGTGGTGAAAAGGGGGTGAATGCAGAAATTAGAAGTCACGGAAAAAAGGGGAAATATCAAAAAAATAATAATTGCCTTGAAGTTTATTAATAAATTTTGTAAATTGATTTTAAATATGGAAAATAAATATTTTTTTAAAACCAAAAAGGACTTAAAAAATTAGTTATTTAATTAAAAAAAAATAAATTAATAACAAAAATAATTTATTAATTTTGTTGAATATTTTTAATTAAGAAAATAGCAAGAAAATATTTTAGAACCCTTGAAAATATATTTTTTAAATAGCAGGAAAATCTCCAAATTAATTTTTTAAAATTTTAAAATGACTACATGCTTACTTTTAATTGTTCTAAATATTTATTTATAATAAATAATTCATAAAAATTAATATAATTAATAAAAATTAATTTAAATTAAACAAATAAAGAGAAATTAAGAATTTTAAAATTTTGATTTTCTATTAAAATTAAAATTAAAAAAGAGAGAAAAATATAATTATAAAATATTGACTTTCTATTAAAATCAATATTTTAAAAAGTATTTATTTCCCTTTCTTTTATTTTTTTTTTAATATAAACAAATAAATATAACCTCTCTTGCACTTTAACCCCTGCCAGTGCCTCCTTAACCCTACGTCCCTGTCAGAGCTGGCTCTGTGTCCCTCTCTAGCTCCTTCTCCCCCCTTTCTATCCTTCTTTCTCTCCCTTCCTCTCCCTCTATAAACAGTCACAGTTAGTTTAGCTGCCATGAGTAATCGTCATAAATTAATTGTCAACATTTGCATGCACTTAGACCAACACACACACACACAGACACACACACGCACCTAGGGCAGGGACGGTGGGGCTGAAGGGGGGTTGGAATGCGTGCTTAGCACATTTTAAACATACTTTTTGCATTGACATATTTCCCGGTCTACGCTTTTCCAAAGTTTTTAACCATTCAAATTGATGACTAATCAATATTGAAAAAGGGGAAACCCAGGCAACAGGGATATATAACAAGGAGTTGTGTGTAGGATTTTATATATACATATATATTCTATATAGTATCTATAGCTTGCTCTTAAATTCAGTTAACAAAATGAAAAAAAAAAAAACAAAAATCACGACAGAATGAAACGAATTCCTGTTCATTTTCACGCCTAATGTGCGAATTTGCTGAAATTTATGGCGACAGGCAAATGGCCGCTCCAACTGCACTGCAAAATGTCTCGTTTTTTTTTTTTTTCTGCACCTAACCGACCCCTCCTCACACACTACTCCCCTGGCTTCTTCGTCGTCAAGTTTGTCGCCGCCGACTGGCGGTGCTGTTGGCACGTTGATTATACGCAAAAATCAAAAATAATTAAAATTTCACAATTTAATGTTTTGGCCGGCGGCCAAACGAAATGAAAAACGCCAAAAGACGCAGCAAAAAAAATAATAAATATAAGAGGAGAAAATATTTCACAGAGAGAAAGGAGGAGAAAGAGAGCAAGCTGACAGGACCTCGTTTGAAGTTCGAGTTGAAGGACTCTCTCTCTCTCTTTGTGGTTTTGCCTGCCAGTCAATGAACCTGGGAATTATTCTGTTATAATTCGATTCCTTCAAAAATATGCTTTTAAAACCGATTTAAAAGGCTTCTAAAAGTAGGCAATGATATATTTTAAGGAGTTAAAAATATGTACGATTTTTTAAAGTCTCATTTTTTGCAGGGGTTTGAGAAAGGTTTTTAATTTAAAGGTTTCAGTTAATTAAAACTCTTTAAAAACAATTAAAAAGACAGCCAAAAGTAGGCAATGAAATATTTGTAGGAAAGTAAAAATTGTATTACATTTTTTTGTAGCCTACTTTTGAGCAAGGTTTTTTAAAAGGTTCTCCAATCTTTCTTAATTTTCCAAATAAATTGTGAATAAAAATTAATAAATTAAATAGAAATAAATTAAATTTAATTAAATTAAATACATTTAAAAAAAATTATTAAATTTCCCAATTTAATTTTATTAATTTCCAAAGAAATTCCTTTCCATAATTTTTTTAAACCATTTCCCTAGAGATTCCTTTCTATATTTTTTTAATCCATTTCCCCTCAAGAGATTTTCCCCTATAATCCCCTCCCTAAGGCACCCCCTTACATTCTAAGCCACACTTACCTTTCTTGGGTATCAGCGACTTGAGCAGCATTACGGCATTATCATCACAGGCCCAGGCATGCATCTTCCGATAGCTATCCCTGCCCTTCTCCGTCAACTTGTCCCACGGCTTCGGCTTGCTTAGGAGCTCAGAGACGGTTCCCTGGGACAGGCCCAGGATATACTTGGCGAACAGCCGCTGCCCAATGTTGTGCACCGAGAGCAACTCTCGGACGCGACGCGAAATGTGCAGGGTGTCCAATGCCTGATTGGCATACTTGTCCATGTTGTAGCGCAGCATCTCCTGCAGCTTGGCCTCCATGGGATCACCCTTGGGTATTAGCGATTCACCCAATCGACCGGCCATCGAGGCACCCGGTGGCAATTGCAATTCCGCATCCGCAAACCGATAATGTCCGCGACCAACAACATCACCGCCACCGGCGGCCACCTGGGCGGCGGCAGCAAACTGAAAGGCAGGCGGTAGACCCGGGAAAATTCCAGGGCCCAAGGCAGCGGCAGCTGCCGCATGCTGGGCATGGGCAGCCATGGCAGCGGCAGCCAAACCATTGGTGGCGGCATCCTCGCCCAACGATTTGCTGCCATTCAAGGCGGTTCCTGACGTGCCCGAGCCCGATCCGGCGGCTCCAGCTGAACCCGACGATCCTCCTGCAGCTCCGGCGGTGGGTGTGCTGGTGGCACTGGAGTTTGAGCTGGACTCTTGATGCTGATGCAGGTGATGATGAGCTGCGGCTGCGGCTGCTGCTGCAGCTGCGGCTGAGGGATGAAGCAGGCCGGCGGCATGCAGGTGATGATTGAGGCCATGATGGTGGTTTAGCCCATCAGACTGATGATGCTGCTGCTGCTGCTGCTGGTGTGAATGTGGGTGGTGGTGGTTCGAGGAGCTGCTGTTCCCGCTGCTACTGTTGCTGTGCAGGTGATGATCCCGCTCCCGTTCACGCTCCCTCTCCCTTTCACGCTCCCTCTGGTGTTGGTGGGCATCTGTGCGAGAGGATAAGGAGGAGGTGGTGGTTGAGGTTGAGTTGGAGTTGGAAAAGGTTGAGTTAACCAGTTGGCTAAGCAAGGCGGTGGACGAGGGTCCATGTTGCTGTTGCTGTAGCTGTTGGTGTTGTTGTTGTTGTTGGTGTTGTTGTTGTTGAATTGGGTTATTAAAAAGATGTTGTGGTTGTTGTTGAGGCACCGTTGGGGCCATGGGTGGCGGCGGAGGCGGTGGTGGCGGCAACAGCAATTGCTGCTGTGAATCGACAGGCCTAAGGCCCTGATAAATTGTTGGCGTTTTGCTCCCCGGAGGCGATGTATCGAAGCCGCGACGCCAATAGCTATTGACCAGCTGCTCCTGCAGTAATACTTCCGTTTCGGTTTCCGTTTCCGGTTCGGCTTGAGGCTCATCATCATCATCGTCGGGTAGCTCCATTTTTGTTATGTTTGTAGCTTCGATAGGTTCATCGATAACATCCGATTTCTGGGGGTTCTGGTTTTCTGCGGAGGGATAACCAACGAAAACAAATATTTGGGGGCTCTATTTGTTTTGTTGTTTGTATTTTTTGGTTTTGTTTTTTTTTTTTTTTTTTGTATTTTTTTGTAACAACAACACATCCAGGGAACAAAACGCCAAAATTAATCGAAAACTTTCTTTGCCATTTATCGTTTTTTTTTTTTTTTTTGCTTTTTTTTCTCGCCAATTTTGTAAGTGCAACAAAATAACAAATATATATATTTATATATCATATTATTATATTTTTTTGTAGATTTTAAAAAGAGAGTGATGGTAGAAGTAGTTCTTTCTGCTATCGATAAACACATGCAGAACTCAACAACAACTACAACAACAATTAACAACAACAACAACAACAACAACAATGCTCTTGGTTATTTTATAATGATAATGATTGATAATGATAATGACCGGAATGCAAATATTTAGCCACCGCAAAAAAAAAGAAGAGTAGAGGGAAAAAGTATTGTGGAAATAAAAGCATTCTTGCCGCGTCTTCAGGCCATAAAATCTGGCGCCGTCCGAGTCTCCTCTTTGCTGATTTCTGATTTCTGCTGTATATATATCGTATGTATATATATGCGATATATAACCTTCTTCTTTGCAGGGTTTATCGCGCTCAAATAAACCATAAAAAAAATAATAATAAATGCAAAGCCTGCGCGTGTCGGTTTCAAATCAAAGACGAATTGATAAAGCCAAGAAATCAGAGAAGGACCGGAAGTATATAGTATGAGCTATAGGGTGGATCAATAAGGGGATTTTAAGAGATTTTTGTTAAGAGAGAAACGTGGAAATTTTTTAAAAAGGTTTTTTTGAGATTTTAAAAGTTGAATATTTTTTGAAAAGATTTTTTTTAGAGATTTTAAATAGTTTCTTAAAAGAGATTTCTTGGTTAAAATTTATATATTTTTTTATAAATAATAGATTAACGATTTTTTTTTATATATTTTTAACGATTTTTTAAAGACATTTGTTGCTTGAAATATTAATAAAAAGGAAATTTAAATGGAAAATAATTAAAGTTTACTAGCTTTAAAATTCTTTTAAAAATATCTGAATATATTTTAGACCTGTATTTTCTATAAAATATTTAAGCAATTTATTTAAATGTAACCCTAGTATTTTAAAATATTTCCCCGTATTGATCCACCCTTGTAAAAACAACAAACTTGATGAGAGAGCTTGATGATGATGGTGTCTCTGCTGGCAAACAGCGGGTCTTGGGGACTCACCTTCGCTAATGGCATTGACGGCATCGCTGGCGCCATTCTTGAGCGCCTCGGCGGCCAGGGCCTTGGTCCGCTCCATGAGCAGCTCCTGGAATTTGTTGGGGTCATTGGCACAGGCAGCGGCAGCGGCGGCGGCGGCGGCAGCGGCAATGGCCGACTGAGGACTGAGCACGTTAAGGTCCAAAGGACTGCTATAAAAAAATATTTTAAAATATAAATAAATGTATAAAATATATATAATTAATTTTATAAATAAAAATATATTTCAAATAAATATTTTAAATATATAAAAAATCAAAAAAACTCACTGCTGTTCCTTTTCGATTTTGATCTCGTTGCTATCGCTGACAATCCTTCGATCTGCAGCCCGATCTTCGGCCATGTGATCCTCCTCATCCTCTTCATCCTCCTCATCGTCCTCCCTCCGCTGTCGCTCCTCCGACTTGACCTTCTCCTCGGCCTTGACCTCTTCGCTGGTGTCCACCAGCATGGCCTCATCCTCCTCCTCATCCTCATCGTCGTCGATCTTGCTGATCTCCGCAGGATCACTGGAGGAAGCGGTGGCGGCGGCGGCGCTGGCACTCAGCTTGTTGTGGTCACTGCTCTGACTATTATTATTATTATTGTTGTTGTTGTTGTTGGCAGCGGCAACGGCAGCGGCGGTAACAGCTGCCAAAGCGGTGGCCTCCGCCAAAGCCTCGTTGATCTGATGCTTATCGAGGCGGGCCTCCAGTCGTATAATATGCTGCCGCTTCACCTCCAGATGCTCCTCCAGGCGCTGGATCTGCACCAGGTGCGTCTGTTCCAAAGCCTGCAGGCGCTGCAGCTCCTCCATAAGTGCTTTAATCTGCAAGGCCAAATCGAGAAATATTGCGTTAAATTTATCCATTTTCAAAATGTTTTTCGTTAAATTTGTTGTAAGGAAATATTTCTAGTACGCGATTAATAGTATTTGTATTTTTTACAATACTTTTTTATCGATTTATTCATGTCTCATTAATATTTATCGATGACTGTACTTGGTTTTCTTCTGGCTTGTTTTTGACTGTTTGCCCCCCTGGGTTTTTATACACGTTAAGCTCTTTTGCTGTAAAAGTTCCCTGAGAGTTATAAAATAATTTTTAATAAAATTAACAACGACGTCAATGTCGGCTTCTGGCACACATACACACACACACACACACACGTGGTGAGTCCCCCCCTTTCCCCCAGGTGGTAAGTAAAGCAGGCCCAATCCCACCCCAAGGTACCATCATCAGCATCCCTTTCTCCTGCTTTTGTTTGGGAACTTTGTTTGTTTGATGAAAATATGATAATTGGCAAATTTGACAAGGGAATTTTTCTTAAGTGCGCGTCGACACACACACACATAAGCACACACACGCACAACCGCCCTTTTCCAGCACTGGCAAAAGTTGACAAGATAAAGTTTTTCGGCAGCCCTGCCGCCGTGTGGTATGCAACGAAATTTTTTAATGACAGCCCAGGTACACACGCACACACACACACATGTCACTTTGTGTGTGCCTGTGTATCTCTTATTATGTGATTAAAATTAATTTTATGGCGCGGTTTTTAATTGACGCCAAGCAGATGCCAAGCCAAAAAGTTTTACCTTCAAAATTTCTTATCGATTGATTTTATTAGAGATTTTCTTATTACTTTTATGCTAAAAGTAGCTTTTAAAGGTTCTTTTTAGTGCTTTTTATGGGCGTAGTGAATTTTACTTTAAAGATTATAGTTTTATGCTTTGAAAGAACCTTTTAATTTAGCTTTTAAGGACTTTTCCTATTGCGCTCTTGCTTTAAATGCTTCTGCTTTGCCTGCAATGTGCAAGCAAAAGAGAGAGAGAGAGAGAGAGAGAGAGAGAGGTACATTTGTTCTCTGCTTTTTATAAAATCATAAATAAATCAAATTTCAAAGGCAAAATCAATATGAATATTAGTAAATAATTAAATCTTGTAAATATATATGCGTGCCAGGAAAAATAGAAAATAGAAAACTTTAAATATCGAGCGGTAAGCGGTAAGCGGTTTGGGGTACCCTTAACCCATATGCAAATATATCAACGAAATCAACATAATTCTAACTACAAATTTGCGTGTCATTGCGTGATTTGTGTCGAACATGGGCATAAACAATAATTTCATCAACATGGGGGAACACCATTGCGAACTGCTGGTGGAACTTCACGTGTCTATTTTATCAATATTTGTGGATGGGGCGTACCCCGCACTCCGCTGATGATTATTGGCCATAAACAATGGTCCCGGCAACAGCAACATAATTGGCATTAAAAAAGCATCAACAACATGCGTGTGTGGCATGCCGAAAAATGCAAAACAGCCGCCGAGAGCCGCCAGTTAATTCTATTATCAATCAAAGGACACCCAACCCCAAATACTGAGAGCGGGGGGGAGGGAAACAGGATCCGGGACACATGTCAAGAAGGGTTGGGAAAATGCCGGCATGCGTGTTCGATTTTTCATTAGCATACGAGGGGGAGTAGGAGGCGGGAGGGAGGGAGGTAGGTAGTAAGAAAAAAGACATGACAAGACGACAAACGACTCAAATTAATTGCATAAAAATCTTATGGGTGCGGTGTAAGGCAGCACCACAGAGGGTGGCTTCTAATTGCCAGACAATCCATAGCCCACAAGCCAACCCCTTTTTTGCCTGGGCTTCATTTTCCAAAAACGAAATTTTTCGCAGCTTTTCTTAAATAAACGTAATTAGCGCACAAGTCGAGGGGCGCCCAGGAAAGGGATCACTCACACACACACATGTGTGTGTGGGAGCAACTGTACTTGTAAGATGGAACTTTAATTTCAAGACAATGAATTATTTTTTAAAGGAAATTAACTTAGTTTTTATGATAATTAATTATTTTAGCAGTTAAGCCTTATTTGAAATTTTTGGAAATTATGTTTAGGTTACAAAAAAAAAAAATACCTAGAAATTTCTAAAAATATTTATTTATAGCCAAAATATATATTTATATATATGTACTTTAAAAATATATTTATTTTTAACCACAAAACTTAATTAGTAAACATAAAATGAATGTTAAAGTTGAAAATTTTAGGCATCCCCTTTTTCGTATGCAAATTAATGCCAAAAAATTGGGGCGGAGGTCTGAAAACTGTCATTTCGATTTTTGGTTTCGACTTTTCGAGTATTTTACGCCAAAAAGCCGAACGACGGCCAAAAATGAAAGAAATATTAAAACGATAAATCAACTTTTTGGATGAGGACAACGACAACAAGGACGATAAGGCACACACACACACACACACACAGAGAGACAGCAGAAATCATTTTCATTTTCATTTTCAAGGGTTGAAAAGTAGAAACTTTCTGCAACTCTTCTGTGGTTGATGAGGCTGCTGCTGCTGCTGCTGCTGCCATGGGTGTGCAGAGTCCTGGGTATAGTCCTGGGTGTAGCATCTAACAGCAATCAAACAAACTATAACAAATACTTTCGAACGAACGATGGATGATGGGTGTGTTGGTTTATCCACCCCCCCCCCCCCCCCCCCCCATCTCGCACTGTGAAAATTATGAAAATTTACATTTTTCCCTTGGACCAAAAGCTGGACAAAAGGGTCTTCACTAGGACATGGGACATGGAGAAGGGGTATTATATATGTACCCTCACTTTTTGGGTAATAATTTTTCCAAATGAAACACACGCAAAAATTATTAAGGGGGAAACGGCAAAGGCTGGCGACTGTGAAGCAAACGATTTGTAATTAACAAAATTGCCAAGCAGCCAAGAGAGAATCTTACCCTTTTGCATAACAATTGACAAAGCAGTCGATACACATATATATATATATATATATATTTATATGTATTTATATGTATTTATGTACATATATAGAAACAACAATAACAAACACTCGAAGGCAAAAGATGTGAAGCGCGTGAGGAGTTTTGGTTAGCAGATGAAGATGGAAGCATAAAATGCCAAAAGGAATTAAGGCAATGCCGCTGCTGTTGCTCCCTTTCTTGTCACTTTACATAGAGAGAAAAATTTTAAAAAATTAAAAATTAAATTGAAAATTAAAAATTGAATTTAAAATTTGAAATTCAAAATTAAAATTTAAAAATATATATAATAAAAAAAAACCCAGGGAGAAAATATAGTAAAAAAAAATAAATAAATAAATAAAAAGTATACACTTTAAACAAATAAAAAGAAAACATGTTTATCTTAGGTTTTTCTTTAGTAAAAATCTCTTCTTTATTAAATCTTATTTAATTTCCTATATTTTTCTCTCCCTGTACTTATTCCACATGAGACCAAGGCACTGGCAAAGGGTTTTCCTTGGAGTTGGGGGTGTAAAAAAAGGGTTTAATCAGCGAACAGCAGCCTCACACACAAACACACAGAGACACCAATCTACAAATACAAATTAACAATAAGCAATCAAAGACACACACACACACACACACACTCAGAGG
This sequence comes from Drosophila kikkawai, assembly GCF_030179895.1. NCBI lineage: Eukaryota > Metazoa > Arthropoda > Insecta > Diptera > Drosophilidae > Drosophila > Drosophila kikkawai. Next base: position 22,746,853 of record NC_091733.1, read on the forward strand.
AGAAGCTCTTCAGGGCTTGCTTATAAAATAATTCAGCTTGTTTTATATTTTTTTTTTGTTTTTTTATTTGTGCAGACTTTTAGGCCGTCAGCTGCCAATGGCAAAGGCAAAAACCGTCAAAGGAATTAAAATTCATTCGGGCATAAAAATTTTAAAATATATATATGACTGGCAGGGGGGGCTGAGTGGAGCGTTGATGGATAGAGATAGCGCACATATATATATATATATATATATAAAAAAGGGGTAACTTTTGCCAAGGCAGCCCCAGAGGCTGAGGCGTGGGCGGAGAAGGAGGAGTAGGAGGAGGAGGCTGACTCTAAAAGGGGGTTGACTCTCTGTTGTTAATTTCCAAAAAGCCAAAAGACAAATGAGTAAAAGGCAACACACTGGCCGAGAGGGGGAAGAAGCTACAGCTTCGTCTCAATGTCGTCAACTGTTGGTGTTTTTTTTTATATATAAAATGTTCCTTGCTGGATTTTATGTGATAATGCAGAGAGGAAAATGGGTTATAGCTTAGTTATAAGTTAGTTACGAGGGATTTCTAAAGACTTTTCCTAATTTTTTTTTATATTTTTAATTTATAACATTTTATAAATATTTATGCTATAAAACTAATTATATACATAATATAATTAATATTTAATACCCTAAAAATATTATTATTATTATTTTATTATTATTATTTTATTAATATTATTTATTATTTTTAAAAAGAGTTCCAACAGTTTTTTTATATTCTTCTCATATTTTGATTTTTTGTTAATTTTTAAAATTATTAAAAATATTTAAATTCCCTTAAAAAATGTTTTTGAAGTTTTTCCCTCAGTGCATATATCTTTGCTTGTATTATTTTGCTTTTGCTGCTGCTTGTCATTGATTTTTGATTGTTTCAAGTGTTTTCTGGCAAAGGAGTAGCTCGCGGGCGGCGCAGGCACAAGGCTGCTGTGAAGGCTGGTGTGATAAGGGGACATGGAGGAGGAATACAAGAAGGCGGAGGAGGTGGAGAAAGGAGACTTTAAAGTCTGCCAAGTGCACCCCAGAGCTTTGACGCCCCGGCCAAGACAAGGCTTTGTTTTCGCAGCCTGTTTCTCTCTCTCTCTGGCTGTTGCATTTTTTTGCAACTGGCAATGCCCAAGTTGGCAATTTGCAACAAAAGATAACAAAGAAGTGAAGCAAAAATAATACAAAAATAAAGGAAAAACAACAAACAATAAAAAAAATGGAAGCAAAAAATAATAAAAAAAAAAAAAAAACAGTGGAGAAAGGCAAAACAAAAATACAAAGTCAAAACAAAGACACTCGCCTTAAAGGGGTCACATATGGAAGTAGCTTAAACTATATGAAAGGTTACTATTTTTTTAAGTTTTTTAATATTTTTCTTAACATCTTAATTATTTAAAGTTTATACTAACAAAAAACAAGACTTTCTTTTGGGAATTCTAGTGTTATTTATAAATTGTATACCTTAAATTGATTTTTTAACCCACTTATTCACTCAATCAATAGTCTAATTCCTTTACCTTCCTTCATTCCTTCATTCATTTATTCATTCCTTCATTCATTCTCCTCACTGACAGACAATTCATCAACTTAAAGACCTCAAATCGCAGGTAATTTCGCCAGAATTTTTGCATTATTTGTCAATTGCTGCGGGCCATTTAAGAGGGGGACGGGGGCGGTGGTAAGAAGGGGCCTCTCGGAAAAGGGGTTGGAAAATTTAAAAGGTAGGGTAGTAAGGGGGCGATGGGGGGGGGGGGGAGTGGAGCAATTTACAACAATTCAAAGGCATAAATCAAACATTTTGCAAGTTGAAGTTTGGGAAGGCACGAAAACGTGGCGGCGTTGGCGTGGGGGTAAAGCTTTTTTGTCAGTTAGTCAGTCAAACAGTCATTCAGTCATTACGCACACACGCACACACACAGACACAGAGTTATTGAATTGATTCGCGGGGGGACCGGGCAGGAGGTAGGGTTATTTTTGACGGGGGTTTTTCTTTGGGAGGCAAGCCCAAGCCCCCCTTGGGGCACGCAATTCACAACTCGTCTTCCTTGGAGTCTTCCTATCTCCCTGTCTCTCTCTCTCCCTCTAGCTGTTGTTGTATTTTTTGGATTATAAAGTTTTGTAATTAAAATTTGACAGCTTTACAATTCCCAGGATTCCCTTGCCATCCACTCAAAGGCAAAGGGAAAATCTTGACTCCCCCCGCCGCGAGTATTTTCCTATTCGAATTTTACAATTTTCGATTTATGTTTCGATTTTATTGTCTAGAAATTTTGTGCGTGAAAGGAAGCGAAGCAGCAACCCAGCAACCCTTTTTAACAGCAACCTGTACCCTAACCCCTACTCCTTTTATTTCTAATTCGTTAAACTTTTGCTTAATAATTGTCTGGCTCTCTCTCTCCCCTCAACCCTCAAATAATAAATACAAATAAATAAAGGAGGACTTGGCAAATTTTGTTTCATTTTTTTTTGTCATGTGTTTTGTATATATATATATATTTTTACCCACAGATAAGCACTCGACTCCCGGGCAGAGCCCAGTCACATGTCTAATCCCTTTGCTTATTGATATGATATCTGCACAACCCACAGAAAAATTCCAAAAAACACAAAAAGAGAAACAATAAAAAAAAAAGGTTATTTTATATATATATATATTGCGGGATGGCTGGCAAGGACCCGGTCTCTCTTTCATAATCAAAAAACGTTAAAATCATAGTCTAGACAATAATTTATGAGTCCGGGCAGCGGGCTGAATTCAGATCCAGAGATTCGGCGGCCCCTTAACCCCTTTTATGGGGAATGCCAATCAACATCTCTCGAGCAAACATTCGTAAGGCTCGAAACCGAAAGTCCTCGCGTCCTGTCTGATGATGATCCTGCTCCTGCTCCTGCTCCTGCTTCTGGCTGGTCTGTCATTGTTTTCCCTGTGCCTCTTGCCTTTTGTGTGTGTTTGATTTCCTTTTTTTTTTTTTTTATATTTTGCCACACATTTTTTGTATAAAAATATGAATTTTTTGTATGGCCAAACTCCTGGCAGTTTCTAATGGTTTCAACTTCCTTCCGCTTGCCGTTGTCCTTTTTGCCAGCATATCCCTCATATATATAGGCTTTATGGGAGGGGTTAAGTCAGGTGTTTTTTGGTACACTGCAACTTCTCTTGCCTCTGTTCTCGAAAGGAACTTGCCTAAAAAGTGGCCTAGAGAGCGGCAGGGGCAGACACTAATTTGATTTGGACATCAGCGTCAACTTCTAATTGAATTCCAGCCCCATCATCATCATCATCATCATCGGAGGGCTGTGTCTGTGCATCGATTAACTCGCCTTCGCTTTCAGTTTCCACCGAAAACTCAATCTTCGTTTGATGACAATTTCATTTCTATTAAATGCCACTGGAAATGCATAAAAAGCCCCAAGCCTACGAATTTTCCCCCCTTCAGGAAACTAAGCAAAAAAAGAAGAGAAAAAAAGATATGGCCAGCTTATTTTAATTACCCTTGGTGGAGTAGGAGGGTTTGGTTTTTGGGTTAGAGCACACAGTGGGTAAATAAATACAAGAAAGGCATATCAATTCGGTAACGAGTAACAAATAAAGAGTAAGAATTAACGAGTAACAAATAAGGAGTAGAAACTAACTAGTAACTTCGTACTAGTTACTTGAAAACCTTTAGCAATCAAACTAGTAACCCATAAATACTAGTAATTAAGTACTATTAGAAAGTAACTAGTAAATAGTAGCTAGCAATCAGCAACTAGTAAAAAAAACCTAGAAGTTAATAGCTGATAACTAGTAAAAGGTCACACTGAACTAGCAAAACAGCAACTAGTAACGAGTCACCTATAAATACTAGTAACTAAGAACTATTAGAAATTAACTAGTAAATTTCTTCGATATTTATCTTCAATTTATGTTAATTAGTTAAGTCAGTTAAGCTTTAGTTAAGTAGCCAGATAAGGTTTACCATTGGCGAAATAAATGAAATAAATAAATAAATAAATAAATAAATAAATAAAAGCTAGTAAAAAAAATGTAAAAAAAACTAGTAATAATTAAATAAGAAGTAGTAACTAGTAACTCTTTAACAAAAATTAATTTAACAAGAATTTTCCATTTAGGAAACCAATTTAAAATGTCAAAAATAATAATGAATAAACCTGGAAATTTAATTTATATTCCTCATAAGAATTTTATTATTAACAAAAGACACAAAAACAAAATATATATATATATAAAGAAAAGCAACCCGGAAAAGCGAGTGTTACTAATTTGTAGAAGAGTCGGCTGCTGCTGCTTTTGCTGCTGAGCATTTAAAATTAACCCCACCACGCCCACTGTGCGTCTGCGGTCGCATTTTGACCGAGCCACGGCAATTATTTTGACGACGCTTAATTTGCGTTGAGTTGGAGATTTCTCGGATGCGGATGATGATGGCGATGACGAAAACGAAAGCGTCGGCATGTAGATGGAGACGGAGACGGAGGCGATGGCGTTGAAGATATATACTATATAGAGTCTATATAGATGAGGGAGAGAGAGACGTCGCGACGTTGCGGTTAACTTGCATCAAAATTGAAGCGACAGCATGGCAAACTAATTAAAGTCCCGGCCATTTACCGCGCCCGGAAAAATTGAACGATTTTTACGCTTAGCCTTTTTTAATTGTCCAAATTGGTGGGGAGACCTGCGTTTGATGGCAAAGGAATTATAAGACAGAAAAAAAAAAGGAAGAATAAAACTTAAATGCAGACATATTTTGGCTTAACATTTTTATGGCATTTCATCAGGGTGTTTTTAATTTGAAATCAATGAACTAGTTAATTGCCAGGCTGCTGTTTTTGGGGAATTTAAATTAGGAGAGAAGAACAAGCCCAAGCTTTAAATTCAATTGTCTAGTTCTGGTTTGCTTTTCTGCTGATTTAATCGCTAAAGCTTATTTTTAAGAGTTTTCTTCTTGGCTAATCTATCATAATAATCGCTTTGGACTGTCACACGTACAAATATGGCCGAAGGTTAGCAAACAAAAACGCCAACGGAGTATATCAAACATCAGCAACACCGACTTTTAGCCATGACTACTAAAAAAAAAAAAATATAAAAAAACCCAAGAAGTAGTATCTGTGTACGAGTGTATCTTTGTATCTGCAAGATAATAAATTCAAATGCAAACTTAATTAATTGCCGGGCAGCAACACACGTTGCCAATGGATGTCTCAGCCACAGCTTCAACTCAATTTAATGGTAAATTAATAAAAATATCAAAAAAAAAATAGAAATGAAATTTGATTTATCGACAGGCGGCCATCGTCGTCGTCTCCGGCAGCTCCTTTTGCTAATTGAAATGCTAAATTTCCGTTCATGCCTGAAATTGACTTCCCTCAGAGGTGCGATGTGGAATCGAAATTGACAATTTTCAAATTGCCAGAAAGTGTGTGCAATATATAGATATATATATATAGTATATATATATATGAAATTGATGGGTACAAGACTTTGGGCCAAGACTTGGCAGATTTTTCATCTAGATTAGCCCACCTACTCTTTGCCGATTATTTGTTGGCCATAAATCAGGCGGATTTTCTCTATGCCAATTGCATTTTCGACTTGTCACCGTTTTAATGGCCTCCAATTAGATGGTAGCCAATGTGCATGTTCATTATTTTTCATTGGATTTTCCGCTTAATGAGGCGCAGGGAAAGTGCCTACCCAAAATTAAGTCTTAAAAAACTAGAAAACTAGTAAGGCAAGGTACATTTTTTAATATTATTAGGTCACACTGGAATTTAATTTAATAAATCACTTGGTTAAGCCTGATTTTGATTACTTTACAATTATTTCAAATATTTAAAGATTTTTATATGACAAGTGTGACCTTGCTTTTGTATATATTTTATACCAGTACCTTGGTCACTCTGGTAAACTGAAGCCTAATAACTAGAATCGGAGTAATTGCTCAATATTCTTGAGGGATTTGTTATACTTTTTACCGTGTGACCTTGTTTTTTTTATAATTATAATTAGTAAGTAAGGTCACACTGAGTTTAATTGTTTTTTTTTCAATGGATCAATGAAATCTTAAGCCCAACATTGTTGGAAAAGTGCTAAAACATCAGCCTCAATCAAGGCATTTATGGCTGATGCAACAGTCAGAGGCATAAACTACAACTACGATTACAACTATGACTATACTACGAATGAATTTAAATTCCAAATTGAACTGAACTAGCTCACGCAACAACAAAAGCCTCTGGCGAACGAAAATAAGGAAATAATCAATTTAAAAAAATCAAAATCACACATTTACCCATTTCGAGAGCAAACAACAAAGCTATACTAAGCAGAAGCAGAAGCAGAATCAGAATCAGAATCAGCAAAAGCAGAAGCAACAATCAGTCAGTCAGTCAGTACGAGTCCGAGTCTGTAGACAGAGAGGCAGATAGCGATATTATCTATGGCTGGACTGCTCTCGCCGATCAGAATCCATATGCGATAAATAAATTGAATTTATCCGCAATTGGTGGATGACTAGGGGATGTGTGTGGGTGTGGGCATGGGATGTGGGTGTATTTTCTCTGTGTATATTTTGTATATTTTTTTTTTTATTTCACTTTAAGCAACAACAACAACAACAACAACAGAAGAACGATAAGCACAACACAGAGAGACCAGAGAGTCAGCAATCATTGCAGGCTTGTCCTAACTAAGCTCAATGTCTCCAGCAATATATATTCAGATCTGAGTGGTATTTGTGTGCTGATTGATTTGAATTGAATAATTGCAATTGTGCGGCCTGTATTTGTACATTATTATTATTATTATTTGTAGTATTTGTCCAGACGAAAAAACCCCCCCCTGGCTAAATTTTCCATAAATTTCTCACCCGTCGTCGTCTCATTATATTTTACTTTTCAGACTTTTTTTTTTTTTTAGATTTTAAGCAGCACTTTTTGTGAACAAACTTTTGCTTCGATTGGCATAACTCATACTAAATTCGAATAATCGCCAATAATTTTGTTGGGTGCCCCAACACCATCATCATCAGCGGCAAATAAACAAATTTAATCATAATGAGATTCAAATTAATAACAAAAATCTAAAATAATTGAAGCTCTTTGAAAGATTACGAAAGCAATAAACTGAGAGCAAGAGACGAAGTAGAGTGACACTGGGGGAATCAATCGAATATTTGTTTTTGTTTTCTTCATTGTTTAAACAGTTGATTTTAATTTTAGAAGCAAGCGGTTGGCATTAGATGGATTTTCCGCTTGATTTGCATTTAAAAATAACACTTTTAAGCGTGTATCTAAATATTTGAGATATACCATATAGCATATATATATAACCCTTTCATAATTTCTAGTTGCTGCCGGGTTTTGCCTCTGACGCAGGTCGGTCGGTCTGGTTTGGTCCAAATCCCCCAATTAAAAGTCGTAGCTATTATAATTTCGTGCTTTGGCACTCAAGTCACGCGATGATAAGCCTAAATCGAATAATTATGATTATATTTTCAAGAGGGAGAGAGAGCAGCAGCAGTCATGCGGGTGCTCAATAATCATAATCGGTTTTCTTATCATTGAAAAGGTTTCCAAAATTAAACTCAAATTATGTTTGCTGATATTTAAAATAATATATATATATATTTAAATTTCTATAAATTTTGATTTCAATTTGAAAAGTCTATTAACTTGAAGAATTTTATGGTTAACATTCCCATATCATGGCAACTTATCAATGAATTTTCCCCCAAAGGCTCATAAATATATGTGGCTGCTAATCAGATATATATATGCATATATAGTGTTAGGATAAACAACTAAATCTAGCCGCAAAACAAAGGTCATAAAAAAATTGATTTGGTTTTTGTGTGGTTTTTTGTTCGTTGTTTATTCACAAAAAAAAATGTGGGAAATGTGTCGATAAAGAAATTCTAAAAATATATATACACACCACCCTTACATATTATATATAAATATATATATTTTCCGGTGGATAAAATAAAAACCAAATCGAGTTAAATTTTTGTTACCAGTTATTTGTGGTTTGTTTTTGTTTGAGGCGTGATAAAAAAACTAAAAAAAAAATAAAATAATAATAATAACCATGGAACGTGTCGTTTTGTTTAAAAAGATCTGCCTAGTATTAGTAACAAAAGCAAAAATCGAAGCGGAAGCTGGGGCTGCTAATTTGTTGTTCATTTGTTTGCGCTGTCAAAAAGCGTTTAATTTTTTTGCTTTCTTTTCGATTATTTCTTTTCGTTTTTATTTTCATGTTGTTGTTGTTGTTATCTTTTTTTTTTTTTGTGCTGTTTTGCATTTTATTTTTGGAAACGCGACGGCCCAAAGCACTTTGTCTATAAAAATGCACTTCTGCGAAAAAATAAACACATGCCTCATAGCCTAAACAAACGCACACAAAACTGGCGGCTAGAGGAGCTGTTGCACTCTGGATTCTAACAACAAACAACTGTTGCAATTCCATTTAACATGATTTCTGGGCAAAAATATTCGAATCTACAGAGGAGCCTCGTTGGATAGGGAAATATTAACAGAAATATATATTTTCTAAGCACTTTTGCATGTTGGGCAAGGGCACACTGGTCTTAACTCCCATTAGATTTGGTCACACTGAGTGTTTGTATAAGTTGTTTTACAAAGTAATAATTAATATTTGTAATATTAATTTTAATATTACTCTAAGACACACTTGTCTCAAATTTCCTTAAGACTGGCCACACTGTATTTATCTTTATGACCCTCCTCCCGCCGCCTCAGCTCATATTCCTGTCGATCATCTTTGGCTGTTGCTATCCCAAGAGGACAACACAGAAAATATTGTCGCATATTTATGAACATGTGTAACAGATAAATCTGAATCTACACACGCACACACACACCCAGTGGCGGTGGCGGCGGGGCACAACACATAAGTGATTTAGTTGTCAGGCGAGTGCATTTATCACAGCTGTTTTTTTTTTTGAGGGGGGGGGATTGAGTTCCGAGGACCAGGCCAAGGCGCCAGTAATCAAACTAATGAGCTTGGTGGTGGTGGCAAAAATAGCATTTAATGGATTTCAAATAATCACAAAAGAAAAAACTCTGAAAAAACCCCCCTCTAACTACTCCACTGCCAGGGAGGCTGGTTAGGTGGTGAAGTGAAGTGATAAAACATTAAAGAAATGCGCTTCTTCTCCTTCTTGTCACACCTTGGGGGTTGCTAATGGAGGCAGCTCTTGCTGTTGCTGCTGCTGCACTTAATGGCAAATGATAATGATTGATGCTGAAATGCAAGGCAAAAATATGCTGCACCCACCCAGACCCCCCAAAAAACAAAATCTTCACAAAAAGCCACACGAAGCAAGTCGTAAAGCTGTAGCTTCTATATCTTCTTAAGGGTTGGTATCCCAGGGGGTTTTCTATGGCGATAAGCAATCATTCAATGCGGTTTGAAATACAAAAAAAAAAAGACAAGAAAGAAAGAAATCATTAAGACCCCATTAAGAGGGGGGTTTTATATTTATACTTTTTGCATTAGGCAGATTGCAAGTTGTATTTTAGGACCTTTTAAGACTGCCTTTAAATATAAATTTATAAAGAAATATATATAGAAATATATAAAACCCCCTAAAATATGTTATACCTTATATATAAACCCAATTACCCATCTATACCCCCCTAATATCTATATCTAATACCCAAAATGTTAGTTATTTTAGGCAAATTTGATCCCTTTCTCCACCCGCCCTTTATCCCCTGGTGCTGTGTAAACAAAGGCATTCAACAAATTTGTAGGCGTAAAAATTGTCTTGTCAATATTTTAATGATATCACTTTACACCACAGTCCCCCCCACCAAGACCGTTTGGTCCTTGTCCTTGTCCTTGTCTGTGGCGAAAAAGTTTCCCTTCAACTTTTTTTTGTTCCCTTGTTGCTGTTTGGCTGTTGTCCCCAGGAAAAAGGCTGGAAATCCCAGGCTCTATGCTTTTTCCCCTATATATATATATATTTTCCTTTTTTTTTGTGGAATTTTTTCCCGCTATCCCTTTTGGCTGCTGTCTTGGGCGTGTAAAGAAGAAGTCAAAAGTCCCGCCGCTCATTTGTTTGCCTTGTTTCCCTTTTTTTTTCGTTGGTCTCGGTTTCTCGCTTGTACTCGGGCAACATTTTTTCTGTTTGGCTAGAAAATTACAAGAAAAGTGCCCGGAAAAGTGGGTGGTGTAAAACGAAGGGGGGTTTGTTTATTTGTGCAAGTGTTTTCTCAATTGTGCGTGTGCTGGCCAGAGGAGGGAGGTGGCCAAGTGGCGAGAATCTGCAGACGGAGGTCGGTCCTCGGTCAGTCGTGCGTCGCCGTCTGCGGTTGGAATTTTGCTCCTTCTTCTTGCCTGGACTTTTCCCCGAGTTTCCTCCCGCACACAAACACACACACACACACACTTGCAGCATTCCAGCGGCGACGTTTGTCTAATCTTAACGGTTTTACATTTCATTGCGCCGGGTAATTGTCCTTCGTAGGGTTGGGGCGGCTTCGGTTGCGATCCCCCTTTTTCCAAAGGATATTCGACCTTAGTCCGCTACAGTTTATTAAATTAAAAAGTCACTTAAAGTCGGGGTAGAACTTTTTTTTTTTTGCGACTCCTTTTTTGTACATTTTTGTGGTGTTTGAAGTTGGAAAAAGGGTTTGTGAGTTGCTTAATGTGAGGATTAAAGAGTGAGCTATGGGATTGGCATATAGCAGATGTTGTTGAAACCTCCCATTGGTGAAAGCTTATTTTTTCAACAACAATTTCAAAAAATAAACTAATATATATATTATGCCTAGTAATTTACACTTAACTTTACCCTTAACCGTTGGTTAAACTTACCTCTTTATCTTTGGCAGCTAATAGTACAGCTGGCTGGCCGTTGTTGTTGTTATTGTTCTTCTTCTTGCGCTTCTCGCTGTTGCCACTGCTGCTGTTGTTGTTGTTGGTGTTATTTGTATTGTTGTTATTGGTATTACTGTTGTTGTTATTATTATTATTGGTATTGGTGTTGCTGGTGGCTGTGTTGCTGGTTGTTGTTGTTGTTGTTGTATTGTTATTACTGTTGTTATTGCTGGTGGTGGTGGTATTGGTATTGTTGTTATTGGCGCAATCATCATCCTCGGCACTATTGGCAGCCACAACAGCAGCTTGTTGCTCATTGTTGGTGTTACTTTCATTGCTGTTGTTGTTGTTGGTGTTCTTTCGACTACAACTATTATTGCTATTATCGGTTGTTGTTGTTACATTTAAACTAGCCTCCCCCTTGTTGTTGTCCTCTAAAAGTTCCAACGCCTGCGTTGTCGCACTTGGCTCAGTTCTGGTCTCGGTCTCCATATCGTCTGGGTTCGATTGCATCGAGGCATTCTCCTCCTCCTCATCCTCATCCTCGTCATCATCGCCAGCCTCATCCTGCTCTGGCTGCTGATGCTGCTGCCCTTGCTCCTGCTCTGGCTCATCCTCCTCCTCCTCCTCATCATCCTCGTCCTCATCCTCGTCCAGCTGCAAATCCTGGTGACTGTTGTTGCTGCTGGCCATGGCCTCATTGGTTATCGACTGCTCGGCGGGCATATTGGCTGCCGCTGTTGCTGTTGTTGCTGCTGCTGCTGCTGCCGCTACTGCAACATCGGTGGCCGGTGAGTGGAGTGGAGATTGCTGTTGTTGCTGCTGCTGCAAGGCCGCCGCTGCTGCCGCTGCAGCCGCCTCCATCATCATCTGCTGGGCGTGGCTGAAGAAGAGCTTCGGATTGAGGCAGGCGCCGCTGACGACGCCGCCGCTCTGCTGCAACTGCAACTGTTGCTGCTGCTGCTGCAGCTCGGTGCTGAGCAGCGGCGGCGAGGGCGACGGCGTATTTGTATTTGCGAGCAGATTGCTGCCGTTCTGCTGCTGCAGCGTTAGAGCCGCTGCAACGATAGAGTTATTCAGCTGCTGCTGCTCCTCCTCGTTATCTGTGATTGCTCCTGCTGCTGTAACTGCTGCCGCTGCTGCTGTTGCTGCTGCTGCACCTGTGTCGCTGTTATCGCTGTTGTCGCTGTTGCCGGTGGATAGCTGCTCTTTGAGTGTGTTTACTTCCTTCTCGGCCTGGGTAGCGCGCTGCAAAATAAAAATCAAGAATAAAGTAAGGGTTAATTTTAATTTTTAATTATTTACTTAAATTTGGTTTTAAATTTTTTAAAGTTTATTAAAAATGCTTAATTGATAAATAATTTGGCACAAAAATTGGCTTTTTAGCTTTTGTTTTGTGGGTTTTATATTGATTTATAGGAATTAGAGCATTATGAAACCTTATGCTAAAGAGAGCAGAGTCACACTTGATATATTAAAATAATTTTTTACTAATTATTTCTTTAAATTGAATTAAATTTCTTACAATTTAATTTTTGTTTATATTTAATTTAAGCTATGTTTAAAATTCATAAAAAATTGAATATAGTGTCATATTGCCATAAAAATCTCTTATAAATCAAAGAAAATAACAATAAAATTCAAACAAATATTAAAATTCTAATTTATCATTTTTTTCTTTTATTTAAAACTGATTTTTAAAATATATAGAAATATATTTGAGTAGCTCCCATCCCTCATCCCTCTAAAAAATTCGTCTAACGTCCGCCACATATGTTGCAAAAAGTTTGGGCACCAAAGCCAACTATCGACCCTCATTAATTTTACTTTTAAAGTCATTACGGGTTAAATTTAGCCAAATTAATACGTTGCAAAAACTTTTGTCGGCCGGCAACGACAACAACAGCAGCAACCGTTTGGTTGGAAGGCTTAAAAAACATTCCAGAGTCCTGGGAGTAACGGAGTTCGGAAGGGAAAGGACTCCCCCCCGCCGTCTGCATTAGCAACCAGGAAAAGCAGGCGAACAAATTTATAGTTTATCGTTCGTATCGATAAGCCTTGACTTGAAAATGTTTGCCTGCTATTAGTGCTGACCTTCGAAGGGGGCGGTGGCAGCTTTGGGTGGTTTGGTTTGGCTACACTTTTTTGGGGGTCCCCGGGAATCAAATGCCAAATGAGAAATTAAAACAACAAAACACAGGCTAGTCAGGAAGAAGGTTACAAAAATATGCGGTGCAAACTTTTTTGGCAAATTAGTCTGGGATTCCAGACCAGCGAGAGCCCAATCCCAGTGCCCATTCCCAGTGCCAAGTTTTAAGGCTTCCTCCTAAGCCCAAGCCCGAAATGGCAATGACTTTTGCCTGGTCCTCGTCCTGGTCCTGGGCTCCTTTTCGATTCGATTTTCTGTTGATTTGTACTTGTTCGGTTTGCCTTGGCTTTGGGGTTTGAGTATTTTCTGTGCTATTTTATTTGTATAAATACCGGAAGCTAGGCAAAAAAGGACTCCCGAGGAGGATCCTTCTTCCAGGGGGGCGTTGCAGGCAATAAAGAACTTTGGAAATTAGTCGATGGGCTCTGCAAAAACTATTAGGTGGTTTGGTTTGGGGTGGCTTAAGGCTTTTGCCAAAAGTATCGGTAGTGAAACCTTACCCTTTCTCCTCACTCTGAAAAAACTTGAGCAGGAAGTCGTTACAGAGTATATATTTTTGGGTTTGGGTAAAGTAGTGGCACTTTTCCGATAGATATTAAAGCCAGAGATCTATAAAAACAACAACTTCTCTTAATGACAAATACATACAGGGATATATATGTACATATATCCCTGAAAGCAAATCATTTTTCTTGGCCCCGCCAGGCATATTTGTCAACATCGTCGTTCTCATTCTCATAGATATATATTTATGATATTTAAAAGCTCTTAAGTACAAACAACAGACAGGCAAAGCGGGAGGCTGCTGCTGCAATATCCACGAGTCCTGCCACGAGTCCTTTTCCAGACAGACAGACAGTCAGACAGACAGACAGAGACTGTGGCAATGGGTGGCTTTCAGTGGTTGCTCTGCCTCTCTGTCTCTGTTTTAAGACCTCGTCGTCGCCGCTGCCGTGAGCTGCTTAAGCTTGAAAATTGTTTTCATAATGGCCAAGAGAAAGAGAGACAGAGAGAGGGAGAGGAAGGACCAGAAAGGATACTTTTCAGTTTCAGTTTTGATTCCCGTCGCCAGAGGTATTTTCCATTTCTTTCGCTGACTTTTTGCTGGGCCGAAAATCGATCAGTGGCAGGCAGCAGCAGCAGCAATCCCCGTGGGAAGCCAAGCACTTGTTGGCTCTGCTTCGAAAATAGTTTTCTTGGCCAGGTTTTTCCCACTCTGTTTAGTTTTTTTTTTTTCTCTCTCCTCTGAAATCAATTAATACAAGAAGCGGGGTCTGGCTTGGGCCAAAAACCAAATGAGTTAATTAACTAAAATGCGGGTGGCTTTGCCGGGCATTTTTTTTTTTTTTGTTTTTTTTTGCTTTTCAGAAAGTTGGAGGGTTTTCTTTTTTTTTGTAATTTTTATTTTGGGTTTTGTGCCCACTTCAATGGTCCCCCCCAGTCCGTGTGTGTGGTCAGCTTATGGCTGGCAAGGCTTTCGTATCGAGCACCCTTTTAGCGTGCTCCCCTCCCCGCCCTTCTCTGGCTCCCCTTTTATTTTTGGGTTTCATTTAATATTTTTGCCCCGGTTGCCACTTCAAAGGGGCTTTGGAAAAAAACAAAAAAAAAAAAATCCAAAAAATACATGAAGAATTGTATAAAAACCTACGGGTTAAAATCTCTCGCGCGCGAACCTAAAATGTTAAGTGAAATGTTAAAATTCCATCCTAACTAAAAAGAATTGACCATTAGAGGGGGAGAGAGAGGTAGAAGTTTGGGTGTTTCAATGGGTATATTTTTATTTAAGAGTTTTTGGAATATTTTATAATAATTTATAATATTTTATAATAATTTATAATAATTTATAATATTTTATACACTTTCTCAAAGAACTTTTAAGACTCTCCTATAGTTTATCCCTATAATAAACTCTTTGACGTTGGCTTTTGCTTGTACATTGCAGGCTAAGCTTGGCAGAGAGAGTAAGAGAGAAGCGAAAGCCTAAACAAAGGGTTATTTTGATATATTTAATTAATATTTTAACTTTAAATGATCTTGAAACTCCTATGAAATATTTATAGATTAAGTAACCAAAATATATTCAAAAATTATATTTAGTACTATTTATATATTCAAGAATTTTATAATTATTAATTTTTAATGTGGCCTTGTCCTGTCCTTTTTCCACCTCATTGGCAATTGTATCAATGAAAGTCCCTTACCTACCCACTCCTTAATTTCTGAGCTTTGCTGTTCCTGTTTATATATATATATATATATATATATATATATATTATATATATTTTCCCCCTTTTTAATTTTCTCATCGTGTTTGTTCACAATTGTCGTGTGCTTGGCACATGTCAACTCACTCGTCTTCGTTGTGCTCCCCCCTTTCGGCACCACCGCCGCCCATGTGTGTTGTTTGCCCCTCCTGAGGTTGCAGCGTGCGCGGCGGCATTGTCTCAAGCTGTTTGTCTGAAGTGAGTTTTTGGTTTTTGGGCTTAGCTCACAGAGAAACAGAGTGAGAGAGAGAGCTCGCTCAAGATTCGCAGCAGCTGTTGTTCTTCTCGTCCTGGTGGTCCTCAGGACCTTATTTGGGGGCGAGCAAGCACTTTTTGTAATTAGTACGAAGGCAATGTTATGAATTGTGCTTCAACTTAAGCTCGAGTGGCCGGGCTTCTTGTGATTTAACGAAAGGGGATATACTTATATATATACATGTACCATGATGTATCAACCCCCTTGGGTTTGGAAAGGGTTAACGCGGCGGTGTATTGTGCGGTTTCTGTTTTTTATGCTTTTCTTCTTTTTTTTTTTTTTTGACAATAAATCAAAGCAAATCAATGACACAATGTGGGTTAAGGTGGCACACGCCGCTACTCCAGCAGTATCCTTCAGCTGTATCCCTTTGAACCCCCTTTGTCGCCAATTTTATGCTGCTTTTCCCCTCTTTTTTTCTTCCCTTTTCCTTTTCTAGTTCTGGAAGTCAAAGGACTTGCCAGGACTGCCACTTGAAGGCATAAATATCTACATATATAGACATGAAACCAGCGACAAAGACAATTATACACACATTAGGCACATCCAGGGAAGAGTTGAAGAATTAAGGATATTTATGTATATATGCTAGAAGGGGGTTAAGTTATGGTAGCCTTTCTTCCTTCTCCCCCAGAAATTCCTCTTTTTTATTTTAAGCATCCAAAAACTGTTGCCCATTAATTGAGGCTAAAGGATAACTCCTTTCTCCTTTCCGAATAAAAATATATATACCAAAGGATTTGAGATCCAAGAGGAGGAGAAGGAGCAGGAGATTCTGGGCTCCCCATTATTCTTCAGTTCGGATTCGGGGCATGCCTTTGCATTTGCTTTACAATTTCAAACATCATTAGCAACGCACACAGTACACAAAGCCCCCCCGTCTCACACACACACACACACACACACATGTATATCCCTTTTTGCTAATTATTTATTTAAATATTAAACAAAAAATACCCGAAATACACACACACATAAACAAAGCAAGGAAACACACACAAAACTGCAACAAAAAAAAGGAAAAAAAAAAACAGTGAAAAGAGTGGCATAAAATCAACACACACACACACACAGAGGAAAGTATCCTCCCCCCCCCCCCCCCCCCACACACACACACACTCATAAGCACAAGAGCCAGAGAAAAGACGAAAATGATGTATTGATGCTGCCTGGCAGGAGAAAGAGAGTAGAATGAGAGAAAGAAGGGGTAAGAGCAGAGGCGGCCATGTGGGGGATCCTGCACACACATACACCCACCCACACACACACACACACACAAGACAAGAAAAAGAAAAGGAAGAAGGAGAGCGAGAGGCAAATATGCAAATACATAACTGTACATTCGTGGAGATAACACGGCTGGCCTTCCCTCTGCCTTTCCCCTTGGAACTAACTAATATTTTCTAATTTAAAATTCTGTTTCTTTTTTATTGCCTCCCCCCCCCCACACACACACACACACACACACACACAGACACTTACACGCAGACATGTGTATGTAAATTTATAAAATTTTCTATTTACTTATCAAAAATCAGAGGCGCAAAAAAAGAAGGGGGTTTGAGAAGGGGTTGTGTAGGTTGTATTTCTTCTTGTTTTTTGCTCTGCCATTCGGGGGGTTGGTGTAACTGTAAACTGAAAATGTATGCTATACGAAATATAAATTAGCTTTGATATGCGAAGCTTTGCTGACGAAGAAGATGAGCCCACCCCCCTACCCCTACCCCACTACCCCACTACCCCTTTTTCCTCTCGATTCTGATTCTGAATCTGCAAAAAAAGGATTATATACACGCGTGCCTCGCATATGTGTCTCTGTCTGACTGTGTGTCTGTCTCTTTCTCTGAAAAGATGCTGGAAAAAAGGATTAATGCGTGCAAGAAGAAGACAGAAGGCAGCAGAAGGGATAGGGGTTGGGGCTGGGGTTCTTTCGATTTTTAATGCGTCACATGACAGCGCATTCGTTGGGGGTTTGGGGCTGCTATGAGGAAGCTCAAGTTCCTACTGATATATATCCTCTTTTTTTTTCTAAATGCCAAAAAGTGTCAAAGAAGACTCACTTTCTATCTCTTTCTACTTTTTATGTGTGTGTGTGTGTGTGTGTGCCATTTTTTCCACTTGAAGGATACAGTTACACATTCATAAGGCACAATTTGAAGCTATCTTGCTCCCTCTAACTTTATGTTAGGCTGTTAGATTTCTAATTGCCAAGGAAGAGAGAAAGAGATAGAATTTTCAAGGATCTCATAGATCAAATATTAACCAAAATAAAATTCTAAAAATATACAAAACTTAACTTAACACTTGATAACTATAATTCTCAAGATGTATACTTTTCATAAATTATTTATTTTTATCTTTTAAAGGCTTTTTTACACTATTATTATTCAAGGAAGCTCTTTTAAAATATTTTCTTTAACAAAATTTAATTGTAAGCTCCAACTATGTCTTATTTAAAATTTTAAAAATTAAGAAAATTATATTTAAACCCCTCTGCCTAATATAAATATACCCAACGACCCCTTAGATCACAGTTTTGAAATTTTTAAACAAAAAAAAACCCCTCATTAGATATACAAATTTTTGTTAATTCCTTTGCCATTTGGTGATTAACGACGGACGCCTTTTCTATGCAACCCTCTTTGTGTTTTTTGATATTTTAAAGGGGGTGGGAGGGGGGTTTTGTAGACCCCCCCCCTTCCAGCAGCAAAAACCATTCACATTGAGTGACCAAAAGTAATAATAATTTTTTGGCTTATCCTTATTATTACATAACGTATGCATACCTTTTTTGTGGGGCCCATTTCCACCGGAAAAGCGGGAAAACGGGAGCAAATCGTACATCAAAAATGAACATGTCCATGTGTGTGTGGGTGTGATGACCCTTTTTTTCTTGTGGGTGTGTGTGTGTGTGTGGGAAGGTGGACACACACAGTACCCATTGTTCACACACACATATATAAACCCCCCATTTTTTGGTCACTTTGTTTCGTAGGCCGAAAAAGGCAAAGAGCCAAGGCAAAGGACTTTTGTTTTGTGTTTTTTTTTATGTTTATAAATTTATATGTGTGTGCGTGTGTGTATGCCCAGCTAAGTAAATAATTAAGCATTACACTGACCAAATAGCACAAAGCAAAGGCAAAGTCGGAGGGGGGACCCCAGACAAATACAAATAAATATAACTCATATGTGGGCTTTGTTTGGGGGTTTCCCTTTTTTTTTTTTCTTGATGTTCGGTCAGGCCATACAAATAATGATTAGAAATCCTGAATCCTTCATATGTGTGCGTGTGCGTGTGTGTGTGTGTGTGTGTAATTTTTGACATTTTTATGCGGGCCTCAAAATGCTTTTACAGTCGGACGTTGGGTGGGTGGAGCAGGGCTTACCTAAGGGTTGTCCATTACATAAATTTGACATTTTAAAATCTAAACGAAATTAATGATTTCAGTTTCAGGCAAAAAAGAAAAAGGGATATGTGTGTGTGTGATATACAGTTGGCAACAAAACGTGGTCCCTAATTAAAAATGTTAAATTTTCAGGACCGAAAAATCCTTAATCCAGACCAAGGCATTAATATAAATGAATGTATTAATGTTTAAGGCAGCCAAAAAACACAGAATCAATAATTCTTTTGGAAGAAGTGGAGTGAAGAGCGGAGAAGACCGACTCCTTCTCTTAATTAAACCCAAAATGAAGCAATTTATTATTTGCGAGACGAGACGAGAGACGAGAGAGAGAGACCCTTTTTCAATCAAAATTTCCAATCAATGTCAATTCATTATGCCCAACGAGATGATGTTCTTGTTGCCAACAAAAACCAAGAACCAAGGCAACCAAAGGGTTCTTCTAAAACTCTAAAAAGCAACCCCGAAAGACACAAAACTCTGTTGGCATTTTTAATGAAAAGCCACGACGACGACGACGACGATGTTGGCCTAATCAAAATCGACAACATTTTATAGTTTCCAGTGGGTGGAGAGGAAAACTCACCTTTTCCCTGAGCTTCCTCCACCTACCACTTCGACTTTTGGCTTAAAGAGAGAAAGTGTAGTGTGTGACAAACAAATATTTGAGAACGTAAATCAGAAATCTTTTGCTTTCATTTGGCAATCCTTTTGTGCTCCTCAGAGGGTGGGGGGAGGGGAGGACGCTAGGAAAATGTGCTGGGGTTGCTGTCCTTAGGAAAATCGAAAAACATTTCGTGTATTAAAACCGAAACGAATTAATTTAATTAATTACAATCATGTCTTATTAGGAGACGTATGAAGGAAGACAACGGAGCACACCAAGACGTTGCGGAAAATCAAGGAAAACTCAAGAGGGGAGGAGGAAAATCAAGAAGGAAAAGTAGGGAGGCAAAACTTGGGGGCTGATTTGGGCGACAGTTTTGTTGCTGCCAAAATGAAACAACAGCGCGTGTCAGCTGCCAAAGAGTTCGCTTTTGTTTCAAGTGCTGATGCTGCTTCCAGCATGGCTTTAGTGGGTTAAATTCTGCCAGTTCTTGTCGGGGGGTGAGCTTGAGAGGCGTTTTCCTGCGGGGGTGGCGCCAAAAATTGTATGCTCACATCATTTATAAATGCCTGATTTGTTATTTACAAAACGAGACAAGTTGCGGCGGCATTTTCGGAATTTTCCTTACAGAAAGGGAGGGAGGCGGTTAAAGCTTTTCCTTTTGTGGCCCATGTGTGCGAGTGTTTGTGTGTGTATGTGTGTGTGCGGCTGCCACTTAATTTGAATTTGAGTAATTGGCCAAAAGTAGGAGAGTATTCGAAGAGAAAATAAATGCTTGGTTTTTGGGGCAAACTTAAAGCTTAAAATTTACAGAACCAGTTGGGAATTTTAGCTGGAACTAAGGTTTTCTTCAGGGAATTTGTTTAAATTTTTATGTTTACTGATTATTTATTAAATTCTAGCTATTTTAGGTAATATTTTAAGACAAGTAAATGTCAAAGGACAAATTTTCCTCTTCTACACTTTTGTAAATTATTTTAAAAGAAATTCTTTTCAGTTTATGCAGAATCCTCATATATAGCAACTCAATATCTGGCCTCCTCATCCCAGCACAGACTTCTTTTAACACTTTGTTGCCCCATTGTTGTTGCTGTTAATTAATTTCTGTAAAAATATTTATTATTATTAGTCGTCCCGCAAATGGCGATGGCAATGCACCCGGCCAGCCAGCCAGCCACCACTCGATATATGGCATGTATATATATTTATACATATATATATGATGAGAATATATATCTGCATAAAAATGCATGCCACTGATTCGCACTGTTCCCGGTTCCTCTTTTTCCCTTTTATATATTTTTTTTTGTTTTTTTTTTTACCCCCCTCAACGACTTGACTGTCACTAAACGGCTCATCTAACTGCAATGCTTCATAGAAATTTGTTTGTATATGGAGGAACGTGTATCGGAAAAGGGAGCAGAGCATTATGGGGTTAAGGAAGGGGGCTAGTTGGGGCAGGGGTTGACGGAGGGAGGGGGTCTTGTGTGTGGGAATGGGAATGGCTGGCGGGCAACTTATTTTTGCAACAACAATGAACTAGAGAGACAGAGGGAGAAGGAGAGGGAGAGACACACAAATCACAGAAATGAAAATCGAAAAGTGCATGCTTCTGCTTCTTCTTCCATATAATATCGGGCGAAGGAACAGGCATAAATATAAGCTATATATATAGGCTATACAGTAGAGATTTTTGTAAAAGTTAACAAAGTTATTAAAGAGAATTATTGGTTAAAATTATGCTTAAACTATTTGGGAATTATAAGGTATTAAGGTAATTATAAGGAAAACTGATAAAAAAAAAAAACCTTAAAAAACTGAAATATTTCAAAATATTTGCCAGAACTGCTTGGGAATTATAGTCAAAAATCGACTGAAGCTTGTTATATTAATCTATATCTATATTTCTTGGGTTCACCTTGTTAAACCCATACTATATACGATATTGGCTATATTCTGCGTACTGTGTATATCGAAATACTATATACTTTGTATCTGAAAAGTATAGAGTATGTGTGCAACAACAAATTTACACTCCAACAGACGATGTTGTCGTCGTCGTCGTGCCAGTCACTCAGTCAGCCAAAGCGGCTCGGCTGTCTATAATGCAGCCTATAAGCCCCATATCGGCTGGGATATATATGCAAATATATATATATATATATATATATATATACATATACATTTATGCATTTGTGTCTTCATATCCCTCGATTCTCTCCTTGTGTCGCCACGGCTATAAAAATAGGCAAATAATTATTTAAGAATTTCTTGATTAATTGGCAACGTTGTTGCCGCCGTCGTTGAGTAAGCGAGATGGAGAGTTTGTCGTGGGGAAAGAGACAAGACCAAAGACAGAGAAAGAGAGAGAGAAGGAGCTAGAGCAGACTGATGAGACATTTTGGCCAACACTTGATTGCATTTTCAATTGTTTGCCGTTATGCATTTTTGCCAATAATTCACATAAACGGCAAGGAGCGAACGCAAAGACATTTGCAATTTTTTTCTATATATATATAAATGGCCTGCAACATTGTGGCAAAAACTTTATACAGAATTTAGGAGCTATTTTAATGGGCTATTTTAATTGGTTAAATCGGATTGGAATTTTGTGGGGCAGAATGAGTGAGTTTTACTAATTAACTGGATTTTGCGTTGATCCTTTCTTTAAAATAATATATTTAATATTAATATTTCTTGTTAAAATATGTAAAATAATATTATTATTAATTTTCTAGATTTCTTTAAATGTTCTTTGGACTAAAAACATCACTTGAGAACACCCATAGTCTGGCCTGCCTGTTCCTGTCTATCTCTAGCCTGGCAATTAGCATATTTTATAACCAATTCCTGTCATACATGCATTCCACACCTTGACTCGGGGAAGGTAAAGAGAGAAGTGTAGGGGGGATTGGAAAAAACCCCCGCAGAATTCAAGTGTCACCGCCCTAACAATTGACAAAGTTGCACAAAGGCTGAGACGAGACAACGCACTCCTCTGACGCTTTCCTAATGTCCCTATCTACGCAGTCCCTGAATCTCCACCACAGACGTGTGTGTGTGTGCTCTTGTTTATTTTTATCAACTTTAGACAGGAGAGTGGAGAGTGGCGAGAAGTGGAGACATTTCGCATATTCAGATTCATCTTGTCGTTCCGCATAAATAACTGTCCCACTCTGTGTCTTTCCCTCTTTGTCTTTCGATTTCCCTGTCTGGGTCCCGGGCCAGGCATTATTTCATTAAAGTATTACAATATTAATTCGATTTTCACTAATTGACAAGAAGAACAAGAGCAGACGCGACAAAAGGCATGAAGAATTTGGAGATGTGGCCATTGAATCGATATATATCGAGATATAAAATCGATAAGAGTGCTTTATATCAAGTATAAAGAGTTAGAGTTTTACTTTCTGATTTTAATTATTATTTACATTAATATGACTCTTAAAATTCCTGTTTATCGATAATTTGACCTAAATTTCGATAGGTTTCCTTAAGCTTATACTCTTTCATCTGAGTTGCTCCCAATCCTGGCTTAAGTTTTGACCCAATTCCAACTTAAAGCCACTCACAAAAAAAAGAACATAGACTACGCTTAAGCCTCGCGGAAAAACAAAGGAAAACCCCTCCAGCAAATACACACTGACATGGGGGGCTATATAGGGTTAAGGGGGGTGGGACTATAAAGGTGGGTGGTTTTCATCTGCAAATGTTGCGGTTTTTCACGCACAACAGAGGGGGCTTTAACAAAAAAGAGAGAGAGGTGGGTGGGAAGAGAGTCTATGGAGAGACAAACTGTTGCGTTTGGCATGCTTTTGGTATGCTTTTGACCCCAAAGTACAAATCAATTGCATGTGTGTGTGTGTGTGTGTGGCACACTCATACTAACATAAAGAGGCATTCACAGATATTAACCCATTCCGAGGAGTGCCTTTTGCCTTGTCGGCCTTGTCTCCCTGCGAAATTGTGTCAATTGCAGTGGCCGCTGTCCACACACACCACTCCCCACTCCCCACCCCCACCCATCAAACACACACACTCTCGCACACAACGCAATGTCAACAACATGCGCAGGTTGCGCGAAATTTTCGCAAAAAGCTAAAATATGGGACTGGGAGAGACAGAGACCACTGGGCTGGTGAGTCTTTTCGGTGGCTTTCCTATGGCATTTCAATGTCAAGCGAACGTTAAAGGCCATGTTAATTAACTACTGGTTAAATTACTATTTAAGTTTATTTTACTTATTTCTGTTTAAATTTTAGTAAAGTTTTTAAGACCTAAGCTTTAAATCCTATAGAAATAAAAGTCCAAGTCCTTGTTAATAGACCTCCTGTTAAATGTATTTTTATTTTTTATTTATTATTAAAAAACATCTACTAAAACCTTGTTGTAAATCAAAATCATCTTCGTTTAAAGATTTTTTTAAGATTATAAATCTAATTTGTAGCTGAACAAAATTATTTGATTAAAAACTTTGCTTAACCGGCGGTTGTTAAATATCTGTGCGACTTAAAAAAAAATCTTATCTGACTGGTTAGTTCAATTCTACATTATTATTTTAACAAAATCAAGGCAAACTTACTATTTTTGTATTTTAATAAATTCATAAAATTAAAACATAGACTTAACCGCTGGTTAAATTCCTAATTCACTTTTTTCCTCTAAATTTCCCATTCAAATTCAGTTTTTTTTTTTGCCTTGAAATTGCATTTGCTGGGAATTCTAAATACAAATATCTTAATGGTTTATCAATTCGACATTCCCGTCGTCAACGTCGGGGCATCCGCTGAGCGGTGACCTTCAATGCGAAATCAAAATCAAAATCGAATGCTCCCACGCATTCAATGGGCTGAATGCCTGATGATCTTTCCAGCCACAGAAAATAATACAAAAAAACGACGACAAAAAACCGAAACGAGGCGAACGCTTAATTTAATTTCCTCCAGACAAAATGTGAAATTCGATCGAAACAAAAACCGAAGCCAAAACAAAGAATCGCTCAAAGCTAAGGCGAGTTCTGTATTTTTTTTTTTTTTTGTTGTTGGATTTTGCATATCGACAAGGGCAAACAGGAAATCCATGTTTATGTTTAAATTAATAATAATACAAGAGGCCCAAATCAGAACTTTTTATATCGAGGTATCAATGAAATGGTTCTCCATTGAACCAACTCTGACGACGACGACGACGACAACGACGGAGCTGATGATGATGATGATGATGCTGACGTTATGCGGGACAAGCATTAATACAATAAATTATATTATGCCTCTTCCTGTTTGCTCCGATAAAAAAAAAACGAAGCACAGAAAATTCGAAATTGAACAATATTTTTTTCCGCTCTTTTTTTTTTTTTTTTGTGATAATAATGCGTCGTCGTCGTTGGGGCTCTGGGATCTCTCTGGAAGATCTTGAGCGTCTGATTTGTGCAAATAATTGAAATTTGCATATAATGAAGGCGATACACTAAGAGAAAATGTAATCAAGTGCTGTTTAACTCTTTTTAAAAAATTGTAAAATTCATTAAATGCTTTTTGGGTTTTAAATGAATATTTTAAGAATTTGTTATATTTTTTACTAGAAAAAACCTTTAAAAAAAAACCCCTGAATTTTTTAAGACTTGTTTTTAGCATTTTAAATATTTTAAAATTTTATTTATTTTAAATTCGTTTAAAATTATTAGCTTTCTTATTTTTGTCATATTTTTTTAAGCCCAGATATCAACCTAAATATCTATATTTTTTTAAAGTTAGTTTTTAAGCTCATAATTTCTTATTTAATTTTTTTTTTTTTTTGCTCATAATTTCCTTTTTGCCTTGTAATATTTTTTGTGAATGAATCATTTAATGCACAGTAGCTGCAATCAAGTCGTGTGCCAACTCTTTCGCCAGCCCCAGGATCAGTCTATTGTGAGCAGCGAACATAAATTACATTTAAGGTGAAGTAACTGAGGCCTCCCTGCCTTCTTCACCTTGAAAAAAAATATATATAGAAAAAAAAAGAGTACTAAAAACTGAAAAAACCTTAAACCTTAAACCCTAAAGCCCAAAAACTGGTCTGCAAATTGATGATCATCGCGTAATGAGCATGATGATGCCGTTGCCGTTGCGCCCACTTTGTGTGGGCGTATTGTTGTTGCCGGCACAGTGTGTGCTGTGTGTGTGTGTGCGAGTGTGTGTCTGCTGCTGCTGCTAATGGCAGACAGACGAGACAAGTTTTGACATATTTTGTTGCAGGAGAGAGGAGGATGCCGAGGACAGGCGGCAGTGGCAACGGCAGCGACATGAATGAAACGCAAATGAATGAAATGCGGCTCGAAGCTCCGAAGCCAGCAAACATGGCAAACAAAAAGCGCAAAAAAAAAAATATATATATATATATGTATAAATATAAAAATATAAAAAAAAAAAAAGAGAGAGAAGAAGGAAAACAGGACCCCGCATGAGGTAGTTATCATTATAATGCCAGTCGCGACAAACATCATTAGTTCCTCACCGTCTTAAGTGGAGCACAGACAGGCAATAATAATTCTGGTTTTTTGGTTTACCATTTTTTTAAGCCTATTTATTTTTAGTTTAAACTTACTAATTTAGTTTTGGGAATATTACCTGCAATGAGAAGAAATGAAAATATTATTAGTTGATTTTTAATAAAAATTATTAAGATACTTTTTTAAAATACCCTTAATATCTTAAATTATGAACCTTGAGTTGTCATTTTATTTGTGTAAAACATTCCTAATTTTTGTCACTTTAAAAAAATAGTTTGTAAATATTTTAAAATACTTGTTGTTCAAGTCTTAAACTGGTAATTATAAAATAATATTTTTAAATTCTTAAAAAATTATTTTAAATATTTTAAAATTTATAGATGATTATTTTTAAATATTTAATATTTAAACAATAACTTGTTTATTACTAAATTAGTACTTTTTTCAGTTTCCCAAAGGCCTTTTAATATTTTTAAAATAAATTCCTAACTCTTGTCTGGGTTATATAAATCCCGAGAACCCACAAAAGTGAATCACTATTCGATGAATTTTCATTTCCGGTTCCGCTACTAAGACTCACTGAATCAATACAATAGATGACACATTTCCTTAGACATTTTCTTTTGATATTTTCTTTACTAACTTGCATTACGCATACGCCGTGTGTGGCTGTCAAAAAGAAAACTTCCTTTTTTGCGGCGGTTGGTAGGAGAGTACACACGTCGGTAGCCGATATAACGCGTCAAATAGCAATTAACAACTGATGTAGATAATCACTGGACAAAATATTCGGAGCGCGAAAAAAACTTGAGCCCACCGAGAGACACACACACACACACCCTAAGTATACATATATATATCAAATTCATATTAAATCCCACAGCGTGTGTGTGTGTACACGCAATGGCCGCAGCATTTTTTGTGATAAACGAACACAAAATAAAATCAAATCTAAAGCTCCCAAAAAAAAAAAAAAAGAATAATAATAAAAAATAGAGGCAGAGAATGAAATAAAATAATCACAAGGCAGCGGGCAGAAGAGAGAGCCCAGCTACTGAAGCTGTGGAAGAAGAGCAGGCCAGAAGGCAGCAACAATTTCTAAACAAATACATCATCATCATCATAATTATAAAATTAAATTCCTGTTGCTTATATTCTTTTTTTTTTATCAATTTTATTTGCTGCCAGAAGCAGCAGCAGAGGGATGGGGATCAGGTGTTATAAAGGCCATACACACATTTTAAATATTGCCCAAGATACAGATACAGATACAGATACAGATAGAGCTATATAGCTATAGATACCGCGATCCTAAAGATAACGAGTTAGAGTCGAAGACATATAGCTGCCATATTTAAACAGAGACGTAATCAAGTCAGTCAAGTGGCCCCTGCGTCCTCCAATTGGTCGAAGATACACGCAGTACTGTACCCCAAGTCTATATACTATATATTCAGAGAGATAACAACTGTATCTGCCTTATCTCTGGCCATATATATATTGGCCAAGACAAACAAATAGGTGTATAAATAAAGGCGAATTACAACAACGAACGAAATGAGCGAAATGATAAGGCAGAGCCCCCCATCCGAAAAGGCAATTCAAAAAAATATTAAAAAAAAAACTGGCAGCCATATCTGTGTGCTGACGAGCAGCCCCAAGAGATATGGCCCATAGATATAGTCAAGATATAGTCGTGATATCAGTTAATCGGCGGCCCATATACACACACTCACACAGAGACAGTCGTCATAAATTGTTTAGTTGTTGGCTAAACATGTTGAAAGATTTATGGTAGGGCTATACACGATCATATAGTGATTTGTAAGAAATCGGCCAGATATACAGATATACAGATATATATATATATATATATATAGCGAGGGTGACTATGTGCCGTGTGCTCCGATTAGGCAATGGCGTCGTCGCTGGCTAGTTAGTTGGGTGTGAAAACTGGAAACCTTGAGCTACTTGGGGACAAGCCATCATCATCATCATCATCATCTCGACGACGGTGTTTGCCTTTGACGACGACGTCTGGAGGTTTTTTTTTTTAAGAGATGTAGGGTTTTATCTTTATAAAGTTTATAGAAGATTTGTTAAATAGAAACTGATTTAAAAGTCATCAAAAATCCAGCAAAAATCCATCAAAAACCCAAAAAATCAACTTGTTTTCTATAATTTCTAAAAAATAAAGCTTTGTTTAAAATATTTGTCTTTGATTTTAAACTCAAAGATAAATATTACAAAATAAAGAGAGGTTTTATATTTAATTCACAGAATTTATAAACCCAAAACCCACCCAAAAAACACATTTTCTTTGATTTTCTATACAAAAAACGCATTAAATTATTTTGTTAAATATAAAGAATCCTTCAAAAAGGTATATTAATCAATCTGTGAATAAATTTCCCCCTAGAATATTAATATATTGCATATTATCTTGAACTCCTGACCACCTCTGACCATAAATAAATAAGAAACCAAACCAAAAACGAGATGACATCAAATGAAATACAGCCAAAAAAAAAAAAAATAATATAATATATATATAGAAAAAAAGAAAGGAAAGAAAGAAGAATGCTATATATCTATACAGCATATAAAATGTATATATATATCCATCTATATGTAGCAGGCAACGTCCCTACAATAAAACGGGGCGGAGCACAAGTGGCAGAAAAAATCAGCAAAAATAAAAAAAAGAAAAAAAAAAAAAAAAGGAAAATATATCAGAAGCAAAACGAAAAAGAAATGGAAATGGGAAATGGGAAAGAAAAATCTGCCAAGTGAAAAGAAATCGGAGCCAGCTCGAAGCTCGAAAGGTGGTGGGAAGGTGGCCCAAAAGGGGGAGGCATTCAGCAAATCCTGATGCTCCTCGCTCTGTATCTGTATCTGTAGCTGTATCTGTATCTGTGGCTCCCTATTGCCGTGGCTCTGTGTGTATCTGTAGCTGTGCCTGTGTATCTGTAGCACTCGAATAAAATCGAATAAGCATAAAAACGCATGCGAGTGTGTGTGTGTGTCTGCCTTTTTGGAGTACATAAGGCAACGATGCTGCCGCTGCTTGTATCCATAAGATACACATGTCTAAGCTAGCTTTGGGTTGGTTGCCTCGAACGCATATTCAATAATGACATAAATATACAAGCACGCACCTGCCTAGCTCCACACCTGCTGCCGCTGCTGCTGTTGCTGTTGCATGTTGTTGCTGCTTGTTGAGTGCGCTGCTTAGCACCTAAAAGCATGCTACTATTTTTATACAGTCGAGCGCTCAACAACAACAACAACAACAACAGCAGCAAGGAGGGTTTCAACAACACCAACACCAATAACTACAACACCAACACATCCTACATCCTCTCTCCCACTTGATTACATTTCCCAGCTCCTTTTCGGAGAGCTACAGCTACAGCTTTGCTTTTTTTTTTTTTGCTCCTTCCTCTTTGTGGATTTTTTTTCGCTTTCGCTCCCTACACATGTATATAATATATTGACGTAACCCCCCCCCCAAACACCACCCTCTTTGGTATATTCCAAGCGCTCATCGCTGGTTGGGCGCCTTCGGAACTTTGGAACTTGTCAACCTTCCACACCCAATCCTCAATCCCCAATCCCCAAACCACCCCAAACCCAATCTTTATAACCAACCTCCCCCCTCAATTCAATGCCCCAAAACGGGGGGAAAAAAAGAAAAAGAAGGTGTGTGGGGGGGGGGAGTAAGAAGAAAAAAACCGAAGCTTTAAGGGCGCCCAGCAAACGAGCGAGAGAGAGTGAGTAAGTGAGTGAGAGAGAGCCTCATAGCCATCGACAGCAGAACGAACACACGAGCCCGAAAAACCGAAGAGCTCCCTCTCAATGGGGGGGTTTGGGGGGTCCTAAGGGTGGGCTTCAGCCTCCCCTCAGAGCTCTCTAGCTGTTGATGGCTTCCCAATCGAAATCGATGTTCGTATGTATATTTCGCTCCTTTTTCTCGGTTACGTTTCGGTTTTTATACATATATTTTCTTTTTTTTTCTTCTTTTTTTCGAACCGAAGCCACCCTAAAATAAGGAGAAAGATAGAACCGACGAGTGGAATTTCTCTCGCTCTCGGTCCTCTCGATGGGGGGGGGGGAAGTTGGGAGGCCGCCTTTGGGTTGACATTTCCTTTGGGCAACTTTAAGGCTTCAACGAATGTTCGGGCATTGAGTCGAGTGAAAGTGCCGCCTTGTACTTCTCGTATATATTTTTTTCCCTGCTGTTTTATGGCTGTCTGGTTTTTCACAACCACCCCCCACCGCCCAGTCCCCCTTCATTGGTTTTTCTCACTCATTTTATTCCTTCCTTTTTTTTATATATTTATTTACTTTTTTTTTTTTTGTGACGCCAAAGCTTCGGTTTTTTGGGTTCGGGTGCCAAGATGAAAAAGGACAGCGAGAGAGTTTCCCAAAAAAAAAGGCAAAGGGGGCGGGTTTTTATGGTGAGAAGGGGGGTAAAGGAAAACCTAAGCAGCAACAAAAAAAAAAAAAAGGAAAACCCATACGGGCAATACCAAAATTGGATTGGTTTCAGTTTCGGTTCGTTTGGGTTCGGTTTTGGGGGTTTTTTGGGCTTTGGGTGCTCGTTGGGGGGGTTGGTTTTTGGGTGATTGGATGTCGCCACGCACACACACACGCACACAGCCTTCACCTTCCTTTTCCCTTCTTTTTTTCTGCACATAAAAATTTGTGCGTCAATTGAATTCGATTGGACGAATCCCGAAACGCACCAGTGAGCTCTCTGCCTCTATATGTGTGTGTGTGTAGGGAGCCAGGAGAAAAAAAAAAGAAAAGAAAAAAGCAGCGCTGCTCACAGCGCAGTCAGCAGCTACGAAAAGCTGTTAACCTTTCGCACATAAACACACACACAGAGACACAGGCAGAGTGTGCTTTATATGGATTGCTTTCAATACATATTGGCAACGCCTTTCGGGGCCCCACTTGTGATTGGTTTTCACCGCACACACACACACACCCAGTCACACACATAGCGTATGTATATAGCGCAGGCTGGGGGAGAGAGCTCAGAGATATATTCACGGAGTATAGTAGTTTGACCCCAAGTAACTCGACTTCCACCAGAGCTGGGCAGATGAAACTTTAGCCGGGTCCTTAGCCCGGCTTAATACGTCGAATTTGAGGCGTTGGGCGAAGTGCGACCATTGGATGGCGAGATAATCGGATATTATAGGGTGAAGGGAGCCTAATACCTATTATTTCAAGAGGTTTGGGCGGTTGTTAATCAAAATCAAGGCGCTTATTATGGGATTTCATTTTTATTCTGCATTTATTTTGCATTTTAATTTGTAATAATTTGTAAATGAAATATATATAAACGATTTTCTTATACAATATTTATGGGATATATTTTTATATAAACTTCTTATTTCAATATGAAATTTAATAATGAAGGTTTTATTATTTAAAGTCTAAGGATAATGAAAACAAATTAAAGAAAGCTTGATTAATCACAGAAAATATTTCAAAAACCTAAAATAAATATATTCTCAAAACCTTTTAATAGTACAAAAAAAAACCTAATTTTATTTTAATTAAAGTTTAGCCTTTTCTAAAATATTTTTTTAAATAGGCATTAATTTAATTATTTAAAAATTATAAAGTTATTGGGATTATTTTTATGATTTTCGAATATAATTTTTGAAACTTAAACAGAAAAATATGTATTATTTTTTAAATATATATTAAATGTATTATATTTTATAGTTATATTAAATTTTTGTTATAGATTGTGCATAAAATATATTTTTTAAAGTTTATAAAGCCAGAGTATCGGAGATGATTCATGGCAGCTTTATCGCTATGAGATACCAATATTGATCGTGAATCAGAGCACTGGCATGCAAGGCGACAGATCGTAATTGTGACGATATTGCAGCGCATCGTAACGGTATCGCATCGTATCGTATTGAACTCGTGAATTTTGCTCTCATCGTCGCCTGTCCATTGGCCCCTCCGCCTAGTTCTTTCTCCCTTTAGCCTCGCTTCGTTTCTTTTTCGCCCCTCTTTTATTTTATTTTCTTTTTCGGTTCGCCTGTCGATAGCTGATACACACATGCGTATGTGTGTGTGTGTGTGGAAACCAGTCAGGCGGAGCGAACGAATCATCGCCCGGTGGCCGTTCGGGGCGCGTGTGTGTGTGCGCCAGTCAATAACATCCAATCAGGTTTGTTAAAAATCTATCTATATATGATGTTCATGATGACGGCGACGCAGTCGATGTCCGCACACTCGCACACTCCTGCTGCCGCCGCCACCGTTGCCGCCGTGCACGTGTGAGTGCGAGAGAGACCCCTCTCGAGTGCAGCAGCAGCAGGCGCGTACCACCTCCCCCTCCCGCTTCAACTGCCTCTGTCGGCGTCGCTGTCGACGACGGGCTCTTTCATTCATTTGCTCTGGGTTATCGAACACACATTGAACAACGGCATGCGAGTGTGCCTGTGTGTGTGAGCTGTCTTATCAGCTGCAGTGGCTCTCTCGCGAGCAGACGCTCTCTCGTGCTCCCTGGCTCACTCTCTCTCACTCTCTTTGGCAGTTTCACTCAATGATTCGCAGGGTATTGAGCCTTATTTTGAGCGCTCGCTCTCGCTCATGGGATGTGATGCTTTCGTTGCCCTCTCCCTCTGACATGCTGGCTCCTGAAACAATTGTTGTTGTTGCTGTCCGTGCAGTTTCTTGGCCCAAAACTTGCAGCTGCAATTCGCAAGCAGGAGAGTATGAGAGAGAGGTAGGGGTAGAGGGAATGCAAGAGCCAGCGGGAGGAAGCGAGACAGCGAGAGGCAGAGAGAAAGAGCCAAAAGAGAGAGAGAGCGCCTCTTATTTTTTTGCTTTTTGTTGCTTTTTTTACTGATTGATTTTCCATAATATCCAACCCCAGGCAGCGAAGTCGGCGGCGGCAGCGCTCTGCTGGCGGTGCGAATGGGTATGTGTGTGTTTGTGTGCCTGCGTGTGTGTGTGTGTATCGAACTCTTGGCCAATCGCAAAAATTTCCAATTGCGTACGATTTTCCAATCAAAATGGCACACAATGAAAATCAACGGTAACGACAGTCAGGGATGCTCACACACACACACGTGTATGTAAATGTGTAGGTGCCAATGGAGGTAATGCAACCCTGTTTTATTTTATTTTTATTTTTTTATGGGATTATTTTTTTTTATTTTTTTCCCCTAATATAACCTATTATTTATATATTTATTTATTTATTTTCTAGTTTGTTAAATCCTTTTTTTACTATATCTCATCCCGAAACTCCTTACTATATCGCAGTAACTCTTGGTTCTCTAACAAACATATCCCTTAACACCAAACCCAAACAATACTAACCATATCACTCTCTGCCCACAAAGGAGACCCCACCCCTAAATTCACCCCAACCCTAGCCCCAATCCCCCCCTACGAAATATCATGAGGTCCGAGCGCAGCAAGTGCCGGCTCCTTGTGCGCATCTCTGACATATTTCCAATATCATTGGTCGATAAATACGGAGCAAAACGAATCGAAACGAAACGTACGAAAATGTACGGACAGGAGGGGGACAGGGCTCGTACATAGATCCCTCCCAGGACTCACACACACACACACACATATACCGAAGGACATTCGGGGGCAAGCAGAAAAAAAAGCCCGTATGAAGCAAAGTGGATGTGAAAGGACTCGCTTCGTTTGCCACTTTCTATATATATCGAAGTATACATATGTATGCGTGTGTATATGTACATATACATTCAGAGGTATCCACCACTTGTTGTTGTTGTAAGTTGTCGATTTCTTGTTGTAAGGAAAAATAATCTAAAATTCCTACAGTTCAAGGACCCATCAAATGTTTTTATATTTTTGCACAAATTTTTGGATTTATAATTTATTTATAGTTTTATTTTGAAAAAGATGGGTTTACATGGGGGAATTCTATAAAATGTTTATAATAAAAATATCCCCATATTTGTGGAAAGTGAAATACAAATATCCCTATCTACTTGACAAGAGATAGATAGTAATAATCCTTGGATCCTGGGAATAAGAGATACAAATATCTTGGAAAGGGAAATATTAATAACCCCATTTACTACAAATGGAAAATACCTAATAGCCCTTTCTACTCAATCAGAAATATATATTAATAAACCTATCTTTAAGTTCAAATCCTTAAGTCGGATTTGTAGTCTCAAGATTTAAGCTGCAGCTATTTTGGTTGCATCTTAGGTAGGTCCTTTTGTTCCTCCCAACATTTCCGATTACCAATTCCGATTGGTTTCCGATTGCCCGAGAGTCGTCCTCCTCCACACGAAACACACAAATCCCTCTTTTATCCCCATGGCCATAAACGAAGTCTGCCAATACAAAAAGAAGGCGTTGTACTGAGAGTCAGCTTCCCCCCCTTCCATTTTACCCCCCCTCCCACTTTCCGTTCTGGAGAGGGATACCCGCAAGGTCTTGGCAAGGATGAGGCTGCCAGGGAGTCAGTGTCGACGCACTCAGAACAGAACTGAACTGAACTGAACAGGACATGGACATGGACATGGACAGCCATGGAGAGCAGCCGAGAAGAGGAGACTCCTCAGTGCAGGCGTCGTCCTTCGTACGTAGTCGTAATAACGGTACAAGGGGATTCACATCCATGAAGGGGGAACCAGAGGCTCCTCTGCCGAGGACTACAAACGATGATGATGATGACGAGGACGACGACGACGACGAGGAGGACGACTACAACGACGACTACGACGACAATGTCCTTTCACATTTGTCGTTTTGCCCGAGACGATGGCTTCAGCTTTAGTCCTGCCCCTGTCCCTCCGTTCATGTCCTGTCCTGTCTGTTTGTGAGTGTCTGTATGCCAGGGGGGTGGTGGCTGCTGCTGCTGCTGCCTAGAGGGTGGCATAAAAAAGTTTACTTGTCTGCGATGCTGTCTGCCCCAAACTGCTGCCAATTTTTATGCGCTCCCTACGTTTCTTTTTTTTTTGTTCCTTCTCGGGTATAATTTTTTTTTTCTTTTTTCTCGAGAATGGGAGAACATAACCTCACTCTCGAGTACACCCTATGCGCCCCGACACCCTACTCTTTTTCGGCTGCTGCTGCTTTATTTCATTTCATCTTCACTTTCGGGTTTCGTTTTCTTTCTTTCTTTCTGACGTGTATAGATTTTTGTTCGGTAGGGATGATTGCTAGCCAGGACTGGGGCGGGGGGTTTGGGGGTTGGGGATTGGGCTGGAGGAGGAGCCGTCGTACATTCCGATTCAAGGATATTTCCCGATATGTGTAAAAAGAAGAGCCGGGCAGGAAGGAGAGGATGGAGCCAAAGCAGCAAAAAAAAAAGAAGTAAAATAAAATAAAGAGAAACTCGAAGCGAAAGAAATAAAGGAATGAAAATGGAAATGGGGTGGGGCGGGGTGGTGTGGCATGGGATGGGAGGACTTCGGGAGGTCCTAGGAGTCGAACTCGCTCTCTTGCTCGCTCTCGTGTGTGTGGCGGGGCTCCTGTTCTTGATTGCGCGCGTTAGCAGAAATGAAAATCGGGAGGAAAATATATATACAAAAAAAAAAAAGGAAAACAAAATAAAAACGAGGGAAAAATGAAAGAAAAACGAAGTTGGAGAAGAAGAAGCAATCGCGGCATATAAGAAAAAAAAAAAAAGTAAAGTAAAGTAAAGAAAAAATAAGAAAATAAGGGAATTTATTTCTTTTGGAGCGCGCGCAGGATTTTTGCCATTTTTCTATATACATGGGGACCACCAGCAAT
Source organism: Drosophila kikkawai (assembly GCF_030179895.1). Taxonomy (NCBI): domain Eukaryota; kingdom Metazoa; phylum Arthropoda; class Insecta; order Diptera; family Drosophilidae; genus Drosophila; species Drosophila kikkawai. Next base: position 22,782,652 of record NC_091733.1, read on the forward strand.
CCATACATAGCCCCATGCATATATATATATACATATATATATATAGATATTTGTGTGCATGCCATTATATACCATCCAGAATGGCTGGAGCACTTTTCTGAATAGCTTTGGCCGTGTACATGGCAATAAATTGCCCTCTGCCAGCGCTATTTGATGATTTTTAATGCTCCCTATCCCTATCCCCCACTTCCTGGACCCGAACCTCTCTAAGCTCCCCCTCCCAGTGCTGACTAACCTCACGTAACTCGGTTACTTGAGTGGCTATGAAGCTGAGACTTGACTTGGGCTTAAGCCCCTCACTATGTTCATCAATAATAACTGAGAATCTGTCGACTGGAAGTTTCCTATGGCAACTAACCCCTAGGAACTGGACTTGTGTAGGGACTAGAGATCTGAAACTTGGTATAGTTATAACTTCTATTGATATATAATGTAACAGTTAAAAACTATAATTGAAAAACCCTAATAATAACCAAATACAAAAGACCTACCCTACAGTAACTCGACTTCTATAAGAGCTATTGATCTAAATCTTGGCACACTTGAAGCTTGCATGGATATATAAGTTATCAAAGAAAACCAAAAATATAGCTACTTGAGCAACCCTGATAATAACGAAAAACCAGAAAACTAACCTCTAGACACTAGACTTGTGTCAAGATCAAAGCTTTTATTGTGTGGGTAAAAGTTATAAACAAATCAATGCCATTATAATTTGATTTAAAACATATATCAAAATCAACAGACACATACATAGAGAAGACAAAGAAATAAAACAGAAGCGAAGCCACATTTATGGCAATCGCGCAGCTTAAAACATCCGGTAGTTAAACAATCTTACAATGAGCCTAAGCTCAGCTAAGTTGACTTCAATTATCAGACTCGGTTCGGTTTTGGTTTGGGTTTTCGGTTTGGGAATGGGAATGTGAATGAGAATGGAATTGGGATTGTCTCGTCCGGCGGCCAGATAATAATCATTAGTATGATCAATTGCCCGGCCACAGAACCGAGGAGAGCAGAAAAAGTGTTGCGTTTAACTGGTAAATCAGTTCGAGACCGAAACCGAGTCCAAGTCTGAGATACGCGGATGGAGACGATGTCGGAGATCCACACCGCCGGACGTTGGCAGCGGAAAGACACTTAATTGAATTCGATTTGACGACTGACTACTGACTACTGACTACTACTACTGGCATGTCAATGTAGAACAAACGGAAGTCGCTCCAAAAATAAATTGAAAGCGAGGCAAAGCCCGAGAGATCGGCTTCAGCCTCACAGCATCCCAGCTTCATTTTTGGTTTCAAAACAAAAGCGGGGCCAACATTTTATTGTTCTAGAGAGTGTGGGCAGAGGCTGCTGCTTCCTGTCTTCATCATAAAAAATCAAAGTAATAATGCGTGTACTTGCGTTTGCCACTTTATAGATTTATTAGAGGAGTCAGAAGAGAGTCCCTCGCACAACTGTTTTTATGCTCAACGGAAATTCAAATTAAAATTGAATGCCATAAGGGAGAGGCGGTGGTGGTAGTGGTATTAGTACGGTTTTGGTTTGCCTGATGATGAGGCTGAAGCTGATGCTGATGCTGGTTCCTGTTCTTCTCTTCTTTTTTTTCCTAACACAATGATGCGTTTCGCGCCCGCCTTTAATTTGATTTCTCCAGTCGAGTTGGGATTTGCATAAGACAGAACCAAACCGAACCTCTATTCCCGACTCAAATCGAACATTACTGGAGGGGATCTGGAGATCTGAAGATCGAGGTTCGGGGTTCGGGGTATTAAAAGTGCGCGGGCGTGCATATAAATCAAAATGCGGACTTATGTTTCTTCAACAATGAAATATGTGATTCAATGACTTCCTCCCAATTAAAGGCTCCCCTCTCCCTCTTGCTCTGTCTATTTTTGGGCTTCCTCAAGGAATATTACAGACCTCATTTTCGGGGTGTAAAAAGGTGTGTGTGTGTGTGCCCCGGATCTGGCCATATATCATATCATATATACATGTCTGCGACGAATTCAATGAGATGCGCTTTGGCATCAAGGAGTTTGGGGGAGTATATGAGATCGACGGGATCGTGGCATCTCTAGATCTGGGAACCAAGGAGCCTGTGCCTGTGGCTGTGGCTGTGGGAAGTGTTATGTCCAACAGATGTTGTTCAATAAGTGCTACCAAAACAATAGCACTTCCCCCTCTACTGCCCTTGCCACTGTCTCATAAAAAACTATTAAGCTGAGTACTTAAAACAAATAAATAGCCTGGCATTTCCTTTGAATGCAAAATATTTCTGTAAACTAAGGTGGTAATAAAGTCTTTCTCAGCATTTCTTTGGTTTTAATTTTAACTTACTTGGTTATTTCTTTAAGATTTAGGTTTAAAAGGGGGACTTTCGAGTTTGGATTGTACACATACCTGTAAATAAAGCAGAAAATAAGGGGTTTTATTAGTTTTTTATTGTTAAATTTGAGTTTATTTTGTATGTTTCAAGTGGGAGCATTAATTAGTAAATTTAAAAAATAAAATAAAATAAAATTATTTAGATTTTTTGTATTATTATTATAATCTGTTTAGTTTTAATTTCTATTTAATAAATATATTTTTTCTAGTAAATATCACAAAATATTATACAATTTAATGTTTTCTTTGACCCTTTTTTTTAAATTTTTTTCTTTTATATTTTTATTTATTTTTTATATTTTTCTTTATTTATTTTTATATTTTTTATGTATTTTTATGTTTTTCTTTATTTATTATTATATTTTTCTTTATACAATTTTAAATTTTTGCTTTTTTTTTATTTAAAATTATTCTTTTTTTCTTATTTAAAATTTTTATTATTTTTTTTTTATTTTACATTTTTTCTCCTTCAGTTTCTATTTTAATTTAATTTCTATATTTCTTAAAGTAAAAATAATTTTTCTATAAATTAATTAGAACTCTTTTTCCTATAATTTTCTATACTTTTCCTTTTAGAATTTAAAATGTCTTTAAAAGTGCCAACAGAGGCCTTGAGCGGAGTTTCTTCTTCTTAACTTGGGACGACTTTAAGCCAGCCCGCCGCCCAACTGTTGCCACCCCGAAAAGAGTGAAATGTTCTAATTAAAGCCAGCAGTAAAAAGGCACAAACAACACACACATATACACAGAGAGAGGGCCAAAAACCAGACGGGGAAAATGTGCCAAGAGGCAACGGCAAATGCCGGGCGATGATGATGACGCCGTCGCCGTCGTCGTCGGCAGTGAAAACTAACCTCAGACAACAAAACAATAACGAAAATTCTAAGCAAGCCGACAACGACGACGTCGTAGTCGTCGTCAGCTGCTAGCTGCTGCTGGCCTGGCGAAAAACTAGCAAAAGAAATTAAATTTAAAGGAAAATGAGAACGCCCCGAAAAAAAAACATAGCCTAGTGTAAGGCGCCCATGGAGTAAATTAAACGCTTTTCTCTCCCTTCCCTGTGTGTGTGTGTGTGTGTGTGGCAGGCAAAGTAGCAAAATTAGTAGCAAAAAGCAGAAAGCAGAAAAGCAGAGCCGAAGCAAAAGACGAACGAAAAGACATGGGACTCAAAGGGGGGAAACCTGGAGTAGTGGAAAATGCAGAGGGCTTTTCCCAAAGACAAGGCACTTTTGGCTTTGTACTAGTCCTCGTTGTTGTTTGTTCTCTCTTTTTTTTTTCAAATATTTTTGTGTTTTTGTTTGTTGCTGTCTTAAACTTAGACCACGTCCTTGAGCTTCAATATGGGAGACAGGGACACGAGAGAGTAATTGTGTGTGTGCCCTGAGCCTACATCTAAAAAGGCTCAGAGACAACTTTAAAGCCAGAAAGCAACAGCTTAAAGGCTCAAGGACCAAGGCTAACTGGGCTAACTGGGCTAACTTGTCATAAAAACATAGTTTTTAAAATTGAAACCTACAAGAAACCTTTTTAGTGAAATTTCTATAAAAAGTGTGACCATAAATTTGTATTTTAAGCAAGTTTAGTCTTGTTGGCTACCTAACCATTTTTTGTAATTAAAAATAAAAAAATTGTACATTTCTTTATTCAATTTTAAATTTTTATTTTATTTATATTTCTCTTTTTTATCTTAGTTCTTTAAGATTTTCTGTAAAAATTAACTGTAAGCACACACGAACACACTCTGAAACACTTTTAATTACGCACGTTTTGCGGTGGCGGCAGAAAGAGACAACCTGCGAGGGTGTGAGAGAGAGGGAGAAAGACGGTTGTACGTAAGGGATGGGTGGCAGCTGCTGCTGCTGCATGTGCGCGTCTCGGAAAATGCCGCATGAAACGCATGATTCTGCCCCCCCTCCCCCAGCCACGCCCCCTTGCTGCTGCATTGGATGTGTCCTTGAAAGTTTTTGGCATAGTTTTTGGCTGGCACCAAAACACAGGCCAAAGCAGTTAATGCTCTCTAAAAACCTTCTATGCCGTGTGTGTGTGTGCAAGGCGAGGTTAATGACACAATTGGTGAATGGAAGAAGCAGTTGGTCACACTGGCTAGGAGAGAACTAATAATGGTAACACTGGATTTAAGGTGATTCGGGTAAGACACTATAACTATTATTCGGGGTTTTCTTTATAGTTTAAGAGTAAACTATCCTAGCCTGGTCACATTAAGTGCAACAGCAAGGCTGTTGGCCACACTAAACACCACAGAACAACCTTCAACTGGCCACACTGATTTATATTTTAATAAACAAAACAACAAATAGTTAAATGTACTAAAAATGTACCAAAAAAAAACTATAAAATTATTAACCTAAACCCTCTATGATTCGGCCGAAAAATAATACAACAAAAATCAAATTAAACACTTAAAATACCCTTCGGCAACAGGCGGCCGGCGGCCACTTAAGATTCATCAGAGGTTGACCCTCTCCGTTGTTGGTTTTATGGAAGTTTGGCTTATCATAAGCCACCGATCTGGGCCAAGAGCATGATATGACAGAAATTATGACTTCATAAACGGTTTACTTGAAGCGAAAAATAATAATAAATAAATAAATAAACATACACACACACACCACGCACTTGGAAGAGGATTCAATAGAAATTTACCAGAAAACTCCAACTCCCGGACCCTTTATACGGATGCCAAAAATGTTTGGCAATTAAGCGGCAGCGGGAAAAGTTTTAGCCACCCAAAAACATTATATCATAATTAAAGGGAATACGAGTTATATATGTATGTATGTATATATGGATGTGCTTATCAGTGCTTGCCAATTATGAGCCTGGGGGGAGGGAGGTATGATGGCTTTCGGGATCGGTCCTGCCCTCGCTTTTATGACCTCTTAAATATTTATGGATGCCCCGATACCGCAGCCAAATGAGCAAAACTATCATGGACACGGCCATTAAGTCTTAGCTGACTGAAGAACGAAAAACCCCGGGAAATGGGGAAAAAAATAAAGAAAACACATAGGCACACACACACACACACACACATGAGAGCGAGAAAAACTATTTGAAATAAATTTTAACAAATTAACAGTGGCAAACTAATCCCCTAAAACATAACAATGGGCCAACGCCCACGCGTTATATATACTATTGGCAATCACCATAAATTGTCACAACTGATATCCTAGACTATGGCGCAGAATACAGATACATATACTATATAGATGGGTACTTATAGATACTTTTGTATAAGCAGCGAAAAAGTTATAAAATTTTATGACAAACTTTGCTTTCCTTTGTTTCGGTTTTTGAAAAAGACTTTCAATAAATTGTCGTTTTTTTTTTTTTTGAAAGCCCAGTAAAATAAAAAACAAAAATTAATATTAGCGTGTGTGTGCGGCGAGGTGTTTGAAAATTTATTTGCCTGGCCCAATCGAAATATTGTGAAATCAAAAAAACAAATAAATTAAAAGTAGAATGAATATAGAAACAAGAAAAAATATAAAAAAAAAATTATAGAAACGAGACACACTCAGCGAAGACAGAACAAAGCGTGGCAGTGCGCTCTAGTTCCCATCATCGAAGAATCAGAAGAATTCCCATCGAAGAATCAAGAGAAGAATCGGTGGTAACCCCCCCTTCACAATGGGAAACTATGCCAAATTGTTGGAAAGAACTCGAAACCGAAACCGAAATTCAAATTCAAATTCAAATTCTATCGATGTGTGTTGGATATTTTTATCAAAGTCCACGGAGCAGATCAGATGATCCCCACTTCGTCATGTGTCACATGTGCCTCTCTGTTTCTCCCTCCCTCTCTCATTGAAATCGAGAGCTATATACATATATATATATTTAGTACAATATAATACCTTTTAATTTAATATGCAGCTGACGTGCTCGCCGCTCTCTGTGTATCTCGTTCGGGTTTTTCGGTTGAAAGAAAAATAAAATAAATCGAAATGACAGATCATTAAAATTTACAACAACACTCCGCCCCATACCCGATGATACCGATGATTCCGATTCCGATTCGGATTCAGATTCAGATTCAGAGATCCCCAGAAAAAGGCAAAATATATACATATACAATACACAGAAAGCGCAGTGTCCCAGCCACCGAGAGTTTATATTTTTGTCGTTGTCGATCAGTTTTTATGTCGTTCGATATGGCAGAAGCGAAAATTTTTTATTAGCCTCTTCATTTTCCCCAGTGACGACGACGATGGCTGCCAACAAGTGCAATTTGATTTTATGCATCTCTATATATATGTGAATATACATATGTATATGGAAATTGTGTTCTATTTGTTCCTTGTTCTCAAGGAATTCTCTGAAAAAAATCCCAAACTGAGATCATCACAATTTGGAGTCATTTTTATGATATGCAAAAATTATTTTTGGCCTTAAAATCATTATTAAATTGTTATAAAAATTTAAAAAAACTAATTAAGAATTGTAATGAGGTAAATAAATATATATCTTAAGCAAAACTTCTTTAAAGTCCTCTTTATTTTCTTTAATATTTTTTAAAATATTTTTTCTTATATATTTCTTATTTAACATATATTTTTTTAATATATTTTCTTAATATTTTTTTTAAATATTTTTTTTAAATATTTTTTTAAAATATTTTTTTAAAATATTTTTTTAATATTTTTTCTTTAATATTTCTTTTTAAATATTTTTCTCCCTCCCAAAATTTTCCACTTAAACCCCAAATATTTTCTTGATGCCCCCACCGAAAAGCCATAAATTAATAAATGAAGATGTTTTCCGTTTTCCCCACATAAAAAGACTCTCTTTCACGCCCCCTAGACAAAAAAAAAAAAAAAAACAGAAAAACCAAACCAAACCATCAATGAAAATGCATAATATTTACGTCCATAATTTTTTCTAATATTTTCAACAGCTGAGACACACTCTTTATGGTGTGCCTTTGTGTGTCTGTGTGTATAATTGACACTCAATTATGCGAGGGATATATCGGATATAGTAGGGCACATTACGCTATGCCATTATCCAAGCTACTTAGCAACCGTTCAACTGCCACTTGTTGGAGGAGAACCCCACATTCTTTTTCTTCTTTCCAAAACAGAAGAAACCGAACTAGCTAATAATACAACAACAAGAAGCCACGACCACTTGAGGCCACATACATATATATACATATACATATATATATCTCTTAGAGTGGCACAAAAGATTTCCGCTGACAAAAACAGCAGCCAGCGAACAAAATCTCTTTCTTCTTTCAAAAAAAATAACAACAAAAAACAACAAGAGAAGAAAAATTGAAGCACGATTGATCACATTGATCGCTGGCTGCCAAGTTGTGAGTGTGTGTGTGTGTGGTAGAGTGTGTGTAAGAGTGTGTATCTAAACAGACAAAGTATTTAGTAAAACACAAGCACCAACAAATATCCACAAGAAGAGCTGTCACTGCTACTGCTACTGCTGTGGGGCACTGACAGAAATATCTGGTGAATATTTAAAGATTTTTAAAAGATTTTGTTATAGGAAAAATGTATACAATAAGTATAGATTTTGTTTAGTTTAATTTAGTTTAAGAATTTAGTACTTATTTAGCAGTTATTCATCTTTTACATTTCAGCTTAAGTGTTTCGTAAAACCTCACTTGAGAATTATAGTGCCAAGCTAGCTCTTTTTGTGCTTTACAATCTTTATAAACTTTTCTTTCCATTTTCATTTTAATAAATATTTGAATAAATATTTGAATAAATATTTTAATAAATATTTTAATAAATATCTTAATAAATATTTAAATAAATATTTTAGTAACATTTAAATCCCCTCAATTTCTGCATTTTTCTCAGTGCTCTCTAGTGCTCCCTAGTGTTCCCCCCTCAACATTGTCGCTGTACATTTGCAGCTCTGATCTATATAATAATTCATATGTTTAAGCATTATTTTGGACACAACAACAGGCATAGCTGAAGATGATCTCTTGCAGCTTGAGAAAAGCAGCGTCAGCAGAAGAAAAGGGGTCTAGGCTTCCCAGCTCAAAGTCTGATCTGAGTTGTGAGAAGCTTGCTGAGAGAGCTCCAAAGAAAATCAGAATTTTTCCGGGGGCGGTATTTATTATCGCAGCCAACAGATCTGAAAATCGAACTCTTGAGTTATATTTTTCTTCTTTTTTTTTTTTTTTTGCCTCTCGAGAATCTTGTCCTATCAATCGTTCAAGTTGCATTTCACAGAAAAACCACACAGAGATGAAAAACGATATGGTAGAGCGGCCAAGAGAAGAGTTACAAAAAATCGTGTGATCAATATATATACTATATATATATTTACATATATATATAGGAAGAAGTAAAAGGGAGCCCCGACAAGAAAAAGAATCTAAATATAGGGGAGGCAGCAGCAGCAGCAGCAGCCACATGTGTGCATTGTTTGTCACTGTATTTTTCTCAGCCACCGTGCGGCAATAATTAAAAACATAAAAAAAAAAAAACGGGAAAAAAATATAACGAAGAACTAAAGAACACTGGAGGGACTGGAAAGGAAAGGGTATTTTGCCTACTTAATCATTGTCTGTGTGCGTGCAACATGCAGCAAGGCTGCTGCGTTCCTTACTTGATTTGATTTACGCCTGCCAATGCTTTATGATTGAGTGGGGCCCTTCTCCTCCTCAGCGGAGATAAAACGCATAAATGTGTTTTTATTTTACTCGGGATCCGGATCGGGATCGGGATCGCTATACCCATATGCTGCTGCAGTCTCTCTTTATATTTCTTTTTTGAACAAAAAACATATATATTTTTACGTCTGTTGCCTTGCAATGAGGCGCAGCATTTTGTGGCAATGCTGCACAGGCTAGAAAATGCAAAAAACAAATATTCACAAAAAAAAAAAACACAAAAAAATAAGCACCAAAAAGTTATACACAAAAAATATCACAAAAAATCTACATTAAAAAATTTCCCAAAAAAAAATCACCCAAAAAATTAAGAATTTTATCCCAGCTGTCCACAAAAAAAAACTATATAGAGAATATAGAAACGCAGAAGGGTCGGCATATATAATTTCATTTGATTTTTTTTCGTAATTTTTTTGGAATTGTGCTCGGCTCATTGAATAAATCAAACTCATTTGCATACCAACTGATAAATTATAGCGAAACAGGCCCGACAATTGACAAAACTGGCCCAGGGACAGGGACAGGCCCGAAGCCAATCCAATCCCACCCCAGGAGCAACCCTTCCTCCAGCTAACTTCTCTCTCTCTCTCTCTCTCTCTCTCTCTCTCTCTCTCTCGGCAGGAGGGGAAAAAGAGCAACCACCCATGTGAAAGGGTCAAACAGCAGCAGCGACAAGATTCCCAATTCTTTAAACCCCTTCCATTTGGAATCCCCGAGAATCCCAGAGAGAGAGAGTCTCCGGGAATTAATCGACGACGCTGACAAGATGCGACCCGGGACCGGTTCTCCTTCACCTCGAAAGGGATTATAGCCAACCCTCTATATCTACATATATATATATATGTTATATATCATGCAAATCACACGGAAACTTTATGAAACTAACAAATGAAATTAATTCGCTTAGGTTAACCAGAGAAAATTTCTAAAAAAAACTATTGATAGTTAAAAATTTCAAAAAACCCTAAAAACCTTTCAAAACCAACCATCAAATCTCTGTGGATTTCAATGAAAAGTCAACACTAACTTTTAGAGATAATAAAATATATAGTATACCAAAAATCCCTCACTAAAGTTAAGAATCTTTTATAATAAATAGGTTCAAACTTGAAGGCTTATCGTAACTCTGTGGAACTTGCATATTTGCAGGGAATATTTTTGTATTACCCTGCTGATGCAGTGCAAAACCGCAAAACCGATATGGATATATGGATATGGTATACCGGAATCTTGGGCGAAAATTTCACATAATTAATTATATAAACAAAAAGTCATTTCGTAGGCGCTAACAACACACCAACAACACACCATATTTATGTGTTATTTTGTGCAACTATAAAGCTCAATCGAGCGTCTGCCGATTCCAATGAAAATGCAGGGAAAACCTCACGATTCCATCTCTTTCTCCCTCTCTCGAATGTTGATTTAGCTTGAATTTAGATTCTACACATAGGTAAACACACAGCAGCAAAAGTTATGCCACATCAAATATTTCAATAACATCAAATTAAACATAAAACTGCTTTGTACACACACAGAGGCAGAGGCGGGCGGCAGGGCAGGGCAGGGGGGGACTGCGAATGGTTTGCAAATGGTAACAAGCACTCAAAAGTCAAAGCGAATTAAATTCTAAACTAATTTTCATGTCGTGCCAAAAATAATAAAAAAAAAAAAAAAGCAGAAAAAAAAGACCGCGCCAGACGGCAGACGGAATGCATATTGAAGAGTCGTCTTCTTTGGGGCGTTGGCGTGTGGGCGCAGAAAACCAACAACTTAATTAAGGCATCAATAAAAAATTGTAAAAACAAAAAGGAAAATATATACATATATGTTAATGTAACTGTGCAAAAATTTTTCGGGCTAAAAGAATTCTGCTTAAAATAAAAAAAAAGAAGAAAAGATCAAGAGGCTAATGGGGAGTCCCCCCGTAAAAAATCCTTTATCCCCTCCTGGCTGCCAATAATGATGATTCCTTTTTAATGTCTACTCCTCGGGCGTTGGTCATTACGGAGGACTTTGCTCTTGGCTTTAGCCTGCTTCTTTATTTTTTTTTTTTATTTAACATTTTTTAGCATTCAGCATATCGATCACAACACAAAATGTTGCCAATATAGGCAGAGTCTCTCCTCTGGACTCAAAACTCATCATCATCACATCACATCACATGGTCAAGTTTTGGTTCTCGAAAAAGGGGCGTGCACAAAATGATATTTTATTCAATATCCTCAACATCTGAGCAGCAGAGACGACTCTGGGGCTCTTTCCCGGCTTTGGGTTCCCCCTTAACGATTTGTCCTTTTCAAGCGAGGAAATCAAATTGATGGACACTGAGACGGGAGACGGGAGAGAGAAGACTTGGCCATTGATGGCGCACATGAGAAACCTGAAATTAAAAACTCATAAGATATCGACTGATATATTGAGCTGCACAAATTACTGACAACTGAAAGATGAAAGAGGAACCAGCGCGCACACACACACACAAACACAAATAAAAAACAAAGAGAGATTTTCAAGACAGGTTTCCGTATGAATGCCCCATCCTGTACCCCTTTTTTTTACTTTACTTTTCCTATATCCCTCTCGTATATATATATATGTATATATATATGCATATAAAAAGACAATTAGTTGTTATTAAGTTGTACACAAAAGCCGTCGAATCTTTTCTTTGCCGCTTCTTCATTTTTGGCATCGGCAGGCTGGCTTTTGTGAGACAGACGACCACGACGACGACGACGACGTCGGTTCGTCTAGATGCGGAATTAATGATGCAATGACAATTGATGCACACCACGCAAAGCGCATTTAGCATTTATGATATTTATGCTCAATTAGTGTTAGCTGGTTCTCCTGCCCCCCCAATGGTCTACGAAAGTGTGAAGTTTCAGCTCGATTTGATGGCTCCAGGCTGAGTTCCATGAGGTTGCTCAGGAGGTTTCAGCTGAATACCATAATATATTTACTGATTATGGTATTTACCAAAAGTATGTAGAGTTTCAGCTGGTTTTGATGGCTACAAGCAGAGTTACTTGAGGTTATTCGCTGGTTAGGATAGTTGGGAAGTGCTGAAACTCAACCAACTTTGGTATACAAATATCTAACCAACATTTCCTAAACAAAATCATTGACAAAACTAATAAAAATTTAAAGTATCTACAAAAGTTCTTATAAAAGTTATAAAAAAATGTTAACCAGAGGGTTGCTTAAACAATTTTCAATTGATTACCGAGTTCTTTGAGTAGAAAATCACCTAATTACATTGAAGTTTGAAGTGCGTTTCGATGATTAGTTAACCCAAGTTAGCTGGAGGACTTCAATTAGCTTCAATGGCTATTCATAATTAATGCCATAAAAACCGGAAAAGAGTGGAGGGGAAACGGCCAATGATCATAATAAAAATTGATCAACAGACACACACACACACACTCGCGAGCACACACAGTTCATGAACTCAATTTTTAATAATAATTTCCAAATGATTTTTTATTTCACATTATTAGTTGTGTTGCGTGGCTCTCGGATCGAGTTCGAGTTCAGATAGATCGGCATCGGCATCGGCATCTCTTTCCACCCCCACAAGCTTTTAATTGTTCGATTTTCATTTCGAATTCGTCTCGTTTCGTCGCGTTGTTATAGATACTTTGGCAGAGATACAGATACAGCTACGGGTACGGGTACGGGTACGGGAACGGGTATGGGGCTACTAGGCGCTGCGGATATTTCGGTCGCCGCTGCTTCTGTTGTGTTTTAATTTCCGTGCTGACAAATTAATTTAATTATATTAACATATCTTTCCAGCGATCGAACGATTGAACTGACTGAAATATTTTCGTCGTTCTCTGTGTATCTGTGCATCTGTATCTGTGCTCTGTGTGTGGGTGGTTGGTTGGTTGAATTCAGTTCGAGTTCGGTCTTTGGTCTGTGATTCTTAATATTAACCCCTTTAATTTTTGTTTTTTTGTGCATATACATATATTATTTGCCGGCCTGTGTGACTCATTAGCTCGGGGTGCTGTGCACTTAAAACGCTAAAAATTATACGACACACGCCGCGATCCGTATCTATGTATCTCAGTATCTCAGTATCTCAGTATCTTTGTATCTCTGCTGCTCTCTATGTGTGTTTAAGGGCTTAGAGAGACCGAGAGACAACCCCTTTTCCACCGGCTGCTCATTTTCGGCGGCCAGCAGGACTCGGACGCCATCTTTGAAATTAAAATTAAAAAAAAAAAAATTATAAACTTTATACCCTATAAACTATCAATGCCCCGTATTCCCGTATCCGTATCTGTGTATCTGCATCTGCATCTGGCCCTGGTGGTGGCCTACCCTATATAACCGGTTTCAATTCGATTAAAACGGAACCCAAAGCGTCAAAAAAAAAAAAAAAACCCAAAACTCGAATTTCTATCATCTTTTTTTTAGCTCTATTTTTGTCAGCAAATGCATTTGGCAATTAGCTTTGTTTTGTTTTCTTTCCATTTTCGAGTTTCCCCAGATCAGCAGAAATCGTTCTTCTAGTAATTATAGAAGCCAAAAACTCGGTTCGATGTTAATGGGTCAAGTTTATAGATTGCATTACGGGGTCTCTATACGGAAATTCAGTTCTTTTTTCTTAACCACTTCGTTCTATATTTAATGGCTAAAAAAAGAACTTTATGTTAATTCAAGCACATTTTTATTGTTAAATTTTCGATTTCGATTTGTGTCAATTTTTTTTGCTTGTTTTTTTTTTCTTTGGTCGTTCCAAGTAAATAAATAAATAAGCGAGAAAGTATTTCAATTTCATCAACACATTTGGACAGCTGTAGACGGCGTCTGCGGCTTTGTGTGCTTCCATTTACTTAACAAAACTTCTATTTTTGGTTTGGCAAATTAATAAATATTGCTCCGGAGTTCTAATTCGGAGAGGCAAAAAGCTCAAATATTGATTCATTGATTGCAATCGATCATCGGTAGACGATCGTTAGCGAGTACATTTTATAAAAAATAAAAAAGGAGAAGAAGAACCCCATATATCTTGGCCATCCTAACGAGTTCTGCGGCTTTGCTTTCGACTTTGTTGTGGGTAACAAGAAATATATATAAATATATATATATATATAAAGATAAATATATATATTTATATACCGGTTTTTGCTTAGTTTTATTATTTTTATGGCTGCAGCAAAAATGGCGAGCACTGTTTGGCTAATGCAATTCACCGACGGCAAAACTATAAATTTCCACCTAGATTTTCCCCTCTGTGTCTGTGTTTTCAGGATCAATCGAAGAAGAACTCCAATTAAAAATGCACAGGCAGTGCAACCTAATTAACTTGCTATATACATATATATATATACCTATATAGATATGGAAATACTGAAATATACGAGTTGATATTTCCATGTCTGGTCTGGGCTTTATATATTTTTTTTTGTTTTTAATGTTATTTTGCCGCCTTATTTGTTGAGAGTCTGGCATTTGGCCAGAGAAATTTTGCATCGTCGTCTGGTGGGCCCCCCCGATTTTCCACCACTCCCTCCGCCTCCCTGATTTTCCAGTCTCAGATCTTGTCTGGTTTATTAGCAGCCTTTCGTATATCTCAGTTATTCAAGCAATAAATTGTTCACTTACAATTTGCTTGTTGCACTTTGCATTTTTCCTTTTGTTTTGTAAACAAATTTTGTGCAAAAATCAATAATAAATAAATTAACAACAAGAAATTAGACAACAATAACTGGAGAGAGAGAGAGAGAGGCAGAAGCAGCAGCAGCAACAATAAAAACACATTTGCCGTAGACACGCAAACTCAATTAGTTAACTTAAGTTAAGTTAAGCAGTTACGGTGGGGGCGGCTCTCTGGGGGCGGTCGAGGGGGTTATTGTTGTCAGTTGTGGGAGTTGGATATAAGATCGCACTGAATATATATTATAAATAAATATATATTTATATTTTAGGGAAGTCGCATAAGATTAGCCACACTTTTGGACAGTTTTTAATCATTTGAATGACTTGGGAAAATCTAAATATTTTCAATTTAATTTAAAGTATTTATTTATTTATTTAATTTTAAAAATGTTTACGAAACGTAAGTTTCTATTTAATTTGTAACAGATTTTTGTTTTAAAATGTTTGTAATTTATAAAAGTTTATATAAAAATGTATAGAAATATCTATTAAATTAAGAAACTAATATTTTGACATGTTTCCTTCCTCATTCCTTTATTTAGATATTTATTTGTAATTTTTTTTTTTACACTATTTTCACTGGTAAATAAAAAATATCACTAAGAAACGTTTCTCCCCAAATCCCAAAACTAATTCTTAGGGGTCCCTAATTAAGTTCACTTTATTTTTCCCACAACTTTTCAAAAGCACTTCCCTTACTTTCCGATATATATATTTCACCGTTGTTTGTTTATAAACACACTGCATTTCATTCATTTAAAATTCAACCGAGAGACGACACAAAACCCCGCCCATTAAATGCCAAACAAGACAAGGAAAAATTCCAAGATTTTCAGGCATGTGAAGAGAGCGCATTGTGAATATCCAAAATATTTTTAGCTTGCTTTCCGATAAAAAAAAATAGAACCAACAATAATCGCATTGGATAACCATTGGGTGTAATGTGGGTGACTTACCTGTTGCCAAAATTGTGCCAATAAATAAATTTGCTCCTTTTTGAAAAACCAATCGTTGATTGATTGAACAGCCGTCAGATCCATATCGGCTGTCCCAGCGGCTTGTGGCAATGTTGGCTGCATTCGTGGGCTTTGCTTTCTTCAGTGTTCTTCTCAGTCAGTTGTTGTATCTTTGTCTTCTCGGATTGTTCGTTCTTCGTCGTTGTTGTTCCTTGTTATTTTTTGTTGTTGTTGTTTTTTTTTTTAGCAATTGCCAATAATATAATTGCCAATATTCAATTGGCTAAGGCCTGGCATTTGGGAAAACACACTCCTTCCTGCTTTTGCTTTGCTGTTAGTTTTAGGTTTTAGTTTCAGTTTTGATCTCTGTACTTGATTTGCTTTTTGTTTTTTTTTTTCTTTTTGGAAGTTAGTTTCGTTTTAGTTTTGGTTTTAGTTATAGTTTTAGCATTTGTTAGTGGTTTCTTTGTCACTGTTTTGTCATCACATTTACACCTTAAGTATTCTATTTGTTACTGTTGCTTTACGTGCCCAAAAAAATTCATAAAATACATAAATAAGCCAATTTCCAATTTCCAACTTGTGTGTGTTGCTTTGCTTCTTTCTAACTTCTATTACTTCTTTTTTTTTTTGTAAATTGAATTCTTCTGCCTTCTTGTTTGTTGTTGTTGAGTTAAAGGTGTGGTTTTTGATTTGTTGTTAACGTTGTTGGAGTTGGAGTTATCGTTGTCGATGTGGTTGTTGTTGTTGTTGAATGTGTTGTTGGATTGGGTGTTGTTGAATGGTGATGGGTGTTGTTGTTGTTGTTGATGATGTAGTTGTTGATGTTGTGTGTGAAGTTCAAGCCATCGATGTTGTTGTTTATGTTGTGGTTGTTGCTTATTTTGCACATGTTTCAGCTGGTCGCAGTTGTTGTTGCTGTTGCTCAGGTTGTTGTTGCTTTTGTTGTTTACACTTGTCACCAATACACGCGCACATTTTTCGGTTTTAACAACAAAAAATCACTTGAAAAAAAAAGCAGCGAAAAGCGTTCTTTCCTTGTGTCCTTTTCTCTCTTTGTTTTTATTTATTATTTTCGTGGTAATATTTTCGTAGTGATTCTGTGAACTTCTTTGTGTTTCGGGGGAATTTCTTTTTCTTGTGAATTTAATAATTATAATTGATTATGATTATTTAATTTAATTTAATATTTTTTTTATGGTGATCACACCGCGAAGAAACTAACACACATCGCGTCGCACACACACCGCACACACTCAGCCGCGCCAAGAACACACACCATACGCAGCGCACACCACACACAATACTACCGGGAATAACGGGCAGGTAGGAAGAAAGGAAGGAGAGCGCGAAGAAGTAGGCGGCTAAGCGGCGTGTGCGATATTATTATTTCTCAAATCTCTGGGCCTTCTTTGGGGCTCTGGGCTCGAACTCTCGGACGTCTCGTCTCGTCTCGTGTCTCGTCTCGTCTCTCACACGGGGCGACGTTTTCAGTCACGAATGCTGTTGATGACTGAACAAATCGAACCCTAACGAAGCGCCGACAACCCTGCACAACGGCGTTGCTGCTGCTTTGCGCCACTAACACACACACACTGGCTCGCTCGCTCGCTCGCCTGCTGCGCTGCTGCTGGCTCTGCTTCTGCTGCTGGTGCTGCCGCTCACACACCGATGTGTGACAAGCCGAGCCGAGGCGAACACGAGCGCCAGAGCGAGAGAGGGCGCGAGTGTGAGAGAGTGAGCCCCAAGAAAGACTCACTCAATTTCTCAGCGCCGCTGCCACTGCTTTGGATTTCTTCAATAGATTTTGATTTTTCCCAGCTCGTTTCTTATTTTTCCCTATTTGTTTGTTTTTGTTGTTGTTTTTTTCGCTTCTTTTTTTTTAGTTTTTTCTTTTTTTTTTTGAGTATTTTTCTGCGCCGCCGCTGTTAGAGTTGCATGTATTGAAATTCATTCATTCAAGGTACTCGCACTCGCTCGCACGCTCGCCTTCTTTCTTATTGGGAACAACTTATGGGGGCTAAAAATTGAGCCGCAAATTGAGCGGTTTTTTTGCGGCTTTCGGAAAAGAGCGTAGGAGATGGGGGATTTCGGGGAATCATCTCGTGTTCGGAATTGCGATTTTAAGGGTTTCCAAACTTGGGATTAGATTTTTTCTGTTCTTTATTTATTTCATTAATTTATTTTTAATATAAGTATTTAATTGTTTATATTTGTTCTATTTTTTAAGGGGTTTGGTTTTTTTAAGGGCTTAAAGCAGAATGCCCTTTAAATTATTATTGTTATTGGGGCTTTGGTAAGTTATTTATTGCAGTATTTGTTTAATAAATAAATTAAAATTAATTTAAGTAATTTTTTTTATTATTGTGTAAAAAACAGTAAAAGTTTAATGAGTAAATACATTTATTTATGGATTTATTTTTAAACAGTTTATTTCTTTATAAAAATGTTTATTAAACAACTAAGAAAGCTACAGTAAAGATTTAAATTGTATGTTATTTGAGTTTAATAAGCAAAATATTGAAATATTGAGATATAAGAACGGACAAACGGACAACGAACAACAGACAAAGCTATGTAAATTCGCTAGCTTGCACCTTAAGGCTACCAGTTATAATTTTATGATCTTTGTTTTGAAAATTCCCTTCCATTTTCCCTTTTAAAATCCCTCAATTTCCCACACTCTACTCTCTTACCTCTTTGGCTGCACCTTAAATTTGAAATTTGTTAACTTTTTCTGCGCTTATTATCCTTTGTAAATATCCTTTGGAATATTAAATAGCCCCGTCGCCGTCGCTGTTGCGGGATTTTCGCATAAAGAAAAGTTCAAATTGTATCGAAGCGCCGCCGAAGTGCAAGGCAGACGCATCCCCAGTGCCAGTCTTAACCCCCTACACCCCAACGTTCACCCATGGGGGGAGGGGGAAAGCAAAGGAGGCTATGGTTATGGCTTACACCTTAGGCGGAGATGGAGACTGGAGGACTGCAGAACCAAGAACCGAAGTCGCAGTCGCAGAATGCGTTGCTGCAGTCTGAGAGAAAATCTGAGAAAATGGGGGAAAATGTATGGAAAATCCAGAAGGGGTCCGGGTGCCGGTTGGGGGTTAAATCTGCTCGGGGACTTTGTCGTCGTCGGCTGTATGAAAAATAACGAAAATAACGGGAGAGCCGAGGGCCGAGGGCCGAAAAACCGAGGGCCCAGAGAAAGGGCAGCAGCCACCTACACGAAGACAAAATAAAAAATAAATAAAAACGATGCTCGCTGTCGACGTCGCTGAAAAATCCCCTTAACCCTTAAGCTCCCCTTCCCCCTAGCAGAAATACTATGAAAAAAATATATATTTTAGTTAAATTAAAAATTTTTTAGTTTATTTTAATAGTTGTTTTTTTTTATTGAAAAATTCGTAAAAATAGAAGATATATTTTACAGTGATTGATATTTAACAAAAATATAAATTAATTAATTAAAGTTTTAATCGAAATTCTGTTATATTTACAAAACAAAAAAATTATTAAGAAACTCATTATAAAACAAGAAAATAAAAAAAAAAATGTAACCCAAGTAATGCCTTCTCTCTCACACCGATTGACAATCAATGGGATGCAATTGGAATGCCTCAAAATGCCAGGACAAGTGTCGGCCAACCAGCAAAATTCCAACTGGATAAAAATGCAGGCGCAAAAACAAAGAACCGAAACAGAAATCACTCAATGCCAACGCACTCACTCACTCTCTCACGCAACCCACACTCTCTCTCACGCTCTTTCTCTCTCTATCTGCCTCACACTCTCTTCCCGTTTGAGTTGCAGTTGCAAGCGCGAGCAGGGGCGAGCAGCAAGTTCGAAATGATTTTCGAACAGTTTTCGAACTTGTTGAGTTGCCGAGAATTTCTAAGCGGGAAAATTGGAAAATTATGTTACCTGTTCGTTATTTTTGGTAACAATTAAAACACAGCAGAACATACAGAAAATACACGTTAAATTCTAATGCATTAGGTTTAAATTCACGATAAAAATATTTTGTATATTCTTAAAAACATTCTGTTAAAATTATAGGTATTCTATTTAATAAATGTGTATATATAAAAAAAATATATTAAATTCTTGGCATTTTATTATAATAATTGTGTCTAGTAAACAGCAAATCTTAAAAAATTGCAATAAAAATCGAGTTTCTTATTTCCTTCCTTCTCACTGTTTCCTTAACACTCGAATTCCCCTTCGCCACTTTGAGCTCCCCACTCCCTCACAAAAAGCTCACTCACTCAACGAAGAAAATCACTCACAGTGACACAAGTCGCTCTCAATTTTCGATAATTCCCGTAATAAAAACCAAAACCAAATCCAAAGCACACACACACGCGCGCGCTCACAAGTGTCACAAAAAAAGTCAAAGAAGAAGCCAGGCGGCGGCGACGCCAGCCGAAGCAGCGGCAGAGCAAGACAGACACAGGCGAGGAAAAAAAAAGCGAAGCAAACGATTTAAGCCCCGCCCCATTTGATTGGCGAGCAAAAAGCAAAGCAAGGAAGGCAAGGCAGAAAAACAGACGACGACGACAACGTCAATGGACAGCAACAACAACGACAAACACACACGCGCTGGCCCCACACATGAGTGTGTGTGTGTGGCGCTCTGCTTCGGCCGCTGCCCGCAGCTACCTGCGCTGCGGCAGAGGAGGGTCGTCGCAACATCATTCATCGGAAAAAGAGACGCAGCATCTGTTTTGTTGTAGTTGTAAGGATGATTTTGTTGCTGCCTTTGGTTTTTAGTTACATATGTATTAGTTACAAATATATTATTAATAATTGTAAAACCGCAGAAGTGTTAAGAAAACTTAATAATAAATATATATTTTTTTAATCAAATGAATTAAATATCGTTTATGTTTAGTAAATTGAGCACAGTTTTTGTTATATTTTAATTTCATAATTGTCCTATATTATTATGGAATTATTAACAAATATTGTTGAACAAATTAAGTTAAAATTTGGCACAATTAAATTTATATATAAAATTACAAAATATACACGATCAACCAACAAAAAAAAAGGCAAAGTAACTCGAAGGCTTCCTTTCAGTTTGTGAAAATAGTTACCAATAATAGTTAGTTATCTATTAAGACTAGTATATTTGACATTAAAAGAAACTCGTTTTACTTTATTAATTTAAAAAGTACAATACAATACAATAACAACATTTTAAAAATTAAAATTCTACGTTTGAAATACAAAAACTATTAAATAATAAATATTAACTACCAAATTTAATATCAATCAAAAAACTTTAAATATTTGTCAATACTATGCATTCAAATTAAGATAATAAATGTAGATTAATAATCATTCAGATAAATCCAAACCAAAATAAATAAAAGAACAAGTGTGTGACAGACAGAGAGGGAGGTAGGGGAATATAAACTAACAAGCGCATTTAATGTCGCTCCCTCTCGCTCACACCAAACGCCATTGAGCGCCTCTTCTTCTTCTTCATCTTCTTCGCTTTTTGTTTTCTTCGTATCGTTTTTTTCGAACAGCTTTTGGCTTTGATTTTTCTTTGGCTTTCAAGTTTACTTTTTTCCCTCTCTGTCGCGCGCGCTCTGTAGGTCCTCTCGCTCTGGCCGCTCGCTCACTCACTCACTCCACACACTGCCACACACACTCCTTCTCGCCCACTCTCTCTCGTTCACGCTAACTCTGTGCGCGCGCAAGCGCTCTCTCTTCGGCCTTTTTGAGTGCTATTTTTTTTTCGTGTGTTGCCGCTGTGCTGCTGCTTTACTTTTATTTATTTTTTGTTTTATTTCTTTTCGGGCGCGCTGCTGCGTCGACTGCACTGCCGACAGCGCTCAGGCGCTGCCGCTCCCCTGAAGCCGAGTGCATAGGTGCAAGCGAGCGAGCGATATGCAGGTGCCGATGAGTTGATGCTGTTGCTGCTGCTGCTTCTTGCTCTTCCTCGCTCGCTTGCTTCTCATTGTTGTTTTTATTCGCCTCGCTACTGTTGTTGTTCTTCTTGTTGTTTTTGTTATTGTCGCTGATTGAAATTATGATTTTTTATTATTAGTTGTGCGTGTGTGTGAGTATGTGTGAGCGTCGGCCGCCTAACTGTTAAAGTGTCATATTAGCGTTGTTTTTGGTTGGCTGCCTCGGCATGTGTTCGTATGTGCGTGCTTGCGTGTGTGTGAGTGACGCAAATTGATTTGATTTGTTTCGAGTTTTGACTTCGAAACGAATCATTTCGCTTGATTTGATTCAATTTGTGTGGGTTTTAGCTTAAAAACTATAAAGAAAATGGTTTTTGGTCGGAATATTTAGTTAGTTAGCTATACCAAGTAAGGTTAATTTCCATATTTTTAACTTTATTTGGATTTATTATTAGAAATATACCTTGAATTTTATACCAAATTTAAATTTAATA
Source organism: Drosophila kikkawai (assembly GCF_030179895.1). NCBI lineage: Eukaryota > Metazoa > Arthropoda > Insecta > Diptera > Drosophilidae > Drosophila > Drosophila kikkawai. Next base: position 22,804,754 of record NC_091733.1, read on the forward strand.
TTAAATTTTATTTTTTTTTATAAATGATAAAATTTAATTAATTAATTCATTAGCTTGTTTATTTATCTAATTTTTGTTTTTTAACTATAATTGTTGTCTAGATTGTATTTTATTTTGATATTATTATTTATTTTATTTTTCTCGCATTTGTTCTTTTGTTATTTTTAAATTGTTGTTACCTATGATATATTTTCTTGATTGTTTCACACACATTCCTATAATTATTTAAGGGTCTGCCAAAAACACTTTCACTCTCTCTCACAAAAAAAGAAAAGAAGAAAATAAAACCCATACACACGCCCATTTAATGCGTTAATTACTGCTAATTAGACGTAAACATGAAAAAATCACACAATACAAAAAACAAAAATACCGAAAACAACAAATTTTTGCTTTCCCTTTCCCAAAACAACAACACTGCAGAATTGACAGCAATTACAGGAGTCGGCCTCAGCCGGCGTCAGCAGCGCCGCAGGACATCGGTTGCCCTTTGACCTTTTTGCCAAAAAATTAAAAATGAAGCCAATAAGGAATAAAAATGTATAAATATATGTATGTATATGTATATTATATAATAACATATTTATTTATTTTAAATAATGCATTTTTAAAACCTTGATTTATTCAAGAAAATACAAGTTTTATCCCATTTATTATTTAAATTGTCAAATTGATTACATAAAATTTTTTCTTAACATATATCGATAAGTATCGATGTAAAGTTTCTAGAATGCGATTATTTGGATTGCCCTGAAGGCCAATGATGGCCAATAAGCAAATGATTCGTAAAAAAACTCATACAAATTCAGATGTCCAATTAAAATCTTTATTCATAAATAATAAAATATTGAAAAATATTAAAATTAAATTAAAGGTAATTAAATTAAAAAAAAAATGGGAAAGGGTTTTCAATTTTAAATTTAATATAAAGAAGAGCACCGAATAGTTGACCGATTTTGAAATAAATTTAATTTTCTTAACCCAATTGCAAACTGCAAGGGTACACAGGCTTTAGCTACCCTAAGTTAGCTGTCCTTTTTTTTTTTTTAAAAGATATTTCCCCATTTACTACCATTTTTCTTTCAGTGAAAAGTCCAAGGAAGCGCCAGCAACAGTTTGATACAACTGGACCTTTGTTGTTGGCGACGTCGTGTGTGTTTCGCATTGTTTCGCAATAAACGCGCGATAATTGCACACACTCACATGAGGGGGAAGGAGAAAGCGCGAAGAGAAAGGGGTGGAAGGGATGTCAAGGTGTTGCAGTGTGTGTGTGTATGTGTTGCAAGGCCAAACTTCAAAGTCAGGAAGAGGGGGTTGCTGGTAAAAAGGGGTGTACCTTGCCACCAAGTGGGGTGCGTTTTCCAAAGACACGGTGCGTGCCATTGTTGTTGTTGCTGCTGCTGCTGCATTGTTTGGTGGTTTTTGCAACAACAAAAAATTACACCAAATTTAGCAGTGCGAATTTTTCGCACAAAGGGGTTCTCCTTCAAAAAAGGGGTAAACACCAGAGAGGAAAAAAGCAGGGGGAAAAAAAGGAGCAACAGGCGGCAGGCAGCAGCAATTGTTGCGCCGCAGTAATTGCGTAATAGATAAACGATTCGCGAACGATGCAAATTAAATCCGAAATGCAACAGTTGTTAATTTCCGAGAGGGTTGTTGCATTGCCTTTGAGTCTATATGGCTTTTAAGTAGTAGTAGTAATGGCAGAAAGGTCCCCAAAGTGACTTTTTGAAGTCTTATAATGGGGATTTACGGTTTTAAGATATTTTTAAGAAGGTACAAAATTAACTATAAATATTTTATAAATCATTATATAATGCAGCTTTAATAAGTAGTATATATTTTTTGAAGAATATATATTTTATTGTTTGTTAAAAATATCGGTATATAAGAAAATATGTAGCAGAGAACAAAAACAGAAAGAGGGAAAACCCAAATCAAAATAAAACTAAATACTATAAAAGAGCAATGTTTCTCTTTACTCACCGAAATATTTATTCTCTCTTTATCTTTTACAAAATTTTTAAAAAAATCACAGACACTTTTTTCACTTTACCCACAGCAAAAAAAAAAAAAACCAAAAACGAAGGGATATACGCAGTCCGGCTATAGATTTTTCTGGTTTTCGTTCGGATTCCCGTCGCAGACAATGTTTTCCTGCAATTTTCCGACCGTTTTTACCAGTTTTCAGCCCGTTTTCGCAGGAGCGCGCTTTTCTCCTGCCAAAAAATGTCCGAGCGAAAAATGGGAGGAAAGGGAATGGCGGAATACTGGCAGACGACGTAAAGTTGGAGGCTGCCAGCGAGCGACGCTCTCTTCATTGCTCCTTTTCTTCGCTTCGCTTTTGCCGATCAAAGGGAGAAGAACTTGCTCGGACTTGCTCAGTTCACTGGCACTTGAACATGCACTAGGACGAAACTAAAACTTAAATAAAACCGAACGCTACGCCGTCCGGGCATAGTTTTTTCTGGTTTTCGTTCGGATTTTCATTTTTCCCGTCGCAGACAATGTTTTCTAGCAATTTTTCGACCGTTTTTTACCGTTTTTAGCCCGTTTTCGCAGGAGCGCGCTTTTCTCCTGCCAAAAAATGTTCGAGTGAAAAATGGAAGGACAGGGAATGGCGGAATACTGGCAGACGACGGAAAGTTAAAGGCTGCCAGAGAGCGACTCTCTCTCTTCCTGCTGTCGCACTCCCACTCTCTGGAGCCCAGATCCTCTCTGCTTACATTTTTATTTGAAGCTTAGTTCTAATTGGAATAGGCACAAGTTAAAATAGATAATAAATGTAAATATATATTTATAAGTTTTACATGAAATATTTCAAATCTAAAATATAGTTTTTTATTTTTAAATTTTCTTAAAACTAAATTTATATTTATCCTTTGTATATTTCCTTTATATATTTCTGAGGATCAATTCTTAATGATCTAATTGCCAACTGCCAGGGTTTTATTTTTTATTTTATTTTTGTAATAGTTGCCGATCTCCAGCTGCCTTCCGCCCTCCCTCCCCTGTCCTACGGACAATTAAACACCTTTTGCTCATTACTCAGGGAACTTGGACTTACGAGGGTTTGTCCTGCGCGCTCCTTACGTTAAGGAAATCGAAAGGGTGCCGGGTGTACAGTACTTTCCTGTTCCTCACTGGATATTGTATCTACATATATATATTTTCTTGAATTCGGATTCGGCTCGTGCTAATTTGCATATTGACAGAGGAAGCCGGACTCCTGCAAAAACCATCCCACTTCCTAGTACCCTTTTGTTTGGGTTTCGGGCGCTTTCTTCGCTCGGTTTCTTTGGGCTTAAATTATTATAATCAGGCGGAGGGGTGGGGGGTGTAGTCTAGGGTGCAAGGAGGGTGCGGATATACCAAGTCGCGATCTTTGCCAGCTGCCTCAAGTTTCGATAGCCGCGAAAATCGGCAACGTTGCTCGATCCCGATTTCGATTTGAATGATGATCACGAGGCAGCAGTGTATAAAAAAAGAGTAGAAAATTAAATAATTTTAAATAAATTTATTTTGCTTGATTTATTATTTAAAATTGAAGAACAGCCTTTGGGAAAATGAAATATATGGTATAAGAAAGTTCTTAAAAAACAGGCTAAAATTAAGAGAAAAAGGAAAATTCTCAAGCCATTAGCTAAGAAATAATTTTAAAATATTTTATACATTTATAATATTAATTTTTTCCAGTGTGACTGTTGTCTACGGCTCGTATTACGCTTTAGTAATATTCCTGCAACGCCTGGGTAAGCGCCTCTTTAATTGGAATCCGCCAGATGCATTTCGCATCTTTTTCGAGCTTTTCGTTCTAATTACGTCCAATGGACACCGATACCTGGGACAAAAACAAGCTTAGGAGATTCAGATGCAGAGGCAATAGATACAGATACAAATACAGATACAGCTACTGAGACTGCCTGCAGATACAGATAGAACCGACGTCAGCGGTCTCGGATTTCCCTCGCATTTTGATCGTGTTTTGTTGGATTTCTGTTGGATTTTGAAAAGCGTGATCTTATGGCCACAGTCGCCACAGTCTCCATGCAATTTGCATTTCAATTAAAGCCCGAAAAAAAATTTGCATAGAAAAAGCATAGCTCATCATCAGCACTTCTCGACTTCTCGAATCAAATTTATGGCTCTTGCATATGCCCTAGTCCAAGCGAAACATTAAAATATATAGTATATATGTATAGATATATTTATGTATATATGCAATTACCAATCGCAGATACATTACAGATATTACAGATAGCGGCGAGTCCTGCGGGAACATAAAAATGCACAAATGTTTGATTTTTTCAACCCACCTCTGACCTTTTCCTAATGAGCCAGCCTCAACCCCCTGTGTTTTCGTTTTGTAACCAGGATACAGTGGTACTTATAAGGTTTATATTTATAAAATTATTACAAATAATGTAAATATTATGTTTTTAAAATAAAATTTAATTATTTTGATGTCAAATAATACCCTTAATAATTTTCGTTAAATTTTTGTAAGTTCACATATGTTATAAATATAATTTTTAACGGTTCCTTTTTTTTAAATTTTCTCAAATTTATATTAGTAATTAAATCATTTTCTTTCGTTTTAAATTAATAATTTTGAAGTTTTTTGGTCTTATAAATTATTTCTTATATTTCCTAAATTATTCAAAATAGTTCTTGTGTAGTTTTGTGTCACCATATTGATTGCCCTTGTCCCACTATGCCTCCTGCAGCTGTAAAGTATCCTGTGTGTCCTGCTATCAGTGTAAATATGCAAATTTTCGCTGCGTTCCGAGTGATGATCGCTGTGAGGACACTTTCGGCAAGCTGTTCAATTTTCAAGCTTCGAGTTAATAAATTACAATAAATAACTAATACCCCCGCTAGCTTTGTTATTTAATATTATATATATTTCAGTTTTTTTTTTTTCAAAACAGCTTAAGATCAAGACCGAATATGATTATAAATTGTGGGTTCCCACAGCAAAAACTTTCTTGGGAAAAAAAATTACCCATGGGTACCCTGCAATTTGTCCGAATGGGGGCGTGGCAGGCTGGCGGAGTAAACTGTGTCGTTGGCTACGCATTGACGCTCGCCTGCAAAGGCTAATAATAATAAAATACAACAACAGAAAGAAAAAATAAGAGATACAAACGTATCTAATAGATACATGTGAAAATCATGCCTTTGACAGGGCTGGGAAAGCCAATGAATTGTACTATTGGATGTGTGCTATCCATGAGATACAAAAGCGCCTAAGCGACAAACTGCACGGAAACGTGTTATGACAATGGAGGAGCCATCAGTCGGTGTGTGTGTGTGTGTGAGGTGCATGTGTGTGTGGTGTGTTCTGGTCTATTAAGCAATGCTGCGACCTGGGGCCGCGTATCTTAAAGATAGAAGTTAACTAATAATTAGCTCTCTGCCAGCGGCCCACAATTGCAGACTCTTTTTCTGCGTTTTTTTTTTTGTCTTTTTCAGCTTACGAAATTTGTGGGAATATTTTCCCGTTCGATTGTTTCAGTTTAAATACGATGCGAAGCTGGGGATACGCTGAGTTACGAAAGGTTAATTCGGGGGTGAACAGGAAATATAAATGTATAAATGTAAGGAAAATATATAAAAAATATATAAAATATAAAAAATAGGAAAAAATATAAGAAATATAAAAAAATATAAAAAATATAAAAAATGTAACAAATGTAAAATATATAAAAAATAAAAAAAATATATAAGATATACAAAATATATAAAATATAAAAAACATTAAAAATATAAAAAATATAACAAAATATGAAATATGAAAATATAAACAAAAAAATATAAAAAATATATCAAACATATAATATATACATTTTTTTTTAAATAATAAATAAATAAAAATTTACAATAATTTAGCCATTATACATAAGTGTAAGCTAAAATTTTAAAAATATTTATAAAGATGAAGGTTTTCGGAGAATTAATAATTTTAAATTTTGCAAAGGAACTTCCCTTAAAATTGCTATTTATAGAAAAATAAATAATATACACATTTTTTTTTAAACAACATATTTTCTGTAGATTTTTCCTCTCCTTTAGAATGTAAGAAAAAAATTTCAAATAAAAAACTAAAAACCTTAGCTTCATTTTTCCTACCCTTTATGAAACGCACTGTACTTGTACTGTGCACAACGCGTCGTGTGAGTAAATATGCTAACTCCTTGACTTATTGTTTTCATCTTTCGTTTTTCGTTTATGGCTTGCTTTGTACTTTGAGTTTGACTTTTATGGCCAAATTGTGATTATTTTCTGCTTCTTTTTTCTACGTTTTTTCCTATGTATTTTTGTTGTTTTTTTAATTTTTGGTTGTTCGACTTTTGGCCCTCTCAGTGTTTGGCAATCGCTCGAGTTTTGCCCTCTCAGCCGGCCGCCTCTGGCCACCGTTCGGATGCAATTTTCGGTTTTGGCATAGACTATATAATGGACAACAATTTTTATTGACATTATTTTAATTAGCAGCTTCGAGTTTCGAGTTTTGAGGGGTTTTTTTTTTTTTTTTTGAGATACAGATACATGGCCTAGCCATTGTTTTGCAAAGTCACTAATTGAGGTTAATGGGGCTTCTTGAATTTGTCTCTCTCAGCCCACCTTGATTGTTAGCTCAAAACTATATATACATATATATAGTCTCGCGGCTTCTGTTAATTCCCATTTATGGCTTAAATAATAATTTAGATTTGATTGTTCGGTTTCCATCACTCTAAAGTGCCACTCTCGGGGGCACTCGAGTTCGGTTTAAGGTTTTTTTTTTTTTGTTTTTTGTCAGGTTGTTGCCAGGTGAGACGAGCACGCTGTGGGGATTATTAATTTACAAGTGCCAGAAAAAATGGACAGAGATTTTTGAACTGCAATTGGAGGACAAAAAAGATGTTTAGATCAATTTAGATCAAGTTTTTAGCTGAAGAAAAATAGTATTCCCAAATAGCTTACCCTTAAGTTTCTCTAAAATTTCGTTTCAGTTCTTAGCTCCAACAAAAAAAGTATTATAAGGAAAAATCATTAAAAAACTATTTGCAAGCCCAAGAGAAACCATTTGATTTCAAAACAGGACAACAGGAAACACTGGGACACTCTGGGCATCATTAATTTGCATTAATTCCGAATCAAGGAATGTGAGCGAAAGTCCTTTTCGAATCGAATTACACGAATCGAGCATATGTGAAGGACTCTTCGGGAGAAAGCAGAGCACGTCCTGGGCCTAATGACATTTTTGAGGTTGACAGCAAACGGAAAAAAAGAAAAGGGTTTCGGCTGCTCTGCAGATGCGCAGCGCATATGACATTTGTTTATTTGCATCATTTACCTTACGATTTTCTCTGGTTTTTCCACCGACTTTTCCCCGAGACTATGCCGCAAGTAAAGGATTATTAATGATGCCGCTGACAAGTGAAGTGTACGAACCGCAGAGTCGTTCTCGTTTCTCGTATATGTATGTGATTTATTGGCATTTTCTGGCATTTAGCAAAAAAAGAAAAGCCTCAGTCCTGACTGAGTCGTTGCTGGGTCCTTGAATCCAAGGACATTAGCATAAGAAGCCCCATGTCAGCTCGTTGAGGCTATTGATTAATGGCCAACAACAAGTGCGTGAGCCAATCAATGCCCGCCTGACTTCCCAACCGGCTACCCAACCGACTTTATCTGTGGGAATTCCCATCGCCAGGACGCGTTCCCCTTGCGACCATTATATAGGTATCGGCGGTGGCTCCAAATTTGCATAACCATTCACCACGAGAACGAGAGCCTCCTCCGTGAGAAGCGGCTTGTCCTTGAGTTCCTTTCGAGCAAACACACACTCACACACACACACTCACGCACAGGCAGATATTATGCCAGGACAGGCAAACGCAGGCCAGCCAGGACTCTACCGAGCAGGATATCAAATGGGTGGGGAAAGTGCAGCAGCAGCAGCAGGATGCACGCATCGATATGCCTGCAAAAACGCAGGGCAACAAGTGCGTGACGTTGGCCTCAGGGGTAAGCCTGCTGCAAAGGATACCCTTTACAGAGAAAGCAACGGGGAAATTGTTGGGAAAATCCTTTAGAAAGTAAAAGAAAAGTCAACGTGAGAAGTGGGGAATTTATAAGAATTTTATTTATAGGAATTTAATTTACAAGAATTTAATTTGTAAGAATTTAATTTGTAAGAATTTAATTTTTAAGAATTTAATTAAGAATTTAATTTCTAAGAATTTTATTTGTAAGAATTTAATTTTTAAGAATTTTATTTGTAAGAATTTAATTTATGAGAATTTAATTTAAAAGAATTTAATTTATGAGAATTTAATTTATAAGAATTTAATTTTTAAGAATTTAATTTTTAAGAATTTTATTTGTAAGAATTTAATTTTGAAGAATTTTATTTGTAAGAATTTAATTTTTAAGATTTTAATTTGTAAGAATTTAATTTTTAAGAATTTAATTAAGAATTTAATTTTTAAGAATTTTATTTGTAAGAATTTAATTTTTAAGAATTTAATTTATAAGAATTTTATTTATGAGAATTTAATTTAAAAGAATTTAATTTTTAAGAATTTAATTTATAAGAATTTAATTTTTAAGAATTTATTTTTTAAGAATTTAATTTATAGGAATTNAATTTTTTAAGAATTTATTTTTTAAGAATTTAATTTATAAGAATTTTATTCAAAAGAATTTTATTCAAAAGACTTTTATTTTTAATTTTATTTTAAGAATTTAATTTTGAAGAATTTATTTTTTAAGAATTTAATTTTTAAGAATTTAAATTATAAGAATTTTTAAAAGTCCTGTATACGCCAAAAGATACCAAAAAACAGGCAAAAAAAAAAAGAAATCCAAGGAAAAGGCGAAAAACAAACAGCGACAGCAGCAACATGCTCATTATTAACTACTAAATAACATTGGCCAAAAGGATAGAGGATAGAGGTGAAAGAGGCGAATGGGCGCAAGTGGGCGTGGCTCTGGCATATGTAAACTTGCCGCGGTATTTTTGGTATTTGTATTTGTATCTCATAGATACGCGACCAGACACACAAACTGGTGCTTCGACGTTCGCATAACGGTGCATTTCAGCTATGCCAGCTACCAACAACAACAACTAGAGAAGCAGCAACAATAATAACAACAAGTAGCAACAATAGCAGTAGCAACAACAACAACAACAACAGCCACAAACGTCGACCTTTTCAAGCCTTAACGTCTGGTTTTTATCAGTGCCTGGCAAATCTGCAATGCCCTACGCCGATCCAAAGCCCCCACTGGTATTGCCCCCCTCTCAAATACACAGAGAGAAAAAATTTATAACATGAAATGCATCAAATGAAGAAAATAAACTCGCTATTTGGGGGTGATAATATTTCAAAGCTGAGAAGGAATTAAGATGTTTTATTATATATTCTTTTGACGCAAATGAAATTTGAAGAAAAACTAAAAAACTGTATGAATAAAGAGTTTTAATTATATATATTTTTATTAATTTCCAATTCTCTAAAATCTTTTTAAATAAAAAACTGAAAAACAGTTAAGAGTCTTTCAAAAAGTATCTTTAAGATATTTTAATTAAAAAAAACCGAACTTATTCTGTTATTTTACTATTATTATTTTATTCTTTTATTAATCTACTTTTTGCCCAGTGTACTTGTATGCCGTAGAACCATTGCACTTGCCGTTGGAAATTAATTTTCGTGCAACAGTCGGAGTTGTCTAGAACAATAGACAAAACAGTTGCGACCACAAAAGCTTACGTGAATCCGGGGGTTTCCCCTCTCAAATCCGCACATCCCCCTACCTAACCACCACGTATCTCATAGATACACTCAATAAAAGCTAAAAAAAAACCAACAAATTCACACACGTTCTTCGCCAAGAGTACGCCATCGACAGTTGTTGATCTTGGATCTTGAATCTTGATCTGCCGGGAAACCAGATTGGTTATGGATGCAACTAGAGCGGCCATAAAAAATGGAGTAAAAAAAATAAAGAAAAAATAGAGAAGTACGTAGAAATACGTAGAAATATCCGGTAGTGTGTGTGTGTGTCTGTGATTACTGGGAATAATAATGGGGAGGCATTCCTCTGAGCCCCATCGGAGAAATATAGATGAAAGCTTAGATAAAGTGGGAATAACCGAAGAGAAAGAGATAACTTTGTATGAATATCAAAAGTGCATGCCGCAAAATGTCATCAAATACCTTAAGACCAGGCCAAGATATGCAGAGAAATTAAATAAATAGAAAGGAATACAAGTTGAGCTATGATTTAGGATAGAAATTAAGATATATATATATTTATTTTATTTATTTAATGCTAACTAATAGTTATAAACTAAAAGTTAACAAAAGATATATATATATATATATATACAAGACATATATTAAAAAAATCAATTCCAATCACAATAACCAAATAAGAACACAAACAATTAATCTAAAATCAGATTTAATAATATAAAAATTTCTTATATACATACATACACATATAACATTTTAAAAACATGTACAATTAATCTAAAATCAAAATCTATAATTTTATAACATTTTAAAAACATACAAAATTAATCTGTAATTTTTTAAACAATTTTGAAAGCCTTTAAATAAGTTGTAATCATAAATTTCATTAAATAAACACCTTAAAATAAAATAAAAAATTAAAAATAAAATTAAATCTAAATTAAATCATTGAAAAAATAAATAGTTTTGTACATAAAACCCTTAAATAAATACCATAACTTACCAAGCCCCTTGTTTAGGTCTTTAAAAATCAATTTAAAAATGAGATTAACTCTCGAAATGACACAATCTCAGCGGGATCTTGGGATCTATAACATTTTTGTCACATGCTGGGCGATCCGCACATATCACAATGCCAGCTAAACGATGCCAAGTTGATCTCATTACATGATATATAGTTTCCCTTCTCTTTGGGAAATCAGGGAAAATCATTGCAAATCTGGGAAAAGGGTTACAGGCAGGCACTTTCACCCCTACATTTAGCTTTGTGTTTTGCCAACTTGCCATTCTTGCAACTGGCAAATATTTTTGCAAACAAAAAAAAAGAGAAAAGGGTAATGATTTTGATTTTGGAAATTATGTTGAGCTCGAAGCCGATATCAATTACCACAAAATGCCACTCGAAATTGTCGCAAATTGCACAAAGCGAACAATCAATTTGATTTTGGCAAATTTACAGAGATCCTTTCTCCTTTCTAAATTCTTCGGATATAAAATTTCACCCCTTGATGAATCCCTTTACCCATTTGCATAATCACAATCTTGAGGCCAGGTACTTCCTTTCCTTTTTTTTCGGATTTCCTAAGGGTGGGATCTTCAATCTCCATCTCGAATCTCGATCTCAGTCATCCCCCTGCCTCTTGATTCCGATTTCAATACACTTCCGATCCTCGGAAATCATTTGCATATCAATGCCCTTTGGCGGAGGATATTATTTATTTTCAGCATAGGTATATTTTCTTTTTGAATTTCGAAATATATTTTTGCCAGAGTTTCGCCTGCCTAATGGGTGCAGATGTGTGTGAGATGAGTGCGATTTTCTCATAATTATAAATGCAGGACGACCCCGGTGTCCTAAGGCTGAGTCGATATTTCACATATTCCAGATGGAAATCCAGAAATGGAAATGAAAATGGATCATTTACATAACCGAAACTCCTATTGATTGATCCCTGTTCTCGTTCTGGTCTGCCTTCGTTTATAAATTTTTCAAAAAATATATTCCCTTCGTCAGTTTGTTTCTTATGTAAATCCCACACAGCAGCAGCTGAAATTCAATAAAGAAAATGCCACTTGATGGTCATATTTTGAGATTAGAAATGAAATGTTTTACGGGTTTAGGTGCTGCTCTAGGCATAATTCATTGTGATCTTACGAGTGTTGGGTGTTTGAAATTATTATAAATTAATTATTAGGCTCAAGTACAAGAATTTTAAAAGAATTTAATGGTTAATATTTAAATATTTAAAAAGATTTAGAAAGTGAAAATATTCTTAATTCTGTGCTTGAAATTTATCTGAAATGTTTTTAGGATTTTTAATATATAAAAACAAGGAAGTTCTTTGTTTTTTTTTATTTTAAAAATTTAAAACGAGTATTTTTAGCCATAAATCCTTAGCTTGAAATATTCAAGTGTTTTATTTATTTTTATTTTTAGTCAAGTAACAAGTATATAATTCCATTTAAAATAATAACAAAAATCTACAAATATTTAAAAATATTTTTTCTTCATGTGAAGTAAATTTTCTTATTTAAGCAATTTTAAAATATTCTTTTTTTAAATTTAAAATAATTTTTTTCATATATTAATTTTAATAAATGCCAAAAATAAACAATATATGTTTCAAAAATTTTATATTTAGTTTGAAAAACATATTTTTATACTTCTAAAATTCTTAAATAAATAAAATATATTTTAAAACTTTAAAATATTAGCTTGAAATATATAATTTTAATGTATTTAAAGTTTTTAATTAAGAACAAAGTATATATATTACTTTTAAAAAGCATAAATCTCCAGCTTAAAATCATATTTTTATATAAATTAAATAAATATAAAATAAATAGATTCTTCCTTAGATTCTAAATTAATTTTTTTTTCATTTTATTTAATATTTATTTTATTTATTTAAAAGAATTTAAATATATTAGAATTTGAATTCAGTAAAAGATATATAAAATTTGTAGAAACCCTTATTCTTTAGCTTAAAAATATATTTTTAGATAAATAAAAGTCACAGCTATACAGTAAAAAATGGCAACATTTAAATATTCCCAAAGATTTTGAGTTAGAATTTATATTTTATTATTTTTTTTTAATTTCAAAAAACAGACCCCAACTAATTATCTAATAATGTTTAAAAAATTCCTATTTAAGGCTAATTGAAAGCTCTTATAGCCTGCTCGATTTCCACCTAATTATCGTATATATCCAGAGCAGAGTTAACAACTCACCCGATAACTTTTGGATATACCTTATACAAGGGTAAGAAAACGAGGGAAACCAGCCACCGGGGACCGCCACACTTGACCACTCACACACGAACCTAGTATATATATATATATATGTACATGCTAACCGCACACACCTATGCCTATATAAAATGCTAATTTATGGCCAAAACCGATCTATTAACTTGAATGTCAAACTAAATGGGACCGAATGTTTAGGGGAAAGGGATAGCCTGAAGAGAGAGCAACCCCCAGAAATTTCGGAGCCCGGGGCACCTGGAACAAGGCCCAGGGGTCAGTCCAACAAGGGGGACTCGATATGCCACCATTGGGTGTCATTTGATTAGCATAATGCAACTATAAATGTGCCATAGCTTACTTTTTACCAATACGGGGCGACCTTTTAGAGGCGAGGCTCAACGAGCTGCACTGGAAATAAATATTAGAATATCTAAGAAATTATTATATATAATTTTAAAATATTAACATTATTTTTTATTATTAAAAACATATTATATTTAATGTGAAATTATTGAAAAATATTTAATTTAATATTGAAATGTCGATATTATGCTCTGGAAATATATTTAAGAAATAGAACAAAAATCAAATATTTAAATTTAAAAATATGAATGAATGAAATATTAAATTTAATGTTTTATTTAGTTGTCTTAATTTGGTTTTATTATTTCGATATATTAAAAAGTATATCGATTTATTATATATCGATATAAATATTTTTTTAATAAGAAATAAATATTATTTTCGTTATAAATATTTTTTTAAGTATGCAATAAATATTATTTAATTGTTTAAAATTTATTTTATAATTTCGATATATTAAACAGTATATCGATTTATTATATATCGATATAAATATTTTTGAAATATGCAATAAATATTATTATCTTAAGTTTTTTTAATTTTTCTTTTATTATTTTACGAAGTTAAACAAAATATTGATTTATTTTCAAGAAACTTTCCCAAATTAAATAAGTTTCTCGATTTTTTTGCTGTGCATTTATCGGGGGTCGTGGCTACTTCGAATATATATATTTTTATATAGAAGGAATGGGAAGTTCGCTTGATATATACATTTAGTTGTGTTAATGTTGACGTTTGTGTTGGCCAGGTGGAAAAATGGAAATTCGAAAAAAGAAATGGCCGCTCGAATGGAGAAGGAATAGGTGTAATTTGAATATTTATTACGTTATTACTGCCTTCGCTGTTTTCCCCCGACATATGCCATTTGGGGAGGATTTTCATTACGTGACACAATACTATACACATATATAAACTATATAAACTAGCATATATGCAAGTATATATCGTTATTTGTAATTAAGGGAAAAGAAAAACGAAGCCGCGAGGAGGCTTGTTCTTGACTTCTCCCGGTCTTGGCTTATCTGTCATCAGCCTCTTCTAGCCAAACAATTTATGGTTCGCTCTCCTCCGCTGGTACGTGATCACCCATAAAGGTGTAATAATTTTTATCAAGTCCACTTCCCTTTCCCTTATGACTTATGTGCTCTGCCCTGCCGCGGGGATCTCATCATCATCGTGATCATCATGGGAAACCAGGGAGATGGGAATCTCTACCCAGAACTCGAGCGAGCTTTCAGAGAGGGGGGTACGTGTCGGTATTCTTGATTCTTCAGTGATTTTTCTTTGAGATTTAATTTGGCTATTGATTTTTTTGGGGCCAACGAGCAGGCAAAGGTAGGCACTCTATAGCGATCGACGTGCCAAAATGGTGATAATTGTTTATAAACAAAAGTTAAACAGAAAGAAAGCCTGCTTTTGGTAGAAAAAATTTAAATAAAATATAAATTATAGATAAAGTATTAGATTATTTTTAAGATGTGTAAAAAACAAATTTGTATTATTGAATTATTATTAAAACTTACAATTTTATTCAATTAAATATTATAAAATTAAATATTAAATTAAATTTATTGTTAAAAAATAAAAACAATATATTTATTAATTTACAAAAATATACAATTCTTAATATAGAATAAAAAATGAATTATTATAAAAAATTAGTACTTAGAAAAAATAAAAGAATATTTTAATGTTGTATATAAAATAAAATTTTATTTTGAAATATTTTTTTTTTTAATAATTATTAAAAAATAAAATTAATACAATATTTTTATTGAGTATAAAAAATCAAATTCTATTAAAAAAAAAGAAAACATAGTCATTATTCTGCAGAAAAAATTAATTACAACTAAAAATAATTACCTGACAATTAATTAATATTTGATAAATATAATATTTAATATTTAACATATTTAAATAATATAAAAACAATATCCTTATTATCAAAATAGAAATATTCCTTCAATGAAAATCCCAAACAATCCAAAACTGACCGATAGACTTGGCTTTAACCCACCTTAACCCCACCAATTAATAGCCCGAGCCTTGGTATGCCCAGACATGAGTCCTGCCAACCACCCACTCCCCCGTGGAACTTAACCCCGTTTAACACTTCTGGTTAGCAGCCACCCCTGGACTCGGTCCGTTATCACCTTTCAATAATAAAATGCACATGACACCCTCCTCCCCCCAAGTTAAGGGCTAGGAAAAATGACTTCAATTAACCATTCGACTGACCAGTGACTAACCAAAAAATTGTTAGTCCAAGGAGGGCGTGGGGTGAGGGCGAGTGGACACGCACACCAGAGGGCCGGACAGGGGTTGAAGGGTTGACAGGTCCTGCAAAGTCCTGGAAATTAAATGTCGTTTTTGGCCGGGTGGCCGACCCAAATGATCGAGGCGCCTAACCAAACGGCGACTCTAAATAACTTGGCCCAATGGCTCCCTTCCCCTCCCCAACACCACAACCGACGGCTTATCGATTCGCATAAATTAATTTTCATTTAAAACGAATAGCGAATAAGGAATAAAGTCAACGCCAACGACAACGACGACTGCGACTACGATGGCTTTTGTGAAACTTTTTTCCCTTTGTAGGTTATAGTTGTTGATATAGTTTTACTTTTTGGTGGGTTCAAAGGCGGGTTTTAGAGGGGGTTGCAAATAGTAAATAATTTATAGATAAATATAATATAATATAACAAGGTTATAGTTATTAAATAAATTAAATTTAAATCATTTATTTACGGAAATTCTTTTTAAAACTTAAGGATATACATGTATCGAATAAAATCGATAAAAATATATCGAAAATATCGTATTTTTAGCTATACCAAATTTTTAAGTTATGATAAGAAAGGCATGTAACTCTAAAATATTTGTAATAAATGAAAATAACAAAACAAATAGTTTTAAATTTAAAATAAATGAATTAAATTGTACATTTAAAATATATCACACAGAATATTTATAATATATATAGTCACTATCAATATATTTATATTTTTCCTAATTCCATTCCTTATACTAGTACTTCTCTCAGAAACACCCTACTAAACCCCTCTTAAAGCCCCTACCCCTGCCACTACCCTCTGTTAGCGATAATAGTTGACTTTATATATATCGCCTATATATTTACGTTTTATACATGTGTGTGTGTGAGTGTGTCGTGTTTGCATATAGAGCCAATAGATGACGAAAGTCGATGTGGCCAACCTCACACACATATTGCATGTGAGAACTCATTCGTTAGCCTTTGTTCAAGAAGTTCGAAAATTTTTGGTGGCAACAAGGCACAGTGGGTTTTATTTATGGAAAAGGTGGAAATTAAATAAATTAAAAAAGAAAAAAATGCAAATAAAATAAAAGAAAATAAAATAAAAATAAACAATTATTAAAATGAAAAATAAAAGAAAACAAATAAATAAAAATAAAATAAATAAAAAATACATGAAAACAAAATATGTAAAACAAAAAAAAGATTAATTAATTAATAAATAAAAATAAAATGTATGAAAATCAATTAAATAAAAATAAAATAAATGAAGATAAAAATAAATAATAATAATAAAAATTAAAATAAAATATATTAAAATAAAGTAAATGGTTTTCAACTAATAAAACTTGACATATAACAATTAACAAGTTGAATACTTAAAATACTATATTTATGTATAATATAGTTAAAGTAATATTTGAACAAAATTCTTTTTTTTTAATTTATTAATCGGTTTTATCGACTTTTGATATCTTCAATATTTTCCAAAATTGTTTCTTTTTTTAACCCCGCAAATTCTTATTAAAAATTTGGTCGTTTTGAAATATTTCCACCAACTTAGAGATGGCTTAATCTTTTTATTGGCAGTATGTAAATATATAACCTTCAAATAAATGTATAAAAAATGCCCACTGGATGAATTTAGGGAGCCCGGGAGACGCCAATTTTTGACCACTTCCCCGGGACATGAGAAGCGCATACAATTCATATGCAAAGCGACCACATACTCCATATATATATCCATATATATATACCTATACATATGTATATGAGGGTATAAACTTGACTAAAAGGACTCGAGGGAGATATTAATCTACTTTTTTTGTTGTTTTTTTTGTATTCCTTTGGTGCCTTGAGGGAAACGGCAAAAGCCAAGCGTTTCATTCGTTTCATTATTATTACCAACTATTCGCGGTGGCTTTAACCCGATAGCCGAAACCGAAAACTGAACGGTAACAAGTACAAGTACATATGTATATATATAACTATATATATATATATATAAATATATTTACATATATATCGTACCCTTAGTCGCCGTCATTTTCACGTTTTCACGGGCTTTCACCTGCTTTTCATTTCCCATTTGCTCCATTTTGGCCACGCTCTTAACTTTTATTGTTAACATGCAATTCATTTATTAATAACACTGGTGTGCATATGTCATGAGTATGAGTATCAGGTTTTTTTATTCCTTCTTCTGCAAGTTTTTTAGTCTGTTTTTTAGTTTGTATTTATTGCTTTATTGTTTTTTGCCAGGGTCAGGGCAGCTTTTAAGGTCAGGGGAGGAGATTATTTTATTGATTTAATTATATAAATAATAGTGTTACATTTAATAAAAATAGAAAATTTAAATAATAAAATAATAAATAAAAATGTAATTAATATTAACATTTTTATACGGTTTTTCTATAAAAATATTATTATATTCCAAAAATTTTGGTTTGTTTTTGTGTTTTTATATAAAAGAGATACATCATTTTCTACAACGAATATATTTAAAAAATGTTTAATGCAATATTTTATTGATTTTCAAGTAACAGAATTTTTTTTATTAGTATAATTATTTAATTATATATTTAATAAATAAATATTTAAATTAATATTGCCTTTCTGATGTTAAAATAAAAAAATTAAAGCATTTCCTTAAAAAAAAAAATTGTTTTAATTGTTTATGATATTATATATTATTATATTATTTATTATATTTTTAATTAATTAATATTTACATTTATTTTTTTTTTTTTCTTTGAAAAAAATAGTTCTATTCCAAAAAAAATAGGTTTGTTTTTACTGTTTAAATAACACAAATTAAGCATTTTCTTTAAAATAATATTTTACAATTTTTTTATTGATATTTTTTTATGGATTTCCAATTAACTGATATTTTTACTATTAAATTTTTAGATATCTTTTCAAGCTTAAAAAATCTGTTAAACAAGTAACTTGTAAGGTAAGGTAAGTAAGGTTTTTCTTAATTAATATATAAAAAATATATTTTATTACCATTAATATTTATTTATAATTTATATTCAATATTTTTTATGTATAATTACATTACATTTTTGAATACTTTCTGGTAACTTCTTCTTTCACCAATGCCAGAAATTTTCCCACCGCCCAAAAAAAGAGAGAGAATTCCCTAGAATTCCCGTAACAAAATGTAGAATCCAAGTTAAAAAAAAAATACAAATAAAACAAAACGAGAAAGCCGAAAAAAATCAAGTCTGTGGCAAGTCAGGGCCCCGACTTTGGCTTTAACTTTGGCTGTGTGTGAACTAAAATCATATTTTGTAATAAACTTGTACACGGGTTTAATTAACTTCACACGTTATATATATAACTGAAAACCTTAAACTTAGGGGGGCTTGAGAGTGCTGTCTCTGTCTTATATATTTTTTCGAACGGTGAAAGAGCGAGGGAGACGGAGCGAATCGCTCATATTTTAACGAGTTTAATTTGAAAAACCTTTAAAAGGTAATTAACGTATATTTTTGGCAGTTTTTATGACAATCTTTGTTGCTTTATGCTGTTGCCTAAGTAAGACACACACATATACAGAGAGATACGAGATCCATATTTGTTTTTTGGGTACTGGGTTTTTTTTTGTATTTTTTTTTTGGGCCTGGCTGCTACTGCTATTGGCCAAGTGGCGGAGAGTGTTTAAAAAATTACTTAATTGCTGTCATAAACTGGTGACTTTTTTCCACTCTTATTTGCTTTATTGTCATGACTTGAGACACTGAGACGGCAACAGTGAGTGCCATAAGTGAGCTGCTGCGACTGTACTTTTGTCACAACTCTCTGAACAATAACAATAATAATAATAGTAGTAGTCGCCGGGGGCCAAACTGGTTGGTTGTTAATAATAATAATATTTTATTGTTATTGCATTACCAGCTAAATGATTAATTTGAAGAAAATGTTGCCACAGTTTTGTAGGCTGACAAAAGGGAAATATGAAGTTTTTAGATAAATATATATTTAAATTTATTTCATTTATTTGTAAATTTATTTAGAAATTTATTTATAAATTTAGTTTAAGCCAGTAACTAATATTAATAAAAATTTTAAATTTTAAATTTATTTAGAAATTAAATTAAGAAGAGCCAGAAATAGTATACATATTTTTAAAATGTATTTGAAAAACTATTTATAAATTTAGTAAGAGCTATAAAAATTAAAAATATTTTTTTTTAAGAATTTTATATAATTTGTTAAAGTTTTTATAAATTTTGTATAATAAAGATATATTTATAATATTTTTATAAAACTTTTTTAATTTATTTCCAGAAATACTTAAAAAATTACATGTAAATTTACTTATAAATTTAGTATGAGCCAGATATATTAAAAATATTTTTATAAAAATTTTAAATTTATTTGGGAATTTATTTATAAATTGAAGATGATCCAAAAATATAATATTAAAGATATTTTTATAAGAAATTCAACAAGTCGATGGTTAAATTTATTTGTTAGGATTTCAGTTATTTTATATTATTTAATAATAATATTATAATAATAATTTAATATTAAAATCAATTTGTAGCTTTACTCCTTTTCCTTTTAAAAAAACATTTTCCTTTGAAATATTTCCCCCTTTTAAGATCTAAACGTATGCTAAAGAACCTTTTATATATTTTTTAATCTGAATCTATAGCAAATATTAACTCAATTATTTATCTTGTGTTTAATGAAGCTATATAGTTGCTACTCGGGATTATTAAGTAGCTCTGAAACCCGGCTACTGCCACGGGGATTCGAAATGCGGGACTGCGGTTGCGTCATAAATTCAAATTCAAATAAAGTCTAAAAATTCACATTCACTTACTCATCATGCTTAATTTATATATATGTATGCTTTGTGATCTTTAGATTCGGGTTCGGATTCAGATTCAGATACAGATTCGGTTTCTGTTTCTGTTGTTTCGGCGATGTCTCATTATTTTGTTGCTTTCGTTTTTTTGTATTTTTTTTTTTGGCTTTAATCAGGAAGTTTTTAATTGCGTCGTACGTTTTAACTGGCAGCTAACCATATTAACCCCCCCCCCCAACAAAAAAAAAAAAACCCTACCCTGGCGTCATTTAATTGAATTATTTCGAACAACAACAATAACCATTATGGCGATGAAGAAACTCAACGAGAAATCAACACAGAAAAAACGTCGTCAAGAAATCAAAAAAGATTGCTGTGCTTGATTTTGATATAAACATATATATATATAGCTTTATATATATTTTGTTGTGGTTGTATTTCAGTTGCCTTTTGTTGTTGTTGCTGTATATAATTAATTTTTAATTTGACTCGCAGAAATTGGGTAATAAAAATTGTAAAAAAGCAGCTACGACTACGAGAGAGAGAGAAGGGTTTTGGGTTTGGTTTTTGGGCTGAAGACTTCAATCATTAGTTGTTGGAAGGATAAGGAGAGAAAGAGGAGGAGGGAGAGGAAGGCTGGCAATTTTTTAAGGACATATTGAGCTTTTATACACTATAAAAAAAATTAATAAAAAAAATTATAAATAATTATAAATACAGAAAATAATAAGAAAATATTGCCAAAGTAAGAATAAATTGATTTTAATTTAAATATTTTGAGTTTTAATTTAATAAAAAATGTATTAATTTATACAATTAATATTAAAAAATTAAAAATAGAAATAATTAAGAAAATAATAAGAAAATATTTCCAAACTAAGAATTAATTGAATTAATATTTTATATTTTGAGTTTTAGTTTAATAGATAATTTATTAATATTAAAAACCCTAAGAATCTTAGGAAAAATAAATATTAAAAAAATTTAGTTGGATTTATAATATTTTATATATACTTTTTATAATTTTAAATATATTATTTTATTTTTAAACCATTTATAAACCATTTTTGTTTAGTAAAACAAATTCCTCTTCCTAAATCATTTTTTTTGCGGTGCTTCTCTGTTTAACTGTATTTCTTCCTTTGGCCTCAATGTTCAATGTTTAATTTAATTTGGTTTTTTTTTACATTTTTCGTTGCCTTTCGATAGCTGCTTTTGCATTATTAAAAATGTAAACAGCGATTCTTAAGCAAGACTAACAATCTGCCGCCTTAAACCCTCGCGGCCAGCTGCCGTTTGACCGGCAAGAAAAAAAATTACGGGGAAAAAGCAAGAAGCAAAAGAAAGTTTATTATAATTTCCCTTTTATTTTAGGTTTTTTTTTTATATATATATATTTTTATCCTATACCAAACTCCCCCCTCGAAGAAATCGCCTTCGATATGCCTTCGTCTTCGACGGAAACGGAAACGCAGCCAAAATGCGACGCCCTGCAGTCGGTCTTAACCCCCTCAAGCCCCATACCTCCCCCCCCCTCAAAATTGTTGTTATTTTTCTGGTGTAACAATAAAATTTCCTTCCCTTACCCATTTTTTTCCTTGGGTATCCTTTGAGCAAAAAAAAAAAAAGCGAAGAAAAGTAAATGAAAAGGAATCAAAGGCTGCAATATGCCGCCCAGCAATGTTGACGCCGCCGTCTTAACCCCTTCCCAGCCCTCTTAACCCTACACCGTCTGTTGCTGTAGTTAAAAAAAAAAAAAATCTGAAAAAAAAGAATGAAAGAAAAGGGAAATATAAGTACAAGAAAAAGGAAGAATAGAAAGAAAGCCACAACCGACACCGACCAGCAATTGTTGTGCTGTGTTTTGGCTTATTTTTCCGTTCGGTTCGGTTTTCCTTTTCTTATTTTTATTTTTTGTTGTTGTTTTGTTCTCATAAACTTTCAATAATTTTTTTTATTGGCTCCTGTAATCGAATATTTGGGGTATATATATTTTTTTAGACAAGAAAATATGTTTTTTGCTGGAATTAAAATTAAGTAAATGGTTTTTAAATGAATTTTAATTATAAAAAAAATATAAATGTAAAATATATGTTGATATTTTAGTTTATATAATATTTAATATATATATTTTTTCATTATTTGTATATAATATAGGGGATATATATTAAATCTCCTTAATATTTAAATATATATATATATTTTTTTTTTATGCACTTTTTTTGAGTTATATAATTAAAAAATAATATTTAGTTTTTTATGTAATATTTTTAAGTATTCTTAAATAAATATTTTAGATGAATTTTAATAAATTTATAATATGTATTAAAATTTAAATTTGTTTTTTAAGAGCTTTTCTTGGCTTATTTTGAGTTTAATAATTTTTAAAAAATATTTTTAATTCAGTTTCTTAAGTAATTTTTCTTGTCTTAAATTTTTTAATATTTAAACTATTTTTAAATATTATTAAATCAATATTTCCTTAAACATTTGCCACTGTAGCTCACCCTGCAAGTGTCCTAGGCCTGCTACTTTTTTTTTCCTGATTTTTCGTCAAAGATTTTGTTACCCAAAGTTGAAATTTCTTAGCTTTTCCTGTTTCGTTTTTTGTTTATATACATACATATATATTTTGTACCGACTCCTTATTAATTTTTGGTGCAATTTTTCGCCCCTTTGGCTGGTGGAAATCCCCGCAGGACTTGCCGTGTTTTTATTTTTTT
Organism: Drosophila kikkawai; assembly: GCF_030179895.1. Lineage (NCBI taxonomy): Eukaryota > Metazoa > Arthropoda > Insecta > Diptera > Drosophilidae > Drosophila > Drosophila kikkawai. The sequence continues at coordinate 22,827,932 of NC_091733.1, forward strand.
CCTTTTTCGGTGGGTGGCCGCCTGCTGCTTATCGTAATTCATTTGCAAGGCGGTCCAACATTAATTTCTATATTGAATCCTTTGCTTCCTTGATGTTCTTGTTGTATACAAATATATATTCTACGGATGTAGACATGGCTCCACCTGGAAATAGACCCCGTTGCGTGCCAGGGGATCGCGTTTTATATTTTTTATTTCCATCTATCTTTCGCTTAAATTGTCAGTTAAGCGACTTTCGAAACACAATGCCGCGACAAAAGCAAAACTTTACACGCACGAAGCCGGGGGCCTGGGTTTTTGGGGGGATCGGTATCCGGGGGTTCCCATCGTGCTAGGTAATTTGCCATGGGAAAAAGAAAGAAAATAAAACTTGAAATTAAACAGGGAAAGATGCAAGCCGATCCCAGGAAAATGCGTGAGTATTTTCTTTTATTTACTTATTAATTCATAATTTAATTTGTTTAAGTATTTCCCCTGAATTCAACAGCTTTAAATGTATTTGAACTAGTTGGGTATTCAATAAATACATGTTTAATGCCAGAGCATTAGTGTCACGATATGTTTATTAATTTTTAAATTACCTGAAAATTGATTGTTTCGATTCGTGTCACAGTTAAATAATTTTTAAGATGTATTTACTTAGAGTTTTAATGGTAGAAATTTAAGAATTAATTAAGATTTAGGGTGTTTAATATTATTTGAAGATTTTTGGATCTAATTAGATTTTCTTTTGTATATTTTCCCTGTAAAAAAAGGTTTGAATATATTTAAAAAATAATTAAACTTTCAATATATGAACCTAAAAAAAATCTAGTAAATTAATTTATTATTATTTATATTTCATAATATTCCTTTATATATATTTATATTAATTTTCCCAAATAAAAAAATCTTTAAACCTGGTTTTTCCCCCCAAAAGTTCACACTCTTCCCACGACTCCTTGGCGAAAGTGTCCAAAAAAATAAAAGGTAAAAAAATGCAATGTTCTGGAAGTGATAACCAAGAGGCCCTTCCCCTAGCCTCTTGTATGACCCAGTGAACTTTTAACGTGTGGGAGCGGAAAACTCACAAAAAATAGAAATAATAAGAAAAACTGCAGCTCAAAACCAAAGAAAACCCAAGGCCCAGAAGCTGAGATTCTACACCAAGTCTGGCTGAGGGCCGGATGTGGTTGCGTAGAAAGAGGGGGGGAGCTGGAGGTCAACCCACCAAAAAGAAAACCCCCACAAACAGAAGAAATGTTATATATGAAAGACAAGAAAAATGACGAGAAAAATTACAAAAAAAAAGCAAAGAAAAAGAAATGTCAGCCGCATGCAAGGCGACTTTCTGTTTGTTTAAGACCGCTACGAGGTAACTAAAATAATAACAATAATAGTACATAATACTAAGTCAAAATGCCAACTTCCGAGAGCCCCCCCAAAAAAAAAAAGACCGAAGAGCCGAACGTCATTACTCCATTTTTACCACAATTAAAAGGTGGAAGTTGGGGTCTCCGCCAGTCTCGGTTCTCCAGTCTCCTCCAGTTTCCAGTCTCCAGCCTCTCTCTCTCTCTCTCTCTCCCTCTCGGTGAATGTCTTTCCTATCTTTCCCCACTTCCCACTCTATTCCATTCCATTTCATTTTGTTTTATTTATTTTTTTTTTTTAGACCTTTCTTCTTGCTAGTCGGTGTTTGCTTTTCGGGTTTCTTTGGGTCTCTTCTCTGGTTTTAATGTCAACTTCCCACTTCCGTGGGGGATCGAAGGGGAGGCTATCGATGTCGGGGATAGATTTAATTTTAAAATTAATTTTTAAAAATATTTAATACAGGTTTTTAAACAATTTATATTATATATTTATATTTTTTAGGATTTTCATAAAAAACAATCACTATTTCTTTATTTTCTGGTATCACTTCAAGACTTTCCCTGACGTTAAAATTATTAAAAATTGACACACATTTTTTTTAAATTAAATTTTTAATTTTTAAAAATTTGAAATGCTGATTTTATGATAATTTCTTGTATACTTTTATATTATATATTTATATTTATGAGATTTTCCCCAAAAAACTAGCACTATTTTCTTATTTTCTTGCATTGTTTCAAGGCTTTTACCGTACTTTTACCCGGTTTTTTCATAGTCGGGCCATTCTTCCTTATGTTTCTTGTACTTTCATATATTTTTTTTCTGTTGCCAATTTGTTGTTTATTAAAATTCGCATGTCGTCGAATTTGACATACGCCTGTCAGACCCTGGAAATTACTTTTATTTTTTTCCTCTCTCTCTCTTTGGAATCGTATTTTTTCTTCACTTCTCTCTCTGGGCGAACTTCTCTTTCTATTTTTTTCTTTTGGGGATATATTCGGATGTAAGGATATAGCATGTGCCGGGGGTCGCCAGGGTACTGGCAAGTCCATCAATCATCAGTCTCACATATATATATACAGCCGAGTCGGAGCTGAACTCAACGTAACATTCAAATCAATCAAAATGCGACTGCGACTTGTAACTGTTCTCTTTCTGTTTCATTTTTTTTTATTTTCGTCGAAGGAGGAGGAGGCGGGGGGTGGTGGGTGGTGGGTGGTTGTATGCAAAACGTAAATCTAATTTTTCATCGAATGTGTTATAGTTGCAGGGCCCGAACTGCTGTCGTTTCCTGTTGATGAAGTCGTTCGGAATAATGAATAATGTGAATAATGTCTTAGGGGGGAGGGGGGGAGGGAGGGTGGTAATGCTCATATGGCGTGCCAGGAAAATTCCATATGTGAAAATCCATACAGAGTAGGCCTTGGATTATTGGATTTTATATGAACTGAGGGGAAGGCTATATAGATTCTAGCTTTTTGATCAGTTTTTAAAATAAATCTTATTGCTGATTTTATTTTGTCAAGTGTGTGTTTTCTAATTTTAAATTTAAATTATGTACTTACATTTATAAAGTAAAGAATCAGTATTATGTTTAGCAAGCCTTTCCCTCTTCTTTTTTTTTTAAATAAAATTAAAATGATAAAAATAAAACTAAAATATTTAAAAAAAAACTTAACTATTTTTTCTTTAATTTTAATATTAATAAACAAGTAAATATATTTTTAAATATATATAACAATTAATATAAATATATAATGAGTGTTTCTTAATTTTTGGGAATTTAAAGTTTAAATTTTAATCTTAATTTTATTAAGTATTAAGTTTACCAAGGGTTTCTAATTTTTTTTTTAAATATAAATAAATAAATAAAAATAAAAAAAATATTTAAAAATAAACTTGAACTATTTTACTCTATTTTTTATATTAATAAACATGTAAAAATATTTCCAAAATATTTATTACTATTGAAATAAATATAAAATATAAACAAAATATTACTTAAAATATTTCCAACATTTTTTTTTTATAAAATAAACAAGAACCGGATGCCAACCCACAGGATGTCTTCAATTCACCCCCAAAACGCAATATCTGTATCTGTGGCTCGCCAGCAGCGAATGTATCCGTAGCCGTATATCCGTATATCTGTGTATCTGGACCCGTGTATCTGCATCTGCGAGAGCATTAGCCTATTGCCTGATGCAATGCAATGCATTTTTAATGTAAGCAATAAAATTTACTTTTATTAAAGCAAAAACGTACCGAATTCTAAAGAATTTTTCGCCGTCTTGTTTTTGGCGTCTCGCCGACAACGTCGACAACGACAACGACAACGACGACCGCATAAATTTAAAACCACCTACACATAAATTTTCTAGCTAGATAGCGCGTACGTAAAATAAAAAAAGAGAAATACAAATAAAAAATAAACTGCAATATTCATTGCACTATTTGCAGTATTTGCAGTGTGCAACTGTCAACTATTAAATGACATTTAACATGCCCACCGAGTGGGGCTGCCTTTGGCCATAGCCGAGGGTGTGTGGATAAGACACACCACAGAGAGTCTACCCCTACTACCCCCCCTCTTAGCCCCCACAGTCATTCCCATTCCTAAAATATCACTTCAGATTTCAAATCAAGTCATCAGCAGCCGCCGTGCCTGCCACTTGCCACTTGTTTGGATAATTTCAATTATAATTTATATGCGATCATGGCGCTATTTTTAGGCAAGTGACATCTCTGGAGATCGGGCTTTTGAGGGGAAATATATTAGGGAAAAGCGGATCAGTTGGGACAAACGGATTAGCCAGAAAAAACGGCTAAAGAAGGGCGTGCTCCTGTGGAAACTATGAAGGTGGTATCATTTTTTTGGGTGTGTTTTTTAAGAATTTTATACTTTTCAAATTTAAATGGTAATTTGTTATTAATAATGTATGTAAATTTATTATAAATTATTATATATTATATTATATTATTAATCCCTATATTAAAATTTCAAAATATATATGTTATATTTTAAAAATCAATTAAAAACCTAAGAATACAAAACAGAGCCTCATTTTTATCAGTATCCATTTCTATATTTTATTTTATCTGCTTAAAAAATTAAAATATATATATATATATTTCAGAGAAAAAAATACCAATTTCAATTATACTTTTAAGTAAAATAATAATTATATTTTTAAGAGAAAAAAACAAATTATATATTTAATTTTAATAAATAAATATTTTTGATAAGTAAAAATAAATAAAATATAAATTTATATTTATATATATATTTTTTCAGTTTTTTATAACTCGAAATATTAAAGTTGATATGCTAAAAAATGGCAGCTTTAATAAAAAAATTATTTTTTATGGAAACATAATTTTAAAAATATTAAAAATATTGCTATTTATAGGATATTAACTTAAATAACCAAAAATATATTGTTTTGTAAATGTATAATTATTATAAATTTAAAAAAAGAATCTCTTAAGTTAGTTCCCTTTTTTTCCCTTTTCTTTTTCTTAACAAGAAAACCATGCTTAATTTAAACAAATTAGTTTACACTTTGTACTCTATAATTGTGGCCACAAAAAGAAATGCTAATAAAATAAAATAAACAAAAAAAAAACTAAACTTTCCAACGGCCAAAAGCCATTACTTTCAGGGCGAACTTTGATCGCAGGTTTGATTTTCACGCAGCTCATTTTTTGGGTGGAAAGAAAGTTAGTGTTTATTTTGATGTTGGTTTTTTTGTTGTATTTTTTTGGCAAATCATAAAAATGGCGCCGTGGTCATGGATCACAGCACTGCCAAAAAAAAAGAGACCAAAAAGAGTCAAAAAAGAGTCAAAAAAGAGTTCAAAAAATAGTCCAAAAAAGAGTCCAAAAAAGAAGCTCAAAATCAGCTTAAAAGCAGCCAAGTTCCTGGACTGACTTGTCATTCCATCATTCCATCATTCCAGTCAGTCAGCCAAGCGTCTCCGAGCCCAACTTGTCTTATCTGCAACTCTGCTCGCCTTCCACCTGCCTTTTGGCTCTTGTATTTCCTTTTTTTTTCGAGTGTTTACCATTTTTTGAATTTCGTTTTCTGGACGAATGCCTCTAATATGAGTTAACAAAAAAATAGAGAAAGAATGTGAAAGAAATGAAAACATTTTTCAAAATTTTATGCTCATTGTTAGTTATAGTTTTTCTTTTCTATTTTTTCTTTTTTTGGGGGTTTTTTGTTTTTGGCTAATTAGCGTGGCCCCTGGGAAATGGATATGGAAATGGCTCTGCCCGCAGCCCGAAAATTTCCCCTGAAACAGCACACATAATCCCACATATCCAGGTTATAGCCGCTGTTTTGCATAAATTAAATATTTTTTCGGTGCGCCGGCGATTTGCCAGGTGGGTGGCTTTTTGGCCCAGTTGAAGTTGGACTTTGAAAGGTGAGTCGAGGGCATTTTGGGAATCTCAAGAGTTTCAAGGGGGGGGGGGGGGGGGGGGGGGGGGGGGGGGGAAATAGAAAACTAGTGGAAAATCGGGGGTAGGAAAATGGAGTGCGTGTGTGTGTGTAAGTGTGTGGTGTGGGTTTCTGGCTGAGAGGTTACTGAGAGGTTAATATTCACAAGACAAGGTGGGGGTAATAATTATTATTCGTAGGCCATTGAAGATCACCTAGGGTAGGGAGATTATAGGAAGAGATATATATAAGGATTTTGGGATGTAGAAAAATAATTTTAATAAATTTTAATTTAGAGAATTTTAAGCTAAACAATCTCTTTAAGAATTTTATATTTCTGAGTTATTGGGAAATTGTCAAACTTAAAAAAAATAAAAATAAAATAAAAAAATAAATAAAATACAAATAAAAAAAATATACATTTGGAATATAATTTAAAAAAAAAAAGTGATTTAAAGAATTTTAAGATAATAAATCTATTCAGATAAATATATATTATTCAATATTATTTTGTATGTTTTTTATAGTATTTTTATATATTTTTTTAAATATTTTTATATATATCTATTTTTTTATATTATATATATATAATATAATAATATATATTTTAATTTAATTTAAGATATCAAACAATAGGAAAACTGCAATTATTAAGAAGAGGAAATAATAATTTCAAAAGTAATTTAATAGATATATTAAACAAAAAATACAATAAAATATATTTTAAAAAATATTTATAAAAATTATAAAATCAAGAATATGTCCCATAAATAGATTAAAAATATTAAATACTATATAAATAATTATTTATAAACATTAAAAAATGTGGTATATGTCCCATAAACTTAATAAAAATTAATATAATTATATAAAGAAAATATCTCCCATAAATTAGTGAAAAAATAAGCTTTATAAATATTTAAAAATAAACATAATTAAATCCAAACACCCCACAGAAACTCCAGTAGGGAACCCTCAACCCTAGACTTCCCAAATTCGAAAGTTATTAAAGCGTAGACTTGGCGGCTCTCGATGCGTATATTGTTTTAGTTTAGAGCTCTGTTTTTTTTGGTTTGTGTTATAGTATATATATGTATATATTTTTTAGTTTATTTTGAGCCAGATTCACACTATAATAGAATTAGCTTTGGTGGTCTCCTTTGTTAGGCTCGATTTTTGTATATTTTTCACGCCAGCATTGATGCCCATTTTGCGGCCGAGTTCAATGACTAATTTATGAAAGTTGAAGCGACTTTTACTATATATTTTTCTATTTTTTATATATCTATTTCTGAGGGAGAGGTAACCACCGAAGTGGTTCACAGGCAAATATCTAAAGGGATTCCAGAAAGAGAGAAAGAGCGAGTGAGAGCGGTTTCCCTAAGAACTTTCACCGACAAAAAGAACAAGTGCCAAGGATCTAAGGATACCGAAACTAGAGCGGTCTTTGAGGTCTCACAAGTTCCTCAGATTTAACAGGATTCCCGGAAGAGTATACTATTTACCTGTGAAATTTCACATTCTCCTTTTTTTTCGTGGGCATTTGTTTTTTTGTGTTGTGTTTAACCAGCGATTAGGCCTGAGGTTAACCTCGGCGACAGGTACAAAGGAGTGCCGATAATTGGGCTAGGATATCCGGAATGTGGGCTATCGGTCCAGACCCATTTAACACCTCTAATTGAGCCATATAACGCCAGAGTCTCTAGCCATCGATATACGATATATATATATAAAAATGCCCCAAAATATATATGGCCTTTTTGGCTCGAAGTCGGCGACCGACCAGCGTTTGTGAGTAAATCAATTTTTATGCCGCACTTAGCAGTTAAAATGGAAAGACTTCAGGACACACTGAACAAAATTAAGTCATAGTTATAGCTATTATTTATTTGGGAATTTTAAATTAAACGGAACAATTTAAGAAACAAATTTTTAAGAAGATTACCCAGCAGACAAAACCATTCGTTTAAGACATTAAAAACGATAGTTTTGCGGTCTTCAAAGCGGCCGATTCAGGCTCATAAAAGATAACAAAGCTAATCACAAAATGCTTTAATTTTCGGAATCCGAATAGATTTCGTTTGCGGACCTTTTGCGACATCAAAAGCGGAAGTAATTCGCGATACTTGTCCGCTATTTCTCCGTTTGCGCATCCGTTTTTGAGCATTTAGCGAAACTGATGAGGAAAGTCCGATTCTTCTTCAGTATTTAATACTTTTAGCGGTCATTTTTCGGAGCCATTCTTTTTATAAAATTTCAAATAAATATTTTATCTTATAATTTTTTTTTGTTAAATTTGCATTTTTTCGCTCAGTGCATTCCAGACCAGATGAAAAGATACAAAGATACTGCGCGCGAGCCTCTCGTTACATTAAATATGCATCAAAAATTGATGATGATGCATTTTTAACGATTTCAACGTTGGATTTTTATGTCGCCAGAAATGCATCGAGATGCGGCTTGATGTATGTTCCAATACACATGTCCATCATCCTCCCATCATTCCATCACATTCGACACATTCCCCCTTACAGATACATCTCTCTTGTCCCATCTCCTGCCCCATCTCCTGGGCCATCTCCATCTCAATCTCCATTTATTTGGACTTGTTTGTCGCTTGTCTGCGCCTCAATTTGATTTTAATGGCCTTTTGATAAATTCTCCCCCCCTGAACCTGGGGGATCCCTGGGAGCCCAGGGAGCACCTGGAATGCTCTCTCCCTCTTCCTCTTCTTGCCCTTGGCCCTTGGTAGTACATGTCATCAGCGTTGGGCGGCGCCACTCTTTTGCCTTGGCTCACACGCTGCGCGTTAGCCTGGACAGTTTGTAATTATTTCTGTGGCCAAATTGAATTGAATTAAGGCGAAGAGGTGAAGTGCACACACAAAAACACACATATATACACACGACCAGAGCAATGACAGTAACCCATCACTGGACAGTAACTAGGAGTTCCACCACAAGAAAATTAACTAAGAATTCGACCAGCTGGTACCCTTTAGTGGGGTTTCTTTTTGTTATTATTATTTATTTTTATTTCTAATATTTATTTTTTAATATTAAAATATTTTATAAGTAAGTTATTGAAATTTTTAGAAAAAGTTTGACAATTTTGGGCATCATTTTAGATATATTCAGACATTTGTAGACATTTTAAAACATGTTAAGAACTTTGTTAAATATTTTAGGAATTTAAAAGATCTATTAAAATGTGTATTAGATATTGTAAAGAGGTTTTAGACTTTAATATTTTATTAAATTTTTTTTTTAACTTTAAGAATATTTTAGAACGCATGAACACTTTTTTAAATATTTAAGACATTTTATAAATGTTTTGGGGTTTGTTAGAAATTTAAAAAATATTTATAGACATTTTAAGAAATTATTAAACATTTTTTTTGGGTATTCATAAATATAAAAAAAACATAATAAGTATTTTAAAAATATTTAAAATATTTAATATATATTTTAATATTTATTAATGTTTGTAATAAAAATAGTTTAACAGTTTAAAATTCGAATATTATCTACTAAAGCTTTAAAAGTTTTTAAATATTTAAATTAATATAAAAAAAGTTTTTTTTAAATAATTTTAAATATTTATTTAAATATTTTAAACAATTTTAAAGCTTTGGAAGGAAATTTTTGGATTTTTTTTAGGACCTTTTTAAGAAGGCTTAAAATATTCCATAAATTTTAGGCTTTTTGTTTACTTTTTTCTTTTCCTTTTCTTATTTTGTACATATTTTTACAAAATATAGCTTCTGCCTAATACTCCCCTTGATTACCTTTAGTTTTGCCCAGCATAATGAAGCCGAAGTCGAGCGCAAATGAACAACGAACTTTTTGGCCACACTTGAGTGATTCCTGGGTGTCGTCGTCAGCGTCGTCGTCGTGGTCTTGGGTCTTGAATGCTTTGGTCTGGTCTTTGGACTACTCCATTCGGTACTCTACACCCTGGTCTTCTCCTATTGGGTACACTTCTCTCTGCCAGGTACTCCTCACGCCACCCAGAGTGTACCCATTTAGGCGATACTCGCAGCGGCAGCACCTTAAGCCACTGTCACTGTCAAGCGTAATCATAATTTATTGTAATTATTTTGTATTATTTTTTAAAATTGTTTTAATGAGTCCGCCGCCGTTGTTACTTATTACTTTTGCCCGACTGGCATTTTCTACGATCGGCCGTAATTACATTATAGATATTTCCATGTTTGTGATTGTGATTACACCTGTGTGTGTACCTGCTCCAAGATGATGGCATTTTGTCAACGAAAAACGAACGAAATTTCATAATCGGAAGTGTTGGTTGTTGTGTGTGTGTGTGTACTTTGGTCTGCCATTATCCGCGCACTTTTAATGAGCCGCAATTATTGAAATTTCTCGAATGCAACGGCCCATGGGAGATGGTCGACGTCTCCGGAGAGGTGTTGTTGTGTATTATTTCCTTAAAAAAAGCTGGGTATTTGTTTGTTTTTATTTTGAAAACGTCAGAAGATTGTTTGTGCTTAAATTTACGATTTATTACGAGGGTTTTTCTCTTTTTTACTGGATAAGTAATTTAATTTTTAGGGTTTTTAGGTATAATTTGGGTTCTAAAAAATATGGAAAACGAGTGGGAATACTTGAAAATTCTTGCAAATATATAAAATATATTTTTTAAAATTTTGTTTTTTATTAAATTAATTTTAAGGCCACATTTTCATAGGGGGTTTTATTATTAAAACTCTTAAAAATTCATAAACAATTTAAATTTAATTTTAAATATTTAAATCTAATCGAAATTAATGCCTTTTTTTACTTTTCCCATTTTTATTTAAAGTTCTAGATAAATATTTAAATTTTAATACTTTTTTTTAGGTATTATAATATAATATAATTACTTTTTTATATACATATATCCATAATTTATCTTTAAGATATTTTTTAAGATACATATCTTAATGAGATCATAATTTTAAATATATTCCTAGCTAGTCAAAAGATAAATCCACAGATGATTGCCTCATATCGCTCCCATTTTTTCACCATTTTTATTTTTCGGGATGCTGACGCTGTCGCTCGGCAATGGCACCTGTTGATCTTGTGCAAATACTAAAAAAAAATAGTTTTCCGGCAACGAAACAATGCGATCCCAAAGTACACACTCACACACAGAGTCAGGGGGAGGTGGTTGTGCACACACAAACCTGGGTTCTGGGTTCCCTGATAAGCCTCTCTCTTCTCTCTCTCTCTCTCTGCCATATCCATCTCCAGCGAAATCCATTTGTTTTTGGAACTTATCATCAGGCGCGTTCTTCGGGGTTTATTTGGTCTTCTATTTTTCTTCAGATAAGATACGAAGCGAGAAGAAAAACTGGGTTCAGTTCCAGCTTGCAGCTTGGGTTTCATCAGCTAAACCGCAGCATGCCAAAGCCATGAGGCCAATTTTCCAAGAATAATTTGTGATTTCGTTTTTTGGTTTGGGTTTCGGTTCCTCCCTCTTCCCTCTCTATATATATATTTTCGTGGGGGAACTGCCACAACGACACACACACAAAAATAGTTGGGTAAATAAGGCGGAATGGCTAAACAATAATAGCACTTCACATTTCGGAATCAGAAATTATTTCATTGTTTGCCAACGATAAGGAGAAGTACTACAAGTGGAAGCTCTGCTGGCGGAGGGACTGACATGTGGTTGGGGGCAGTTACGAAAGTCAATAAGATTAGCATCGTTTAGGAGTCGAGACAAGTATACATCATCATCGCAATCGTAATCACAATCAAAATCTGAATTGGAGACTGGCCCTATCTGGCTGGGTTTTTGGATATGTGATTCCTAGAGATCACGGTTTTTATGAGTGTAAAGTTCTAGGTTTTTCTTTTGGACGAGGAAAAGTGCTATGCTCTCTTCCTCTGTATTTATATTTTGTTCTGTTTTTTACTTATTTGTTGTTGAAAAGAAATTGGAAATATATATCACAACAATGTTTTACTATTTTTTCATATATATATTTTTCCATATCAAATTCCATTTGTTGTTAAAAAGTTGTTGTTGTTGTTGAAAATGTTAGAGACTTATTCCCACAGTAAACTAATTTCTATACATTTTATAACTATTGTTGAAAATACAAGAAATATATCCTAATGTCTTACTATTATTTTCCATATCCCATTTGTTGTTAAAAAGTTCTTTTTGTTGTTGAAAATGTTAAGGATATATTCCAGCAAGGAACTTTTTCTATGAATTAATAATTATTGTTGAAATAATAAGAAATATATTCCAATGTCTTACTATTTTTATCCATTTCAAAATCCATTTGTTGTTGAAAACTTGTTGTTGGTGTTGAACATTTTAGAGATATATTTCACCAATAATACTTTTCTGTGCCTAACCGTCTCTGTTTTTCTTTTTATTTCTATTCTCTCTCCATTCTTTGCCTTTTTGTTGAGTTCAGCAAGAAATCTTTGAATTTGTTGTTGAATTGTTGAAAAAACTGATTCTAAGTTATATATTTCCTCATTTTTAAATGTATAGCCATAGTACTGACTTTTCATATATATTTATATGTATATATTAAAGTGCCTTACTGTCGCGTTACGCACTATCGCCATACCAACATCATCTACATCATGATTGTCGCCATCGCCACACTCATAGTCGTCGTCGTCGTCGTGCCCAGCTCATTATTTTTATGAGTCTTTGTGCCGGGGCCCCGTCTGTGCCTCCTTACCAGCAAAGTGATCTAAATCTATTGACCGAACGAACTCGCTCCCTACCAGAGAAGACTCTCGTACACTTGAGAACTGAGAACTTGGAACTGAGAACTGGCTTTTATGATACTCGAACTACGACTCAAACTCCGGCTTACTCTTTTTATTTCTTTTTTTTTTTGAATAAAACTATATACACGTTCGTGTATTTTTTATTGCCATTCATGCATAATGCCAAAAAGATAAATAACAAATAAATTTCCTACTATGTACTACTCTTTTTCTTAACCCCCGCCCCTCCCAAGCAGTCGCTCTCTTTCCCATCACTGTGTGGTAATTATTAATAAATGCCTGCCCACCTGCTTCCCCCCGGACCATGCCCTCCTAATAGTGTTCACGCTTCGCTTGGCATTGAAGAAGACAACGCCGAAGACGAAGACGAAGACTTTGGCTGAGAAGACGCTCTGCGGAGACTGGTGACTGGGCCGTGCCCTTAGAGCGTTCCGAAGAGCCAAACAACCGAAGAACCGAACAACCAATTGTCTTTTGGCATATTTTCAAGTTGAACGCTCGCCGCGTTTTTTTTTTTTTTCTACCATCTAAGCCATCTTCTTTCTAGAGATTTTCTAGTTGCGATTAAGCGAAAAACGAAACAGTCTCATAAAGAATACTCCTCCGGCTCCCTCTCTCTGTGGCTCGGCTGGCTCATACATAAATATTGTGGAAATGTGGCCGGGAAAATGGTGGAATTGAGAGACTCAAATTGCAGGCTAGTCTTGACTTGGGCCAAGTTCAATGGCAAATAGTGTGAAGTTCATTGGCGACCGTGACATGGCAACTAAAAAGCCACAAAAAGATTATTTAATAATTTTTTTTAAATAAACAAAATTAAAAAATTTACTTAAAATAATAAAAAAATAAATAAAATATATTTATTAAATTATTAAATTAGTTTTTGTAAATAAAATATTATCAAAAATATATTTTAAAATTCAAAAACAATAATAAAATCCCAAAAAACACATAAACTTTGACTCTCCACCGGAAATCTACCCACTTTATTTCCCCTTCCTCGACTGTATTAATTCATAAATATCCGTAAATACCCCATAATGTCTAGAAATTCCGTTCCCATTCTTATATATATAAAAAAAAAAAGACCATGAAAGTTATGCAAAAACCTTCTGCAGCCCATCAACGCCCGCTGTCAGCTCACCAATAACCCCATTCAGAGAACGAGTCATTCCAGTCACTCATTCATGTCATTCAGTCGAACGGAGAGAAGAACCCCTTTGATTGGGATTCGGGATGCGGATACCACGACGCCCTCGCAGAACTGCTTTGCATATTGACATCATCATTTTGCCAGAGACGACAAACTGTCAAACAAAACAATTGCTGTCAAATTTACAACAATGAAGCGGGGAAGGAAACGAAAAAAATGAAGCTGTCAAAGTTTTTTATGGCAAAAGAAGCAATTTCAACATATCAATAAATTTGTCGAGTCCTTGGAGAAAAAGGAATGAAGAAATTTCGATATATATATGGCTGGGGGGAAACACCTTTTCAATAAATTTGCTACAACTGTCAGCGAAACAATGTCATTGTCACAACGCCCTCACCCCGTTCGAAATATATATATTTTTTCGTTCTGTCACAGGACCCGGGCGCACATTCAATTTGAAGGCACACGAAGAAGGCACTGTGTGGCAGGACCTCTGGAACGACAACGACAACGAAAACGACGACATTATTGTCGCTAAACAAACGATCAAATGGCAATTTAAAAGTTTTTATTTAACACTAAATCACCCACACCAACGATCCCAGACAACCGCCAGAGAAGCCGCCGCCGCCGCCGCCACCTGACATTCGCTTTCTTTTTTTCAATTTCGAACCCTTTCGTTCCTTTCGTCCTTTCCAGGACCCACAACCCTACCCCTAACGCGCTCTCCCTCCCCTCGCTCTCAACCCCTTTTGCACGATTTTCAATAACTTTTGGCCCGCCGAACAAAAGGCGCAAAACTTTAGCGACTTAAATTATGGGCCTTGTCTTCGTCCTTGTCTTCCTCTCTTGTTTTTTTTTGTTATATATTTTTTGTTGTAATTTTGTTGTATATATTTTTTGTTGTAATTTTTTGTCTTTAATTTTTGTTGTATTTTTTTGTCTTTATTTATTATATTTATTTTTTGGCATTTTTTTGTCTTTATTTTTTGTCTTTATTTTTTTGCCTTAATTTTTAACTTTTATTTTTTTTTCTTTAATTTTTGTCTTTAATTTTTGTCTTTATTTTTTGTCTTTATTTTTGTCTTAATTTTTTTGGCTTTATTTTTTTGTCTTTACTTTTTGTTTTTATTTTTTTGTATTTATTTTTTATCTCTATTTTTTGGTTTTTATTTTTTGTCTTTATTTTTGTCTTAATTTTTTTATTTTATTGTTTTTATTTATTTTGTATCTCTATTTTTTTGGTTTTAATTTGTTGTCTTTATTTTTTTGTCTTTATTTTTTTGTCCTTATTTTTGTCTTTTTTTTTTTCTATATTTTATGTTTGTATTTTTTGTTTTTGAATATTTTTGTTCTGTTTATTTGCTGTATATCTTATGTTGAGCTCATCGACTGACTCCTCTGGTCTCCCCAGGGGAATTTTGTTGCATGCATGAAAAAATATTTGACATAACAAGGCAGGCAGGGGAGCGAGGGTGACTGGCTTAAAGACAAACCCAAAGGGTTTCCCCCAAGTTTTTGGCTTTTGCCAGTTTTCAGTTTCCGAAATTCCTTTCGCGCTTTTATATTGATATTGGTTAAGGACATTTGACACGGGGTTAAGCGCCAGCTTAAGGGTCTTGATTGGTTGACCCTGAAACCCTTCTTTTGGGCGGAAGTGGGTTTTGATTTCAGCCACTGCCAAGGAGCTCACCTGTTATTAGCTTTCAAGGAGTTTTACCTTTAAAAATATTCTCTAAAGAGTTTAAAGTGTTTAAGAAGTATGGAAATTTCGGAAAAATATTTTTTAAATATATTTAAAATGAAGTTTAAAATATATTTTAAAATATAATGCAAATAAAACGAGTATTTTTCAAGGCTTTAATAGAGTTTCGACTTGTTTAGACTCTCATAAATAATTTTACTTTAAGAAACGTCTTTAAAATATATCCAAAAATAATACATTTCTTAGGTTTCGAGTTAAAAGAACAATTTAAAAATAGAATTAATTAAATTATAAACTTAATTAATTCATTTAATAATTAATTCCCCAATTTTTAAATATCTAAAAACCCCTTGCAGACTCATTGTCCCAAGTTTGGAATTTATTAAGCTTCAATTAACAAACTGGACAAAAGATAGTAAAATTGGAGAAGGTTCCAGGAGGGGGATCCGTCTCCTGTGCCAGCAAGCTCCATGTGGTCCTACTTCCAGACAGGATTCACCGGACGATGACGACGGGCACTGCCCTTGGTCTGCTTGAAGGCAATGCTCAGACGACGCTTGGCCCGCTTCAGGGCCTCCTTGGAGTCCGATGGCTGGAAGAGATCAGCATAGCTGCCCAGGCTGCTGTCCAGGTGCTGCTGCTGCTGCTTCTGCTTATGGTCACGTGCCTTGCGATGGGGACGAACCCGATCATCGGAGCTGACGGCCGAGGGTGGTGGCGGTGGCAGCTGGTCGGCCACCTCGGGCGATGGCTTCACTGGTTTCACTGGCTTCTGTGGCTTTTGTGGCTTCTGTGGCTTCTCCACCTTGGTTGAGGACCTCTCCCGCCTGACCTCCCTTGGTCTTTGCAGCGAAGAAGATCTAGTGATTCTGGTGGCTTTCTGCATCTCCCTGGAGGACGACTTCCTGGCCGGCATCCATTCACCCCGATGGCGACGAAACAAACCAGAGCCATAGCTCAGCATGTTATCGATGGGCTCCTCGCGCTTTATATCCCGCTTCTTACGTTCCGCCAACATGCGATGGTGTCGCTGGCGACACGTGAGATTTGGGCCAAGTCTGGCCATCAGTGGAACCGAGGAGCTGCGTGGACTGGGCTGCTGGGTGGCACCGGCTCCTCCTTGGAACTGATAGGGCGTATACCAGGGAAAGTTCACGTTGCGCATTTGACGGCCCACATGAGAGCGGGGCTTCCGCATCACCACCGACTCCGACTTGTTGATCTGCTGTTGCTGCTCCAGGCTGCCGGCCACCAGGCGTCGTCGCTTGGCCCTGGACACCAGCCAGGGTTTGTCATAGTTTCGGTATGGCGGCAATGCCGGCGGCGGCTGCCTTGTCTTTTCCCGCGGCTTGGCCTTGGTTCGGATTTTGTTTTGTGGACAGGGCTTGACCAAAGCCTTGGTTAAAGCCTTGGTCAAGGCCTTGGCTGTTACACCCTTGTCCTGCTGCCGCCTGGGAGATCGGCGCGATTTCCCAGTGGTGGCCGTCACCGAGGAGGGTGAGGGTGAGGCCGACGGCAGGCGGCAGTGGGAACGAGAGCGGGAGCGGGAACGGGAGCGGGAATGGGATTTTGATTTGGTCCTCAAATGGCTTTCCGGGGGTTCTGGTTCTGTAACCGAAACTGCATCCCTTTCAGCCTGATTGGAGGACTTGGTTTTTGTTTTGTTTGTCTTGGTTTTTGCTGGCATCTTGTCTTTGCCTACGGTCTTCACCTTGGACTTGGACTTGATCTGGGGCAAGATGGCAGCCGCCTTTGGCTTCTTGGAGCTGCCAGCTGTTCTTCTAGTTGAACCCGCCGGCAGGCGCTGATGATTGGTGCTGGTTAACTGGGTTTGAGGGGATCTTCTGGGAGAGCCGGAGCGGGAACGGAAGAGGGAACCCGATACCGTTCGCTGCTCCAGTATCGCCTCCTTTCCCACCTGCTGCTGGCTCTTCGGTGAGGCCTTCTTCAAAGCCTGGACAGGCTTGCAGGCGGACTTCTTGACCAGCTTGAGGGAGGAGCTGCCTTTGCCAGGCTGATGAGCGATCGCTGGAGCTGGCAGCTTTGCGGAAACCACTAGCCTGGATTTGGACTTGGACAAGGACCCGGATCTGGACCTGTCTTTGATCTTGAATAGGGAGCTTACCCTCGGCGGCTTCAGTAGCTTCTTCAGGTGATCCCTGCGCTGAAACTTCTTGGCCAGTCGCGGATCCAAGAGCAGCAGGTCATCGAGTGCCTCCTTGGACTGGGCCAGAAGGTTCAAAAAATTGAGACGCTCCGGCTTGGCAAAGTACATGTGGCCCTTGTAGTCATCCACCTGGCCCAGATTGTGATGCTCAGCCACCACCTGGGCCACCACCCGTTTCAGGGTGCTCCGGTTGAGATTCATGTGCTGGGCCACATTCTTGGCCAAAGCCTTCAAGGCGCCGCCAGTGCCTTCCAGCGGTCGCATCGTCCAGATATTCTGCAACTTCCGTCCGTCCATCACGGGCCTGGGAGGCGACTGGAAGTGGGTGTGACCTTGGATGGGGACTGAGGATCGAGACGGTGGCATGTCTGGACCCGGTTAATGACGAACTTCTAATTTAAATGCAAGCCGAAAGGATAGCGAACGGAGCATAGATATTCCTTAGCCTCTTTTTACCAATTTTGTTTCAAAGTTTTCAATATTTTTTGGTGTTTTGACTTTGTCTTACTTTCGAACGGTGTCTGGGGGCTTTGAATTCTGCTGTGAAAATGAAAATGAAAATCTTAGCATAAGAAGATACATAGATTCGAATGGCAATGCGATGTGGGGAGTTGGAAAGGCTGTTGGGACGTGGGGGGAGTGACTGAAAAGGGACAGAGTGCTGGGGTTTTTGGATGAGTTTAAATTATTTTACATTTTTAAATATATTTTTTATTATTTAGAGGAATAATATATTATTTATACTGACTGAAGAATGACTAAATGTTAGAATTAAAATTTAAAAATTTTAATAAAAATATTTTAAATTTTTAAATATTTTTTTTGTATTGTTTATAAGAATAATATATTATATATTATTTATACTTACTGAAAAGTAACAAAAATTTAAAATTTAAACTAAAATAAAATTTAATTCAATTATTTTACATTTTTTATAATTTTTTTCTTATATTTAAAAAAAAAAACTATAATTAAATTTTAAAATATTTTTAAATTAAAAATTTATTTCAATTTAATTATTTTACATATTTGGTTTTTTTTTTTAAATTTTTTTTTTAATCTGCATCTGCATTTTAAGGCTTTTTAAAATTTAATTTTTTTTAATTTTTGAAATTTGTTTTCCTCCTGACATGGCTAAATTGATTCGGCTGTTGATGCTGATCAAGAATATATATGATTTATAGGGTCGGAAATGACTGCCTTCACTTTTAAATACGTAAAAAAGCTTGAATTTAAAATATTTTAAATTTTGAATTGTACATAAATAACTCTCCCTCTCTCTTTCTCCCTCTTTCCTGCTCCCCTTCCCTTCCTCTTTCTGTCTTTGTCTCTCTGTTAAATCATCATTTCGATTATCCATCCTTAAGGGGACATGGACATTTATTTCTTGGCCATCATTAGAGACAGCTGAAAGCCAAGCAGGTGCCCCACCACCGCGATCAACGATCAACGATCGGTAGCCACGTGCTAAAGGACCAGGGACAAGTGACCCCTCCTGCTCCTTGCCCATATCAATGGGCTCCGAAATGGGCAATGAAGCGTGTGTGTTGGGAAAACACAAAAGTCAAACGGGAAAGAAGTTACAGGTAGTAACCTGCTGGGCCAAGATGAAAAGCAGCCAACGATGTCTGGAGACCGCAAAACAAAGACAACAGGGGAAGGAAGGAAAAATTATAAATGATTTCATTAAGGCGAGAAAGGGAAGAACGAGAACGGTAACCGGAGGGTCGTCGTAGGTCAGGAACCAAACCGAGTCGAGGCGATACGATGCACCTGCATTACCCTGCCTGCACCTTGGGCAGGTGGAGGTTCCCTCGTGTTTTTAGAGGGTTGGGAAAAATGATTTACACGCGGAGTCGGAGTCGGAGTCGGAGTCTCTCTCTTCCTGATGATGATGATCCGCTTCAGTGGAGGTTCAGAGGTTAGGGAACCCACAAAAAAAAAAAAAAAACTAAAAGCCAGAGAAAACCCTTGGCAAAGTTCAATACGGAAGGAGAGAGGGGGATCCCGCTCGTTTGGGCCACTTAACCGTAATTAGGGCTTTTCAATATTATTAATGATGATGATGGTCGCTGGTCTGTGGGAAATGCTTGTGGACAATGAATGCAAAAATACAAAAAAAAAAAAAAAGGAAAATAAAAATGCAAACACGCAAACCCAAAAGCGCAACAATTTTCGAATAGCAATTTCTGTGTCTGTGCTGCGTTTTTTGGTTTTTTTTTTTTTTTTTTGATGGCTCCTCCTCGCTCTATTTGAGTCTTGTTTTGTTTGCACTTTGGTGGTGGTTCCAGCCATCCATCCATCCATCCATCCATCCATACGTTTTTAGCGTTATCAGTGCAAAATAATCTTTCAATCAGCCCTATGGCTTTGGTGGTTGCTCCTCCTGGGGTTCCCCCTCTGTACGCCGCCGGAGCGTGACGCCAATTGTTGCAACTTGCAGTTGGCTGTGGCTGTGCCTGTGGCAGAGTTGCTGCATTTCCAAGGGCAAATGGTATGGGGTGGCACTTGAAGGGCTGCGCAATTACACTACCAGGAACCTATCGAAATATACACACACAGAGGTACAACACTAAACACACACTTACCTGTTGGTCGAGGGAAATAAAGGTCGGGAAATTCATGTAGGGAAAGCCACAGAAGGTCCTTGTTTTAATTGTAAATTTTAAGATTAGTAAGATATTTTTATATATTTTTTTAATATAAATATATTACACATAAATTATAATAATAATTAAAATTAAATAATTATCTTTCTTCCAAGTGGAAAAGCCACAGAACGTCGTTGATTTAATATTTTTTTAATAATATTAATAATACGATTAGTAAGATATTTCTTTTTCTTTGTTTTTATAAATATATAAAAATAAATTAAAATAATATTCTTGTTAAATAAATAGATTTCTTTCATGACAGAAAAATAGACAGTGTCCTTGTTTTAATTTCTTTTTAATTAAATTTTAAATTCTTTTTATTTCATTTCTTACATGTAAGTTTAGGTAGTTAATTTTATTTATATTTATTATAAATATATTAAAATGAAACAAAATAATCATAAATATTTTAAATTAATTTAGATTTAATATAGATTTTTAGGAAATTATTTCTACAATTATTCCTTTTGTTTTTTTGTCTAACTTAACTTAACTTATTGCTTGATATTTTTGATGTTTTATATTTTACGTTTATATTTTATATTTTTATATTTATATTTGATTTAATATTATATACTATTTTCACTTTATTTGTATTTTATTTCTATTATTATTACATAATTCCCTTTTAGTTCACAGACCTTCTTCTTCCGCACTTTTTAACCCACGAAAACCAAGTAAAATAAAAAATAAAAAAAAATACAAAATAAAAGAAAACCGACGAGAGCTGAGAGACGGAAAGCGAACGGCGGCGGCGACCGGGAATCATTTAAGCATTGCGGTGTGAAATTTCACACCGATTGCAATAAACATTCAACAATAAAAAGTACAACAAAATATACAACAACAAAAAGTAAAGGAGAGAAAGGCCTGAAAAGCGAGAAGAAACCCTTTGCAATGTGGAACAAAATCAATCAAACAGACGACGGGCCACGGGGCGACGGTCGAGGGACTGCGCATGCGCGCACGCCGGATGTGGATGTGTTGTTGGCAAACTGCTACCAGGCGGCGGCATGGGTTAAGCTGGACGGGGGTTAAGAGTACACACACTGGCTGCTGCTGCTGCTGGTGGCGTTAATGGTGTCACTAAGTACGCCGCAAACTGGCGGCCTTTCCATTCGCGCTCTGATCATCGAATGGAACCAATAAAAGTCGCCTTCCCATTGTCTTTATTTTGCGCGACTCGGTGTGCACTGTAAAAAATGTATTACAAAAGAAAAGAAATGAAACCAAACAAAACCTTAATTTCTGGATCATCGTCTATACTATTTCTTATATTTTTATATTTATCAAACTTTTTTAAAACGATTTTTAACTCTGACAGAAGCTGTTAAGCTGTTGTTAATCGAATGCGCTCGATATTAAATCGAAAATTGATTAATTGATGTTATATCGAAATTTTATTTAAAGCTAAATATTGCTTAGATTGAAAGTAAAGAAGGAAAGTAAGGAATGAATCTATATTTATCAAAATTATTATTAAACTTAGAGACTTATCGCTTATTTATCGATTTCTACAGTCTCTTATCGATACTCGTAACCAATTTATAAAACTATATCCCATATTATATTTTTCACCAAGTGCATACTTTGCCCATTTCATTCAATTTGCATTTTGTGGCCAGCTCATGGTTGAATGGTCTTGCGGGTGCTGCTTCTGCTGCTGCTGTCCCCCATCCCATTTCCACTTACATTTCCATTTCCACTTCCATTTCCACTACCCAGCTCTATATATGTACATATATGGGGGTGTGGATAGGGGTGGGG
The DNA here is from genome assembly GCF_030179895.1 of Drosophila kikkawai. NCBI lineage: Eukaryota > Metazoa > Arthropoda > Insecta > Diptera > Drosophilidae > Drosophila > Drosophila kikkawai. The sequence goes on from NC_091733.1 coordinate 22,849,936, forward strand.
GTTGGAGCGGTAGTAGAACAAAAGAGTCAACAATTCAATTGTCTGATTCGGTGTTGACTTTCTTGTTTTCCTGTTCCATCCGCAGTCCGTCAGTTCGTCAGTTGCGGTACATTGCATCTCACACATCGCACATTAGCGCTGCCAATGACAATGACGATTGCAATTCTAAAAAAAAAAAAAAACGATTCCGATGACGATAACAAAGGCAATGACTTTTGTGTAATATGGTCGAGCGACTTTTTTTTTGGGTGCTCATTATCCATCGAATGTTAAAAGTGGGAATTCAGTAATGGTATCAGGTAGTAGTTGGTAAAAAATATCTTTATATCGGCTCTAAATCGATATTAAATCGATAATGAATCGATTTTGTATCGATATTGCATCGATAATTAATGCTTTATTTGTTTTATCGTCATTCATAATATTTATTATTGGAATATTTTTCAATAAAATCTATAATATCGATATTTTAACCTTACAAGCGATATGAAAATACACAATAATTATTATTTCAACTTCTCCACCCCCATACATCATGCGTTTTATCTATATTTCCGCCAAACTCCCCCGATATATGTATATACCAGATATGTACTATATGCGGGCGCGATCGGGAACCGCAAACAAAAGCGATCCCAGGCGAGGACCGATGGTTAATTGCCCCTCCAAGAGCCAGTACTCTACTCCACTCTAGACTCTCTCTCCCGTCGTATAAATATTTTTTCCAATGAAACATTTTTATGTTAATTCGAAAAATTGTTTTACAACCAATTAACTTAGCCAATGCACCAAAAAGATCAACGGACAAGATCGCGCACTGCCACTGGGCAGGCAGAGTGGCTTCCCGAGGGTAATGCCATGTCCAAGGGGTCCAGGGGTCGGAACTGGAGAGTCGAGAGGGTGAGTGAGTGTCGATCGCATGCCGCTCGGAATTCCATTATCCATATTCTGACGGGGCTCTGCCCTCGCCCTGGCCGGCGGGCAGGCAGGTGCACTGGGAACCCTTGAGTGGTGGTGCTGGTGGTTGTGGTGGTGGTGGTGGTGGCAACCCTCCGTTGGATGTCCTGTTGCTGCGGGTCAGTGCTGCCTTGCTAAATCAATCAAGCGGGGTGAAGGAAAATTATAAAACGGAAAAAAAGAGATGTAAAAGAGCCAAAAATAGTACAAGAAAACGTTAACGGATTCAATACACTGGGTTTTTATGAAGTATAATAAATAATAAAATAAAGGTCTCGGTAGTTGTCACGACAGCATTCCACTCGCAGTCAAGCTGCAAGATAAACCGATTATCATAGCGGATTTCGATTATTTTCGATATATTTCGCCCTCCGTCTTAGGACTCTACAATTTCAATTAAAATGCCACTCGTGGCTATCCTTCTCACTCACTCACTCACACACACACACACCAAGCCAGTGGTGGTGACCTAGGCCACAGGTGAACGAGCCACAGGTGCGAACGGACACCGGGTAACCCGACCTGCGGTTGTGTCATGTAATTAGGAACTTCCCCTTTGGAGAAGGCCTATCGATGGATCGATGAAGTCATTCGGCAGCTGCTTCTGTTTTTATTTCTTTAGTTTTCATTTTGCATTTCCCTACCAATTTTCTTTTGGCTTTTGGCCCAGTCATGACGGGCCTAAGTGGCCACTCGTGATCCGCAGAAAGAGTGACTTTCCCAGGCCGTATATCCAACCATCCATCCATCCATCCAGATCCGGCGGAGATCTTCATCTTACGGGCCCAGTGGCTTCTGGTTATCTGGCCGCATTTATCAGCTGGCCTCCAGGAACTGGCCTCTACCACTATAGCATCCTGGCCAAGAGCTTGGTTCTTGGCCAATCCCAGCCAGCTTCCGCTAATCTTGGCCAGCGAATCGGCGTCACGTTGTCCAAGCTCTTCTAGGAGTCTCAGGCCAAACACTACTAGGAAAAATTGGGAAAAAATCGTTGACAAAAAATATTAAGGAGAGCGTTGAGGTTAAGATATTTATATAAAAAATTATTTAATGGAAAGTTTTTTTAATTTTTAATAATCAATTAAAAACACAAGAAGGTACCAGGTGAATTTATGTCCTGAAAAGAGGGTTTCTAAAGCTGTTCTTTGACGACTAAGGGCTTAACAAATTTTATTATTGAATATTTTAAACATTAGGTAACAAAGCCATACCTAAAAAAAATTATAAAATATATTAATGAATTTATAAAATATTTTAAACAATTTATGAAGTATAAAAGAAATTTCTCCGAGTAAAGTAACGCTAATGATATTTAAAGAGGTTACCTAATATAACCCTAGAAATTAATAAATTAATAAATTAAAATTAAATTTTTAAATTATTAATACCATTATTTAATTATTTTTATCCAAGTAAAAACAATAATATTAAAGAAAACCAAGGAATAGATCTTTTTTTCTTATTTTTCTTTCTGGTGACGTTAAAAACTAATAAATAAATATTAAATAATTTAAAAAATAATAAATAAATTAATAATACTAATTATTAATACTTTTCTTTAATGATTTTTATCCAAATAATATTTTTTTGTTAATTAAAAAAATATAACAATAAAGAAAACCAAAAAATAGATCTTATTATTTGGCTTTCGGGCATTGTTCAAGCCTCTTTGTGAACCCAAAAGTTGAGTGTACGACATCTGAGGGAACCTAATTGCTGTGGTGAATTATGATATAGAAGCCCTGTGGAATTATAAGGCAAAAATATGGCAAAACTATGGCCTACAACGACTACAAAACAGCGAACTGCGAACGCCGGACGGCTGGCGGCTGATCGCTGGCCAAAGATAATCCCCAGGTTATGGAGTATGGAGTATCTCCAGGTCTGATTCTCTCTCCTCTCTATCTCTATCTCCCTCTCTCTCTTTCTTTCTCTCCCTCTCTCTCTCTCTTTCTCTTTCTATATCTATCTTTTGAAGGCAGAAATCAGAGCTCGTTAAAAACGCTCAAGTTGAACCAATCAAAAGACGCGCCGTTGTCGACAACGATGCCGCCATCGTTGTGGGCCATAAAAATAATAAAGGAAAAAAATCAAAAAAACAAAAAAAAAAACAACAAACAAATAAACAAGAAGCAGACACAAGAAGATTTCGAGAGCTAAAAGTATATAATAATAAAAATGGGTAACGCATCGCACACGAAAAAAATATGAGATGATGATGAAAATGTGCGACTTTTTCGTGGGCAACATTAGATATTCATATCGAAAGTTCATTGTACCAAAAGAACAACCGGCGACAGCGGCATTAAAATATGATCTATGATCCATTGTTCTACAAAAGATTTTCAGTTCAGTTCGTTTTTTTTAGTTTCGCCAAAGAAATGCGGGAATTTCTACACAAAAAATAGAAAAAGGGCGAAAGGCAAACAGGAAATGGCTTTAAAAAGCCAACAAATGAAATTAACTTAATGGGTTCTATAGGAAAAACAATACTATAGAGACTATATATACCATATATATATGTGAAAATATATGGCCTAAGATGGCCTGGTTTGTCTGAAGATTTTCTCTAGGAACAGGGTTAAAGGGTTTTTATTTTAAATAATTTTACAATGGCTTCTTGGTTGATTATTGATGGATAAATTATAATAAATATAAAAAACAATAATTATATATTGTTTAGAAATTATTTGGTAATTTATTTTGATTTTATTTTCATACAATATCGAAGACCATTGATTTAAAGCCCTCAGAATTGTTTAAGCCTCTAATTAGATTGTCCAATTAGACAAGCTTTCCCAATTGAATTTGCTGATTTTTTTTTCCTAGTTATAGTTTTTTTTTTAATCTTTGATTTGACTAGAAAATATTTTATTTTTGTAATTTTATAATTTAAGTTGCCATACATTTGATTTCTTAAATAACGCCTCAGCTTGGCCTGGGATTCCCCCTATCGGTTTTAATATCAACTAAAATTCAGCCTAAGCTTTCCCCCAGTCGTAACCCTCGTGGTTCCGGCAGTCTTTCTGCAATTGTCTGCCATTATTATGTATGTGTAATGTGTGTGTGTGTGTGTTGTTTTGTGTGTTTGGAAAAACCTCTTTCCCAGCGTTCTTCCCACGAATACCAAGTCAAAATCCGCGGTCTACAGTCTTGATTTCCAATCCATCAGCATGACTTGCTCTGCTTTCCGGGACCAGAGTCTTAGGTTTTAAGTTTTTAGTTTCAAGTTTTTTAGTATCAAGTTTTTAGTTTCAAGTATTCAGTTTTAATGGGTTTTTATGGTGTATCTAGGGGGCTTCTTGGGGGCCCTAAGCGGGGGCCATTAAATCAAGCCACTCAACCACATCAACACCCGGGCGTGCAGCTTATTAAGTTGAATCATAATGGAATCTATACAGCTATAGCTTCCAGACGGGACTAAATATACACTAGGATTTTGGTTTGGTTTTTAATTAAGAATTATTTTTCCTTTTTTTAAAGATTTTTTTATGAGAGTGGTACTTATTTTGTACATTTTTTAAAGCATTTCTTGTTGTAGATTTAATTTTTATTTAATAAATTTTTACATTTTATTTTTAAATATATTTTTTATTTTTAAAAGTTTAGTTTTTCAGTGTCATATTTTATTTTTAAAGCATTTCTTGATATAAATTTAATATAAAGATATTAAAAACATATTTAAAAATATTTTTATATTTTAATAAATTATATTACATTTTAAACTATTTTTTTCACAACGTCATAAATTTTTTTATACATTTTTAAAGCATTTTTTTATATAGATTTAATTTTAAAAACAATTCATATAAAATATATTATTTCTACGAAAATTTTCACCGATTTTATTTTTTATTTTTTAATATATTATATATATATATTTTTTAACATTTACTGTACCTTTTTATATTTTTTTAAAGCCTTTTAAAAAAGACGGAAACCAATCCCCGCATTGTTTTATTTATTGAATACATAAATAATTCTGATAATATAAAACCCTTTTAAGAACTAGTTTTCCTTATTTTTAAAATATATAAACCAATTTCTAAATATTTTTTAAAATACTTTTTTTAGCCGTGTAATATCTCCCTCGCGGCCTTATCAATTATTTTCACAAAAGTCTCATCATCATCATCGTCATAGATTCCACTCCGATCCACTTGAGTCCCTGCGGATATATCCCATGCATATTTATGGGGAATATGGCAACTTTTGCCCATATATTTTACACGTTCATAATTTTTACATTGTTCTATCACGCGAATCGGTGGCTCCCCTGGATCCATAGGAAAACCCGGGGTTCGAACCGAGTTTCGAGCTCCCAGTTTCCATTTTTTTTGTTCTATTTTCTTTCTTTTTTTTCTTTATTTTTCCCTTGGCCAATGTAATGCATACTCCATTGCTTTCAGTCATTATATAGGGTGGGGAGGGATGGAGGGGGCCTTGGGCATAAATCAGAAGTTGCCACCTTACTTTCTTATAAACCGAATAGCCACCTTTCCTGTTCCTCGTCGCATGTGCAGCATTTTGAATTATTAGCATTGGACGATGGCGCTGTTTCTTGTTTGCTTCGGTTCTTTGATTGCCAACTTCTTCATAGCGCCATATATATATAAATATATATACTATATATGTATGTCTGCCTACAGTTGTGGCCATAAAAATAGCTTGGAAAGTCTTGGGTTTCTGTGGAATAATTTTTAAGAATTTTTAAAATATTTATTTGCTTTATTTTTTATTAGTTTATATATAAAAAAAAAGATTACAATTAAATAAAATACAATTATTTTTCTAGGAAACTATTTTCTTGAACTCTGCTGTTTTTTAAGTATTTTTTATTTATTTACTTGCTTAATTTTGTATATTAGTTTTCATAAAAGAAAAATATTGAAATTAAATAAATTACAATTATATATCTAAGGCACTATTTCCTTGAACCCTACTGTATCCACAATATACACGCCCATTTCCGAGTATATATAATCAGTGCGTCGACTATACATATATGTTTTTATATATATATATGGATTGGCGTTGTTTGGTTTGCTCGCATCGTGTAATGTGTGTGGTAAATAGCGGCAATTGGCACAACTCCTCACCTGAACAGGTGAGATTTTAGGGGGCCAGGGGGCGTGGCTGGGTGTGGGAGGGATTTGCCAGGGGGCATTGACTGATTGAGGAGAAGGGGTTTCACGACAGATTGTTTAACCATAAAAGGCAGAAAATAAATAAATAAATAAAATAAATAAAGTATCAATAATAAAATTATTTAGGGGATGTTATTATTTATTATCTTAAAATAATTTAATATTAATATTAATTGTACTAAGAAATTAAATTGAAATATTTATACACAATTTTTTTATAATTTTTAGGAAATTTAAAATTTAAGAAAATAATAAAATAGTATTAATAGTATTAATAATTCTAAAAAAAAACCCAAAAGGTATTTAAATTTAATTTTGTATCCATAATTTTATATAGTTTTTGGATAAATTAAAATTTTAAAAGTAAGCAAAAAATGTCATTAAATTCATTTCAAAATGCGTTTCTGTGTTAGTTTTCATAAGCTTAATAAATCTAAAAAATAGCCATAATAAAATAATAATGTATCTTAAAAAATGCCCATTTTAAATGCCATAAATACTTAATAAAAAACTTATTTAAACTATTTTTGAAAACAATTATATTTAAAAAAGAATCCCCTACCATTACTTGCCCTACAATTTTGAAACTCAGCTTGGTAACAGTGCGTTATATAAGTGTAACTACGCAATGCCAATTTCTCATGGCGAACTCAATGCAAATCGCCGCTGTGTTGCCCAACAACAACAGCAACAACACACACATAGAGACGGGACGGAAATGAGGAGCAGCTAGTCGTTAATTAAAACCACTAAATATTACCAACTAAACCGAACCGAATTAAGCCGAAGCCGAAGCTGAAGCCAAAGTCCGGGCCAAAAAATGGAAATTAAAAGCCAGACGGACGGCAAAAGTTCAGAAAAGCACAAAAGCCAGAGCCGTGACTCAGTTAACCATTGGATAAAAATTGAAAATGCGGGCCAAAAGCGTAATCAGCTCACTAGTAGTAGTAGTAGTATTTTTTCCAAACCGCCGAGTGATTTTTGCATAATAAAACACTTAATTTCCATGAGCATTTCCCAAAAAAACAAAAAAAAAAACTCTAAAAATACAGAAGCGAATAGAAACCCCAAAAACATCTTCGTATGTAATTTCAAATGGGAAATTTATGCAGCGAGTTTGTTGAAAATCATTAAACAAATCGCACTTTAATAGGCACTACCCAGCCGAGGCCTACGGAAATTTACGACCCGCAGACTCCCCCGAAAAGAAAACCCAAAAGAAAAGCCCAGAAAACCAGCCTGAACTGGGCTTGAACCTAACTCCACCGGGGGAGCATCCAAGCGGTGCGGAATTGAAGTGAAGTGAAGTGCAAAAGACAACACACACGGCAGCAGCAGCAGCAGCAGCAACAATAGTAACAACAATGACTCTCCAAATAAAAAATGGAAATAAAAATAAAAATAAAAAAAATAAAGGTATCAGCAGACGAAGCACCTGCGCCTGCGCAGCCGAAAGACGAAAGCGCAGTCGTGGGCGGTGCCCAAAGGGTGTAAAGGGGGGGAGGCCAAGCGACAGGGAATACACTTAAAGAAAATTAGAGATAATTTTTAAGGTAAATTAAATCAAAATAAATTATAAAATAATTATATAAATATTTTTTTAGATGAACTTTAGTTAATTTATAAAAGATTTAAGGCCTTTAAAAGTAAGCCAGGCGACAGGAAATGCACTACAAAAAAATTTTTTAATCACTTATAAACTTCAATTAAATATAAATATATTATTAAACATTTTATTTAAATTTATTAGATTTTATTTCTAGGAAATAATGTATATTTAAGGCCTGCAAAGGTAACTCAAAAGTGTTTTTTATATTTAAACTAAAATCTAAAAAACTATCAAAGAAATATAAAGTTTTTTTTATGTATTCAAGGATTTTTATAATATATTTTTGGCTTTTTAATATATTTATTTCCTATTTTTTAAGGACATTTAATAATTATTAAAATATATTAAATGAGCTATATTTTAATTTATGCAAAGAAAAAAATATTATACCAAAATAAAAAAGTTTTTAAATGTTTTTCATCATTTTTATTATACATATAGATTTTTTAATATATATATTACTATTTTTATTCAAAAATAAATTCATTAAAAATTTTAATAGACATTTTAAGAGTTACCTTACTTCATTTCTCCCCGTGCAACCTGTACTGCAAGGTGTTTCTCATGCGTTTTCGGCCTGCCTACTAACTAACCAACTGACTAACTGACTAACTATAAGTATATACATATAGCAACTAGTGAGAGCTACGCATCGCCGTCGCAAGAAGTCGGAGTCGTCGCCCATTACGTTTCAGTGCGCCAGCCAACCAAGCAGCAAACCCCAAAAAAAAACTAAAAAAAAAAAAACAACAATGGAGTAAAAAGATATATACTCCATATACATATATATATATATACAACAATAAAGAGGCAACTAAGGCCCGATATATATGCGATTTTTATGTGTGAACGTAGACAAGTTCGGTAGTTAAATAGATGCACAAACATACAACAAAAGGCAATGGTAACAACACTATGCCCCGTCAGTTAGACACCAACAACAACAATAATAACAACAACAAAGAGAGAGAAAAAAAAAAAACAACACAAGCCAAAGAAAAAACCCCAAAGTTAACCAACATTAACATTTAATCGAACCTCATGTTCAGTAGAGCATGTCTCCTGTTACATACGAGTTATCATCCGAGGGACGACGGGTGCACACAGCACACACACTATACACACGGTTACACACACACAGAGCTCACAGGGGGGGAGTTAAGTTAAGCGAGGGGCTAGCGATCGCACAAGGGGTTAACGGAGGGAACTCCACTGAAGCTCTGCCTAAAGACTTTTGCCACACTTGAGCTCCAGTTAAGGGCCTGTGCACTGAGAGAAAATGTTACTAATAAAATATATCAAAATAAGGGAGTAATTTTTGGTATTTCTGGTATTTGAAAATCTTAAAAAAGTTAAGAAAAAGTTTATTTATCTTTCAGTTTATTAAATATTAATAGTACAATTTTGATATTACTTACTTAGTTATCAGTTTCAAAGAATCTTCAAGTCTCAAATTGTTGCTAAAAAAATCATATAAATTTTGTATTTGTTATAACTTTTTCTTAAATATTTTTCTCAGTGCAATATTTGTAAATATATGTATCGGTTCTATGTACTTGTGGCCGCTGATGATCGCTCAACGTCGTCGTCGTCATCGTTAGCATTGTCGCTGTCGTCTTTTGTTTTCGCAGGCGGTCGCTGCTCTCTCTCTCTCTCTCCCTAGCCCAGTGTACACCTTCCACACTTCCATTCCCACTTCCATTTCCATTTCCATTCCCACTTCCCATACCACTTCCCTTACCATTTCCACCATTTTGCTGAGGTATTTTAATTTAATTTCGTTTGCATTTCATTTGTTTTGCAATTCGCGATCATCATCGAACCCCTGGCTCTTTCGGGGAGTGTGTAAAAAATCACATAAAACCTGCCCTCGATGGCGCCTCCCGGTTACAGTTGCGGCGGGGTCAACCATTATTCCAAAAGATCCGCCAGACGGATAGGCAAAGTAGCTTTGGGGGGATTTTCAAGCTTGAGAGATTGCCGCGATCTCAGATTGCGTTTGTTTTTTTGCGGAAGGAGCCCAACGCGGCGATCAGTGATCACAAAGATCAAAGATCACAATAAGTGCGTGGCTCAGACACGAGCTAATAAGGGTTTATAGGTATTCTTTACTTATATATTATATATATTTGTTTAATTTTATTAATTAAGAAATGAATTATAAGGGAAGATCAATGATCAGGCAAAGTTTTTAAAGCCTAATAGAATAGTAGAAAATCTCCCAAAACACTTGACTTATGCTTCAACTTGTCTGCTTTCTAATTTCAACAAAGATCTCTTCTCTCTTAATTTCTTTTCTTTATAAAAGTCAAAGTTTACCGGGTCATAACCCCCTTTATTATTAGCATTTTAAAAGAAAACCAAATTAGTAACTAAACTCGGTGAAAAATGAAATAAAATTAAAGAGTCCAACTAGCGGCAAAAACCAAGGCGATCTTTGAACTTCCCTCAAAGCGAAGACCAGTGGCAGTCATTATAAAGACCAAATGCTAAACGATCCACTAACACTTGACCAGGAGAAGACCCAGAAGATGCCCATATACCCTGTCCGAGAAGTGATCTCCCAGCTTCATATGAGAATTATAGAAATTATGACGATTTAAAGAGGAATCCCAAGGCGAAATCACGATGGGATCTCTGCGGTTTGGCTTCCGAAATGAGCTAGGGGTTCTGGACATGATTCCATGGGAGAGATGAAGGCTCCACCATGGCTCCACCATGGCTCCACCTTAACCCATTAAAGGCGAACGTGCCACAATTATGTGCGTTGGCAAATTGCTCAATTGCCCCAGACCACCGGCTGGCTGGACCACCGCAAAATGCGAGCACAAATATTTGCATTTCGCTTATACAATTTATTTGCCATTTTCAATCAAAAGTCGTGGCCAGAACTGCTGGAAATGTGGCTAAGAAAACGAAGTTGGTAACGAAACCGAAACTGAAAATTGATTACTTTTACAGCCTTTGCGGTTGGTGGGTTACAGTGCGGCTTAGTAGCATAAGGCTTAATATCTTTTATGGAATAAAGATTATAAATTAAATTAATTATTGAAATATTATTAAATTAAATGAAGATTTTAGCTGAAAAAATCTCAATTCTAGGTTTTATTAAAAAAAAATTTATTAATTACATTAATTTGATTAATTTTAATAATTTTTTTTAAATAATAAAATTTATAAAACTCATAAAATTAATAAAATTTATAAAATTTATAAAATTAATAAAGTTAATAAAAAGTTTAAAAAATTTATAAAATTAATAATATTAATAAAATTAAAAAAATTAATAAAATTAATAAAAATAAAAATGTAAAAATGTTAAAATTATTAATCACAAATGTTCACCCTTGATTAAATTTGTTTTTATAAATTGTATTAATTAATCTAAATTTCGAATAAATTTTATATAAATTGAATTTATTAACATGAAACGCACTGTAAATCATCGCTGGGGTGGGTCTGTTCGATCCGATCACGTTCGAATATTTTGATATTTTTCGTTTATGCATTTGTCGGGCCATAATTTATAGCGAAAATTTGATCAATTTAACTCACGGGTGGCCCTATGAGTACCCGTAATTTTTCCCCCCCATTTTCCTCTTTCCATCTAGAGATGGAATCTCCTCTCCGGCTCTCGATACGTTTTCACGCATCAACTGAAATTGAGCCCATGAAATGCAGGAAGCGCAACGTCTTCCAAAAACGATCTTTGTGTGTCGGCTTTTAACAAAATCTTTACGATATGTCATTAAAAAACACAAAAACACACAAAGGAAATATATATATATAGGGGATATGTATATATAGAGAGAGAGGGGGGAGGGGGTATATATATATATAGACGCACACACGGCGTTTATCGCTGTCGGCAAATCGGAAGTTTAATGGGTTAATGATGGGCACGGAGACGTAGATAGATCCAGAGACCAAAAAACGAGAGCAACAAATAAACATATAAAAAAAAAATAAGAGAGAAAAAATAGGAAAGAGAGAAGGAGGAGGGGTTGGGATTGGGATTGGGGTTGGGTGGGGGGAGGGTAGGAACAATCATAAAAAATTGCAGCCGACACCGACGACGACCGCGTTGCACCACCCGGTGGCAGCCGCTGGGACCACCTTGGTGGCCATCCACCAGCGGATACAGCAATCCATCAGATACATGCCATCCATGGGATACATCTAGCTCTCTAGATTTCTGGAGATTTAAGCGCCACGTTGATCGTTCTGATCTGAACTTATTATCGATAAATTATCGCAGCCGTAAAATTTTAACGATATTTGACTTGACCCCTGAAATGCTCTCATTAGGCCAGGCCAGCTTCTGGTCTTTTTTATTATGATTATTGTGAAAATATGATAATATTTTAATTAGTTCTTGGATGATTTATGGGTAATTAATTAGAGATGTCTTAGAGGTTGGAAATTTTTTAAAAGGATTTTATTTGAAATGATTTTTATTATTATTAGATAATAAAATTAATAGCTGATAAAGGGAAGTGAATTTATTAGTAAATTTTTATTTTAAATTGTTTAGGAACTTTATGAAATATTTTAAAAATATTGTGAAGCTCTTTTTTATATTAAAATTTAATAATTGGCTAAGTAAATTGGTTATTTATAAAAGAAAATTTAATTTATTAGCGAATTTTTATTTTAAATATATTAAAAACTTTATTAAATATTTTTAAAAAATTTTAAAAACTACAAATAAGCTAGTAAATTGATTTTTTATCAAAGGAAGAGAATTTATAACTTAATTTTTGATTTTAATATATTTAGAACTTTTTTTTTTTCATATTTTAAACAATTTTTTAAAGCATTTATGAGCTGACTTTTTGCATTTTCCAAATTTTTGCACTTTTTTAAATTTTAATTTTTTTTTTTTTAATAGTTTAGAGCTTTTTTAAAGCTCTTCCTATTCCTTAAGGAAATATGAAGTTAATAGTAATCAGCCAGCTGCTCTCCCCAAAATATTCACCAAAAACCCGCTATCAAAATCCCCTATCCAAAAACCTAGATAATCCAATTAAGTCACAGATCATAGCTTCGTTTTTTTTCTGCTCCGCCAACACTAATTGATCCTCATAATCAAATATCCAGCATCCGCAGGCATCCGATGTGATCAAGCGATCACTTAACAAGTGGCGACCAGCCTCCTCCTCCTCCTCCTGCTCCTCCTCCTAACGGAAATGAAAAACATTTTCAATTAAGTTAAATTTCCATCTCGCCTTCAATTGAATTGATGCATTCACACGCCCTTTTGCCACACGATCGAAGCGAAGGCGAAACAAAAAACAAATAAAGTTGAGATGCTGATGAGCTGCCGTTGATCATATTAAAAACACCAAGAGGAGTGGAAATGAGATGAGATGCGATGCGATGCGATGAGATGAGATGAGTTACTCCCTCCACAATAGTAGTCATATATCCATATGACAGAGTCCAGCAATTTATTGAAATGTCACTTTCAATTAAAGCCAACTGCTGAGCAAACATAATTCAGGCGTCGATCTTTTGCATTAATTGACGATATCAAACCGAAGTGTCTCCGGCGCATTGGCGCATTATCGCTTTTTGTAGAGGCACTGAGAGAAAAGTAGGGGAGTTTATTTGGGTTAATTAATTAATTAATTAATATTATTTTATAAATATATATTTAAAAATTTTAAATATATGTTTCTCCAATTATTTATTATTTTATTTATGTTTTATTAATTTTTTTAATTAGGCTTAAGACTTATCCCTATTTTGTACTTATATTTTAGTTAATATATTTTCCTTTTAAGCCTTATTTTCCACACAAAATGTATTTTATACATGTTTAAAAATAATATCATGTTATTTTCTTACACTTAAATATTTTTTTTATAACAAATTACCTCCTCAGTGCCTATGTGGCAGTTGCATTGACCTTATTTTTCTTACAAAAAATATTTAATAAATGTTTATAAATATTTTTATGTTGTTTTTCTATACTTAAGTATTTTTTAAATATTTATTTTATAACAAATTATCCCCTAATTGTCCCTTAGTGTTTCTGTGGTAGTTGCATTCGCCTTTTTTTTCACGCAAAATGTTTTTTAAGATATTTTTCTATACTTAAATACTTTTAAATATTTATAAAATATTTAAAAAATATTTTAAAAATATTTTTTTTTTATAATAAACTAACCCTCAATTTATCCTCAGTGCCTCTGTGGCAGCTGCATTGGTCCAAGCTTGACCCCAGCACAAAAAAGAGAGAGACAATGCCCGTCTTGGAACTCATTAAGCCCAGAAGACAGGGTCTTCTTCTCCGCTTCCCCTCTCTCCTCTAGTCCCTACCCTCTTCCCCTCCTATTTTCTGATATTGACTTATGGCATTTTTATTACCAGAAACCAACAGCAGCAGCAGAAGTTGGAGTTCCCCCGCCTCCTTTAAGCTGTGGTATTCCGGGAATTTTTCAGGCTTTGTATCGCTGCTGGTGTGGGCCGCAGGAGCCACCAAAAGGACATCATTATCATCATCAATAAAGCATAATTCCCGGCAAACAATTCTATTGAACAACGCACAGCCACGACATCGTCGTCGTCGTCGTTGTCGTTGGCCACCAAAAGTGCCATTATGAAGCCAAAACTGAGACTGAGAGACTGAGCTGGGCCTCTGGCTCGTGTTACAGCCAGAGTCCAAGTTCCAGGTTCCAAGTTCCAGGTTCTAGGTTCTAGGCTTTAGCTTCTATGATCAGCGATCGCCGGGCTGCATACACAATAGGGGTCACAATGAATGGCAATTTTTTTCAACTGTCAAAAATTTATAGTTCGAGGCTGCCGCGTGTCGCTGGCAGAGGCAGAAGTCAGAAAACAGGAGCGGTTTTGGATTTCGGAGGGGTGAAACAGCTTTTAAAATTTAATAATATTATTTTATTGTATTTTTAAGGGGTCTAAAATTTAATACTAATTTTTAAGTACCATTTTAAGACGTTTAAAATTTTATGAAATTATTTAAATACTTTTTAATGAGTTTAAATTGAAAAAATATTATTTAGTTGCTTTTTTTAAGTCTTAAAAAATTTAATAAAATTTAATAATATTTTTTAATTGCTTTTTTAAAGTGTTACAAATTTTATTATATTAATTAAATAGTTTTTTTAATTGGTTTAAATTTTAAAATATTATTTGATTGCCTTTTAAATGGGTTTTAAATTCAAGAATATTATTTAAATAGCATTTTTAAGTGATTTAAAACTTAATAATATTATTTAAATATTATTTTAAAGCGTTCAAAATTAAATAATATTATTTAATTGCATTTTCAAGGAATTAAAACCCCTTAATTATTATTTTTCAAAGTCCAGAATCTTGAAATATAGGTTACATATATATTTTTTAAGTTTAGTACCCTAAAATATAGCTTAAATAAAATAAAACTTAATATAACTTTACAAAAAATGTATTTTTAAAGTATTTTCAAGAAGAAATACAAAGAAAATCCATAAATTCAAGAAGATCCGCCACCTTTTTGATCTTTAAGTGGCCATCGGTAGTCCCAGGCCCACCTACTGAGGGCGTTTCTCGCCCAGAACCAGCTTGGAATTTTCCCCCAAGCCTGAATCTGAGCTCCTGGACCCACTCCCACCTCCCCAGTGGCAATAGACAAATAGACAGGAGAAGCGGGTGCGCTGGTCGATTTATAAAGGTGGCTTATTATTGCAATTTAGCCACTGGTTTTGATTTTTGCCCAGCAAAAGGAACAACAAACGGCCCAGCAAGGGGTCGCCCAGGGACGAGAGACACCAGAGACAAATGTCATTTGGCAGCCTTCGAGCGACTATATAGGCTGTCATGATCATTATCGCAATATATATTCGGCCTACCGAGAAACGGCAACGGCAACGGCACGCACTGTAATCCCAGCTCATCTCCAGATCGCCGTGGTTGGTCCAAAGAGATCCCAAACCGTCGCTCTATGGATGAATTGTTCGGAGGCGAAAGTGAGTTATGCCCGCGACGCGTGCACTGGGCCAATGTCCTGCTGTGTGTGTGTCTGTGTGTGTGTATGACGGGGTTCAGGTGGGTTCGATCCGATCGGGATCCTCCTCCGCCCTACCCCCTACCCCCTCTCTCTCTCTCTCTCTCATTTGTAATTTATACTTACCAGCCAAGCAGTCAATAAATGTCATGTTTGTGTTGTTGATTGTCCACACTATGGGCCTTGGAGTCGGAGTAAGCCAGAAAACCAGACTCGAAGACCCCGTCGGGAAGGAGGCGTTGCTCCAGTATTCGAAATCGCAGGCATTCCTCTTGGACCTGGCGGCTCTCCAGAGCTCACCAGCTCTGTGGCTCTGCGATTTGCATACGCAAGATCAATTGCAGGTGATTTGTTTAGCTGTCGAAATCGTCGTCTTATCGTAACTCATTACGAGATTTATTTTGTTCAACAAATGCAGAAGGTGTGATTTGTCTTTGTACCGATCACAGTCGCGGTCGCCGATCTTGGCATTTATTTTTTATTGAGTGAATCATGCATCAGCAAAGGCAGTTCCGTTGCACAGTGAGAAAAGAGGGGGTTACATTTTGTGATTAAAAGTAAATTTAATTGAAGGAAATTTTAGGTTATTTAAAGGGGAATTTTTAGGGAAATTATATTATTTTTAAGTAGGAATTTAGGGAATTTATTGTTTGCTAAAAATGCAACTACATTTTGGATAAACAGGAAATTAAATTAAAGGGGAAATTCTAGGTTATTTAAAGGGGAATTTAAATGAAAGTTATATTAATCCTTAAGTAAGAATTTAAGAAATTTATTAGTTAATAAAAATTAAACTACATTTTGGATCAAAGGGCAATTTAATGAAAGGGGAAATTCCACCTTTTTATAAAAAGGAATTTAGGAAGGAAGGAACTTAGGAAGTTAATTTTATATTATTTATCTATTTAATGTTCTATATATTTATTGGGAAATTTTAGAACAAAGGATTTATTTCTTAATTACGATTATGATTAAATTTATATAATTTAAGATTTTAGGATTTATTGAAAGTAGGAAATTTCTGAAGAAAATTTCACTAGAATTCCCAACTGGTTCTGCTTAGAAACAGTAACATTTTCGATTTAAATACACATATATCATAATTATAATTTAAATTAAATTCTATAAGAAATTATTTTATTTATTATTAAAGAATGAAATTTACTAACAAATACATTTTTATAATTATTATACATAATTTTAAAGTTTTCTTTTAACATTTTTGAACAGTGCCTATCTCTTTGTGGCTCTGGGCTTTCGGCTGGTGTCGGCTGAATGGACTTTTAGGCAATGGTTCAATAAATTCTCCTCGCTCCCAACGCACTTGGCAGCATCATTAACCGTCCGCGGACACAAACACGGACACGGACACGGACAGGGACAGGAACTGGGATCAGAGTGAGAGAGAGAGAGAGAGCAAGAGAGAGAGGGAAGCAGGTATTGGGAGCAGGAGAAGTGTACAGTGGACCGTGGCCGCCCACAAAGGCACGATGAGCAGCTTCTAAATGCGACCGCAGCCAGAGTTGGTCCACAAGCGAAGCGATAATGTGATTTATGCCGTCCATTAATCTGGTAATTCATTTAAGCCCAGGAAACTGAGCCGCTATCCTATGGAAGTATTCCAGCATCCAGTGCCAGTGCCAGTTCCAATCCCAGTCCAAAGAGCAGTCGTCGTCGCACATATTTTATGGCATTGTGCATATGAATCTTGGCCGGTTGCTGCCGCCTGGCATTGCATCGCATCGATTGCACTTCGACTGCTGTTCATCTTGCCACAGGTGGGGGCAGGAGGCAGCGGTGCAGGTGCAACAGGTGGGCAAGGGGGGTGGTATGTTCATGCTGGCCCCTTGCTGTCTCTCCCAGCGGAGGGCCAAAGCTCTCTGGCAGCGATCGCTTGTCGCTTGTATTAATAAAACATTAATTACACACTTGATACTCGCTCAAGTCGCTGGTTTCGGTGTTGCAGCGGCACTGAGAGAAATGAATGGGATAGAAAATAAAAGAGCGGGGGAAAGGGAGCTTAAAATGGGGTAAATATAAAATAAAATAGACTTTATGCTTAAAAGAATGCGCTAAAAATTGAAAAAGAAATAAAATCTTGTAGGTAAAATTAATTATTATTAGGGATTTCTTAAATTTTATTATTTAATAAGGTTTAATTTGATTTGATTTTAATATATTATTATTTTTACCAAATTATAATTTATTATTTGTTTAATAAATTATATGTTTATAATTTAAGGTATAATTTGATTATTTTAATATTTATTTACTTGAGAATTTAATAGTATATTTATTTTTTGATATTAAATATTTTATTTTATTTTATTTTTCCAATACATTTAGGCTTTTATTTGACCTATTTATTAATATTTATATATTGATAAATATCTTTATAGATTATAACCCTATTTTCTTGCTGTGTACCCTGCTTGAATGCTCTTCTGCCTGGTTGCCTTTCTGCTCGGATGCTGCGTCTATGAGGTGTCGTTGTAGGTGTTGCCTGGGCTTGGCTGGTGGTCCACACGTTAGAGGACGCGCCTGCTGATGCCGATGATGATGCGCAAAATTGATGGGCAACCAGCCACCGAATGCTGTCGCTTGTTTAGGAACAGGAAAAACAGGGGGTTCAAGGGTTCATAGAGAGGCCCAGGACTAAGGTCCTTGGGATCAACAAAAGCGTTTAAGAATCAAGAATGTATAGGAAAGATTATTTATTAGGTTTTTTTGGGAAAGTGTACTTAAAGGTATGTAATTTAAATGAATTTGTGGGTTTAGAAAATATTAAAAAAAATATTATGAGAGATTTAATAAAAAGTTATGTTGATTTTAAAATGTTCTAAAAATATAAAATATACATATTGTTTACTTTTAAGAATTTATTTTAATTTTTTTTAAGTATCCAAAAATAATTTAAAGTTTCTTGATAATATATACCAATAAGTTAAGCAAATAATTGTATTTATTTTGATAGTCAAAAGTCATTTTAAATTATTAGTATTAAAAAATGTACAAAATAATATATTTATAATAGTAAATATTTATTAATATATTAAATAAATATATAAAATAATATATACAATAATCCCCTTTTATTTCACTTACAATTTCCATCCATTAAACCATTCAATTCACTTTACCTGGCACTGTGCCACGTCCAAAGCTGCTCAGGAATCCCCACGAAATTGATGGGCACGTCGTCATGCTAATTGTACGTGTGATTATTTTGACAGGAGAGCAACTTCCGATGCCTGCGGAGGAGATGCAATCATGCGTCCAAAATGTCAAATTAAACAGCTCGGAACTGATTTCAGGCAACAGTTCCTCCATCCTCCATCCTCGAACCCCTATACCCCATTTCCCATTTCCCATTCCCAAAAGTCGCATGAGAGCGAACACCCACTTAACTAATCGCATGATTAATGATGTCAAGCTGACACTTGAGGCGAACTCCGGGCACATCCACATCCCCAATCCTCATTCCCATTCCCATTCCAAGCCAAGATCTCTCCAGTAGGTGCATGTCGGCCTGCCAATCGCAACGGCGACGCTTGAATGACAGGTGCTGACAGGTGATAGATTATTGCTGGCTGGCGTGCTGCCGCCGCTGTTCCTGGTCCTCGCGTGATTTATCCCGAAAAAGAAATCCAAGGCGGAGGCAGGAGGCTCGAAATTGTATGTGTGTTTCCCGATTATGCAGGGTACACGGCGATAAAATTTGGGAGGGTGAAAAGTGGGAAAGAATATGATGATCAATGGAATTGTATAAAATATAAATATTAAATATATTAAAAATGGTATATTTACATTTTATAAATTAATTAAGATGTAAAATAAAATTAATTAAGACGTCAAATAATTAATAATATTTAAAATATTAATTAAGAGGAATTAAAAAATAAATTAAGATGTAAAATTAAATTAATTAAGACAATAAATAATTAATAATTTAAAAACAATTAATAAGGATTAATTAGAAAATTAATTATGATGTTAATTTATATTAATTAAGACGTAAAACAAAAATTTATTTACGAAATAAAAGTATTTTACTCTTACGTGTTAATTATTTTATAAAATGCCAATTCATCATGTTTTATAATATTTATTTTTTATAATTAATAATTTACTCTATTATGGCTTTTATTTAAAATCTAAAATCATATAGGAATCATGGTTATTATAATAACATTTTTGTTATATATATATTTTAAGCTTTAATTTATAATTAAAAATAAATAAATTTAAAATAATAAATATATTGATTCCTGCATATAATGTCCCTTATTTTCTCTCAGTGTATTGACAGGCATCGCAGCATAAATGCCTAAAAGCAGGGAAGCAGAAAAGCAGAAAATCAGAGGAGCAGAAAGCTGGGAAGCAGCCAAGCATCATCCGGCAGGGGTAATTGATCTGTTCAATCCACGGCGATCGGCCACGCCGGACTGGGACTCCCCATCAGGTTATTGGTGGGCTGAAAATCCGGGTGTAATGT
This sequence comes from Drosophila kikkawai, assembly GCF_030179895.1. Classification (NCBI taxonomy): domain Eukaryota; kingdom Metazoa; phylum Arthropoda; class Insecta; order Diptera; family Drosophilidae; genus Drosophila; species Drosophila kikkawai. The sequence continues at coordinate 22,870,152 of NC_091733.1, forward strand.
GTGTGTGTGTGTGTGTGTGTGTGTGCGTACTCCCCCCGTGAGCATTATTAATGATGGCATCGGTTGCCCTATTAGCCGATAACTCAATTCATTTCGGCTAATTGAATGTCGGGAAACAGGACGAAAGGATTACTCGAGGCAGGCTTCCGTTTCGGTTGACAAGGAGGAAGGGGGAACCACCACTGAAACTGATTGAAAAGGGCAAAGGTCATTGATTGACTTGTCCTTTTATTTTGGGGGTCTTTTAATGAGTGAAACATGGAATGTTTTACAAAGAAAATATTAAATAAATTATGAGGCCTGATAATACTAAGCAATTAATTTAAATATATTATTTCGGCTTATTAAAATTTAGAAAAAAATATATATTAAAAATTTCAAAGGAATATAAAATATATATAAACAATTTTCCTTTTCCTGCCATAATTCCAATCCGTTAAGAGGCATTCTCCAATCCGATCTCTGATCCCACGTAGCGACCGCAGGCGCTGACAATTGATTTGTCATCACAATTGGACGTGGCCCAGGCCTCGATCTGGCCCGAATCTCGTCCAGAGATTTGCCATAGTCGAATCAATCGGAGATCCCCCTCCACCCGTCCACTGGCCAGGCAAATCAAATTGCGCGGCCAAAGCAAATAAGAGCGTTCCGCCGATCGTGTCACGTACGTGGAATTGGGTTGAGGGGACCGAGAGACGACTGGTCTGGTCTGGTCTGGTCCACCGACGAGATGTCGAAGCCAAAAAAGCTTACCTAGAACGAATCCCCTCAGCGTCAACGTTAATTTTTATTGTGATTTCCTAGAACCGAACCAAAAAGAAGTCCGCCAGACAGAAGAGTCTTTGGGTTCGGTTCGGTTTCGGCCTGGTAAATCACGAAAAAGTGTCGGCGGACACGCGCCTCTAAAATCGAATCGAAATGCAAATTATGCAACGCCGCCAAATGAGGTGGAGGAGAGGTGCTCTGCAGTTAATTTTTAACGACGCCAGATTTGTGCATTCAGGCGCTGCAAATTGTTTATTGTCGGGGGAATGGGGATTCCCCCAGTGCCCTGCCAGAGCGACGACATCCATCAGCAAATCGAATTCGATGTGGTCAGTCCTTGTCCCAGTCGTCGTTGTCTTTTATCTTTTCCTCACTTTTTTCCTAGCAGTTTCCTAATATTTTCCGTTGCCTTTTCCTCACTCCTCCCCCTTCAACCGATCAACATTCGATTTGGAAATTGACAAAGTTTTTGGCTTGCGGGAAAAATGTTAAGGAAGTAGTATTTGCAAGTAAAGTTTTTTACCCAAGGTGAGCTACTCTTTCAAAGTGAGATCGGTTAAGAACCCCTTGTGGCAGCCACTCCTTAGGAGACCTCCGCCTCCTGCTCCATTGGAGTGGTAGATGAAGGAGGAGATGGAGAAGGAACCCTAACCAGCTCGTTTCTGGCGGCTGTTTAACCATGCAAATCACGGACGAGCTCGTGTTGAGGAACGCGCGTCAGCATCATAAAAATGTCACTCCAAAGTGGCCCAGGGATGTAGGGAAAGCCAGCCGATCACATATCGTTCTTAAGTCTCGTTTAAAATGAATCGAAAAAGGTTATCGAAGAGCGTAAAATAATGAAATTAAAGAGATATATGAATTAAAAATAAATTTAAATTTATTTAAAATTTAGAAGGTAAGTTTATATAATTTATATTTTCAGAAAACTAAAGAAATCGTTCGTAAATCGTGTTAAAAATGAATAGAAAAATGGTATCGAAAAGCGATAAATAATTAAATTAAGATGGATTTGTTATCGAAAGCTTGAATATTGAACAACATGTTATCGATATCATTTAATTTTGGTTCTCAAATTAAACTAATAGTAAAAAATTAAATAAAAATATTAAGGATATCCTAAATATCTTAGTTAAATCTATGTATTTTTATTTAATTGTTTACCACTAGCATAATTAAAAAAAATTGTTTATGCTTAATTTTATGGTAAAAAATGTAATACAAATATTTAAAATATTCAAAATATTTTTAATTTAATTTGTTACCATTAGTGGTACCAAATCTCTTCATTTTTGTGGGCTCTCTTCACCTATTTTGTCCACTGTGCCCAGATCGCAGCGAAGAAGCCGCAGAAGCAGGCAAAAGAATGAACGATTTGTGTGTTTTAGATTGAAATCAAAATAAAGCTCAAAGCCAAAGCCGCCAACAGCGATTTCATGCACTACCTTTTCACATATATATATTCTATATATGTGTGTATGTTTATATGTGATTTGTCAAAACTGTTACGATCGCCAAATTGCAGATAAGTCCCCTCAGTCCTTCTTCACAGATCCCAATTTAAGGCGGCAGGCCGTCTTTTATAATTATATTTTGTGCTTTTATTGTTGTTTTTTTGTTGTTTCACTCTGTTCTCTCGGTGTCATAAACTTATTGAATATCTTGATATCGTCGTGGTTGAGGTTTCCCCTCTCTCCCTTTTTCCCCCATATTTGCCTGGTTCGTGTTAATATGAATTAACTCTGCGCCGGCTAATTGGCAGCGGCCCTAAAAAAGCTGACTGCTGCGGCACCAAAGGGGCTCTGGAGACACTGAAAAATATGTATTATTGGTTAATGTACATGTGTATGTGCTTTAAGTGGCTGTCTGTTTTACATATATACATATATATGGCCTACGTGACCCTAGAAATGCTCCAATCCAGGTGCTCTCACCCACACTCACCTACTCTCACTCTCATTGTCCCTTACCCTCACCCTCTCCCTCTCCCTAAGCATCACTCACTCCATTACCCTCTCCCTCTCCCTTAGCATCTCTCACTACCTCACCCTCTCGCTCTCCCTTAGCATAGCTCACTAGCTAACCCTCTCCCTCTTCCTTATCACTACCCAATCCTCTCCTCTCCCACTAACTCTCACTCTCCCTTGACCCATGAACTTCCAGCCTGATAGAGCTTTCCAATGCGCTCTTCTTAACCTATGATCAAATTACCCGCAGTTAGTACCGATTAAAACGCCGAACCGATCAATACACCACCCGCACGTCGCGCAAAAAACCGAAAGTATGAAAGTATCTAGTTAAATTTCAAGTGCATCTTTCTCAAACATACAATATATAACGTGTACAATCGCGTTTCTCTCAGTGTTTTCTTTCGTTTTCAGTGCCTTTCTCCCACTTGCTTGACTCGTGTGTCAATAATGTCAAACGGAATGTCAACAGGCTGGATGGATGGCTATGGCCACGCGTCAATAGCAGTTCATATGGGACCCCCTCCCCCTTTCCCTGTCCATGACCATGGCCCGCCCACTTTTCCGACAAACGATCCGATACGAACACGGGCCTCGGGTTCGGCACTCATTAACATAACAAGTAAAGTCAACAATGGAAATTGTTGTCTAAACAAGACAACGTTTCAATAAACGAAGCCGGCCTCCCTTTCCCCTCTCTCTCTGATAATTTTTTTTCTGTGTATGTGTATATGTTGCATGTGCATTTTTGTTGGATTTTCGTGGGGCCCTGCAAGGCTGCAGAAATTTATTGAGGCTGCGGTAAATATTCGGGGCTCGTTCAAAAGAAATCAAACAAGTAATTTGTTTATTTGGCGGCGGCCATAAAATGAGTAAGCGGGCAGGAGAAAGCAACAATCAAAAGGGGAAGAAACTCTTAAAAAAAATTGGAAAAAAAATAATAAATATATAAATAAAGTGCAACCATAACAAAAGTGAGTGAAAATGAAGAAACAGAAATATTTGCAAGCTGTGCGAGAAATTAAAAGACTGCAGAAACGAACTTTGCGAGGTAAGTTTTTCTATTACACTATATATTTTAATATTTAAGAGCTCTGGGTTGAATTTAAATATTTTTAAAATATTTATGTAGATTATTGAAGAGTTCTGGTTTGATTTAAAATATTTTTTAAATATTTATAAATATTTTTTTCGATTTCCGATTGATTCAAAGGTAATTACCCAACTAATTGCTTGTTCACGATCACTTTATTTTTATTTTTTCTCTTTGTGATACTTTTTGTATCACGAAGTAACTCAAAAATTATCTTAAGACCAAGAAAACGATTCGTTATTTGGGGGAGAACCCAATGCTGAAAGATATTTATCTTCGATCTGCTGACTGGATCACGTCTCGGGTGCACTAAGGAGCCAAAGTTCATGGAATACATGGTAATACATATATGTGCTGAAGATGGATGGCGATAGGCCATGTCCGATGCTGACAAATCGCCTGTAATAAGTCAAAATGTGTTGCCACTATTTTAGTTTCCAATTTTCCTTTTTGAGCCATTTTCCTGTCCGTTGCTTATTGATGGCCCGGCCTGCCCAGCCTGCCTGCCTGCCTGACTAGCTTCTCCTGCGAGCGGCACTTTCACTTTTCTTCTTTCTAATGAGCATCCTTTACCTGTGCCTGGTCTGCACTGGGAGAAAATGTTAGCCATAGACTGAGTAGAGATATATTCTTCATTTTTAAGCTAATTTTGGGGTATTTTAAAGTATACATAAAAGGAAAACTGCAAAGATCTCAGAAAGAATTTATAAATAAATATTTGAGATATAAGTAAACATTCAAAATAATTAAGAAATTATTTTATAATACTTTTGTATTTTATATATTATATTTATTAAATGGTTTAATATTAGTTTTATATATATTTTTTTATATAAAAATGTAGTAAAAGTAAAGTAACCCCTTATATTTTTTTAGTGCCTATCTTTAGACTAGATTTTTCCTAACAAATTAGTTAGAAATTGCTGGCAAATCGATTTGATATCGATGGACTAGCCTCTCTAGTGTTTTCTTTGTTTATTTCTTTTTTTTTTTTTTTTGAGTTACGGTTTCGGAAATCGATCTGGGATCTGTGATGTGGCTACCTAACCCCCAGCCATCTATATATCCCTGGGTATTCCCATGCCCCTGTCCAATTCTGTGGTCGCTCATTCCCCCTCTTGTTTATCCCGACGCTCTGGTGGGTCCCCTCTTCTTTTCTTATTTTTCTTTGATTTTGTTTTGGTTTTTTGGTGCCTCAAATTTTGATTTATCTGGTGGATGCCTGCCTCTGCTGTGTGTCCTCCTATATTTAGACCCTGCTCGGTGTTCACACCTTCTGGCCAACAGCTACTAACTGGCCAACTGGCGGGCAAACAGACAGCGACAAATTCGTTACAAGTTGCTAGGGAGGAGGTGGAGGAGGAGCAGGAGAAGGTGAAGGCTAGAATGCTGGCCATTGTTCAACAAGAAAAGGCAATAATTGTAGCTGCACCTAGCAAAAGAAGAAAGAATGATTAATAATTATGGTTAAGCTAGGGAATAACATAAATTTAGGGTTTTTAAATAAGAAATATTTAAAAATATTTTATAAATATTAAATAAGATAATATTATATTATAAGTATATATTTTTTAGATCTGGCTTAATACTTGTTCTAATTTTTTTAAATTAATTCCTATAACAACCCAGTTTCCCAGGATCTTTTATAGAAATCCGACGTTTAATAAAACCTATTTAATAGATATTTTAAGATCTTAAGCCCCTTTCGACCAAAAGAGTGTCCTTCGATTTCGTGGTGCTTTCCCTTGCTTGATCCTTGGGGTGTTGCCCAATTCCCAACCCAATTCCCGTATCCTTTACGCTCCATATGCCACGTGCAGGCGCACAAAAGTCGTTTTAAAATTGAAGAAAAGAAAGCAAGTCAAATTCCTGGTATAAAATTCATTGACAAATTTTATGCAACATAAATTTTGCGTGCAGGATTTGCCCAAAAAAATAGGAAAATGGAAAAGGAAAGGCAGGACCAAGGACCGAGGGTTGAGGGCTGAGGAAAACTCAATCACATACAAGTGGACTGCCCTGTGTGTTGGTGTGTGTGTGTGTGTCTGGTTGCGTATCATTTCAATTTTAAAACCAAACGAGCGTCGACCCCGTGACCCTTCCACCACCCACAGAAAGAAAGGAAAAGAAAAAACCACAAGTACCAGAAATTTTGGAAAATATTTTCAAAAACGAATTTCGGTATACACTTTTTAGGGATGGGGTTTTACAAATTTAATTTGATATGTCTTTAGTTTCTCGGTAAATATTTTAATATAAAATTTAATTAAAAAATATTTTAAACTGCTTTTATATTAAAAAAAAACTTTAAAATATAATTGTAATTATTTATCTATAAAATAAATCCCAGTAATTTATTTTTTCTTTATTATTAAACATTTAACAACAGCCTTAAAAAAATATATACAAAATATATGAAAATAGTTTTGTTACTTTTCATGCCCGAAAATTTAATAAATATTTATTAAAAATTATGAATTTGTAAATTCCCCAAGTAACTATTTTTTAAATATTTAAAAACTTCAAACAAGTATTTATCAAATCTCCCTGAAAAAACCAACAACCTTTCGGGTAGGAAGAGTGCCACGAAACCCGCCCCCGTGTAACTGTTTCAAGGAGCTAAAGGAGGCACACGGCACACTCACAAACACAGGATTGAAGGACGACAAAACGGGACACTCGCCGGGTTGTCCGTTTTTTGGTTTTTCGGTCGTTTGTCGGTTTTTATGGCTTTTTGATTTGCCATTTCTGGTAGCAAATGATCAAAAATTGAATGAAATTGTTATTTTCAAGTGGAACATGTCCCTTTTTTCGAAGATTGAGGGCTTCGACATGGCCGCTTTGTTGCGGGTTGTTAGCCCTAATAAGAGTCCTGCTCACTCCCCTCTTTTTATACCCTTAAACATATATATATATGTTTATATATATATATATTCCGAGGGAGTCTGCCTAGCTGGCATTTAAATCTTCATTTCCATATCCATAGTCGTTTCATTTGAAAATTGAAAAATTTCCAAGCGATAAAATTTTATCCAAGACTCGCCCGAATTGTCACATGTGAGAGGGAGGATGTTGTGGGTGGCCAGGTGCCGTCGCCACCGCCGTCCTGACAATGACAATGCTGCGCTCTCTCTCTCCTTTGGACCGAAAACAATTAAAATATTTGCTTAAATTACATTTTGGTGCCTGGGGAAAGGGGTTAAGAGGGATTCCCGGGGAGAGCATTCATTATTACACCCACAGTCGCAGTCGTATTCGTTGTCTGTCCCAAGAATTCGCCCCACAATATTAATTATGAATTTATGATCCAATATTTATTAGCAATAAAGCCCAGCAGGCGCGCTCAAGAAAATCCCAGATAAAGAAAATCAACCCCTCACCGGATGTGTGTGTGCGTGTGTGTGCGGAGTCCAGCACTGCTTAACCCACTGAGGCGTCGCTAATGAACTTTTGTCATCACATGGCCAACATGTGGGTTAACTCGCCTCAGTGGCCAAAGTGCTCGTCGCTGGCCCTTGAAACTAATGAAAATCAATTGGAAGTTTCTGGCTGCAAGTGGGGGTCCCCTTTAAGTTGATATTTGCTAAAAAATAATACATAAATTACCCACATAATTTAAATAATTTAATAAGAGATCAAGGGAAAATTAAATATAGATCTTTGAGTAATTTTCTTTTGAAGTAAACTAGATTTAGTTAGGCTTTTAAGACTGTTAAACCATTTAAATTTAGCTTAAACCCAAAATTTTTGTGGTTATTAATATTTAATAATAGTAATAATAATTGTAATAATAATTATTAATATTTAAAAAATGAGTAAATCAAATTTTAAACCAGAAAAACCTGTTTAGTTTATTCAAATATTTTTAAAACTTTAAACTTTTTATTTTTAAGGGTAAGAAAATATTAATCAAAGCATACTCTTAATTTTAAAATAACATTAATTGTAAAAATAACAATTATTAATATTAAAAAAAGGGTTTAATTAATAAAAAACCGTTTAGATTATTCAAATAATTTTTAAAAATTTCAAACGATTATTTTTAATTTAAAATAATAATATTTGTAATAGTAATATTCGTGTATATTTTAAAAATCAAGAATTCAAATTTGTAATTAGAAAAGAATTTAAATAATTTTAAAAATTTCAAACTATTATTTTTTAAATTAAATTTAATTTTCAGTGTAATTTAATTCATATTTAGAATTATTTAGAAAAGAAGTCAAATAATTTTAAAATTTTCAAAGAAATAATTTTTAAGGGTCAGAAAAGGTCAATCAGAGCAATTAAAAAATTGCCTCGCAAGTGAATGATTTTTTTTTTCTACTTTTATACCCTTTTGGCATTCCGTCAGTTGGTCAGTTTGTACATCAGTCATTCGGTTTGGCTTTGGGCCGGTCTTGTTTGGCCATGTTTTATGTGTTTCGTTTCCATTGAAAACCCCAAAGAGCCGAAAATAAAAAAAAATACAACCAAACCACGCCGAGCAGCCACAGAAATTATTTGTTAACGGCGGCTGTGACAATTTTTTCAGCTTCTTTTTTTTTATTTCCGTGGAAGTTGCTGCTCGGCGGCCACTAAAAACCAAAACACAAGCCGGTGAACAAAAATTAATTGGAAATTTTTATGTCTCAAACATGTTGTAGCGGCAAGTTCGAGGTTAATTGTTTGATTTTCTAACAAAAAAAAATATATAAATAATTTTTAAGGCCAATCTCGGGAGAGCTACCTGGAGAGCACAGGAAATGTTTGAATTGTTTTATTTTTTTTTTGTTTTTCTGTTTCGGTTTCAGTTGTTATACATTTTTCTCTGTTGCTCGCGTTTCCGGAGAGTGTAAACATTAAATGGGAAAAATTTATGGTAAAAAAAAACTAAATAAAATGTTAAAAAAAAGAAAAGAAAAGCAAAAAGGTTTTGGCCTTATTCTTAAGGGAATTTTGTATAAAATAAGCAAAGGGTAACTTGAACTTGAATTTGGCAACTAAAACAAAATTATAATTTTCTATTAAAATTAAGGCAAGGTAGCTTGACTTTTACTTTATTTAATTTAGTAGTTAATTTCTTGTAATGTTAGTTAATTTTACAAGTCAAAAGCTTTTTCTTTTTAAGCCGTCTGACAACCCTTCCTACTCGATAATAAGCCACTGCATATCGATATTACTTAGATTGCAGCTTTGGCAAACGATTGCCAATCGATAAACCTCGGAAACCTCAGCTTTCAGTCCCCCCCAGTCAATCGAAGGCTTAAATCAAATAGAACGAAGGCGGCTTTGGCAACGACAAGTGTCCCAGTTTCAATCGCCAGTGAAGTGTATACAAATTTTAATTAAACTCCAAGAAAATAAACAACAGTGGCATTCGAATGGTGAGTGTTGAAATTCGATACCCAATAGAAGCACAGATTCCACGGAAGTCTGTTGCCCAGGCAATAGAATGTTCAAGTATTTCGCAAAATATATATATCACTAAATATTAGAGTATGAAAGGCGCCAGCTACCAGATCTAGCCACGTGCTTTGTTCAGGGGCATGGGTTGGGGTAGAGAACAGGTCAGGGGGGAACACAGGAACGACGAGATGGCGTCTACGATTTCCTGTCCCCATAAAAACCATAAAAAAAAACAAAAAACAGGCGACGAATACTCGATAGTTGAACAGGCGCTGATCAAACAATTCTAGCTACTTAGCATAATGCCAAAAAGGACCTACTCTAGGTAATCAAAGGTATATTGATTCGAAATGATTCAAATAAGCGGGGAAAAATATAATAAAGCTTGCGAATTTATAACTACATATTTTTAAAATGTTTATTATTGATTTATTTGGTTTTTTTATTTAATAATTTATTTATTCATTTATATATTCATTTATCTATTCATTTATATATTCATTTATTAATTCATTTACCTATTCATTTATTTCTTCATTTATCTATTTATTTATTTATTAATTTTTTTAAATTATTTATTTTCATTTGATTGCAGCTCAACCGAGGCATCTGTTCTTTGTGATCAAGAACCCACTGGGAAGTGAAGAAACCTCCTTGGATTTTTGGGTAAGTGAAGTCACCTTAAAACCTGGTGCGTAGCGCATTAGCCTCTCTTCTTTTTTGTGAATGACTCCCGAGAGTTGGGTCTCTGTTGTTTCGGTTTCGGATTGTTTATTTAACTCGCTGCTCTTCCGGCTGCTGCTGCTGCTGCTGCTGGCCACTGGCTCCTCTTTATGGTTATGGAGGAGAGCTGCAGCTCCAGCTTCAGCTCCATCGAGGAGCCACAGTAGCAATGAATTTGCATGTAGTACATGAAAACCGTGATCTCCAATTTGTTGTTTGCTTTGCCGGAGGATCGGTAGGATCGCAGATCGGTGGTGTTGGGGTTGCAGCTGGGGTTGGGGCTGGGGTTGGGGGTCTGGCATGGCGTTGCCTCGAATTGGTTACAGGGCCGTACTTGGCCAAAAATAAAAAATAAAAATAAACTGAAGTTTTGTAACATTATTTTAAGGTGCCGGCTTTAGCGACTGCATTTGCTGAGTTGCTTTCAAGCTTGCCTGCTTTTCTGCTTACGCTCTTCCCTGGTTTCCCTGCTTTTCTGCCTTGGAAATTCTTCTGCTTTTTGCACCGCAAACAATTTTTTTTATTTTTTAATTTTTTTAATTTTCTGTAATTTTATTTTTATTATTTTCTGATTTTTCTTTATTTTTTTAATATTTTCTGTAATTTTTTTTTTTATTATTTTTTGTAATTTTATTTTTTAATATTTTCTGTTTTATTTTTTTTTATTTTCTGTAAATTTTATATTACTATTTTCTCTACTTTTAGGCTAATTTTTTTTTGTATTTCCTTCTTTTATATTACCTAAATTACCTACAAATTTAGCTCAGTGTTTTTTGGGGCTGACTCCTTGCTAGTTGTCAAGCTTGCCAAGGCAAATTTGCGATCAAGCGACAACAACAGTGACAACAAGAGCCGGTGACGGGACGCCCGAAGACCCGATGTCCCGCTGTCTTAACCCCCTTCCCTCCCCTAAGCCTATATGCTCTTAACACCCTGCAGCCTGGAGCCTGAAGCCTGCAGCTTAACCCCCCACTTGCATATGCAAGGAGTGTGATCTGTGAGGCAGGCTTCTTGGGTTTCAGTTTCAGCGCTGTACATCACGTTGCCTTGTTCGACTCGAGGCAACCTCCCCCCTCCTGTACCCCCCTTGAGGAGCCAAAAAAAAACCCCCTATAGGCCTGAACTTTATTGACCATATTGATTGCTGCTGTATTGATCGCTTGTCGCTGATAACCCCTGGGTTCTGACTAGGTTTATGCCAGTCTAAAAGAATTTAAATATTCAAATAAGGCTTTTTTTCTTTAATACAATTATTTTTCCAGCATAAATAATACATATATAAAGTGGGAAACTTGAGCATCTTTTTCAAGTGATTTTCTTGACGCATAAACATGTATATATGGGACCCTGTCTAGGTGCTGGGCTACCGACGACGACGACAACCTGGCTTAAAGCCAGCGGGCGGTGTCGAGAGTCTTGGGAACTTTGGGGACTTTGGGCTGGAATCTCCATCTTCACCGGCACGTTTGCATATTCATAATTTCCAGTTTTCGGTGCCAGGATTTATCAATTGCACATCTCAGTCATGAAAAGGCATAAACATTTCAAAATCCTGGGCGCGGGTCAATAATTTGACATGAACGAAACAATATGCAGACACGTTCGGGTTTTGTGGGGGGGAAATAAAATTAAAAATAAAGAAAAAACACAACAAAATAAATAAAGAAGAGAGAAAAGTAGGTGCTAAAACTTGAATATATACAAATTTTTCTGTGTAGCCCATTGATGATGTGTGAATAATTGAAAGCGGCAGCAGGTTGTATGTAGTTTCTTTCTTTTACTAGTTATATATTTATATATATCTCTTTTTTTTTTTTTTTTTGGTTATAATACTTTCTGTAGGAGCTTTCAACTTTCAAGCCTAGTGGCTGAGTTGTCTGCCAACAACAGGCTAGCAAACACTTTATAAAAGACCCCTCAAGATCACCGCTGGCAGGGACTACTGCCCCCAGGCTTTGACTATCACCCAGGAAGAGGAACAGGCCCTTGTATAAAACACTGCAAAAAAAAAATCTCTTAAAATTAGAAACTAAATAACTTTACCCAGCAGACACAGAGACCGAAATTAGTGCGGATGGATCCGAATAATGTCCGCTAAAAATATTAAATACGGACAAAGAATCGGACGAATAGCGGACGAGTATCGCGAATTCTCAGGGTTATACCCCAAAATGATGTAGTAAAAGGTTAAGATTAACTTTATTATCGTTTATGAGCCTAAATCTTACGTTTTGTCCGCTTGAAACCCACAAAAATATCGTTTTAAATATCATAAACAAACGTTTTTATCTGCTGGGTAGTCACAGCAACATTAAGATTATTTTTCTCTGTGTGCCTTGAATTGTTCTGCGGTGTTAAAGAGCCAAAGAAAGAGATACGTGGACTGAGGGAAGACGCCCACACAGACACAGTGTTTTCTTTCTTTTCTTTTTTTTTCTTTGAGTGTGCACACACACACACGCCCACTGTAAAAATCTGGCAAAATCAGAAATCCGCCAAAATGCCTTTCAGGGCTTTCTCCGGGCTCTAAACATTTTTTTCTTTTCATTTTTTTTTTGCTGTAATTAATTTATTGCTGAAATTGTCGCCCGGACTTTGCTATGTGTCAAAACTATTTTTAATTGGTGTCGCTAGTCGCAAGTCGCATGTCTCCAGTTAGTCGATCTCTTTTTGCTGATTCTCGAGAAGATCGTAAACCAGGCAGAGAGATCAAAGCGCTAAGAATTCACTTTCTATTTTCTGCAATTTAATTGATATTTCGCGGCGTTGTGTCTGTCGCCTGCGGCCCACGGCTGGCCACGTGACTAATGTCCTGCTCAATAGACACTAAAGATGCATTACCCACTGGAGGGGGTAAAGGCACTGAAAGAAATATCTTAGCTACAAGTACATATATACTAACAAAATATAGGGTATATATTTATATATTTTGGTATTGACGTTTAAGAAAGGTTTTTGATATTCAATATTCTGAAAATGCTTTGAAATATGTAAGTGCAATTGCAATATGGATATAATTTTTTTTTGCAAATTTTGAAAAAATGTGTTATTTTTTTTAATACATTTAATTAGGAATTTAATGGCCAATCGGAATATAAATGTTTTTCTTTTGCAATCACTCTTTTTGTCCATTAAATTCCCTACAAAGGAACCCGAAAATTCGATTTTTTAGGAACTTTTAATAGAGATTTATCGGAAAAAATTGTATTTAAAAAAACCTTTCAAAGGGGCCTGAATATTGAAACTTTTTTTTTAGAATTTTTTAATATAAATTTATAATGTAAAATGTATAAAATAAATAAATATATTTGCATTTTAATGGCTTAAAATGTATTATAATCGATATAATCTTATATGCTTTCCAATTTGTTTGGAATTTCTCTCAGTGTATAATGGCAAAGCGAAGCAAACTGAGACGAGACTCGTCGCCTTGCGAGTTCACAATTGCATTTTAATGCAAATTTGGTGTCAACGCAATATCGACCATGACAGACGCAGTTCTTCGCTTCTCCAGTCTTCCAGTCTTCCAGTCTTCCAGACTCCCGGCCCTGTCTCTTTCTCCACGCTCACGCACTTCTCGCAGCCCCACTCTCTCTCTCTCTGTCTCTCTGTCGCGTCTTGGCTCTCCCTCGCTTACCTTTGGGGCACACAGCTGCTGTCAAAATAATAGCAGCTGATTTTTTAAATATTTTATATTTATTGTTTATAATTTTGCAAATTTTTTAAAATTTAAATTTAAGCAACTAATAAATTATCCATGATATAAGCATACTTTTTTACAGAGCTTTTAATTTGTATTTATTTTTTTTATGTAAATATCACTTGATTTTAAAACTAGCTTTGAATGTGCGTTTTATAATTAAAAAAAAATATTTTTAAACGTTTTTAAAGTTTATGTGAAGCTATAAATATACAAGCAATTTGTATTAGCTTTCTAAAATAAGTTGTTTTGTTAATATTAGCTAAAAACTTAATGTAAATTTGTTAAGCCTAAACTAAGATTTATTTTAAATGGAATTGCCTTAAAACTGATCTCTTAAGCACTATAAAAACATGAAACTTTAACAAAAATGTAATATTTTAATGAATAAAAAATAATATAAAATCATTACTATTCCCTTGACCGCGACTATACTTGTGCGTTGCAGTGTGCAAGTGGCGGCTGCTGGGTGTTAAAGTGACTGATTAAGTTTGTGTAGCCGTTGTTGTTGGCTGCCTTTTGACGCTAAACGAATTATACGCTTACGTAGGTGGCAGACACTCGCAGAAATCGGGGGGCAAAACCAAGGGGGGGTTAGGTACTCGAACACACGACAAATGAATTGAGACGCGCGCCGCAAAAAGTTATAAATATTGTCCCCCTGACCGAAGGCAGGGATCCGAAAGTAAAGTACAAAACTACGGCGAGATCCTTGTGTGGGCGAAAAAAATCTTTAAAAAAAAAGAAGATATATACATATATATAAATCCAGCAGGAGCAGCAAAATCAGGGGGCAGTAATGGGCTAAATATTGGAGGAGGAGGAGAGGGGAACAGGAAATTGGCTGAAGGGTATTATGATTTACAGCCAAGAGCCAGAGACTGAAGCTGAAAAAGGGGAAATGTACCTGGGATCTTAATTTTACTTAAATTTTATTGTAATTTCTTTAAATTATAATTTAAATTTATATATAATATTCTACTTGAATTTTATATATTTATATATTTATTATGTATTAAATTCCCAATCAAGTCTTTTTTATACTTTCCCTTCAATAGGCCTCACCTCTTTCTTCTCCATTTCCCATTTTCCCGAAAAAAAAACTATGACATCTAATAATAATAAAGTCGTAAATATATATATAAAGATATATCCCTAGCCCTCGTAAATGTTTCCCACGGATTTACGAGTCTCAAGCAGAGAGTTTTATGGCGCCGCGGCTACTGTCTGAGGATCAATGATACCTCTTTCTCCCCTCCCCCCACTCCTCTGGCACTTCTGTCTGGAGGTATCAATATACTCAGTAGTCCCCGAACTGGGTGTACTTGCTGCAATTGAAACCTTGCCTCAACAAACAGAGATCGGTTTTATGGCGATCGTAAAGCCAATGCTTAGAGATCGGTTTCGGGATCGAGTTACCTGCCAGCTCATTGATTTTTATCGGTAGTATCGGTGAAAGTTTTATGGCCAGTTACGCTCGTAACTGCTTATCCTGGGCGCTACCTATAAAATCCTATCCTGGATGGTATCTGTAATCTGGCCAAGGTCAAGAGCTACTGGAAGTCGTTCGGTATGGTACTTATAGAAGGAGTTACTTGTTTTTTATGATGATATTTTTATTATTTTCTAGTTTTTTTTATTATAATTTTTATATTATTTTATAGTTTATTTTTTATTATATTTATATTTTATTTTATTGAATGATTTATATATTTTTATGGGTTTCTTTTGCGTTAGGTAACCTTTTTTATAGATATTTTTCAAAGAGTTTAGGGAGCGATTATGTTTCTTAAAAATATTTTATATTTATAATATATTATTGTTACCTTTGTATTAAAATTTTTAAATTATTAATTAAATTTTTATATATTTTCTATACCTTATGTGAGTTGATTAATTCTCTTAAACTTATTTTTCTGGAATTTTAGTAACCGTTCCTTCTCCCAATAATATTTCAATCCTATAATATTTTCATTTTATATTTTTATCCTTAGCTAAAACCTTTTCTCCAGAATTTTACCTTCCCAAACCCGCCCATGTCATTGGCCCTATTGTTATTGGCACAGGAAGGCGGCTTTCAATATCTTGGCCATATTAGCTTGGACCAGTCATTTCCGATGGCTCCCTCGCCTTTTTTTTATTGCTTCCTGTCGCGCTTTTCCCAGCTTCCTGCGATTTGGTTTGTGATTTTCCCCCTCCAGCCCAGCATTTCCTTTGCCTTTTCCTTTTCGATTTTATTCAGCTTTATTTTTTTTTGTTGCTCTCCCCTTTCGTCTTGAATCGCATTTCAAAAGGCAACTTAATCGAGCAAAATAAACCGTTTTCATATGCTCGAATTGAGGCAAACACGTCGCATTACACAGAGGCGGAGGCCTGTTGTCATTCGGTTCGGTTTTTGGTTTGGTTTTGGTTCTTTGGGGAATTTCCAAACCTCCAAACCTCTGCCCTGGAATCGCTCGTTTTTTGCATGGATTTTCTTGTTCACTTCACGCGCAAAATCCTCAGGTTCTCCTTATTTTTTTTTTGCAGGCTTTTGTCAAAGGATTATCACTTCCTTTCAAAGGGATATATGTATATATATTCCGAGAGAAAGAGAGAGAGAGAGAGAGAGAGTGCGGATTCGCTGGTGCTAATGAGCTGTACCCGTAACTGACTCTCTTTGGCACTTGCAGAAAATAATAAGGGTAAATATTTAAATAAAATATATATTACAAATAAAATATTTAAAGTTCTTATTTTATCTTTAGGAATGTATAAAAGAATATATCTGGTAAAGAAAAAAAATATACATAAAACTAGGACAAGTTTGGGAGGTATTTTTTTATTTTTATTTTTTTATTCAAAAAATTTAAAGAAAATTTTAATTTTCGTTCTGGCTTAGGTATTTTATAGTTGGGATTTCAACTTTAAATTTTTAATAAATTTTAATTATTCATAAATATTATAAATATCATAAAATTTAAAACAAACACAAGAAATCGTGTAAGGTATTGTTAAAGAGAGTTTATACAGACCCTTTTTCATAAATTATTTAAAAAATGAAAGACATATTGCGGGACAGCCTCTTTTTAAAATATAAATATAAATTATAAATATTCTTAAAAATCTGCCGCACCCCCAAAATTTCTCTTAGTGCTGGTTTTCTCAGTACATGAGGCCAAGATGCTTTTTGGATTGACAGTGTGCAATATGCGTTGATTTTTTATGGCCTTCAATTCGCCGTGCCGAACTCCTCCGTCGGAGTCTTCCTCGGAGTCGGAGTCGGCGGAGTCGGTGCTCTGCCGATCTCAAAATGCAGATAATAATTATTTCAATATGTGTGACTGACTTGCTCGAATGACTGACGGGACTGAGGGACGGACTGGGATCGGGGCAGGGCAATGCCAATGCCATCATGATCTTCATTATCATTATGCGAGTGGATCAAAACGGCGACGCCGCCAAACAACATTTCAGTTTCAGTTCAGTCTCGAATGCTTATTTATTTATTTATTTATTTTGTGTTTTCTGTTTTTACTTGTGTTTTCTTCTTTTTTTTTTATTTTGCGAACTTTAAAGGGTATGGCGAATTTGAGAAGAGGCTTGTCAATGGAAGAAAGTGAGAAGTTGAGAAGTTCATGAAAGTGTTTTTAAAAAAATTGAATAAGCTTCAAATGGTTTCTAGGGAAATTGAAGAACAAACAGCAGATATTTTTTTACATTTTTATTTAAACATTTTTTAGACATTTTTCAGTAAAAGTTACAAATTTATACTTTTTTAAAAGCTTTGTTTTAATATAATTGAATATTTAATTAATTTTAATAAATTATAAACTAATTTAATTTAATATTTAAAAAATAATAATAAATTTAATATTTATATAAGAAAAATATTTAAATATTTGCCTATAAAAAAATTACGATGATATACTTTTAAAATATTTCTTAGATATTTTTAGTTCAAACTACAAATTTATAATTTTATAAAGGTTTTTTCAATATAATTTAATATTTAAATATATGAATTTCATGGGAAAAATATAAATATTTGCATATAAAATATTTAAATAATATAAAACTAAACAAATTATATAAAAATAATTATCAAAGAATTTTATTCACTCTGTTATAGTGTATTTCCCACATCGATCTCACTTGAGTTTTCTCTCCGTATCTTTTTTTTTGTTTTTGCTTTTCACTTAATCACTTGCTTCAGCTGTTTTTGTATTCCTTAAGTTGAAAATTGAATTTCTAAGAATTACAAAACAGCGGCAAGAGCAGCCCCCACAAAGTGCCGTTGGCATGTCAGTCCCCCGCCCCTCCAAGTCCGGGAAAACAAGGGACGCACTTGCCATATATATTCCCATTTGATCTGGATACTTTATCCCCATATCTGGCTTCGTTTCATTGCATTGCATTAATTTTGCCAATTAAAAAGTAAATAGAGCCTGCATCCTTTTTCGCCTGCGACTTTTTCGGGGGGCGCGCAAAACTTTTCAATACAATTTAATTCAATCTGCACACACACATATGGTGAGGCGGAGGGGGGGCGGATGGGCCTCAGGGCATGTGCCACGCCCCAGCCGCCCCCACGAATAAATTCTGGAATTATTGCCCCAAGTGCCTTGGCTCAATTCAATCAGTTTTTCCGGGGAAGCCGTATCATCTCTCAGTAGATGAAGAGATGGGTTATAGGTAGAAGGGATATAGGTGGAAGAGATATAGGTAGAAAGGATATAGAGAAATGATTATGAAGAGTTGGAGTAGGAGGCAAACCATGGTAACCGCAATAAACCAAAGGGCAGGCCACAGGTGCCCTTTCCACCTGATACAGGCAATCATTTTGGGTTTTATTTCAAAAGGGATGCTTCCGATTATAGGCTATAAAAAGTAGACTAGTATTTAGTTAAATATATGTTATATATCTATAAAATAAAATAATATTTATTAAGAATATTTATAATTTTATTTAAACTTTAATTAGGTCTTTCATTGCCTTACTTTTTCAACCAAAGACAAGTTCACTGAGTTCATTCTTTTCTATTCTTTTTATATTTTATTTTATTTTTCTTATTTTTACTTTAATTTTTTTTTGAGGGGGCGTTGGGTTCTTAGTCTCCCCACATTACTGTGGGGCATCCCAAAAAAAGGGGGGCAATCTTCTGGGGCATCCAGTCGCAACCGTTTTGTGGCGCAATTGTCTCAACCGTCGACGCGTCGCCTGCGTATCGCATATCGCACCTGATGGGCTGGTCCGAGGCAGGGCTAAAACAGCCAAGAGCCAAGAGCTAAGAGCCAACAGCCAAGAGCCAAACCAGCCAAGACCGCCCCACCCTTGGCCCCATCTCCATCTCCAAGTGGCAGCGGCAGCGGCAGCCAGCCATTCGTATAATTGTCGATGCGTTAAGGTAATTGTACACCGAGCCAACAGCTCTGGCGGCGGCTTGGTGGCTTGGCGGCTCAGGCGGACCTGGCCAAAAGCAGAGCGGAGCAAGGCCGAACCAAAGGCGGCACTGAGATAAATTTTTTTAAATTTAATTATATATTTTGTATGTAATGAAAATAATAAAAAGTATAAATATATATAATAATAATTTTTGGTTAAGCAATTTTTAAAAATAAAACTCCTTTTCCTCCATTTTCTACATTTAAATTTCTGTCCAAGCTTAGCTTTCAATAATTCCTTTCAGTGCACATGTGTATCTGTATCTGTTGGCTTAGTGTATCTGTATCTGTAACTAAAGCGGGAGGAGGGCCCTGTGTATCTCTCGGATAGATAGATAGCTTGCCTTCTGTTCAATGCCATCGTCGTCGATTCACTCAGTCGTTGCCAAGTTTGCGTTTGTCGTCGTTTGCCATATTGATGGCACGCTCCGCCGCCTGTCGCCTGTCTCTAGTCGCTAGTCGCCCGGCTTTTCCTCGACTTTCCTCCATTTCCCAAGCCAAAAAAACGCCACCCACCCCGCCCCCACAGTGTCTGGCCTGGAGAAGGCATTTAAAATTTTAGTTTCTGCTGACAACTAGCATTTAGCATTTAGCCAGAGAGACAGACATCGGTCTTAGTTTGGTTTTCGGTGTTTGGTTTTGGTCTGATTTGCTAGATTTGATTTCAGGAAATCCATCTCCAGCCACCTGCCTGAATGCACTCTCCTCGCATATACATATGTATGTATCTTGGTTTTGGATTCCGATTTTGCCTCGGCTTTAGCCTTTTGTCTCCGCCATTGTCTCTGTGTGGGGCCGCCTTTTGTTGCAATTGAAAAATTATAGCAATTAAATGCAATCCCCGAGACGAGTCTGATTTGACCAAGGTCCAGATTGGCTTCGGCTTGGATTCACCTGCCGACTCTGCCTCCTCCTCCTGTTGTTGTTGTTGTTGTTGTTGCTGCTGCGGTTATTGCGAAAACTCACAGGTTTTTCCTCTCTCTAAATTTCCGTCACTCGATAGGTTTTCAAGTGGCTTTCCAGTTGGTTTCCCTGGGAGCTGAAAACTTCTGATTAATTTGTGATTGTCAACGGAGAAGTTTAGACAGATTTTTTTTTAAATTATTTTTTTGTTTAATATTCAAATATTTTAAATATTTTTCAAGTAAAGTTTTAAGTCAGAAACCCCTTTAAGATACTTTTCAAACCAAGTTCTTAGCCTGAAACCCTTTTCCATATTTTTCAAGTTAAGTTCTTATGCAAAAGATATGTTTTAAAGCCAAGTTCCTTCACTATTAACCTTTTAAGATACTTCTTTTCATTCGCCATAAACCCAAATTCCCTGAACATTTTCGATCAGCTTGTTTCGGGAATTATTCAGAGGGCCTGTTCCAGGAGTTACCGACACACATATATCGCACATATCACATATATCACGCTATATCCGAGAGAGCCTTCGTTTTGTATCATTTTTATATGCAGTCATCAACAGCTCATATATATTTTTATTGCCCCGGCGCGAACAGCGATATGCATCTGAGGCCTCTCTGGAAACAAGAAAAAGATGCGATGCGATCCCGAGACCAAACCCAATCCCAATCCCAATCCCAATCCCAAACCGAACAGAATGATGATGATGATGATGACTATTTCTGCGTACAGATTTCCAATAAAAATTTTGTTTGAGCCCGGCTCTCTCTCCGTATTTCATCTGGATGTGAGCGAGATTTACACGCAGATACAGATACGGAATAACAGCAGCAGCAGCAGCAGCACCAGATACAACAACAGCTACAACAACATCCCAGCTCTCGACTTAGTCACTCTTTCGGGGTGTAAAGATTTATTTCTTTATTTTGGCAGCCAGTCTCTGGCTGGTCTCTGTTTTATTACCAGGAAATTTGTATTTAATACGTTTTTTCCGCGTTCTTTTTCTTATTTTTTTTTTCGGGTGCGACAATGTGGCCTTTCGAGAGTCGAGTTTAACCCACTAACCGGTGGTTCTTCGTCGACTAACCGCCGGTTATCTCAGCCCCCAATCGCAACACGAGTCTAGTTTAGGGGAAAGGGGAAAGGGTAAGGGAAAGGGCAAGGGGAAAGGGTAATGGTAATGGGTGTGATCTAGTTTGGCCAAGTTGGTAGCCGATTTTCAATGGAAGCCACACACAATCAATCGCTTCGCAGAAGTCAGCCTATATAGTCTCGATTTCTGGGTATTTTTTGGGCCAGAAGGTTTTTGGGGGGAATTATGAAATTAGATAAATAAAAAAAATATATAAAGCGAGAAAGGTCTAAAAAAAAAAATTACAATTTTTTAGACAAAGTTAAAGTAGGATGTCCCAGAAAATTAACTATCGATAAGCCTTAAGTTGTCCCAAAAAATAATGGGGAAACTACACAATAACTCTAAAGAGTTACTCTATAGGAACCCAACAGACATTCATTTATGATATTAAAAACGATACGGGCTTCAAGCGGACAAAACGTTCAATTTCGGCTCATAAACGATAATAAAGTTAATACCTTGTCTTGGGTTTTGTGCTATAATTTTCGGAAACCGAATAGGATTTCGATTGCGGACCTCTTACGACATCATTAGCGGCTATAATCCTCAGAATTCGCGTTACTCGTCCGCTATTTGTCCGTTTGTGCGTCCGTTTTTGAGCAATTAGCGAAACTAATACGGAAAGTCCCATAATTTATCCGTATTAAATATTTTTAGCAGACATTTTTCGAAACCATCCGCACTAAGTTTCGCTCTTTGCCTGCTGGGAAGTTCGCAAGATATAGGATAGACAACTTCTCGGACTATTAGAGAGTTTCTCAGGTTGTATACAAGTTTTCCAAAGATATATTCATATAAATATAAATACAAAAATTAATAAAAATTCACAGTTAATTAGTAAACGACCCCCATACCGGTAGATTTCACGCAATTAAAATAAAGACCAGCAGTTGGAATTAGGGTAAAATGAAATTGTAACAGGCGGCGGCAGGCCCATCGATCAGTTGATATTAATAAAATACTCAATAAATGCGCTCACAAAAACGTGTGCAGGCAATCGATCAATCAGCATTTGACAGGCACGCCAAATCGAGTCCGAAACTGGGATTGGGTTTGGGATTGGGATTGGGTCTGGGGGGCTCCGAGTTGGCTGACAGCCAGTCTGCTACCAATCTGCGAGCAGAGAGACTTCAAAACAATTACACAGCAACATTTCCCAGAGCGGCGGCACTCGAGTATCTCCAGCCACCGGTCTGAGTCTGAGTTGGAGTTGGAGTTCGAGTCTTGAGTCTTGAGTCTGCGAATCTGTATTCAAATACGACTCGCAGCTTGGTGCTGTTGATTCAAGCGATTAATCGATAACAAATAAAAACATTTCGACAACTACTTCCAGTGAACGCAAAACAGCAGTGCCAACTGCAGAACAAAACAGAGAAGAGGTCCCAGCACCAGCTCCATTTGGGTACACTGGGAGAAACTAGGGGTTAAGAAGTGTTAAATATAAAGGAAGAAATAAAAAGGTATTTAAAAGCATATAAAATTGATTAAATAATAATTATCAAATGAAAATAAATAAATATTGACTATATTTTCTACTTAAAATTAATTAATTTAGTTTTTTTTCCAACTTAAATTAAATAATTTTTAGTAGAAAATAAAGATTATTTAATAAATGTATAAAAATGTAAATTGAAGTTTCCGGATTATAAAATTTTTAATATAGTTTCTTAATAGAAAAGCCCACATTTTTTTTAAAATACATAATAATTATAAAATAATTTAATAAGAAATTAAAAAAATATATATAATAAAATAAAATAGTAATAAAATACAGTTTTTAATTTAAATGTAAATGTAAATGTAAAAAAATATATAGCAACATTTTGGTAAAATAAAAAACTTCCAATGAAAGAGGGCAAGGTCACACTTTTTAATTTCATTTTTTAATTATTTTTTAATTTTTAAATTATTAAATACTTCTTTTTTTGCCTTTTAAATGATAAGTGTTAGCTCTACCCTTCCTGCCTGTACATAATATATTTCATTTTCCAAAAGCTCAGCAAAACTTATTTCTCTCAGTGCACCCCCAACTCCTTTGGAGGCTGTCAACAACTCGACATTGTGTGTATGAGTGGCGTGGTACGCATAAATGCCATGGAAATTTTCTTTTTAATCAATTATGAGTATTAAGCCGAGAGGGGCTGCCGCTGGCCATTGGGGGATTTTCGGAGGGACCTCTTTGGGGCCGTATATATCTGCGTATCTTGTAGTTTGTATCTGCGATCTGCCGAATGCGAAAGGGCGAGAGTGCGCAAGAGAGCGCGCGCGCGGCGTTTTGCGAGATAAAAATCGCAAACATTCTTTATTGAATGCTGTGGATGCCAACGCCAGATGGGGATGTGTGTGTGTGTATAATCCCCAGGCCCAAGTAGCACTTCGAGTGCCACTCCAGCTGAAGGAGGTGGAGCAGGAGGAATAGATCTACGCCGAAAAGGGGGGCCTGGATTATTGGGAATTCTCGTAACTTCAAGTAGCTCTCCGAAGATCATACAAGAGAAATGAAAGAAAGATATGGTATATTCATGAAATTTTTATAACGAAATATTAATTTAAGAATTTAAATTTAAATTTAATTTTTTTTAAATAATTTAAAAACTAAAAGAAAATATCTATCCTTAAAATGTAGTTTAAAATTTGTTGCCTGTAATATTTATTTTAAATTCTTATTTTATATAGCCTACTTTTTGGTCTAATTTTTTAAGTAATTCGAAATCTTCCAGTTTTTTTATTTTTATTTTTTTGGGAGAATCTAAACTCCCTTTTCTTCCTGGGAAAGCGCACAGCCACAAATCATAATCGGTGGCTGGTAGACAGTAGCTGCAAACGCTTCAAACGGTCGACAGTTTGTCTGTCAAATTGACATTACGCGCTGCGACGCGACTGCGACGCTGGCAGAGGGCAAGTCAAGTGTCGGCAGAGCCACCAACAAGTTGCATTTACATGAGCTGGTCACACTGAAATAAAAAATTTTTTAATTCAAAGCGGATTTGTAACCTGAAGTGTAAAGAATATTAGAAACTGTTAAATATATATTTATATTTGTTAAATAAATATTTGTTTTTGTTAAATTAATATTAATAGTTATAAAATAAATATTTATATTTGTTAAATAAATATTTTAAATAATTTTTCAATAAAAATTATCAAATTAACTATTAATAATTAGTAAATAAACTTTTTATATGGGTTAATAAATATTAATAATATTTAAATAAATATTTATATTTGTTAAATAAATATTAATAATTTTTAAATAAATATTTATGATTATTAAATAAATATTTATAATGAGCAAGGCTTAAATCAAGGTTTTGGCTTCTGTTAAAGGCTTCTCTTCAGTGAAAGTTTTTGTAAATTGGTACAAATTTATTTATTTATTTAAATAAATATATTTTATTTATTTTTAAATTTATTTATAAATTTACGTATATTTTTTTCTGTTTTCTGGGAGCCTTGCCCGGGATTTGGACTTGGTTTTGAACCTGGTCTTGGCCGAGGTCTTGGAGTCTGGGTCTGGGTCTCGGCCCGCGTCTGAGCCTTCTCCTGGGTCCGGGCGTAGGCCGCTTGACTGACTGACTGAAGGGACTTGGCTGTTGGCTTCTGTTTGCGGCGCTGACTCAGCTGAATCTGCATCTGGATCCGCCGCAGATGGAGCCAGGAACTGGGAGCTGGGAGCTTCAAGCTTCAAGCTGAACCCAAGCCCGAGGACGAAGCCGAAGCTGATGATTTTCCGCTTGGCTTGGCAAAGCCTGTTGGCAACCTGTTGGCAACTCATTAAATAATGCCGATGACTGGACAAATTTATATATATATATATATATATATATGATTTTTTTTTTGCTTGAAACTCGAATGAAAAGTGATTAAACAAGCGCAGCGTAATCCTTGTTGGTGCTGGGGAATTGCATTTGGTGGAACGTTGGCGTTATAATTCAGAGCCAGAGCTGGAGCTGAAGCTGAAGCCGGTGCCCCATCTCCAATCTCGATCTCCTCCAGCTGACAGATTCTCCTCTGCCGTCTGGCTTCTGTTCCCTGGTTTCCCCTTTACCCTGGTCTCCCTGTTTGTGCCAAAGTGACACTTGTACAGATTTTCTTAATGCGCCAAAGTGCCACTTGTCGTCTGTTGAGGCTCCTCGTTCTCGTCCTCGTGCTCGTGCTCGTCCTCTATACCAAATCGAAGCCGTTTTGTACGTGTCTCTGCTGTGAAATTCTGTTAAATCAGCGCTCTCCTCGAAAACTTGTTCTAATTGCTGGCCAACGCACAATTTGTCACATGCCAAATTAATAAGCGACTTTGTCCAAGTTATTTGCATCTGATTTTTGGGGATGATGATCCTCGAGATCATCATCATCCTCATCCATTGGTAGCCACCTTGATTGAGTGGATGAGTTGTTGTAAATTTTCGCACAAGTGTGGGCTTTGAAGTTGAAAGTAGTTTCTCAGGGACACTTGACACTTGAAATGTGTGAGGTCCCAAGGAACTCTGCTTAAAATATTCATAAGAAAAGCCTGTTAAATAAGATTTTTATTTATTTGTATTATTTAATTACCTGTTTTCAATCTCTAAACATTTAATATAAATCCCAAAAGCGGGGGGCGTAGGCTCTTTAAGAAGCCTCAGCGAATCAGCGAATTACTCTTAATTGCCGCTAGTTGGTAATAATTATTCCCTTGGGTATTATCGGGGCTATTAAGGTATATGGGTTTCGGGGAATCATTTGTATTTTCCCCACACCATTATAGCGATAATATTTGTATTTATAATTTGGAGAGTCCGATATAATAATTATATTTTACCCTTGGGAAAAATCAATGTTTAATGCGATTTGTTTGAGTGATTGGGAAAAATTCAGACTTGCTTTATTTTTTTCTTTGAAGTTTTAATTAAAATATATATGGTGTTTTGGTTATTATTTTTAAATATTTAAAAGAATATATCTAAAAAATCTTGTGAAAGTTAAAGACTGCCTGTGACCAACATTTGCTGAATTCTGCTTATAATTCTCAAGTTGCTTTTTAGGCAACTCTAATTCTCCTTCGAGAATTAATTCTTTTAATTTTATTTTATTAATTTCTTAAATTTATTATTCTCTTATTTTTTATAATAAGTATTTTATAGTCCTTTCCCTTTCTTAGCCAATATTCGCACTTGTTGCTGTTGCCTTAATAGGGCCAAGCCCTGGGGCAGTCTTCATTTCTTCACATTTCTTGTCTTAGCTTTTTCCCTTGTTTTTTATGCTTGTTTTTTTTTTATATTATTTGTTATGTTTTTTTTTTGCTCGAAGCTGACTGGCTTCCCTCTCTGGTTGAGGCTGCCACTTAATTTATTTGTCACCGAACCGAAGCGCAAATGAAGTTCGAAAAAAGCGACATGCAAAGGCAACGCCGAGAAGAGTCCACGGAATCGTTTGAATCGCTGAGGGGAAGCGAAGGCAGCTGAGGAAATAATTACAAATTAAAATGAAACACGGAATGGGACAGACACACACACATACATACACATATGAGGAAGAAGTTTTTACCAAGTTTTACCAAGTTTATAAATAGCTGCGTTGACGACGATGGCGATGCCGCTGGCCACGCATGCGCAAAGATTTGTCATAATTGATAAACGACAACGGACACAGAGGAAAATTAAGAAAAAATACACAAGTAAATACTCCTCCATTTGGAAAAATCAAAAAAAAAAAAAAAAAAAACAAGAAGACTAGTTTTAAGGGGTGGACCCAGCGGCGATCTCAAGAACCTCCCAGCCGCTCTGAACACGCCTCGTCGAGCACACAAATCGAAGAACAGAGGGCCAGTATTTAGATATAAATCGGAATGGAAAACAAAGGGAGAATGCAATTTAAAGTTCATTGAGATTTAAAAATTAAAAAATAAAAGGTTTAGTTTAATAATAAAATTAAAAATTGAAGGGGAAATATATTTAGGGAAATTAAAGGTGAATTGAATTGGTTCAGGTGTCACCTACTAAATGAAGATATAAATGTTTAAGTAAAAGCTAAAATATTTGTTTAGATTTTGGTAATCATTATAATTTCAATTTTAATCTATTTTAAATTGTTATAAGCATTTTTAAAATATTTTAAAATATTTCTTTATAAATTCTTTTTAGAGTTAAAGTCTTAGAATTTTTTAATATTGTAAATAATTACTTATTATTATTTGTTTGATTTTTTCCCATTTTTTCTTAAATTGTAATAAATATTTTAAAATATTTTAAAATATATTTTACATTTTGGTAAATTTTTTAAATATTTATTTATAATTTATTTTTAGTGTTAAAGTGTCTTCGAATTTTTTAGCTTGTTAATAATTATTTATTAATATTTTCCTTTTGCATTCTTGCACAAAATCATTTCAAATTAAAATTTTTAATTACGGCTAAAATATTTTAACGTGATGCCCTTTTTCAATATAATTTAAATTTTTATTTATTTAAAATTGTTATAAATATTTTAAAATATTTTAGAATACATTTTACATTTGAATAAATTTTTAAAATATTTTAAAATATTTATTTAGAATTTTTTTTAGAGATAAATTGTCTTGGAACTTGTTAACTTTGTTAAAAAATAGTTATTATTATTTTCCATTTGCATTCTTCCATTATAAATATTTCAAAATTATAAGTTTTAAGAGTTTATAATTTTTTTAATTTTATTTTTATGCGTTTTTCTTTCCGCAAAGGATTAAAATTTAATATTAATATTTATCAATTGTTATATATATTTATATATAAGAATAATATATATTTTAGTGTTTTGTTTGTATATATCCCCCTTTTTATTCTCCCCTTTCAACCTTTTGCAAATTAATTGACTTTCAATCTGTGCATCCAGCAGATTCGCAGATAGCAGATATCCAGATACAGCAGCTGCTGCTGCTGCTGCTGCTGCTGCTGCAAAAAATAAATCTGAAAATCTGTAAAAAGGCACAGGTGACGATGACAATGACAATGACAACTTCAGCAGTTCAGCCTTAACTGCAACTTTAACTTCAACTCCAACTCCGACTTCGACTCCGACTTCAGCTCAAACGATGACGCCAAATTGGCAACGCGTTTCTGGTCGCTGGTCGTTGGCCAAGTTGGTATCTGGCGTTGGCTTCTTCTTTTTATTTTTTTCAATGCTTTTTTTTGTGGCCCGAACGTGAGAACCAATTGCTATGTATGGTCATTACAAGCCGACCAGTTAGAGCGAGAGGTAACCCATAAATATTTTAATGATGATTACATTTTAAAAACGAGCAACGGCGACGGCACAAAATCGAATGGGAAATCACACAAACGAGGGGGGCAGGGCCGATTCGGGATCGGATCTGGATCCCTGAATCCCCGGATCCCTGGATCCTCATGTGTGTATGATGAGCTACTACTCCCTGGACTGGGCGACACTGACGACATTTTTCGAATCGCATTGACAGGCCCCGGACTGGGGCTAAAAGCGATAATTATTGGCCTTAGCTGAGCGAGAGCCTGTAAGTGTCGGCGATCGTGTTCAGCGGCAGCTGTTCTTATATATATATATATCCCCCGACCCGGAATGCCCCCTCAAGTACCCCTAATGCCGATCGACGGCGTCTTGCCAATGTAATTTCAATAATTTTATCTGCCGCCGCTCGCGTCTGCCGTGATTCGATTGGCGAGCGGTGACAGATCAAAGACGTTAAGTGCACTCAGAGAAAATGCATAGTCTTAAAAGAAAATTTGTAAATTTTAACATTTTAAATTTCATAAGAAAACGAAATTTAAATGAAGAATAAAGGGCAGATATGGTAAGGGGTAAAATTTTTAAAATTTCTTTGCCAAAAAGGGTTTGATATTTGTATTTTTAGAGTTGCCACAGAACCAACTTGGGAATTATAAGGTAAAATGTATAAAACTTCTTCCAACTTGGGAATTATAGGGCAAACATTGATCAAGCACAGCAACCAAGGTATTTCGGACTTTTAGAAAAGCTTAAGGATATATAGAAAACACTGAAAATATCAAGTTGTCTAAAATTTCTCTCTCTGTACATGGCGGCAAAAGATCAGTGATCGGCCAACCGATGGGTGGAGCTGCCTTTCGGCCTGCTCCAGATGTTTAGCCGCTGAGGAGAAGCTCCAGCTTCAGCTCCAGCTCCAGCGATTGCAATCAGATCCGAGAGGCTTCAAGCTCCAGGTTGTTCCGAGTTCCAAGTCACCAAGGTTCGAGGTTCGAATCCCAGGACAGCCAGCGATGTGCAATCATCAACTTCAGAGCGAGCGTCATCAGCCGAAAGCACTGCCAATTACTCGCCAGCATTGTTGACATGCCTTTAGCCATTTGCATCGTTTTGTGTATTTTGTGTATTTTGTAGTTTGTATTTCTTATTTTGTATTTTGTATTTCTTATTGATTTGTTTAACTCTGCACGGTTTTCTTTCTCCTTTTTTTGGGCCAAGATCCAATCGAACTTGCTGCATTTTTCTCCCACGGAGCGTGTGAATGGCAGGGAGTTCAATGTGCACTGTCGATCCACACAAGTGAAAATATGTCAAAAATCTATCGAAGAGCGACGGCTTCGATTTTCGATACAGGTCGTCGTGGTAGCCCCCTTCTTACAAAACGATTGCATTCCTGGGCTTGCGTTCTCTGTAGGTCAGTTATCGACCCAGTTTACGTGAGGCAATCAATCGGGTGATTCTTTTAGGGCCTTGTTTATGTGGATTTAATGTTTATTTACTTAGGGTTTTAATAAATATATATATATTAATTAAAAATATAATAATTATTATTCATTTAATACCAAAAATAGTAAGGCTAAGCTGGGTAGATATTCAAGGTTTTTAATTTATTTTAAATTTATTTCTATATATTTAAGGTATTTTTTCTTTTAGAAAATTAATTTAGAGACCTGTAAAAAAATGTTTAAAAATTTATGGGAGAGTTTTAATTAAATTCTTAAATATTTTACGGCATTTCTGGGGGAATTGTTACGCTTTTAATTTAGAAAACAATTGCCAGGAAAGAAACATTAAATGGAGTTCAGAAATATTCATGAGTCTTAATTTATTTTAAATTTATTTCTAATTAATTTAAAGATCTGTTAAAATTTTTTAATATTTATGGGATAGTTCTAATCAGCTTCTTAAATATTTTTTCGAATTTTTGGGAAGATTGTTTCGCTTAAAATAATTTAAATAAAACATACGTTCTATTTTAAGTTACTTTCTATTAATCTATATTTATTTTTTTCTGAATTCATTTAAAGACCTTTTAAGAAATATTTTTTGGAGACTCTTAAATTGTTAATTGTTAAAAATATTCCTTTGTTTGACAAAATTTTTTATGTTTTTTTGCGAGTTAAAAAATATTTTATAATAGTTTTTATGAATTATAAAAAATATAAGAAAATTATAAATCTATTTAATTCACATTTCTGATATTTTTAATATTTCTTAATTTAAAAGAATTAATTTTCTAACTAAAAACAAGCCCGAAAAACACTCTACCAATCAGTTAGATCCACTTTCGGGCAATTAAAATTCGATTGAAATCGCCACGAGGTGAACACGCCACGCCTTTGCCTTTAATTTTTCCCACACCAATTTCAATGGAGGAAGGGAGGGGGGCTATGAACCCCAATATCGGTTTACCCCTCCTAAAACGCAGTCGCAGTCGCATTTAATTTGGGATTCCATGAGCGTTTCGGTTCAAACATAAAATAAATAAAAATCAGTACAATTCGAAGAGCTGGTGTGCTCGTCGCCTTTGAGCTTTTGCGACAATCACTCACGTTGCCATTTGGTTCCGTCTCAGGTCCCCTTTGGAGTCCCCTCTCTCCCGCCTTAACCCTTGGCTGGCCAAACCCTTCCTCGAGCGTTCAATCATCGGCAGATCGCCTTTGAGTTCGTTTCGTTAAGTTAAACGTTCTGCGTATTGAAATGAAATTTGTGCCGCTCGACACGATGACTTATTCAATTATTCGATACGAATACCACGTGATTGAATTATTGAAATCCCCAACAGTTTGGAGGAGACAGACCGAGTCGGAGAGCTAGGCCCTGTTGAAAACCAAGGGTTCAGAGAGGGAAATGTATTGCTTTAAAGGGGAATTTACTCGCAATTAACTAGATTTTTAGCTTAAAATAAAATATAAAAAATATAATAACCCAATAGAAAAATCAAACCAAGTTGGCCTTCTCACAGCTTTTACTTTAAAAAATAAACCCTAAATACCAACTCACCAAAAAATAAACTCAGGCCACTTTTGCTCGTTTTTGGTTTATTTTATTTTTTAATTTTAATGGACCCTCCACCATCTACTCCTCCTTTTCCTCCTACCAAAAACAAGGATGAGTTCCAGCGTAGAAGCACTGAGGAGGAGCAGGCCCAGAGCCGAGATCGCCGGGCCTCTGTGCACTATGCCACAATCGGAGAGTTCCTGGCCAGCCTCAAGAATGTCCAGGACAAGGCTCTGGGCCTGGAGGACTATCTGAGGGCTGTCAGGTGTCCGGAGCAACAGCCACTTGGGGATGGAGATCCCGTTAGGGAGAGTCAGGAGCAGGGCAAGAACTAGGCGGGCATTCTCTGAGCTCGCATTTTACTTTCATGATGAATAATGCTTAATTTTAATTAAAATTTTCAAGTTTATTAAGGTTTTTATTTGGGAAATCTATATATTAGAAATTGAATATCAATCTAAAATATGAGAATATAAAATTAATTAAAGATCCGAGAAGTTTCAGTAGATTATATAAAAATAACAAATTTGTTTTCTTCTTTAAATTTAAATTTTAAAAAAATTTATTTAAATTTAAATAATTAGTGCAATCTTTTCCTGGTCAATTTTGTATAAAAACCTTGGCGAAATGGGCATGGACGTTTGCACTTATAATTCCCAACTGGTTCTAGCATCCCTGGAATGAAGTGTTGGTTGTATACATGTTTTTAATCTATAAACGTGCTATTTTCTGGGACTTATTAAAGTTACACTGCCTAAAATAAATTTTTAAAATTTCTTAAACTTCCTAAACTATTCTAAACTCTCTCTTTTTTTTTATTTTTGTTCCACGGTCAAGTGTCATAACCCCTTAATTTTGATATTAAGTAACTCCAAGAGCTCCTGTGGCTTACTTGTAAATTAAATAAATTAAAAATGAAGCCAACACGTGTACGAACAAGTAATAAACATTGTGGCT
The DNA here is from genome assembly GCF_030179895.1 of Drosophila kikkawai. Lineage (NCBI taxonomy): Eukaryota > Metazoa > Arthropoda > Insecta > Diptera > Drosophilidae > Drosophila > Drosophila kikkawai. The sequence continues at coordinate 22,902,425 of NC_091733.1, forward strand.
TTTTCCTATTTTTTTTTTATATATATATATATTTTTTTTTTTAGATCAAAGTCAAGGGGGGAATGGGCTTGGGGCATAAAAACTCACTCGTTTGACAGCTCATTTTGCATAATTGTGCGGAGCGACGGGCAGTGCATACGAATTGATTATTGAACCGAATTGAATTCCCCCTGCCACACGATATACCCCAAACATGTATATGTATATTTTTTATGGTTTGATTTATGATCGGAGTCGGGAGTTCCTTAACGATTGAGCATCAAAAATGCTAATTGAGCTGTTTATCGATTTGTCAACAACAATAAGTCGTAAGTCGGCGCAACAATTTCGAACAATGGCCACATTGGCGGCGAAAATTATTTCATTTCATTGTTGTTGGGTCCCCCTTTAACCCCCCTTTAACCACCCCTCCCCTTAGTTTTCTTCACGCTCTCCATTGAGTTTTATTGCCTATTAAAATTGTGTCAAAATGTGTTTGAAATTTTTTATTGTTAATTATACGCGGCGGGCGTAATGTGGAACCAATAAACAATATCGCCATCGCAATTGGAATTCGGTGTTAATCTTTTGTTGTTATCCGTTTGGTTTTTTTGTTTTTTTTTTTAATATTTTTTTTTTTTTTGGGTTCATTGGAATACGGGGAATTAATTTTGGCCAACTTATTAAAGTATCAGTAAAGGCGGCCAAGCGTGAAACCGAAACCAAATCAAAATCGAATTCCAAAAAAAAAGCAAAAGAAAAACGAAAATCGCTCAAATGAATAGACAGCCGGATCGGACAGGCATCAAGAAAAAGTTTTGCACAGATGCAGGGCTATACACTGTTAGAATAATTCGGGTAACTCGAGGTAGCTTTTCAGTTTAAATTTAGGTAAGGAAATTAGAGACTGGAAATTATTGGAGCTTGAAATGTAGTTCAGAAACAGATTTCTACTATTTTGCATATTTTCTAGGTATTTTTTCTGTAAAAATTTTTTTTTTAATATTTTAATTGAAATATATTAAAGAGATTTAAATATTTTATGGAATTTCGGGGTAATTTTTATAACCCTTTAAATTAGTTTAAGTATCAATTGTCAGAAAAAGTAAAATAAATTGAGTTTAGAATCAAACTTACTTGTAATTTTGGGTTATTTTGTATATTTAATAAGTCTATTTTCTATGAAAATAATTTAGAGACCCTTAAAAAATAAGAAATATTTTCTATATATATTTTCTTAAATATTTTATTGTAAGATTTTCCCCTTAAGAGAAAGCAAAGAAATAATTGCAAATTCATTAATTAATTATCTTTCAAGTCCATTTTCTAGGCAAAAAAAACTTGATTCAGAGGCTCTTAAAAATTCTGAAATATTTTTTGGATATTTTCTAATAAGACTCTTAATCATTTGCTTGTAAAATTTGCGACAGTGTCTGCACCAAGTGGAAAGGGACTTTGCTCCGAGTTTGAGTAATGAGCTCTGGAGTTCCACTGACCGTCCTGACTGAATGACTGACTAAATGACCAAATGACTGACTGAATGACTGAGCGAGTAACTGACTGAATGGCTGACTGACTGACTGACTGACTGACAGAACCCCGAAAGAGATCGCGGAGCTTGCTCCTGACTGACATTTGATTATTGGCTTCCAATTTGTTGCAGATTCTGTTTTCTTTTTTTTTTGTTGTATTTTTTTGTTGTTCCTCCCCATTCAAGCGCAAATTGCGTGCCTGGCAATCACGGTTCGCAAATTTGCAAATTTGCTGGAAAAAAAAAGAAGAATAAGCTACCAGAAAGAGATGGCACGAGGCCCACAGAAAGAGACAGCGCCAGAGAGGGCCGAACAGAAGTCAAATTGTGGCCAACATGGAAATTAATGGAGCAATGGAGCGATCGGAGATCGCGGATCACGGATCACGGCTGCTGTCGTTGCTACCTTTGGCTGCTGATTTTTTAGAGTTGCCAAGGGACTTTTCCAAAAAGTAAAAAATAATAATAAAAAATTGGAGTTAATGAATAAAGGGATGGATGAGTGGCAGGCGTGGAGATATTTCCCTAAATAAATACAAAAGTATAAAATTAAAAACAAGTAATGAATTTTATAAGCTTTTATAAAATGTAATAAACTAATTAAATTATATTTTAATTAAATAAATTTTAATAAATTAAATATTAATAAATTAAATATTAATAAAAGGAAGCACAAGTAAACAAATTTATTACTGATAATAATTTACTAAACTAATAATTTATATATTACATTTTTATTAAAGTTATGATATTAAATTTAACTTTTCAGCCAATTTCGAAATATGCTTTTAATATTAATTAAAATTAAATTTATTTTTTTTTTAAAGAAGGAAAAAAATAAAAAAAATTAATTTATGTTATATATCTTCTTAAAAATAAATTCGATATTTTCATATATATTTTGAAAAATAATTTTTTACTTATAAAATCATTTATTTAACGAATATTTATGCCTGAGGAAAACATAAAATTAAATTTTAGCTTCTAAACTAATTAAAATTTGTCCAAAAATATTTTTTAAATTTAAGTATAGTTCTTTTATTGTTTTTAAAATATATAATTTATTTATAGATATATTTTAAAATGTCAGCACTGACCATGCTCTTGGCTTCTGCTGGCAAATCGGCGGCAGGAAAGGAGTTATTAAGACGAAGCGGGATGGCCATAGCCGCCATAGAGGTTGCCTTGGTCCACCTTTATTTTTATTTTCCTTTTTATTTTACTTGACTTTTTCTTGTTCGTACTTTTCGCTCTGTTTTCTGTTTAATGAAGGCAGTTCGATCGATTTGGCTGGCAGCGAATCGTGGCAGCCCCAGACGCCCCGATTTCCAGTTTCAGTTTGCAGATCAAGGAGTTAGGGATGGGAGTTCTTAAATGTTTTTTAAGGTTAAATATATTTTATAATATATGTTCTTGATTTTAGAAAATATTTGGGTAATTAAATGTTAGTTAAAAACTTTTTAAATATTTATTTAAGTAACAAAATGTTGATTTAATATTTTTTAAAAATTGGTTATTGATTTTAGAAAATACATGGGTAATAAAAAGGTTTCTTAAATATTTTTTAAATATTAGTTATTGGTTTTAGAAAATATTAAGGCAATAAAATATAGGTTAAATATTTTTTAAATATTAGTTAGATTTTAGATTTTAGAGCATGAGAACATGATTTATTCTGGGCTCCAAAATAAGTTCTTTTGCCTAAGAAATAATTTTTAAACCTTATAAAATATGTTTAAAATAAATTTAAATATTAGTTCTTAATCTTTAAACATGACTAACTTAATTTTTTTTGATTATTTAAACCTTAAAAAATATTTATAAAATATCTTCAAATACCTTTGATTCTTGAATAACTTTTCTTACGATTTTTCTATAGTTTAACTTTATTTTCTTAATTATTTATTGTTATTTTTTGTATTATTGTTTCCTCCTACGTGCCACGCTGCCATCGCTGGCTGCTGGCCAATTTCAGTTAGCCGCCACAGTTGCTGTTGGTAGCAGCAGCCTCAGCTTTAGCAGCAGCAGCCACAGCCGCAGCCAGTTGTTGTTGGCCAGGCCAAGAGCCCTGGGTCCGCGCTGGCGAACAGCATTTTCGATCTGTCTGTCAGTCAGCTGCCATTTTTGCTTGGCTCGAGACCCGCCAAGGGAACCCGGGAGTCTGGGGCCAGCGAAACTGGCCAACCAAGTTGGCGAACCAATTGATTGACATTGCCCACAACGCCCTTTTTTTTTGCCGAAGTCAAAGTGGAAGTCTCTCTGAGCTCGACTCTATTTTCGCTTGGCCAACTGTACCGGAAGTGTGTGAAAATGCTGGCATTCATTCAGCAGCACTTCTTGTGAATTATTATGAGCAGCCAACTACAAATTATACAACAATAATTAATTAAGCCCCAGAAGAGACAGAAAACCAGTTGGCCCAGAGCCGAAGTTCATTCAGGAAAAACTGACAATGACAAAAACCGAAACAGTTACCACAAAAAATAAAGAAAAAACACAAAGAAATACAGGCACGTTGAGCGGTCAAAGCCGTGTAATTATGAAATTCAAAGAAATGAAGCATTAAACCGAAACAAGAAATATGGCATGATATATGGCCAAGAGTTGAGTGCGGGCTAAAATATGTTTATAACTAAATTAGCATGAAGCTGAGACGGAGACGGAGGCTAAGACTGAGGCTCCATTGATAACTCTGGCTTGGTCTTTACATTTATATATATGCATATATTTTTTATATATTTTTTACATTTCTTTATTTTCTTGTTGTTGTCAAGTTGACAAATTAATACACAAAACTAGCCCTTTTTGAAGTCAACCGACTGGATTTCTAATTGGGAAGAGCCATAAAAAAACTAAAAAAAAAAACCAAAAACCAACTACATATTTTGATGGCCGCTTTTCTCACCATTTTCGGGGTTTGACTTTTTGCTTTACGATTATTTTTACAACTATTATTATTATTATCTTTTGTTGTTTTTGTATATTTTTAACAATTTCCAGTGAATGAAGCAATGAATTTAGAGTCTTTAAAGCCTAAGTTGTGTCTTTATAAACATTCCTGTGCGAAGAGCTCTCTCAGGGAAGGCTTAAAGGGTGCTTGAAGCTTAACTCTTTTTAGATATTTTTCCCCCGATTTGTTACAGATAATTTCCACCGACAATTAGACCATCTTTTCCTGACACTTTTCTTTTGGTTCTCATTGCTTCAATTGAGCAGCAGCAGCAGCAGCAGCAGCATCAGCAGTCGCTGGAGATTTTCCATTTGCCTGTTTTCCCAGGCCCCGCAAGACGTGTACGTGTACACATTTCTAATTAAATTTTCAAAGTTACTTTGCCATTCTGTGCGATTTTTGATTGACATTTTACATTAAATGCTCTCTGGAGTCCCGGGATCTCTAGTCGGTGCTCTGAGGCAACGTTGAAATTGATCAATTTCACATAATTTCAAGGCAAGTCGGAGACGGCGGTAATGCAAATCCGACAGATGCGATTCCAGCTCTCCACGACTGTTAGAAGATCTTAGAACGTTTTTCCTGTTTCTTTTTCTTCTACTCTGTATTTTCCCTGGATTTTTCCCGACTCTAGTTGGGTTTTTTTTTTGGGGTGGAGAAGGACCGGACCTCCTCGCTTATGATTGACAATGCCGGGAATTGAGTCAAAACCCAAAACACCAATTCTGATCTCTTGAAAAACTGAACTGAAAAGCGATTCGAGATCCAAGATCCGCGAATCCCAATCCGTATCCCTGACAGCTTGACGGCCTTTGGGCGCTTTAAACGTTTCGGTTGCCTCCCTCGCCACTCCATCTCCATGCTCCCTGCGCTCGAAAATACATTTAAGAAAAATATATAAAAATAAGATAAATATATTTAAATATAAGTAAAATTAATAACTAAAATATTTGAAAGCTTAAATAATTTATTTTCAATTTAGTTATTAAATTTACAAAGTTTTCTGGTAAGAAGAAAATATTTTATAGACTAAACAAGCGAAATTTTGAGTTCTTTTTACTTTATTCTCATTAAAATAATTTTAAAAATATATTTTAAATACATATATACATATATATAAAAGAAAAAGTTTCCCTAATTATTTACGTATTTTTTATATTTATTGTATATTAAAATATATTTATTACAACAAATAAAAGGGTTTATTGCTTATTTTATATTTTATAAATTAAATTGTAGAGTTTTAAGCTGAGAAAAAAACGTCTCAAAACCGAATTGAAAATAGTTTCTAAATCTTTAATTTGTCTTTTCTAAATTTTTATATTTTTTTTCTTTTTGTAATATTTTTTAGTGTCTCCTTTATATTTATATTATTAATTAATATGATTAAATATTAATTTATATTTAAATTGTTGTTAAAAAAGGCTTGAAATGTTTCCTATATTATCCCAGACTTTATTTTATTTATTATTAAGAAATATCAAATATTTTTCGCCAGTGCATGGCCAGCTCACCTGAGCTACGCTTCCGCCCCGCGCCTTTTAATTGCTCGCCGTCTGCTGGATTTCTTCAGCTTCGTTCAGAATTCTCATTGATCTTTTTTCGAATGTGCGCAACTGTCGGATTTTGTGAGCTGTCAGTGAGCGAGACTGTGGATCCTCCTGTGGTGCCTCCATACCCCTCCTGGTCCCCCTTTAGCCCCCCTTCCTCTGGCTGCTCGGATGTGTGTCTGTGGCGTGGCATATCTTTGATTTGCTAATTAACGGTTTGTCGGTTCAGTTTGACATTTGAACATGAGTTCTTGACATTTCTCTCTTTCTTTCGTTTTGTGGGTCGTCAAGGGGTTAAGACGGGATCTGTTTTTTCAAGGGGGTGGTGGGGGGTGGGTGAGGAGCATATTGATTTGATTTGACCTTGTGTCTGTTATCCCTGATCCTTGAAGAATAATATTAAGAATATTTCAAGATAAGCTTAACTTTTTCTAGGAAAATTTTAAGAAATCTAGGCTTAAGTTGTGGTAATTTTAACTTTAATTTATGCTTCTATTTTAAATATTAAAAATAACTTTTAGAGTTAAGAACTAATTACCATAAATAAATTTAAAAAATGTATATTTGAACTCTTTCATCTTTGTTTATATTTTTACACTTTAACCAATTAAACTTTTTCGTTCTTCACCACTTTTATTTATTTATTTTATTTCGCAAACCAAAAGCCAAGTACAAATCGCTGTTGGTGCGACCAAATTGATGGTCAACTGGGATCTCCGACACGGCCCAAACGGTGTTAACACCTTGGCCGTGTCCCATTCCAACCGGTTAATATTAATGATGATGTGGTGTTGATGTTAAGTGCAGTTTAATAAATGAATTGTCTCCCATTCCAAGCCTCCGCAGAATTTTTTTAGCATGCAAAAAAAAATTTGAAAAGAATAAAAAATATACAAAAGAGGCACTGGGCACTTCCCGTTGCCTAAAGGCAGCTCGTAATCCATCACCAGATTTCGTTTTGCTTTGGCTTTCGGCTGGGTTTCTGTTGCATTTGCATTCCCAGTTGAAAGCACTGGCAGAAAAAAAGTAATAAAATGTAATAAAATAATTTAAACTCTGAGAAATTAGCTAGGAATTTGTATTATATCAATTAAATAATTTTCTTTGATTCCTAAAATTCCTAAAATTGTAATTATTTTCTATATTGTTCCACTGTTTCACTGCTGTCTTTGCCCAACTGTGGCAAAGGCTCTTGGTTACAACTTCTTCGACTGACAACTGCAACAACTGATGTATCTTAGACAAAAACAGCAACATCGAGATGTCTGGCACTTGCAACTGGCAAGCTGCACTGAAAGAAAAAATGTTAATATTTTAAGATTTATTTTAAATTATATTATAATACTTTAATAGAATTTATTATAATTTTTTTATACTTTTTCTATAATTTTTTTATATATTTACAAGGTTTCTTTTGTTCAAGTTAAACATTCTTTTACATTCTTACCTAAATGACTCTTATTTTCTCACTGTGCAGTGACTGCTCTGTGGAACCTTTAGCCAAGTGTTGGGGAATCCCTCCTCATTGCTCTTCAACCCGTTTTTGTTTCGTTTCGGTTGCTAACGTCTAACAAGGCTAAGAAAAATGGGCCCAACGCCAACTTTTGGCTAAGGCGCAAGCACATTAAAAATTGCTTCTTCCTTCGTCTTCTTCTGGTTTCGTCTTCAAAACTGCCTTAAATTGTTTTTGTTTTCATTCTTGATGCTATTGTTGTTGTTGTTGCTATTGGTGTTTGGCATTATACTCTAGGATCGTAGGGAAAATGAAGCTTAATAAGAACTCTACAACCTTTAAAATGTAAATTTTAGAAAAAATATATTAAGCTAAGCTATCTATTAAATTATATTTTTTATAATTAAAAATATATATAAAGACATATACAACAAAATATTATAGGGTATTATTGTTTCGTTAGTTTCGGTAATCAGTCATTTTGCCATTGAGCCTCAAGCCGCAAATGCACTTTGCGAAAAAAGCATTTCCTCCAAAAACTTGTCTCGATTTTTGTGCCGCCCGCCCCGCGGCGATTTTAGTGCGAAATTTAGTGAAATATCTAGCAAGTTTGCCAGTTTTGTTCACCAGGTGCACTGAGAGAAACAAAGGAAGAAGAATATTTTAGAACGTATTTAAATTTAAATTTAAAAATTTCATTGAAATTCTGGAAATAATAATTAGCGGAATATACCAAAATTATAAAATAATTATAATAAAAAAATAATAATAAAAATAAATTGTCAATGAAAAATATATAAAAAAAAATAAAAAATATATATAAAAAAAATTACTATTGCTAATTTTTGGAACTTTACCTTCTGTCTAAGCTAGAACCCGTTGGGAATCCTAAGCATCGATGCGAAAGCAAAAGGCAAACTTCGAAAATAAACATTTATTTCTTTCTTCTTCTGTATTTATAAATTTAACCCAAGAAACAAGCAACTAAAACCTTGCCAAAATCTTACTAAACCCCTAAACATTAGAAATTATATTTTACAAAGACTCAAGAACCCTTTCAGAGTTTCTTTCTCTCAGTGTAATTTGCTGGTGCAGCAACAATTTGCAGCCTGGCCATGCGATTTATCTTTTTGGGCTGGCAAGTTAATGTGGCAATTGTATGCTAAGCAGCAAATGCAATGCTTTTCCTCCGCTCAGGTGGACCCCGTGGAGAGGGGGGCTGTGGCCAAGGAGGCCTTGGAAAATAGGGGGCGGGGCCGGGGCAACGGTTTTTCATGAATGAATTAGGCGGTGGGCAAAGTTTGGCTCTCGGTGGCGAAAGGGCAACAACTCAATTTACAGTTGTTATATATTTTTTTTGCTAGCGGTTTCCTTGTCTTTTTCTTACTGCTAATTTTTCTTGTGCCTATTTTTGTGTTTTTTTTTTTTATTTTCTATTTCTTATATACATATATATATTTTCCTTTTGACCAAAAGGCATTCCAGGGCCCACGAGCCGACGCATTCTTGTATAATTTTCTTTTTTTTTTGTATTTTTTTGGGACATCTCATGGGTGTGATTTTAATTTCATACACAAATGAACGCGAATCCCAACTATGGGTGGGAATGATGGCCGGAGAAGAGCAATAACTCCCACGAAGATTAATAACATAGAGCGCCGCACACACACACACACACACACACTCGTAAATAAATAACAAAAGGAAATACAAAATGCACAAAAAGTGAACAATAAGCGCGTGGGGGGGGGGGGAGGGGGGCGATAGAGAGAAAATGAAATTTATGCATAATGCCAAAAAGCGAGCAGGCGAATGGGCCATCAAAAGAGCGCCCAATAAAAGCAACAAACTGAAGAGGAATACTCAAAAAAAATATAAGAAAAAAAGCAAAAGAAAAGCTAAAAAAAATGCGAGAAAAGCAGCAAGAAAATTCCAAACTAGAAAGAGCAATTGGTATGAATTGATGGGTGGCAAGGACTGTTCCCCTCGAAGAGAGCCCTTGACTTCGAGAGGCGGCAGAGCAGTTGAAAATTAAAAACGAATCCAGAAATGCCTTGGGACTGAGGGAAATAGAAAGAAAATATATTAAATATTATTTAGAAAATGTAGAAAAATATATATTATTCATAATTTATAATAATAATAATAAGTAAGGCCTGAAATATATTCATCTCTTTTAAAGAAGTTTTTTTGAACCACAAAATTTAAATAAAAAATATTAAATATTATCTAGAAAATATAGAAAATGTTATATACTATCTTAAAAAATATAGAAAAATATATATATTTTACATTAAGCCAAAACAATTAAGGCTTAAAATATATAAACCTTTTTTTATAGAATTTTTTTTGTTAACCAAAAATATTTAAATAGAAAATATTATATATTCCCTTTACAAGTCCAGGCATTATCTCCCCGTCCTAGGCAATACCCTCTCTCAGATATATAGGCAGCTCGAAATGGGCCACATCCTGGGCTCGTACATCAAGGATCAATGGCACGTAGCGGCACTAAAGTTATTAAAGCCATAAGAAGCACAGCCAGGCGGACGGGCGCCCGCAATCCAATCTCAATGCCCAACCAGCCGGGCGTCCATATGCAAAAAAAAAAATATGAAAAAAATTATATACACATATATATTATCATATATATGTATATAGCATATATGGGTGTATATATTCCAACATGTACGATACATTTTTGACGCACACCCCCTCGCCAAAAGCGAAGCTACACGACTTTAAACCCATCAAACCATTAACAACAATGGGGACGGGGGACAGTTCTTCCACCTTACACAGGGTTACACTGAGGGGAAAATAAGGGGAAAATAGAAAAATGTCTAGAATGTGTAGATAAAAATATACACAGAAATAAGAAAGAATTTATGCAGTAAGTCTAACCAATTTCACAGTCAAAGTTCGCCAACCCAAATCTTGGGTTGATTTTACCGTAAACTATAGTATAACGATGAAACTAATTAAGTCTTATGACTGCTAACAGTAAATCCAACCAAGATTCTACGGTAAAATGGCCTAGGAAAATTGTGAAATACAGTAACTTACAGTTTCACTGTGAAAAACTGCAGATTGACTTACGATCACAGTATACAGTTCCGTTAAATAACTTTATTATCCCTATTATTATTTTTAAATATTTTCCCATATAATATACCCATATTTTCTCTCAGTATACCCCACCCCCTCCACCGAGTCGTGTGAGTAAAAATTTGCGTATGAGTCAACGGCAACGACGTTTATCTTTCAACCACCGCCCATCGGAGAGAGAAGACAGGTATATGTATATGCATATATAGAGGCAAGGCAGCCACCCCGCCACCGGGCAAATCTGTCTCCACCCCCACCCTTATGCCAGATATGTATCGCCCTTGTCGTCTACAGTTATAAAATATATATGAGTAGAAGCGACAAACGACAAAACGACAAACGCTTGGCTCAAGAAAAATCGACATGGCAAACGTGTCGGAAACGTGTCGCAAATTTGTCCGCCGGAATCGGAATGGCAGCGCGTACGGCTTGCCCACTTTCCGGGATTACGGAGCGGGTCCATTACGGTCACATACGTATTATATATATATATATCTACACCTATCTGTATGCATAAACCAGGTCTCTAAAAATCAAGAAAGAAAAGAAAACAAAGCCAGGGAAAAAAAGCAGCCACAGATTGCCTTGGCTTAGTTTTAAAATAGTGCGGGATTATCCTTGGGATATGCGGCGATTTCAGGGAATTAACCTTTTGGATATCGAAGATGAAATGTTGGGGATTAATGGGGGTTTTTTGAGAATTATTTCGGGAATTTTTAAAGGTGCAGAATATTTTTAAAAATATATTATATATATAAATGTTAAGGTATATATAAAACACTACCTACAATATTACGTTAAAATATTTTTTCTTTATATTTAGGATAATATTTAAGGTGAAATTTGTTAAATATAAGTTCATTATATTGAAATTTACATAAAATTTATATATTGAAGTTTATATGAAATTTATATAAATATTGAAAAATTAATACAAATATAAAATAACAAAATCAAAAAAAAAAAAAAGAAATATTTTTAGATATTTTAAAATATTTTTTATAAGATTTTCACAGCAAAAAAAACTCTACAAAAATCTATTCCAGATAAGAAAAATATTTAAAAAGTTATATTNATATAAATAGAATATCAAAAAATATTTTTAAATATTTTTTTAAAGATTTTCAAAGCGAAAAATATCCAGGAAAATCAATTCCTAATAAGAAAAATATAAAAAAATGAGTATAAATATATTTAAAAATATTTTTAAAAATATCTTTTACGATTTTCAAAGCGAAAAAAAAATCCAGGAAAATCTATTCCTGTTAAGAAAACATTATCCGCATAAAAACCCTCCCTATTTATTTATTAGCTTTTACAATGTTTCAAAAAGGCAAATAAATATGGCCATAACTTTGCCAGCTCTTCTATAAAAAACAAAACAAAAAAAAACAAAAACCTGTTATTCAATTAAGAGAAAGTCCTGTGGAAATTAATGCGGTTCTGGTTAAAGTTGGGAAAAGTCGGCTCTGGCCTGGACGAGAGCTGCTGCTGCTGCTGCTGGTGTGTGCTCTCCGCACATTAACGCCCGTAACGTAATTAAACAAAAATAATGGTCTCAATAATCAAGGAAGAGCATCCAGCCAGAGCCATTAAAGCCAGGAGAGCTACCCCTTTTGTCGGTTTTTCAACGCTCCCTCCCCCTTCTTTTTTTTTTTTTTGTAGATTTACACACACATGGAGATTTATGGGGCGGCTGTATCAAAAATCAATTAATGACAATAATTTTAAAATTAAAACAGAGAAAACAATTCCGCCGGCATGTGTGAAATTTAATGACTTTGAAGATATTTATGGAAATAGAGCAAGGAAAGCGCTCTCGTTTCCATTTCCATTTCCATTTCGTTGGCAATTATCGAGTATATTGCATAGCCTTGGCTCGTCCTGCCTCGAAGGATATGCCCCCCCCAACTTGCGTTGTAATTAGATGAGCAAGCTAGCATCGCATCGCAAGGGTTTAATTACATTTTGAATGGGAAATTTATGAAACAAGTTTTTCGCTTTTCCAGAATCTCTCTCTCTATCTCTCTCTCTCTCTCTCTGGTTGGGTTCCAGTTACCATCTGGCATTGCCGGCATGTGTGCCCGATTGTCTCCGTTTCTATAAAGTCCTGGTTTTGGTCCTTTGTGTATATATCCTCCGCCTTTTTTGGGGGCCCTCCGATTATCCCTTTCTGGCTGGCCTTCTGTGGCCCTGCGGCAAATTGCGGAAAAATCCTTTGTTTTTGTATTGGATTGCAAAAGGCAACTACTTATAATTAGTGCCGGAGTAAAGGATCATCAAGGATGCTGATAATTATATACAAATAAACGAAGGGATACAAAAATTCATTTCAAATTTTAGGTAGTGACTTTCTGTAGGATTTATGGCCATATCCTTTGAAATTTCATTGCTCTAAATGGCGGCTGAAAGTCATTTAGTCGCCTAAAAGTAGGCAGCACGAGGGTCTGGTTGAGAGGGGATTTCCCTCACACACACACACACACACACGCAGGATCTGTGTGTATGTGTCGATTCTGAAAATGGATGCCGCAGGCTAGCAGTCGCGGCATTTTCAGTACCAAAAGAGCAGCTGGATGGCAGGACCTCCTCTCATGGCCGAAAAATGTTAATTGATTTATGTTTATATTTGTGCAACATGTTGATGGCGCACACCACACACACACACACACACAATCGCTCGCGGTTGTCGGGGGGGAGGGCGTGGCCGGGACAGAGACAACAGCAAAAACAAACAACAAGGCGGGAGAGGCAGGCCACGTTAATTGAACAACATTCGACGCGCAAAACTGAAACCGAAACCGAAACTGAACCGAAACGCCCAAACAGACGCGCGGAAACTCAATTTGAGGTGAGTTTTCCCAGCATATTTGCTTGTAATTACATCTATCGAAAATATGTGATGTGTGTGCGAGTGTGCGGGGTAAATCGGGCGGAAAAAGTAGCGAAAACGTTTCCGCCGTGGGCACTTTCAATATGCCAGCACATTTCCCTTTCCTTCGTTTGTTTGTTTTTATTTTTGTTGTTGTTTTTTATTTTTTTTTTAAGGGAAAGCATCAAATTATAAACACAAACAGAGCTTGAAAAAAGAAAGGTAGGGGTGAAAATATAAGTATTGTATGGGGAAAAGGAAACTTCAAACTTCAAATCGATATTTATCGATATACCTACGATTTTTTATAAACATATATGTTTTAGGGGATAAAAAGATATTGAATTATATAAACAACAAAGCTGAAGAAATGGAAGAGGTTAAAAAAATATGTTATATGGAATATAGACGTAAAAAAAAAAATGTTATTCGGAAAAAAATAAGTAGCTTCAAATCGATATTTATCGATAAAATGTAATGCTCTTTTAATATACATATATCTTTTAAGGGAAAAAAGATATTAAATTATATAAACAACAAAGCTGAAGAAATGGAAGAGGGTAAAAAAATATGTTATATGGAATATAGACGTATCTTTAAAACGATATTTATCGATATAATTTGTTTATGTTTTATTTATAGGATATTTATTTCTATAACATAATAAAATATATAAAAAAATAAAATATAAATAAGATTTATTAAACAGTTTAATAAATATAAAAAAATTAAAACAATATAAATTAAATATTACTTATTAAACACTTAAATAAATATCAAAACCTCAAGATACCTCCTAATCTTGATTCCCCTCAATCCAATCCCCAAAGAACATCAATTAAAAATCGAAGTTTGGCCACATTTGAAAGGCCCCTAAATCAGCAGTCAGACTCAATTTAACTGGCAATTAATGTGGGTCCAAGTCGAAGTCTCACCCATTCCCAGCTCCAAATTTCCCCCCCACCAAGCCTCCGAGGGACTGGGTCCGGCATTCGATCCATTGCCGAAAGTGGCAATCAGCAAAAACAACACGAATAAAGGACACACGCTCTCTCTGTCTCTTTGGGTGTGTGTTTGTGTGTGAGAAGGCCATGTCGACACCTATTACCATTCATTGACTTTCGGCCATGTCCCTGGGGTGTCATCTATGCAGGTTGCTTTGGTTTATCCTTCCTGTGCCCATGCCCGGTGCCAGTGATTGCATTTGCAGGCGAAAACCCAACGACCGTTTGCTAATGTCCTTCGATAAAGCCGGCAAAATCAACACCAGCCGCCAAAGGACACACACTCACACTGCCAGTACAGTGGAAGCTCACAAAAAGGGTTATCTATTAGAATATAAAAATAATAGAATTTAAATGTATATTTATTTTAATTTTAATTTATAAAGAATTATCTGTTGAGGGAATTTGTCCTTTTACTTTGATCCTGTGACAAGGGTTTACTGTATCGAGTTTAGACTGTTGTATAGGCTATGGGATATGGATATGGGCAATGTTTTGGTGGCCAGGCTTCCGGCCTCCGTTTTCATTTGGTGTTTGATTGGATTTTCAATTATTCATTATTATTGGTTGCAATTTACCTGGCGGCGGCCTCTGTCCTCGTGTATCCTCGCCGCCAGCAAGTGTCCCTCTGCATTGATTGCATTTCATCTGAGTGAGAGAGAGATGTGAGAGCTTCAGTTTTCCAACTCATCAAATTCGAATTGCATCATTAAACGGAATTTTTGATGGCTTCCCTTTTTCAGCTTTTCATTTGCATTCCCGGTTGAGTTTTCTTCTTTTCCCTTTGATTGATATTGGTAGAGCGAGTGTTTTGGCAATTTTTCAAGGCCTTTTGAATACAGTTCATTGAATTTATAATATATTATATATATACATATATATCAGATCAGATCTGATCAATTTGCCAAAAAAAAAAAAAATCAAGCAAATCGGTTTTACAAATTCCAACTGGAGAGCTTTTAAAGGGGTTTACCCTGGGGTTACAAAGTGTTTCTAATGGTTTATAAGCTTTAAAAATACTAAAAAATATATTTAATTTTAATTTCTATTAAATTAGGAAAATTAAAATTCGTTAAAAAATAATTTAAATATTTTTAAACATTTACAAAAAACATTAAAAATAATTTTCTTTAAATATTTTAGTCCCCAAATACATAAGAAAAATTTATTATTTCTTAGAGGGTATTTTGTTTTAATTTTATTAAATATAATTTTTTAATATCTCTTCAATAAAGAAAATTAAAATTTATTTAGCAGGCCTTAAAGTGACTTCTCTTCTATACAAATTAATATTTTTTATATATTTTTAAAGCAACTACAAATAAATATTTTTTAAAAATATGTCAGCCCCTAAATACCCTAAATATTTCAATATTTTTTAGAGGGTATCTCTCCACCCTTACTCTAAACTTGTTCAAAATTCTCCCTAGCAGATATATGTATATATACCTATATATACCGATATATATATATTTTTTATCTCTTGTTTCGGCCTTGTTTGCTTTGGCAAAACGGATTCCGATTCCCGTTGGACAATTACCTACTCGACAATGCCTCAAAAAAAGCCGAAAGAAAGACGGCAAGAAAGAGAGGGAGGGAGGGAGGGTTAAAGCCCGAGACCAGATCGAGCCATAAAGATAACTCAAGACCGAACAGAAAAAATAAAACCAATAACAAAGCCAAAACAAGCGAGAGAAGCCACACCGACAAAGTGTTTCCGACTTTTTCGTAGATTTTGCAGTCAGATTTATATTGGCAGAAAGAGAGAGATAGACTGATAGCTAAAGAAAGAGAGGGAGATAAAGAACAATTTGATTTTTATGAGCCTGCTGGCTGAATATCGTTTTAACATCGTTTGTACACAGAAATTTAAGGTAGCTTAAATGATATTTAATATTTATTTAATTAATATATAAATTTATAAATGTTAAAATATATATTTATTATTATGATAAATAAATTAAGGTAATTTTACGTATATCATTAATTTATTTATAATTTTTTCTTTTTAAATAATTTACATTTATTTAAAAAGTGGGTTTAAACCCTTAAATTTGCATTATAAATTACAATTTAATGTTTAAAATATATTTAAAATTATAATAAATAAATTAAGGTCTTTTTAGGTATATATATTAATTTTTTTATAATTTTTTATAAAATAATTTTACATCTAATTAAAAATCTAAGAAAGTTGCCAGAAAATTGCACATTAATTTCTTTTGCGCCTCCAAAATTTCTTAAGAAATTCCCCTTATTAAGTACAATTTTCCTCAGTGTACCTACATGACTTGACCAGCTACTTGTCTACGCAACTAAAAACCAAAACTGAAACCGAAAACCCAAACCCCAGCGACTACTCTCCTCTTAAAGTCTTGTCTGATTTTCGGTCAGCGACAATAAATTAAGTCAAGTGTAGCATTTAATTGATTTTAATCATAGATTAAATATCGTAAAACAACAGGGCACCCCAGACCCCGGCTAAGGCCAAAGAACAACACCCGAAAAGGCCGCCGTTGACCAATAAAGTCAACAATCAAATCAAATAAACCCCCCCAGAATCGGGCAAACAAACCAATTTGTAGAACAATAAGTTGTCGTTACCCCCCGAAAATCGGTGGGAGGGGCCGGGGGCCTTTGGTTGTTGTAATCGTTGTTTACCAATATGTAATCCTTAGAAACAACAAGACTGCTGTCCTTCGCCACTGTCCTGTGTCCTGAGTCTCCCGAGTTCTGCGTCCTGTGTGCGTATCCTTGTTGTCGGTGTCGTGCCTGGGCTTGGGGGGCTTTGGACGCCGCCTTGAATTTCAACTACCCCTGGAAATAGGGGTATTGGCAGGGGCATTAGCCTTAAACCCCTGTCCGCTGATATATCCAGGATATCCAAAGAGAAAGGCAGCTAAAGGAAAGAAGAGGGTTTATTTCAAATATTTTTTGAGGTCTTTAAATATTGAAATATTTTTAAAATATATTTTCTCTCAATACGCTACTAATATATTCTGAAAAATAAAATAAAATAAATTTCCAATTTTACATTAATTTCAAAGAAAATTTTGCCCAAAGTTCCTTAGCCATTTCAAGGAGCTCTCATATACCATATATTTTCTAAATTTTAATTATTCCAAAAGAAGGTTGGCAGCTTTAAAGTTTTAAAGTGGTAGGACCAAAGCTTAAAAACAAGTTGGCAGCGCCAAACGGATTCAGATCCTTGAAAAGCTAACACGTGTTAGCCATATAAGAAAATTTTCACTTTTTCACTACTAATAAATATTAAATATTGACTTCCAATTTTATTTCAATTTAAAATAAAAATAATCTTAAAAGTTCCTTTGCCATTTCAAGGAGCCCTCCCCTCATATATCCTCCTTTTGTCTGCTGAAACCCATGGACGTGGGTTATAAATTCAAGGGGGCTTTTGGGATACGGAAAGGTGAGAGCCATGGCAGTGGAAGAATATATATTCGCGTTGCTAACGAATCAAATAAATTTGTTGGTCAATTAAAAAACTGCAAAACGCGCACAATTTCCACATGTGTGGTGCGGCAGCAAGAACTACGTATGCCCGTCGCGCTTTTCCACCTAGCTTTTCCCCAACCCCTTTGGATCCTACGGCTGCTCCTGCTCCTGTTGTTGCTGCTGATTTTTGCTCTAATGGCTGCCAGCGCCAAATGAAAAGCTTGGCGTGAAAAAAAATGCATTGCAAACCAATTTTTTTCCTCTCACTGCGCTTTTTCTTTCCAATCTCTCTTTTTTTTTGGTACAGCTTTTCCCATGATTTTCCTGCATGGTTCCTGACTAGCTTTTGACCGAAAAATTTCGCTCCCTCTTTTGGTTTTTTCTTGTTTTTTTTTGCACACAATTTTTTATGATATCCTTTTTTCGTAATTTTTTTCGGTACCGATTTTTTGTTAAATTTTTTTTTAACATTTTTTTTTACAATTTTGTACCATTTTTTACCATTTTTTTTAGTATGTTAAACTTTGGCCGTAAACTAACTTTGTCGGGTGGGCTTGATAGTGTCTAGGGAGAATTGATGTTGAGCAGGGGCGGTGGGAGGTAAAAATAAAGGGGGGTTACTAGCCGAGCTGGCCACGTTAGTTATTAGTCCGAGGAGGGGGCCAGGGGCTGCTCTGCGGGTTGAGTGAACACGAGAGCGGCGATAAATGTCTAGTTCAGCACTTGAAAAAAATATATATATAAAAGTATTCCCCAAAAACAGGGGAAGCGGAAGCACTGATAAACGAAGAGAGAGAGAGAGGAGAAGAGCAAAAAGAAAGCTGTCACCTCTAAAAAAGCTAGTTATAAATCATTAAAGTCACGCAGAAAAAAGCAAATAAAATCAATTTAGATCCTTAATTTTATATAAATCAAAAGAACAATGTGACTGTATTCACAATAAAGCTAACCCTACAATGTGGTCACACTGCATAGGGAAAACTATCCAGGAATTGCCAAGCCAAAATTGACATCGGCTGGTTGACCCCGGAAAACGGAAACTAAATAAAAATGTAAAGCAATTTTTTAGGGGGGTTAATGGGAGGCAAAAGGTGGGTAGCAGGCACTGCCAATTTCATGCTATGCTCTCCCTCTTTTGTTCACATTGCGCTCTCATCTCGCAGAACAATCTTCTCCTGACTTCTCCTATTTTTTCTATATTTTCTCCTCTATTTTCCCCATTGAGTTGTTTGAATACCCTGTGTCTGTGGGGTGTATTAGCTACTTAATACAAGCTCTTAAAATTAAATTAATTAATCAAAATTAAAAGGTATTTTTATCTTTTCCTTGTAATTATAAAATAAAAATTTTATAAATTTTATAATTTCGGTTAAAGGGTATCAAATAGTTGAATTTGTAGCAAATTTTTCTTCACTTTTCTCCCTTGTGATGTACAACCCAATGTACAAGCTGATGTACTGGCTCCTTTGGGTGTTTGATTAAATTTACAGGCCAGAGAGAACGCAGGATTCGGACTCTCTGCTGGTAGGGAACCGCCTTCGGGCTGCTACTGCGCCTGTCCAGCGAATCAATCGATACCCAATACTCAATAGCCAATAGCCAATACCCAATAAGCAATATACATTTTAGCATATATCTGGTAGGTGGAGCAATGCCGTATACCGAGCCATCGTCATCATCCTTATCACGAGCCCAGCGGAAGATCCAGACCAAGGCTAGGATTCAGGCCAGGCCCTCCACGCCGGAAATGCAACGGGAGCAACTGGGTACGGTGCTGGAGGAGGAGCAGCAGGATATGACCAGGACACCCTTGTCCACTGAAGAGGATCAAGGCGAGGAGAGTGGCTACGATCCGGATCCGGAGGATTGTGATCAGGAGCAGGATACGGATGTGTACACGGATATAGACGCGCTGAAGGTGAGTTTAATTTAAATTTAACTTTAAATTAGTTGTAAAATTGGTAATAACTATATATAAAATAGTTTCTTTATATTCTTTTCAATTTTAATAATTCCAAAAGAATGTTGGCATCATCAAAGTTTATACTAAGTTTTCAAAAAAAGGTTGGCATCTTCAAAGTTTCCGGTAGGACCAGAGCCTAAAAACAAGTTGGCAGCTCCAAACGAGTTCAGTTTCTTGAAAAGCCAACACGTGTTGGCCGTATAAGAAAGTTTTCACTACTCGAAACCATTGGCCAACTTAAATATCTGTTAAATCCGCTCCCAAACTTAGTTTCTATAACTAATTTTTGGTGATTTTCTCCTGGTTCAGGTCGAGAACCCGCAGGCAGAGTGTTGTCCCAGACACGTGAGTTTTTCCGGGAAAAACTTGTCTCCACCACAGCCAGCGCCATCAACGCCACCGCCGCCAGTGCAGTCACCGTCGCTGAAGCCTTCGTTGGTGGAGCAACTGCCTCCACCGATCCTGCCACCACGCAGGTGCCCGCACCTCAGCAGCAACAACAACAACTGCAACCACAACACCAGCAATTACGGCACCTATCCCCGAGCAGCTAGCGCTGTGCCGCAGGCACCGCGATTGGGCAAGTGCACGACCCCAAAGACCTTTGGCCAGGGCTACGATCCGCCCTTCCTCTACCCGGAGTTCATAGCCAAGAGTCAGCAGAGTCGCGTCAACTGTGAGTAACCTGGCCACACTAAAGGGTGCTCCATAACCTAGAAATTTACTCCAACTTTGAACTAATTTCATTTTATTTAATTAATTTTTTAAAATTTTATTTTCTGGTATTTATTCCTTGTCTAGACATTTTGACATTGGTGGACAGTTTGGTACTGCAGATGGAGCGTTTTGGGCAGCTCACCCTAAAGACCGAGGAGGACTCCGCCGGCTCAGCAAAGTCCTCCTCCACAGGGGCCATACCCAAGGTGAGGCCGACGAATAGCGAAAACCGAGGGGCTTCCAAGGCAAATAGCAACAGGTCCAGCTCCAGAACGAGCAGCCAGTCCAGTAAGTAGTTTTTAATATTTAAAAATAATTTTAAATTATATATTTAAATAATAAATATAAATATAAATCGCTACAAAATAATAAAAAATAATAATAATAATATTTATAAATAATTAAAAATTATAATTATAAATATTAAATATTATTATTATAATTTTAATTTTTTTAAAATTATTTTTTGTTATTTATTTTTATTGTTTTTATTTTTATTAATATTATGATTTATTATTGTTATCATTATTATTATGTATTATTATTATCATTTATTATTATTATTATTTTTTTTTATTTTTTTATTATTTATTTTTTTTTATTATTTTATTATTTTTTTTATTATTTTTAAATTATTATTATTTTGTATTTTTTATTATTATTATTGTTATTTTTTCGTATTATTATTATTATTATAATTCATCAGAGGGCAAGAAGAAGACCCACGCGGAGCAGGAGGTGGAGTACGACATGGACTACGAGTTGTGCATGGACCAGATCGAGGAGTTTCGTGCCAACAGAGTTCGAGGTGGGTCCCATTACTATTTCGATCACAAGGATCCTAAGCCAGAAGAGCCTCGGGAGAAGAAGAAAGCCAAAAAAACGTACACTACTTTCAGAGAATGGCTGTTCTACAAGGGCGGCTAAAGTCCTAAAGTCCCAAAAAAAGATGAAATTGAGAAGAATTAAGAGGAAAAAGAACAGATTAATGAATATGAAAGAAAAGAAGGAGAAGAAAAGAATTTGAAGTCATATTTCTTATTTACTTTGTACTAATTTTTATTTGAAAAAATGTAAAACTTAAAACAAAACACGAAATTAAGTTAAAAAAGTTAAAATAATTAATTTTGACTAAAATGAAATTGCATTAAATTGAAAAAAAAAAAAATAAGAAATAGCAAAAAAAAAAAAACTGAACATCGCTGTAAAAGAATTAAAAATCAATTTTCTTTATTCATTTTGTACTAATTTTTATTTGAAAATTAAAGTAAAATTTCAAAAATATTATTTTGCAACCTGAAAATACACAAAATAAAATTTGAAAAAATATATACATATTTTGACTAAAATTTAAATGTATAATAATTTTTGATTCAAACGTTTTATGGCTCACAAATGAAATATTAAGGCTTCTTGTGCCAGAAAATATTTTTTTAAAATATAATAAAAACTTGTGTTACTACAGTGAGTGGGTTTTATTTGTTAACAAGGCTTATTTTCCTCAAAAAAACTCGTTAGAGTTGAGGTAACGCTGGGAAAACCGCCTTCTTGGAAATCTATAAATGTAGAAACAATAAATAAATAAATAAAATACAAAAAATAATTTTAATAAATTTGTTTATTTTTTCCATATGGTTTCCTTCACAGCCTGTGGATCCTGTGGCACTGGGCGCGCCTTGGACGTGATTAGGGGACACCTGTCCCGTGCCGACTACTCCGATGCCTCCAAATTGCCCATGCCCAAGCGTCGGGGCAACAGCTCCTCGTCCTCCTCCGGCACGGCAACGGTGACGCCAAATACACGCCCCTGTTCGCCCGAGGGTCACCGCCAGCCGAAGAACAACAGGCCACCCAGGGATCTGGAGCAGCTGCTGGACCCCACCACCGATTGGCCGGCGAACCTGAAAAAGGATAAAAAGCATCAGAGGAGCACGTTGGAGAATCTCTTTAACATGACGCAGTTGTCGCGTGAGTATTTCTTTTATGAAAAGTGTCTTGGGATGAGTCTTTCGATTGATGATTTTTCCAGCTCCCACGCGCCTAACGATTGTGGCGGGAAAGCGCCAGCATCAGCAGGGAAGAGGAGGAGAAGGAGGAGCGGGAGGAGGTGGAGAAGCAGGAGGGGCAGGAGGAGGAGGAGCCACTACTGTCCATCGCAGGAAACTACGAGAGACGAGTCAGATACCCTGCCTGAAAAAGAGGAATAAATAGGAGAGGATTGTGACAAGGTTTGAATTTAATTTAATACATTTTTAATTTAATTTAATTTCTATACAAATTATAATAATAATATTTATGAATTTATATATTTAAATTAATATTTATGGTCTTTTGTTTCTTTTTAGAGCCTTTTGATGGGAAAGCATAAATTTCCCAAGGATTTTATATTATTTTGTATATGTTAATCTCTTTGAAATGAAATAAATAATAAAGAAAAATATATAAAAATATAGCTTAGAGTTTTTTAAATATTATAAATACCCTAGTTTTATTTTTTAGTGTAAGAAAATATAAAAAATAAAAAGAAACTGCAGTTATAAACACCCTGAAAGTAAGCTTTTAAAATATAATTCTCAACTAATTACTTTATTTATAATATTTATTTACAGTGTAAGACCTCTTCTGGCTATCGCTCGGGAAAACAATCAACGGAAAATGGAAAATGGAAAATGGAAAATTTCAAGTAAGCAAAGCGAGGCATCAAATCAAAAAACAATTACGCGGCAAATGACATTATCAAATATCAAATGTCATGTTCGGTGAGTTGCTCATGCCCACCCCAACCACCAAGGCCCCCTTTTATTTATATATATATTTTTTTGTTGTTGTAATTTATTTTATTTTATTTCGTTGTCTTGTTTTGTTTTGTTGTGGGGTATCTCTAAAAAATACAAACGAAATACTGGAAATGCAAAGCAGCCGAGAGTGAGCGCATCAAATTTGTTCGAGGCAATTTTTCAATTCATTGAAGTGGAATTCATAGGAAGCCCCGGACTTGAGAGACTCCTGGACACGGTCTCTGGCCTGGACTTGGTCTCCGTCTCCGTCTCGGTCTCGGATGCGGATACTAAGCGCCACTTGATTTGTGCCCCGTCCCCAGGTCCCCGAGGGGGGTTGGGAGTTGGAGTATCTGAAATCAAAATCTAGATTTTTGATTCTCTTATGCACGCGTATTGCCACGGTTAAGGGGCTCCTTTCACCCCGGAGATAAAATTGGGAATTGGGGGATTGGAGAGTGGGAGGTGGGAGGTGGGAGGTGGGGTGCTTGGACCGGAGGACGATGGGCTGGCTCTATTTGTTTGCCATCCGCTGGGGGGCTTCCTTTTATTCTTTGAAATTGGCTTTAAGCCCGTTGCTTGTAAATAAATCTGTGACGCTTTTGTATGGCCGGGATTTTTATTTTCATCTTTTATACATTATTATGGGCTAAAGGCACTGAAAGAAAAAGTGAGCTATTCTTAATTTTTAATAAGCCTAAGCTTTGCTTGTTCATTTTATTCACCTTCAAAGGGCAACTTTCTCAACTCTAAATATAATATTAAAATTCTTTTAAAAATTCCTTCTAAATAGTATTTATATTCAGGATATTTCACCTGGGCTCTGGCAGGACCTTCCATATGCATTCGTTGACTTATTTCCCCTCCATATTGATGACCTCGCATTTGTCTTCGGTAGGTTGAGTCTTTGAGGTTGAGAAATTGCCCTGACAATGACCCTGGACGGTGGCTTCTAATGAAAGTCAACACGCAGGACCTGGGTCCTTAATGACTCCCTGGGACGGGTGGCTTCTGCCTGCCTGCCATCAATCGCAATGGAAATCGAAATCGAAATGGAAATGGACATGGCACCGTAGAGGACCCCGGGTCACTTTTAAATATATGTCGATTAGACATATACGCCGCCGCGCCACGCCGCCGCCGCCGCCGATTTTTGCCTTATTTGACGCGCCGCCGCCAAATTATGAAAATAACGGCGCGCCGCGGCGCGCCGCTGGTGCGGCATCGGCGCAGCTTCAGCGCGGCCTTCAGTGTCATTGTTCTTTATAAAACTTAAAAAAAAAAAAAATAACTCATTAAAATGGCCTTTTTGCCTTATTTGACGCGCCGCCGCCGCCGGTTCTTTCTGACTACTACGCCGCCGCCGCCGAGTCATTTTGACCTCTACGCCGCCGCCGATGCCTTTAACCATCGGCGTAAACCTCTAATGTCGATTACCGAGCGACGTTTATTGATAGTGAGTGAGCTTTGGGCCAGGACTCACACCTCCGGTTGTATCTCCGCATAAAGGAAAACTATTAGCAGTAAGCCTCTGGCTCTCTGCGGGGCAAGGACAACTCGCATATGTCACAGTCAACCCGGTGAGGTGGGGGGGAAAAAAAATGAAAAATGATCTCATATGGGTGTGGGGGAGGAGGGAGAGCAGGCAGGACATGCCAAGGGATGCAAGTTCTATGTGTTCAAGAGATATATTAATGAGAGCTCTAGGTAATATTTTTATATAGAGGAAAATATAACATAGATAAGTAATAAAAAATATAAATAAATAATATAATGTATAAATAAATATTAGAAAAAATAAATAAATACTTTAAAATATAAATAAATATTTTAAAATATAAATTAATATTATAAATAATATAAATAAATATTTTAAAATATTTAATATTATAAAAAATATTATAAAATAATATAAAGTATAAATAAATAGCATAAAATTTAAATAAATAATATCAAATATAAATTAATTAAAATAACAATTTATTATCTTGCTAAAGTTACCAAAAAACTATAAAAAATAAATGTTTGGAAAGAAAAACTTATTAAATATTGTTAAAATTTTTTAAAATAATGAAGGATCTAAAATAAATAATAATTTAATGATTGATATCAATACTTTAATAATTGTTAAATAGATTAAAATAATGGGGGTAATCTCTTAAATATCGATAACATATCGAAATAATTCTAAAAAATTATTAATTAATTAGCCAAATGTAAAACTAGATGAAACTATTATTTAAAACAATATATATTCCTTTGAAATATAGTAAGATTACCCAGATAAATATATAAATATCTCTAAAATATCGAAATACTAGCAAAATCCATCTCCATGCACATCTCTAAGGTAGGTGTGTCTCGGCGGCATTCGTCCAATTGCCATAATTTATCTGTCACATGTCGAATGTGTGTCAACGTCAACGCTGAGTAGCAAAAGTAGTAGCATCCCTCCCAGGCACACACCCACCCACCCACACACACACACACCACCCATCATCATCAGTGGGAGATCTGCTGTCATTAATATTTATTATGTCACATGCATACACGGACTCGGACTTGGACTCCGGATGCGGATGCGGCTGCGGAGGCGGCCTCGGATCCGGTTACTAGGTTCGTGGTTAGCAGGGTCCTCGGAAGAAGTTTGGGGCCCACTGTTTTTTTAATATTTTAAGAGGCCAACTTTGACTCCTAATTTTCATTTAGAAAGAGATTGGTTTTATTTTTTATTTAATATTTTGTTTATTATAAATACGAGAACCTAAAGCCTAAGGATACTGGCTTCAATCCCACCCCGATTTGTGGTGCTTCCTTTGATCTCCTGGTCACCTGGTCATCGCATCCCGCCCACAATTCCGATTCTGGCACAATGGGCTCATTAGTCGTTTAATGGAATATGTAATGTGTGCGCCTGGGCAGGAGTTGATAAAGTGACGAGAGTGGGTGGTTGGGTGGCACAGAGCCAGACCCAAGCCCAGCTGGTGCTGCCAGCGGTGGTTGATGATGCCTGGACAAAACTAACAAACTAATCCAATATTTTTATTACGAAATGCCATTAAGGGTCATTGAATATTGTGGCATAATAAATAAATGGTGCCCAACTATAGGGCTACATATATGTATAATATATATATATATAATCCGGGCTATCAACGGGATCATTATTCAAAGAGGGATTTAGTGGGGAATGGTTTTGGATTCACAGAGACTCTGACACACATACATCAAAGCGTCTTAAGTGCACACAGTTTTTCCCCGGACTGCTCAAAAAGCGATTTTTCTCGGTCTCGGCTTGGGCATCATTTTCATTAATAGGAAAATTCTGTTGGGTAGAGTAGAGCAAAGCAACGAATATCCTTTAGCCAATTGAGTGTCTCGTCTTTTCAACTCTCGCCATTAATAAGCCAGTTCACACCCAAAAAACACACACCTGACGCCCTTGGCTGCCAGCCCATCGCCAGAGAGGCAACCTACCTGAAGGACCTCCGCCCAACACGATGAACGTGCGCTTAATTAGTCCGTTTTGTTTAAAACGATTCTGATGACCATGGAGCTGATGATGATTCTCATGTTCTTCGCCTGAAGAACGTGTGCATATTCAGATAAATGCATACACAGGGGGTCCTGTCAGAGTCCTGCGGAATTTTAGATACCTCTTAGAGGGTGGTTCATTTTTGGGGAATATTTGTTTATTTTGATTGAAAAAATGAGTAAAATATTTAAAAATTGATTAAAAATATATAAATAAATAATGTAGAATATTTAATTAATTCTCAGGGAATATCTTTTTATGGAAATTTGATTTAATTTCATTTAAAAAATATAAATAAATAATATATAATATTTGTAATTAAATATATTTAACAATTTCATTAATTTTCTGAGAATATCTACAATTATTTTGATTAAAGAAATTATTAAAATAATTAAAAATTGATTAAAAAATATAAATAAATAATGTAAATTATTTATAACTTAAAATTTTTACATTTTTTCAATATGATTTACCATTTCATTATTTTTCTGAGAATATCTGTAATTATTTTGATTGAAAAAATGAATTAAATAATACAAATAAATTTTAAAAAATATAAATAATTAATCTAAAATATTTATATTTTAATATATTTATATTTTAACATTTTTCTGTCTAAAAAAACCTTTTTACTGGTCATACCTGATCTCGTGGCTACCCTTTCTGTGTGTCCTGTATATATACATTTTTTTTTTGCACTTCCTGCAGGAGCTGCTTGTTTGCGAGCAATTCAATTTGCCGGCTTTCCCCCTGTTCATTTTCCTTTTTTTTCTTCACCCACCCAGCCTCACACTGCTTTTACCACGTTTTCCACCGCCGCGCTTTTCTTTCGCTCGCTCGCTCGCTCGGACCCCCGTGTGTTTGCGTATGTTAATCGAAATGTTTGGCGGCCCGAATGGGGGGCGTATCTACGTCCATGTCCATACATATATGGGAATTATTTCGCAGCATTTTTTATGCTCTCATTTATGTGTGCTTTCTCCTCGTTTTTATATTTTTTTTTTTTATATTTTGTGGCCCGTGTAACGCGGCTTTGTTTTACATTAAATGGAGGTTAATACCTGGCAGCACGTCCAGCAGGGAGCAGGAGGAGCACGGGGCTCCTGCGAGTGCAGCATCGCAGCCAAAGGGTTAAATTGGGGTTGCCATCTGCATCGGAAAGGGAGGGGAAGGAGGGGGAAGGGGTGGCTAATGTTATTGCCACCGCATTGAATTGTTGTCCACTTTGGGCCCGCGGGACCTTTGCCCCAACCCCCAACCCCTCGATAGGCGAATGATTTTACGGTTAATTGATTTTAAAGCGATTTCGCTTAAATGTTATCGCTGCATTGTTGTCCTTCGCAGGACACAGGACTTTGGTGGATTTTCGCGGGGGATTTGCCTTTTTGTGAATGACGGACGAAAATGTGATTACCTTTACAGGGCTTTTCCAGTTTTTCAGGTTTATATTTTGGTAATTATTAAATAATAATTGAACGCAAAAGAATGGGGGAGAAAGTGAGTAAAAGCCAGTTGTTGGTAATTTATTGATAAATATTTAAAAAATAAACCTTACAAGTGTTATTTTATTTGTTTGTATAGTTCCTTAATTTGTATGTCCCTGTTTAAGTTAGTTATTTATAATTTTTGCTGTCAACCCTCGCAGCTGTTAATTATTTGTGCCGAGACAAAGCCGTTTTCGTGTCTCAAATTGTTTCATATCGACACGGCGACTTGGGGATAAATGTAGAAATATATATGCTATTCGTGGACAACCCCCTTCTGGAGAAGTCCGGCTGGAAAAGGCAAAGATTGCACTCGTGTGTTCATTAAAACAATAAAAGGAAGACCCACACACAAGCTGATACAGAGACAGATACCGATATAGACCCAAAAATACATAGATACAAATACATAGATACAAATACATAGATACAAATACGTAGATACATAGATACAGATACATAGATACAGATACAACTAGCAGATACAAATACGGTTAAGGTTACGGGCTAATTATGATTTCTCCAAACTGACAGCGGTCAAAACAGCCTTGGGAGGTTATTATCGAGGGGTGGTGTGCTCCCCCGTTACGTCCTGGGTGGGAGGAGGGACTTACCCCCCCACCCACCAAGTGTCCTTCCGCCTATCTGTGCGTAACGCAACGTAATTACACAACATTCTTAGTTTTTGGGCATTTCGCCAGTGGCTATTTGCCCATTGGTTTTACGAGCGTGCTGCACTTTTGCGGCCATCATCGGGACTCAGGACATCAGGACATCAGAGCATCCTGAACAGGGAGCTAGCTGGCTCATCAGCAACCCCGAAAAACTATCCCACAATAACCGAATGGACGAACGGCCGAATAACCGAAGCGGTAACTGTAACTGTTTACTGGAGGCTGTGCCACCTGTCCACCAAAGCGATTGTGTGGGCGTGCACTGAGAGAAATTGTTATGAAATATATATACAAATAATAAGAAGAAAGAAGGAAGATCTTAAACAGGTTAACAGGTTTGTCTACTTATTGATTTGAGTAAATAAATGTTTTTTATTAAAAATAAAAATATTTAAAATTACTTTTTGCTGTTTTCCAAATTCTAAAAATATTAATTAATTTTTATTGCATATTTAATATATTTTTTACCATATTTATTAGTTGATTTTCAAGTCACTCAGCTTGAGAATTGGTTTCTGCTTCTTAGAGGAATTTGTTTCCCTTTTTTCTACCAGTGCCTGTCCCTGTCCCAAGAATGTTATTAGCAGCTTGCGTGCAAAAACATTTATGAAATTCCCACCCCACAGGACATACACACACACGCGCTGCCAGGACATGGACATGGACATGGACATGGACATGGACATGGGCCTCTGGCCACTCTGTCTTTATGTGACGACGCAGAATGATACGAAAACGTTTCGTCATAAACTTCAATAATCGTAAATATAGATTTCTCCCCCCTCGGGTTTGTTGTACGTTGAAATTAATAGTTTTAGGCTTTCGTCCCAGCAGCAGCAGCATCGCATTTCATTTTCTTGGTTTTTCCTGGTTTTTCCTGGTTTGCTCCTCTTCCTGCCGTAATGCACATTTATGTGTCTAACAGTTTTATCGTTTCGTCAATGTCATAAATTCTGATCTCTGGTTGCCGAAATTGAACTTAATGCGACATAGACGCAGCCACCAAAATGGCCAAAGGATGTAACAGTTGCTTTGTTATTGGAAGAAAAATATACAAAAAATATATATATAAAGGTAGAAGAAAGGTTTAAAAATATTAGAAAAATATTTAAGCATTTCCTGAAACTAACTTAAGGAAAAATAAACATAAAAAATAAATATAAAGTTAAAAGAAAGGTTTAACAATATTTTAAAAAATATATAAGGCTAATTCAAGGAAAAAAATACACAACAAAATAAATATTTAGTTACAAGAAAGGCTTAAAAAAATATATAAGGTTTCCCTGAAACTAACTTAAGGAGAATATATACAAATAAATAAATATTTAGTTAGAATAAAGGCTTAAAAAATATTGAAAAAAATATACAAGGCTTCCCCGAAGCCAATTCAAGGACCTTGTCCATAATTACTTGACCAGACATCGATAATCTCGGCTCGATAAATTATAATGGGTATCCCTCCCGCCACTTTCGATGAATTCCTCGGACTTGGTCTCTGATTTCTCCGATTGAGATCCTGGTTTGGGCTTATTATTTATGTGGCAATTAGCGGTGGCGGGCAAAGGCGAGCGATTTTAATGACCATTTGAAGCGCATTTCGTTGTTGGCACTTTATTTTTATTTATTTTATGGGGAGTCCCTGTCCCCCTTCGCCTAAGTTCCTTATCAAGATGTTTGGTCGCCAGTTCTAATTGATAGGGCGGGCACGCCCATCCAAAGCGTTCGATATATTCGCGTGCTCATAATTTGAGCAGGGAAAAAATACAAGAAAAATGAAATGGAAGGAAGGGGAAAATCCACAAACACATTGTGTGCTAAATTACTAAATCAAAGGGGTTGCTACTTCGAGGGTCAGTTCACCCTCTCTCTCCATCTTTCCTGTAACATATTTGTATATATTTTTGTATATTTTTACCCAGAATTTTTGCACTGGTTCTGTGTGTTGGCGTGTCGATCGCTCATAATTCGCTTTCGGCTTTCGCAGGACATGCAAGCAAACAAAATCGAAAATTCAGCACGAACATTATCGATAAAATTGCCATTAAAGCAGCGCGCGCCACAGTCCGCGTTTCCTTATCGATAGTTTGCATCGCGTCGCGTCGGAACGGAACAGGAACGGAAGTCGATTTGGATGATGAATGAAGCGCGATGAAACGGGGCAGATATAGTCCCCATTCTACTATATTCCAAAATCCCCGACAAGGGTTAAGAGCCAAGTGGTGGAAATCAGGCCACAACAAGGGGGCTTTTTGGACAAAACTTAAATTCTAAATAACCTCTAGACCTTTTATTTTTTTGGTAATTAGTTGGAATCATGTTTAGAGATATTTTAAAATGACTTTACAGTCCATTTTGAAGCCTATAAATTGTAAATTTCCTCTGCGATCTGAATGACTCCATCGAATCCCCTTCATCTGCTCTATTTTCCGCTCTCACACATTTTTTTTGCTGCCTTATAAGCCGCTGCAAATCATACAATTAAATAAATTTACGTGCGCCACGCAATCAGCATACATAACTCGGCCCTAGAAGACCCCTTCTTCAGAAGGACTCCAAGGACTCCAAGGACGGGGGGCCGCAGCGCCTGAGAGTATGCAAGGATTCATAAAAACGAGTGAAGAAATCAAAATGAGAGTTCGCTTCGGTTGGGTTCAATCATGCAAAGTGGCAAAGGAACTGAAAACGAATAAATATACACACTATATACTATATATATATATATGAGGAAAAATATGAGGGGGAAATGAAAAATATAGCCAACAAATGAAGTCATTTGCATGCATGACAATTGTTATTGCATATTTTCTGGCGCACGCGCTAATATCGAAATTGACAAAAAACAAAAAAAAAAAAAATAAACCGAAAGTTATCAGCAAAAGATATCCCCCCCATAAACTACCCCTTTGTGCTGCCGCCGCCGCCACTGACAATGAAATTTATGCCACATAAAGAACTATAAACGTCTATAAAAAATATAAAGAAATACCCGGCGGCAAGGCAATAAAAATGAATTGGCGACAACTCCGGATATATGAGGATATGGAGAATATGCTATCTACATAAAGCCGGAAATCGCCGAAAAGAGCGAGAGATTTAACAGCATTTTGCGGCTTGTCTGGATGTAAATATATATATATAAATATATATAGATGTGTGTGTATGGAAATGGGTCCCTTTTGGGTATCGGAAAGGGTTGGGCATTCGACAATCTGCTCCAGATTGATTGCATATTTAAGTCGAGATGAAGTCATCTCCGAGGATATTACAAGGGGGTGGCAGATGGGGTAGGTAGTTGGGAACTGGATTTGTAGGAAGAAGGGGAAGTTTTTAAGGAGTTTTTATATTAACTAATTGATTTTGTATCATAGTAATTACCAGAATTATCTTAGAATATAAGCTATAATTCGAAAAAACTTTAAAAATGTCTTATAAATATATAAATATATTTTTTAACACTTTTACTTAGATATAAATTTCTAATTAATATTATTTTATTACAAGATTATTTATTTCTATTTTCAATTATTTTTTAAGATTCTAGGTAATAAACAAAGTGGATTTTGTATGATAATAATTAAAGAATTACCCCAAAATTTAAGCAATAATTCAAGGAAATTTTTAAAATTATCTTATAAATATATTTTTTTTTATTAATTTTTATATTAAATAAATTTACATTTATTGTTATTTTATTACAATCATATTTTTAAATATTTAATTCGATTTTTTGATATATAGTTGTTTATTAATTATAAAAAATTTAAGCAATAATTCAATAAAATATTTTAAAAATATAGAAATGTAATGAATATATTTTTTAAAATTTTTTGTAATATTTATATATATACTTTCTTTTTATTTATATTTTTTTTACAATATTATATATTTATTTTAATTAATTTATTTATCAAAATTCCAGGTAGTAAACAAACTTATTCCTTGTTAATAAATAATTCACTAACCCCTCCAATTTGCTCAGAAAACAACACATGTTCAACTCGAACCCTTAACATATTCTATTTATTTCACAAACTAAAACCCATTAAAGACGCACACAATTTCGTTAATTCCGTGTGTCATTTTACCAATTTTGGTTAGGTGAAAATTAGAGGGGCTATCGGGTTGGTAATAATAAAAAAAAAAAACGAAAAAAAACAACACACACGCCCAAAAGGTGCAGTCGATGTCAGTTGGCTTTTGGCTTTGACATTTGATGAATTACACGCATTCAACTACACATCTAATTAGACTGGGGACACACTTTTATTGCACACTGTGTGTATGTGTATGTGTGTGTGTGTGTGTGCTCGAGGTGTGTCCAAGTGCCGGCGATTTTTCACACCACTTGCGCTGCGCTGGCTGCTAATTAATTAATTAGCCTGATGACAAAACAAACTCGCCGCTGATGAGCTCGAACCGAAAGCCAACTAATGGAAATTGAGAAAATGACAAGTTTAAAGCTTAAATTCAGGCAAGTCAAGGTTGAATAATACATAAATTGCTAGGCACATAAGGTGATATTTTTAAAACACTAAAAACATATTTAAGAAAATATAAAAAAATCAATAACCCAACTTCTTGTTTAAAATATATTTCAAATATTTTCTTAGCCAGAAAATCAATAATTTCTCCCCTCATTTATTTTATTAATACTTTTTTTTTATACACCCACCACATTTTCCGGGGGCGGAAAACTCTCTCAAGGCCGTTTATCATTCGCGGCTCATAACTTTGTGCAATATGCAGAAGGCGGCCCCCTGCGGCGCCTGTGAAAATGCAAAGCTGTCAATGAGTTATGTTTGGCGCTATCATAAAATTTGACAGGCCTCCTACCGATTTCCGATTTTCCCGCCCGCGGAAAATGCAAATGTCAGCAGTCGAAGCGGAAGCGGAAGCGCACATTTAAGAAAGGGCTCCCCCGTCTTAGAGTTGCTATCGGAGTGTCTTCTTTGGAGTTTTGAGGCTACACTGGGCGGAAAATATATTAATTATTCAATTATATTATATTATTTAGTACATGGAATATTTTAAGAAATATTTAAAATAGCACAAAATATTTTAAACACAAATTAAAAGGTAAACAAGACTTTTACTTGCCTTAAAATTTGTTTAAACATTTTAATTAGTTACTTAAATATTTTATTATTACTTAAAATATTTTGTACTTTTAAAATTAAAAATAAAAAATATATATTTGGGTCAGGGAATATTTTAAAGTATTTTTAAGAAATATTTAAAATAGCAGAAAATATTTTAAACGCAAATTAAAAGGTAAAGAGAAAGGCTTTTGCTTGCCTTAAAATTAGCTTATATTTCATTCGTTTTAAATATTTATTTAAATATTTTATATTCTATCTAAAAATCTGTAAACTCTCCAATTTGTTTTTGCCTGTGCATCCCAGTGAAAGTGTTGAGGGATTATTGGTTAAATGGAAGGAAGCTCGAAAGGGGGTAAGGATGTGCGCCACTCGACGACTTACAGCATCCTTATTGAAAATCAATGACGTCATGTGGCGCAGTTGTCTGCCAAAAATTGTGAAAAGGGTTTAGCCAAAGAAAGCCTTAAATATATAGAAATATAAGTAATATATTTCTGACATTTTCCATTAGAACTTTAAATACAACAAGTTGCAGTTTTTGGCCAGAGTTTCATTTGAGTTTCGTCTTTTAAATTTTAAATATAAATTTTATTTAAAAAGTAATATATATAATTATTCCGTGTATATATATTCAACTTGCTATCTTTAAGTCCTGCTGTGTGTGTGTGTTTAATGGATGAAAACAAAGGGAAAAGCCATCCTGTGTTTGTGTTTGCATTTTGCAATGTGCAATATTCAACAATTTTCGCACTTATTTTTGAGTATTATCGAAAAAGTTTTCCCATCATCGAAGCGCAAAGTGGCAATTGGCCAAACAACGCACGTTCCTGCCACCCCTTACGTGTTACGTGTTACGTGTCCGATTGTGAATGGGAATATATACATTATAAATACAGAGACTACCTAAAACTAGAAGTGTGTGTGTGTGTGTGATTTTGGCCAAAAGTTTATTGGCCATTTTTGAGAGCATTTCTGGCAAGCGTTGCAACGTGATGTTTGTGAGTTATTGTTTATGTTTCTTTTTTTAAGGGAATATATTTTAAATAAAATAAAGTTTAAATAGTAAATTGTAGAATATATAACATATTATATTAATTATATATTTAAGTTAAATTATAGATCGATTTTTGAAGAGTTTATGAGGTTTTTATGTAGATAACTTTACGATTTAATGTAGTAAATCTCTATAAATTTTTATTATATTAAATATATTATTAATTCTAATTTAATTTCAATTTCTAAAACCCAAAACTCTGGCCCAATGAAGACATTTCATTGATACATTCACTTTACTTTCAAAGGGAAGACTTTTTCCAGGGGATTTGAATAATCACTTCTGGTGGCTTCACCCTCCCTTCCTGTCTCTCACCTGAAAAATCCGCCCAATCACTCAGCCAACTGTTCATTTTGCAGCTTCCCCCTTTTGTATATATTTTACATTTTTTTTTAGCTTCGGTTTAACGCTTAAATTAGTCGAAAAAACACCAAGGATCAGAAGATATCCCAACCCCCGGAAAAGTGGCTGCCGCCACCACCACCAGCGACGCCTGCAACTACCTATGAAAATATTTTAAACATTTTCCGGCGGCGCGTTCTTGACAGCCGCAAACTGAGGATGGAAAATGGTAGAGAAATTACCAGAAAAAAAAATATTCATTTCACTTTTTTTTCTGATAATTTTTCCTCTCTTTTTGCCTCTTCGTTTGTTAATTTATAAAAAACGCTTGAGGCGGTGGGGTGTTGGGGGTGCCAAGGTGAGGCCAAGTGTCGCCTGGCGGGGGTAGGAGGAGGGGTAGGAGGAGGCGGTGAAGGTGCGAGACATGAGCGGTGCAACATTGGTGGTGGAACGAGGCAAACTTCAAACGAGATAAATACAATTTCCATTAGGCCTCGCGGAAAATCCCCTCGAACCACATTCATACTTTTTCTTATCCATAAAAAGATGCACTGTGAGAAAAATAGAAATAATAAAATGTAAATTTCTTGGGTTTTTTGATTAAAATTTAAATAAAATTAAGAAAGAACATATTTTTTTGAAAAGAAATTTTTTTTTAATTATTTATAATATTTTTTATTAATTTATAAAAATATAAAAATCTATTTTAAAATAAAATTAAATTTATAAAATTTTTAAAAAACTTAATTAAAAATTAATAATGATTATAATTAATTACAAATGTATTAAAAATCAGGCTTTATTCCCCATCCTTCACTCCTTTCTCTCAGTGTTTATATGCAGAAATTTCACATTGTCAGTTTTTTCCACCGCCCCCTTTCCACTTGAGGTTTTTTCCTATTGATTTTAGGGCTTTTTCACAGTTTTTTCCCAGAAAAAAAAAATTAAAAAACAGGAAAAATAGAAAGGAAAACCCAAACCCTCCATCTCCTCCTCCTCCGCCTCCTTCGAACCTTCTTCGCTCTGTTTTACGTTAATTTTTTAATTGTAAATATTGCCCAGGGTCGAATTTTTCATCTGGGGCCCCCGAGTTGTCCCTGCTGCTGCTGCCGCTGCTGCTGTCCTTCAATCCCGCCTCAAGGTTCATAATTTTCCACCCACCCCCACCACCCGAACCCCCGTCGATGTTTACATAATTTTGTACGTTACAACGCGCTCACCGAAACATAGCCCTGTTTTTTGGGCTACTTTTACTCCCAAAAAAAAAGAAGAAATTTTTAATAGATTTCCACATTTTCCGCGTTTTTCTGGTTGGGCCTGGGAAATGTGCGCAGTTGTTGTTGAATTAAAACCCAAAATTGGGAGTGAGGCCGATTTTCCTCGATTATTTTTATGTTGATTGCCGCCAGCTAATTGCAAACTATTGGATCGCACACACACACACACAGGATATACACAGGACACCCCCCTTTATGGTGCCATAAAGTAGGGTTATGGTGATGTCCGATTTCGGTTCTTGCGGGGGTATTAGAAATTATGACAGGACCGCCGGGGCCAGGGGCCAGTAAATCCTGGAATTTATTGAGAGAGACATCTTCGGAGAGGCGGCAACTTTGTGCCAAATAGCTGTATATATATGTTTATATTTATATATATGGGTGTGTGTTTGTGTGTGTGTGTGTGTGTGTATGTGTGTGTATCTCCGGAAGTCACAAATAGGCGGTCGTAAAGTGCACAATAAAAGAGCGGTGGTCCAGGCGAGATGGGAGTCCTGGGGAGCAGCAGGAGCAGGTCCCGGAAATCGGTCTTTGAATGTATATATATACTCGATTTACGTAGTTAATTTCTATATAATTATATATTCTATATATTTTATATATTTTTGTTTTATTTGTATTTATTTCCTAATGGAAATTTTATTTTTATATATTTATTTTTCTATATATTTTATTTCTGCATATATTTTTTTATATTTTCTCAATTTCTCTTTATGAATATTTTATTTATGTATATATATATTTTATTTATATATTTTTTATTTTTTATTGATTATTTTTATATTTTATATTCCAATATATCTTATTTATATTCATTGTATTTGCTTTTAGCAAAATAATCCTTGTTAGTGATAGTTTTTTTGTAAATAAAAATAATACTTAATAATTATTTATTATTATTATATTTTATATATATTATATATATCTTTAGTAAATCTTTTAGATATTTAACAGATATTTTTGGGATGTTTTTGATAGTCTCCCTGAATTCTATAGATTTTATGCATCTAAATTTACATATATTTTATGCTCCTGTTTGCTGGCCTTAAAGCATTACCTTTTTAGGGAATTATTTATATTATTATTAATATTTTACTGAACCTACAAACATATTTTTAAGCACTCCACATTTTTATTTATATTATTTTTTACTCATCAAAACGTATAATTTACACTCAAATCTCCTGTTTATGTTGCCTCCCTCTCCCTAATTTGTAAGCTTAAAAATTTCCCCTTTTAATTATTATTTTTTACTTATTACTTTAATTATATATTCCACACTTTATATATATTCCCAAAACCCTCTATATGTTCTCCAGATATCAATATATATATGTTTTTTCCTGGGGGTTGCTTTCATGTGAAGGTCAGGCTGCCAAAGGTCGTTGAGGGAAAGTCCTCGCTTTTTGGCTAATGAAAAAGAAATAAAAGTGTCGAGTGCATTATTGCCACACACACACCAACACACACACACCATACACACACATATGCTCATATCATCTTCCCCGGTAATTGTTGAAACATTTTTAGTGCCAGTCTGCGTGCTACGTGTCTCGGGCTCCCTCCTTCGACCAGTGGCTATTATTTTGCACTTACTATAACATGCACATAAATATTTTTCCCCATTTATACCCATACGTGTGTGTGGCTATTTTATTGATACTAACACACACACACACACACGCATACACACACACACTTACGCCCCCATTAAAAGGACATGGAGTGAATTTTTCGTGGGGATTTTGCCTCGTTTTTATTGTCGCCTTGGCGAATCTCTGTCAAAAAGCAATAATCATCAATTCTGATTCCTTTTCTCTGTTTCTCCATGTGTGTTTGTGTTTATTTTTTTTGTGCTTTCGGCAAGGACATTGCCGATTTGATATCAAATTGATTATTATTTATGTCGGCAAGGCACTGCCTTCTGCATTATCCTGGCTAATTGCCTGGGTTCCTTGGCAGAGGCAGGAGGAGAGTAACATTTTTGGGAGGAAGAAATGTTGAAGAAACGATTTAAATAAGTTTTTACTTGGTGGAAATATTTATTTTAAAAAAATCGTATTAATTTATATTTTTAAAGATTTTGTATACATTTATTTATATATATTTCTTCTTCAAAATGATATCAAATTTATGTTTTAATTATTGTTATGAAACCCTTAGTGTTAATATATAGTTTTTTATATATTTATTGTTTATTTTAAAATATTTTAAGCAGCTTCTGTTTACTTACAGGGTATTCAAATTTCAGTCAAAAGCTAAAAACGCAGTGAAGGAGGCATTTCTCACCCCATAAACCATATATATTCTTGATCAGCATCAACAGGTGAGTCTTTCTGGCCATTTTGGGAAGAAAAAAAATTTTGATCCATTTTTTCAAAATTTGATAAGGGGTTACATCATTAAAATTTGCAAAAATTAACCAAAATTTTAATTTTAAAAAATTTATAATAAAGTATGCAGATTTATTAACCTTTTAAAAACTAAGAAAAACCCGCTTTCCAAATTGATTTTAATAGATTTTTGGCGGAGTTATAGATTTTTTAAGCTTTTGATTTTCTTAAAAATTATATAAAATTTTTCATAAATATTTAAATAAAATTATGTAGATTTATTAACATTATGAAAACTAATTCAGAATGAACTCCAAATTGAAATGAATAAGTTTTAAAGTTTTTCTCTTTCCTAAAATGTATTTAATTAATTAAATTATTTAATATTATATAGTTTAGTTCATTTAGAAGCGCCTTAAAATATTTTAAATAAAAATCTAGAAAGATTTCTTTAACCAAAAAAAAATATGAAAATAATTTTCAAGGGAAAAATGTTTTGCTTGGTGTCATTTTAGTTGAGTTTAAAAACCAGTTTACTTGGCCTCATCTTCGTCTGAGGTCTGCCTGCCTGCCCACTTAAATTACTTAATTTTAATTTCCGTAGGCGCTCTGCTTAATCAGCAACTATTAATGCTGCTTTTTGGCTTATTTACGAGCTGCAAATGATGGCCATTGAGTGACCAGCGTGGGCAGCAGTCCAGCTCCTCTAGAGAGGCTCCTCTTGGAAACTGGTTCCTTTTATATAAAATTTATAAAATTTATTTCAAGTTAAAATTTGACTCGAAGTAAAATGCTAATCACTCGTCAATTTTTACCCTTATTTTGCCCACAGTTTGTCACACTTAATTAAAGAAAATTTCAAGCACTTTAGATGTCAATTTGTGCCCACTTTCCAGCAGGTCCGATGACAGTCCTGTCGAGATCCCATCAAAAGCCAGGCAAAAAAATATAAGAAAAATCAAAAAAAAGCAAAAGGAGAAAAAGGAGAAAACGAAAACGAAATGGTTTAATTAAGTTGAAACCCTTTCGTGCGTGCCACCAGATCCTGGTCCTGGTCCTGCTCGGGGTCCTTCAAGTGGCCCAGTCGAGTCCAACTCTGGGCGCGTGTTAATTTCCAAGGTGTTTGCTATTCCAAGCTGTTTCCGTTCTAATATAAAAAATCAGCGTAATTAAAAATCAAATGATTTTTTCTTGCAGCCGTCGTCGTCGTCGACGACAGTGAAATATCTTCATTAATTTTGCTCTTTTGCTGCGGGACATCCTTCCTTCCCTTGTCCTTTCCAATTCATTCAATGCTGCACAATTTTTAACTCATTAATTGGTGTGGGCGCAACCCTTTTCTCTCGAGTTTCCTTTTTTTTTTGGTTTTTTCTGAAGTCCTGAAGTGATTTATTTGTTTAATCCTTTTCATTTTCAACCGATTTCTTTTTATTTATCCTCCCGCCTTGAGCCTGGCCACTTGAAATGTTGCTGATTAGAGAAAGGCAGCCGGAAAGGAGTGTGGGAGTGGCTCTGAAATTAGATGAGCTTCGTTTTATTTTTTTATTAATTTTTTGGGAAATTCTAGAAATTACAGAAGACTCTTTATCTTCACTGGGATGCTGGGAAATGTATAGAAATTCTATACGAAATTCTCTCAAAAATTCCCTCTGAATTTCCCTCCGAAATGATCTTAAATTCCCTCCGAATTTCCCTCCGAAACTTCCTCCGAAATGTTCTACGAAATTTCCTCCGAAATGCCCTCCGAAATTTTCTACGAAATGCTCTACGAAATTCTCTCAGAAATTATTTAAAATCTCCTCCGAATTTCCCTCCGAATTTCTCTACGAAATTCTCTACGAAATTCTCTACGAAATTCTCTCAGAAATGATCAGAAATTCCCTCCGAATTTTCCTCCGAAATTCCCTCAGATATTTCCTTCTAAATTCCCTCCGAAATTCTCTCCAAAACTCCCTCCCAAATTCCCACCAAAATTCCTTCCCAAATTCCCTCCGAAACTCCCTCCGAATTTCCTCCCTTTTAATTGATTCGTTATCGATTTGCTGTGAGATCATAAAACCATGGCAAACCCCTTCGGAACTTACAAATCCAACAGCAGCAGGAGGATCGACAGACAGCGACTGGCAACTTGTTTAGCTGATTTTAATCCGCATTCGATACGGTAACAATTTTCTTACCTCATCACTCTGGCCATCTCGCCAGGCATCTCTTCTCCTCGGTCTTGGCCCGGTGTGCTGGCCAAGACTACACCCCCTCCACCCCCCCACCTGCCCTCCGCACCAATCAAGAGACGAGAGCTTTTGACATTCGCATAACTTCCGATTTAATCCCAGCGCGTGAACGTTGTCGTTGTCGTCGATCCTCATCCTTATGTCCCAATCCCAGCGACTGAGGCACTGGGATTTATTATTTTTTTGGGGGTTTTTTAATGGGAAAAGAGAGTTGAAAATATAAATTAAATATATAAAAAATATATAAATAATACAAATTAAATTAAATAATATTTTCAAATAATATTCTTAATATTTTAACCATTTCCTTGAATTTCCTTTGAACGTTTCTTTATTAGTAATATATTTTCCATATAATTAAACACCATATTTCTTGCTCTTAATTGTTTTTTTTAATTTCTTAAATTTCTTAAATTAAAACACCCACAATTTCTGTCAGTGCCTGGCCTCCTTGGTCCATCTGCTGAGTTATGCGCTTCTGTGCGTTGTCGTATTTTGTAAGCTTTTACGCGCCGGCTACCAGAGGCGGCTCAAGGAACCCATTCCCGTTCCCGTTCCCTCTATCCCCTCCCTCTATCCCCTCCCTGATAACCCCCCTCCAATCCAATCCAATCCGATACCCCCTGAGCATCGAGCAGCGTCGTCGTTGAAGCGATAAAAGATCAATTTAGTTGCGCCAGAGAGCCAGAGTCGCCGCTGATTTAAATCCGATCATTGGGCGGCGATTTGATGCGAACTGAAACATGCACAAGGAATTTGCAATTATCGAACATCAAAGGACCCTCCTCTCCAGCCTGGGAATCTCTGCCTGATTATTGGTTGTATAAAAATAGGGGAGAGGTGGGAGATGAGATGGTGATGTTTATTTTGGGTTTATACGTCGTTAATATTATATTTTTAAATGTGTAAATGTATATATATCAAATTAAAATATATAATAAATATTTTAAAGAAGAGTAGATTTTATTTAAAATATTTTTAAATATTTAATATATGTTAAAGAATTTTAAATCCTAAAAAAACGTAAAGTTAAAGGCAAAGACATTCTGGAAATTAATCAAAAAGCTAAGTTTTTCACTTGTTTAATTTTTTTAATTTATTTAAATGCATTATTTAATGAATAAATACATTAAACAAATATTTTATATATTTATTTAAGAAATTTAAATCTAAAAACAATGTAAAGTTTAGGGAAAAGCCATGCTGGAATAAATCCAAAATCAAAGTTTTTCACTTGTTTAATTTTTTATATTTTTTAAGACATATTTAAATGAATAAATATATAATAAATATTTTAAAGACAAGAAAATAATATTCAAAATATTTATTATATATATTTAAGAATTTTAAATCTAAAAACAAAGTAAACTTAAAGAAAACCAAGGATGACAAAAATCAAATCACAAAGAACTACAACAAATTACATGCCGAAATGCACTTCAATACAAAGCACTTCGGTAAACACACAACCCAGAAAAGAGAAGGGGCTACGCGGCACACCTGTGGACCTGCCCCGAATTTTCCCATTTTCCTCTGTGGGCTACTCTCCTCCCCTCCTCCCCTTTCGACGATGTAAACCTTAAGGTATTTTGCGATAATTGCACTTTGCTGTTGTTGGCTCCTCGGCTTCCGTTGCTGCTCCTTGGCAGCGTCCTTGCTGAAGGGGGGAAAAGAAAGAGTTGGCAACTACCCCTAACCACCCACTCACCTCCCCCTTTGCGTGTGTGTGTGTCTGTGCCGAAGATAAACAAAAGGCGACTCCACGTGTGTGCCCGTGTGTTGTCGTCTGGCACATGTCTTTGCAGAAGCAGAAGCAGTTTTCCAGCAGAGTTGTCCCCTTCCAAGTGCACTTAATAAGTAGGAAAAAGAGTGAAACTTCCAGGCGGTGGGTTTCCATATCAACTTTGTGTGTTGTTTGCCCTTGTAGCCGGTGACGACTGTACTTACTACTTAATTAATTCAAATCCTGCTAATTGCATTTTATTTGCTTTCTCGGCGCAGATTTCAAGTTTTTAATTGCAAATCTTTGCAGTTTCTAAATATAAATAAATATGTCTATATCTATTATGTGTTGTAAGTAATTTTAACACTTTTCGAGGGATATATTGGAGCTCCTCCCAAAGGATCCTTGTATCTTAGGACCACAAATGACATGCCGTTTTCGTTTAATTCTGTTTTCTATTCAATAAACTGGTTGTATCTAATGTTAGAGGAGAGATCCTGTGGCCAGCTGTCGCTGTGGCTGCCCGCCTAATGGCCATCGAAGGGGGGTCCTGCCACAGGACATGGGGCAGTATGGTGCACACACACACACCACACACACAGACGACTTCTATTTTATTAAACTCGAATTTATGCCTTTACTTGAATGTCAAATATCGCAAATGTAGGAGGAATTCAGAGGAGGCACTGTTGGACAATAGTGTCCTGCCATCAAGGCTGCTGTGGCAGAGGAGGAGGAGGAGGAGGAGAAGGAGGAGGAGCAGGCGATGGCCCATCGACGAACCCTGTGTCTCTGTTGGTTTTTATGCGTTGTTCGTTTTGTAATTAAGCGACGCACTTGGCTGGATTTGGATGGTAAAGGACATGGGAATGGGTTTGGGAATGGGAAAGGATATAGGCGGATGTGAGATGGGCAACTGATGGACTGAGCGAGTGACTGACTGGTCATGAATATATTTGCCTGACCCCCGGATGCCGGACATCGATATATATATGTATGTATGGACACAGTTTGCGGTCAAAGTTGGCGCTTGACATTTATGCCGGATGTCAAGTCCAAGGATGTTTGCTGTGTGACCCCCCCCCCCCCAAAAAAGTAAGTGTCCAAGGAGCAGAGAGAGTCTCCGGTCCCGGGACCCATTGTCATCATCCAGTGGTGTCCATTTTGTGCTTGTTATTGTCACTTTTCAACTCTTCTGTGTTGGCTTTTTGCACTATCAATATCGAGGGGGGGTCCTGGGAGGGAATCGGGAGTCCGGGAGTCCAGGAGTTGACCTTTTCCGGACCCTTTTTGCCCAGTTATTGTTTGTCTCGTTATAGTTTTCTATTCAATCGAGTCGGCACAGCAAATGCACCCCGGAGGGCATTTCCATTTTCATTTTCATTTTCATTTACGTTTACGTTTCCATTTCCACAACTATATTCTCTGTGTTCTATGTTATTTGTGTATTTGACATTTGGCTCAAGTGTTGCTGACTTTTCGGTCAGTTCTTTCTTTGTTTTAGGGGGGTTTGTTCTGCTCTTAATTAAAGTTTGGCCAACTGTTT
The DNA here is from genome assembly GCF_030179895.1 of Drosophila kikkawai. Lineage (NCBI taxonomy): Eukaryota > Metazoa > Arthropoda > Insecta > Diptera > Drosophilidae > Drosophila > Drosophila kikkawai. Next base: position 22,947,086 of record NC_091733.1, read on the forward strand.
AATGCTCAATGGATTGGTCAGCCTGGGGTCATAACGAAAGGCAGACCAGTTTAAACCTTTCTCTGGCATTTGAAACTACATTTTCCCGCCAGCTAATGATTAATATATATTTTCCCAGTTTTTTGGTATAGTTTTTTGCTCCAGTATATCCTCGATTTTTCACTCCACTTTCCTGGGTACCCAAAAAAAAAAAGAGCATCACGTAGCGAATCACTTAACTTGATTCCATGACCGCTCTCCATTTGAGGCCCCTGATGAGGCTGAGATGGCACAATGGGGAATCCCCGGGACGCAACAAACAAAGGGAGAGAGCCACTGGAAATAATTTGCAGTTATTCGGGGCAAGCACGCAAATGCGTTCGAATCAATTGTCCGATTGCTCCGATTGTTCAGATTGTTCCCCATCTATACTCGTTTTTTTTTTAGCCTTGTCTCTGGCCGCAAAAAAATGCGTTCAAATTGAAATGAAAAGCTCAGCGTGCATCGCATCCCAAATGAGGCAGAGTTATAGGGGGGGTGGTGTTGTTGTTGTTGCTGGAATTTCCCTGCCACTTCCGTTTTCCTTTGGTTTATATTTTTTAACAGGGTATATTGAGTGGGAAATGTGATGGGAATGTATGTGTTAATATCTGTGTCCTTTAATTCTTTTTATTTATTAATTAATAATTATTTATTTTAATCTATAATTACAATAAATAGAGATTAAAGATTGATTAAAAATTAAAATTAATAAATATTAAGCCACTTTTATTACTATTCTAACGGATTTCTATTATTTTAATTTGTAAACAGAATAAATCTAAAGTATTTATTTTATAAATGTCAATTTAAAAAATAAATATATTTTTAAAATTTGTCAAAAAGCTGTTCTAAGTTATTTAAATATTTATTAAATTATTTAATATTTATCCATCATTTTATATATATTTTTTTATATAAACAAAACCAAAAAAATCTATAGCTCAGCCAAAAATGCATTAAATTTAATTCGAAATTATAATTATTAATTATACAGTTCATAAATATTTAATTTTTAATAATATAATATTTAATTTTTATTCTAATTCACAGTATAAACAAAATTCTGACTTAAATTATAATATAAATAATTAATATTAATCTATTAAATATATATTAATATTAATTATAATAATTTTAAATTATTAATTTTAATATTTGAACTACCAATTTTAATTATAATATTTCTAAATTATTTATTTAAATATTTTAATTACCTATATTATTTGTAATAAATTCTAAATAATTATTATCAATATTCAAATGACCTTGTTAATTTTTAAGGGGTATTCCCAGGTCCTTACACTCTCTGTTAAGCCTCCTTCTGGCTTCTGTTTTTTCTCCACCATTTCTTTTTTTGTTGCTGCTTTTTTTGGGTGCGTGCCGTGTGCGGTTAGAGGGTTTCACTTTCACTTCCTCGGCCACTTTCCCTGGCGGCAGTGTGCAACTTTCACCCGCAACGAAAAGGGGGCGTGGCCCAAGAGGCTGGTCAACCGGTGGCACGTGCCCTAATTTTTGGTGTTCCCTGGATATCTTTTTTTTTCTATTTTTTTTTTAAGGAGGCATCTCGATGCCTTCTGCCTTTTTGTGTTGTATTTGTTGTAGTTGTTGTAGTTGTTGTTGGCCTATAAATAATTTGCGGCAGACGCTGCTCAATGAGTTTGCTTTTTGTCAGTGATGTCATTTGTAAATGGCATGTTATCAATTTTCGAGATGATTGAATCAAGTGATTTGTGTGCGTGCCAAAAGGGAGTCCAGCCAGGGAATCAGGGAATGGGGGTGGAGTCCACACTGGACACTGGACACACAGGACATAGACACACTCCTTTTGATGTCTGTTGGTCTTTGGGCTAAGAAAAATATCCATACTTAGACGGAGTTTGCCGGCCGGCTTATTAAGAGATTATCAATTTCTTTTGATGCCACAGGATGTGTGTGTGTGTGTGTGTGTGTGTGTCTGTCTGGTGGAAATATGGAAGGTAATGAGGGAAATTGAGCCGGGATAACGAGGCTAATGGCAAGAGGAAACCTCTCCATCACAGCTTCTTTTCTAGCTTTTATTATTATTTGTATATATATTTTTTTTTTGGGGCAAAAATTGACTTGCAGCTGCGACCGTTGTCTCATTGCGAATGCACAAAGACAAAGTTCAGTCCAGGCGCCGTTTAACCCTTCATCCCACTCCAGCTTAACCCCCTCATGCCTGCTCCTTTGCTGCATGTCCTTTCTGCATTAAGAAATTAAAATCTGCCCTAGAAAAAAAAAATAAGTGCAGGGAAAGCAGCGTTTGGCTCTGCACATGTGGTGCCTGGTGCCGGCTTTTCCACCATGTCATCACCCACCACCCACTTTTCCCTACCCCCCGCGTCCCCCTGCACCCAGATTTTCCAGCAGCGGTGTTTTGCCGCGCAAGTGTTTTGTTATTTTTGCGGAAGTTTTGTAATTGCGGAAACGGCAACTGCTTCAGTTGCAGCCTCAGCCAGAGTCTTGGTCCCAAGTTCCACCTTCAGCTAGTGCACTGAACGAAAAACGAGAGGTGTTTAAAAATGAATTGAAGAGGGAACTAGATTTTACAGATTTTTTTGTAGCTTAATTATAATATTTTAAGTAATTATAAACCAATTAAAAAAATATATTTCGGTGCTTATCTATAACGTTTATGTTTTTTATACCCTTGCAGGGTATTATAATTTCAGTCAGAAGTTTGCAACGCAGTGAAGGAGACGTTTCCGACCCTATAAAGTATATATTTTCTTGATCAGCATCAACAGCCGAGTCGATCTAGCCATGTCCGTCTGTCCGTCTGTCCGTCTGTCCGTCTGTCCGTCTGTCCGTCCGTCTGTCCGTTTCTACGCAAACTAGTCCCTCAGTTTTAAAGCTATCTGAATGAAACTTTGCATATAGTCTTCTATATACTCTCACTGCTATATATGTCGGAACGGGCCGGATCGGACGACTATATCATATAACTGCGATACAAATGTTCGATAAATTTTTAGAAAACAAATTTTAACTTGGCTGTTTTTCAATATTATTCCATCATTTTTGAGATATAGCCTTTTTATGATATTCCAGAATTTTGGTAAAAATTTTATGAAAATCGGACCACTATATCTTATAGCTGCCATAGGAACGATCGGGAAATCAATCAAAAAAATTATAACTTCGCTGTTTTTCAACGTATTTTAATCTACTTTGACACATGAGCTTCTGGTATTATTTCAAAATTTTGGTAAAAATTTTATGAAAATCGGACGACTATATCTTATAGCTGCCATAGGAACGATAGGGAAAGTAATAGAAAAAATTATAACTTCGTTGTTTTTCAACGTATTTTCATCTACTCTGAGATATGAGCTTTACTTATTATTATAGAATTTTGGTATACATTTTATGAAAGTCGGACAACTATATCATATAGCAGCCATAGAAGCGATCCGCAGATGTAGAGAAAATGTAAAGCTGGGAATGTATAACTGTAACTGTCAAACTGTAAACATAATAAGTATAGGTAAAATGGTATGTAACTCAGTTTAGTGTCTGTTTTCGGCATTATAATTTATGACATAAATATGAAAAGCAATCTGCAAGGGTATACAAACTTCGGCGTGCCGAAGTTAGCTTCCTATCTTGTTTTAAATTAATATATGTTATTAATGACGTTTCTTGATCACAATTAAATTAAAAATAAATATATATATATATTTAATAAAAAAAATAAAGCTTTAATATAGCTTTATTTATATATTTTTTAGATATATTTTTTGGCTTTGTTTAAACATTTTAAAGGATTAAAAAATAGAATTTGGTGTTTTTCTAGGACATTCCTTAGTTTTCATATTTTAAATATGTTATTAATGTTACATTTTAATTACAACTAAATTGAAAAAATATATTTAAGCTTGATTTATGTTATTTAAGTATATTTTTTGGCTTAATTGAAACCTTTTAGAGGGCTAAAAAATATAATTCGGTCTTTTTCTGGGACATACCTTTTTTTTCATCTAATTTAAATATTTTATTAATGTAAAATATTTATTAGAACTAAATTTAAAAAATACATTTAAGCTTTATTAATTTATTTTAATAATAAATTGAATTTATTATATTTAATTTTATAAGATTTCCTTTTACCTTTCAACATTTGCCTCTGTTTTTTGTCTTTAAAATGTTTTTTCAGGTTTTAAATGTATATTTTTTTGTACTTTAAATAATTTAAAAATTAAAATAAATTTCTGTTTAAATATCTTTTCATATTTAATTTGTTAAATATATTTTTTTTTATTTTTTAAATATTTTTAAATCCGTTAAACGCACTTACTCTCTTTTCTTTTCCTTTTTACCGTGTAAATCCCTTGTTGGCTCAGCTTCATTCTCAGCTCCGATTTCAGCTGCAGCACCATAAACATGAATAAATATATATAAACCCAAGCATGTATATATATATATATACATGTTTATATATATAGCTCGAGTGTTCGATATGCGGCCCGTCGACAACTTGCTCCTTCGGGTGTTTGGGCTGCTCGGCTTGCTCGTAGGTAGGTAAACTTGCAGAACTTGAAGTTATGGACGCGTAAATTGAAAATACACATGAGAATGCACACACTCATACACACACATATACATATAGCGATTTTTCCGGCTTTCCTCGCGCATTTTCCTGCCCTTTCCCTCCTCCCGCTGGGAGGCATTGCAACGGTTCGTGAAACGCGGTCGCCACATTATTGAAACTATAAATTTCTAAAAGCAATCTTTTGCGGGCAGACAACAGGCGATGCAGGGGGGGGAGGGGCTAGTGTGTGTGTTTGTATTTGTTTTTGCCCTGTGCATCGCCAGTTGTAGTTGTTAGCCCGCCGGCTGTTAACGCTTTTGCCACCGCGTCGATGTTGTGGTCGAAAAGTTTTCTCATTTCGCATGTGCAGGCGCGTGTTTCTTGGCCCTCCAGCCTCAAGTTGCCACCGCCTCCCCTCGTGACCCTCTTAGCTGGGGCCAACACACCGCCCCTCTCCTCCTGGCCCCCTCCAGTGGGAGCCCTCGACGTGGCCCCGAATATCGCGGGGTAATTGGCTTGCTCTGGAATTGGCCAAGAAGCCAACTCTCGGCCTCACTCTTGCTCGATTGATTAATGCAGGATAAACAGGGTGTGTTTTTTTTACAGTGTTGTGGAATATGGAAATAACTGAATGATGTGTGGAAAATATAATGAAAAAAATAGTATTTTGGAGAGGATTTTATAGTTTTTGAAAGAGTTTTTAAGACAGAAATAATTTTAATAAATTAAGAATATATATTTTTTATGTAAATAAATTTTTAAAATTTTGTAAAGTGTGTTTACATAATTTATATATATTTTATATATATATTTCTTTATATAAATTAATTTTTATAATGAAAAAAGTAAAGAGAAAATGGTAAATCTAAGGAAAAATTATAAACAATTTTAGTTCAATTTCCCCAAACTAATTATATATCCTTTTAAAGTATTTTAAGTAACTAAACAAATAAATAAAATTTTAAATAAATTTAATTTAATTTAACTACACTATAAACCCGATTTTTCCTTTGCTTTTCCCTACAATTACTCCCTTTTCCCGCCCAGAAACCGCTGCAATTTGCCTGCCAATTAATTCGGGATTGATTTGGCGTGGGCCCAATTGCCATTTCCAATTCCGCCATTAATCAAATCTCGGGCAATTTCCCACTGCCAACCATTTTCCATTTTCCCGGCGACTCCCGCGGAATCAAATTATAGCAGATTTCCCATTAGTTTTAATGGAGGAGCAGCGGAGCGGCTATCAAAGCGCTGCAGGTGAAATGCGGCCAGCGTTCTCGATAGAAGACAATTTTCCGCCACCCCCCGGGAAATCCTGCACCCCCCTCCCCCACCTTGCTGCTGGTCATTTTTATGTTCGAGCTGCCTCGCTTTTTTTTTCTCATTTTCCATTTATTTACTTTTTATTATTATGTGGGGAGGGGGAGGGAGAGAGGAAATATCTTTCGGTCTTATAAATGACAACGCCTCATCGCGCAATTTGTTTACCTTACATTTCCTTTTGCTTTTCCTTCTATATATATATATATTTTCTTTTTTTTTTCATCAATTCCAAAATTGCTACATTAGTGTTGCCCACTTAACAAGGTTTTCCCGAGCCAAAGAAGAGCTTTCCCTGCTCCCTTCGGGCCAAGAATATTTTTTTTGTTTCCCGATTTTCCTACGCTTTTCCTTTGCTGCGTTTTTTTTTTGAGTTACTTTCTCCCCGCTGCGTATTAAAATTAGTGATTAATTTTTACGCTCAAAATATGCAAATGCGTTGCATTGATGAATACATTCAAAGTGGGCAAAGTGGGCAAAGTGGGCGTGGCGCTACTTCATTTTCTACTTCATTGCCAAAGTTCGTCGTCCGCTGGGAATACGCTTCGCTTCGCTCTTCCTTGAAGGAAATGAAAAATTTTTATGTCATATTTTTCAGCGTTGCTTTTCTTCTTTTTTTTTTCTCCTTTTTCCTTCTACTATATATTTTGTATATATATATTTCTTTTTTGGTGGGGCCTTTGGCTAAAATTGATTATGGATGAACGCAGCCGCCTTGGACTTGTGGACCGTGGGCGCAATTAACATTACTTTTAATTCGCCGAGCGCCTTGGACCGCGCTAATGAAGCATGCAAATGGAAAAGCCGGGGAAAAGCTGTGAGGGGGGAGTCCCCAGATAAGTTGATGTCCTGCTTAACTTGATTTCTCCCTATTAGTGTCTAATTTTTAATGTATTTTCTGGGCGGCAATTGATATGCAAATTGAGAGAAATGCAAATAAAATGATTGTGTTTAGTATTTTGGGGTGGATTTTATAGTTTTTAGAAAGAGTTTTAAAGGCAGAAAAATTTTAAGTAAAATAAATATATATATTTCTTTAAATTAATCATTTTTGTACATGTGTTAAGTGCCTTTAAATATTTTATAAATATTTTATATATATTTTTTTTTATACAAATAATTTTTAAAAATATGTTAGATGCCTTTAAATATTTTATAAATATTTAAATAATATATTTGTTTATAGAAATATTTTTTTAAATGTGTTAAGTGCCATTTAATACTTAAAATATTTTTTAATATATACATTTCTGTGTAGAAATATTTTTTTTAATTGTTTAAAAGCCTTTAAATATTTTATTAATTTTAAATATATATATTCCTTCATATAAATAATTTTTAAAAATATTTCAAGTGCCTTCAAATATTTTATTATATATTTCTTTCGTTAAATAATTATTTTAAAATTTGCCTTTACCTTTAAAAATTAAATAAAAATCAGCCAAGACAAGCACACTTCGTAGAAGTTGATTTGAATATTCCAGTAGATGAATTCACAGCTCGACAGGACTCAGGACACGCACACACACAGGCTATTATCGCACAGTAGACACACATATTCGCTTTGGGATATTTATTATGTTATCGAAATAAATCACAAATAAACATAAATAAACAAACCAAAACCCTAAGAAATGCCTAAGTAGATTTGTCAAAAAGTAGTCGGCAAAAGGAGCATCCTTGCAGGGACACACACACATGCCACACACGCACACACACACACACACACACACTCTGGCAGACAGACGTGCTCTAGATGCGCCGTAAAGTATGCAAAAATGTTACACAAATGAAAATAACTTGAACAAAGTTGATGTTTTCCTCCCCTGACAAGAATTTATGGGCCTCGTCTTGCCTGCAAAATGTCAATGCCGAGTCCTGCGCCTGCTCCTGCTCCTGCTCCTGCCTTTTTCCCATATTTATTTGGTCACATATCAAAATAAGTCTGATGATCCAATAAAGTGCTTATATCGCAACGGTGGCTTAGCCCACACCACCCAAGGGTTTTCCTTCCCCCTTTTTTGTTGTTTTTTTTTCTGCTGTCACATTAGCGACGCATCCTTACATTTTTGCATAGCATACTTTGGCGGGGCCCGAGGCTTGTAATGAAAATAAATGCGTTACATTTCAATACATTCCTGGCCAGGCTTTCCCCTTTTTTTGTTTCGTTCTTTTTCGTTTTTTTTTTTTTGGTAAATTTTGATTTATGTTTTGTTAGACAAGCCAAAGTCCTTCTGTGTGCATTTGACATTTGTTCAGGACACGTGAAAATATTTCGATTTGGAAACCAAATCCAAAACTACTTTAGACATTCAGCAACCCATTTTTTTCTAGCTTACAGTTGAAAACAATTGGGGTTACGGGAATAGTAAGACATTTTTTAAGACTTGAAAAAGTTAAAATATAAATAAAATTTATGTTTACATTTTTTAAAGATTTTTTTAAATGATTTTGAAAAATATTTAAGGGTTTCTTGGAATAAAAATAATATTTAAATATTTTTTTAAGCTGCTTTTAGCCTAAAATTACATAATTTTTATGTTTATAAATCAAGAATTAATATATAAAAACTTAAAAAATAATACAAATTTATTAATTAAACATTTTAAAATAATTTTAGAAGGAAATCTAGATTATAAAAAATATATAAAAATTCCGAAATCTCAGTTCAAGTTTTTTTTTTTTTAATTCTTACTTAATATATCCTTAAAAAAAAATATAATAAAATAAAATTAAAATAAATAACAAATTCTTATACCTATTTTCTTGACCTCCTTTGTACATTTGTGTGCTATCTACACGCACACACCCACACACACTCATCTGAAGATGGCGAAAAAGAAATGATTTATTTGTGGCATTTCTAGGACTTCTTCTCGCAGCTGCTTTTAATACATTTTTGGCGCTCCATGCATGACAAATTGCTAAGAAAGCGCAGTGGAAAGCCCGACTTTTCCCGCTTTTCCCAACCCCCCTGCATGTGTGTGTGTGCTCCTTATCATCGAAATGTACTCGAGGAAATTCCGCAAATAACGCGATGCCAGCTCCACTTGCACTCGACTTTCCTTTTGGAAAAATGCGGGGCGTGGGTGTGCGAGGGTGTGGGTTCAGGGTTCAGTTCAGGCAACGAAAGGAAAGGGTCCTTGCATGCATGAGCAGTTCATTGAGTTGACATTGAGTGCTTGTGATTTATGTTGGATTTTTGCCACTTCTTACTGCCATTGCCTGCCAAAAACAAGCGCTAGAAATGCCAGGAGAATGGGGTTTGGAAGGGGTCTAGGCGGTGGGTCTTTATCGAGGGGGGGCTGAAGGTCTTGAAGGGTTACCGTTACCCCTGCGGACTGACAGAAGGTGCAACATTTCTCAGGCAAAAGGAAAATTTTGCTAGGAAAAAAGAGTCGGAAAACAAGGAGGATTTTTAAAGGAGTTCTTCTTAGGGGTTTAGGGATTTTTAAAATTAAAATTAAATTGTTAAGTGGAATATTTAGAAATCTAATATAAACTTAGCTTAATGCTATATATTTTCCCAAATTTCCCACTAAATTTTCCTACCATTTCCCTTTGATTTAAAAACCTCACCTGAGCTTCAGCACAGAAAAATTACAGAGAAACCATCGACATCTTCAGTTTTTGTGGCAGCTTTTTTTCGGTTGCCTCTTTCTTTTGTGTTTTGTAAACCAAATTGCGTTTACGTCATCAGCAGTCCCCCATTTTCCATTTTCCCCCCTCTCGCCCCCCGGAAAAGCATCGTCTGACTGACTGAGTTGCCATATATTCAAACTAAATGTGTCACGTCCAAACAACAAAAATTTCATTTATATTCGCATATATACGAAAAAAGTGACGAGAGGGGGAAAGGGGAACGAGGAACGAGGAACGGGGAAGGGGGAAAAAATATATTCAGAAGAAATGGCCAGAAGAAAGATGGCCAAAAGAGTGAGAGGAGACAAGGGGGAATGTGATAAAGTTTGAGGGAGAAGGAGTGCCTCCTAGCTGCCGTTTTGGTTTATTTTAAATTTGGAGCAATTTGGACAAGTCCCCAAAACCCCCCCCCCCCAAAAAAAAACTCACCTGCTTGAGGGGGGATGAGGAAATGCTGGGAAAATGGTTACAAATTATGTGCAGCATAAGCTGAGTTCTTACTCTTTTTTTTTAGTTTTTATTTTTCATTTTTTTGTGTGGAAAAGTATGAGGTTTTTGCTGCGTGCAGCGTTTTTAAGCAGCCACTTCCTGCCACGCCCCGCTACGCGGCTGGGGGCGGCGGCAACAAATCAACGGAAGCGGAAGTGGCAATGGAAATGGAAATGAAAATGCGACGGCGAATGAAGCGAAGCCGCAAAAGGTGTGAACAGCAGCGGAAAAACGCAAAAAGCAAACTGAGATGAAGTTGAAAAATGCACACTGAGAGAGAGAGAGAGGGAGAAGGGGGAAAAAGGGGAAAGCAGCACTCTGGATTTTCCAAGGCTGCATAAGAAAAAGTCTTAAAAACTCTTATAAAATTAATTGTTGTTTCTTTTAATTTAAAAATATTTTTTAATTTATTTTTAAAATATTTTGAAAATATTTAAAACTTGATAGGGCATCCCTGGATTTTCTTAGCATTTCCCTGACGGCTCTTCTTTTGCTTTTCTCTGCTGGGAAAAACTCTTTTGATTTATGTTAATAAGTGCGCACCATCTAGCATCGTTTTTTCTATGCAGCAACTTTTGTCACCCGTTTTTACTATTTTTTGTGACGGTTTTCCTTTAATTTTTTTAATTTTCTAAAGTTTTAACTTTAAAGCTAGAAAATTGGTTAATAAAATAATCAATTTATTAGCTAAATAACTAAATAAATAAATAATAAAAAGGGAAATTCCAGAAAATTCCCGAAAATTCCAAGAAAACCCCTTTTCCGGAAGCCAATAAGCCGGCCACTTTGCCCAGCCAGAAAAAGGGGTGTCGGCATGGGTTAAAAGGTATGCAGATGTGGCCAGAGGGGTTACAGGGGTTAAACGTCAAACGGAAATCAGATTTGTGTCTGGCATTTCTTGCGCTTGATTTGTTTGCATAACAAAAGGACGACCACGTCCAAGAAGTGGCTGAGGGACATGCGTGCAAGTCTATCAAAACTAATGTGGTTGCCCCCTTTTCCTTAAGGTTTTCCTTAAGCTTTTCCTTGGGAAATCTGATCTGGACTCTCTCTGCCGTTTTATTTATTTTATTACATTTCTTTTCTTGTCTCGCGGCAGACCGCAACTCGACCTTAAAGTGTGTCATTTTATGGGCAGCCCAGGGGCAGCCCTTTTCCCGGGGAAAGTCCTTCCCCCCCCCCTGCTTTTCCCCCCACACTATTTTCTTTTTGGGCCTGAAAAATGTACAATTTTTATTGTTCGTGTAGAGATTTTCTTGTATTTTTTTGAGGGTTTGCTTTTATGGCCAGCGGGTGGCGCCTCTTTTTGGGGAGAATAAACAAGGTTTTGTGGTTTTTAATATGAAATTTAAAATGTTTTAAAATATTTAAATATTTTAAATATTAAATTTAAAAGCTCTAAATATTTTTTCTTAATTTTTTTGATTAGTTTTTCTCAATAACTTCGAAGGGCTTTAACAGCTTCCTTTGACTTTTCAACTTTTCCCACATGTCGTATCAGCGGCTTTTCCCGCGTGGCTTTTGCCCAGTGTCCCCCTCAGGCCGCCTTTCTCAGTTTCCTCGACCCCTTTGCCACCTTTTTCTCTACCCCCTATGTCCTTTGTATATTTTTTTGGATTTTATTCAACGCTTGGCCCTTGGGGGTTGTCTTCTGCTTCTGTCTTCCTTCGCCGTATTATTTCGCATTTAAAAATAGATTTGCATTTGTTTGCTTTGTTTGTCTGTGTGTGTGTGCGGCGTGTCCAATTGATTTATGGTTTTTGTAAATAACAAAAAAATAAATAAATACAACAAAAAAAATACAAAAAAAAAAGGGAGAAGGAAAGGTTGCTGGCGAAAGGGAAAAGGCTTGAAGGGCGTAAAGCTCTCCGCCAGAATGTTGTTTACTTTTTTGCGGTTATTTTGCGGTCTCGCTTTTTCCCCATTTTCCCCACTTTTCCCACTTTTCCAATACATCCTGTCCGCGGCGGCAGTTTATTGACTTTTCAACTGATCCTTTGGGTGTAATTGTTGTTATTGTTTGCATTTTAAAAGCCCGAAAGCTACACTGGCCAATGGAGAAAGAGGAGAAAATGTATTTGGAAATGGGAACTTGTGGGTTGTTTAGTTAAAGAAAATAGTACAACAAAATTAGATAAGGAATAAATGCTTAAAGTTTTGTTTTTACATAAGAATAGTCCAAAGATTACCTTTTTAGAAGAGTTTTTTGAGGAAAGATCTAAATGCAAAACTCTTTACCTTTAAAGAAATATAGAAATTATGAAACAATAAATAATTGATTAAATAAGAAATGTTTATACGAATTCATAATACATTTAGTTTATATTTATATTTAAAATGAAATATCCACGCTTATTCAATATATATTTCCCTATTTAAATAAAATTTATTTAACTGCAAGTCACAATTCTAAGGTTAAAGTTAAGAAAAAAATATAATTTATATTAAAAATATTTTATACAAGTACTAAAATATATTTTAGAAATATTATTTATAAAATATATATTTTATACAAGTTTTAAAATATATGAAAAATATTATTTATGTAACTTATATTTTAAATAACTACTAAAATATATTATAAAATTTTATTTATATAAAATATATTTTATAAAAGTTCTAAAATACATTATCTTCTCAATAAGAATGTATAATTAGTAATACTTATATTTATACCCTTGCAGGGTATTATAATTTCAGTCAGAAGTTTGCAACGCAGTGAAGGATACGTTTCCGACCCTATAAAGTATATATATTCTTGATCAGCATCAACAGCCGAGTCGATCTAGCCATGTCCGTCTGTCCGTCTGTCCGTCTGTCCATCTGTCCGTCTGTCCGTCTGTCTGTTTCTACGCAAACTAGTCCCTCAGTTTTAAAGCTATCTGAATGTAACTTTGCATATAGTCTTCTATATACTCTCACTGCTATATATGTCGGAACGGGCCGGATCGGACGACTATATCATATAGCTGCCATACAAATGTTCGATAAATTTTTCGAAAAAAAATTATAACTTTGCTGTTTTTTAACATTTTTGCACCATTTTTTAGATATGGCCATTCTATATTATTTCTGAATTTTGGTAAAAATTTTATGAAAATCGGACGACTATATCTTATAGCTGCCATAGAAACGATCGGGAAATTAATAGGAAACAAATTATAACTTCGTTGTTTTTCAACGTATTTTCATCTACTCCGGGATATAAGCTTATTTTATTATTCTAGAATTTTGGTATAAATTTCATGAAAATCGGACAACTATATCATATAGCGGCCATAGGAGCGATCGGTAGATGTAGAGAAAATGTAAAGGTGTGAATGTAAAACTGTAACTGTCAAACTGTAAACATAATAAGTATAGTTGAAATGTAATGAAATAATATCTGCAAGGGTATACAAACTTCGGCGTGCCGAAGTTAGCTTCCTTTCTTGTTTTATTTGAAATTTGTACACAAATAATAGAAAAAATAGACCTACTTTCTATTCACTTTTCCTATTCACTTTTTTAATAATTTATTTATTTAGAGAGACTCCTTAACTGGCTACCTTGTCCTCCCAAGTCTATACATCCTCTCCCACCTCTCCATATATATTTTGTATATATTTTTCCTCTAGGGAAACACAATTAACTGACTTTGGCAAACAATTGGAAAAACGAGGAAGGTAATAAGTGTACCCTCCTCTTTTTTTATGCGACGCCCCTCAAGATATTGTCACCAAGAAAATGAAAAGCCGAGGGCGGTCCTGGCCAATGAAAAGCGGAAGGCAGGGAAAGCCGAAGGAGGAAGATGTAAACAACAATACACAAATAAATTGATGTCATTTTCGTTTTCGTTACGTCTCAAATGGAATTAGTGGAAAGCTCAAAAAAAAAGAAACAGAAAACGAAGGCGGCAAAGACATGCAGAAAGGACAAATCCAAATGAAAACCCCGCGGAAATATACAAAAAAAAAAACCCAGAGAGAGAGCGGGGGAAAAATTCGACGGGCAGACGGCAATGAAAACGCAGATAAACATATTCGCGAATTTGTTATTATCAGAAAAATATTGCGCAAATAAAGCCAGCGGCCGGGGGAGGGTGTGTCTTGGGCGATGGGCCGTGCTCCTGGCTGGGATTTCCACCAGCTTAAGCGGGGCAAAACGTATGCAAAATATTTCAAGGGAGAGCTAAACAGAGGAAAATCAGCAGTGGAAAGTCTAAAAATAAACTATTTCTTCTAAAAAAAGCATTTTTAAACTAAGATAATTTAGAAATATAACAAAATAAATTAGAAAAATTAATTTTAAAAATAAATATATTAATTTCACATAATATATACCAATTAGATTTTCTTTCTCTGAGTGTAGGAGGGTGTGTGTGTGGGGCGTTAATTCCCTAGTGACTGCATGTGACGCGTTTTGCATGCGGTTTGAGCGCGTTTTCCAAGCATTTGAGCTGCTGTGTGTGGGTGTGTGGGGTGTGTGTGGGGTGTGGGTATGTGCGGAGTGTGTGTGTGTGGTGTGTGTGTGTCAAGGTGTCTTCCTTGGTGCCGCAAATTAGTTAAAAAGCCAAGCCAGACAATCAAAGATCAAAACTTTTTGATAGGCAAATGCTTTCTTACAATGCCAAAGAGAGGGGTGTGTGTGTGTCCCTGGGTGTGAGTGTGTGTAAATGGGTGTGGGTGTGTGTGTGTATGGGTTTTCCTTAATACTTTTATTACGCTGGTTTTTCTGCAATTTTTTCTCCCCCTCTGCCTTACTGTCAGGACGTTAAATGGCAGCTGACTTTTGATTCGAAACGGAATTGATCGCTTTATCTGCGTGGAAACTTTGGCTGGCGGGGGTTAATTGATGGGTTAATGGGGGTGGGGCGAAAGGTAAGGAATATAAGGGGAAAAGCCTAGGGAAAGTATAGGATTTAAATAGGAAAAGCATATGTGGTGTGAGAGGTTGTATTGCGATCTTTTTAAAGGTTTTTTAATGTAAACTTTTTATTACATTTTTAGTAGCTTATTTTAGGTATTTATTATTTCATATTTTTATTATATATGTAACTTTAATTTAACCAAAAACTAACCTATACAATTTTGGTTAAATATTGAATTTATATTTAAATTAAAAGCCCTTTTGAGGGTCTTTAAATTTCATTCAAAAGCTAAAAACTCAGTGAAGGAGTCATTTCCCACCCCATAAACCATATATATTCTTGATCAGCATGAACAGGCGAGTATTTCTAGTTATTTTGAGAAGAATAAAAATATTAAGCGATTTTTTCAAAATTTCATAAGGGGTTACATCATTAAAATAATCAAAAATTGGCTAAAAATTAATTTTAGAAAATCCTAAAAATTAATAAACAGATTTATTAACCTTTTTAAAACTAAGAAAGAACCCTTTTCCGAATTGAATTTTAAGCAGTTTTGGCTGAGTTATAGATTTTTTAAATTTTAAAATATCCAACAAATTCACAAATTCATCTTTTAAAAAATTAACAAAATTGTTAACTGTTGTAAATTCTTAATTTAATTTGAAGATTCGTTAGCCTTTTTAGGTAAGTTATTATTATTTTTCTGTTTCAATTATTCCCACAAAAAATCATTTAAAATATGTCTATTCTTATAATTTATATTATCAATTTTATTCTTTTACATTTCATATTTACAACATTTTCCCAGAGTTTAAATTCAATTAAACTAAATTCCTAATTGCCAAAACGATCCATTTTCCTTACCCACCCCAGCCAGTCGCGCGTGTTTGTCTAGAAAAAAAATAGATATAAATTTAAGGCGCAAGTGGAAAGCGGAAAACACAACACAAATTTCGGTGTAAAAATTATCAAAAGAAAATGTAGACAAACCGCCCAGGAAAACAGCACTGATAACGCCCCCTCCACCGCCTCCCTCACCTTTTCCCCAGCGAAACGTGTAAATGGACTTTCGGGTGCGTTGACTGACTGACTTACCACCACTCACAGGGACTCACTGGGACTCACAGGACCTCACTGGGACTCACAAATACTCAAAATACTCAAATGCAAAATGGCGATTATTCATAAATCATTAAACACCATTTGGCAGGCGCTGGCGGGGGTTGGGCCTTTCAAATTTTTATCGCTTTTCCAACAAAAAAACTGGCGAAGAAAAATTCCTAATGAGCCAAAAAAATAAAAAAAGACAACTAGACAAGGCGTTTGATTAAAGAACTCGACTAGGGAATACCTTCTATATAGATTTTGGCAAGTAATTATAGGTATTTATATTTTTATATAATTTTTTATATTGTTTTACATATTTTTATAATTTCATTTACTTTTTATATATTTTTAAAATATTTGTTATTCCTGACCACAGCTTTTTTTTTTCCATCGTTTACTTTGTGTTTTAAATATTTTATCACTTTTTATATTTTAATTTCTGTTGTTAAATTTTATAAAATTAAATATTTAATATATATTTAATATTAATCAGCGTCGGGTTGGTTATTTTCTTAGAATTGAATTAATTTTTTGCTATTTTTTTATTCTAGAAATTAAAATTTGAGCTTTAAATATTTTTTTTATTCATTTAATTAATTACTTCCTGTATTTTTTTTTTATTTTATAAATTAAAACTGAAGCTTTGAATAATTTTTTATATAAATAATTAATTATTTTCTATATTATTTTATTTTAGAAATTATAATTTAAGCTCTAAATAATATTTTTATTTATTTAATTCTTTGTTTCCTGTATTTTCTTATTTAAAAAATTAAAATTTTAATTCTAAATAATATTTTTATTTATTTAATTAATTCTTTGTTATTTTCTTTTATTTTTTAGATTTCAAATTGAGGCTCTTCCCGTATACCCTTCTCCCCAGCGAGGACTTCGCGTTGTAAGAACACCAAAAATGCCCACCGAAAAAAGTGAAAAAACTTCGGAAAAAATCAAAGGCCGTTTCCCGAGGAGGTGGGATGGCTTGGGTCAAGGTTTGAGGGGGTGGATGGGTGGTGGGTGCTTTTGGGTGGTGTGTATGCCCGCTCGATGGATTGGGAAACAAGGAAATGGGCAGGCGGGGGTGGAATTTCGCGGGCTTTTTAACAAGGCGCCCAGGCAGAAGACACCAAAAACGAGACTCGGACGAAGAAGACATTAAAAATTTTGTTTGATACTTTGGTCCTAGAACCCCCGCCCCACCGACACCGATTCCCCCCAACTCCAACTCTGACTTCTTCTGGACTTTTTTTTTTTTGCTTTTTCGGCCGCTGTTCTGGTCGTTTGATTTCCGCTTCCGTTTGCCGTTGAGATTAAAAAACATTTTCGTGCGTTTTTTCCCTCATTTCCCTGATGTTTTTCCATCGTGCTTTTACCACGGATACGGATACGGCGATGGCGGTGGCGGTGGCCAACGGCTGAGCGTCTCTATCTGCGAGATACATTAAATTAAAAATTCATCTTTAATCAAAAATTATTGTTGGCATGCACAAGACAAAGTAGCGGCAAAATCGGGGGGATGGACGATGTCCTAAGCCCTGGGCAAACATAGTTGACAATATATCAAAGTTTTCTGGCATCTTTTGGCGGTCCTGGGGGGTGGGAGTCCCGGAGATAGATGCCTTATGGTAATTGCTCTGGCCAGGGCCAGGAAGTACAGTTTAACCAAAAATGTAAATACAGATTTATAGAAAATATTAAAACAAAAAAAGAAAATTGAACAAGTTGTCACAGAGATATGGGAAACCTAAGTTTGAAGACGTCTTTGGTCTCCTCCTGATTACCTGGCCAAAAGGAAACTTGGCTGATTGTTTAACCACCACAAACGCCGCCCTGGAAGCCGCCTCAGCCAACAATTTCAACTTAATTAAATGCGTCTTTAATACTTTTTCAGCCAGCAGCCAGGATAGAGGATAGAGAGCGAGGCGACGGCATATCCTGGCATCCTGCGTCGCACATTTACATTAATGTTCATGTGTGTTTGTTTGCTTGCCAAAAATAAGGCAGGAAAAAAATACATAAGGAAAGGATGAGAGAAGAGAAGCCAACAAAGTTTCAACTGGGGCTGCTGTGTCTGGGCTAAAAATAAAGTTGATTAAAATTTGAAAGATTTTTGACAGTTATTATGCGCCAGCGGGTGGATAAACTGAAGCCGGAGCGCCGAAACTTGTGTCAATATTGAAAGTTAAGCTCGCTGTCTTCCCATTTCCATCACTCGGATGGGTCTTTTTCTGTTTGAATCGAGGATGTGTAGCGAACCAGTTGGGAATTATAGTTGGAATTTGAATTTATAGAGGTGCCACAGTATCTAAAGTAAGTATTTTCTGGGCTTTTCGAAATAATAATAAATAAAAATAATAATTAAGAATTATGAATAAAATAAAATACATAAATAAAAATAGTAAATAATAATAATTAATAAATATAATAAATAAATAAAAATAGTAAATAAAACTAATAAATAAAAATAATGTATAGAAATAATAAATACAAATAATAAATAAAAAAAAATATATATAAAAATAATAAATAAAATATATGTTAAGATAATTATTTTGTTATTACATATGTACTTGCAGTTATTAATTAAAATAATTTATGAAAATAAATAATAACCAGAACTAGTTGGGAATTATAGTTGAAATTTGGATTTATTGAGGTTCCACAGTATCTAAAGTAAGTATTTTCTGGGCCTTGATAAAATATAACTTGTAAAATGATTGTAAAGTTATTTATTTAATAAAAAAATACCCGCAGCTAATTATTAAAATAATTTATTAAAATAAAATTCAAATATTTGCATACTTTACTATGCTATATTATCGATGTGGTAATTAAATGCAAGACTACCATATTTTTTCTCCGTGCAAACTGGACTGTACTTGATCGCCTCGACGGCCATAAAAACCGCATACGGCCAGGAAGACCAGGGAGCTGCCGATGAAGTAGCCCTGCTCAATATAAAATTACATTTTATAGCGCTCAACGAGGGGCAACGCCGGCAAGGACATTCAAACTAATAAGGCCGGTTCAATTTAATGAGCAGACGTCGCAACTTTCCGCTACGTTGGACGCGTTAAACTAATCAACGCGGCAGGCAGGCAGGCAGGCAGGCAGACCACCACCACCTCCCCCAGTTGTGTCCTGCCAGGTCCTGGCCCCCAACCCATACCAAAATGCCTGCAATTTTCCACCCATACCGGAGGGCAACAGTTGTTTGTTTGTCTGCTCAATTGCTTGTTAACATTTTGCGCAATTTGGCCAACAAAGGCCACCACCACCGGCGGGGGGAGTGAGAATGGGGCTTAAACTACCTGCAAACATGGAAAAAACCAGAAACCAATTGAGCGTGAGTGTGTGCCCGTGCCAGTGTGGCCAGCCTGTAGAAAGTCATAAAATTTTATAGTTTCAGGGGGGAGCAGAGCGACTGCGAATGCGAATCAGCCGTGTGTTATGACTGTGAACTAATCGCCGCAGCGTTTTCGGTTCGCCATTTGGCCAGTTAATGAAATGGCCAAGGCTCAAATGAATTCTGCTCTTCTTTTTTTTCGAAAAGGGAAGTGAGTGAGCGAGGGGAATGAGAAAATTGAAGTAGAAGGCCAGGGAGGGGGTCCAGTGGCCATCGTTGAATCCCTTGGCAGCCTGGTTGTTTCCATTTATCAACTGCATCAACAGGAACAGCGAGGCAGCGGCAATCTCCGAGGGCCTGTAGCTGGCCAGATCGTAATCCATGGAAGCCAACTCGATAAAGTACTTGGCCATGGCATGGTGCTCATCCTCTGCGACGGCAGCCTTCGAGTAGCTGCGCAAGAAACGAAACGGCAGCGGTCGCGACAAGTTGCAGCCGATGACCTTAAGGATCTGCAGCTCCATTTGGCAGATCTGGCGGACCGTGTCGGTGATATTTTTATCATTGATGATAAAGGCAAAACATTCGATTGCCGGCGGAATGGACTCCTTGTACTTGGTGGCCATAAAGAGGGCTGTGATGCCAACCAACTCCAATTGGGTGCGTTTGACCACCTGCAGGTAGCGATCAATGATGGCCACTGCCAGCTGGAAGATCTTTGCGGCCAGGTTGAAGTTTTGGTGAACGTCGTTGATGCAGTCGATCAACACCGCTCGCATTTCGTGCGATACCTCCTTCTGGCCCGCCAAGTGATCCCTGAAGATGGGCTGCTCCTCCTCCATCTGGAACAGATCAAAAAGAATTCATTTGCGTCGATACCCTCGACCCCTTCCCATGGCTTGGTGGTGGTGGCAGCAGGAGCGTTGGTTGAGATGAAAAAGGCCAGCACCTCCGAATCCTTTTTAACCTCCGGCTCCTTTTGAACGACAGCAGCTGCCACAGGCTTCGGACGAATCCCAGCAACACCCATCACGGGCTTGGGCACATCCTTGACGGTAATGTCGCGATTTTGTAGGTCACCTAAAGCGGCCTCCTGGGAAGGTGCTGTAAATTTCTTTAATTGCACTTGGTTTAAGTTCTCCCAGGAATTCTCTTCGTTCATAGATGTGGCCATCATCTTGATTGGTATTTTTAACTATACAAACAATATGTAAACACAAAGAAGCAGAGGCTTGATCGATTTTTTACTTGTTTTTGTTGAGCGCGTTTTTATTTTGCTGCAAAACGCGTGGTTTTTGCTTCGATATGTAATTGTTTTAAACTAAGCTGCTCCGATTTAAGTAAAGTACACTTTAAAAATCGAATGTTGCTGAGATTGGTATTGCTTAAACGAAAATCGAAATGGCAGTAAACTAACAATTTTCATAGATTTTAAATATAAATTTGGTATTTTTCGGGTTTTTGCGGAGGCCATCTGTGGGCCGAAACGCGAACTATAACATTGCAAACTGTTCCCAGTATAAACTCAGCTCAAAAGTATGCCATGAATTGGTACCTGCGGTTCTTGCAAATGTATTCAGCCCAAAAGATGCTCAAGCATCGCGATCTTTTTGCGGAGGCCATCTGTCGGCCGATACGCGAACTATAACATTACAAATTGTTCCCAGTATAAGCTCAGCATTACAAACTGTTCCCAGTATATACTCAGCGCAAAAGTATGCCTTGAACTGGCACCTCCCGGTTCTTGCAAATTTATTCAGCCCAAAAGATGCTGAATCATCGCAAAGATCAGCGCGATCGGCGCGTGTTGTTGTACAATTGTTGTTGTTATATAGAGGATGTGGTTGTTGTTGTTGTAGGCAAAATTAAGAACCCAAATCTGGCCAAATTCAGTACAATTCATAAATTTTTCGATTTAAAGTAACAGGCGAACAGAAACAGCAGAAGGTGGATTTTATTTATGCAAAGCAATATTTTTTCACTCAATTCCTATACTTCCACTCATTATTTTCACTCTTCGCCACAGATTAGCTCATCTGAGCTTTCGGCCACTGTGTTCGAAAGTTGTTCGAAACTAAGAGAGTGAGAGAGCTTGAGAGCAGCGGTTACCATAACTCTTTGACTCAATGGATTTCCAGAGCTGCACGTCAGCTACGGTCGCCGCACTCCTGTTCTTTGCTCGGCACTTACGGCCTTTGGGGATTTGGAGAGCCGAAATGAGTGCACAGCATTGTTTTCACTCAAATTCAACATTTCTCACTCATTGCACAGATCAGGTCGCTAATTCTTTGAGAGAAACGATTAAAGTTACTCAAAGACGTAATGAAAACGAACAACTGTTGTTGTTGTTAAATGCATTTATTGTAAAAATATTGTGTTTATTGTTGTAGCAACAACAAGGTTTTAATTTGAACATTTTCAGTACAAATTCATACATTTCTGGGAGTCAAGTAACAGGCGAACAGAATCAGCAGGAGGTGGATTTACATTGGTGCAAATCAATATTGTCACTCAATGTTAATACTTCCACTCACTGTTTTCACTCTTCGCCACAGATCAGCTCATCTGAGCTTTCGGCCTCTGTGTTCGAAAGTTGTTCGAAACGAAGAGAGAGAGAGCATGAGAGCAGCGGTTACCATAACTCTTTGACTCAATGGCTCTTTAGGAGCAACGATTAAAACAACTCAAGTTACCGTATTGCTCAGAGCTGCCGTCACCTACGGTCTTCGCTCTACTGCTCTTGAGTGCACACCATTATTTTTACTCAAATTTAACATTTCTACTCATTATCTCACTGATTGCATAGATCAGCTCGATGACTTTTGAGAGCAACAATTAAAATAACTCAAAGACCCAATGGAACCGAACAACTGTTGTTGTTGTTAAATGTTTTTATTGTACAAATATTGTTTTTATTGTTGTAGCAAAAACAAGACTTCAATTTGTACATTATCAGTACAAATGCATACATTTCTGGGAGTCAAGTAACAGGCGAACAGAAACAGTAGAAGGTGGATTTACGTTAGAGCAAACGAATATTTTCACTCAAATTACGATATTTCCCTTGGCTGCGCATCTCAGATACGGTCTTCGCAAGTAATGGGATGCACTCATCTTTACTCTTTAATTTGCGTAAGACCGTAACTGGCGAACACAGAGCAGGAGAGCGAAGGTCAGCTCTCGCAGCGCTAAGCGGAATCGTAATTAAGAGAATAAATAACGTGCTCTTAAGTTTGCTGCTTAATTCCCCGAAGATCGTAACTAACGAACAAAGAGAAGGAGAGCGAAGACGAGCTGATACGTAGCTCTGAGAGATATGGTTAATTGAGTGGAAATAATATCGTAATTTGAGTGAAAATAATATCGTAATTTGAGTGAAAATATTCGTTTGCACTAACGCAAATCCACCTCCTGCTGATTCTGTTCGCCTGTTACTTAACTCCCAGAAATGTATGAATTTGTACTGAAAATGGCCAGATTGATGTCGGGATTTTGCTACAACAATAAAAACAATACTCTTACAATAAATGCATTTTACAATAACAACAGTTGTTCTTTTTCATTGGGTCTTTGAGAGTATTTTAGTCGTTGCTCTCAAAGAATCAGTGAGCTGATCTGTGCAATGAGTTATATAATGAGAAGAAATGTTAAAATTTCAATTGTTCATAAGTCAGCCAAAAATGCATGAAATTCAATTTGGAAAACTGTTCTGAGTTGCTAAAATGCTTACCTATAATTACAAAAAAGTTAAATAGTTTAATTTAATTTTACATAACTTTATTTATTATGCTCTTATTATGCGCAGCGATCTGCGAAGCACAAGTTCATCCTAGTCATCATTGTAATTGTTGATTAATGATCATCGGATCGGCAGAGGTGAAGCTGGAGGAGCAAGCAGATGGGATGGCGGAGCTCAAGCGGATGGCAGTGATCGGATCTTGGCTCCGGGCTAGTTGAAGCCCAGCAGGCGTAAAGTATTGGAATATTTATAAATACATTTTAAATGTGTAAATGTAATTCATGGAACATACAAATATGAATCAATAAAAAAAGGGAAATCAATGTGGAATTGTGTGGTTTAAGCGGCATTTATTTGGGGGCCTTGGGATTGTTTGGGAAAAAATCTGTTGAAAGCCAAATCTAATTTTTTTTCTGATTTTTTAAAATAACTTTTTTTAATTTTTAAAATTTTGTTCTACATTTTTAAAAGTTTTTTTCTGAATTTTAAAATTTTTTTTCTAAATTTTAAACATTTTTTTCAGATTTTTTACATTTTTTAGAATTTGTTACATTTTTTAAATTATTTTAACTGACAAATTTGAATTTGAATTTAACTGCCAAATTTGAATTTGAATTTAACTGCCAAAT
Organism: Drosophila kikkawai; assembly: GCF_030179895.1. Lineage (NCBI taxonomy): Eukaryota > Metazoa > Arthropoda > Insecta > Diptera > Drosophilidae > Drosophila > Drosophila kikkawai. The sequence goes on from NC_091733.1 coordinate 22,970,780, forward strand.
TTGAATTTGAATTTAACGACGATCAGTGATGCTCATCTGCATCAGTGATGCTCATCTAGCTATTTTGCATTATTGGGACAAAATGGCATCTCACTAACTGCCAGTGATGCTCATCTAGCTATTTTGCATTATTGGGACAAAATGGCATCTCACTAACTGTCAGTGATGCTCATCTAGCTATTTTGCATTATTGGGACAAAATGGCATCACACTAACTGTCAGTGATGCTCATCTAGCTATTTTGCATTATTGGGACAAAATGGCATCGCACTAACTGCCAGTGATGCTCATCTAGCTATTTTGCATTATTGGGACAAAATGGCATCGCACTAACTGCCAGTGATGCTCATCTAGCTATTTTGCATTATTGGGACAAAATGGCATCGCACTAACTGCCAGTGATGTTCATCTAGCTATTTTCTCCCAGTATTGAAATATAGCTGAATGAGCATCACTGATGCAAAGCCCAATTTCTAGCCTTCCAATATTGCAATATAGCTAGATGAGCATCACTGATACAGTTGAGCATCACTGATGCAAGTGAGCAAAAATTTCCATCCAATTTGGCCGTTTCCCAAACTGGGGTAACAGGCGAACAGAAACCAGCAGCAAGCAACTGAAAACTGGTATAAACTGTTATAAAAACTTTTGTCCAAAAATAATAATTGGTATAAACTGTTATATTTCCTATTATTCATTTATACCTATTTGTTGCCGACAACAACAGCTTGATGGCAACAACAACCTTTTTACAACAACATCCCTACAGCAGCCCATCCAAATTTCCGAACATTTCCATGCAAATTGCCCGTTTCCCAAATTGGGGTAACAGGCGAACAGAAACCAGCAGCAAGCAACTGAAAACTGGTATAAACTGTTATAAAAACTTTGGGCCACGAAAAACGTGCCAGTGTGACCATATTGTAAATTTTGTCCAGGTTTCAAACCATTTCGGAGCCTGCGCACGTTAGCGGAGACTCAAACCTTTTGAATCCAAATTTAGGATTTATTTTACAACTGCACCTGGGCACACTGAAACTGATCGTCGTTAAATTCAAATTCAAATTTGGCAGTTAAATTCAAATTCAAATTTGGCAGTTAAAATAATTTAAAAAACAGTTAGATTTTTCCCCAAAACAATCCCAAGGCCCCCAAATGAATGCCGCCTTTAACAAACCTTTCTACATTGATTTCACGTTCTTTTATTGATTCATATTTGTGTCTTAAATCAATTACATTTACATATTTAAATTGTCTTTATAAATATTTGAATTATTTACGCCTGCTGCAGGGTTTCGGAGCCAAGATCCGATCACCGTCTCTCTCTACTGCCATCCGGTTGAGGTCTGTCCTGCCAGCTGCTCGCTCCTCCAGCTTCATTTCTGGCGATCCTAAAATTATATAAAATTATTGGTAGGTATTTATATTAAATTAAGTATGCAGTTTTGTTAAGCTTATAAAAACTAATTCCGAACAGCTTTCCAAATTGAATTTCATGAATTTTTGGTTGAATTATGAACCATTGAAAATTAATTTTTGGCTCATTTTTGTTTAAATAATTATTTATTAATATTGTTGTAAAAAGATTGTTTTTATTGTTGTAACAAAAACAAGGCTGAAATCAAGACATTTTCAGTACAATTTCATACATTTCTGGGAGTGAAGTACCAGGCGCACAGAATCAGCAGAAGGTGGATTTTATTTAGTGCAAACGAATATTTTCACTCAAATTACGATATTATTTTTGCTCAATTAACGATATCTCTCAGATCTACGCATCAGCTCATCTTCGCTCTCCTTCTCTTTGTTCGTTAGTTACGATCTTCGGGGCATTAAGCAGCAAAGTTAAGAGCACGTTATTTATTCTCTTAATTACGATTCCGCTTAGCGCTGCGAGAGCTGACCTTCGCTCTCCTGCTCTGTGTTCGCCAGTTACGGTCTTACGCAAATTAAAGAGTAAAGATGAGTGCATCCCATTACTTGCGAAGACCGTATCTGAGATGCGCAGCCAAGGGAAATATCGTAATTTGAGTGAAAATATTCGTTTGCACTAACGTAAATCCACCTTCTACTGTTTCTGTTCGCCTGTTACTTGACTCCCAGAAATGTATGCATTTGTACTGATAATGTACAAATTGAAGTCTTGTTTTTGCTACAACAATAAAAACAATATTTGTACAATAAAAACATTTAACAACAACAACAGTTGTTCGGTTCCATTGGGTCTTTGAGTTATTTTAATTGTTGCTCTCAAAAGTCATCGAGCTGATCTATGCAATCAGTGAGATAATGAGTAGAAATGTTAAATTTGAGTAAAAATAATGGTGTGCACTCAAGAGCAGTAGAGCGAAGACCGTAGGTGACGGCAGCTCTGAGCAATACGGTAACTTGAGTTGTTTTAATCGTTGCTCCTAAAGAGCCATTGAGTCAAAGAGTTATGGTAACCGCTGCTCTCATGCTCTCTCTCTCTTCGTTTCGAACAACTTTCGAACACAGAGGCCGAAAGCTCAGATGAGCTGATCTGTGGCGAAGAGTGAAAACAGTGAGTGGAAGTATTAACATTGAGTGACAATATTGATTTGCACCAATGTAAATCCACCTCCTGCTGATTCTGTTCGCCTGTTACTTGACTCCCAGAAATGTATGAATTTGTACTGAAAATGTTCAAATTAAAACCTTGTTGTTGCTACAACAATAAACACAATATTTTTACAATAAATGCATTTAACAACAACAACAGTTGTTCGTTTTCATTACGTCTTTGAGTAACTTTAATCGTTTCTCTCAAAGAATTAGCGACCTGATCTGTGCAATGAGTGAGAAATGTTGAATTTGAGTGAAAACAATGCTGTGCACTCATTTCGGCTCTCCAAATCCCCAAAGGCCGTAAGTGCCGAGCAAAGAACAGGAGTGCGGCGACCGTAGCTGACGTGCAGCTCTGGAAATCCATTGAGTCAAAGAGTTATGGTAACCGCTGCTCTCAAGCTCTCTCACTCTCTTAGTTTCGAACAACTTTCGAACACAGTGGCCGAAAGCTCAGATGAGCTAATCTGTGGCGAAGAGTGAAAATAATGAGTGGAAGTATAGGAATTGAGTGAAAAAATATTGCTTTGCATAAATAAAATCCACCTTCTGCTGTTTCTGTTCGCCTGTTACTTTAAATCGAAAAATTTATGAATTGTACTGAATTTGGCCAGATTTGGGTTCTTAATTTTGCCTACAACAACAACAACCACATCCTCTATATAACAACAACAATTGTACAACAACAACACGCGCCGATCGCGCTGATCTTTGCGATGATTCAGCATCTTTTGGGCTGAATAAATTTGCAAGAACCGGGAGGTGCCAGTTCAAGGCATACTTTTGCGCTGAGTATATACTGGGAACAGTTTGTAATGCTGAGTTTATACTGGGAACAGTTTGTAATGTTATAGTTCGCGTTTCGGCCCACAGATGGCCTCCGCAAAAACCCCAAAAATACCAAATTTATATTTAAAATCTAAGAAAAATCTAGTTTACTATAGAAAAAATATTATTTTAAGCAGGAACACACAAGAAATTACATTTTAACGGGGACTTCAATCCAATTAAAATAATTTGTATGCCAAAATACTGCGTCTACGGGGATTGTAGATTGTACTTACAAAAACAAAAAAAAAAAAGAAGACAATCTACAAATATCCCTTCCTTAACCCTAACAATTTTCAATCCATTCAATAGCTTCCAGATTGCTTCAGTGAAATCAGAACATCAGTTCACTTTACTTGGCACAATCAAATGGAATCAAATCACACAAATCAGGGCAAATCGCTGTAGCAATTTGCCCCAGGATATGGCATATATATATGGGGAATATATGGCATGTATGAACAGGGGCCAACAACCCCGGACAAATCGTGGGCATAAAGCATAACTCACGCTTATGATTTTTAAGGGCACATCAAAGACCAGGACGGACCCCGAACCCCGTTCCTTGGAGGACACTATATAACCAATAAACATTGTTGCAGGATTGCTTGTTTTTGCAGCTAATAAAATCATAAAAAATAAGCAAATAGCCGGGGCATAAGTGGCCAAAAAAAAAAATAAAAGAAGAGGGAAAGGCTGGGGGCAGGCAGGGGTTAAGGGTGGTGGCGCAGCCATGACAAGTGGATTTTTTATCACTGGCCTCTCTCGGTGAGATGGAATAAAATGGAATGTATGGATGAATGGCTTGCTCGTTTTTCTTTGGATTTTTCTTAGGCTAGATACGGTTTGCACTGAGAGAAAAAATAATTGAAGCAAGGAAAATAGTAATATTTATTATTTTACATTACAATTTTAATATTTATTGTATTTTCTGATGGGTAAAGTCTACTTTCTTATCTTAAAATAGTTGAAAAATGTATTTTATATTAAATAAGTATATAAATGAATTATAAAATATATTTAACATTAATAAAATATAAAAAAAAATTAAGTAACATATTTAAAATTAATTTTCTTTGATCAATTTAATAAATAAGCCTCAATTTTATTTCAATAAAATCCCACAGCTTATCTTCGATTTTTCTTAATTTTCTAGGATCCGAATTTCTTTCCCCTGCATAGAAAAGAACTTCAGGGGGGTGTGGCTCACCCAATGGCACCACAATGCATGCAAATTGTAACAAGGATAATGGCAAACTCTCAAAAGACCACCGCAAACAGGACGACAAAGTAGCACGCGGCAGCAGCAGGCAACCCCCGAAAAAATATACAAGAAAATATCCACACAAAAAAAAAGTGACGTAGACGCAGACGCAACCCCGCTTTTAGTGCCACTTGACAAATTGGTCAAGTGATTTTGCACAAAAAAAAATAAAGGAGAAGAAGGAGAAAGGGACCCAGGACCAAAGGATGTGGGAGAAGGCAAAGGTCAGGCGAAGAAAATTTGTAGAAGGGCAGCAGGTCAAGCGGCAAAGGAAGAGAATAATAAATACAATTTGTATTATTTTATGAAAGAATTAGATCAGTTTCAAGATTAAGAAGATCCTGCAGGATCTGCCAAGGAATAACCTGGAGAATTTTAAGAAAGCTAAGACTAAGACTATGCACTATGATTTTTCTTAGTCTTTTCCTTTAGAATATACCCCAAAATATATATTTCAAGGCTCAGATATATCCTTTTTCCGGCACATCTCTAATCCATCTCTATAGAAATCCCCTAAAATCGCTTATGGTTAAATTTCCACCCAACTCTTTGCCCTTTTTTATTGCCACTCGCGGGGGTTGTGATATAACTTATATACATACTTACATATATATCCACCGATTGACAAATTGCTTGTCTACGTGTGTGTCCTTCCAGGGGGGGATGATGATGGCTATATATCCTGGCGAATTCCCTCAGAATGTATCGCTTGTAATTGTCTGTTTGATGGACCAAACAATTTTGATTGAATTCAATTACGACGCCAACCCCTTTTCGGATTTCTTTTTTGTATTTCTTCCTTCCAGCGTTGTTCGTTGTGGGTTTTAGTGATTTGCAATAATTTCGATGCCCATATATGTGAAATATGCCGTTGTCATGGTTTGTTTATTCAGTGCGGATGTCCTTCGGCCAAGTCCCTTCCCGCCCTGCCCCCTGGGTGGCCTTAACCCACTCAGGGAAAGGTACTGGAAGAAATCGAAGCCTGAAAAATAAGAATATTTATTATTTCACATTACAATTTTATTATTTATGAGTTTTTTTATGTGTAAAGTCTACTTTTAGTCCTCTTTCTTGTCTTGAAATAGTTTAAAAATATTTTTAAAATTAATTAAACTTCTAAAATAGATATATAATATTTTTAAAATTAATAAATTAATTACAAATAGTTAAGTAATATATATTTAAAATTAATTAAGTATTTCAAATTGTTAAATAACATATTTAAAATTAATAAATATTATTATACAGGGATTTCGTAATAGTTTTTAAAATGTTTTAAATTAATTAAATGCGATTTTGTATTTATTTATTTATTTTTATAAAATCTCAGGTAGCCTAAAATCTTATAAAAATATGTAAATAGGTTTTGGGTAGCGTAAAAATGTATAAAAATTAAAAATAAATAAAAAATCCCTTCAGTTTAATATAAAACAAATCAAAATGTATTTTTTCTTTAGCTAAGATCTCTTTAAAAATGTTCTAAAAAATGCTTAAAAAAAAAAACTAATTAAATTTCCTCTTTTAAAAATATTTCCAGTCAGAGTTCAAGTCACTACTTACTTACATTTCCCAGTGCAGGCCCGCATGTGTCTGCCTTTTTAGCCTTTTTTCTTGGCCTTTTCTTGGTGGGTAACCGGCAGCAAGGACCCTCAAGTCGAAAGGGTTTCGGTTTCGGTTTCACTTTCTTTGTTTGTCCTGGCCAAGTAGATTAAGTGATTTCCAAGTCATGTCCTTTTTTCCATCGCCGTTTGCTGTTTGCACCCTGATGGACTGCTGCCAAAAAAAGGAGAAAAAAGAAGTCATGTCATGGCGATTCCATGTGGGCTTTGTGTTTATATTACAAGGGTTATTGAGCAAATCACCGGGCGACCAGGGAACGGAACGCATAAAGAGGAGCTACGAAATCTAGTTTGTGTTGGCATAATTTGTTTGATTTTTATTGGACGAAGATAGTATAGTAGTATGTGACCGTGACCGGGCCCTGGCAACCCTTCTCTCCGTTATTATTATTATTATTTTTTTTGTTTGCCGTTTGTGCCAAGTCATATTAGTCGCTTTTTTCGGCCCCGACACGTTTTCGTTATTAATTTTTATTACGAGTCCAGGCGTTTTTGGGCATTTGGCAAATTGAATTTATTTCCAGGCAAAAAACAAAGATCCTAAAAAACTGCAGGGAGGGGGAGGTGAGGCCCTAACAAGGCCATTAATGAATGGGGTTGGGGATGGTGGGTGGTGGGTGGTTGGTTTGTTGGTTGGGGTTTGGCATATCGAGCCCTGGTCTCCAAGGACCTCTCACGAAGAAGACGCATAAATATCAGAGCGACCATAAATTCCGCCAAGTGCCATTAATTTCCTGACATTCTATATGCATATGTGGGGGCAGGGCAGGGAGGGGAGGCCTTCGAACCCGGAAAAACAAATATAACCATTGTTCCAGGACCCCCAGATCCCAGGATCCCAGATCCTGCCGGAAATAATGATTTACTCGCTGCGAAAAGTTTCGCTGGCATACATTTTTAATATCAAACAATTTGTAATAAATAAATGGCAGCAGCACAAATGTCAGCCGCGACAGGATGCTAAAACTTGAGATGAGCAAAGGGGGGGAAAGTGGGTGGGGGAAATATATAAAAAAAAGTGTCTGATAAGTGTAGGTTTTCAAGGGGAACCTCTTGTAAATATTGGCATTATTATTATAAATTTATTAAATTAATATAAATTAAATTTAAGCATTTACTAAGTTCCTTTTTTATTTAAAATTATTTTTATTCGAACATTTTTTGAATGAAAATCTATTAAAAAATGTTCTAAGCTTACAAAAAATGCTTAAAAAATTAGCTTCCAATTTTAATATTAATTTTAAAATGTATAATAAATTTAAGGTATATTTTTATGTTATTAAAGTACTTTAAAGACTTTTGAGCCCGATTAAAAATAGTTTAAAGCTTAAAAATTATATACGTAAGTCGAAAATTACTAGCTTCTTAACTTTAATGTTATTTTTTAAATTTATAAAAGTTTTAGATATTTTTTGTATTATTAAATTTCCTCAAATCCCTTTAAATTTGTATCATAAAAGTATTTTAAATAAAGTCCTATTAATTATAGTTTTAAGCTTTAAATAAATCTATATTTTGGTTTCAAATAATTGTTTTCAAACTTAAATATGTTTTTTTAAATTCATAATACAAATTAAAGGTATATTTCTAGGTTACTTAAATTTAATATAAATATATTTTAAGGCTTTAGGGGTTTTGTATTAGCCCGGTTTTAATATTGGGTTTTAATATTCAGCTTCAACCAGCCTCCTTTCTTGTTACTAATTTTATTTTATTAAAATATTATACTAGTTATATAATTTATAATAATATTTTACCTTTTCTTCCCCTCCTCTTCTTCCTTCTTTTTTTATTCTTGATATATTTTCTATTTTATTTTTCTCATTTTTTTATGAATCCTCTGCTTTCTATAGCTCTGCTCGCCAAGATTTAGCCATATTGTTATTTTAATTTGGAAAATTGCGACAATCACAATGCAGCGCCTTCAACAATAACAAATACACACTGAGACACACACACACACACTGATACACACACACACAGCATGCATATGTATGCAGTTCTTCTGCCAAAGAAAGAGATGGACTCGGTGAGCTGACTGTGTATTTGTCTACATGACAAGTAGGCAATATTTGCATACTCAATTGCATTGTAAATTTTTCTATGCAGCACACACACACACACACACACACAGACACACATAGCTAGCACACACACTCACACACTCGTCGCGCCTAAGTGTATGCAATGCAAAAAGATGCAGAAACTGAAACAGAGAAAAGGAATTGTGAGCGAAATAAGAAATAAGGAAAAAAAATGCGCTGAACAAAGCAATCAGAGCAGGTGCCTCTGTGTGTGTTGGTGTGTGTGTGTGAGGTATAGGTGTGTGCACTGCCTCTCTCTGTATGTGTGTTGATGATGACTGTGACGACAAAGAATCCGAGAACGATGACGACAACGTATGTACAGTTTTCATTTGAATGACAAAAAGTCAGGTGGGCCAACACTCAAGCACCTGTATGTGTGTGTGCGAGTGTGTGTGTGTATGTGTGTATATATATATACAATATGCGGTGCTAGGCCGCCGCCGCCACCCACCAAACACTTAACATATTCTAATTATTCATGCTTATTTTATATTGTGTATGGGCGCTGCTTTGTCGTTAAAAAAATACAAAAAAATATATATAAAAACAAGCTGGAAAGGGGCTAAAAAACAGAGCAAAACCCTTGGCTGTCTTATTAAAAATTACAAATAGTCAACGCTTAATTATGGTAGAGAGTGTGTGAGCTTAGGACGGACCGAAGATAAAAGCTAAGCCCTAGAGACAACTATCAAGAGCTGTCCCTTGGCTCTGGTAAAAGTAATAAATAAATTTGGAAAAAATATAAATTAAATAAAGAAAACCACAAATCGCTTTTTAGTTTTTATTTTTTAATATTTACATTTTTTTTTATAATTATTTTCTTTGTTTTATGTGCTCACATCACTCATACGCCCTGTTGTAGCCTTGGGAAAATTCATGTTTTCTATGAAATATTTTTGTTATTTAATAAATTATTAGTTTTAATTTAATGATATATTTTTAAAGATTTTTTTAGTATTAGAAAATATTTATATTTTCCTTTTTTTGTGGGTTCACTTTAAGCATAGCCTACTTTTGTTTTGCTACCAATAAATAGTGCAAAGACGTAAAACAAGCCAAGATGGCCAAGAAACACTGAGAAAAAAGCCTGTAAAGCTTAGCCATATTTTTAAAATAATATTAATTGTATAAATACTTTAAAATACAAAGTAAGTTAGATAAAAACATAAAAATAAAATGTCTTAAAAATGTTTTCCTACCTAAAAAACATTCTTTAAGCTTTTCTAAATATGTAATTATATTTAATACCATTTTTGGGCCAGTGTAGCAAAGTACAAACCAGCAGCAGACTGAAGCCTTTTGCACCAATTTTTGTGACGATGTCAACAGCAGCAAAGGCAAGAGCGTGCCAAACGGGGTTTCCCCTCTGCCATTCCACGCACTCCACACACACACGCACGCACACCAGCACTCACACACACACACACACAGACACAGGCAGAGGGAAAACTAATGTTGATGACAATGTTATGGGCGTCATGACAGCCATAAGCGCACTCGACAGTCCGGACTGGGCGTGACACCTGCACCAGCGTTGATGATGCAACCACCTCACCTGGCACTTGTCTCCCTGCCTGCCCCTTACCCCACACGTTTCACCCTTCCTTGACTGCGCAGTAAGACGGGCAAAAAATGATTATTATAAAAAATATTGCAGAAAGTCTAAGGAATTATAGAGAGAGAGGCCGGAGATGTAGTAAGTTTCTAACAGCAGCTAATGAGCTTTTCTCAGGAATATCCTTAGGAAAATCTTAAATGTGAGGCCTTAGAAATTGATATATAATATTTATATACTCATATCTATGGTTTAATAGTATTTATTTGATTTTATTTATTTAAATAAATCAATATTTTAGACTGAATAGAAAGTTATATGAATTTTAAAATTATAAAAGCTTCTTCCATAAGGCTTTCTTTGATTTAAAATTGTAATAAAATATTTATAAATATAAAAAACATACATATTGATTTATAAATATATATTAAACAATAATTGTAAAGAGTGAGATAGAAATAAAAGAGAGAGAGAGAGAGCTAGAAATAATAGAACCTTTCCCCGACTTTTCTGTTGATTTCATCTTGGAAGGCCCTCGAAAGTATGCAGCGACAAGTGCCGAGCCGAAAGGGGAGGGGAAAATAAAGTGGGCGGGGCAAGTGACAGAATGGGAATAGGAATGGCTAGGAAAAATGGCTAGGAGAAGCTGCCATTCTGGCCATGGCTATGTGATATCAAGCGTTGAAGTAGCGTCAGAGGGAAATTGTTGCTGGGGTGCCAGGAGGGAGGCGTTGTAAAAAAGGGCCATCCCTGCCAACCATTTGGCGATTCTCGAATCGCCGGTCGCCAGAAAGAGCCTTCTGGGAGTCGCTTTGGCGATTGCTGGAGGACTTATTTACGAAAATCGCCAAGAAGAGTCTTACGCGAGTCGCGGTGGCGATCATTGGTGAAATAATTTTCGGGAATCCCGAAGAAGAGTCTTCTGGGAATCGCGGTGGCGTTTGCTGGAGGACTTATTTACGAAAATCCCCAAGAAGAGTCTTCTGGGAGTCGCGGTCGCGATCATTGGTGAAATAATTTTTAGGAATCCCGAAGAAGAGTCTTCTGGGAATCGCGGTGGCGATTGCTGGAGGACTTACTTACGAAAATCCCCAAGAAGAGTCTTCTGAGAGTCGTGGTGGCGATTATTTGGCGACTCTTAAAGCAGCGTTAAAAACTAGGAAATGAAGGAATCAGGGATTAAAGTACCGTACATAGATGCAAAGCAGAGAATGCGTCCAAAAGCAAAAGAGTTTTACAAAAACAAATTGCATTACATTTGAGTGAGAATAGGAGTGCCAACCGAACGTCTTTCAATATTTCTATGTTCATTTAGTTTGACTTCGTTCTTTTGTCTTTGCGGTCGATCTGTATTTTAATTCTTCGGTTAACGATTTTTGTTTTATTAATTTGTTTTTGTTTTATATTATTTTAAACTAAAATGAGTTCATCATCGAGGCAATTGAAAATCGTAGTAATCGCGAAGCAAAGCGACCCCAAAAACGTTTTAAATTTTATGAAACTTCCGAAACAGGACAACAAGAAACATGTGAAACAAGTGAAATAAGTGAAAGAAGTGAAAAAAATATTAAAACTTTTGTTATTAGTTGTGAAGAATATTATAGCGTTGAAAGCTATGATTCATTGGCACCCTTACTATCTGACGAAGAGACGATGGAATAAGTGGTATGGATTAACTTTATCTTTCTTTTTTATTTATCTAAGAGTACCAAACTAAATATATATATTTTTGTTTCAGAAAAACAAACTGGAACAAATATGTGGGAGCGATGTGCCAACATTTGTACGGAACTCATTAAAGCTATACTAAGGTATTATTGAAAATAGTATAATAAATAAATACAAATAATTTAATTTTAATTTTCTTTTGTATAGGTGTTGGTTAACGAAAGTTCCCGAATTCTTACGAACAAGATATGAACAAAATTTATCAGCAACCCCTGGTTGGAAATAAAATAAATATGTTAAATTTAAGATGATGTAAATGTAATAAAGAAAATTATGAAGTTATATAAATACAAAAAAAATAAATTAATTAAAAAAACTCTTATACTCTCTTAAGGCGACACTTCCGCGACTCTTTCACAAGACTCTTCCGCGACTCTTCCACAAGACTCTTCCGCGACTCTTCCAGAAGACTCTTCCGCGAGTCTTCCAAAAGACTCCTCTGGGACTCCTTCAGAAGAGCCCCCCGCGACTCCCTTAGAAGAGTCGCATTCTTAGGTACACTTTCTCCCAACAGAAGATCGGAAAGCGATCAGAATGCGATGTCGCGGGCGATCAAATTAATCTTCTAGAAGAGTCGCAGGCGACTCTTCCGCGATTGAAATGGTTGGCTGGGATGTGCCATGTGTGTGTGTGTGTACAGGAGATTTGCAAACTAAAGCCTCATCACAATGTCCTCAAAATTCAAATAGCAACAACAACAACAACAACAACATGAAGAACGGCATCTATAGTTGGGCACGAAATGCATACCCCTTCCTCCTCCTAGGCTCAAGATTCTGGCCGGGGTCTGAGGCTCGGCAATTGTCACACGACGCTACTTTTGCAAATTATTTTTTATGCTGCGTGTGTATATGTTTGTTGGTGTTCTGTTGTATTAGTATGTGTGCGTGTGTGCAACGTCTGCCGTATATGAATTGCAAATAACCCAAGCCCAGGCCCCTACGAAAACGAAGCCAACCCAGGCTTCTTTATTTTTTTTTTTTTGGTAGCCTACACAGCAAGAAAAGTGTGGGTGAAATTTTAAAATTAATTTTTGTAAAATTGTAATATGTTAAATAATTATTTTGAATATTTAAAAGTACAGGTTTTTCTATAAAAAACAGCTTAAATTCTAGATTTTTCAAAGTAGGTACTAATTTATTTTGATTTTTCTAAAAATTAAATTTTTGTTATAGAAAATATTTGTTATATTATTCATTTTGTATAATATTTCTTTTATAGCTAAAATTAACAATTTTTACTTTAATCATTTTTAAATATATTTTTTGTTATATTTAAAATTACAATTGTTTATATTATTTAATTTTATAAATATTTCTTTTGTAATTAAAATTAAAATTGTTTATAATATTCTTTTTTAATAATATTTATTTTATAATTAAAATTAAAATTAATTCAAAGTTTCCACTTTCATTTCTCCAAGTGCCTGCCGAGTTGCTTCTTAACAAGCGGCACCTGTGAGCTGGCACCTACCCCGCCCCCTCTTAACCCCACAGTGCCCCCCGGACTCACTCTCTCTCTCTCTCTGTGTGTGTGTGTGTGTGTGTAAGTGGAATATGTTTTATTTAGCATTTTTAAGTGTTTGCTGGCTCTCCGACACCCGGACCCCTGCCAACGTCCTGCATTTTCTGTTTTTTTTTTTTTTTTCTTTTTGCCCAGAGAGCATTCTGATTGTTCGGGCCGACTCCCCCTGAAACCCCCCTTTTGGGTGTTGGGTGCTGGGTGCTGGGTGCTGGGTCCTTAGTCCTTGGTCCTGGCTGTAGCTGTAGCTGTAGCTGATGCTTGAAGCAAAATAATAATTATTGTTATAGAAAGGACAAAGTATAATTTCAGATATGTGTAGTAGCACGAGCCCAAGAGGAGGCAAAGGAGGCAGAGCCAGAGGTGGAGGTTGGACCCTTAAAGAAAGGGGTTGGGCTAGGGTTTAGAGGGGCCAGAGCTCGTTGCACTCGCTCTCTCACACAGAAGACAAACAGAAATAGAAATTAATGAGTTGATACAAGGAAAAAAAGCCAAGCTCCTTGCAGGCACTATGGTATATCTTACATATAGAATACGAACATCCCCGCATCGACTAATTAAAGGCTCTTCTCAGCCCTGACAAATGGTTCAGCTGTCAGTCCTGACGTTTGGCTGTCAAAATATCAGCCAATCGCCGGCAGTAGGGGGTTAATACATTACCAGAAAATGCTGAGCTCCCCAAAAAGGGGGTTTAAATTAAAATATTCCCGAAGCTGCTGCTGCTGCTGCTGCTCCTGGGGACTCATGTGTGTGTGTCAAGCTGTCAAAGTTGCCATTTTTCATAGGCCCAGCAGAGACACAGCCTGTGTGTGTGTGTGTGTGTGTTGTGTGTAACTGGAACACTGTCAAATATTGAAAACTGTCGAGGAGAGGAGCTTAGTGGCCAGGACATGTGTGTCCGTGTGTGTGTGTGTGCCTGCCTTCGACACTTAAGCCTTCGTGGGCCTTGGCTAAATCATAAAAATGATGACACAACCTCGCTGATGAGTTTCAGTTATAAAAAAAAATATAAAAGATATATATAAATAGTGGCTGGCAACCCCCGGCTAATAACCCCATGAACACCGCATGCTTAACCCATGACCACCCCATTCCCCCTATCCTTGGGAAATTCCACTCCAGTCGCCGCACAGCTGCAGCTACTTTAAATTCCATGTGTGACATTTGATCATTTGTCATCTTGGATTCGGTTTCAGTTTCAGTTTCGGTTTTGGATACGGAATCACAATCAGCGGTGCCCAGGGGTGGAGGCTGTTGGCTCAATTTCGGGTTTCGCTCATTACTAATGATGATGATGACCAATGGCCAGGAGGAAAGGCAAACAAACAAAAGGTTACAGCTAATGATGGCCACTGATATATCCTCCCAGGATATATAATTGTATATATGAGTGTATATAGAGGGGTAAAGGGGATACCTTTCAGGGGGGGACTTAAGAATTTATGAAGGCTAAACTTGACTATTTATCATTGAATTGTTTTGGTGACAGATATAAAATTAAATATAATTATTTATGTATATATATAAATGATTCTATAAATGTTTATATGTTTATATATATTTTGTTTTTAAGTGGATTATAGTCTTTTACTTATTTATTATGCATCACTGATAAATGATTGTCGATCGGCCAACAATTTGTGGCGAAACTGGTATAAACTGTCATATTTACAACAACATCTCTACAGCAGCCTATTCAAATTTCCGAAAATTTCCATGCAATTTGCACGTTTTCCAAAGTTGAATATCAAAAAAACAGAAATTAGCAGCAACCAACTGAATACTGTTATAAACTGTTATAAAATTTAAATAAATAATCTAAAAAAATATATTTATATATTTAATTATCGAACTTTAAATAATTATAATTATTTTCTATATTTTTATTTGTATTCATTAAATACTTATTGACACTTTAAATATATTTTTACATTTATAATAAAATTTAAAAAAATTTTTAGCTTATATATACTTTCAAAAAACAATAATATTAATTACCAAGAAACCCTCAGCCTTTTCCCCTATACTTACCAGGTGTGTTTTTGGGATCTGTGGCCTGTTGCCTTGAAAGTTTTCCGCCTTCGGGGCTTTTCCATTTCCCCCTGCCGCTGCTCAAAAAACTCTGATGGCGCTGGTGGTGGTGGCCCGCTTAAAACCATTTACAGTTGTAAATTAAATTTCCAACTCAAACAAATCAGCCAAAATACCTTTCAATATCTCCGCCCCCGGCGATTTTCCGTTTCCGTTCTGTCGTCGTCATCGTCGAAGGTGAAACTTCCACTGAAAAGGAAGTGCCCTGCGGGTCCCAAGGAGCAAATATGTACGGGATAAAGGGACTGGGCACAGGGCACAGGGATACTCATGGTGGCGACGACGACGACGACATCGACAACGGCAACGACTGGGGTAACATTTTTTAAGCTTGGTAATAAATTTTTAATAAGCTCGCTTGTTGTTTTCGTCCGTGCCAAAGATATTTTTTAATAAATCGTTTTCGAGTACATTGGGAAATGCTAAGACGCCTCCCCACACCCACATCCAAACCCGAAGCCAATCCCAATCCCAATCCATATGAAATATACATGCGACAGATAGACGCACGGCGGATGAATGGCTGCATGGATGGATGGATGGATGGATGGGTGGATATATCCTTAATGGATACCCCCGGTGACTCTGGTGACTCCGTGTCTAAGGGTGTCTTCCGATTGTCGTCAACGTTGTCCTTGCCATGTCTCCCACAGCACTCCAGCTTCCTCTTGAACTTGGCCAATTCCAGGGTATCCAAATTATTGGCTGAAAAAAAATATTAAAATCAAAAATTATCTAAAAATAATTTGAAGAAATATTATTCTAATATTGTATTATTCTAGTTTTGTATTAAGTCTAAATTTTACAGGGTATTAAGCCACCCCATTACACCCCTTAAATATCATCAAAAATCCTTGGCTTTCATTGACTGGGCTCGCCTTTGTCTTTGCACATTAACAGAGCGATATGATATGGAAATGATGTGGAATATATGTACATATATACCGTCAGGTATTCAGTTCGGGGTTGGATTTTTCAATTTTAAATATTGACAGGCCAGCGAGCGAGGGTGGCTGCTGCTGCTGCTGCTGCTGCTGCTGCTGCTCAAGGTATAATTTGACAACTTGTCGATGCCACGGACATTGTACGGGGTGCAAGTCAACAGGAATTCATCTCTTATCCTTGGCTGGCCTCGCGGCCATATCCTTGTTGCGGGGCGTCATTGGATGCACTTTGATAGGAGTCGTCATGTCAGTCAAATTTCAAGGGGACCCCAAGACAGGCCACCTTCTGAAAATGCGAATGTCAACATTCCAATTACGCGAACATTTTCCGCACACCAATAATATGCTCTGACAGCTGGACAGGCAGTCCAGAGGGGGGGATAGCAGGGGGAGTAGAGGGGGACCTGCGACAACAATGGGACAACAACCGGCAAAGGTGAGCCGAAGCCAAGCCCCAACAATGCCGGGCTCAAGGCACTGGCCAAAAAGAGGAAGGAGCTACTTGGTAAGTGAAAGTTATTCGGGGAAAAAGTTACACGAATTTTGTAGTTTTTCGTGACAAGAAAAAATATTTTTTAAAACTTATATATAAAGAAAAGGTCCTGAAAACTTAAGAAAAATGTTATTGAATTATTTATTTGTATACATTATTTTTTTCCCAGTGCAGACGATCCACAAAACACAAACATAAGATGCCAACGAATGGGAACGAGAGCAACGATGACGTTGATAATGGCGTAAAATGGTTGAAGGCAGACACAAGCCGGGAAGTGAGGGAAATCCAAGTCGAAACTAGTGGAAATGTATGGGGGGGAGGTGGAAAATGCAGCACTGAAGCCAAATAAAAAACTACAGACAGCCGGTCTGAGACCAGGAGAAAGACCAGCGACCAGGTACGAGAACAAACAAATTGGATGCGAATGCAAATAAACGAAAATTATAAATAACAGCAACAACGAGGAGCAGGAGCAGCAGCAGCAGCACTGGAAAATGGAAAATGGAGAATGAAAAGCACACCGAGGAAGTGGAAATGGAAATGGAAATGGCAATGGTACTAGGCATTGCCGAGAAGAATGGCCGGCCAAAAGATGATGAGCCGCACACTCTGATGGGGAAAAAGGTGAAAAGACCCCCCCTCTGGATCAGGAATATATACTATATATGGCAGGGGGGTGGTGGGTAGGTGTAAGCAAAGCAGGTGCAATATGCAGACGTAGGAGAAGGCCAACTGATGGCTGGCAATGAATAGAAATTGCCAAAGCAAATGTTCCGCCACGACCAAAGGCAATGGCTAGGAAAAATACTAAGACCAAAGTTTAGCTTTTGATTTAGTGGGAAAACTTCGAGATTTTCCAGGAAATAGTACCGTAAAAAATAAAAGAGAAATTTTCCCAATATCAGTTTGACTTAAACTGCCTTTCTCCCCCTTACAGATCCTTCTTCAAAATCCCTCTTTTGAATGTTTTCATTTTGTATTCCCAATTAGAGAGCTCCCTTTTTGTGGCAGAAGAGGTTCCAAGAGAGATCCTTGAAGGCTTTTCAAGAGCGTGAAGCCATCGAAATTAGATCCATTTGGGGGATTGGCCGGGGTCCTTGAAGGAGTTCGAGTTCGAGTTCAAGTTTCTTGGATGCTTGGTTGCCTGGAGACAAAAAGCAGCCGTCAGAAATGCAAAATGCAAATGTGAATTGATTAAAATTCGATTGTTTCTTTTATTTCAACCCCTGGGTGGTGGCAAAAAGGGTTGCTCGCGGTTATCCTTCGTCCTTTCTTGTTGCTATTTATTGGCTGTGCCTGCCTTGGCATTTATTACACGGGGCTGCGAGTTTTAATTATGCTTTTCCCTTCCCTTTCTCTTTATTTTTTTTTTGTTGCCCTGAGGCGCTGCCTAATCAGCGGCGGCAGCAGCAGCACCACCACCACCCACCCCCTTCTGCCAAGGACATCCACACCCCGCGACCTAATCACATTTCACCCCTTTCGCCTCTGTCTGTGTGTGTGTGTGTGTGTGTGTCGCCTTTTTCCACCTTTTGTTGTCGTCGTTGCTGCCTTTCGATTTTTAATTTTTTAATTCGTTATCCTTGCGCCTCGGCTCCTTGTTGTTGTTGTTTTCGTTCCAACTTTTCTCTTTTTTTTTTGTGGGAGCGTGTGTCGGCAAGGGTTAAGCATTAAACGCTAAATCAGATAATGTTAGACAATTGAGCAGCGACGTTGCTGACATTAAAACAAAAGTCGGACGACGACAACGACGACGACGGGTGGTTTCGGGGGTCGTCTGCCCGGCGACGGCATGCAAATGTAGGAAAAGGGTTAACTTTCCATAAAATACTGCATATATTGACTCAAGTCATGTACACCAAAGTAAACTTCAAAACGAGGTGGGTGGGTGGGGGGTTAAGGCCATCAAGCCGATGTGGCCAACACTCTGATTACAAGGATAAATCGAAATAAAATAGAAAAGTGTAGGTAATTATTTTTAAATTTCGAATTCGAATGTTATATGATATATTTTTATATAGAAAAAATATTTAAAATTAAGGAAATTATATTTTGTATAGTAAAAATGAATAAGTTATGAAGTAGAAATATTTTAAAGCGGGCTTTTAAAGATATTTTATTAATAATAAAATATATTTTAAAAATAACAAGAAAGGAAGCTAACTTCGGCACACCGAAGTTTGTATACCCTTGCAGATTGGTTTTGATGTGTATATATTTTAAATTTAAATGCTGAAAACACTCACAAAACAGAGTTTCATTACATTTTACCTATACTTATTATGTTTACAGTTTGACAGTTACAGTTTTACATTCCCAGCTTTACATTTTCTCCACATTTACCGATCGTTTATATGGCAGCTATATGATGTAGTTCTCCGATTTTCATAAAATTTTTAACAAAATTCTGAAATAATAAAAGAAGCTCATTTCTAAAAGTAGATAAGAATATGTTGAAAAACAACGAAGTTATAATTTTTTTCCTATTCATTTTCCGATCGTTCCTATGGCAGCTATAAGATATAGTCGTCCGATTTTCATAAAATTTTTACCAAAATTCTGGAATAATATAAAATGGCTATATCTCAAAAATTATGCAAAAATATTGAAAAACAGCCAAGTTATAATTTTTTTTCTAAAAATTTATCGAACATTTGTATGGGAGCTATATGATACAGTCGTCCGATCCGGCCCGTTCCGACATATATAGCAGTGAGAGTATATAGAAGACTTTATGCAAAGTTTCATTCAGATAGCTTTAAAACTGAGGGACTAGTTTGCGTAGAAACGGACAGACGGACGGACGGACGGACGGACGGACGGACGGACGGACAGACGGACAGACGGACAGACGGACAGACGGACATGGCTAGATCGACTCGGCTGTTGATGCTGATCAAGAATATATATACTTTATAGGGTCGGAAACGTCTTCTTCACTGCGTTGCAAACTTCTGACTGAAATTATAATACCCTGCAAGGGTATAAAAATAAATGCTAATAAATATAAATAAATACCATAAATAAATTTAAAATATTTCTATAATAAAATAAAATAATATAATTTATATTTAAACAAGAAAACCGCTTGAAAAGTCATTCTTTTATATTTAAATATATAAAAATAAATTCTAATAAATAAAAATAACAACCTATAATATATATAAAATATTTATATAATAAGAAAAAAATATTTTAAATTAATATTGATTATTTTTAATATTAATTTATATTTATTAATTATATTTATATTTAGAAAATCCCTTGAAAGGGCTTTCCAAAATATTTAAATATGTAAAAATAAATTCTAATAAATATAAATAAAAACCTAAAATAAATTTAAAATATTTCTAAATAAAATATAATATTATAATTTATATTTAAGCTAGGCAACCCCTTGAAAGAGCATTCCCGCCAGGACAAAGACAAGCTCAAATACAAGGACTCGACCAGAAAACTTCGATTACGAAAATTCGCATTATCCGATTAAGCTGGGACAGAGCAGAAAAATTTTAATTTTAAATTATTACCATTCGGGTTTGCGTTTCCGGTGTCGTGTATACATATATACATATATATGTATATGTATCTGTGACCCTCCAGCTAACCGCACCGGAAAGTATGCAACATAAAAATAGCTGGGAAAAAAGGATTGAAAACCTCAAGCCACCTGACCAAAATAATGAGAAAAACGCGCCGAGTAAATAAAAAAAATATATATATATATAAAAAAAAAGGGGGAGAATGGGGAGACAGTACGCGTGAGACAAAACGGAAGCCACTGGCGACCCTTTTTTCCATGCTTTTCCACGCCCCCGTCTCTTATTTTTCTTTTTTTTTTGTCTATTTTCCTCTTGTTTGCCGTTGGCTTGGCTGTGGAAATTAACGCAAGTAACTGCTTGGAAAATATGCCGTGTCCTTTTCCGCTTCCATTCAGGGGAAAATCGTTGTCGATGGGCAGGCATCGATTAGATTACCTGAAGGATGTTTGAAATGGTAAGCTAGTGGCTTGGTTTATGATTATTAAACAAATTAAAAATATATAATAAAAAGGATTTTGTAAAAGGTGCAGAGGTATATTTTGAAAAGAAATTGATTTTTTATAAAAAAAAATGGATTTAACAATTTTTAAAAACTAAGGAAAAGGACTTTAAAATTAAAAGTAAAATTCTATATCAGAAAATATATTTAAAAGAAAAACTACAATAAGGTTAGAGCCTTGTTAAAATATAAATAAAAATTCTGCTTAAGTGCTTAATTAAAAATTAATTCATAAACTGTTAAATAAAGGGTAAGAGCTTGGTTTAAATAATTATTTAAGCTCTGTACTATTTTTCAAGAATTATTAAAATGACCTTAAAAGGGCCTGCCATTTGGCCTAAATAAATATTGTAATTATATTTATTTATAAACATTTTTAAATATAAAAAAATATATATTTAAGCTCCCAAAGATTTGATAATATCACCTCTAAAATTCCCCAATTTTAAGCACTTAAAAAATATAGTTAAGAAGCTCACAATTTGGCTTTGGAAATACGAATTGAAATTCAATTTAAAGTCTGCGGAGCACTCGCAGAGTTTTCGAACTTCCAGCTAAGCCAACAAATGAGTTTACTTCCCGCCTGGACCCCCCCCCCCTCCCCTTTGACTGGCTTCAATTTTCTTCCCTTCTAGACAAGGATTTTCCCCCCCGCGCCAATCTTCCAGCTTTTCTTTTTGAAGGGCAGCCGCCGGTGGAGCACTTTTTGGTTTTGTGCATTTTTAATTATTGGCTTTTTTCGTGCTGGCAAGGCTTTAATTGTATTTGCCGAGCATTTGCCGGCCGAAAGTGCATTTAAATTGCATGGAATTTGCCAACTGAAATTAAAATAGTTCCATGATTTTTACCGGACGGACTTTTGATTTCTTCTCTCTACCTCTCTCTCTGAGGCTGTGAGTAATTGAAAGGGCCTCGTCCTGCGGGAAGGCGAAAGACAAATACGGAGAGCGCAACTCTAGTGCAAACTTTTGGTGGCGACAACCCTGGTTGCTCCTCCCCCACCCCCACCCCATCTTTGGCCTCTAAATTCTCCCTGTCCTGCATGTAAATGTTGTAAAAGTTTTTACGATTTGCCAAACTATAAAAGAGGGAAGGGTCCTGCCGAGCAGGAGGAGGGGGATGGGGTGGGGTGGTCCACTTGGATACTTGCAATATAATAAACTAAGTAATTACATATGTGTGTGTGTGTGTGAGTGTGTGTGCGTGTGGGCGTGGCAGTAGCACTATTTGAATTCGCCCATAAAAACCATGGAAGGCGAGTGCAAAAAGTGCGCCCAAATTACCTTGACATGTGAGCACCACCCCCTCGGTTATACATCCCACCTCCTCACCTCCTTGGGAGGGGATAGGGTGGGGGCTTCCCCCCAGTTGCCTTTCACTTTTTATGACAATTTCACTTTCACCCGAAAAGCGAAAAGGCGGCTGGTCCTTGCGTGTGTGACCATTGCCGGTATTAGGCATTTGTCATTAGGCCTGCCTGGGCACCCCTGCTTTTCTTTAACAGGAGGGGGGAGTGGGGTGTGGGGAGGGGGTAGGAGGTAGGAGGAAGCAGGAGCAGCACATTTACTGCCCAGCGCAGAATGACACTAAAACGTCAACGGGGCAGCCACAGGCTGAGGTCTTCCATAATCGTAAATATAGATTTGTGCCAGGACACGTAGCCAAGCTAAAATATATATTAAATTAAAAAGAAAGCAGGGGGAAATTAAATAAAAAATTAAACATTATAAATATAATATTTGAAATATATTTTAAAAATATTGAAAATTAATTAAAAATTTATTTAAAATTTTTTTTAATATAATTTTAAAATATATTTCAAGAAGAACTATGCAAATAATACAATTATTTTAAAATTAACTTAAAATATATTTAAAATATATTTTAGAAATATTAAAAAATATATTTCTAATGTATTTGTTTTATATATTTGATTTCTTATGTTTAAAGCACTTTAAATTATTGCATTAAATCATTAACATTCTTGCTAAAGAGCATTTATTTCTTTTTTAATTTTTTTTTAAATAAAGAAGAAGCAAATATTAATACAGAACTTAAAAATGTATTTGTATATAATAAATATATATTTAAAATATTTTTTAAAATTCTTAAAAAAGGTTTTGAAGTATGCATGGAAATTTTTGAATATTTTTTTTAGATATGAAATATAAATATCCAAAATGTATATATTTTATATTTTAGGGGGAAAATATATTTTATATTAAGGGAATATAAATAACTAAAAACAAGCAACTCAAGTCCCCTAAAATACATTTCAAAATAAAATAAATTAATAATTTAATTATGCAATATATCTATTTACTATTTTCATAGCTATATTTTATGCATTTCCCTCACATTCCTGGCCTAATCAAATGAAAACAATATAGATTGAGCTGTGCTGGCTAAGCACAGGATAAGGAATAAATATATCTTGGCATATAATTCACATTTTCCATGGCCACAGCGTTGAGGAAAATTAAAAAGAGGGGGGAAATATCTTCACATTGCGGGCATATTTTGCTCTAATGACACTTTGAACAGCTGTTAGATTTCTCTGGCGACATAAAAAAAAGCACACAGAGAAAGACAGAGAAAGAGAGGGACAGAGAAGGCAAGAGGGAAATGGAAAATGGTTCGACGGGGGGGTGGGGTTTTCCCTCGCACATATTTGAAGACATAAATAAATGTCAAAAAATGCAGATTACTTATTAACCCCTGTGGCGTGCCACAAAAAAAAAAAGAGAAAATATAAAATACAAAATACAAAACGCGTTTCGCCTTCGCCTTAGCCGCGATATTATTCATTAATACAAAACCCGGGGAGCCGGGGGAAGCCACCCACCGAAGCACTGAACCACTGAACCACCCAATCCACCCGGGCAGCCCCACGCGGCGCCTTTGCCACCTTTTCGGAGCGCGAAGAGCGGCATGGATGGGGAAAATTATTAGCTCTTTGGTAATATTTTCTTGCATAAATTTTTGAATAATTTCGTTTTTTTTTCTCAACCGAGAAACACTGAAAAGAAATCAGAGTAATTAGGAAGAGACATTGAAATTGAAATTGGTTTTTTAGAAAGTATATTTCTAGCAAAATCTTTTTAAAGTGTCTCTTCAAAGCCTTAAAAAAATATTTTAAAAATATTTCAAGACTGTTAACGCATTAAATTTAACTTTGTAATATTTAAAAATATTGTAAATAAACTATATATTTAGGAAAAATACAACAAAAAATATAAAAAACAATTTTGAAATCAATAATACTTTCTAATTTCAAGAATTTCAACTACAAATTTCGTTATCTTAAATTCCAAAATTCTAGATGATTTTTTTCAGTGCCTTTTCCTATCCTCCACACCCTCCCTCACCCCCCTCCTGGTGTCTGTGTCTTCTTTGGGCAACGCTTTATTTTCAATTTAACCCTCATTGCCGCCCGCCCGCTCCCTCTCTCGAAGGTCCTTGCTTTTCACCTTCGCTCGTGTGGCATAAAAATTGAATCCTAATCCATGAATATAGATGATTATTATATGCCCCCGCCCCTCCCCTACCGAGTTAAAAAAATGAAAAGAAAAGAGGAGAAAGCAGCGGGATGGCGGCCATTAGAATGCCTCGTCTGGCTCTCTTTCCACCGCCACCACCACTACCACCTCTCGCAGGTTTGGTAATTTTCCTTTTGTTTTGCATTTTGCATCGGTCCATCCATCCGTATCCTGTATCCTGTATCCTCATGCCCCCCACACCCACCCACTGTCCGTATCCGTATCCTGCCACCAAAAGGAACTACCAGCAACGCCGCCGCCAAAGTTGTCGTAAAATTTTGTTATGACTTTTTTCTTATTGCCAACGCATTCGAAATGTTGCTCTAGGGGGCTCCAGCACCAGCTCCTGCCCCTGCTCCTGATCCAGCAGGACACAGGGGGGAGGTAGAGGAGGCATGCCTAAGTTACTTCCTGCTGGTATTTAAAGTTGTAAAAATTGATGGGTCTCTGCCCCGGGAATCAGGACTCTGTCCGCGCGCCTAGAAAATCTCACTTTTCCCCCGGCAAGCTACATTTTTATGGCAACTGCAGCGGCGAAAATTATCAAGACCAAGGTTTTCACAAAAAGAAAATATCCAAGAATATAAATAGATATATATGCAACAATATTTTAATATTTAAGAATTTTGTAAAATATTTTTAAAGCTATCTATATGTGTTTTTAATTTGCAAAGGGTCTACAAAATTTAAACATTTAACAAGAAAAATCAGAAGATGCTAGAACTAGTTGGGAATTATAGTGTCAACTAAGTGGAATTTGTTTTGAGCAGTTCTGCGCTAATTTTGAATAGGTTAATAAATCTGTAAACCAAATTCCCTTTAAAAAATCAAACGTATGCCCAATTTTAACGATGTAACCCCATATAAAATTTAAAAAAATGCCAAACTATTTTTGTACCCCTTCCAGAGAGTCGCCTGCTAATGCTAACTGAAATAAAAATCCCAAAAACTGTTTGTTCTTCGCCATTTCCAATTAATCCAAATTTATGCCCGCGCTAAACATAAATAAATTGCATAAATAAATTATTAGAAAATGAACAGATTTCGCAATTAAAACTACAAAACTAAATTACAAATGCATTGCTCTCTCTCTTAACGAGCAAATAATAATGACCGCGGCATTTGTAATAACAATAATGAAAAGCCATTTGGCCATTTGGCCAGTTTGCCCCCTGAACTGGGCCTCGGAGCCAGGAACAACATTCACACACACACACACACACACACGGCCATAACAATTAATTAACAAATAAAATGTCAATTAATTTTACAAACATTGCAGCGAGGGCGAAAATATAAATATATAACAATAAAATGTACACGCTCGGCAAACGCAATGCAAATTTTCTCATTTATTTATGATTTCAATTTCAATATTAAAGGTGTGTGTGTGTGGGCAGCGAAATTTAAATAAGTTGCCTGCCGGCGGTGAAAGCATTTTTTGGTATTTTAAATATTTAATTGAATGATAAATAAATGTAAGCCCTTCCCCCTTCCCCCTGCCACAATTGATGCTCGCCATCATCAGTGGCGTAAATTACGCTGAACGTAATGGAATCTGAAGAGAAAGAAGCAACAAAGACCTATGGAAAATCTGAACAAAAAAATTAAAGGGGGGGGGAATTAAAATAAATATAAAAATAAAAATCACATTTATGTACGCGAGGGAGTGTGTGTATTGTGTGTGTGTGTGTTTGAGCGAACCAATGATTGTGGCCAAGGCATATAAATATTTATACAGGGCTCGCTGGGGGCAGCCATTGAGAAGGGTTATATGGACTAGGGGTTAAAAAAATATTAAAATTACAAAAATATTAATATTAAAAAATATTAAAATTAAAAAAAATTAAAAATAAAAAAATATTAAAAATAAAAAGTATTAAAATTAAAAAATGTAAGCACAACTTTAATAACTAAAAGTAGAAAAAAAGATAAACCTTGTGCTCTTTCTCGTTCTCTTTCTCTAAATTTTCCAGTTTGCTACTAGAACAAGTTGGGAATTATAGTGTTTGCTCCTTGTAAGCCTCGGACTTGGCTCTCAAAAATACTAATTATATCCTTTTTTAACCAAAATAATTAAATAATACAATTATTTACAGTAATTATAATATTAAATTTTAAAATCTTATATTTAAGAATAAATTATCTATTGGCTTTATTTGTTTATCATTTAATTTTTACTTACAATTTACTTCTATTTTTTGAATTTTTTTATTGCTTACCTATTTCTTAATTAATTTCCCCATTTATTTTCATATTTCCTACCCCTTTTCTTGCTTATTTAATCACATTTCCCAAGTATTTCTTTTCAAAGGATACTTACCTCGTCGATTTCATCCTTTGAACTCACTTATTCGAACGCTGGCCGCCATTTTGTTTGGCCGCAGACGCAAAATGCAATTTAATTATTACATTTTGGAGTTTTCGGACCCCTGTGCTGTCCCCTCCTCCTGCTACCCTGTTTTTGGGGTCGCCGCCACTGGCTGTCCACATATTTATTTACTTATTTATTTAAACATTTATTTATCGTATTTACTTGCGTTTCATTTGCCCTGTGCGGCGGGGGAGTTTGGGTTTTCCATTTTCCATTTGCCATTCGCCATTCGCACATTTTCCATTTTCCATTTTCCATTTTCCGTTTGCAATCATTGAAACGGAACTTCCATTCGGACAGAAAATTTACATTTCAACTTCATCTGCATCTTCATTTTCCACCGCCCGCCCATTGCATATTTTCTTTTATTACTTTTATTATACCGCTCTCCCCCCTCCCTCCTACAATTTTCACCATTTTCACCGCAGAACTAATAAAACTTTATCTTTTTTAATATCGACTGGTGGGTGGGTGGGTGGTTTTTGGCTGCTCCTCGTGTAATATTTTACAAGCCCAACTAGCTGAAAAGTTTGGCAAAATATGCAAAATAGATGAGCTGAGGGAAAGCCAATGGGGAAATTCCTTAGCCTGGGGAATACAGGAGGGGAAAATTGTGGCACTGTCTAGTAAGAATATAGCCATACTTTGAGATCAAACCAAATTAATTTCAAGTATTATTATTAATATTTTCCTTGCCTTGGCTTTAACTTTCATGTAGATATTTCTTTTGCAAAAATTATGAAGTTCCGTTTGAAAACCTTTTGCTTTGTAGTGCCTTTGGATATTGGCTGCCTGATCATAGCCGTGATCCTGATTTTGTTCGAACTGCTGGCCCCGCCCCTGCATGACCCGGGTCCTGCGGGCAGCCCAGGACGACGCCTGGCAGCGGCCTACAGGCTCTTGAATATAGTACACAGTCTGGGCTGTATGTTGCTCTTTGCAGCTTACTTTTTAGTGAGTTCTTCTTTAGGAAAATATAATATAATATATATAATTCATAATTTCCATATATTTCCAGAGATTTTCCCTACTTGTACTTGCCTTTATGGCCAGTTTGATTCTGCATATGGTTATGCTGCCAGTTTTTCTGTTTTTGGATATATTTGTATGGAGAACTGACACCTTAGATGTGACCATTGCCTTTGTGGGCGTGTGTAAGTTGTATTATTATTAAATAATACATTTTAAATATATTTCTTAATATATTTTCTTAAATATTTCCCCCGTAGTCTTGAGCTTTTACTTCTTGTGGGTCACCTATTCCTTTTACTACGAGTGCAAAAAGGAGAAACTAATACAGGACAGAGTACGCTTTCAGGAGGATATTTAAATGAAATTCCTGTGTTTTTTTTTTTAGCAATTATACACACATTTAATATTTTACAAACGAGCAAATACAAATAAGAAAAAAAAAAATGGAAGGAAAGAGACTTAGCTAAAGGATTTTTCACATGTGAGAGCCTCGGTAGCCTGGGGATCGTAGCGGTATTTTTGTTTTGTTTTGATTTTTTTTGGAAAATCCCCTCCTCAGCCAGACTTGGCCGTGGTGGGCGGGGGACAGTTCATGCCACCAGGCGGTGGTCCTGGAGGGCGGGTGCCCGGCGGTGGAGTGCCACTAGGCGGGGGGCCACAAGGACCCCGGGGCATAGAGCTCTACACAGGGATTAATGGAAGATCAATTAGCCAATTAATTGAATTATTTATATATAAAATATATAAATATATTACCACAAAGACACTGCCCAGCAGCACCAGCAGCAGGCCCATGAAAAAGCTGAGGTTCAGATGCATCTCTCTTGTCCGGAAGTAAACTGTTGCTGGCTTTGGCTCCAGCTTCCGCTTTTATACTCTCCACTCACTCTCATTGGAGCGTGTCTATCTGTCATTACCCACGCAATTAGGTTTTTAGAATTAAGTTTTTAACAGTTGTCTGCGGTGTGAAAATTGCAGGGAAATTGTTTTCGTGTCGGGCAAAAACCAATTAAAATTAAATTTCGAAACCAAATGTAGTTGCTTGTATTAAATCATTATAGATCAATTGCTGAATGCTGGCTAGATTTGGCTTCACTTTACTTTTTTTCTTCTGTATTTTCAGTTTTCAGTTGCCACTTTTCTGGCTCTTCATTAAATGATTATAATTACCCGGCAGCTGCTACGTGGCGTATGAGTTATATATTTCGTGGCCCCCGTAAGACAACGCGGCGTATGCGTAATTTGCGCTTGGCTGGCTTAAAAGTTTTCTTAGCCGCGAGCAAAAGTCGAAACGCTGGCTGGAATTTCACACCTTATTGCCTTCGCATCTGGAGCGAAGGTCCTAAAACAATTAGCGATTGTTTCACCCCGCCAGCCCAATTTTCTTTGGTAACTGGGGTTTTTCTGGGGGTGTTGGTTGGGGTCTCTCTGTGTTGCCAACTTTTGGCTGTATTTTTTGGCTTTTATTTGAAAGGTTTAAAGCCTAAAGGTATTGAAAAGTGTTTAGAAAATATATCTTTTGGATTTTTAATATATTATTTTTGTTATTAGAGGGGTCTTAAAAGTCACCAAGTCAGTACACCAATAAAGCTAAAAATTCACCAATGAATTTTATGAATTATTAATATGTTAAATATCTTAAAACAACATTAGGAATAGACAACTCTAATTAGAATTCTTCTTCAAAAATTCACCAGTAAAATCATCAATAAATTCACCAATAAATTCACCAATAAACTCAACAATTAATCCAATAAATTATAAAATAAATAAATACATATTTATTTAGTAAATTAAATGTTTAAAATAATATGAATAAAATCCCTCTTGATTGCCTTGATCTATATCAATGCCACGTTGTATCTTCGCTGGATTTTGCTCCCCTGGTTGTGTGTGTGTCTCAGGTGCGATCCAGATGGCCAAAAAGGGGTGCTGACTGCATTTTGGCTCGGATTGCATATTCATGTACAACCGCCGCCACTTTCCACTTTGGTTGCCTGCCATGTTCATGTTCCGTCTGAGGCTTAAGCTCAGCGTTAGCCCGAGCTGTTCCCCCCCCCTTCCGAGCTTGTTGGCTTGTTGGCTTCTTGGTTGGCCGTAAAACTAAAATAATAGCCGCATAACATTTTATCTACCGCAGTAATAAATATTCAGTTAATTATAGTAACCACGGGGGGGGGGGGGGCAGGGGGGAGCACCGAGAAGCGAATGCAAATGTTTCTGGTAATAAAACACCGAAAAACTCTGCCGGCTATCTAATGCTAGTTGGGTTGTTGCTTCCACAAGTTGGATTAGTTGAACTTTGCATTTGGTGCTCTTGATTTCAATATATGATCGGTGAAGGATCTGTAGACTTGTTTCTAATTAATAATATTTTTTAAATATTTTTTCTTGGCTTAAAATATTTTATAACTATTATTACCAATTTTAAGTTATATTTTCTTGTTAAAAATATATATTAGTCTCGAAGTTTTTGCCAGAATTACCCCTCTTGCCCCTCCAAACCCCTCTTAACCCCTTAAACCCCCCCAGCCCCATTTTGCGAACCCTTTTTCGCCTTGGCATAACCGTTAAAATTTGTGTTTTTGCGGCACTTGCAAATGGTGCCTGGCGAATGGCATTGTTCCATTGTTGCTCCTGGTCCTGTGGCTCCTTCAGCTCCTCCTCCTCCTCCTCCCCGTAGTACTTGGCGGTTATAATAATTAAAATGAGCAAAATAATTTCAGCTGAAAGCATCGATGAAAGGCTGAAATGCTCAATAAATGTGCCACACCCCCGCTGGTCCTCGTCTCGTGCCTTTTGTGTTGACAGAGCGAAGAACGGTAACTCAGAGCCTGGTTTTCCCTGGAAAATCCCCCCTTGGGGGGCAATTAAAATATATATATATATACACACCCACACACACACACCCAAGAAGGTGGCCAAGAAAAAGTTGCCGAAAAGTTTTCCCATCGATGACGGCCCCCACTTGTACACTGGCTGCCTCCTTCCATGTGATATCGATGGCAATGTTACAAGGGTTAAGGGTATGAGTGGGTGTGGGTGTGGGTGTGGGTGTGGGTGTGGGTGTGGGTGTGGGTGTGGCTTGGGGGGGGATGGGTGGTAACTGTGGGCTAGGGGGTACAGTTGGCAATGCGTAAAAGTGTTAACCAAAAGCAGTTAAAATTACAAAAGGCAAACGGGCGATGCCATGGCAATGCCGCCTAATAAAGGCAAGGACGAAGGACGATGGCGGGGGAGGGGCGTACAATGTCGTTTGGCTCCTTTGAAAAATTAACACCTAATATCCGCAAAATCGCATCAAAGTATTGTTCAAGTTCCCCCTTACCTCCCTCTTGGTTCTTTTGTTGGTGGAAAACTTTGCAATTTCTTAAAAGTGTCGCTCAAGCAGGACCTCTCCTCCTTGACCCCGCAGCTGTTTTTTGTGTAGGCGTTATTAGCCACACTTAAGACCCCCTCCCACTACCCCGAAATTTGAGACAAAGGAATGGGTGTGGGTGGCAGAGGGGGGGTGTAGATAATGTTGCCATATTTTAGCTTTGTTTTCCTTTTGTTTTCAGTGTTTTCCCTGGCTGCCCTGTTGTTGTTGTGAAAATTGACACCGCAGCAATGAGTTAATAAGGCCAAGGAAAATAGATGAGGCTTAGTCTTCCCTCTTTCCTTCTCTCTCTCTTTTGTATCTCCTTCCTTTTCTTAGTTTTTTTGTTAATATTTAATTGAACTTAACCTGTTTGGTGGTTTTGTTTTGTAAAGGTAATTTACACATGCTCGCATATGTGGGATTTTTTTGACAAGGGTTGAGGTTTTCTTAGGGTGGCTTTTGTTATGTTAAATATATTTTATTAAATACCCAAGCCTCCCTTAATTATTGTACATATTATAGTTAATATACTTAATATATTTTCTATTATATAATATTTTTTTAAATATTTTAGAGTTAGTTATTAGGTTTTTGGTTGATGTATTCCGCTTAGGGTTTCTTATATCATTTGGAGCCTCTCTTAAATATTCTTTATATTTTATTTAAAATATTTTTTATATTTTCTACAATATATATAATAAATTTTTAATATTTTAGAGTTAGTTAATAATTTTTTGTTAGAGGTAATTTATACATACTGCCACTTATGGGATTTATTGGTAAGGTTTAAGGCCCTTTCTATCCCTTTTATTTTTAAATTAAATTTTTTAAATACCCTAGACTCCCTTAATTAGTATCCAAATTATATTTAAAATATTTATAATATTTTCTAGTATAAATATCTATTTTTTAATATTTTAGAGTTAGTTAATAATTTTTTACCAGGGTCTAAAATCTTTTTAACCCTTTTAGGATGGCTCATATTTTTATTAAGCAACCAAGACTCCCTTAATTATTATCTATAATATCTTTAATATATTTCTAATACTTTCTACTATGTGTATTAATTTTTAAAAATATTTTAGAGCTCTAGATAACCCAACCATTGAACTCCTGAGAGGCTTTGGCAACGCAGCTACTTCTCTCTATAAAAACCGTTTATATGCCACATAAGCCGCACACATGCACACTCTCTCCTGCGAGTGTGTGTGTGTGTGTTTTTTATACATATTTTTAATTATTTTCATTTCATGTCTTTTAATTAACATGCCTAATAAAACACATGGCCAGAAAGCGAACCAATGACGAGGGGTGGCTGCTGGCAGCCAAAGAGCATAAAAAGATATTGTCAGTCATTCAGTCAGCCAGTCAGTCAGTCATTCTCTCAGTCATTCTGGCAGTCTCTGATGTATGCAAATACCATCCCTAACACACATGCGAGACGGTGGCACAAGGACTTGGGCAAAGCCTTTGAATCGCCTCTTCCGACTGCCTAAAAATCCCCAAATATAAATAATTAAAAAGAAAATGTTGCTGGGCAAATCAAGCGAGCATAATTACCAAGCTGCAGCCCAGCCGCTTTTCCCGGATTTCCCTGGGCTTGCCACCCTCAAAAAACTCTTTTGCGGTTTCTGTTTTTTTGTTTGTTTCAAATGCATAATGTAGATTATGGCAATAATTTTATGAATTTAAGTAATCATTCCAGACTGATGATGATGGCACTGCCTGCCAAGGTGGGCATTACGATAAGAGCCAGCCTAAGCCACACATCCTTGGCATCCTTTGGCTCTCAAGATGCTGGTGGTGTTTAGTCTTTGGAAAATACAGGTTTAAATATTTTTTTAGAATTTTTTTTATCACTCTAAACCAATTGAAATCCTTAAGCTCAACCCATTGAGTCCTTTAGTTTCTACTCTTTTGCCTGCTTTTGTTGTATCCTTTTTTTTTGTTGGCTCTCTTAATTTACCGTTCAATTCCACATTCGTTTCGGTATTGAATTTTTAATCACGCACACGGCCTCCATGAACCCTGGCAGGACATGGGAAGCCACGAGCTGAGGGCCAGGAGCTGGGGCCAAGCCTCCCATTCAATATGCAAGCCAAGCCAGTGAGTCTGGCAAAACTATGCACCAAACTAACAGAAAATCTGCACTGAGATAAATTTCGAATGATTTTTGAAGATACTTAGGAGAAGGTTAAGGAAATTCATCAAAGTTTTAGTTGGGAAAGTTTCAGGAATTAAAAAAACTTTTAGTTATTTAAGAAACTAAATTTTTTTAGAGATGTATTTAAGTGAAATATTTATCATTTAATATTTTTATATTATTTAGAAGCTTATAATTGTATAATAAAAAATGTTGATTATTAAATATGACTTGTTTTAAAGGTAAAATTTAATTTAAAACCAAAAAACAAGCTCCCCAACTTGACTTAGAATTTTTTTTTATTTTATACAAATACTTTTACCTTAAATTAAATAAATTATTTATATTAATTAAAGACATTTCCAGTGCACGAGCAGGTCAACTCAATTTGGTCAAACCCATTCCAGGGGGGGCGGACAAGGAGAAGGAGGCTCAGCCACATCCCAGATTCCACAGCCCCATGTCCAATGCTTAAAGTGTAGCTCATTAAATAATATCCTTTTTTGGCGACGAACCACTCTTTGGCAGTGGCCGAGTGTCCTGGGCGAGGCTGTTACTTTTTTATTTGCCTGCCTCTGGACACCCAGGAGGAGTGTGCTGGCCATGCGGCGCTTATCAAAATGTTGCGCCGCTGCCTGTCGAACGGGTAAGGTCCTTGGGAGTGGGGTTTGGGTCCGAGTCCTGGGTCGACTTTTGGGACACAACCGAGTCGGAGTCGATGCGTTTGCCCTCTGAACTGGGACCGGGGGCCGGGACCCTGTTGGTCAGTCAGCCAGCCAGCCAGCCAGTAGCCAATGTCCTGCCAACCCTTTACCCTCAAAGCCAACCCTCCTTTGCTCTCTCTTCCCCCCTCTCTCTCTCTCTCTCTACCACTCTCTCTGTCTCGCTGCTGGGGACAATTTTTGAAAACGCTTTTAAATATTAAAATCCATGACGATTTCCCAGCATTCTCGCCATATAATTTCGTAGTTGGTCCTTGGAGGAGGAGGAGTAGATGGAGGAGGACGATATTTGGGTTTTCAGTTTTCGGGTGGCTCTTGGCTGCCCGTTGCGCATATTGAATTTATTTAATTAAGGGTTCCACACACACACAGACACACACACAATAGCTGGACACACACACACACAGTCTGAGGAGACGCTCTCTCCCCCCCCCCGCCCCTCTGTGTCGCTGGGAACATCTCCTGCTCGATGACTTCATTTTTCGGTAAAGTATGCAATGGCTTCTCTTATTTTTCTCGTTCTCCTCGCTGCCACCCTGCCTTGTGTATTTCACAATAATTTGCACGAGTGGACAGCCCCACATCCTGCTGACTTAACCCCCCCCCAACCACCAAGTAGGGACTATTAACCCATTGATATGGGGGTGTATTTAACCTGATTTCTAAGATAATAAGGAACAAAAATGAATAAATCATTAAAAATATATTTAAATAATTTTAAATACAATAAAAAATAAAATTAAAATATATTTAAATAAATAAAATATAATAAAATACAATAAAATATAAGCTAAAAATATTTAAAACTATTAAGAAAGCTAACTTTGGGCAACTAAAGTTTGTAAAGCTTAAAAAATGTATACAAAAATTCAAAGTAAATTATCAAAAATATCAAAAACTTTTACAAAAAATATGTAAATAATATTTAATATTCAATTTCCTAATTTTTATTCAAATATTTATTATTTTCTTAATACATATTTTTATTCTTTTTTTTTTGTATTTTCTTAAGAAAATTCATTTAAAATATCAAAACTATTTCAAAAATATTTTAAAAATTATGTAAAAAATACTTAATATTAAATTCCATAATTTTTGTTAAAATATTTTGTATTTCCTTCTCGTTGGCTTCAAGGGGTTAAGCCCTGTACGTGTCCATAACTGCGCATAGTTGGGAGATGAGGCAACAACTCGAACCAAAACTAAACAAAAACTGAACTCAACGGTTCGCTTTCTATTTTTTTTTTCAGCCAAGAGTGTTCTGAAGGGCAACTGCAAAGGTTTATATATTCCACACATAGAGTATATATATATATATATACTATATTCAGACATATCTGAAGTGCCCAGAGACCCCTTTTGTGTGTCACAATTTGGCATGGCCACTGTGCCCCCTGCCCTTCAATTTCGCCTGATAATTATGAAATTAAATGAAAGTGTTCTCTCCAGAGAAGGAGGAGGAGGAGGAGGAGGAGAAGGAGGAGTGAAAAAGGAGCAACAGCACAACAGTGGGGGGTCCTGGCAGTTATTGGTGGAGTCTTAACCACAATCAGTTGCCAAAATCAGCGAAAGATTCAAGCAAATGCCAAAAAACCAAGTCAAGAGACAAACATTAAATGCTCTACGGTTAATACTTTTTTGGGGAATATAAAATTATATTAAAGAAAATATAAAATATAAAATAAAATAAATTATAAAATTAAAAGTACTTACCACTTGGGAATTTTAGCTGCTATTCAAGCAGAAAGTGTATAAGCTGGTCGGTTCCAAGGCCAAGTCAAGCCTGTGATTTTGGCTTGCTGAGTGGACGCGAGTGGCGATAATAATGATAAACATCGCTCCGGTCAGTCGAGGACAATCGAGTGGCTATTGTTGTTGTTGTTTGGCACAGACACACACTCCCACAACACACACACACACACACACACACACACTCAATAGCAGCGAGAAGCCGCCACGCACTTTCCCTGGGAAACGCGGCAAATGTCAAAAACGTTGCTTTTGACAAATGATGTCGCGCATCCTTTTCGGAGTCCTGTTGTCGCCGCTGTCCCTCATCCAGAACTGGATGATTCCCCCCAAAAAGGAGTGCATATTGCGCTGTTAGCCAGTGTCCAGTGTGTCCTTGTCTCCTTCGCCATATGTGTGCCAATCGGCCGTTGACGCCTTTCTGATGAACTGGCGCCAAGCAGCGGGCCCAGTTTTTGGGGTTTTAATTTGGCTTAAAAGTGGGTAAAGTTGGTGAAAAGTCGGTGACATTCCTAAAAAAATGTAATAAATTTAAATTATTTTAAAATAATAAGTAAATCTTTGTTACTTTATGCAAACTAAAAGGTTTCTAGGAAAAGTTATTAAATATAAAAGAAAATATAATTAAATAAAAAAAATATATAAAAAATATATAACAATTAATTGTATTTATAAATGAACTATTTTATTATTATTTTATTTAATTCAACTTTAAATTTTAAGTTTTTAAATTATTTTTTAAGCAAAATATCTCATTTAAGTTGTGATTTGGAGACTGACTCAGCCACTCGGGAATTTCCCCTTTCTCAGTGGAACACTCATCGCCCTCCCTCTCCACTTGCACTCCCTCTCTTCATGTCTCTTTTTCACTCTCGCTCTCCCTCTATCCTGCTCTGCCTGCCTTTCTCTCTTGTGCTTTCTCTGTCTTATTGAGCATAAAATCATTTTCGAACTAGATTTCCCCTCGTTTGGTTCGAAAAGTCTGCTCTGGCTGGCTTTATCACTCAAAGAGGGGAAGTTCCCAAGGCGAGTGAGTACGTTGAGTGAGTGTCGAGTGAGTTTGGAGTGAGTGTGGAGTGAGTATGAGCGAGAATATTCAAGAAACTGAGTTACAAATTGAGTGAAACCCTAAATAAAACAGTAATTATATATTTCTTATAAAAATAAATGAATGAAAATGCTTATTTTATTTTAGTTTTTAATAAAACAAAACACTTAAACTATTGATAAATTATATTTATTATTAATTAAGATTGCGGAAATTTTTTTAAAATATTTTTAAAGCTGATTTAAGTTAGAAAAGATTTTTAATTTAATGAAAAGATTAATTACTATTAAAATGAGCCAATAACCAGCTTTTAAACCAGTTTAAAAACAATAAATCACAAAATAAAATATTAAATAATAATATTAAATTATTCTTCCCAATTTTTATAAATTTAGTTAAATATTTAAACTATTTTTCTATTTTATTTTAACCACTGAAAATGATATTTAATTTATTCATCTGTAAACTTTGTTGTATAAACTTTATTAAAGTAAGTTTTCTTTCATTTGTATATTTATAATTTATAATACTTAATTTTCACTTTTAAAAATTATATATTTGTAATTTTTAAACCCGATTTTAAGCACTAAAAATATATAAACTCTACAGAATGTGCCTTTCTTGTCGAACTTTAACCCGCGACAAGTGGCGCTTATCGATGTGGCCAAAAGTGCGTACAATCCCGATCCGACCAAAGGCTCGTGGCTTTTGGCCATTGTATGCAAATTGGCCATATTTTTGCAGACAGAGCAGGAGAGACAGAGAGACAGAGGGAGCGAGAGGGGTAGACTTGGTGCGTGCCCCGAACAAAACTTGTTAACGATTATCAATTTGTCATAAATGGCAAATTATGTTTGTGCGCCGGCTGATAGATGTTGCCTTAAAGATGCACTCGAAAAATTATAATTGAAGGTTTTAAAGGTTAAAAATAAAATGTACTAAATAATGGAAATATTAACATATATTTTATTTAGTTTCTAAAAGGTTTTTAGTTAAATAAAAACATTTTTATGAAATATAATTATATTTCTTTTATTATATATAAATTCCCAAAATTATTTCTACATTTTCTAAGGTTGTAAATATTATTCCCTAAATTATTTCCACATTTTCCCAGTCTGTAAATATTATTTCTTGATTTTTCTCAGCCCTTTTTCTGTTCTTGTTAGCATTTCTTTGCCTGCATTTGAGTTTCTGTGACCAGAAAAGGCCGCAGCATCGCACATTTGCGATAGGCAAAAGCAGAGGAAAACCCGAAATAAAAACAATGGAAATACAATGAATAAAAAATAAAACAATGCAAAAAAAACCAGAGAGGTTGAAAGCCCAAAAATGGGTCAAAAAACCGGTGTAGAAGAGGCCGCTTATGCCTAATCATCGCTTGTAGATGGCAATCTCGCCTCTCGATTTAAATACAACTTTGGTTAATTTATGTTGTCCACTGTCAACGCTCCGTTTTACTTCCTGTCGAGCCCCGAATAAGGATGGCCAGTCAAAGTCCGAGGTTAACCAGAGGTTAGTTTTGGACTCGAAGGAAGCTTGGAGCAGGACAGGTGGCAGAGCTGGCATAGAGGCTAAGCAGAAGATGGTTTAAAATGTGTAACAAAATATATTTAAAATTGTAATAAAAAAATATATATATTTATTAAAAACTATAATAAAATATATGTTAATATAGATAAAAATATAAATAAACAAGTAGATAAATAAATATACCAAAATTTATATAAAAATATATTTAAAATATATCAAATATCTATAAAATATATATTTTTATATCTTTAAAAATATCTTTAAAAATATCTTAAAAAATATCTTTAAAAATATATTTCAAATAATCTTAAAAAATGTCTATGAAAAAATATCTTTAAAAATATCTTTAAAAATATCTTTAAAAATATCTATTAAAAAAACAAACCAAAATATTTTCAAGTTAAAATCATTTGTATATCCCGATAGACCTTTCCTTTGTCCTTAGCCTGTTATCCTGTCATCGCGGCCTGCTGCCTTGCCCCGAGGCTAAAACCCAATCCGTGTAACCGTAGCCAAACTCAAATCTATATCCTCATCTGCATCAGAGTCCTTATTCTCCACACAGTTAGAGGTCCCATCGCCAGATGCAATTGTGTTCACGTTAATTAAGCAATGCCATTGCCGAAGAGGTTTCATGGGAGATTTCACAGGGAATCCCCCCCAACCAAAATCCAAGAAGAAGTAGAAGCATATCCTGCGCCAAATAAACAGAGCCACAAATATGTCGAAAACAATAAATAGCAAAAAGGGACCCCTAGAACCACACCCACTTTGGGACGCAGTCAGATGAAAGGGTCGCCTGTCTGATTCCGATTTTAGTTCTGATTATAAATGTATATGTACAGATGAATGTATATATATCTATGCACCGTTGGAGTCCAAATATTTGCCGCGACGCGCACTTTATTATTATCCTTTTATTATCAATGAAAATAGAAGGCACACATGTGTGTGTGGGCTTTTGGGTAAACAAAAAACTAGCCGTCTTTGCTGTCAGTCTACCAGTTTATCCTGGGTCCTTTTCAGATTTTCCCCTAGCAGTTTTCCTTAAGGAAAATACCCTTACGGAATTTTATATGATTTTAATTTAATTAAAATATTAAAGCATTATATTTTATAGTTTTTTGTCTTTCTTTTTTCAAACTATTGCTTTATAAATTCTTATAAAAATATATATTATATTTCAACAAGTAAAAAGTATATAAATTATATAAAATAGAGCATTCCAAAAGGACTTTGCTCTTTTGGCGGACATTTTACAGTTGTGTTGGCCCCCCTTCCTCTATCAAAATCTCTTCAATTAATCGCACCTTTTCCGCTAACAGCAGACACACTGGCTTTCCGCTTTTCCCCCACATTTCCCAAATCAAAACGTTCGGGGGAAAACTGAGGAAAACTACTCGAAATAAACCCCACACATAGGCAAATTTATTTATTGAAGCATAATTTTCTATTTGTTGTTTTGCGGGCACGCTTTGAGTGGGTTAAAGGAGGCCGTATTTGGGGTTAAAAACTATCAAATGCATTTGACAGCTGCTTTTAATTTTTGCCAGGCTGTAAACGCGACGCATTTGCCTTTAGTTTTCCGCCTTTTCCAAGCCGTTTTCCCCCCCGCCCCCACGTTTTTCACCGTTTTCAACTTGTATTTGTGTTTTGTGGATTTCAATGGACTTGGGCTTCTGGGATCAACCGGCTGCGTGGATTGATTGCTTTAAAGTTTTTAGGCCATTTCCTATTTTCATTTTACCATTTTCCTAGTTTCCCATTTTCCCCATTTTGATTTGGGGGAAACGGAATCGGAATCTGTGGGAGGACTTCTGCGGTTTCAGCGGAATTTTTTAAGGCACTTTTCAGGGCGGAAATAGTTTAATACAATTTTTTAAATTTACTTTTAATTTTTTGTTGGGTTTACAAAATATTAAATTATATTTGTTAATCAATAAAATAGTGTTGAAAAATATTTAAAGTAAAATAAATACAGGCAATATTAGCAAAAGAGGTTACCTTTTTTTTAATATTTTTTCCTCTGTTTATAATTTTTTGTTAAGCTTCCCTTGAAGGCTTTTAATTGTTTTTTAAAATTTTATATAATAATAAAAATAATAATAAACTAATACAAACCTTATAAACTATTAAAATCCTTATAATCTTTAAAAATCCTTATAAACTATTAAGATCCTTATAAATTATAAAATCCTTATAAACTATTAAACCCCTTAAATATTATTAAAATCCTTATAAACTATTAAAATTCTTATAACCTATTAAAATCCTTATAAACTATTAAAATCCTTATAAACTATTAAAATCCTTATAAACTATTAAAATCCTTATAAACTATTAAAACCCTTATAAACTATTAAAACCCTTATAAACTATTAAAATCCTTAAATATAATTAAAATTATTATAAACTATTAAAACCCTTAAATATTTTTAAAATCCTTAAATATAATTAAAATCACTATAAACTATTAAAATCCTAATAAACTATTAAAATTTATATATTTTAACTAAATCTTAATTAATGTTAAAATTAATATTAAACTCTAATTTCTTTAACTAAAAATAAGCACATATTTACTGGCTTTAGAGCAGAAAAAGAGTATTTTTTTTAATATTTAATTAATATAAAAATAAAAAAAGCTTTTCCTGAACGATTTTAATTGTTTAATAAAATGTATTAAATTAAATAAACCTTAATTAATTTTAAATTAATAATAAACTCTACTTTCTTTACCCAAAAATTGCAAAAGACAATTTTTCAGAGAAGTAAAAGGATGTTTACATGAATATTTTTCAATATATTCATTTCTATATAGTTAATAAATATTTATATATTTCTGTTCTTTTTTTTCAGTGTTTACTGTAGCCACCGGAATGCACTTGGACACTTGGCCTGGCCAAGGACCTCTCACTCACTTATAGACACGCCGCCTGGCAGGCTCTCTAAGGCCGTGTAATCCTGTTCCGCATTTCATTTGTGGCGGCGACAAATCCACGGGAAAAGCCCTGGGAAAACAGGGAAAATAACATGGAGAGAGGTGGTGGTGGGGGAGAGGGTGGAGAACACAGTGGCAGCCTAAAAGTATGCAGTCCACGTTTGACAGCCGGCGAGAGACAAAAATGTAGCCAGGAGAGCGCGGGACAAAAAAGCGCAGCCAGAAGGGGCAAACGCCGCAAGGATGCACACGTAGAACGCAGCTCATTGTCGGCCAGAAAAAAACATATATAAAATAAAATAAAATAAAATAAAGGTAACACATACAACCTGAGATCTTGTCTATTTTTTAAGGTGGAATATAAAATAAAATAAAATAAAATGGGGTGGTAGAGGGGGGCCTAATGTTATTTTTATATTAGCCAGGAAAAAGGGCTACTTAACCCATGGGCGGCCTTTGTTTTTGGTCAGGCATGTGTTTAATTTTAATGAAATTAACGCGTGTAATGGCTGCCACGCCCCTTCGTTCGTCACTAGCCACCCACCGTACTAATCTGTCTCGCTTTGGCCTTACCTCCTGCACCCCCTTTTTTGCGGGGGGCCTTTGATGTCGTATGTCATTTTTCGCCACTTCAGAGGGGTGCGCAGGGGTGTTAAATAAATGTTAATTAAAAAGGAACGGTACCCACACACACACTTACACCTGGGAAAATGCAAAATAATACATAGGACATACTAGAATTGTTTCGGCTTAGAAGATTTTTGGCCAAGACACGCGGCTTAGTGCTGGCCTTTCTTTTTTCAGAATTTTTTTTGTATCCCTTTTTTTGTGGGCAAATCCTTTGGCAAATAAACATAAACACTCCTAATTAAGAGGCGCTTCGTTCTCTCTCTCTCTGCTGGCCAAGTCTTCTTGGGCTAATTGGGCAACGTTCTTGGCCAGGACAAACAAATGCAAGAAGGAGCCACCGGAAAAACACACGGCTCGCACGCACCGGGGAACCGCAGCTGAAGCCGCGGCGGCTTTGTCCCTGTTTTCCAACAGCAAAATGTCATCTTCTTAAATATAATTTTTCCAGCTTTTTTTTTCTTCGTTTTGTTTGTTACCAAAAAAAAGACAGAGAGAGAGAGAGGAAGAGGATGAGTCAGAGAAATGCAAAGATTTGCAAGCGGTCGCACATGTCCTTTGCCAGCATCCGTTCAGCCGCCTGCAGTTGCATAATTTTTGGGCATCCTGTCGGAAGTTGTCACTTAGCAGGAGGCGAAGAGGATCTGTCTCGGCCAGGAAGACATTTTTATAATTTTAAATTTAAATAATAATTTTAAATATAAAATAAAGTGGTTTCATAGAGGAAAATAATTGGGGAAGCTACTTTCTTTACTAATGAATTTTTCTTTATTAATTAAATTAAAAAATTTTAAATTTTAAAAATTCATATATTGTAAGTTTAATATTAAACATATAATTTTATAATTAATAATATTTGTTA
The DNA here is from genome assembly GCF_030179895.1 of Drosophila kikkawai. Lineage (NCBI taxonomy): Eukaryota > Metazoa > Arthropoda > Insecta > Diptera > Drosophilidae > Drosophila > Drosophila kikkawai. Next base: position 23,013,408 of record NC_091733.1, read on the forward strand.
TATAATTTATTAAATAAATAAATGTAATTTTATTTCAAATTATGTCCTTGGTTTGGGCTTCACTTTTCTATTATATTTCTTAAATTATATAAATAAAAATGTTTAAAAATTTATAAAGTGCAAGTCAAATATAATATATATAATATAATAATTTTTTATATTAATTATATAATTTATTAAATTAATAAATTTAATTTAATTTGAATTTTGTCTTTTGCTTGGACTTTCGCTTTTTCTTTCTTTTTTAATTATATAAATAAAAATGTCAAATAATATATATATAATTGTATAATATTTTTTATTAAATAAACAATTTATTAAATAAATAATCATAATAAATTCAAGTATTATTTTGTATTTATTTTTAAGCCAAACTAATAGTTCTCTTAACAAACTAAAAAGCCTTCACCGTCTGCCTGGCCTGCACATCCAGCACCCTACACCTGCACACAGACACCTAAGACACACACACACTTACCCCCGAGCAGGAAAAAAAGGAGAACTTGCCACATTGCGCGTTTGGTGGCGGCCGCAGATAAACGCATAAATGACGAGCTGAAATCTTCTTTATGTTCGTTTTTCTTTCTTTTTTTTTAGCATTTTCTTAACCTGCTGGGTAACCCAGGCTATTCCCCACCAAACTCCTTTTTGTTAAGCCTTTAGCCCAAAAAAAAACCCCACAGCATCGCCCGCCTGACCTGAGTTACTTTGTGCAAATGTGTGTGTGTGGAGGTTGTAAAAATTATAAGAATTTTCACTCAAGTTGGTTACTTTGGCGCGGATTTTTTTCCACATTCGCCAGAAGATCTGCATGTTTTCCTTTGTCCTTCTTCTTTTTTTTCTCCTACATTTCACGTTATCCTTTTTATTTTATTTCACATTTTTCGTACTCCTTTTTTCTCGCTGGCTTTGTGCCTGCGTATTTATTTTGCTAAGAATGTGTAAATTTCTACTTTATGCAAAGGCTGTGGCCGCGACTTCTTAGCATATTTGTCCTTTGCCCAAAAAATAAAAAAATAAAATAAAATAAGGAAATATTACAAGAAAAAAGGAAACAACACGTGGAATATGCCTTTGAAGAACGTGGGAATATGTTCAAACTGAGCCGCAGGCTTAGGGAACTTTAATTTTATTTTTTTAGAAGGGAAAAGGTATTAAAAAAACGCTTAAAAATATTTAAATGGATAATAGATAAAATTTCATATATTTTTCAATAAAATTTTTAATATTTCTTTAACAATTTAATTTTAAATATTAAAATAAAATAAAAATGGTGGAATATGAGCTAGTTGAGCCCCAAACTTAAGGCACTTTAATATTATTTTTTTTTTAGAAGAGAAAATGTATTTTAAAAATATGTAAAAAAATATTATATTGAAAAAAAAAGATGCTGAAAATTAAAATGTTTTTTATTACAATTTAATTTTAATTTTTAAAATAAAATAAGAACGTGGGAATACATATGTTCAAGTGGAGCCAGATTTTTGCGATTTTTAATATCATTTTTATCAGAAGAGAAAACGTATTTTAAAAAATATTTAAAAATCTTTTAAATGGAGAATACATTTAATTTCATATACTTTTGTTCAATTATATTTAAAATATTTCTTTAACAATTTAAAATTAAATTTTAAAATAAAATAAAAACTTGGGAATGTGTTCAAGTTGAGTCTCAATCTTACAGCACTTTAATATTATTTTTTTTAAGAGAAAAATATTTATAAAAATATCTAAAAAGAGAATAGTGATGATTTGATATTTTTCTTTGCTAAATAAAAATTTAAATATTTATTTTACAATTTAATATTAATTTAATAACCTTTTAAGGTTAAAATTAAACTAAAAGAAAGCATAAACTTCACACTTTGCTGCCACAAAACACCATCAAACTAAATCCCAAACAGTGGTTTCTCAGGTACAAGTTAAAGCCGCTTTAGTGACAAATTTTTGTGTTTGTTTTTTTTTCGCCTGCCCCCCTCCGCGTGTGTGTGTGTGTGTGTGTGTGCGGGAAAAATCCCCATTAATCGCATTGGTGTTTATTTAGCTTGTAATTACATTCATTTATTTACTTATTGACTGTGTCTGCTCCTGCTCCAGCTTCAGCTCCCCGAATAACTAACAATATTCCCCGCCTCCTGACCTTTGGTAAGCCGCAAGGCGACTGCCCGGCCAACCCCCATTAAAAGCCAATATCTTTGGGCCAACCTCCCCTCTACCCTCTCCCCTCTCTCCTATTTCTCTCTGGCCAAATGGGAAAAAATGTCTTTGAATGACTGACAATCAATTTCGCCTGGCTGCAGACTCCTCGTCCTCGTGGCGTCCAGAGTCCTGGCAGGCTAGCCAAGGACGGGGCTCGTGTCGCCTTAACGAACGTTGAAAATTACTTTGACATAAGTTAATTAATCTTTGGCGCGCAAAGTTCGTGTTTGAAATATTGCACAAAAGGACGAGGATCCTGGAAGCCCCGGCAGATGGCCAACCGACTGTCTGAATGAAATATTTGTCAATGAGTATTGCTAATTTACAAGTTTGATTTGTTCGCCTTGCACGACCGACCAGCCAGCAAAATCCTTGAGCACCCCAACCCCAACCCAACCCAACCCCCAGCTACCACTTCCTTTTCCGCTGCCGCAAGGACCTTCCCCGTGACAGTCGCTCACCGTTTGCCTGGCCTGAGAAATGGCCGGGCATTCTTCTGGCCAGCCGTACATAAATAAGGCCCGGAGATGCAGCTCGACTCTCTTCCGCTTTAGCAGGAGGTGTGTCTCCTTGGCTCCTCCGGAAAATTCCGCTGGCCAAAATGAGGAAATTCCGTATGGCTTTTCAGGGGGGGGGGAAGGGGCCAGTGATTGAGCGATTTAGTAAGTTTGGGTGGCCAAGTTATCGAAGAGGTTTCAAAGATTTCTATTCTGCTCATAAATAAATATTAGATTAAAGCGGCCGCAAGGATATTTTCTTCAAGAAAATTAAGCAGGAAATAAAATCATTGAAGGTTTAATTATATATTTTTTTAAATGTTTTCCAAGGACTCTTACCATCACCTTTACCTTGTTAATATGTCAAGTCCAACTCTTAAGCTCATGTCCTGAAACCAATGAGCCCTGCCATATGTGTAATCCCTCAGAGTTTTCCCCCCAAATAACCCAGTCCTGCTCTTCACCAAATGTCCAAGAGAAAGTCCTTGTCCTTTGGCAGTTATTTCTCATACAATTGCCACTGTCATTTGGCAGCAACTTGTAATGGACTTTAATCAATTAATTTGAAAACGCTTTTCATTTGGGCCATCAGAGGGGGGAAGGGGCTAGTCAGAGAGGCACAGAGACAGAGAGACAATGGGCAAAAGTAAAGTGTCTTTCTTTTGGCCAAAAAAGGACAAAACGGAAGTCCCTGGCAAGCCGATGCCAAAAATCTAGCTTGGTGGAAAGGGCCAGGAAAAAGAATAAATAAACAACCGACAAGGAAGAAGGCAAGGATCGGCAGAGACCAGGCACAGGCACAGGCACAAACACAGACCGAGGGAGGAGGAGGAGGATGAGCAGGAGAAGTCAGGGAAAAGGACTCCGAGGCAGGACAACAAACGCACTTAAAACACAATGATGCTCATTGTGTCTGACAGGCAGACGAACGCCAGAACGGACCCATGCAGGCTATCCAGGACGGACTAGGAGGAGTCTCACTCCCCCGATCTATAGATATGTATGTATATATAGACTAGGCTATAGACCAGGCTGAGGCTGATCCACCTAAGACGACGACGACGATGTGGCGTCGTCTGGTTGCCACTTGAAGAATATTTTGTAGCTCAAATTTCCTTCGAATTTCAAGTGAAAAATCAAATCAAAAATCAAGCTTTATTTATTGTTATTGCCTTGATTTTTTCTCAGTGTAATTTTTGGTCTAAACTCGTGAAAGGTGGAAAGAGTAGAAGACCGCCACTTTGAGCACTTTGATTACGCATTGGCTTTCTTCCGAGAGACTCCTTTTTCCTTATATTTTTTTTGGCTTTTTTTTTAGTTTCAATCCCAAGGCATTCCCCTGTTCTATTCCGTTGTCCTTTTTTTTGGCACTTCAGTTTGATTCCATGGCGTTCCCAGGAGAAGTTTTCAAGGAGTTTTTTTTTCAGAATTGCTCTTGGCTTAGGTTTTGTCGCCTGCCCGTGGCCATTGTCCTGCCGCCCTTTTGTTGTCCTGTTCTAGCCTATCCCGGGGTCCTGCCTTTTTCGGTCACGCACTTTTCCCCAAGTCCAAGTCAAGTGGAAATCAAGGAAAATCCTTGGCCACTTGAGCGGCTCATTTAGTACTTCATTGAAGACAAATTAGTGTCGAAGCAGTTGCACTTTTGGGTGGTAAGGTTATTTTTGGAGGTTTTTAAAAATTTATAAAAGGGAAACTAAGAAATTAACATTATTTTCTTTTAATGTTTACAAATTTATATAAATTTATTTAAAGAAAACTGTGCTTTTTTTAGAAGTTTTCAGTATTTAAGTGTTATTATAATTTTAATCTGAACTTCGGCTCGCCGAAGCTTCCTTACTTGTTTATAAAAGGATAAAAAAATAAAAATAAATGACTTACCGGCTGTAATTTTTTAGACCGCGATCGCTTCTAGGGCTTATCCGCAGTCAAGGACACTCTGTTATCTTTCATCTTGACTCCGCAGACTTGGCTGATATTAATTCCTTCGATTGTAGAGATTTTTGGTGTTTCTGCATGATCTTTATATAAACTTGCACTTTTCCAGCAAAGCGACTCTTCTCGGGGGTCTTCTTGAAGGGTTGAGATGGACACGTCACAGGTAAACACAAGGGGAGGCGAGTACACGTGTTGCTCGGGAGAGGGGCGCGCACTGACTAAAGCTGTGGCGGGAGAGGGGTCTCTATTTATAAGCAGCTAGAGCGAGAGAGAAGTTGATCAAGAGAGAGAGAGAGAACAATAGGATGATCGAGTGAGATAGAGAGGTAAATTGAGTGAGTAGGCCGCGTACTAAAGCTGCGGCGGCAGAGGGCCTCTATTTATAGGCAGCTAGAGCGAGAGGGAGGTTGATTAAGAGAGAGAGAGAACAATAGGATGATCGAGAGAGATAGAGGTAGATTGAGTGAGTAGACCGCGCACTGACTGAGGCTGCGGCGGCAGAGGGGCCTCTATTTATAGGCAGCGAGAGGGATGTTGATCAAGAGAGAGAGAGAGGGACAACAATAAAATGCTCGAGAGAGATAGAGAGGCAGATTGAGTGAGAGAGAGAGGTAGACTTAGAGCTAGAGCTAATGCTAGAGCTAGAGGGAAAGTGAGAGAGAGCCATATCTTAATGGCTAGTCATCTCTCTCTAACTTTGACACTATCTCTGCCACTCTCTCTCTCTAACTTTGACACTATCTCTGCTCCTCTCTCTCTCTCCCCCTTTAGCTCTAACTAACTAACTCTAAGTCTACCTCTCCCTCACTCAATCTACCTCTCTGTCTCTCTCGATCATCCTCTCTCTCTCTTGATTTTTCTGTAGCTGTGTTTACTATATCTATACGATACTTAACATATAATAATATATTAATTAATTAATTTGTTTGAATAATTTAATAATAAAATTGCAAACTGCAAGGGTATATAACCTTAAGCTTGTCGAACTTGGCTTGTTTTTCTATTGATTTGCGGCCAGAACTTTGAATTTGTTTATTTATTTCTATGAGAGATGATAGCTTCCGCTTAAGCTGAGCTCCTCCTTAACCCCCCCTCTACCCCTTCACCATTTTCCTTGGAAAATTCCCCGCCACATTTTCCCGTGTCAACCAATTTCCACTCACAATGACACTGAAAGGCGACATCGGCACTGGACGCTGCTGCCTGAAAATGGCAAGAAATCAACGTCATTTCACGGGCGGGGCTTTCTAGGGGTTAAAGTTGGACTGGGAAATACTAGGAAAAATAGTGGAGAAAAATGGGTGAGTGAGAGGAGAAAGGGGGGAAAAGAGCAGCAGTAAAGAAGGAAGAGGAAACCAAACGAAAGGCAGCTGAAAAAGAATTAAATCAAGAACTCATTAAGGCGCCGGATGCAATCACACTTTGCGCCATTCAGCGCGCCACTCTATCTCCACTATATAGCCTTTCTCCCTTTCTCTGCCGCTTTCCCTTAACCCCACTCGCTGGCCATCTCTGTTGCACTCATGGACCAGCCAGAGTTGTCGCCGTCGCCGTTGCCGTTTTTTGCCGCAAAAGTGCGCACAATTATTCATTAACTTTGCACCGGAAAAGCAGAGAAATTAAAAACTGCCAACGCCAGGATAAATAGGGACAAAGTGCAGAAATTAAAAATATGAGAAATACTATGGCAGACAGAGATGGCAATACAGAAAGAGAGAGAGATGGCAAGACAGCGGCACACACACACTGAGTTCGCGGAACGAGAAAGAAAAAAAAAAATCCCACCGAGTTGGTTAAGTAAGAAGTCCGCCTCCTCCTCTCCACCTCATTAGGGTTGAGCGGGAGTAAGAGGTCAGGGGTTACGGGGGTGGGGGTGGACTGGTCTGGGGATGGGGTCACAACTAATAAAACAAAAGTCAAAAGTCCTTAAGCGCAATGAAGAAGCTAAAAATGCAACGCGGCAGCGTCAGCTTAAACTAAAAAAAAATATATATAAATATGTAAGAGAATGGGTAGAGTGGAAACACTGGGAAAAAAGGAAAGAAAAATGTGTTAAATATTTTATAAGAAAATTAAAAATAATACAAAATATTTTAAAAATTAATTAAAAACAATAAATGAACTGAAAGCTTATACATACCAAATACCAAAATAAGAAATTTCACCATCAGCTCAACAGTTTGATGCTAGAACCCGTTGGGAATTTTAAGCCTTTAAGTGCTGGTTTTTACATGTTTTGCCGCTCGCTATCTATCTATATTTATTCTATTTTATTCTTCCTTAAATGCTTGTGGTAGTTTCTCTAGTTTCTTTCCGTGGCGAAGGCATTTTAGCCGGCCGGCGGAAAAGGGTTAAGGCTGATGAGCCACCGACTTGCACGTCGTCCCGTTCCCCCTCACCCCTTTTCACCAATGTTCCCCTAGTTGCCACCCACATGGCTCCAGTAGCCAGTAATGAGGCGCCCAACGCTGCGGGCAACCATAAAAATCTCTGAGACCCAAAACCCAACCCAAACCCGACCCCAAAAAAATTCCCCCCCTTTTCGTTGGCCATTTGGCGCAGTGGCGCCTGAAAGCATGCAGCACTTATTGTTTTATTCGCTGAAGAAAAAGTGCAAAAGGGGGGAGGGGATGGGTCCTAGGTCCTGGCTGAGGTCCTGGAGACTGCTGGCCCAGCATATCCGCTCCACGTCACTTGTGATAATTGCGTGCAACCGGTCGCGCCTTGTGATTGTGACATCGCTACCCGCTTTTCCCTCAAGCTTTTCCCTACCCAGATTTTTCCCCATCCTTCCCCCTCACCCCTTTTCAGTCCATTTCTAAGAAACTCGCAAAAATCTGGCCACACCGCCGCCGCCGCCTTCCGGGGCCCACACATCTGAAGTCCCTTTGTGCATATCAGGCAACCGGATCAGGCAGTAGAAAAAGGCCAGCCTCACACAGAGAACAAAATAAAACAAAATAAAAAATATATATGTATATTTATATATATATACTATATATTTATATGTGTGTGTGCGGGAAACCAGAAAGAAAAAGGATAAAAAGCAAGGCAAATTTGTGAGCAGAAGCTGAAATGCGAAATAAAAATTCATAATTACGTTTACGCCGGTAATTAAAAATTATTGTAATACACACGCAATGCCCAGGCAGTTGGTGGACACTTTTCTGGTCTGGCCACGCCCCCTTTGAGGGGGCTGGGGGGAGGGGGTAGCTGTCACATGGAACAAATCAGCATCCAAGCCAGGAAGCCGCAAAAGGCAACGAAGGGAGAATAGGGAAGCGGAGATGAGGGCCAGGAGCAGGATGCGCCGTCTACTGACGATGGCGGTAATTACAAGATAAAAAACTATTTAAGTGGTTAACCAAAACGGATTTTTGGGCGCAAAAAGGTTTTAAAGAAAAAATAAGTAGTAGAAAATTCGAAATAAAGTCACATAGTATTTGGGGGTAAATTTAAAGTTGTATAATTTACAAGATTTTTAAACAAAAAGTATTTTGGAAATTTTAAATATAAATAATTAGATTAAAAATAGATTATAAAAATTTTTATACCCTTGCAGGGTATTATAATTTCAGTCAGAAGTTTGCAACGCAGTGAAGGAGACGTTTCCGACCCTATAAAGTATATATATTCTTGATCAGCATCAACAGCCGAGTCGATCTAGCCATGTCCGTCTGTCCGTCTGTCTGTCTGTCCGTCTGTCCGTCTGTCTGTCTGTCCGTCTGTCCGTCTGTCTGTCTGTCTGTTTCTACGCAAACTAGTCCCTCAGTTTTAAAGCTATCTTAATGAAACTTTGCATATAGTCTTCTATATGCTCTCACTGCTATATATGTCGGAACGGGCCGGATCGGACGACTATATCATATAGCTGCCATACAAATGTTCGATAAATTTTTAGAAAAAAAATTATAACTTAGCTGTTTTTCAACATATGTGCACTATTTTTTAGATATGACCATTTTATATTATTTCTGAATTTTGGTAAAAATTTTATGAAAATCGGACGACTATATCATATAGCTGCCATAGGAACGATCAGGAAATTAGTAGAAAAAAAATTATAACTTCGTTGTTTTTTAAACTATTTTTATCTACTCTGAGATATAAGCTTATTTTATTAGTTCCGAATTTTGGTATAAACTTTATGAAAATCGGACAACTATATCATATAGCTGCCATATAAACCGATCGGTAGGTGTAGGGCAAATGTAAAACTGGGAATGTAAAACTGTAACTCTCAAACTCTCAACATAATAAGTATAGGTAAAATGCAATGAAATAATATCTGCAAGGGTATACAAAATTCGGCGTGCCGAAGTTAGCTTCCTTTCTTGTTTTTCATTAATTTTAAGAATATTTTCATTAAAGTAAAGTTAAAAAATACTTTATAAATTATAAATATATTATTATATATATATTTAGTATGTTTTTAACAATATTTCCAATAAAGTAAAGTTAAATTTGTGTAATTTACAAGCTTATTAAACCAAAAAAATATTTTTAAAATTTTAAATATAAATAAATAAATTTAAATATTTATTTTAATACTTGTATAACCTTTCTATTTTAGTTAAGCAGAGAAGGAGTCATTTCCGACCCTTTAAATCATATATATTCTTGTCCAGCCTTAACAGGCAAGTCTATTTAGTAATTTCAGAATTTTCATTTTATTAAAAATGTAAGCCTAAAAAAAAAATTAAAGTCTCAAACAATTTTCTTTCATTTTTTCCCCAACCTCTAAACGTAATATATTTTTTTTCTGGCACCCACTTACCCTTTTAATCCTCATAACCTTTGATTCCAGGCATCAATAAATTTTCAGCAAACAGCAAACAGCTAAAAAAAAATGGCAAACAAATTAATTAAATCATATTTTCGATTGACGGGGCACTGGCAATGATGATGATGATTGCACCGAATGTCGAATTGAACAGCATCAAAGTGAATCCTGAAAGGACCCTGCAGCGGCACTTAAATTACGCACACATCGTTAAGCGCGCTTTTGCAAATTGAACAATATTTGAAAAATTACAAGAACAGCAAGCAAAAAAAATATGCAAAAAATAAGGATGGCAAAATTTTACTCCGCCTTCCTGGCTTTTATTTTTATTAATGTTGCGGCAGCCGCCGATGGCGAAAAGCCGCGCACACAGCAGCTCGTTAGCAACTTAAGTCGAGCTGTTGATATGGCTTCGAAGTTATACTTCCATATATAAAAATATATATATATCAAGATATATATATAGATGTAAAGATGAAATTTGGGGGGACGGAATCAAGGGGGCGGAGTCGCCAAACAAAAGGCAAACGTCAATGCGCCGCCGAATTGGCAACATATTTGCCAACAGCCTGGCTCTCTTTTTTGGTTTTATATTTTTTTGAAAAGCCCCGCGGCATATGCAAGCCAAAATAAAAAAGATACAAATGGTGACGACTTGGCTGATACCCTTTAAAATATTTTTAAAAGTTTCGAGAGGAGAAAAATTGATCTAAATTGATTTAAGACTAAACTTTTTATAGCTAAAAAAATATAAGAAAATACCAGAATGTCTGAGGAAATAATTATAATAATTCTAGTAATTATATATATTAAAATATAAAAATAATTATAATATTTATAATAATTATATTTATTCCAGCATACTCTTAGCAAGGTGTTTCTTTTATTTTTCGCCAACTTAAAAAATGAAAGGCAGCCACAGCAGCGACATTGACGACGGCACGCCAAAGCCAAGGCTGCGGGCCAAATGGCAGCTCGCCACCCACAGCCCACGGGCAGTCAGCCACCCCCCTTTATTTTTTTTTTGTATTCCTTTTTCGCTTTTTCGCGGGCCGCCACTGCGTGTTTGATTACCACGCGCGGTTACACGCAAAACAACGCAATTTTCGGCATGCATGCCGCCGCAGCAGCCACCCAACAGCCACCCAACAACCACCCCCCTCTTGAAACAGCCACCCAAGGTCGCTTTAGGGGTGGGGGGTTGAATTGGGACCGTTCGATTCGCGGGGGTCGCGCAGCTCGTTTACAAGAAAAATCGCACAAAATCCCACTTGACAGGCGTAGTTAGCGGGCATCATGCAAATATCAGTCATGTTGCCAACAGTCGGCGAGGGTTGCTTTGGCAGTTTCTGGAAAGTTTTAGGGGATATTAAAGGATAAAGGAAAAATATACATATATATATGGGGGAAATGGTTTAAGAAATTATGGGAATTTAAAGAACAACTTTAAAGTAATTCATTTATTTTTAAATAATTACTTAACTACATTTTGATTATTTTTTTTTAATGCAATTAAATTGAAATAATTAAATAATGGGAGATAATAATATTTTTAAGAGATAAAATTTATGAACTATAATGATTAAAAACACAACAAAAATTCAACAAAAATAATAAAAGTGCTTCGCTGTATAAAATTATAACAAATATGAAATATTGTATTATACTGTTTTATATTATAGATTTTCTAACTTAAAAATATGTATTAAAAATTAAAAAAAATGTATTTTAAGGCTCTTACAAATTATTTAAAATTATTAATATATAATTTTAGTTATACCAATTTTCTTAATAATTTTCCTAATATTTTTCTTTATAATTTTCTTAATAATTTTCTTAAAATATCCCAATAATTTTAAATAGTTTACTTAATAATTCCTAATCATTTTCTGAATAATTCTTAATAATTTTCGCAATAATTTCCTTAATACCTTTTTTAAAATTTCCTAATAATTCTTATAAATTTTCTTAATAATTTCTTAATTCTTAAAAGTTTCTTAATATTACTCCCAATATAATTTTCTTAATAATTTCCTAAAAAAGCTAACATTACAAGTTAACCCTCGCTGCCTGTGATATATCGAACCTTGGCGACCTCGCCTTCCCAGTAAGGACCCAAGGACGAGCAGGACCCCGGCGCAGGACCGACTGCGGTTAATGGCTTATTTAAAAAAAGGCCGCGGATGCTCAACGCAGCTTCTTGCTCTCATTTTTTGTATTTTGTATTTTGAAAAATTGGCAAACCGCTGGCGAAATTGATACGCGGCAATCAGAGTGGCGGCGGCGCGGCCTTAAATCATAATCAGTAAAATGGAAAAAATATAAATAATGAAAATTACGCGGAGGGTGGAGGCTGCTCAGCCAAATTGAAAGTAGAGCTCCGAGCTTCGGGGGTTGCCAAAAAAAAGAAAAAACGAAAAAATTTGCATAACCCAGTAAAGGAAAATATATACAGACAAGGGCTGGGAATCAACAGGATGATGATTCAGAGAATAAAACTCAAATGAAATTAATGTAATAAGGCAACTCGAAACTTTCTCTTTCTATTTTTTTGTTGCCAAGTCAATTTTACAAGCCATTGATGCAGAAGATCAAACTTCCGCCAAATGTTGTTAATGAAATATTAATGCGAAAAGGATATGCAATTGACAAGGATTTCCCTTGGCTTAAAACACAAAGCTGCTGCTGCTGCTGCTCATTTGCATATGGCCCTTGGCCTAGACTGTCTCTAAATTAAATTACAATTTCCACAACAAAAAAAAAAAAAGATAATGTGAAAAAATCACAGCCATTAATCACGACATCCTTCAAGGCAGGACACTTCCCACTCAACTGCAGTGTTCCCCCAAATTGACATTTTCCATTTCCCATTTCGCTTTTCAAACTCGCCTTTCCCCCCTGCTTTTGCCGGCTTTCCCCCTTCTCTGCGCATTTCCTGGCCTTCTTATGCAAATGATGTCCTTCTTCGTCCTGCAGTTAAAAGCATTGATAAATCATAACCACAAAAACGACGAGGTTTTGGATTTATTTCCTTTTCAAAATTAAGCCAAAGGGAAATGCTCAACAGTTTACTTGCCTTTTTTGATAAGGTTTTTCTTTAGGTTTCTTGATTAAGCGGAGATTTACTTAGAGATTTTATACTATAGTTTCTTGTTTTAGTGAAAAATCCTTTTACCAATGAAAAGCCTGGCCAAGAGACTCTTCCAAAGGTTCTTTAAATAAACCAAAAATAATTTTTTGAAAAGCTTTTTCTTTAGTTTTCTTGATTAATCAGAGATTTCTTCAACTTTTTCAGAGATTTTATGCTATATTTTCTTCTTTTTTTTGTGAAAACCCTGACCAAGAAACTCTACCAAAGAATTTTTAAGCAATCCTTATACATTTACCAGATTAATGTTTGTATCCTTTGATCAATGCAACAGTTTTGGCAACTTGAAATCCTATAAATGAAAGCCGCAAACTCCATCGATTTGGCAGAGTGAGAGGCTGAGCAAACTGTCAATATTTGATGTGTGTTAACACCCAGGCAAAAAGGAGAGAAGGGGGAACAAGGAGCCAAAAGCACAGGCCATGTGTCAACAAGGATGGATGCCTGCCTGCCTGCCAGGATGGATGCCTGCCTGCCATGGATGGTATGGTTGAATGAATTTTGGCATATTTTTGCATGTGCACCATTTGGCAGCTGGATGCCAAAATGCCAGCCACAAACATGCGCGCCAGTGGAGCCGCCACAGGATTTCGGCTCGAAGAGGAGCACTTTGCCACCCCCCAATGAAAAGGATATATGAAATTTGTGCATAGGACAGACTGTGCCCATAGCCAGTCGTCGTCTGTCATGTTGTCTGGCACATTTCACTTGCCATTCAATATGTCAAAATCGTGTCGATAACGTTCAAAACAAGCCAAAGTTCGTAGATCCATGAGCTCTCTCTCTCTCTCTCATTGGTTTCAAGGGCGCTAAGGGGGTTTAAGCCCTGATGCTGCCGCCATTTGTGGCTGCAAAATGCGGTTAAAGCCAGGCCAACAACAATGTGGAATGAAGAGGGAGTCCTGGCACAGCCGGAAAATTAGCTTCAATGTTTGATTTTTGCGGTTTTTCAAATTAATACACCATCAAGGGATTTACATAAAAATTGGTTGCTATGAAAATATATGAATTAAAAGGATGTTTGTTATTTTAAAAATATTTAAAATTGTATAAGAGTTTTTTAAAATATTTAAAATATTATTAAAAGGATTTCACATATAAATAAACATTAAACTTTACAAAATGGTATCAGTTCCTGAAAAATTCCTATTGATTACAGGGTTTATTTTGAAGGAAGAATCCTTAAATAATTTTAAAAATATTTTTTATGTATTTAAAAATGTATATAAAAATATTTAAAAATGTTAATATAAGTAAACCTTCTTTTTAACAATTATTTACATTTATTTATAGATTTTCATCATTTAATTTTATTATTTATATTTATTTTTAAGCACTTAAGCTTATTAAAAAATGAATTACTATTGTTTTTCTTGAACCTAAACTTATTAAAAAATATTATACTGTAAATTAAGTTCCATAAAAATATATATAAGTAATATAAGTACGTTTAAATATTAAATAAAATTTATATGAATAAATAAATTCCTTAAATTTCCCTTAATTAATAAATTTAAATATTAAATAAAATTCCTAAAAACCCAACCAGACATCGAACGACCTTTCAGAGGCCTTGCTGGGTGTGAGACTTAATTAATCAATTTCGAATCAATTACCGGAAATTTGTTACCAATATGCAAGGACATGAATCACAGAGAGTGCCGTGCCCCCCAATGATAAGGAGCTGGGACTCGGGCCTCGGGCCTCGGCATAAACAAATCTTAGCTGTCAAAAGTGCTCAAAGCCATTGTGCTAATCTCAGAGGCAGGGCAATATTGCAACAATGCCGGGGAAATTGCAGCCAGAGTTGCAGATGCAGAAGCATTCAATAAATCACTAAACACTTGAATGACGCTGCCAATGCAACTTGCAACACATGCAGACACAGAACGTCCTGTGATCCTGCGACGGGAGGGGAGACGGGAGACGAGAGACGGGGGAGGGAGACAGGAAACGGAAGCCAGGACTCAGGACTGCCGGGCGGCAGGGCTCATAATTCAAAATTGAAATTGCAACAATCAATTGCAACAACATGCAACAAATCGCTTGTAGACTGGTGGCCTAATCACTGCACGTCCTCTGCCGAGGGCAGCCAGCCAGCCAGGGGTTAAACCCTCTTCCTACCTCCCCCCCTCCCCACACAACTGACACATATAAATCTCAGTTGGAGTCGCAGTTGGCAAAGACGATGCCAGGAGGAATTGCAGAGAAAGTGCGTTTGCCTAGGAGTGTGTGGGTGTGGGTGTGGATGTGGGTGTGCGTGTGTGGGGCTAAGGGAGGCGGCTTAGGCAGTGACGGGTTAAGGGGCCAAAGGTTCAATTGTTTGGGAGAAGGAAGAAACCCAGGGCCAGAGCCAAAGGAAGACGATGATGATGAAGGAGCTGCAGCGCTTGGATTAACACGAAATGGAGATGTGGCAGGACCATATTGATGCCCTGGAAAGAAATGTTATTGTAAATATAAAATATTTATAAATAAAAAATACATTTAAATATTAAATTTACAATTAATTGAATATTTTTTTATAATAAAAAAGCAATTTTTAAAATGGGTTTCAAGAGGAAAATATTTATACAGCTTTCAGTTTTTATTTTTACATTTTTAAAATATATTAAACATCTAAAAAACTAAAAAAATAATATATTTAATAACTGTTATAAATATATTTAAAAAGCAAATACCCAAAACATTAAAAAAATATTCAAAAAATATTTTATAAAAATTATTAAAACCACCTTCTCTTTAATTTACATTTTATAAAGAAAATCCAAAAGGGGAAAAGCCTTTTGCCTGGTAACTGTAAAAAGGAAAATTAAAATAAAATAAAATAAAATGAAAATAAAATCCTGTCCAGCATTTATTTAATTGTGATTTTTGTCCTTTAGTTAGTCCTGCCTTTTTGGTCCTGCAATTACACCGATTTACATGACAAAGTCAAACTGGGCCCAGGTGCAGGGCTGGCCCGATGATGCATAGGGTATAATTAGTGCTGTTTTCCCCCTTTAGCGACCCCTTGTTCTCCACTGCTAATCTGTGATTTTCCAAATTGTTTCACAAGTGTCATAAATCAATGAAATACCAATAAGTCGTCGTCGTTGTCCTGCTGCTGCTCCTTCTGCTGCTGCTGCTGCCGTTTGCAATTGTTCGAAAATGCAAATTTCGCAAAAGGATATGCCCATGCATAAATGCTGGCACGGCCAGGAAGGACTCGCAGGACTCACAGCAGAAGCCCCAGACACGAAGCAAACATATTTCATGCAGTCTCAATTGGAATTCTAAATCAATCAGATTGAGACGACGCCGGGGTCCCGAGCAACCATCGTCAGCCATCTACCAGTTACCATCTAACAGTTTGGTTCTGTGCCGTTGGACAACGTTTTGTGCACTTAGAAAAATCGGGGTGGGATGTATTATTATTATTATTCTATATTTATTTTAATGGAAAAGGTAATTAAATGATGAATGAGCTGTTACTGCAGGGTATTTATTTATTTCATTTTCAAAATTATTTTGGAAATATATTTGCGTTGTAGTTTGATTTTAAATTTATTTTTAAAATTAGTTGTTTATGTTAGGCCGTCTTGGGTAATATTATATATTTTTTATATATATATTTTTTTAGAATATTTTAATATTTAAAAAATATTTTCGCTTATTTTATTGAATAAAATTAGCTATTAATTAGCTTTTTACAATTTTTTTTTATATTTTGCCGACTTCCTAATAGTAAATATATTTTTTATAATTTCCTTCGAATATTTTAATATTTAAAAAATACTTTTCCTTACTTACTACTCTTAATCCTTGAAATTGGCTTACTTTTAATTCGCTCAGTGTCCCCAAAACTGGCAGGACTCTCTCTCTCTGTGCATTAAGTAAGACACAAATCATAATCGTTCCGAATTCAGAGAAGGCGGGGTCTGGGTGGGGGGAGGGGTCCTGCATCTAGGTGCCAGCTGGACAAGGATCTCTGTGGCCTCGTCCTCGTTCCTGTTTGGGGAAATGCAAAATTTCAAATATGAATTGAACTGATATATTAATGGCCACTTGAGTTGCACTCGGCTCCTTGCAGGTCCTGGGGACGTTTGTCAGCAAAAGTAACTGCAACTTCCGGGGGGCAGGCAGCAGGATGGCAGGATGGCAGGATAATGGGTAAGGAGCTGGGGCTGGCATTTTAGACAACCTGCTCGGTGTTGGCATTTATAAATCAAAATTTTGGGCCAACAACCTGCACCGAAGGACATCTCTCTCGCACTCAGTGCTTGTGTAATTGCCAGGACCAGCACTGCATCCTGTCACCCAGCCCAAAGAGGGGGCCAGCAACTTATCTCTCGCCTGCCCATATAAATAATGACAAGCACGACGACAAATAATAATGCACACCAACACAGGCAGGACGTTGGAGGCTGGACACAGGACACAGGACACAGGACATGGCTGGACAATAGGCCTAAACGAAAAATGTCCTTGTGTGCGTGTGCATAATATGAGAATTTATGTGCGGAAAGGATTGAAAATAAATTTATGAATTATATTGGTTAGAAAATTGCATCTACTCAAGGATATCCTTAATGTCTGCAGGATATGCGAGCGCTCCTTTGTTCTCGTGGCTATCTGTTACATTCAACAATGTCCTGATTCAATTTATTGTTTGTTTGATTTGCATTCAGCTCGAACCGGAGACAGTCGCCAGATTTGGTGTATATCTTACGAGGGGGAATATATATATATATATGTTATACCCCCCATTTGATCAGCGATAACAGCTGCAATTTGCAAAGGAAAGTGCTTTTCGAATCATCATCAGCATCCTTAGATGCTCATCCCTGGCCTCATCTCTCGGGCGGCAAATAAAAATCTGCGCGAAAAATCCTGGCTGAGGCGGAGCTTATCGTAAAAATCCAATAAACCGAAGGTTTTTGCGGTGACTTTTATGATTCTTCTCCGAGTTCTTTATATTTTCTGGCATTATGTCCTCGATGGTGCACGGGGAGAAATTTGTATAAATAAGTTATAATATAAATATATTATTAAAAAAATGTAAATATTATAAATGGTTAAAAGAATGCTAAAAATAAATTCAAATATTACATTTTTAGGCTTTTTAAAAAATGTTTTTAATTATTATTATTTAATATTAATTTTTTTATTTATTATTATTAAAAAAATTTAAAATCTCGATTTATAGAAAATAATAAATATTTTTTAAATAATCTTGGATACCAATAATAGGTAAATCAAAATAATTTTTAAAAAATAATTAAGTTCTGCAAATTATTTTTTAAAATATAATATTTATGTTTACAAGCTGTAAAAAAAAATTTTTTTTTTTTAAATATTCACTCGTGGAAATAAATAAGACATAAATTAAGGAAGAAATATGTTTAAATTCTATGAAAACGTATAATTACTACGTAAAAAATATTTATAAAAATTTATTAAAATTATAAAGGTTATAAAAAATAACTGAAAATAATTCTAAATTTTTTTTTACAAATTTATAAAATCCAAAAAATACCTAAAAATAATTCTAAAAAATTGTTTAAAACTATATAAAGTCCAAAAGATACCTAAAAATTATTCTAAATTTAATATTAAACTCAATAAATAAATATAAGAAACCCAAACTTAAGTCTTACAGTGTCGAAATGCTAACAAATTCGATGGGGAAAATATTCTCGTGTCACATGTTCGATCCAAAAGGTAAAAGCAACTGGCAATAAAAGTTTCCCAAGACATTTTTGCCCCCATATCTGGATGCTGGGATCAATGCCGAACCGAATATATATCCACATACTGTGGCAGTTCATCAAATATCTGGCGACAGGTCACGAGTGCCGCAATCTTAAGTGGCTTTTTGGGATTAATCTGGCCAAGGGAGGGGGTATGCTTTCAGGCATACGTACGGGACGTGCTCTTAAAGATACTTTAGCTTCGCACAAAAAGCACTATTTATTGGCACGTGATTTTGTGACAAGAAAAAAAAAACATAGAAAACTGTCCACAAAATGTATAAACGAGTCTTGCTAATCGGAAACCAGATCCAGCCTCAGTGCACATGATAATTGCCGGCGAGTTGAAATAATATTATTACAAAATCAACACCTCAATTTGATATTTAATGTGGCATCGCAATTACCGTGGCAATTACACAGCCACCTGCTATATAAATATATAGATGTATATATTATATATAGTTTCTGTTTAGGGTAAACAAAGCGGAGCCATATAAGCGGGCCTTTCGGGGCCAATGCCAAACATTCGACATCAAGATGCGTTTCTATCTGCTCTTCTTTTTCGCTCTGAGCTGTGCCCTGCTGGTGAGTGCAATATATAAATAAATATATTCTATATAGGAAATGTTTTAAAAATAGTGTAGAGTCTGTTGTGAGACTATTTACAATTTTTAGAATTAAGTTGTGTCTTTTTTTTAATTTTAAAATAAATAATCAGCCTCTCCAAAAATGTAGTAAGCCATTTAAAATTTTTTAAAACCAATTGAAAATATTTTTAAATTTTTTTAAACCAAGAAAAACATTTAAAATATTTAACAAATATTTTTTAAATATTAAAAATTTAATAACAAATATCAAATCTGGTTTTTGAACAGGCCTTAAGTATTTTAAAATAATTTTAAAATATATCAAAACAATTTTGATTATATGTAAATATTAATTTGTAATTTTAGCATTCTTAAAATTATTTTTCATATAAAAAAAATATTTAAAATTACTCAATGGCCTTTAAAAAGTCTTTTTAAATATTGAAACTCAATTTTAAAATTTCTAAATAAGATATTCAGGTTAAAAGAAAACCTTAAAAACCATTTTAAAACATTTTAAAATGCTAAAAAATCATTTAAAATATTAATTCATATTTTTTTAGCACCTCTCCACGGCTGGAGTTAATGTGGTTCGTGGCCTGGAGGCCGCTGGTCATCATGGCAACTCCACTGGAGGACCGCCACGTGGGGTTCGACCACCACCACCATCCACAACAGCCAGCTCATCGGGATAGCTACAGGCTTAAATTCCAGCAAGGATCCTTCCCATTGATTTACCCCCCAAAACGAAACGGAATGTGAACCCTATAACTATGTAGTTTTTTAGCTGTTTTAAATAAAATCACGTTTTCCAGCAAACTTAATTGAAAATTTTCTTTAAAGGGGTAAAAGAAATACAAATAGGAGACTTGAAATAATATTTAAATTATTTTTAATATTAAAAAAAAGAAAATTAAATTATATTAAATAAATTTATATTATATTAAAATATTATATATTTAAATTAATTAAATACAAGTTTTAAAGCTATAAATTTAAATAAAATGCCTGCTTAAATTATATAAAAAACGTTTAAAAAAATGTTTTAGGTTTAATATTTATTTAAATATTTTTTTAGTACTCAAATTAAATTGTTTAAATATTCTAGAATATTTAAAAATTTAAACCCTTTGTTTTAGTATAATTTCAAAGTCAATACAGGCATATTTTGCTTCTTAAAAAACTCTGACTAATTAAAAAATTAACTAAAAAAATGCAAATTAAATAAATATAAATATTCCTATCTCGCTTCCAACTTGGCACACAATCTGCTTTAAAAATTAGCTTAATTTTTCACAACAAAAATACTTTTTTGCCAAACTTCCGTTGAATTAAATGAATAAAGAACGATTTGCATTGTCACTAATGAGCTAAAAGTCAAGGGAAATACCTGAAAATTAGGGCTATCTGATGCAGCAAATATATATACATAAATATCTATATACATATATATTCCGAATATGAAATGAATAATAGTTGCCTGACCCGTGACCGCCGCGAGGTGAGGCTGCAATTTGCAATCGCATTTGTTGATACAGCACATAAATCGTAATTTTATTATTGTTGCCAATTGAATGGAACTGCAAGAAGTGTGGAATACATATATATATATGTATATTTATGTATAAATATACAAATATATATATATATATATATATATCGGTTGAAGCTGTCAGTCAGTCAAGTGCTTGGCTCCAAAGAGGATCGACGCGTTGTCTCAGAAAAATCCCAGTAATGGCTGCTTATTTTCTCAAAATTTCACATCTGCTTGTCCTGCTGATTGTTTTGGGATTCCTGCTCTCCCCGGGCAGGACGGCTCCCATTGGTGACCATCCAGATCATGCCGGTTGCATACGGATCACGATCATCAAGCGACCCCTGGGCACCACAACGTCGACCACAACTACGACGACGACCACCACGACAACGACGACAACGACCAGGGCCACCACCTTGGCAACCACAGTGGCAACTGGCTAAGACGGATTTGAATTTGAATATTAAATATTAAAATAAATAATATAATAATAATAAAATAAAATATTAAAAAATAAAATAATAAATATAAAAAAAAATATATAAAATAAGCATAAGCTTAAAAAGGTTTCTAAATGTGGAAATAAATATTTTTGGTTTATTATTTATTTACTGTAAAAGTTATTTAATATAAATTACACCTAAAATGTATTTTTATTAAATAAAAATTAAATAAATTAATTAATTATTTACCTAAATATTTATAAACTTTGCTATATAAAATAATATAAAATGATTACTTAACCTGAGATTAAAGGACAAAAAGTTCCTAAAATATTTGAAATACTTGTGAATTCTTTAAGTTAATAATATAATTTAATACCTAAAATATAAAGTAATGTAATAAAATATATAATATAAAATTATATATAATATTTTATATTTTATAAAATAAAATGTATAAAAAACATATAATCCCTGTTAAACATTTTGCTTAAACCTGTGAATCATTGCATATTTTTGGTCAGACACTCGAAATGCAATCTCGCCACGCCCACTCCCCAAGGTGATGTAAAATGGGCTGAAATGGTCTAAAAAAAACAAAGAAAAGCCACCGCACAATGCACAAACGAAGCTGCTGCCGAATATAATTAAATATTTTATCGCATAAAAGTGCCAAAAATGAAACGACAACAAGAAAAGTGAGCAGCCGGCATGCGTTTTCCTACTCTCGGCCAAAAAACCATTGTGCTTTGAAGGCACTGAAAGAAAATTTACTTAAGAAACTTTATATATTTTATAAAGAAAATTTTTTAGAATATTTTATATATATTAAAAAAGATTTTTAAGGGGTTAAAATATATATTATAAATTTTATAAGAAATACTATTAAGTTTATTAGCTTACATTTTCTTCTCTGTATTTTTTGCTGCCCAGGTAGAGACCCCCCACCCTCACATAGCCCTCTCCTCTAAGCCCATGCTGGCTGAGCCCCTTTTAACCCCTGACTGCCCCCTTGCTCTTCTAATTCTGTAAGCTGACATTGTTTTGGCAGGCAAAAAGATTGAGAGGAGGAATGAACACATGTTCCCCGCAAACAATAAACCCGCAGCCCTTAACCCCCTTTAGCCCCCCTTAACCCCCTTTTTTGGCCACTGCATTTCTTGGGTCTCTTTTAGATGGAATCTTTTGGTCAACAACAACCACAACAACAACAACAACAGCAGCAACAACACGAACAACCATTGTTCTCGCCTCCATTTTGTAGTGGCTCGTTTTTTCGACAATTTCCATATGAATTTTAATTATAATTTTTCTATGCTCATTTTCATGAAAACAATCAAAAATGACTTTTGTGCCCCCTCCTAGTTTCTGTACCATAAAAGGGCGGTGGGGGGCTTAAGGGCGGTGGGGGGCTTAAGGGCGCTGTGGGTTAGCCTTCGTTGCAAATTGTCACTGGCATTTATATGGCCGCCAGGCTTCCAAAAAATTCTAAAAAAAAATAATAATATAGTAAGAGACAACAGAATTATAACATAAATACTCTATCATAATTATAAACAACTTAAATTATTTTTATAAAAATATTTAAAGTATAAACAAATGATATTAAAAGTGAAAAAATTGAAGGAATCTAAGAAATAAAAATATAACAAATAAAAAAATTCTAAAAATAATAATAATAAGCTACAAGACAAGAGGAATAATGCTTTAAAACCTCTAAAATAATTTTATAAATATAAAATAATGTATAAATATTTAAATATAAAGATGTTAAGTATATAAGAACGACATTAATCTTAACGAAATTTAAGTAAAAATAATAATTCTACAATTCATATAATTCTAAAAATTCTAAAAAAATAAGAATAATAAACAAAAAAACAGGAAATTCTCTATAATAATTTTATAAATAAAGAATTTTATATATCTATACAAAAACTATAAATAAATGTCATTAATCGTCACAAGATTGAAAGAAAAATTAAAGTTCTACAAAAACCGATAAATAAATATAATAAAAATATTATTAAAAATCGTTTTGAAAAATAATTCAAATAAAAAATGATGTTCTCTTTTCTGGGCTACTATCCTAGTTCTACATCTTAACCTTCTAAGTTCTTTCCCTTAACCCATATACCCTTCAATGTTAGTGTAAAAAGCAAAAAGGAGTGAGCAAATTATATTTCGGGATAAAAAGTAACACAAAAGGACAAACACGATGCGACATAAACAAGTTAACAGAGCGAGGAGGAGTTTTTGGTTGTTGTTTGCTTTTGTAGTCATTTTTCTAGTTCTCCTTTTGTTGTTGTTGTTGTTGTTATGGTTGTTGTTGCACTAATTGTGTAGTTGCTGTTAGTGGCAGGTTGGCAGTTTGGCACGTTAGCGCTGCTTTCAGCTTCCGTTTCCGTTTCCTGTTTTAACCAAAAAAAAAAAATAAAATAAAATAAAAACAAAAGAAAAACAATCCACCCATATGACAACTGTCCAGAATAGTACCCCTTGGCACCGGTTGTGCCTATTTTCACCCCCTGCCGCACCTGTGTGTCTCCTGCTTTTGTTCAGATTTTCCACAAAAAGCCACACACAAACACACACACTGCCCGGAAACTGTTATTATTATGCATTCTGATGACATTTCGCTGCTGCTGCTGCTGCTGCTGCTGCTGCTGTTGCTGCTTTTGTTTCAAAATTATTATTTTTTCAGGCGGCTAATTAAGAGAGAACTAGCTGGTAGTAAAAGGACATATGGCACTTTGTCTTCATCATCGATAAGTAGTCTAGTTCCAGCCAAAAAACTAATTTCGCAAACATTTGCCAGCTCATTAACAATTCAATTTGCTGCATAAACGACCTAAACATACAAATATCCCTCAGCCTCTGCAAAAAATAAAATAGTTGGACACACTCGGATGCAGGACTGACCACCGCCACACACACACACACACATGAAAAGCAGTAAATATTCAATTAACGGACGGAAAACTAAATGTGAAAACGTAACCCTTTGTGGGGGGTTCCTTCTCCTCCCTCCCCCCAGAATTGACCTTGGGCCCCAGACAGAGTTGCTGGCCGATCACTTGTGCCTGACTGGCACTTGAAAGCGGGCCCATCCTCCACCTCAGCCTGGGCCAAACGGGTACGTACGGGTTCTCTGTAGTTCAGGGCTTTTTTTTTAGCATTTATTTCATTATTTTATACACTCTCCAGGGGGTATAGAGATTACAAGGGCACACTAATTGAACAAAATTCAAACTCTTCCTTTGAATTTCCCATCAAAAAGAGTACCAACCTGGTCGGTATTTTGGTGTTAACCCTTAACCCTTCGACTCACTGTTTCCCTCCCTTGTGATTTTCTCTCTATTTGGGCAGCCGTTGCTTTGATTTCTAGGTTCGGGTCAGTTTCGGGTATTCCCCCGGCCCCCTTTTTTGGCCATAACTGCGGGCATTTTTCTAATTACAGGAGGGCATGGGCATCATCACAGGAAAAGGCTTTGAACCCACATCTTTCTCTCTCTGTGAACCCCGAAAATAATTATGAATTTTGTTGTATTTTATTTAAATATATGTATATATTATACGTATGTATTTGCTAAGCTACCGCAAGGAACATGGAACATGGCCAGGATATGTGTATATATCCTACTCCCCCCTACTCTCCTGTCACGTGGTGGTCTCCACTTTGTCCGACTTCTGGCGAGGATCCGGCACCTGCGATCGCAGACGATGACGACGCCGCTCCAGCCAGCGCCGCACGAAGGGCGTGAGCAGGCGGGTGTCCACTGCATCCAGATCGGTTTCCCGAAGGACTAGGCTAGTGACCAGGGCCACCACTATGGTGACCAAGGCGCCAAACAGGGTGAAATAAAGATACGAAATGCGGTACAGCTGAAAGGGAGCAGCACTGGCAGCGGTGCTAAAAAGGTGGAGAAATAAAGAAAATATTTAGAAAATATTAAGAAAATATATAGAACATTTTAAATATTCCTCTCCCTGACATGGAATCCCCACCTGATGGCAGCTACTCCTCCTCCAGAGAGACCAGCAAACTCCCGGGGCTCGCCCGCAAAGGTGTAGTTGCAGCCCATCGTTGAGTAGGGCTTCCGCTTGTACACCAAATCCCCGGTGACCAGATCTCGCTGGGCACTCACACACATCCAGGCCATGACCAGCAGGGAACTGAAGCCACCCAGGAGGGCACCCTTTGAGTTCACCCACGGCAGCATGACGCCGGCGGTGAAGATGCCCAATAGCGGTCCATTGGCCACCGAGGACAGGGTGATTGTTAGCTGCAGGACAGCTCCCAGCTTCTCCACGGCAAAAACCAAGGCCACAAATAGGATGCCAAAGACCACGACCACGCTGCGCATTACAAAGGCCGTCTGTCCCTCGGTCAAAGGACTCTTCCGGAAGGTCTTTACAAAATCCTCCAGCACCACCGCCGACAGGGAATTCAAGCCGGTGGATAATGACGATAGAGCGGCACTAAAGACGCCGGCGACAAAGACACCCGGCAGACCGGGATAAGCGCCAAGAGTCTCCATTACCAGAAGCGGCAGCAACTGGTCATTCCTTTGCGCCAGCTTGGTCTCCAGAGGATCACACTGGGCGTATGTGGCATAGATGAGTAGACCCGTGTAGCCGCAGATCAGGAGGAAGGCCAGGACACCGGCTATGAATGTCCAAATGGCAATCCTGGCATGCCGCAGCGTTGGCAGCGACAAATACCGCTGGATCATGTTCTGGCTAATGGCATTCGACTTGAGCCAGTGGGCCACGCCGCCCAGGACCAGCGAGTAGAAGGTGTAACGCTCGCTGAGATCTGCACTAAAGTTCGGCCTCTCCAGTCGCGAGGTCTCCTGGGCCCGTTGCCACACCACGCCGGGTCCGCCGATGTCCATGGTGCCCTTGATCAGCACCAGAGCCATGGCTCCGAACATGATCAAAGTCTGGATGACATCCGTCCAGACCACTGCCTTCAGGCCACCAATGCAGGTGTAGAAAATGCAAACCACACACACAATGGGGGTCACAATGTGGATATTCACACCGGTGGCCTGGTTAAAGGCTATGGCCGGCACATAGATCACAATCGGTAGCCAAAGGAGCTGTGGGGGAAGGATATGGGGGAAGATGTATATATCCCTCTGACTTCCTTCCACACCCTGAATATCCTTACCGATGCCACAATAAACATCACGGAGCCAAAGAGCCGCAGGCTACGATTGTAACGCTGCTCCAGGTACTGCGGTTGTTTTAAAATATAAAAAATGTATAATATATTATATTTCTCATTAATTTCTTAAATATTATAATCACCTTGTAGGTGGATATCAGATTCAGTTCATGGAAAACCGGCAGAAAGAAATAGTACATGCAAAAGCCCATCAGCACCAGGGATCCCATGATGTACATGTACTGGGCGCCATACAGATACACCTCTGTGGGGGTCCCAAGAAGCGTGATGCCCGATATAAAGCTAGAAAATTAGGAATAAGGATCAAAGATAAATAAAAAAGGTATTTTGGGGTTTAATTTGCAGATTTTGTAGAACAAATTTCCAATAAAAATAAAAATAAATTGTAAGGGAATATTATTAGTGATTGATATATCGGTAAAAAGATGGTATATACCTTTGCGATATTTAGATAATTCGATATTTTGCTTGATATAAATTTATATATCGAACGAAAACCGATTAAAAAGATATTATATAACCTTTTTAAGAATACTTATCTTCGATAAAAAGATACATCTATACATCTATATCGATTTTATATAGCTTTGCGATATCTAAGCGATAAATCGATACATTGCTTGATATATATTTATATACCTTTTCCTTTGATTAAATCTACACTAAATGCATATTCAGTGCTAGTTTTCTCACTGTGCACAACTGCCTTGACCTTCGCCAGAAGCCTCGCAGCCGTCACCTCGTCGCATATCCATCATCTCTGGGAGATCAAAGTGCGTTTTATACAATTCAATTAGCACCAATGTCGCCGTCGTTGTCGTAATCGTAATGTTCAAGTCTAAGTCGAGATCGGGATAGGGATCGGGTTTGGGATGGGGCTGCTGGATCCCGACTCGGATTCAGATTCAGATTCGCAGTCGTAGTCCGCAGTCTGGGACAATTGCCCATCGTCGTCGTCGTCAGCGTCGTCGTTGTTGTCAATTTGAATGCCCTGCATATGCGGGTCGCTCGCCTCGCGTGGAAGCCAATTATTAATTATGATTTGGTGCGTTGATAGGAGCACTACGAGTTGCGTTTACCAGTTGCTAAAAATACCCCACGGACTATAACGAGTGGAAACTGGAGCAAACTGAAATCAGGGTTGGATTAAGGGGGTAAAATTTGCAGAAAAAAAAAATTAGTTTAATATTATATATGCCACAAGGGGAAGGCTTTAAAATGTATAAAATATCTTTGATATTATTACTTATTATGAAAGTTGGTTTGTTATTTGTATTATTAAACTATTTTTTATATTATTTATAATAATATATATAGTATATATTTTATTTATATTATATTTTATTTATTTCATTTATTATTTATATTATTTTATTATTCATTTTATATTTTTTATATTATTAAATTATTTTGGTATTTTGACAAATTATTTATTTTTTTTGCTGTATATATTTTCTAAATTATTTTAAACTAAATTATTAAAATTTATTTATTTATTTTATATTTTTATTTAGGAAATATATATTGTTTATATATATATATGTATTTGTTTTAAAACATATAACGTTTTTTTAAATTCGATTTTAACCGCAAAACTTATTTAAATGTAACCTATTTGTTATTATTTACTTAAATATATACATTTTTATTTTTATTAATATTTTTTTTTTCTGATCTTAAATAATAAATAAAATTATAAAAGGGTTTTCCCATTGCCGTTGCATAAGAATACTTAACAGGAAAAGTGGTTCAGCAAGTGAGTGGCTTAATTTAAATGGAATTTGCTCTTTGCTGAAATGCTTTGATCATCATCGTCACTTTAACTTATCTTTCTTTTTTTCTATTTTTTTTCTTATTTTTTCTCTCTTTCTTTCACTATTTTTTGTACTTCCTTTTCAGCTTCCGTAAACTCGGCTATTCTTTATTAATTAAGAAACGTTGCAGGTTATAGTTAGCTTAAGTGGTTTGTGTTTTTAAGAATAAGCCTTTCGTCTTTAAATAAAAAATATAAAAGAAAATTATTTAATATTTAACATTTTTGAAGCTTTAAATATTAATATTAAATATTAAGTTATTTGTTGGTTTTTATAAATATATAAAATAATATTTAAAAATATTATAAAAAATATATTTATTGTATTACTATTTTTTTTCTTTTTTAGTTTACAATAATAATAATATTTAGGGTATTATTTATAGAATTTATTATTAAAATTAATAATATATATTTATTAAATTTTTATTATTTAAACTTTTATTTAAGAAAACAAATTACTCACCTGGATATAAGTGACATGGTGATGGGGAAGATCTTCATTTGCCTGCCGCCCACCAAGTAGGAGGCTGCACTGGTGGCCGCCTCCTCGGCCCCATGGAGCTTCTTCTGCTTCCTGGACTCCCGGCGAAGCTGGAGACAGAAATAGATACCAATCACGGCGCAGATGGCCAGCATCAGGCAGAAGACCAGATAATCCAGCCAGCCGAAGCTCTGCAGGCTGGCCCTCAGCTCCTCCACGTGCATTGTTATGGCTCAGAAAATATAACAACAAATAATAACAACAACGAAAACAACACTCAAAACAAAGTTAAACTAAAAAAAAAATTAAGAAAAAGTGATTTTAAGCGGAGGAAAGCGCACCGCTCGGAGGCACGCATCAGAAGTGACTGGGGTCTGACTTTGATTCGGCTTCGGCGGAACCAGAATCCGGCCCAGCAGCGGCGTCTATTATTGTTTTATATATATCTATTTTGTTTTTTTTTTTTTTATTTTTATTAATGATATTATGACACACACTTGGACACACGGACGACGGTCGACACTCTGGCTGCTCGGCGAATGGCAGTCTGACCAGCTGACTGGCCGGAGACACAGCTGATCTGGGGAAAAGCCACCCAGTTTCAGGCCCAGTCCAAGTGCAAGTCCCAATCTTAGTCCCAATCCCAGTTCCACCTCCTCCTCCGCCTCCGCCTCCGATCTCGGCTAATTGAGTCAACAAATTGAGTCGCTGGGGGCCCAGGCGTCGTTGTCTTTGCCTTCGAGACTCCACAGATCGACGGATTTTGAGGTCTAATTGGTTGCACTTAAAAAAAAGAGAATAACTTAGATAATAATAATAAAAAATAAAGTAGATATCACTTAATTATAAAATATATTAAATCAAATTAAATATAGTTATATAATAAATAATGTTAATGATCAATAAAAAGGCAACATATTTCCTGGAATTTTTAAAGTTCTACAAATCTGCTTTTGAATTTTCTAAATTTTCATTTACTATTTAAATTTTTATATATTTTTCTTTAGCTTATTTTTTTCAGTGTAGCTTGGCTTTGGGGTGCCACTGTGTTAATTAACTTGATTAGATTTAGCTGACAATTTGCGGCCGCCTTCCGTCCTCAAAACGATCAGGCACTTGGATTGCGTTCTCGGATTTTTATGGCTGTTGTTTTATTTTTTTTTCTTTGTCTTCATTTAAGCGTTACAGGTTTTTTTCGAGGGAAAATCTCGTTAGAAAAGCTTAAGAAATTTAAATAAAATAAAGGTTTATATTTCAAATTTAACAATTAATTTAAAAGATGTAATTAACTCTGTTTAAACCCTTGCAAGGTTTTTTTCTTCATGTATTATATTTTACTTAACAAAGTTACATAAAAAAAAAGAAAAAAATTATATATATTAAGCCAAAATAATAAACTGCAGAGCTGCTAAAACTGATTTAGTAGACCGAGCCCAGAGAGGTAAGGTGCCGCTTTTAGGCCTGAAGATCTTCTGGCCAAATATTGTTGCCATTTCGGTTGGCTAAAGGATCGCCGGGATTGAGACCTAAAAAATAAAAATAATAATAATATATATTATGAATTTTAAAATATTAATGTATTAAAAATAATACAACATATAATATATTTAAATCCTACCCGAACTGGCTCCACTCATGGCCAAAATCGAGCTGGTTAGCTCCTTGATGGTTCGCTCCATTTCCCCAAACTTCGCCAGGTCTTCCGAGGAGGGAGCAGCTTCAACCAACTGATTGCGACCCCCAAGGAGAAGGTGGATCAAGGTGAGGGCCAGAAAGGCAAAGAAAACACGATGTTCCATTGGGCAGAAGGACGGTGTATCGACTGTTGTGCCGAGTCTGGGCTGCAAACCTTTTTATAGACCCGATTTTATCAAGATTTTAACCATGGTCGATTACTGGCCATAATGGTGGGACATGGCCGATATGCTTCAATGAATGTCAAATGAACGATAACTTGAATTTTTGGAGGCGATATATATCTGGGTTTTAAATGATGAACAAGGGTAAGGTCATTAGGTTACATACATATTTCTATATAAATTTCTGAATTATAATTATTAATTATTTATATTGTATATATTTTTTTTTTATATTTCTATATAATTCTAAACATTTTTAAATGTTTTTATATACTTACAAAAATTTATAAAAATTATATTATATATTTTATATAATCCCTTAAAGTTTTATATATTTTCTAACATTTATTAAGTTCATTTTACATAAAAAATATGGATTCTTATTAAAATAATAACTCATTTTACATTACAAATTAATTAAAATGTAAATATGGCACAGGTACAGCCACCACATTACTTTCACGCCGCCAGCAGCAAGGCCACACTGGCCTATACCTATCACTTTGCATGGTCACTCTGCCTTAAGATTTATCGACCTTCGCCTACATATATGCAATTTATATCTAAAGGAAATTCTTAGCTAAGTGTGTGGGGGGAAAATTTGATGTTTTCTGCACCTGGTTTTTCTTTTTCTGTGTGTTTTTTATGTTTCATGAAAACCAACTGGAAAAATCTGATGCAGATGCGAATGCAGATGCCAGGGAGCTTCAGCTTCAGCTGTGGCAAAAAGCGTCTGCACTTTAGGGGCAATCGAAGCATAAAATGAGCAGCAAGTGCCACTACACAGATGGAGACACACACGCACACCTGTACAGGCACACACACACACATACACGAATCAGAATCAAAAATTTTTGTATGCGTTCTGCACCTTGAACATGCGTTTTAGCCAGCTTTCAGTGGACATTTTTTATATATATATATTTTCCCGCCCCTCTTCAAAATGAATGCAGGGAAAACTCGGAAAATGGTTACTTTTATTTACAAATTTGTATATATAATATTATATATATAATATATATATTCTAGAGGCTTACAAAAATGTAAAGAAAATATAGAAAAGAATCCCTCAAAATTTTAGGTTTACTCTTAGATTTTCCTATAAAGGATTCTTGGATTCTCGTCTAAATATTTGAATGTTAATTTATATAAATTCTATATATATCTTATATTTCTTGTTTATTTTCATGTGTTTGGCAGTGTTATGTTTTTTTTACGTGTTTTATTTATTTTTTTCTATTTTTCTCTGCAGCGTCAACGGCAAATTAATTAATTCCAGTGGAGCGATTTTTCAAGAAAAACCCTTTTCCCCCTTTCAAGGGGGACGGAAGGGGAGGAGGAAGGCACTCAAAACGGTTTCGCAGGTGTTGTAATATTATTTGGAATTATGTTGGAATTTCTTGTTTTCTTTTCCAAGCAGCAGCTCACAGAGTGTGAGAGTGTGTGTGTTTTTTTTTTTTGCCATGAAAATTATTTGCTTTTTAATTTTTGTTTCAAGTTGCATATGTCTCTACCTATGTGAGTGTGTGCGAGTGTGTGTAGGTGTGTGTATATGGTTCGTTCTTTATAGCTAACTTTACAGTTGAGAAAGCATTTGTTAAGTGGTTTTAATTAGTTGCCTCCGACGACTCGCTTTTGGAATTCCAAAAAAAAACCCCGGCAGGCAACTGATTTTTTATATTTAAAAATATTATTTTAAATCTTAGAACATTTTTTTTAAATATTAAATTTAAAAATTTTAAATAAAAAAAAATTTTCAAGTATTTTCTGAGTTATAGAAATACAAGCAGAACAAGTTGTAAAGATTATTAATATAAAAAAAATAATTAATATTCAGTTTAAAGTGCTTTTAGACAAGATAAAAAATATTCAGGCTATAATTATTTAATGTAATTAATTAATAAATATTTTCTGTGTAACTTTAATTCACAAAAATATAAGCAATTAAATATTGAATAATTTTATTTAGTAAATTAAATAAAGAAATAATATAAATCGAGCTTAAAATACGATTAGAATGGCTAAAGAATATTTTAAAAATATAAAAAATATATAAAATACACCCTGAAGTCTGCTAAGCTAAATTTGTAAATAAAGAAATATTTTAACAGGAACTATATGCCTTAAATTGAACGAGAAATCTTGTTATTTTCCCCTTAAAAATATGAAAATATCGTAGTGACTGCACATTATCACCACATATTAGATGTCGAAATGAAACACACCCTTTTCCATGTATGTATGCAAATGTTCACCCCTGCTCTGGGACGCCACTGTTATTCACACTTCGGTCATCATCAGTGGGAAAGGCGCGTAATGGGGACTGCCATTTACAATATTTATCAAGTGCGCGAACACACCCAAAGAGCCCCGGCCTGGCGATTAGCCCCGGTACTTGGTAGGACTCGGACTCGGACTCGTACTCGGACACGGACTTGAACGCGGAAAAAATATATACATATATAGTGGAAAGGGAGCCGCAGGACCCATATATTATGGGCTTTGGCAGCGTCATCGTCATTGGGCCTATGCGTGGCCTCTAATTACATCGCATTGTCATAACAAAATTGAGCGCATTTGACACGCAATTGCCCCACAGTTGGATATGCACTGAGAGAAAAAGTTGACTTAAATTAAATAAAATTAAAAATGATAAGTTTAGGTAATCCAGGTTTTAAAAATCTTTCCATCACTGTACATATTAAAAATCTATTCAAACTACTATAAAAATCATTTTTAAAATTATCAAAAAAAATTCTAAAAAAACCCCAGCTTGTGATAATTATTTCCCACAGTGTAAGCAACGATGACATGTGAGAAATATGCCACCGAGGTCACCGTTCAAAAGTCAGGCTGGGTCAAAAGTCGGAGGGACTGTTGCATCAGACCAACTAGATAAGAATTAATTGTTCAATGGCACGCATTGCACTAAATATTTGAATACAAGTATATATATATGGCTATATGTGTGTATGGATATGGGAGGGTTCTTACCGTTAATCGGATAAAATTCATAATTATTGTTATTACTGTCATTTTTCTAATGACTTGCGTGTACTTTTCTATTAAGATGAGCTATCAAACGCACTTTTGGCCAACTGCGCTTGACTTGTTTGTTTGTTTATTTAGTTTTTATATATATTTTTAGTTTTTGGTTGAAATCACTATGATTCCAAAAGGGGGCTTAAATGCTAATGTCACCATCCCTCGCATCTTCGATGGCCACGCAACGCACACGCGTAAATTATGTAATTAAAATTCCGCACCTTAATTCGGGCAATTTATTACACGAGCTTTTGACTAATTGGATAACGATCTTTAACCATGTCCACTAAATAGGCTCTCTCTCTGTGTATGTATATGTATTTATATATGTGTAGGTGTATATGTATATGTAGAGTGTGCTTATGAGTTCATAAGCGATTGCATTTGCTGATAAGCCGGCGATTAATTGAATTTCCACTGAGCGAGTCAAGCGAAGGTGTGTGGAATCCCAGAGAGTGATTAACTATGAGGACACCTTCTTGGCCTAAAAGGGGGATGGATGGCAGTCATAATTGGAATATATTCTAAATTAATTTAGAAAACTTCGATAAAGAGCACTTCTTTTATTATTTTTTAAAATAATACATTAAATAAATCAAATACTTTTTTAAGATTTAAGAGAATTAATTGATTAACTAAATGAAAATTATTAAATATTTAAGTTCTAAAAGAAATTATTATAAAATGTAATTAAAATAATAAGGATAATTAAGGTTATCCCCAGCTAAAGTCACCGATGTCTAGGTTCCTCTTAATATTATTATGTTTACAATTTATTTAAATTAATTAAAAATATATAAATTTAATATACAATTATATAAACTAAGTTCCTAAATATTTAAAATTAATTTAAATATTTTTCAGTATTCTTTTTATTGTTATTAATAACTATATCAAATATTTTAAATATTATAAAACCGTTAAATAGTATACAAATATTTAAAAAATAATATATAAATAATATTTTATTAATATTAATTATTATTAAAAATATTATAAATACATTAAATAATTTTTAAATATTTTAAAATAATTATTTAAATATTTTATACATTTTTTATAAATTTAAATAAATATTATATACGTATTTTTATAAATATTATAAATATATATTTAGATATTTATATATTTATTTATATAATATATTTCCCCAATTACAACTTCACCTCTACTGGCTTAAAAATTAACACCCGGGCTTTTGACATTTTTTTGCGCATTTCAAAATGTTTTCCATTTGTTTTTTCTTTATTTTCCATTGTGTTTTATGGTCACGTTCTGGTCAATAAATTCGCACAGCCATTGCACTATGGTCCAGAATCCGTTTTTTTTGGCATAAAGTCGATTTTTTTATGTTAATATATCGTTGTTTTCTTATTTTAATCTTAAAGTAAATTCATCATACGTTATAAAAATGTTAACTAAAAGCTTTAAATGTGCCACCAAAGCCTATTGAGAGCTTTTAAAAATGCGATTGCGATCAGCTCATTTCCGAATAGAAATTCGCGCCAAAATATTTAGTTACTTTATGTTGTGTCAGACGTGTTATTTTGGTTCAAAAAAATCAACTAAAATATGGAAAATAATCTTCAAGGTATGCACTATTTAATGTATATTGTAATTTTTTGTGTAGTTCTACGTATTTAGTGTTGTGTAATGTCAAATTTATGTGTATGTTTTTAGAAAACTATCATGCGTTCTCCATGTTTCGTGGAGTATAACTAATAAGCTTCTCCATGCTGACAGCAACTAATTGGTCCAGATTGTACTCCTGGATGTTGTCTTTAACCACAAACAAAAAACTCATCCCCGTTCGTCCCCCTTTTCTAATATTTTGGTAATATACATAGTTTATTCACAGCGAACTTTTTAAATTATGAAGCAGCAACAATCGAAAAATTTAATCTGTATCGAAGTGACTATGCACCAAAATTCATAAAGACACTGTGAAATACAAGAAAATGAAGGAAATAGATTAAAAATGCAGTAATTTTTATAGTGATATTCATAAATATCTTCCCAAATGTAAATACGTTCTTGAACGGTTAATTTCTTCCAATAATTCTAATTATAAATTCGGAAAAATATCTCTCTTTTTTTTAACAACTTTTTCATTATATATGCGTTAATTATGTATATAATAAATGGTAATTATGTACATATATAAAAATTATAAATTAAATATCAATCAGTTTGCAAGGGCGGCAAGAGTGGGCGTGGTCGTACTGGCCCAATTTTTTGTACACAAGTTGTTAATGCCACAACAATAAAATCTGCGAAGTTTAAACCCTGTAGCTCCATTTTTCGACTTTATGCCAAAAAAAACGGATTCTGGACCATAGTGCATTGATGGAAATTAAAACACAAATCAAACGAGAACTACCGGCGGCAAAAGCAATTTCCATCATTAAAACAAAGCAAAAAAAAATATAAAAAAACACGGTGCAATTGAATGAGTCAGCAGCAGGTGAGTTTGGGGCCGAAAAGGTGAGAGAAGTGGCTCTAAAAATAGATTAAACGTACACGAAGCCCCTACTATATGGCGGTGGCAGGGTCAACGGAGGGCCTCTTGCCATTCCGAACACGTGGAGCCGGGGAGCCGATTGAGCCGGGCCCCGATTATAATGACGATTTCGAGCGATTTGAAGCCGATTTCAGCGGCTTTTCGACTTTAGTTCAGTTTTGCCGCTCAGCGAAAAATGTTGTGAGGAGCCGCAAACTAAAATATATAGTATATAAAGCTTGTTTTGAAAGGTATTTGCATAATTGCCATGGGGTTTTGTTGCAAACTATTGACCCTTTTGCTGGCCGCTATTTTCATCCATGTGGTAAGTCCTTGGGGGGGAAGTATCTATAGGAGAAACAAACCTCTTCTTCTATTATACTATTAACATTGTTTGAATTTCAGTCTCTCTCCTTGGAGTTCATGGACGAAGGCTTCTTGGCCAACGATGAGGCTGAGGAGAACTCCGCCGAGGTGCCAGCCATCATAACAGGCTATACGAGGGACACCATTGCTCATTTCAGTCCCCGCAGACCGGAGGCAGGTTTCCGGCAGCTGTGGGAGCGGGTTCCTCTCCAGAAAGATGTGATCAAGAGGCGTTAGTAGGGAATATTTACCATTAAAACAAATAAATATTTGTATTTTTTTTTTTAGTAAATTAAATTTATAAAAATAATATATACATGTATTAAGAAATTATATTAATATATTTTATATATTATAAATAAAATTTAAAAAAATAATATGGTATGAATACCCAATAAAATTATTAAATATATGTCATTTTTGTAAGTAAATAAATTATGAAATTATTAAAATAATATGGATTATCCAATAAAACAACTAAAAATCTTTATATATATTTTTAAGTAAATAAATTATAAAATTATAAAAATATTATGGGATGATTTACCCTTAAAACAATCAAATATATATATTTTTTTGGTAAATAAATTATTAAATTATAAAAATGTTAATTATTTAATTATTAAAAATATTAATTATTACAAAATAAATTTATAAAATTATATATATATTTGTTTTTTTTTAAGTAAATAAATTATTAAATTATATTAAATATATATAATTTATTTATAAAATGTATACTTTACTTGTGTATTTTATTATTATATTTATTTATTTTAACAAAAACCCCTCTACCAAAAAAAGGGTTACAAAAGTAATTTGAAGATCTAAAAGAAAACCAAAAATCCTGCTTAGTTTTCAGTAAAAATCAGCCATTAAAACCGATTTCAACACGGTACCCCTGACCAGACCCATTAAATTCCGTTCCCAGAAGGCACTACTTAACCGTTCTTGGGGGTGAAAACTTTTTTATTTAAATTTTGTTTTAAGCAAAGGAGACACACACACACACACAAAAGAAGACAAAAGTGAGACCAACTGTGTTTCTGTTTTAGGCTTTTTTCTTCTATAATTTTTTTTTGTTTCTACTTTTTTTGTTTTTGGGTTGTTTCTTCTTTGTTTTGTAGAAAAATGCACAAGTTTTATGGGTAGCATAAAAGTTTTTGTGGGCAAAACTTTGCACTTGTCTTGCCCGAAAGGGTTTTACAATGATGCATCCAAGTGGGCGTGTCGAGCACTTAATATTTTCTGGCATATCATTAGGCGAACAAAATATATACTAAATATAAATGTATATATATAAATCCCCAAACTGATTTTCCTAGAGAGCAAAGTTTGCTTCTTCTAGTATTATTTTTTTTTTTTTTTTTTGTTTTTGTGGGGACATGGCAATGGCCGGCATGCATTATCATTAAAATAAATTATTTCGAGTCCAGTGTGGTGGCCACAAAACTAAAACGCATTTTGCACGTCTTGTGTGCGAGAATTTTTTACACGATTTTTACAACTTTTTGTCGGTGCGGTCTGCGCTAAGTACAAAACACATTCTGCCTTTTTCGGGGGTGGCCTTAAGATAAAAAGTCAAGTTGAATGCGTTTAGAGTTAGTAGAATGTAGCATTTAGTTAACCCGCAAGACGACACAAGAAATAACTTTGCATACTTTTCCGCCGGTCCAGCAGCAGCAGCAGCAGCTCATGTTAAATACTGCTGGAAAGGCACCATCACCGCCATCAAAAGACAATGAAAACGAGGCAACGAGGAGTGCCTGGGCCTGGCCACGTAATTTCTCAAGTAACCCAACCACGTAAAGCATAAAATATTTGCCTTTGAGTCCGAAAAGTATGTCCAAGAAAGTGCCGCAAAAACAAGTTGCCAGGCTGCCCTCTCTTCTCATTTGAATACCAACGGAAAGCAACTCTCGGACATGCAAACAACTTTGACCACGCATTTGTTCTGAAGAATGAACTTGGCCATACACTGCTGGAAATTCCCTTTAAAATGAGGCTAGTTTTATGATAATTATAGGAAATGTAACCAAGTTATGATGGGTGAGACTTTGAAAAAGAGAAATATTTATTATATAAAAATAATATAAATATATTATTGTAAAATATATAATCTCAAAAACTTTAAGGATTTATTTAAACCAATTTTGGCAGGATGTTTGGTTGGTTTTATGTGTATAAGTATAGCAAGTTTTAGATTTTTAAGTTTACAAAATTTTATAAAAATTTAAAGTTGCCAAAAG
The DNA here is from genome assembly GCF_030179895.1 of Drosophila kikkawai. NCBI lineage: Eukaryota > Metazoa > Arthropoda > Insecta > Diptera > Drosophilidae > Drosophila > Drosophila kikkawai. The sequence goes on from NC_091733.1 coordinate 23,051,782, forward strand.
TACTTTTAAAGGCTCATGATCTTAGGTTTATAATCGGCCAAAAATTTCCAAAAATTTATTAAGTAGTAAAAGTGTGTTTAGAAAACGTTTAAAAATAATTTAAAAAATTTAAAAACCCTTAAAATGCTAGAAAAATAATTAAGTAATATAAGGTTGGAGTTAAGAACCTCAAGTTTAGGTTTATGTACAAGATCAAGGCTTAGTTTGATTTAAACAAAATGTTATATAATGTTTTATAAACTTAATATATACAACTATACCAAGTTTCAGACTTTTAACATTTAAATTAAGACAGTTTTTAAATTAGGTTTTCAATTAAAATGTATATTTTTAAATTATATTAAAATAAATATCAATTAAAATAGTTTTAAGTTATTTAAAAAAGTGGTAAATAAAATATATATTAAAATATATTTTTTAAATATTTATTAGATAAATTAAATTAAAATTGTTAAATTAAAATATATATTTAAAAATTACCCCAAGATATATATAAATTAGTTGGCCAGTTTTAAGTTACCCCTTCCAACAAAAAAATCTCACAAACTGTTTAGCCTGGACCTCCTTCTAGAGGTGACGATGCCAAGTCAGGGACAGGAGCAGGACCTGCATCCTCCGGCCAGTTGAGTGGCCACATGCTTCATGCTGCCAGGCACATGCAATTTGTAAGCCAAAGCGCATAATTTACAACGTCTTGCCTTTTGGGGTCTTGAGATGGTGCTCCTGCTAGGTACTCCCGGGCCAATGAAGTGTCGGTTGCGGCCAGTTCATTGGAAGAGAAAGGAGGAGATGTCGGAGGAGGAGGAGCAGCACAACACACTGCACTTGTCATGGCCCCAGGACCTGTAATGTCTTTCCCAAATCGCTCGAAGGTGTCCAAGCTTACACCGATTGTGGTTGGCCAAGGACTGTAATTAATAACAAAAATAAATAGGGAAAATAAAGGCAAATAAGAAATATATATTCTGAATACTCTACCTTTTACCTGGCACTCATTTGCATGGGAATCCTTTCGGTTGACTGTCACAACCACTTGCTTACTTACCAACTTTAGTTACTTACCGGCCTATCTGGCGACTTAGTTCTCCAGTTTATTTTTTCGGGGATCCTTCCGCCAGGCCACGAACAAAAAATGCAAAAGGATTCGCGTGGGCTTAAGTGTCGCTCTCGTCCTGGCGAGTCAAGTAGCCTGGGCAAGAAAATAACTTGTAGCAAATTAAGTTTGTTAGTAATTAGAACACCACTAAGGACACCTGAGCGCCATCTGAATTTATACACCCCTGGGCAGGGCAGGACACACACACACAGGACACACAACAATTAAGCCTTGCCTACAGTTTTTCGAGGGAGTCCTCCTGTTCAGGATACCTGAAGATACTGCGAAAGTAACAAAAGTTCTCTCTGGGAGTCCTCCTTCGCCTTGTCGAAAATTCCTCAACTCGAAAGTTGGCAACTTTGATGTCCTGGAACTTTGGGGCAAGAAGGAGAGAGAGGGAGATGCATCCAGCAGCCAAAAGGAGCGTCAAGTGCATGCCTGGACACTGGCCAGTTGGGACTTAACCCACTGAGAGGAAAGTATAAGTAAATTAAGACAATGTTTTTATGAAATATTTGTAGCTCTTAAATTTATATTCTATAATATTAATTTATTATTTATATATATTTATTTTAAATTTTAAATATTTCTCTACACTTTCCTTAGTGGGTTAACCCCACAAAACCCCTCTGCCTGTTAAGTGCCAAACTTTGGCAGCTTAAGAAGCAGTTCAGCCAGGTTCAGGACCCGAGTGCAAGTATTTTGTGGCAAGAAGGAGTACCCAAAGCAGCCACATATTCTTCTTGTTTTTAATAATATTTATTTTTAGAATTTATAATATTTTGTAAAGAAGATATATATTATAAATAAACCCTTTTATTCTTTAAAACTAAGCCAAAATTACTTTTTTTATTACACATCTCATTGCCTTGATTTACACATTTAAAAAAGTATCCAAAAAATCCCCAAAATAATATCTAAATTTGGTCTACAGTCAGGGCCAAGCCTTTAGCCATCTTTCTTTTTGCGAAACTGCAGCATTAGCTCCTTGGCCGCATTAATTTTCGAGGCCAAATATGGTGAGCCACCGCGATCCGGATGATTGGCCAATATGACCCTGCGATGAGCCTCACGGATACGAGCCGGCGGCGAGCTAATGCTGGTGCCCAAAATCTGAGATGCCTCGCGCAGCGTCATCTTTTCCTTGTGATAAAAATTATTTAAAATATTATTATTATTTAAATTAAAGAACTACATTAAATTTTCACCTGGAATCCACCACGATAGTAGGCCCTGGCATTGAGACGCGACCACATCTGGCTGAAAGGGGGCGAGCGGCGTAGCAGGATTTGTGCGGTCAGGCCGAGCACACCCACGCCCAGACCCACGCCCACCAGTAGCCACCTTGACCTTGGCCATGGGCCAACAACCTTGCCGGTTGTATTGTTACCGGTACTGGTCTGCATTTTTTTTTTGTTCAGGAATCGACGAGTGGGGATCGCGAGTTCCTTGAGTCTTGTTGTCAAGCAAAAATGCTGCCGGTTTTTCGTTTTGGGGTTTGAATGAGAATTAAAAATGTCAAAAGGACATTAAAAACAAAAGTCTAAAGATTGGGAAAATTTTTAGAATTTTTCTTAAGTATTATTTTAGTTTTTAAAATTATTTTTATTTCAGTTGTTGTTCTAGAAATAGTTTTAATAAATATTTAGAGCTTAAATATAGTATTAAACAATTTTTTAGAATATTATTTTAGTGTTAAAATGTATTTTTATTGCAAAAGAGTGCCTGGAAAATCAGCTGTTGCTCTAGGAGTATTCTTAAAAAATATTAAAAGCTTAAATATGGTATATTTAAATTTTCTTAAATATTATTTTAGTTTTTAAATTTATTTTTACTACCAAAAAGTGAAAGAATATTCAGCTTTTGCTCTAGAAATGTTCCTAAAAAATATCAAAAGCTTAAATATATTATAAAACTATAGTATAAGAATATATAAATAATTATAAAACACATTACTTTTAATAAAACAACTATATAGACAGTTAAAAAAATTAAATAAAACAGTGGAAAAAAGAAATATACATCATAAACTCCTTAAACTTTCTGTTGAAGTCTCTCTCCTTTTTCACTTTCACTGAATTAACACCAAATTAAATTCCAACTCCAACCAAGGGATATATGTACATCCACTCCGATATATATATATATGTATATATATATAAGCTCTGGCACTTTGCACATGAATACATTTCAAACACACTTGAGTGCAGCGATTGAATTTGAAACACAAACGACAAATGCCGGCAATCAAGTCGAGACCGAGACCGAGACGGAGACCGAGTAGGAAAATGGAAAATGAACTCCTTGGGAAGCTGGCAGGATGTGAGGGACTATAATCAATATGCGAGGCAGTCAATACCAGTGAAGGGAGACCGGGGGAGAGGCAGGGCAGGCGAAGGAGCAACAATTACAGAGTCCTTTTGGGGCTCCATAGTTTTGCAGCGTCGTCGTCGTCGTCGTTGTTGGTTAAATGATGTGTAATCGTCTTATGTGCACTCGAATGCCTTTTGGCTTCTAATACGGCCAGGATCAAGGACCCGGGACAGACAAAGGCCGGACTTCGGGCAGGACCTTGCCACAAAAGAAAACTTTGCCATAGGCTGACCTCAAAATGCACAGCCAGGGACATGGGCAAACTTTAATTTACAATCAATTCAGGCGTGAATAATAAACCACAAGAAACCCAGGCTACCAAAGTGAAAGTGTTGTCCCGTTGTCCCTTTGTCCTTTTCCAGGACCTCCTCAAATTTAGTTACAACACAACACACACACACACACACACGAAACGAAACGAACAAAGTTTGCTGTTTGCCGGCAAGTTTTCCAGGCAAACAAACAAAGCCCAGGAGTGGAGCTGCCCCCAATCTCCGCCAGAAACCGCAACACTTCCGCTCCTTCAGAGTCCAAAGGACACTGTCCCTCTCTCTCTCTCTCTTTCTATGTGTGTCCTGCTGCTATCAATATTGTTTTCCTATTAAATTGATCATTGGTCAGTCAACAATTGCGGCTGCCCTCGAAAGGACACACGGAAAAAGCCAAGAGAGAAAGGTCCTTTGTTCAGGCACTGACCAAAAAGAGGCTTTAGAAATAAATAAAGGAAGAAATAAATAAAACAATAAATAAATAAAGAAGTAAATAAATAAATAAAGGAATAAATAAAGTCTCTAGAAATATACTAAAAATCTTTAGAATTTAGAAATCTTTTGAAATCCCTAAAAAAGGATATACAAAACTAAGCCCTAATATTTTAGAAGTATTAAATATAACAATAAATAGCTAATTATTTTTAAAAAATATTTTTTTCAAGCCAAATTTAATGTCAATTATTTGTGGCAATAATTTCTGGGGGAGAGTAACTTATTCAACCAAAGACAGTTGCCTACTTACAGGCGCCCAGGCATAGGCAGTCAATCAGTCAGTGATCCCACTCTCTTCCTCTCTCTCTCTTCTTGAGTCCTGTGAGTCCTGTGAGAGCTGCTCTATTTGCTTCAACACCCAAGCCCAAGTGCAAATTAAATTCATTAGTCAACTTCCTCTGCTGTGTGTGCTGTCAATTCAGACGGATTTGAAGTCAACTCAATTTGAAATCAATAGTGTGTGAATAATCCTTTCACACCGACGCACACACACGCACACCACCTTACGCACACTCACACCCAATTTTTGGGGAGTTGCATCTGCTGCAAGGATTGTCTAGTCTGGCTAAATGGCTAAATGGATGGATGGATGGGCACTTGAAAGCGTTTTTGCATCGATTGCACTTCATATCAGGCCAGTCAGTCGTAGTCATACGCTCATCCATTCATTCCTTCATTCATTCATTCATTCAGTCAGTCAGTCAGTCAGTCAGTCAGTCAAGCAGGCCGTTTATTCATGCCACTCACATATGTTGCATCATCGTTTTTCGGGGAAACTGGAAAATGGGAAAACTGGGAGATACCCAAGTAGACATGGCAACCAAAAAAGGCAAGCCATTAAGCGATGACGACGATGCCAGTATTTGAGCAATTCAATGGCAATGCGAACCTGCACACTGTAAGAAAAAAATTATTAGAAATATTTTAATGAATTATTAATTAATAAAATATATGAATAGAAGCTTAAAGGTAATATTTTTTCGACCCGAGATTACGAGAGAGCTTCCAAAAGAGGGCTTATATCTCTTTTTTGCCTGCAATGTACTAGCAATTCAGTAGATAGGTTGCTTATTTAAGTAGCTTTTATTGAACTTTTTGATTAATTTATTTATTGTCTCGCTTATCTCAATATTTCTCATTTAACACTTTTCTTTCTCTAAAAATTTCTACGTTTTTTCTTCACGTGCACTGGCAGCCCCCCAAACACAGCTGCGGCACTTCAGCCCTCGTCGAGTGGCAAGCAATGAGCTATGCATGCAATTCAAGTGCCACATCTGCAACTGCAACTGCAACTGGAAATTCAATGGCAATTGCAGCTACTGCTTTCCGATTTACCAGAGAGCCCAAAAAAGAGCCCAGCCTTCACTCCTCCTCCTGCAGCAAAAATCCACAGAAATAGGGAGCGGGCAATTCCCATGTGGCGCCACTTCTGGCATCTGTTTGCGCCCGTAATTGTGCATAATTGAGTCGAGCCTTTTTGGTAAAGGGGGGGGGGGGGGGGGTAGTAAAGGACCTATAGGAGCAGCCAAAAATTTATTCAACAAATCAAATGGTGCAAGCCGATTTCAGGGGATTTCAAAAAGGTTATAAACAAGATATTACCCAGGGAGGTACGGGGGAAATTACAAGTGATTTAAAGTAAAAAAATATATTAAGATAATAAAAATCAATGGGGAATGATGTTATAGATATTAACTATTTAATATAAATATAATATATATTAGGTATAAAAATTTTTAAAATTGAAAATGAAATTTTAAGAGAATAAGAATCAATTGAGAATGATGTTACAGATGTTAGGTATTTAATAAAAATATTTTATATTAGCTTTATAATTTTTCAAAATTAAAAATGTATTTTTAACAGAATATAAAACAATAGGAAATGATGTTACATATATTAGTTATTTAATATATAAATTATTTATAAGGTTTATCATTTTTTTAAAATTAAATACAGAGCAGGCTTTGACTGGCCTGTCCATAAAGCAAATATACATACAAACCTTTTAGTTTTCATTTGAAATTCCTTTGAGCGGCACACACAAACAAACACACACACAGACATCAACTAATTTCCAAAAGTAAACATTATGGACTTGGATCTGGACCTGGACGATCCCAGGGACCGCTCACCCCTCCAGCAAATGCTGGACTTGGCCCTAATGGCCGCCTATGCCGGTGGCCAAGTCCTGCGCACTCTCTGGCGACTTATGGGGGCAGAGGCTTTAGGTTCATCCACAGAGGCAGAAATGGAGGAATGCAGGTATATAGCATTATAAACTATATTAAAAAAAAAAATATAAAAATATTATTTAAATATAATTCAGGCCCAGCAGAAGGCACCCACAGAGGAAATCCCAAAAGGAGCATCATTATAACCACCAAGGCGGCGAAGGTGACTATCTGCGCTACGACGAGATCCTGCTGGCAAAGATGAGGAACAACAACGATAAGAAGCATCAGTATCCGCGGCTGGTGACAGTGGTCTGTGGCTTTCCCAAGAATTTTGCCATGTATCCAAGGTATGTGCGGGGCAAGTTCGGTGAGGATGCCTGGTTCCATAGCTCCTCGCCGCAGGCGGATACATTGGGCGTGGCCGATGGCGTCGGCGGGTGGCGTAGCTATGGCATCGATCCCGGTGAGTTTAGTGACTTCTTGATGCGTTCCTGCCATCGTCTGGCCACCAATCGCAACTATGATGCCCGTCGCCTGGACTGGCTGCTGAGTCGCGCTTACTTGGATCTCCTGGAGCAGAAATGCCCTGTCCTGGGCAGCTCTACCGTTTGCCTGTTGTCCCTGAATCGTGAGAATAGCACCGTTTATACGGCCAATATTGGAGATAGTGGCTTTCTGGCCGTTAGATCTGGCCGGATTCTGTGCCGGTCCTTGGAGCAGCAGCATCAGTTCAATACTCCCTACCAGCTGTCCTCTCCGCCGCCCAATTTGGGCGGACAATTTCTTATCGATTCGCCGGACTCGGCCGATTTTCAAGAGTTTAAGACGCGTCCCGGCGATGTCCTGCTACTGGCCACCGACGGTGTCTACGATAATTTGCCGCTGGAACTGATCCTGGAGGTGCTCAGCGAGATGGCCGGCGTGGAGGATCAGATGGTCCTCCAGATGACAGCCAATTCATTGGCCCTAATGGCCCGGACCCTCAGCACGAATCCGCTCTACGATTCGCCTTTTAGCCGGAAGGCCCGCAAGATGAATGTGGAGTCGTCGGGCGGCAAGCGGGACGACATCACGGTCCTGTTGGCCAGTGTTATCTAAAGTATAGCCTTGATTTTCTAGGAGTGGCGGAAGCAGTACATCCTTCCAGCCTGTCCACTTGGTACAGTGGAAGCTGTCCACCGGAGAGGAGCTGAGGGGTAAGCAGGGAAGCCAACCAATCGAAAGTCTACGAAAGTTCTTTGGAGAGTGTAGAAAAATTAAAGAGTCTGTGGAGAGTGTAGAAAAATTCTTTGGAGAATTAGGAAAATTTCTTTGGAGAAGAAAAATCCCTCTGAGAGTGTAGAGATTTTGAAGAGTCTAGAAAAATCCTTTGGAGAGTTTAGAAAATTTTAACAGTTTATGGAGAGTTTAGAAAAATTCCTGAAAGAGTGAAGAGTTTATGAGTCTGTGAAGAGTTTATGAGTCTGTGAAGAGTCTACAAAAATTCTTTGCAGAGATTACGAAAAGTTAAGAAAATTTCTTTGGAAAAGAAAAATTCCTTGGAGAGTGTAGAAAAATTAAAGAGCCTATGGAGAGTCTAGAGAATCTAGAAATATATCCTAAAGAGATTGAGAGAGAATTGAGAGAGAGAGAATGAAGATTTCATAAAAATCTCCAAAGACTTCCTGAAGAAAATCCCTTAAAAATTCCATAAAAAAAAGGCCTTCTTAAGCTGTGCCTCCAACAGGACTTTTTATTTGTATATTTCCACTCCCATTCATGCCATGTGTTTTCAATAAACTACAAAATTGTTCCAAGTGCAACTAAAGTTTAATACATTTTTAAACACTTTCAGCCGTTCGAAAAATTATTAAATATTTATTTACATCTCATATATATATTATTTATTATTTTCCAATCACTTTTCGCTCAGTATGGAACCAAGTTGGGGTCAAGTTTTTATCCTTTGCAAGTAAAAGCCACTTAGAAAAACGCCACTGCTTAAAACAAAAAGAAAAAGAAAAGTGCAGTAACACACTCAAAAGGAACTCATAAAAATGCTTTGTGGCTGCTCTTTTATTTATATATTTCTTTTTTATATATATTTTTTTTATTTTCTGTGAGGTTTTCCCTTCACTCGAAGTAAAAATTCTTTGCCTTTGATTCCGCTTTTTTGTTTGTTTTCGTGCAAAAAACTTTACAAAGCATTAACACCTCATAGAGGGGGCAGACACAAAGGGCAAGGGGGACACAAACAAAAAAAATGCAGAAAAAAAATCAAGTTAAAAGCCACAAAACTCCAAACTCAAATATCGTATGTCACGTCACACATTGGCAGGACCAAAGAGGACGAGGACGAGGACGAGGACAACGTAGACGCCTGCCTGCAGCGAGTGCACGTAGATGCTGGAAATTTGATTAAGTTTATTAGGGCCACGGAACTCACTTGACATTTTGTTGAGATTTTCGGTTTATTTTTAGCTTTTTCAACTTTTTTGTTTTGCAGTTTATTGAACAGTTTGTCGTTTTTTCAGCAAGGAGGCAAGGATATACTTGATATCCTTTAGATTTTAAATTAAATTCTATTAAAAACAGTTTGATCTAAGATTTTCAAACGAACCTTTTTTCAGGCATTGTCTGATATTTTTGGGTGTCCTTAAAAACTTTTTGGGGGAAAGATGGAAATAGTTTTATTTCAATTAACAAGAGAAATTCGATGAGTTGTATTTGTTGTGCGTGTGTGTGTGTGTCCGGGGTTTGTGTGCAAGTTGGAAAATTCACTCGGCGTTTTATGCGACACAAGATAAGAGCGATGGCGACGTCGACGGCCAAGAATTTAATGTTTCGTTGTCCTGCTATAAGGGTCCTTTTTGGTGGCGAGTGTGCATGTGTGTGTGTGTGCGATAATGTTGTCAGATAATAAACTGGGAAAATTACAAAATTACAATCAAACATGGAAATGGGGGGAAAATGGAAAATGGTAAAGGGAAAGAGTAACCCATATGAGAGAAATGGTGTCCTGGAGGAGGGTTTTTGCAGTGGCAGTGGGGGGTTTAGTGGAAGAATAATGCTGCTAATGGCGGACCATTGTCGTCCTCGGTCCTTGTCCTTAGCGGCGGCCTTTACCCTCTCCTTAAATTTTATTGCCCCAGAATTGCGCAAACATTTCACGATTAACGTAAATTTGTCGCCACAAAACTATTCAATTGAAAGTTATTTACGTTTATTGTTTTGCCTTTGTTGGAATTGTCAAGGAAATTGTTTTAAAAATAAATACAACGTTTTTTAAGGCTAAAAAGAGACATCAAAAAAGAATTAAAAATAAAATTAGACCTTTAAGTAAACAACAAACATTTTGAATTAAAATTATAAATAAATATCCTTTGATTTAAAATAATTTATAAATATTTTAGAATTTTATATTTATATATTTTACTTATTCTACTAAATATTCTATCTGTTATGTTATTTTTCCTTGCTAATTACTACATTTTAATCCCTCAACTTTAAGCCCGTTGGCAGCTCTGTTAAAGTTGTACAATTAGGCATCGGTTTGATTTATGGCCAAATGCCATTAAGAGTCCTGCCAAGGCCATCGATTGCCCCCCTCCCTTGCGTCTGGCCAAAATCTATACTTCCGTTGTTAATCATTGGCATCACTTAACGGCCCCTTTCGTCTTCCGTTCCGTTAAAGGAATGCAATCAGCCAGAGGATCCTGGTTTTATTTCAAGTGCTTTTTCCTCCTCCTTACCGGCGAACACGCCCTTCAATTACAAATCACGGGACAGGCAGGACTCGGCTGCGCAGATAATCTGCTAAAGGACTTCCGCCAGGAGAGACAGAGAGAGGGCCAGGGCACTGTAACTGAAATCGCAATGATATACTGCCGTGAAATCGAATCGCAAGGCGCGGGCACGGGGTAGTCAGCTGGCTTCCTCCAGGACAACTCCAAAAGCCCATCTCCCTGGGATTCACGGCCTCGGATTCCTTGGGCCGCTCGACAAAATCAACAGACTATGGCCAAAGGTCCGCCAGACTTGGAGACTTCACAGTTGGCGTCGTTGCACAAAGGCAGTCAGGGCACTGAAAAAAAAAATATAAATATTATGTATAGATACAAAAAACCTAATTAAAGGTATTAAGAATAGTTTTAAATAACTAAAAAATAATTAAAAATTACTATAAATATTTTATTATTAAAATCTGTAAAAAAAATACTATTATGGTATTATGACACTGCATTCGGGAAAGAGGGTAGGTCACACTGTTTTTGTCTTTAAATTGATGTCCAAAAAATGTTAAATATATTGTTAGTACTACTACTATAAATATAATAATATTTATATATATTTTAAAAATGTTTTTTAATATATTTCCATTTAATGTAAATACCTCTAAATATTTCTAAAAATTTTTCATCAGTGCTTCTTTTCTAGTTTTCTTGGCCGGCGCAGCCAGTAAGAATTTATTGCCCCTTAAGGCCGTGTAGCGTGTCCGAAGGACTCAGCGGGTTGCATGTTCTTCATCCTCGCTCCTCCCCAAAGCTCCTTTTTGGTAACTGAAAAGACCTGCGAGAATCGTCCTTCGTCTCTCCTTTTTTTGTTTTTTTTTGGCGTGCATTTTCGGCGGCCGTGTTGAAATTGACAGCAAAATAATTGCTTGATTATTTATGAGACGCAACTTGGGCCAGAGACAGCAAACGGAGCAGAGCGAGATTTGTTTGCCAAAATGGAAAAACGGAGGCCTCCTAACCAAATAGTTATTCAAGAAATTCAAATTGTGGTAATTAAAAATGGTCACACACACATGGCCGGCCCAGAGGACTTGACATATGGGAGCCAGCATCACAATCAGAGGCAGAAACAGAGTCCGCATCCGAAATCCAAATCCAAATCAGGAGCAGAAACAGGACCAGCACCGGTTGACGTGGCCAGGGCAAGGAGCTTTGGCTTCGCCTGCGGCTGGCTGTTATTATTTTTGTCACTGACAAAGCAAATCACCAGAAACCAACAAAGGGTCTCCTCGGCCTCTGGCCTCTGGCCTACGTTCTCCGTACTCCATTCTCCGACGGTCCAGCTACTCCGTTCCAACTCCTTCACTCTGGGATAACCCCTTTTGGAAGGCCGCAACACGAGGCGTAACAAACGATGCCGCAGAAAAACCTCATAGGCCCGGGCTCAGTTTCAGGCCCCTAAAATCTCCGAGACCCCTCAGGTTTTTGCACTGGAAGAAAAATTATAATTATTAATTATATTTTTTTGTATTTATTCAAACACATTTATATATTTTTTTAAAATTTTAATTGAAAGTTTAATAGAATTACTAAATAGTTATAGTGCAAAAATAATAAAAAATCTATATTTTTTAAAAGTAGCAATGGAAATTTTGCCACTTGAGAATTATAAGTGAAGGAAATGCTAACTTTAGCCTCAAAAAAAAATATAAATAAATTAGTAAATTATTTTCTATTGAAATGTAGTTTTTCCATAAATATTTAAAATAAAAAATACATTTTAGAAAAGGTTTTTCTTCAATTAATATAAAAAATAATATAAATATATATATTTAATGTCTATATTATAATTTTTCACAGTACATCCTTCAGGATCTGCCAACTGCGGGGCAATTTTCCTGTTGAATTATGAGGATATTTGTTTCGTCATGAAAGATTGGCTCCGCTACCGGTACCAGTAGCAGTTTCCCAGCTCCCAGTTACCACTTCCCAGACTTTTCCCAGCTACCATTTTCCTCTCACTCTAATCCCTTTCGGCCGGCCAGCCAGCCAGCCAGCAAACGGGGCCAACTGTACATTTCTTTCGCTCCCCGGCTTTCATCTTCTTGTGGAGTGGGCTTTTCCCGCCTCCTGCGAGGACAGGCGGTGAAGGAGGTAGGAGTAGGATATGGTGTTTTCAATTTGCATTGGACCTGGACCCGAAGCCCGGCCACAAAAACATAGAGCTGAGGCAGAGAGCAGAGAGAGCTGGAGGAGAATCGTCAACTTTGCCTTCGTCGTGAGCTTACCAAATGCACTGCAAGTGAAATGCACTCCACTGACTTTTGGGGTCGGTTGGGTTCGTGAACCATAACCGTACGGAGGGAGGGAGGTAGGGGAAATGCTGGTGGAAAATGCTGGGAAAACCCCCTCGTCCCCCCCACCACGCACACACATGTAACACATGAGTCTTAGGCAGGACCCATGGCCTGGACGATTGCATCTACAATTCATAGAAATTTCAAACGATGCGTAAACGAAAACGGAAAATGCAGCCCAGCTTCTGAGAAGTAGGATGAGATTGTCCCTAGGAAAAATGAGTGGGAAAGCTGTCGGGGTGAAAGGAAAACTCGGAGAAGCACTCGGACTCGGACTAGGACTCGGACTCGAACTAGGACTACGACTAGGACTAGGACTAGGCACCCCAGTTGGAAAGTAAACGAATTGTGGCCATGGCCAAAAATTGCCTTTACTGTTGCGTTTTCTGAAATGCATGGGAATGGGGATGGGGATAAGGTGGAGAAGATGGAGCCTGGTCCGAAATCCGACTTTGGTTGATGATGAGTGTCGTTATCGTTTTGTGGAGTTTTGTGTGTGTTTACCAGTTATCCCCTACCATCCGCCCCCTCTCCTTCGTAGGATATTCTAACTGCAAGTTGAATTTGCATTTCGATATGTGGCACCGAGTGCCAGCCCACAAAACAATCAAGAAAAGCAATTGGTGCACTCTCCGAAACGAGGCAGGAATAGGATGGGGGGGGGGGGGTTTGAGGGTTTTCATGGAGCCAGCAGAGTCCTCCTGGAGCCGGAAAAGCGTCGTCAGTCGGACGATGATGTAGCTGCACGGATTGATTTACGTTCGAAAAGATTTCTCAACTGTGCAACTTGGCCGGTAGTAGGGCCTTACATTTGGCCTAGGGATGTGTCTTATATATATCGATATCGATAACGATAATATCAAACAATCTATATATATATATTATGTATTTAATGGGAATATATGACACATTTTTAAAAGAAAATACAAATCATAATTAAATAATATAATTCTTTAATAAAATCGATATTTAATCGAAAAAATAGTTGTATATGGTATCGATAATAATTGTCATAAAGGTATTCCTTTTCTACGTAAATAAATATTTATTTAAAACTGAATATATTATAATAATTGTTTTAATAATATCTTAGAAAAAGCGAAATATTTATCGATATATTATCAGAAAACCATAGTGATATATCGATAAGTTGGGCCAGCCCTACTTGGGCTTACATTTTTCTATATGTTTTGTTTCTGTTTGCTGTTTTCGGCTCTCGGCCTGACGACTGAGATTTATCAAAAGGTAATTTATATATGTGGGTGTGTAATTTATATATGCAACTATCCACACACACTGACCCTTACCCTGATCCTGATCCAAGCTGTTTGCCCTGCTGTCTGTTTGGCTTTTAGGGCGCTCATCTCTCTCTCTCTCTCTCTTTCTCTTTTTCTCGGTGCGTTTTGCATTTTGCATTTTATGTAACGTATACGCAACATTTTTAAGAGTATTTCGTTGAGAATAAATCGCCTGCCCAAGCATGACATATGACCGAAAAGCTTCGAGATGGAGTTGGGAAAATGCGAAATGGGAAATGGGAAAAGTCCCCCAAAAGCGTAGACGGGCTAAGTAAATAGTTTTAGATGCCATCAGACCAGAGATGCTTTTGTAAATGAAAAAGAGAGGAAACGAAATTGTACAGAAAAATATATCGATAAATTTTATGTTTTTTGATTATTACAAGTTAACATAAGAAAGAATAAATAATTAGTATAAAAAGAAAGAATTTATGATCAGCTTCGTGAAGATCTCTCAACGCGCGCTCTCTCTTTCACCTTGCCCTGCTTTGCCTACATTGTACCAGCAGTAGCGAACGAGAGAGAGAGAGAGAATTTCTTTGAATTGTTATCATTTTATTATTTATTCTTCTCCCAATTAAATAATGCACTTAAAAGCCACACAAACAGAGGCAAAACAAAGGCAATTACTTTAGTATATACATTCTGGCTGCCCATTAAATTGATACTCGATATGGTTTTATTATTATTTTTTTTTTCTCTCTTCTTCACCATCAAATGCAAATGCATAAATTCAATTTACCAAAAGCGAAAACAACATGAAAAAAATTGCATAATTTAACGCTGACACTCCCTGAAATTCCCCAAAGGACACGCCATATACCCACCAGTAAAAAATTGCAAATCGAATCGGGGCGCCAAACGACCAAACAACTGGCATTGGTATTGTGAAAAAAAATACAGGATACAGGATGGGGAATGGGGATTACATACCGAAACGTCAGCGGCACTCCGACGACAGTTACACGCCTAAGCCCTGGGCAGGAGGAGGTCCTGCCAGCCAGCCTGCCAGCCTGGCAGCCTGGCAGCCAGCCTGCGCCTGCCTGCCGATGGTATAAACATTGTTGACATTTGCCAAACCTACTTTAATCACTTTTTAACCCCATTTGATACAGTGTCAACATGCATGGGGCGGCGGCTCATAAAATGGACATTCCCCTGCCGCCCGTCGAATGTCCTTTTCGCGTCCAGGGGGAAAAAAAAAATGCCAATGACAAATGCAGAAAGAAAGCAAAACCAACAAAAGCAAACAGAGCACAGGGGCCAAAAAAACACTGCACAAAAAACTGAGTCCAGCCAAAAGGGGAGTTAACCCATTAATAGCCAAAGGGTTTAATTTTAGGAAACATTTTTAGCTATAGAATATATTTCAAACATATTCTTTGTAATTTATAAAATAAGTTTCGTTTGTAAATAATATTTCAAATTATTGTGTTTCAATTTAGTAAATAAAAATCATTTTTAAAATATTTCAAAAATATTTTTTATAATTTATAAAATAAGATTTCTTCCCAAACTACCCATAAATAATATTTAAAATTTTTGTTTTTCAATTAATAAAATAAAATTCCTGTTAAAAATAATATAATTTATTTATTTCAATTTATAAACTGCAATTAAACTATTCCTTCAACAATATTTAATCGTATTATTTGTTAACAACCTCAAAAGAAAATGTTTAACATTTTTTCAGTGGGTTAATCGAGCGCTGACCATATGGGAGGTGGGGTCAAAGGGCACTGGCAATGTCCACGCCATGCTGACCCGTTGGCCCAGCTGCCAAAGCAATTGATTTACTGCACTTTGTTTGCCAAAAATTAATTGAGTTGATGACAAGTGCAATTGATTTATGCGGGACTCAAATGAGTGCGGACACAAATGGATGAGCGAATGGATGGATGGATGGATGGATGGATGGATGGCCGGGACACAGACACATAAAAGAAGGAGCAACCCAAGGGAATGGTGCCAGTTCACATGCGGGTCCTTTCAGATCGACACTATCCAACGCTTCCGATGACACCTGCAACTCTCGCCAAAAATAGAGCAACAATTTCAACAGAAAATAAATTTCAAAAAAATATATATACATACCTGATCCTGGATTTTGGTTCATGTTTTGTCACGGAAGCACACATGTCCTGGCCCCGAAAAAGCTGGGAAAAGCCAGGAGCAAAAGGGTAGGAAAAACAGGGGAAAAATCGTGAACGCAACGGAAATAAGCGCCAAGCGGATGCCAACAAACGAAGCAAATGATTCATTTCCGATGATGCGACAGCGACCTGCGTCCTGCGTCCCGGCCAGGACATCTCTCCCCCAGGTCCTGCGTCTGTCCGCCAAAAATTTGCATGAAATGTGAAATCAAACGGCTCGCGGAGGGCGCAGCAAAACAAAATAGAACTAAGGCACTAAAAACACTGTGCAAAAATGGGAGTTCATATGGAAAATATTGGTAAATATTTTGCTTAAGTTTAAAAAATATTTTGAGGTTTTATTATTATTATTAATATTATTTTTTAAGCATGGAAAAGGGCTAAAAAAATAAACAAAGTTCTGATTGCTACCTTGAATACATTTAAAATAATTAATAAAATATTTAAAATATTTAACCAATTTATTCATAAATATATTGTAAATGTATAAGCAAGCGAATTTCATAAAATATTTATTAAAAATTTATTTAGAATTAATAATTAGATATTTTTAGATATTATTAATTCCTTTTATAAAACAATATTAAACAAAAATTTATAATAAATAAAAACCACTTAAAAATTACTCCTAAAATTCTATTAAAATTAAGACCACTTTAAATATTTCCCAAATCTTTTTTTACTTATAAATCACACCCCCCCTTTTCGCTCAGTGCCTGCCTAGGGGGGAGTGGCATGGGCTCACCAGCAGGCGTCGCTGGTGTCACGTTCCCATTCACGTGCAGGTTGACGGACGCCCGTTGCCATATTTTACGAGTCCGCCGTCTGGATCAGGATGTGCGGATCCAAGTCCGAGTTTGAGCTGGAGCTGGAGCTGGAGCTGGAGTCCTTGGCCAGCTAAAAGGGGGGAACCAGGGGCAGTGTGTGTTATTGATATGCTAACGGTAAAGGCGGAGTGGAGCCAGGACGACCTCTGCGTTTGACGGCCTGTGAGCGGAAGTGGTTAGAGGGACAGGACAGGGGTGTGGCAACATCTGTGGCGGGGCGACGTGTGAAATTTTTAGCCCGAAAAATGTTGCACTCTCCACACACACACACAAACACACGCACACATACACATGCTGGCCATTTATAATGGCAGCGAGGACTGGCAAGGACGACGACATATTGGAAATCAAAATGTTGACAAGCAGCAGGGACAACATTTTTCAATTAATACGATGACAACAAAACGCCCATGGATGCAGGACACACACACGCACACAAAGGATGCAGGACATGGACAGGACACAGCATGCAGTTAAAGATAAGGGTGCAGCGAAAAAAGGTACAAGAGGGCTTTTTGGGGGGTTTCTTTAAGTTATTTAAATTAGTTTTAACTCAAGAAATGTTTAAAAAATTTTTAAATATAAAATTATATATTTATATATTTAAAAATTTAATTTCTAGAATTTCTAAAATTTCTAGAATTTATAGACTTTCTAGAATTTCTAAAATTTATAGAATTTATAGACTTTCTAGAATTTCTAGAATTTCTAAAATTTCTGGAATTTCTAGAATTTCTAGAATTTAATCCTGATCTTCAAGGCTTCTATATTTTTAACCCCCGTACTCGGGTCTATATACTACTCCCCGATTCGATTCAATTAAAGCCCAAAGTTCCTGCTAATTGTTTCAAATTATCAATTCAAATCACGTTACGACTTTTTCGGGGAAAGAAGGAAACGAAAAAATTATCATGCAGCACGCTTAAATGGCTTTTCAATTAGATTATGTCATTCGAGAGTGGCAGAAACACTTTTCCCCTCCACCCCCTCTGGCCACATTTAACGTATCAATTTCCGTTAAGGAATTTTCCCCCCAAAAACAACAAGAAAAACAAGGAAAACCCGCCCGAAAACAATAGCAAACAACTTGAGTTCATTAATTTTGTGAGCGAGGCGCAACAATTAGCACGAAACCGAATCGTGGGTCTTGGGGGCTTGGAAAGTGGACAACAACAAAACCATGAAAAAAAATAACAAAAAAAAAAAAATAACAACAATATTAAACAATATGCCAGGCACCCCTCCAATGGCCTCTCCCGAGCTCCAAGACGTGACGCTGCTAATTAAGTTGACGCATCAGCTGTTTCACCCTCCCATCGACCACCACCCACCTCGCAGCTCCCCGGCCTTGAGCTCCCAACTCTTGATTCCTGCCCCGCGGACTTTTTTGTCTAAGGATTCGGGCCTGGGTGTGGGGTTGTGCCTGTAGGTGTGGGTCTTGTGGCTGGGCTTAAGAAATTTGCATGGCTGATTTGGTGTTCAAGGCGAGGAAATCGACAAACGTTGGGGTGGCGGGGCGAAAAAGCGGATTTTCGAAGTGGAGTGGGGTATTTTCATTGGGTTTTTCATGGGTTAGCAACAGGTTCTAGAGGCCCTAAATAGGGTTTTCATGATTAGAAAACAATTTTAATATAAAAAACTTCAATATTTATCTTGATTTTGTTTTGTTATATATTTTTAACTCTGTTATTTCACTAAATAATGTTTAAAAAATATTTTTTCTGTATTAAAAAAAACGTCTTTTAAGAAAAAATAAATACTTGGATAATTAAGAACAAGTTTATATATATATTTAATATTTTATATATTATATATTTAATCTTATTAACATTTCAATTAATTAAATAAAAATAAACCTCCAAAAATCCCCCTAAAAACCCCTTGTAAACAATTAAAATCCAGACAACACAAAAAGTGAACAAAATCAAAGTCTAGGCAGGACTTGAACACCTCTTCAGAAAACCCAAAAACCAAAAAAAAAGAGGAAAATACAAACCAAAATCCTTAGCTTTTCAACAATGAAACACTTGAAAATGCCGAGAATTTATTGAAAATGCGTGCCAAAGGTCCTTGAGGAAGGCAACAGAACAACATTTGATTTTTCGCCAGGGTTTATTATTATTATTATTCCATTTTTTTTTTACCAAAGAAGTACTTCACTTGCCAGCTTCGATTGTTATTGTTGTTGTTGTGGTGATCGCCTTTTGTGGGCCTTACATCAAAGGGGTTCAAGGGATAAGGGAGAAGGGACCTTGAGTCCACTTGTGGGCGTGTACGGGCAGAAGTACTCAAGTGTCGGCAGCGGGGCTTTGATTTCTTTTCGCATATAATTAGTTTAGTCAAAAGTTTGCTACCAACTCTGACGGCTGCTGCTGCTGCTGCTGCTGCTGCATTGTGTTTTGGCAGAGGGCCTCAGGGGCCCAGGACTCGGGACCCCATCATGTCCAGAAATGTGTTGCATACAAGCAGGCGCCAAAGTCTCACCTGAGTTGCTCCTGCCAGTTGCTTGCTACTTGTTTTTCCAACTGTCATTTTGACAGCTGCTTCTTTTGGGGTTCCTCAGCTTCTTTGGCTACTGCTGTTACCTCTCTTTTTTGAGTTTTGAGGAGGGGGAAATCTGCAGGATGCAGGTTGCAAGATGCAGAACGCAGGACTCACATACACTTGAGGTCCGTGTAAATGCAGCTGTCAAAGCCCAGCCGCCAAGTTACAGTTGGCAAAAGTTTTGCAAAACTGTAAGAGAAAAAAATGTAAGAAATATGTGAAAAGGATAACTCACTGGCAGAAAGGAGAAGGAGAAATACTTAGAGGAGATATCCTGTATCCTAAAGTGGGGTTAAAGCTATAGAGAAATATATTTAAGAGACATAAAGCTACAAAATACCCAGAAACCTCAAAATAGAGTACAAAAAATCTACAAATAAATATAAATAAATCCCAAATAAATCTTAAATAATCAAAAAGCTTTTAAAAGAAAGCCGAACCAATATCGGCAGGACTTAATCCTTAAGCGGTTACCACAAAAACTTTAACAACTTTTGCCAACTTATAAATATTCTATAAATACCAATAAAAGTGCAGGGGAAAAGTTTCCCCCAAAACAAAATTATAAAAAACAAAATAAAAACAAAAAAGAAAAGGAACAAGAAAAAGTTGACCAGAAAAACTTAAAAATCTCATCGACAGCAAAGTGGGAAAATTGTTACCGGGGAAAGGTGGTTCTCTGAGCTTCTGAGGGTGCGGCAGGAAGTGGCTCAACAAATTTCAACACGTTTTCCACCGGCAGCAGGAAAATCATAAAATTTTAACGAACCTATTGAAAGTTTACACATTGCTGCTTGATTTCACTGGGCCAAGGAGCCAGGGAGCCCAGCGCCCAAGGTCCGGAAAGTGTGAAAAGCACCATCGAACGGCAAAGATTTTCACACTTAGACATTAAGGAAATTTATGGGCAAACATACACACTCCACACACTCAGTTGAGAATGGATTTCGATAGTCGACCATTTAATACCTGGTAGGGATAATGGGGGAAATTGTAATATAATTCGATTAATATTTGTTTGGGAATTGTGTGGAAATTGTAATACATCGATTAATATTTGATATTTGAATCGATAAACTCAATATAAAATGATAAATTGGATTTATAAGAATCGGAAAAAGGTAAAGAGATGAAATTTGATAAGGAATTTCGATAGGTTTCGATTACTTTTTCATAATATAGATACTTGAACGTTAAATGCGGTATATCGAAATGCTATATATCGAAATATAAATTGTTTTCGATATTTTTAAAATCGATATATCAAAATTGAAGACATTATTTACTTTTTAAAATTCTGTAAATTCAAGTTTTTGTTATTTTAGACATTTGAAAAATCGATATAAAACATTTTACATTTATATATATATATATATTCCCGACCCTAGTTGGAATATACCCGCCATATAACACCCGTTTATAAGACACAGGGACGCACATGTTTCATGCATGGCGCCGAAAAGTATGCTACAGGAAAATTAAACTTACCTATGTAAACAAGCCCAAGAAAAGGTATCCTGTGTGTGGGTGTGTGTGTGTGTGTGCAGGGGGTGTGCGTGTGTGTGGGCGGAAGTTATGTTCAAACTTAATTTAAGGTTCAATAGCGTAACCAAAGAAAACCACACGAAACTTTGGCTACAAAGACGATGACTACGAGGACGATGAACGAGTTCCGTGTAACATAAAATCTTGTGGTTTATTAGATTTTAATAATTCACACGATTCGCTGTGTGTATAAGTGAGTGTGGGAGTGTGTGTGTGTGTGTGTGGAAGACACATGACAGTCAGAGGGAGAGAGAGATACCTCTGTGTGTGTGCTGTGCATTTGAAGTCAACAAAAAACTAACTTTTATCTGCCTTGCCTTGCCTCAACTTTGTATCGTGGAAAACTGCCCCCCTGGAAAAGTGGAAAATACACTACCCCCCCCCCCCCCCCCTCGATCCTGAAAAAGCCCCCGAAGGTGTGTTTGTCTTGGCTGCAAAATAACCAAAATATAACAACAAAGACAACGACAAATTTGTGGCATATCAGCGGTGTGTCATGTGGGTTGTTGTGTCCGCACTTGAGACGTGGCGGTATATACTCTCAGTGGGTTAAGCGGGAGAGGGGGTTAAGGTTAAGGCGACGTGCCTGCAAGCTGCAAGGTGCTCAAGAGCCACTAAAGGGAATTGATTTGCCCAAAGAGAGAAGACTTGGCCAAAGATTGCGAGCAGCACTTTTTTAGAGTGTCAATAAACTTATGGTGAGTGTGTCTTAAAATTAAAGAGATTGAAGGATTAATAGGGGGATTTATAATGGGATTTATAGAGGAATTTATAGTGTATGTTATGCTTCTATAATTAGAATAAATACTTGCAATTTATCCTAAAATATCTTAAGAAAATATAAAAAATATCTACAAAAATCTCTCACATCAACTAAACTTCATTTGATTTAAACCTCAGCCTTCTTACCTTTATATATCACCTGCTTAATCCACTTGGTAGTGACATTTTCCTGACCTTCTTGGTTGGAATTTCCCGCTTCTTCCCGCCCCAATCGATGGATGGATTAACCCGCTCTGGGTCTGGGCATACGAGTTAACCCATGCTATGTGGCCATGCCGGGAATTCCTTGGCTTTTGGCTTCCAAACTTGCAAACTTGCAAATCGCTCATGGCCCAAAGGGAGAGAGAAGAGGAGAGGAGAGGAGAGGAGAGGAGAAGAGAGAGGTTCAGCTTGTTGGCCAAAAAGTCAAATGTCCGGGTCATCACATCAGCAGCATGCAGGAGTCGCTAGGTAAATACCCAGAAAATTAATGAAAATAAAATTGAATAAAATTATAAATATTATAAAATATATACCTATAAATAAATAAAATATAATATATTAAAATAAAAAAAAAATATTATTAAAACTAAATAATTATATAAAATAACAAAGCCACAATATGCCATTGCAGGACTCTGCCAGGTATCGTGTACAAAAAGGTTGAAAATGCTAGAGTTTCCGCTTCCGGCGGACTCTATAAATTTTTGCCCAGCTACCCGAGAGCATGCACAAGATGATGATGCTCTTCCCTACTTCTCCTCCGCCCAGAAAATAATAATAAAAAAAAATAAAATAAAATAAAGGAAAAAGGGGAGTAAAAACCCAGAATAAATCAGTGAAAAATGTGCAACTTATGATCAAGTGTTCCCACAAGAATTGCAAACTTTGCAGGCCAGCAAAGAAGACTCTGCTTTTTTTATGTCCTTTTTCCAGCAGCAACATCTCAGCTCCTTGTGGACCACCGAGAGCTCTTTGTTGTCTCCTTCACCGGTAACTGAATGTCGAAGACATCATCGAAGTTATGTGCCCAGAACTTTGCATAGTTGACCTTTTTCATAGCCATAAATAGTTCATAAACTATGCGGGGAAGCGGGAATCCAGTCCAGTCCCATGGGAGAGGACGACACTCCACTGCCAGGATAAGGGAAATCACTCGCAAGAGGATAATTGCATTTTCACACCAATTAAATTCAGAAGCCAGAAAATAAAAAATAAAAATAATGAAAAGCAAACAAAAATTGGCGGACGAATCAATTTGAATTTCAAATTAAACAACAAGTAAAATAATGGGGGGGGAAAACAAGGAAGGACCTGCTACTCCTGGTATCCCTGATCCGAAATGCAATGCCAAATGGCATCAAATGTCGTCTGCAGTGGCTTAGAGTCTCTCTCTTTCCCTTTGTCTAAATTGAATTTTCCATTTAAAGACAATGGCTTGGCAAATTTTTATGCGCCGAAAAGGAGGAAGGGGAAAAACCAAACCGAACCGAAGGCAAACTCCGGCAGCGGCGACCGGCCATTGTCGTCATTTGTTATTTTGTCGAAAAATGAAAATACTATTCCCAGCGGAGCACAGGGAAAGGAAATTCGCGGCGGAAGACGAAGGACCTTAAGCAACAATAGACGTCATCCTGCAAAAGCTTATCGATTCTGGATCGAGGGAAAAAGAAAGAAAGATATTTAAATAAATTTTAAAAATATTTTATTACTAACTGGAAACTATAAAAAAAATATTTCTAAATAATTTGAAAGCTGCTGGGACTTGCTTAATATTTTTCTATTATTTTTTTTATTGCTAACTTTAAGGTTTTTATCAGGTAAACTTTTTATTTCATATTTTTGCAAGTCCTAAAAATACTTTAAAAATATTTATAAGGATTTTAGGTAAGTTTAAAAAAATTAAAAATTTTTTTTTTAAATATATAAAACTTTAAAATGTTGTTTATTTTTATTATTATTATTTGTTATAATTTTTAATATTAATAGATTTAATAATAAACCTTGAACACCTTTAAAAATATTCCCTCAAAGGCCTCAAAAAACCTTTCTTCCTTCCTTAATTTCCAATCAGAGAAAATTGGGTTTCCTTTTTCCCCCCTTAGTGCCTGGGGGGAGGCACAGCTCCTTGGGGCTTTCCATTTAACAGAAATTAATTTATTGCATCAATATTTATGTTTCACTTAAATTATAATGCGTGAATGCAGTCAGCCCTCTGTCTAAACTTTTACATTTCGCTTCCCATTTTTCCAGATATTTTCTTTTTGTTCGCCGCAGAGCAAACAGAATGGCCAAAAAAAGGGGGGCCTTGTCGCAATCAGCCATAATAAATATTAAAAAAATAGCGCATAAAGTCAAACATTGGCTGGGCGATGGGTGGGAGGGAGGTACAGGGGAAGGAGTCTGGATCGTTGATGGAAACTTTTCTAATAAAATAGTGAGCGCGGCGGAATTGTGCAATTGCAATTTCCATGGCAAGGCAACTTTTTGGTCGGGATTTTTCGGTCATATTCAAAAGCCATTTTCGCCTATCAGAAAGTGTTTCAACAAATATTGACAGACTGGAAAAATGGTAAACGGGAAATGCGAAATGGGAAATGGAAAATGTGCGAGTGTGTGGCTGCCATAATTAACAGTTAATATTGCAGAAGTTTGTTTCTATTTCTGCTATTTGACTAGAACTCTTTCTCAGGACGAAGGACGATGCCATCGTTTAATAAGCTCACAGTTGATGTTTGTGTTTTTCAACACTGCAAACATATATGAGGAAAATCCCCAACGAAACGAAACTCAAACAGCGTCAGGGTTTTTCCTACTCTTTTTCGTTTTCCTTTATTTTTTTGAGAGGGAGAACACTTGAGTCTTGGCCTTTTTTGCTCACTTTTCGGTGTCAATGAACAGTTTTAACATATTAGCAAAGTTTCTTAAAGTACACATAAATATGTTTGATGTGAGAGCGTAGGAAAATCCGGGGAAAATCTGGTGGAAAATCCAGCGGATGGGGAGGCGCCACACACAAGTGCAAAGGCAAACGGAATATTATGTAAGATGCCGGGGCCAAAAGTGGTGGATGAGTATGGCCATGTCCCTTGGGGGAGCACCAAAAAAAAAGTTGTATAAAAAATTCTTTACATTTTTTTTTGCGCTGAAAAATCAACAAGAAAAATATATCAGAGTTTATAAGAGCGGATTTTCGTTGCCATCTCGCTCTCTCTAACAGATTTTGCTCTCTCTCTCTCTTTCTTAAGGAAAGATATCTTGTTCTCGCTCTTTTGCTCTCTACGCTTTGGCTGCAATGTACAAGCCGTAGCGAACAAGAGAGCTCTCTCTCTCTCTCTCCTTATTCGCTCTTTTAAGTTTCTTTAAGTTTCTTAAAGCCATTGAGTTCTTAAGAGTTTATTTTCCCCACAAAATCAGCTCAATAAAACAATTTTCGATATTAAATTATCATTTTTGCCTTGGAGAGCACACACACACACATACTCATACACTCACAGGCCCCACTACAACTACAACAAAAGGATGTCGTGCCGCGTCGCTTAATCATGTCAATGATTTATAACGCTTTCAAGGACCCAGGACCCCCAGCACCACCAGCAAACTCGAACTTGTCGACGCCAACTCTCTCTCTACCCTCTCTCTCTCCCTCCTCCAGGTGGTGGAATGACTTGCCAGACAAAGGCATAGCGACTGGCTTAGAGGATGCGGAAATACGGAAATGCGGAGTTTGGGCCCAGGTCCGAACATAAGTTTCCCGGCTACTTATATGCCGCCATGGTAGTGGAAGTGGAAGAGCAGTGCCAGTAGTCGAGGGCAAATTTATCTCACGAAAAATGATTTGGCTCATTATCAACAGGAGCTAAAGTGCAGCCGGGTTACACTTGGAGAAAAGGATTTAAAAATATTTATAAAATTTATTTGTTTTAATTTTTAAAATAATTTTTAGTGATATTTTTAAGTAATTTATAAATTTTTGTAAAATTACTCACCTCACCTAAGTAAAGGATAATGGAAAATTATTCCTAAAAATATATACACTAATTATCTAAAAGAAACAAACAAATTATAATAATAAATTAATAATTACTAAGAAATCCTGTGAATACTTTAATTATCACTTAGAACCTCTTGGCATTTCATTTGTATATTTTTTAATAATTTTTAAATTTTCTAGAATTTTTTTTCAGTGCATCCACAGAACCAGAGATACATTTATAGACAAAAGATGGTAGCTAGTGGTGGAGTTTGGGTCCTGGGAGTGAGAGACATCGAACAAACGCATAAATCAACAACAAAAACAGAAAAAATGATTTATTTTTCTTTGGCTGCTCCTTCAGCTGCTTCCTGTGGCTTCCACCTCCCATCACCCACCACCCACCTCCCACCCTAATATTGTACATATATATATATATATTCCAGGGGATGGAGTGTTATATGATTGCTTCTAATAAGTAAAGTGGGATAATGCCGGTTATTATGCGTGGAATGAGATCAGGTATGAGCAAAAGGAAAAAATTGTTGCAAAAATAAGAGGAAATTGAGGCACACAAAGGTGTGTGTTGTGTGTGCCCACCAATAATAAAGTAATCAAAGTGATATGGTGTTGATGCCGTAAGGAACTGAGAGTTTTTGGGAAGAAAGAATTCGTGTGTGTGTGTGTGTTGTTATTGTTGCCAGGACACCCACCTCCACCCACCCCCAGATTATGCCATTAAGACATGAGGGGCAATCGAATTATAGTACTGGGCCTGCAAATGAAATTGAATAAGGAATGGCACTGGAGATAATACTGGGAATCTTCCAGCTGAACAACAAACGGAACAAAGGACGAGGCATTTAAGAAGGCCGCCAATCTGGTTAAGGGGATCAGGAGGAGGTCCTAATGATTGGAGTTTTTAAGGGGGAAAACAAGACTTTAATATTCTTTATCAAATTTGAATAGCATTTTTATGTTTTGTATATATTTTTTATATTTATTTAGATTTTATTTACGATTTTATAAATTATAATTTATGTAGTTACAGGCTACAGGAAAGGAAAGTATAAATTTAAAATGAAAAGATGAATATTTAAGGATTGTTTTAAGTAAAAACTGTTTATTTTTAATAATAAATACAATTTTAATTAATAAATATTTAATAAATAATATTTTATAAATTCTTAATATGCTTTTAATAATTAATATTATTATAATTAATATATAAAAATAAATAATAATACATAAAAAGAATATTTTATACAAAAAATAATAATAATTAATAAATAAAATAATAAATAATATATTATAAATTATAATTAACATTTTAAAATATTTATTAATAAATAAAAATAAAATTGTATCCAAAAAAAAATAATAATTAATATTCTCATATCATCTCCTTTCATCACCAACCAATTTTAAGTAATTCCAATTAAATGCTAAATGTTATTTATAATTTATAGGAAGACAAGCAAACGAAGAAGCAACTTTCCTCGTGTACATGTGTCTTGTGTCTCTCCACCAAACCCCATAAATAGTTGCTTAATTACCTTTTCAAGTGCCAAGTGCACTCACCTGCCTAACCACCCACACCCCCTTTCGAATTTTCCCCAGAACAAAAAAAAAAATAAGGAAAAACTTGCACAAAGAAAACCCTGAAACACACAACAACTGAAAGAGGAAGAAGTTGAGGCAAAAGCCGAAGACAAAGTATAAAACATATGCCAAAACACCGATTGCAATTAATCTTGTGCATGTTTTGGTCTACACCCCCACCACCCACCTGGATTTTCCAACCTCCTTGAGTTAAACTGTATTGGTAAACAACGAACAAAACGGAAAACGGAAAACTTGCGCTGCATTTGGCTTGTTTTAACCCGTTTTCTTCCCCTTAATTTCCCCCTCTCTATTTTTTTTTCTAACCGCCAGAGTTGCCACCTGCAAAAAGGAAGCAGGCAATTTACCGAGAAGGTCCTTTGCCTTGTATTTGTTGTGTGTGTGTGTGTTTGGCGGTTGTGTGGGTGCCGATCTATTGTTGGCAAAGCAAACTTTCGCTGCATACTTCAAGGCGCCACCCACATAAGCCGCTACTCCAAGGATATCCAGGGTTGCAAGGCAGCCAGCGTCTGTGTGTGTGTGTGTGTGTGTGCTATAGACATTTGTGAGGTATCCCTTAAATACCAATTTATGGCACAAGCAGATAAAGTCCCAAATCTGCACTTAATCTTTTGCATTGTTTAATTTCGACTCATTGAGTTAGAGCGCCAAAAATATCCCACACCATCATAGCATGTGTGTGTATTGTGTGTGTGTGTGTGTGTGTGTGTGTGGTGTTTGGGCGTGGCTCCCATGAATGGCCATTGTTCGCTGGTTGCTTGGGTTAAGGGGGTGATGGTGGTGGAGGCACTTAAGTTGCCTGGGAAATAAATCGCTGTCGACATCTACAAGCGACCAACAAAGTGAAATTTTTACTCGAAATTCATTTGATTTTTTATAAAAAATATTTATTTTTAACAAATAATAAATGCAAGTATATATATTTAATTATTATAATATATTTTAAATTTATTTAGGAATATAATAAAATATTTAAAAATATATTACAACAAAATAAAATATGTTCTGAGCAATAAAAATTAAAAAAAAAATATACATTTTGATTTTCAAAAATTGTAAAACACATTATCTATTTTACTTTATTGTTAAACTTATTTTTGTAGCTTTAAAAAATATATAGAGTATTGATTTATGGTTTTTAAAATATATATAAGATTGATTTATTAATTAAAAAATATATATAAATAAGCTTACATTTTATTTTATTATTTTTAATATTTATTTTAGCTTATTAATATTTTGTATAATATTTTTTATATTAATAAACTACAAAAAAATTTTGAAAATAATTTGTATTGATTTTTCTAATACGATTTAAGCCTATTTATATTATTTAATTATAATTATTAAATTTATATAATTTCAATGTAAGTTATTAATAATTTTATACATTTTTTTTTTTTTAAGTGCAAGTCTGTGAGGTTTTTTTTGGTTGATTTTGTAGGATATTTCGATGCATCATTGCAACCGCAGCAGCAGCAACACACACACACAAACACACTCACATGCTTGCTCAACAGGCGCAACAGTCGTCCTTCCTTCCTTCCTTCCTTCCTTCCCAGCCCCCTCCCTCCCTGACCCCACTCTGCGGTTTCCCAGCCCCCCAGACCAAACCCAAATCCGAATCCGAATCCGGGTCTTGGTCCAACGCAAGTTGTTTGCTAGTTAAAACTTACAACTTGCGCGTTATTTCCTGCCACACACACACACACATACTATTTGTGGGAAAGGAGGGAAAAAGGGTGCAAAAGGGGGGGGGGGGGGGGGGGGGGGGGGGGGGGAAATAAGGAGCACAAGAAACACTAGGAACAGTAGACAAGGGGGGGTAAGAGCTACCCACTGCCAACCGCAATGCCCTCCGTACTTAAGGTGTTAACGCAAAAGCTTGACTCATAAAATATTGAAAAAGCCGCAAAAACTTTGCACCAAAAAAGCTTGCAAAATATATACAGGTAATAGACAAAAAAATAAAAAATATATATCTAAATAAAAAACTAAGAAAATAAAGCCGAGGTGTTACAGGTATATGGGGAAAATAATTAGGAAGCAAGAAACCAAAAATTGAAGGGTTAGGATCTTAAGAAAATACCAAAATACATGTGCTATTATACTTTATTTAAGAAATATAATTAATATTAAAATTTATCAGATGTTAAAAGTCGATGGCTTGCGATATTTATTAAAATTGAAATATTATTTAGAACATTTATACATTTATATCAAATATATATATACGTTTTTGTTATACCATAATTCCTCTTTTAGATAAGCTTAGCTTTTCCCTTCAAAAAGAATAAAATATGTAAAAATTATCCGTTACAAACAGTCGCTTGATTTGGTTATCGGTGTTTCCCTTTCGATTTCCTATCCAACGCAGCGATCCAGCGATCATCATGACGCCGACCAACGTGATCCTGCTGCAGTTCAGCCTTCACTGCTTCAAGATCATCTTCATCTACTGCATCTGTGTGCATGTCCTGGAGCATGTGATTACCAGGATACAGGAGAGATAAGGTTCTGGGTTATATTTCAAATCGATAAAGAAAAATAAAAGAAGAAGCGACACTCTACTAGGAAAATCCTATGATTTTTATTTTAAAGATATTTCTTTCCTTTTCCTTTTTTAATAATATAACTAATGGGCATACCAGAGTCGTTCTCGTTCTATTTCTCGTTCTCGTTCTCGTTCTAGTTATCGTTATCGTTATCGTTATCGTTATCTTTATCGTTCTCTTTCTCGTTCTTTCTCTCGTTCTCGTTCTTGTTCCTTTTCTCGTTCTTTTTTTTCTCGTTCTCGTTCTTTTTCTTTTTCTTGTTCTCGTTCTCGTTTCCTTTCTCGTTCTCGTTTTCTTTCTCATTCTCGTTCACTTTCTCTTTCTCGTTCTCGTTCTAACATAACTACTGGGCATCCCACGCGTCGCAATTACTTTCATCTGCATTCATGTTGAAAATCGATGCGATTTACATAAATAACATATAATTTTTAATGGGCTTTTCATCATGGAATAAATTATTTGCTGGCAACGAAGGGAACGGAAAACGAAACGGAAATTCAAATTACCTGCAACGTAATTACACAAAAGAATATGCCAATAAAAATGACTTATGTATCAATTTCCTTTACGACACACAATCCCCAGATACCAGACAGAGGATGCGATGCTCCTCCTGCCGATGACGATGATGATGACGATGATAATAATAAAAGGCAACGTAGCACAAAGCGTACAATTTTCAATTTTATTTTTATTGCCTTATTGTGTATCAAATATTTACAATTATTTGCCTCCGCGGAAAATGAGCAACGAGAGAGAGACCGGAAAAGCGGCATTTTCCGCGAGACAGCCACTGAATCCTGTTGATAAATTCAAATAAATTTTCGTTGTCGGCCAGGCAGGAGAGTAACCAAGGTGAAAATGATGAGGCCAAAAACTACAGACGTGGAAAAGTTTTCAATACAAAAGAAAAAGAAGAAAACGGGAAAAGCGAAAGGTAGAAAATTGCATTTTCCCAGTCTGCGGCATTAAAATTTTATTTTTATGCCATTGAGACTTTGATTTACATTTTTCGAGTGTTGTTATAATTTTGATAATATTTTATAGCTTCGAAAAAGTGGTAAATGGTGCGTAAAATGTCTGGGAAAATGAAGAAAAATCTTTAACAATTTTTATTTAATTTAATAATAATTATTAAAAAGTAATTTAAAGTAACCTTTGCTTTTCCTTTGGCCATCTGCTTGGCAAATGTTTATTTCAGTTGCCATTTTCACCGGAGTTTTTCCGGCGAAACCTTGCCAATTGAGACGGGCGGCTTCCTTTCTTCCATCAATTGGAAAGCCATTTGTGGCGGGGCTTTTCCCTTCCTTGGCTGTCTGCCTTTTTCTTTTTCTCCTTTTTTTTTTCTTGGTTCATTTAACAACAATTATAATGGTTTCCACTTTTGGCATTACTTTTAACGGTTCTCTGCTTGAGTTTTCCGCGAGTCTCCAGCTAAATTTCCGTGGCAATCGAAGAGAGCTTGTAAAAGTTAATGAAATGAAACCATAGGAAAAGCCAGGGAAGCTGGCTGGGAAAATGGGGAAAAAGAGACAGATTCGCTTGGCACTTTTCGGCTTTTCCGAATCTATTTTAAGTAATATTTATGTGACTTCACTTTCGCTTTTTTTTTAATATTTTTATACTCTCCTTCCCAATTAATTTTTATTTATGTCTGTGTCTCTTCCTTTTCCCTTATCAAACAAACAGTTGGCAAAATGATAAATGCGCTTCACCCTAAAAATGATATAAAAAAAAAATATAACAAATAATAATAAAAACCCAGCCCAGCATTTGGTAATTTAATATTTTTTTTTGTCATTTTTCCGGGAGAAGGGGCTGCGTAAAAAATGACAATTTTTAATTATCAAATGCGTTTAATGATAAAAATTGTCTTAGCGCGAGTGGTGGCCACTTTCCCAGCTTTTAATTTATGATTTATTTGTGTGGGTGGGGCGGGGGCGCCCATAATAATTAATATTGCACACAAGGAAATACCAGAAAAAAAAATAGAAAAAAAAAACAAACACACAAACCCAAGAGTGGCGGAAGCGACAAAAAAAAAACAAACAAGAAAAGCCCGAGCAAAGGCGTCGAAAACAATTCCCCAAGGGGGGTTGGGCATTTTTTCATAAATCTTGAAGGCGCGTGAAAAAGGGGGGTGGGGCAGGGGGAAAGCGACGACAGTAAGTGCAATGTCATTGAGGCGAAGAAAGGCGAGAGAGAGAGAGAGAGAGAGAGAGAGAGAGAGAGAGTGGGCGGTCGACTACGCCCCCTTTGAGCCACAACGACGACGCCACACATGCGGCAAGGCGTCGTCTTGAGTCCTGAAAATTAAAAGTATTTCTCGAATTATTGTTAATGATGATTAAAAATATGTGTACCTGCGGAAATGAAACGGCAAAAGGTGCCTTCTCCCGGTGGTTAATGTATGGTAATGTGCGGGGGAATGGGTTGCTCCTGGTCCTGGAGTTGTCGTCTTGTCCCCAAAGCGGATGAGAGCCTGGGTTTTCGCATGCTTTTGGGAAGAAAACTCAAGTAATTGGAGGTGGAAAATACAAGATATTTGAAGTATATATTTATTTTAATAAATTTATTTAAAGATATATATTTTAAGGTCTTGAAAGAGCAAGTATTAATTCATTTTCTTATTAGTTTTTCTATTTATTTTCACATTCTTCTTAATTAAAATAGCTAGTAGTATGAATAGCTATTTTTCTTATAGGTAATCATCTTTCTCTTGTATTCTCTCGTTCTCGTTGTGGTTCTCGTGGGTTTTTTGTATTCCTTTTCGTTCTTAGTATCATTCTTCTCGTCGTTTTACTTCTCCTTCTTCATCCGGTTCTCGCTGTCAGTCTTGGTAAAGCTCTTGTTTACCTTCTCTTATTGTTCTCGTTGTCTTTCTCGTTCTTATTCTCATTCTTCTCGTTATCCTTCTCGTTATATTTCTTAGATTTATTATCCCTCGTTCTCGTTTTGCTGTGGTTTCTGTTCCCCTTTCGATCTTTTTCTCGTTCTCGTTCTTAGTCTCCCTCTTTTCATAATTCTCTTTCTAACTTCCCTTATAGTTCTCGTTCTCGTTCTCGTTCTCGTTCTCGTTCTCGTTCTCGTTCTCGTTCTCGTTCTCGTTCTCTTTCCCCTCCTCAACCTCCTCCCCACATATCCTTAGGAGTCAAAAGTGAGCATCTCTCCCGTTGGGTGGTGGGGTCGGCGTGTGGCGGCACTCGATAACATAATTATCTGTCATAATCAGTAGGCGTTGAAATGTGCAATTTAAAGTGCAATTTAATGCGCGCCAGCAGCTAAAAACAACAACGCCGATACGGCCACAGATACAGATACATATGCATAGAGAGAGAGTCACAGTAACAGAGCCACGGATACAGATACAGATACGGATACAGATACGGCTATGGTTATGGTTATGGTCATGGTTATGGTTACGAATGCAGATACAAATGCAACCGGTTGCATTGGGGGGGTAGCAACAGTCACTGGTTTAGTTTGTGCATGCGAAAAGGGGGATCAAATTAAATCAAGAGACTAAAAATATACATTTTACTGTGGATATTATAAGATAATAAGATAAAAATTAAGTCAGCAATCAAAAGTTAAATAATAATAATTAATTAAATAATAAAATTTAAGATTTTATTAAGAAGATCTCTTGTTTGCTTGTACATAGCAGGCAAAGCCTCGCAAGACTTCTATAAATTAAATTATTATAATATTTAATCTCAGCTTATTTATAATTTTCAAGGCATTCAAGAATGCAATTCTAAAGTAACCCTCTGCACACCCCTCTGCTCGACGCCACTGTCCCCCATCTAGTCTAAAGCATTTCGGTGATTGTGTGTCAGTTTGAGTTTTCGCAAATTTGCATCGGATTATTGCAATAAACATAATTATGCGCGCTGCATATGATTTTTCAATTAAACACATGCCAACCCCCAATGGGGGATGCAAATAAAGGGTTAAGCCGTAGCGGGTGTCAAGGGGACACCCCCTGGGGGGTGGAGAGAGGAGAGGGCTCATTCGGCGATGACACGGCCAACCAAATTGCTGTGCCGTTCGTTGCGGGTGTTTGTAATGCATATTTGTTAATTAAGTGTCGCATGTGTGTAAAGTCGGGCTATACTACCCCTATTAAAAGCTCTCTGGCGCACCCCCCCCCCCCCCCCCCCCCACTTCCGGCACGCCCATGATGCAGGCATGCCTGCCCAGCATGTGGTGCAATTCTAGCGGTGCTTAAGTGGAATCAATGGATTGTAAAGCAGAGATAATCATTTTTGGAAGAGGCACACACACACACACACAAAAAAAGACAGTCCCCGAGGTAGAGGCTTCGTCTTTGGGCATACCCGGCCAGGAGCCTTAGGAGACTTTTAGAGCCCTTTGCTGATGCTAGAACTAATTGGGAATTTTAATGAAAGCAAGCGGAATTCTAAATAAAAAACTAGATGGTCTTGAAGTAAGCTAGTAATGCTGTCAATATTATTTATAAAATATATAAATATATTTTTTTTAATCAAACAAATAATATTTAAAAAAAATAAAAAACGATATAACTTATACCAAATACCCTCTAAAAAAAATCACAAAACGCGTTGATATCATTAAATATTTTGAAGAGCCTTGAGCCATGGCCTCGAGTACCGGGCGTGTGTGGTTGCCCCTGACAAATGCCACCCACTCTCGATTATGATGCTCCTGCTGCTGGTATATCGCTGAAAATTTCAGTTAGATGAGGTGTTGATGCTGAAACTCTGCGGTGCGATTCGGTTTGTGTTTGTCATTTCAAGCAAACTGCACTTGATGACTGGTTACGGGTTTTGCCCTGCCCACAACACAACCCACAATTAAATGCATCTACATACATGTCTTTGTCTTTGAAAGCGAATTTCGTTATATTAATCAACCTTGGATAAATACATAGATAGAATATGTGAACGCTTGTCGTGTCAAATGGATCCACCCGGAAAATCGAAAACCACAAATTAACAAAATGTTAAAAAAAATATATATGTATAAAAAAATTAAACTAACTAAAAAAAAAAAGAGAAGGGAGGCAAAAAAACCTAAGACTTAGGTCAGTGTGACCACGGCCACTAGTCCTGCCACTGGTATCTCATGATCCTGCAGGGATAACTCCAGTATATAGTCACCCTTGGGAGCATTGTCCGGCAAAAAGTTGGTCTCCATCTCGTAATTATCGATCTTGTATTTGCCCTTGGGAAAGGGACACTTGCCCTGCTCGGGCATATTGGAGACCTTCTGCAGGTAGGGATACGTGTCCTTGTCCTCGTTGATGAACTGACAGTAGGGCTTGTTCACATTCATCACCAAAGGACCCTTTTGGCTGGCTTTTGAATCGTAGACAAAGACTCGCAGGGAGATCTAGGGATTATGATATATCGAATAATATATTTTTACTATTTTCTTTTTATTTTCTAAGTAATTTCCCTCTTACCTTTTGTTCATCTCCCATATTAAACTTGAATTCAAAGTCCCCGGCCACCGCAAATTTATTCCTGCCAATCTTCTTCATCCTCAGGTTGCCCCAGTCCACCCATTTATCCTGATTATCGATGGACTGGTCGCGTTCAAAGGAGTTGAGCTCCACGTTGTAGGGTTTCTCGTTCTCACAAAATACATTTTGCACTGAGACTATGGCCAAAAGTTGCAGAAAAACGTAAAGGGGCCGGCATTGTGCCATCTTGCTGCCTTGGCTAAACTGTGCCACCAACGATCTCATCTCCCTTTATATATATTGCTTTTATTATATACCTAACTATATATTCCACTTGATTTTGTTGCAACTTATCACGCCATATTGTTGTTTTACCCCCGATAAATATGTTTTGTAACTCGAAAATGTTCACAATGGAATTTCTCGACAAGGTTATCACGTATAATTATCACAATTTAGTCGTTATTTTAATTAAATAAATATATGATTATAATGTTTGCAGTGACCTTACATAATTTGAATTTAACAAGGGGGTCTAGGGATGGAAGAAAAGTGTAGTTAAGTAACAATTTGTTATCGATATATCGAGAAATTTATTACATTTTACTTTTAAATTCAAAAAATATATATTTCAAAAATTTAATTAAATTTATTTAATGTTATATAAGTATAATCGATATTTATATGTATAATTACCACGTTAAAATATCGATTTTGAATCGATAAATCTATTTTTATACCTAGTTCAATAAGAAATAGGTAGAAGTCTGACTGAATTTTATAAATTAAATATTTTTACTCAATTTTCTGTAACATATTTATTCACAATCCTGAAACAACCAATTATTTGTTACATTCTCATTCGATTACACTTTAATTCCCATGCCTTTTAGCCGCCTGTCCTGAAACTTTTGCCAGTGAAATTCTGCAAAATATTTGATGGCAACTAATCTCTTAACACTCTATTGAGACGTGTAAACTTTTAATAGCATTTGCTCCACTCCACGACAGTCTGACGGGTATTATGGCAAGGAGGGGTCCTTGTTTTATGGCCTGCAGCAGTTTTCGTGTTTGAACATCAAAAGTAATAAATTCATCGAACCATCGCAGAGACAGAGACAGAGAGAGGAGAGAGCGAGGTGGCTTGGCTTGGTGTCTTGGATTTTGTTGTTGTTTTAGGTCCGCTCTGCCCAATAACTTTCCGTTGGGGCTTTTCCCTTGCTTTTCACCTCTCCTCACCACCTACCTACCTGTCCAGCCGTTAATTTCCCGCGAACTCCAGCCTGTTGTTTTGCCGCTTTCCTCCGTCCTTGGCCGAAAAACTTATTTGGCCAACTCTGTCTGTCTTGGCCTGCTTCGTGCAATCAATGCAAGGGCACTCACTCTACTCACTCTACGCCTCTGACATGTCCAAGGGGGGGCGTTTAAGTGTCTCTCGAACTTTAGTGAAAATATTTCAGGCTTATTTATAGGTTTCTAATCGAAAGGAATTAAGGCTAAAACTAGTTTGAAATGGGAAAATATTTAGTTAATTATTCTAAAATTAGTTAATACTATTTACTTGTTAATATTTATAATTAGTTTATTAACTATTATTAGCTGAATCGTTTCAACTCTAGTTATTCCGTAAAAATTAAAGAAAAGAAGCTCTTGGAGTCTAATAAAAAATCCCTCTCAATTGCTAATGCTTGTACATTGCAGGCGTAGATAAAGCGACAGAAAGATCTTTCATTTTAAGCCTTAGTTAATCGTTGATTAATTTCTAAATAATTAATTTCCCCATCTCTGTTTTTTTTTTGTATATTTTTACAATAACTAAAGAGCAGCGACTTTTTTCTTATTTTTTCTTCAAACAACCAAAAAAAAGAAACAGAAAGGGGGCCGCTAATAAATCGGTTTCAATCTATCAAAGACTTAAATTTCAATTTTTTTCAAATTTCCTGCCATTTAAATGCACTCCTTCGTCCGCTGGATTTTCCAGTGGCTTGCTGGGGGGTTGGGGTTGGTCCAAGGAGAGCCCATTGTCATGGTTGGCTGGTAAATGATGCGCAAGGGGGGTTGGGCATAGCACATTCGCTGCAGAATTGTGCCTTTTTGAGTGAGCCAAGAATTGAATATTTTTCCTTGCCTTGGCTTTATACTATATATATTTTCTTTTTTTATTTTACACTTCTCTTTGGTGCTGCTATTTGTATACCCTTTGAATGGGGTTGTTAAAATAAAATAAAATAAAATAATGATGGTCCAAGTTGGGGATGTTAATATATTTAAGGGGAAAGTACATCAAAAATAGCACTTATAATATTATATAGAAAATTTCTTAGACTTGGAAATATGGAATTTTTCATAAAAAAAAGTTCAATAAAATATCGAAAAATATCGGAAAAATTCGATTTTATTAATTTTTTTTTTGTTAGAATTTTAAATTCACTTTTTAAGGAAAATAAAATATTTAAAAATATATCAAAAAATATATACAAAAAATAGATTTAATTTATATAATATTGGCTTAAAATATATAAAACAAAATATCGATTTATTGTCCATATATTAAAATATAAATATTGTATAAATATATCGATTTATTTTTCAATTAAAAATGCATAAACTTTTGTGTTTGTTCACCGAAACCTTTTACATTTTGGCATGCAGTTTATAAGAGATAGTTCCAATATTACTAGATATCTAGGTATATCCCATAGGGTATTTTTAGCTCCATCATTGCTGTGCTTATTTCGTTTTTTTTTTTTTACTTTGGCGACAGACAACGACGCAATTCTTTAGCATTTTATTTCAATTTTCTTCATTTTTTTCCCGTCAGCGTGGGCAACGCAGTGTACAGCACATTTACTGCCTCATCTATTTAATACCATAAATAATTGCATCTAATTAAATATGCTCAAATGAAAATGTCCGCTTTTCTTTCTTATTTTTTTTTTTTTCACCCGCTTTCCTTTTCTTATTTTTTTATATTTTTTATTCCTGAAACCATCCCGGCTACGTGCCATGGGTTTGGCTGCAGTTGACGCGTGATGGAGCGAATGTCATTCGAAATGAAATTCAAGTTCCAATTTGGACCC
This sequence comes from Drosophila kikkawai, assembly GCF_030179895.1. Taxonomy (NCBI): domain Eukaryota; kingdom Metazoa; phylum Arthropoda; class Insecta; order Diptera; family Drosophilidae; genus Drosophila; species Drosophila kikkawai. The sequence goes on from NC_091733.1 coordinate 23,090,071, forward strand.
AAAGGAAGAGAAAGAGATGGATAGAGCTGGAAAGAAAGAGAGAGAGAGAGGGAAAAAGATTGGGTGCCAAGAAGAAATTAAGTAGCAGCGGGCAAAGGGGCAAAGAGAAAAAAAAAAGAATTTAATAGTTTTCAATTAGGAATCGTTTGCAGCCTTTTCTTTTCGCACCCTCTCTTTTCGTGAAAAAAAATGCCACAGCATCAGCCCACCAACGCTTTTCCCTCCCTCCCCCCACACACACACACTTTCCCGGCCAAGTGTCAAGCAAATGAAGTCACGACTCGTCCTCCACAGTTTCTTTATTCGTTATTTGGCCCTTGTTTCTGGCCCTCTTATTCCGTTATCAGATACCCTGTAATTAGGGAAAGTAGTAGACTTGACCCAAAATTAATTTAAAAAGTTAAGAGAAACGGAAAATGGATTTCTTGGATATTATTTGAGAGAAATATCCCCCTGAAAGTGATTTCTCCTTGAAGCTAAAACCTTCCAGGTCATCACCCAGTCGTTACACTTTCTTGGCTTAAATGCCTTGGCATTCTTCTGAGCTTACCGCTCCCTCGCTTGCTTTTGGTGCCCCCCACTGTTGTTGCTTTGACTGCTTCCTTTTAATTCAACGTAAATTTTATTTTATTTTAATTTCGCTGCAATTCTTTTAACACACTCCTGTCTATTGCCCTCTCTTTTTCCCCTTCCCTATTGCCCTCCCTCTTGCTCTCTTTATGAAGCAAACGCAACTGGAAATGCTTGGCGTATTTTGTTCTTATTTTCTTGGTGTCATTTTTTGTTTTTATTGAAATAATGTCCTGGTTACTTTTTTTTCTCAGTCAGGTGATTGTCATGTCCCAGGAAGTGCTCGCTTTCCTTTAATTAAATATATAAACAAATAAATTAAACAGAAAGTGAAAAATTAAAATATCAGGCATAAGATTAATTTAATTAATTGTAAGGTAACCGAAAGGTCCTATCAGTTTTGCTTTTCCTATTTCGTTGCCTCACGAGAGGACCTGACCCTCTGCCTCTCCCTCACGAGAGACTCTCTCCCAAGACTAACGAAAGAGAGAGATTACTTTTGCCTCACGGGAGGCTCTCTCTCCCTGCTCCTTCTGCCTAGCTTTGCCTGCTATGCATCAGCAAAAGCAAACGAGAAGAAGAGAGTTATATCTTGGCTGCTCTTTAAGAGAGGGAATATCACTTTTTCTTTAAGATTTCCAAATAGTTTTCCTATTTTAGTTTGTCTTTCCTATTTTCCTAATAAATAAATTTAAATAAATTGTGTGAGAAAAAAGGAATATTATACTCTCTTTTTTCGCATTTCTCCCCTTTTAAAATCTATCCAAAAAAACCCACAAATCCACACCTCGGACTGTGGACAGTTAACACCAAACAGATGTCCTGTCACTTATTGGGGTTAATAGCGCATAGAAACCCTTCCTTCGTCCCAATCGACAAGACAAATCACACAAATTGACAAACGTTTAACATAATTTACACGGCAAAGCCGAAACGACTTACAGTTGACCAGGGGTAACCAGATCCTGGCCAATATTGACCCTTTCGCCCTTTGCCTTGCCAGCGACGACGACAAAACCCTTGTCAACATTGCGTAACCGAAACTATTAAAAAGATCAGCCAGGACACAGGACAGGACGGGACAGGACACTTGACTGAACAAATAAAAAAAAGAAAATCAAAAAATGGGGCGGAAAAAACACGAAATTGAAGAGGATGTCCCGGAATTTTGGTCATTTTTCACACGCTCCGGACTAAGGAGGACATATGTTCATGGTCAAATCGATTAAATAAATCATTAGCATCTTTTTTGGCCAATTCCTTGGATGTCCCCGGTGTCCTTTGTGTCCTCCTCCCCCCACGAGTGGCCTTTTGTGAGGCGAACGCGTGTCGCAACTTTTCCCATGTGTTGCTCTCTGCAAATTGTTTTTTAATACAAAAGAAACCTCCCTGAAAGTGGGAATTTTTCTTTATTTTCTTTGGTTTTTCTTGGATTTTTTTGTATGTTGGGCGCCCTTGTCGTTTGACATTTAATTTGTTGCCAAAGGAGTTGGTCAAGAATGAAGGCTAATTTATTGCAGGAGACAGGAGACAACTTCTAGAAGGAGGGAATATTTTCTTCTAGAGAAAATTAAAGTCTTGATGGATTTTTTGTAATAATATTTATTGAATTTAGAGTTTTTTCTTTGGAAAATAATTATTAATAAATTTGTATTTATTTTAAATTAGTTTTTGTTTTACAATAACCTTCAGTTTACTGATTATATTTTCTATAAAACCAAAAACCCAAGTTTATAAAGCATTAAATCCTCCTCTTCAACTCCAAACATCCTTGTATTTCTTTCACTTTTTGTTCACATTTCTGTTGTTTATTTTCTATAAATATAAATTAAATGGGTGGCGTGTGACTGTCCAATAAATTTAGCTATTTTTATATATTTCGAGACACCTTTTTTTGGTTTCGGTTTCGGTTTCGGTTTCTTTTTATTCGTTTTTTTTTTTCTCCTTCTTTTGAATGCCATTGTGGTCCTTTTGTACGTCGAACCCTTTTCATTGTGCGGATCCGCATCCCGACAGGGCGTGGCTGTGTGAAAAAAAAAATATATAAAAAATATATTGCCCAAGTCGAGCCAAATCATGTGACAATAGTTGCTTTATTCCCCCTGCCCCACATATTGTTATTTATTTCCCTTTTTTAGGTTGATTTTTGGGCGTAATAAAATGCAATTTGTTTTATAAAATAAGCAACAGGGTTTGAAAATCGAATGGGTTTAAGTTTGTAATAGAGAAAATATATAAAAGAAAAGAGAAATAGATATTGTTTATTTTGACTTTTATTTATTATAAAGAAGCTAATAAATAATTTATTTAAAATTTTAATAGAATTTCCTGCTTAATATCAAAACAATTGAGTTACTTTTCAATTATCGGGCTCAAAACTTAAAAAAGTACAGTCCAAAAAGTCAGTGTGTGCACACCTTGTTTACATATTTCCACTAAAAAACTTACTAATTAATTAAGTTAAATTTGTACAAAATTGAAGTTAAATTAATTATATTATACTATTACAAATTGTTACATTTTTCTCATGTTTAAAATTCTATAAAATTTAAGTTTAAATTGGAAAACAACTCTGATCAATTATACTTTTCCAATTTATTATTATTTCTTCTATTTATTAACTGTCCTTTTTATATTACTTCTACTTATACTTGATAAACGCGTTCTTTTGTTTCAGCGAAACCTCCGTTTTCCCCCAAAATCTTTTGTTAAAAAAAAAAGAAGAAAACAACAAAAAAACGCAAACAATTTCTTGTAATTAAAATCCATGGCCTTTTCAGTCCCCAGCCCACTTAGGTGGTCCTGGGTGGCTCAGTCAGGTGCTCAGCTGCGCCAATCAGTCACAGACCAGTCAACCACCGAAGCTCCCGGACAGGGTCCCCGGGTCCGGCTGTACTTGTCACTGCTCTCTGGCTGCTGCAGGTGGAAAAGTGGAAAAGCGGATGGGAAAGCGGCGGAAAATGGGTGGGGGCGATGAGGCCCAAAGGCAGACGAGCAACCGACCGACCTTTGCCAAGAGACTGCTATAGCTTTTTGCATCAATTTTTTCTCTGTTTTCTCTTTTTTTTTGTTCAAGAATTACTGATTATTAATTCATTTTGAACCGGTGAGGCATTCATATTTCTGCAGCAGCAGCCCTGAGAGTGGGTCGTCCTTCGACACGCACACACACACACACCGAACCGATGAACGCTGAAAGAAAAAGTTATCGATTTTGAAGAAGTTAATTATGACAAACCTTGTTTAAAAAAATCAAGACTACAACTGCCAGAAAATATCGATAAAATCGATACAGCCGATAACTTATCTAAAAAATCGATAATAATTCGATAACTTGCATTAAATCCATATTCTGTTTGATATATTGATTCATTTATAATCATAACAAGAAACAAATAAATTAAAAAGCTTGGTTTCAATTATTTATTGATAAAATAGATATTTAAATATTAAAACCGATATTTTTCGATATTATTTATGAAAAATTCAATAGTAAGCTCTGTATTTTTAACTTTCAATTTATAAACTCAACTAATCTTTTTCCCTCATCTTTCTTCGAGTGCATAACTGACTGGCAGCATCATCCTTTTGGTCCTTCATGTTGTCTGTCAATGTTTTGCTTTCATTTTTTTCTTGCTTGCTTGCTGGGTGTATTTTTTTTAACATTTTTTGTATTCTTTGACTTGCATATATTTGTATAGCTTGCTGGCTGCTGCTCCGTAGCGAATGATGTCCCAATGTCCTGCAGCTCTGACGATGACGATGGGTGTCCTGGGTGCGTGGCTGGCGGGATGGATGGATGGATGGATGGCTGCATTCATTGTTAAATCATTGGGTTTTTGCTGCAGTTTGGCAAACGGCATTCGACGCTGCCAACCTCATATCAACCTCAATTCGCCGTCGGTCCACGTCTCCACTTGCAGCTCCTCAGCCTCTTGACTGTCCATGCAAATAAAGTCAGAGCGCGCGAGGTAAGAAAACAAAATGTGAACTGTGAACCAAAATAGGAGCACTGAAAAAAAAAACATTTTTCTTTATGATATATAGTCAGGCCATTTAAAATACCCTTTTTAAAATGAATTTTACTATTTAAACGGGTAAAAAACCTATCAAAAATATCGTAAAATTAGAAACATCGATATTTTAAATATATCAAAAAAATCGAATTTAAATATGTATGTATATTATAGGAAAGTAACTGAAAAAGTTAAATTCATTTATTAGTGTCCTATTGAGTCTTTTTACGTCGATATATCAAACGGATTATTGATTTAATCCAAATATATTGCAACGATCGATTAATATATCGATACACCACCGATAAATTTAGATTTTTTTGATTATTGTTGAATTATTATGGCTTTATTTTTGTCCCAGTGCCTTTGCCAGGACATCTGCTTTGAAATGCAAGGGCCTGGGACTCGGACTCGGACTTGGAACCGTACACTCGGACCCGGAGTCGTCGGGGCTTGTTAGTCTGATTGGGTGGCTGATTGGTTGGAACGGCTCTGAATCTCAGCCGAGAGCCGTGACAGTTCCTGGGCCCCAAGACCCCAACAATGAAGCGGAAACAATGTTTACAATTTTTATTCTTTCTCTCTCGTCTCGTCTCGTCTCGTCTCTTTCTCTCGTCTCGCTCAGTTCCGAAAAAAACACACAAAATATATACATATATATGTGCCTTTTCTCTCTTTTTCTCAGTATTTTTTTTTTTATTTTTTTATACGTTTTTTTTTTTATTTCAGTTGGTTCATATTTTGTGTTTGCCTTGTTATGCTTTGTGTGTTGTATACACATTGTACCTGCACCTGTCCCGGAGCTCTCTCTCTCTCTCTTTCTCTTTCTGGTTGCCTGTGCCATGTTTGACTGTATTTAGCCAGCGGTCATAAAGTTAATTTGTACAAATGTTGCAAATAATTCAAACAGTTTTGCTATGCTTTCCTCCTGCTCTCCTTTCTAGAGCGTTGCTTTTATCTGTTTTGATGGCTGTATTTCTTAGATTGCGCTGGCCACCTTAATTAGAAGGGAGAGGGAGGGTCACACTAGCAGTTATATATATTATATATATAAATCAATTCCTTTTTGGATAAGTTTGGGATAGCTAATTAGTATAGCATAGAGAACAACTCGTTAAAGAATTAAATTATTACTATTTCTATAAACTCTTTTTTCCAATAAATTATATACCACGGTCACACTGTCCACCGATCAGTATTTCCCCCACCCAACAAATGTGGCACCAACTGATGCCAACCCACAGCCATTAGCAGGTGCCACATAAAATTTCTAATTAACCAAAAAGCCTATTAGCAGCGACACAACGAACACTATTTTATTATTAGCCAAAAAGCAGATGCAGCAACAACACCAACACAGCCAACAAAAAATACCCAAAACACATTCAACACCTTTTAAGGTGGGCCTAATGAAGCCAAGGCCTTGGCGAACATAATTTTACTTATTACAATTTTATATATATATAACATATATATATATATATATATATACATTTTTAGAGGCGGTAGGGGGTGTGGATGGTGTCCCGCAGCAAAAACATATTCCCAAAAATTACCAATTTTGTTGCTTACGATTATTACCTTGGCAATGGTTTTGGTGATGTTGCTGATGTGCTGATGTGCCGTTGACGCTGTTGCACGTTCCACTTGTGCGTTATGTTGGGCCTTTGCGGCACTCTGGAGATGACTTAACACGTAGCACATCATTAAAAATTTTGTGCCATTAATGCATAACACACACACACACACACATACGCATGGCAAAAGAAAGGGAGAAAGGTGGTAAGAGTTATAGTTGAGGGCAAGTTAATAGTTATGGTTTATGGAAAAATATATATTAAAATTATAATAATAATTAAAATTGAATATCATATCAGAAATATTATAAACTGTGTTTTCCTGGCAATATATATAAATAATATATATGTAATATTCTAAATTAGTGTGACCTTATATATAACAAAATATATATTAAGGAATATATTTAATAGTAACATTTTCCATCAGTTATACATTATTTTCAACCCCTACTAATTTAAATAATTTCAACGAATTTTTTGCCTATATAGTAATAAGTTAATTTAAATGTCATTGCTAAGTGTGACCCTATTTAAGTTCGTACCATAAACTAGTGAAAATATTTGTAGCTAATATTTCATATTTAATTAAAATAAAATAACTTTTTTAGGGATTAGATTTAATTTTTCAAAGACCATTAATAATACACCTAGTTCTTATAATTTCTATTGATTAGAGTGACCCTAAATAATTATTATTTAATTATTATTAATTTTCTTGTTAAAATTTGTATATATTTAAATGCTAAGACAAATATTAAAAGAACCCACTTTTTTTGTATTTACATTTTTCAAGTCCCTTTCAATGACTGCTAGTATTTTGCCCCAAGCTGTGCCTGATCCAATTGCCAATATGTCACACGCAGCCCCCGAAAGGGTTGTCTCTCTGTATGTGTGTGTTTGTGTCTGAGAGAGTGAAACTAATACCAAGCAACATTGCCATCTTATTTACGTCTTTTTAACACCTTTTGGACCACCCACACCGCCACACCTCCACACCGCTATAGCGTTGAACAATTAACAAAAGGTAATGTAAAATTATAATTATCACACAAAAGCACATTTGTTAATTTAAGCTAAAACAAACACGGCCGAAAAGGGGGGTTAGCAGGATGCTGGGGCCTGGGTTCGTACATCTTCCAAGACATTGTCAACATTTTTGGGGGGGTGGTGGGTGTTGGGTAGTGGGTGGTGTTGCCTGGGCAAACGACCGATGCGTAACAATGAAAAGTCCCCAATGTAATAAATATAAAAACAGCCAAAAAATATGCTATAACATTATTTCGCAGCCAAGATGCTCGCCGAAACTTCACACTGAAAACACATTGATACGCGAGTCGAGGCTGAGGGTCCTGGGTCTGGATCCTTCTGGCTTAGCTGTCGTTGATTTTTGGTCCTTTTTTTGCGGCCCATAAATTTAATGGCTCTCCCACACACACACGCTTAACCCTTTTCGGCAGGATTCTATTTGTGTTTGAGCTTCAGCTCATTAATGCTCGGGCCTGATAATGTATTATCATTTCTGGTTGGGGCATTTTGGGACACCTTTAGTGTTAGTCCAGGGTAGCAGTTTCCTTCAAGTGTATACGTTTTTTTGGGGCTAGCGATTTTGTTTTTATATTATTTTATAGGAAAAAGAGCGTTTATAGAAGAAAATGTATTATTTTTTAGTAGAAATTGGGTAGAATTGAGTAAGACATATTATAAACAAATTTTAAAATATATTGAGGTGGAATATTGCACATATTTCAATTTTTTTTAATATTTTGAGATGAAAAATTTGATAAATTCAGATGTAGTTTACTTCTTTGAATTGTTTACAATTTTTTAAGATTTTAAAAATTAAATTTTAAGCAAAGAAATTGATTTTTAAAATAAAAGATTTAACTTGAAACATAGCTTTCTAGCTTAAATTATTTTCAAGCTATTGGTGTTTTTCTTAGATTTTTTGAAAATGGTTGCTTTAAGTTTGATCTACTAAATTAATATAATTATATATGTATAATTAATTAATTAATTAAATATTTTAAAATTTCTTTTATATATTTTTTAAATTATTTATAATTAATATGAAATTACAATTTCTCCCTGATCTCTATTCATTTCCCTTCCGTTACCCTGGATAATCTCCTAGAATTTTCTATCTACACACACACACCCTCCCCCAGTGTGTTAATAATTTTTTTTTTTTGTTGTTTTTGGTTTTATTTTATTTAATTTTTTTCTAGGGATTTTCCCCGTTTATTTTGACTGTTAGTGTGTGTGTGTGCCCCTTAATTTATGGCCTTGCTACATTGTAGCAAACACATTGGCATTTTAATGGACCTTCAAGCGGGGCTAGAGGGGGTAGGGGAAGGCACTCGTAGTTGGGGTATATCCTGGAATAGGAGCACAGGACATTAAAATTATTGAAGGCGACAAAGGGCCATTAATTCGTTGCGCTTAGAGCTGGGCAATAACGTGGCACATAATTGTTTATTAATGAAGTTTAAGTATTTTTATTGGGACATTATGAAAGGCAGAAAGGACGAACAAGAAAATTACATATATATATATGTCGGCGAGTTGGTTGCTAAGTGCAAATTTGGAAAGCTTGTTGCTATGGCAACAGAGTTATTCGGCATGCTCAGGTATTGGTAGCCCTGTAGGTGTCGCTGGCGCGCAGGCGCAATGACAGTTGAGTCGGTAACAGGAGTGTTACTGAGTGAGGTCTGTTCGTCTGTCGCAACAATAGGAGAGAATGAGAGAGACAGCTTGAGATTGTCTAGGAATGACATCTGAGTGAAAAGTAAGAAAAGGTGAAAGGGCCACAGGAAAAGTGGCGTGATGACAGATTCGATTTGACTGCGCAGGCGAACAGAACTCGCTGGCTCGACTACGGTTAAATTAAATAACGGATATCTCCGACATATACAAAAATTCAAGGATAAAACTTCTCACTTATGCACCGCCTATTCCCATTTTTTTTCTGGGACAGTAGAAGGGTTGAATGCGTGCAGTTGATGTCCTCGATTTCACCCCCTTGGCAGGACCAAAAGGATGTGTGGAGACGCCTGCGCGAGTCCCCTCCATCGAAGCCTATTGAATTCGCATCAGATATCAATAGCTGGGCACACGCACATGTGAGAGCAGGACCTCTCTCTCTCTCTCTGTCTCCCTTTCTCTCTCGTTGGCTCTTTGACAGGACCTCTCTTCGATTTCGGTGCCACGAGTGCGAGGACAGCCAATCGTGCCACTGCAGGCAGCTGATTGGGCGCATTTCCTTGGCAAAGGAAAAGCGGAAAATTCCCCTCCCCCCCCCCCACCAAACACACACGCACACCAACACTCGGAAATAATATTAAAAAAAAAAAAGAAATGGTCAGGCATGGAGCGTAGAGAAATGTGAAAAATTACATAATATGCCCTGAAAAATGTGCGTACATTTTTTCCCATCCAAAAAGCTGACCAAGCCGAGACAGCTACCTATCCTATCCCCTATATATATATGTATATATATCTTGTTTTATGCAAAACTTTTGCGTTTTACAATTCATTGCATATTCAATTTGGTTGTTGGGTGTTTTTTTTTTCAGATTCGGGTTCGGTTTTTGGGGTTTTCTCTCCCGTACGGGACAGGACGACGCCACAAGGACATGCCGCCTTTGGCCAAACGGCAAAGGTCCAGGGCATATTAATAAGGATTTCATTAGTTTTATATGCTGCGCTTTACAATCCACATTCCACGTCTCTTTTTGTGTTCTTTTTCCTATTTTTACGTATTTCTAGGGATGGAATATCGATAGATCGATAGATAGTTAAAAATATGAATAAATAAATAAATATTATAAATATAAATACACAAATATTACTATTTAAAATATTTATACTAGTATAAATTATTAATTTTAATCTTTTTTTCTAAAACTAAGAAAATATCGATATCTGTAAGTAAATCTATTGAAAATATATAATTTTCAAAGCCTTAAAGATATATTTATTAATTTTTCACTATATTTATAGTATATCAATATTTAAAAGGTCTTAAATAAACATTAACGTTTGCTTTTAATATTTTAACGAAAATATTCTTTAGCTAAAATTTCAAAAAGGTCGATAATAATCGATTTCTTCCGATATTTTTTTATTTCTAATTATTATCGTTTTTTTACTATTAGAATATTTTAATTATTATAAAATTTGAATTTTTATAATATTTGTATTATTATAAGATTTTTATTATAGTTTTATTTTAATCTCAAACACGATATTTTGTCGATATATTCTGTGCCTTTACCATTCGTATTTTATATTTTATTTTTTATCTGAGCTGGGGTGGGACCCTAATAAATGGCTAAACGTTTGGACAAATGTCTGTTATTTTGTATTATCGTTGTTGTTTGATATGAAAAGTTGCCCCGCCGGCAAATCTGTTGGGAGCTTTCGCCACTCAAGCGGTCAGTTGGGTAATCTCCGAGTCACTACAATGCCTTTTTTTCCTTCCCCCCAATGCTCGTTATGGATGGAAACTCGGGAAATCGGATTCGGGAAAATCGTATGCATAAATCTGTTTCACGGTTTATCTTGCAGACATTTTAATTTTTTTGATTAAAAAGTTGGGAGTACCAAAAATTGTAGGCCTTAGATTTTCTGATAAAAATTGGGAATTTTTTTGTATAAAATATCTTATAAATTATATTGATTGGGAATTATTTTTGGCATTTAAAGGAAGGAATTAAACCCACAAAAATATATTCTAAATAAATATTTAAATTTAGAATCTGTATATTTTTTAAAAATCTTTATAAAGTATTCCTAAATGGAACTCTAGGTGTATTGATACTAGGCCAAGTTTTTTCTCCTTATTTAAAAGTATATATTTTTAGCTCTCACAATCGCATTTTTTTATTCGCTTTCGGCTTTGGAACTCGAGGCTCGTTTGTGTGCAAAGGCTTTTTGTCTCTATTAAATTAATCGACGCTCATTTTTCCAACTTAACAGACGCAGAAATAAAAAGTATAAGCGATAAAACATTTGCTGGCCAGTGCCACCCCATATACACATTTTCCATTGGATTTTTCCACCCAACAGCCAAGCCACTTTTCATTTCTCCGGTTCCTGGTTCCGTTTCTGTTTCACTTTTCACTTTTAAGTAGCACTATTTTTTAAGGATTCTCTGTTTTTGGGGCGAAGGCATCAGTCCATCAGTTGGTCCGCTTGTCTCTTTTTTTCTTCTTTTTTTTTTGTAAAACAATTTTGTGTATTTTTTTTTTTTTTTGTGCATTATTTCATGCTTATCAAATACAAAACAAACGCACACGAGAGCAGGGTTGGGATTTTTTCTTTTTCTTTTACGGGTTGCGGTTCCCCTCCTAATGGCATTTATGTTTCATTTGGCATTTTTTTCGAGCGATTTAGTGTGACATTTCAATCAATCAGAGGTCTTTTGGTCGAGGCCATTTGATTAAACGCCAGATTTATGGCTTGTCAGGACCTCAAATAACCGAAAAATGCTAATAGGTTGTGTTAAGTCCCTGGGAAAGAAATTTCAATTCACTAAATCGGTTTAATATTCTAAGAGTTTTAAGTAGATTTTCACTTAGAAGGCTTTGGTTTATTTTAAATATATTTTTATTTATTAAATATAGGAATTTATATATTTTAAATATTTATTATTCATTAAAAATATGAATTTATATATTTTAAATATTTTTTATTTATTTAATAAACGATTTTATACATTTTTAAAATATTTTATTCATTAAAAATATAAATTTAAATATTTTAAATATATGAAAAGAAATGCCTAAAACATTCTCAGAAATATTTCTTTAATTGCAATCACATTACTCCAACCAAATAGATATATTAAAAGGAAAATTCCCTTTTGAGACACCGATAAAAATGTAAAATATCGTAAAAATGTTGCACACAAAAGGAAAATGAATACAAACACAAAAAAAACTGAATGCTGGCCGTGTGAAATCAGTGAAAATCATGAGCAAAAAGCCAAAGGAGTTGGCATAAATAAACACATCAACACAAAAGGCTAAAGTTTTACAGCCTGCCAGGCTCCATCCTTAACCCCTTCTTCGCCTTCGAGAATCTCACTCATGTCTCGTCTTTGTTGTTGGAAAAAACGGAAGTCGGGAAAAAGACAGAGAAAGCTAGGGGGAAAAAAGAAATGTTTTAATTGCCTCAGATAAGAAGTACACATAACTTGCTGCCACGTCACACTCGTCCTTCCCTGCGTTCCTCCTTGCAAATGGCAATTTTACAATTCAGCGCACATTTTGATGAGCTTCATAATTTTTTGCCTGCCCATTGATGTTCTCACCCATGACACATTGAACGGGCTAAAGGGGGAGGGAGTATCGATGCCCTTACTTTTGGGGGCAAGGATAATACCTTAAGGATTTGGGGAAATGCTTAAAATTAATATAAAAAATTTAGTAAATATAATAAATATAACAAATATATATGCATATAATATAATAAATAAAAACAATCGATAACAAATGTAGATATTTTATAAGCCTATTTATCGAAATTACACAAAACAAAACTAAATATAACTTATTGAGATATTGTACATAAGAAATATATTAGAAAAATCTATACTTTATATACAAATCGAATATATTTATGGCCCCCATTTAACGATATCCCACAAAAATCGTTTACTTATCGGATAAATCGATATACTTTACATATTATATGAAATACTGTTTAATCAGAAATATTTTAAATAAATATAATATATATTTTTATATATTAAATAAATTTAAAACTCTATTTAATAATCGTTTATTATATTTATTAAAACAATCATTTATTTATCGAATATATCGATGTATTTATTTAGACACAGTGTATTCCCTTAGCTGCCAGAACCCTTCCGCCAAGCCAACCGAAACTGACTTTTCAACTTATCCAAGAGCACGGAAAACTCTTTCCATTCATTTCACATATATGTCACACAATTATCAAAGCTGTATCTATGCATCAGCAAATGCCACGCCCCACCGCCCACCGAAATATACAAATAAAACGAAATAAAAATAAAAGAAAAGAGCAAAATGTAAGAGGAGACAGCCTACGTGAAGCGTTTTGTTTAGAAGAATTACATGCATTTTACGCAACATAAACGAGATTAGTGCTCCGCTCACATTTTAGACGAAACAGAGAAACTTTAGACGAAGCCAACCCCTTGTCTTATATTCGAGTCCTTAAACTAGACAAGAACTTGACTGAGATACGACTCGGAAGAGGAGAAAAGTCAAGGGGTTGAGTGGGTAGACTGAAAGGATACCTTATAAGATAAAAGATATATTTTTTAATATTTATATTTCAGGGATATTTTATTCAAATTGTAAGGGAAGTTTTGGAAATAGAAATTCCGAATATATATATTTTTTTAATATTATATTTATTCATTTTAAGTTGAACTATATATTATATTATTATATATATATTTTCTTTTCTTTTTTCCTTATTCTTTATTTTATTAAATTTTATAATTTATAAATTACTCTTTATATCTAATATAAGTTTTATTATTTATAATTTTCCCATCACCATCATACTCCTTATTTCCAGGATATACAGCCTGACAGCAAAAGAAGTAGGAGTTGGATCTTCTCACAAAAAAAAGAAGGGGTTGGCCGCCAATGCCTTTTGTTTTTTACTCGCCTTGAACTTTTCCGCCTTCCCATGCCCACCCCCTCGAAATGTGTAATTGTTGTGGGGGCAAGGTTATTCTCATATGTGTAAATACAGTGGCATACATAATAATAGTGCCAGATATAAATATAAATTCTAGGAATAACATTTTTAAAAATGTTTTTAGATACCAGATAATAATTTTATAAGCAATATACATTTTTAAATAATATTTTTATATAATATTTATATTATTATAAATAAATTATTTTATATAATATTTAATACTACTATTTTTATTTGTCAATTTTATTTATTAAATTATTAATACATTTTAAATATTAAAATTTTATATTAAAATATATAAAATATAAATATTAAAATAAAAAATATATTTAAAAAGTGTTATTAATATGATATATAATACAGATTTTACAGAATAATTACACAATATATATTTTTATAATTTCATTTTTACATTTATTAATATATTTTACTCCCCTATTACCTTGACCGCACTTGTACCTACATACATATGTATATATTAGTTACATATACACACAAATATACGAGTATCTATGTGTGTGTGTTTGCATTGTTAACAAGCGCTGCAAAATTGTTCTCATCTTTCTGTTAGACACAAAAATTTCTATAGACAATGTCCTGCCCCCCGTATTCCACCAGGCACACATATCCTTAAACTCGTATCTATATTTTTAATGACTTTCTGTTGATCTTGGCAGCGAGCACTTGTACTTACATACTTGGAAAAAGTAAGGGAAAACGAATGAAAGGGGGCAGCCTTGTTTATGTTCCGAAATCCCCTATCGCAAGCTCCATAAACGGATGCATCTTATTGTTTAAGACGGCGTAAAGTTGAACCAAACAACTTGGGAGATTTACAAAATAAAAAAAAATATATGGTAAGGATATATTTATTTATATATAAAATTGTTTATATATATTACTTGGCCATTAATGTTTTTTTGGACCTGATAAAATTTTAAACAAGCCCCTACAACAAAGTAAAGTAAAACTTGTAAAAGAACTCGATATTTTCGATATGATATTAAGCTCTTAATAATTATCGATATATTATATCTGTAATACCTCTTGATAGTTATTGGTTTTTCTTCTTAGAAACAATATTTTCTTTCCCCGTCTTTTTTTTTGCAATTTCCCAGAAAAATCAGAGGTTTTTCCACATGCAAAAAAAAATTGAAGAAAAGTGGAGCTGGATGGCAGGACGACAGCTGGAGCCAACTATGGCAAAAAAGGACCAAGAACTGGGAAAACTGAAAACTGGCAACTGTGGGTTGGGCCAAAAGTGGAAAATCTCAAATCAAAATGCCATTAAAGCGTGTACCGCTTGACTATAACGCGAAAGTGGAAGTAAATATTGTCATTACTCAAGCTTAAAATTAAAATTACCCACCTGAATGGATAAGGGGCGGGTTGGGAGGGGGATAATGGGGCTGGGTGCTTGGTGCTGGGGGGGAGGGCTTGCAAAAATGATAAACTGCATAAGGCAGGAGGCAAAAGGCAACAGAACCTGAATTTCAAATGCAAAACTTTCTTTTTCGCACACAGACTGGAATGTGTGTGTGTGTGTGTTGGTAAAGGGGAAGTCCCGCTAACACCCCCTGCCTCCTCCCCCTCCCCCCATTTTCCATAAATGCCGCCACAGCAGCAGCACCGGCAGCAAAGAGCAAAGTAATTTTCATAACGACAACAACAAAGTCGCCGAACTTGCCAAAAGGTGCGCTCCAGTCAGTTCTAAAAAAAAAAGAAGAAAATACCCCTGACTCCTCCACCAGCCACCCCCCACCCCATCAGGAGTAGCTCCACCTTTTTTGGAATGTGCCACGTTAAGCACATCTGTTTTTTATTGCTTTTAATTTGCCATTAATAAACCATTCCAAGGCGACCGTCGGTCGTCCAAAAATGCTAATTTATATACGTATATAAAATATATATATAGTATATAGAGTATTAAGAGTATTAGGTACTATATATACCTATATATATTTTTTCAAGGGAATCCAATTTGAATTTGTTCCTTGTGCCAATTTATTTTTCAGACTAATGCCTCATAAGTCAATGAGTTTTTGGCATTTTTATGGCTTATGAACAGACACCAAAGATGCTATTTTTCCGGGCTAAAAGATGAGGC
Source organism: Drosophila kikkawai (assembly GCF_030179895.1). NCBI lineage: Eukaryota > Metazoa > Arthropoda > Insecta > Diptera > Drosophilidae > Drosophila > Drosophila kikkawai. The sequence goes on from NC_091733.1 coordinate 23,106,048, forward strand.
CTGGTGTGGGGGGGAGGGGTTTTCCACAGCTGTTCAAGCTGAAAAGTTTTGCCCAGACAGAGTAATTTCCATATTGGCCAAGACAACAACAACAAGAATATAAAATCATTGAAAGGCTAAGAATCAGAATCAGAATTTAAAAAACAAAAGATGTATCTCTAATGTTGGAGAAATTGTTGAAAAGTATTGGTGAAGAAAATATTTCAAATTTGTAGAACAAAATCTTTTAAGAAATACACACAACAATATCTTATATTTTATAATAATTATAAAATAAAATAAAATATAATACTGATATACATATATTTAATGTAAAGTGTTGGAGAAACTGTTGACGTTGTTGTTGAAAATATTGAAATTATTCCAGAAATTTAAGAAATTTTTGCAAACATTAAAGCAATAAATTTTTAAAAATATAGTTCAATAAATAGTTAAAAACATAACTGAAAGAATTTTTGTTTAAATCAAGGACGTGTCTTAAAAATTTATAAAATTTTAATTGTTAACTGCAGCTTTGGTATGACTTTTGTTTTCCCTTTATTGAGAATGAGTTCCAACTTCTCATTTTTCATTTGCCATTTTTAGTGAGACAAAGAATCGCCGCAACTTCAAAGATTCCTGCGAAGCCGGCCTAAACAAGAGAATCTCTGGTTGCTGGCCGCACCCCCTCCGAAATTTTGGCATTGGGAAAAAGCCAGTGCAAAATTAGCCAAAAGTAATCCTTTAAGTTTAGTGCCCAAAAATTGCACACAATTGTCAGAGTGTCTTCAGTGTCCTTCCTACTGTCTACAGCCTCCTGCCGCCTTCGTTTCGTACTCTTTCGAAACGTCTCCGGCCCCAACATTGTCAGCCACCGTTGATGACATTGTGTAAAATTTTGTTGCTGCTGTCGTCGTTGTCGCTGCACTAAAAAAAAAATATTTTTAAATAGAAAAATATTACAGAAATTTTATAAAAATATAAATTCAATATAATAATATATATTTCTGTATAAATTAAGCAAGAGATGCTGAAAAATCAGCTGTAAATACCAAGGACCTTGCAAAGATTACATTAGAAATAAATTTCAATTTAATTTTTTGTTAAATCTAAAATACAATTATTTAATAAAACTTTACAATTTGTTTAGACTTTTATATATTTCTATAATATTTCTTGCAGTGCCTTGACGCCTTTCTCGCGTTTGGGCCATAAAACTTTTATAGTAAAAAGTAAATGCCACAAATGAGCAATCGAAAATTTCGCATTATAATGCAAACTGTGTGCATTTTTCGGGGTTATTGTAGTCGGCTTTCTGCTTGGTTCCTCCTTTTTTTGACGGGTGAGGGGGAAAAAGACAAACGCATACCATAGCCAAGGATGCAGGAGAACCAAGGCAGTCGTCATGGTCGCCAGGACTCGCTCTCCCTCCCTCTCGCCTCTATTAATAATAATAGAATTTTTGGAAATTTTGCAGCGAGACGAAGAGGAAAAAGGAAAAGGAAGCTGCCGCGATTTTTGCATTTGACAACGAAAACGAAATGAACGAGTTGTATGTGTTGTTGGCTGTTTTGTTTGTTGGGTCACCATTCCATCGGGCGGGGACATTGTGCATTGCATTATTCAGCGAGTCCTGTGCTGTAGTCCTGGCTGACAATAATGCTAATAATGATAATGATTATAATGCATGAAACAAAATATACCCGGAGATGCCTTGTCTTCTTTGTCTATCGAACCATCCGCAGGACCATAGACCGCGTCCTCCTCCTCTTCCTTCTCCTTTGTTGTTTGGCATCTAATGAACTCCTTTATGGCAGCTCCATTCGCATAGCTAATTCGGAGTGTCTATAGCATCCAGTCCGAGTCCAAGTCGTAGTCTGACTTCCCAGTCCCGGTCCCTCCTCCGAGTCCCCGTTTGAATGCAAATTCAAGTCGAATTTTGTTTCAAAAATTCCAGCAAATAATTTTAAGAAAACTTTGTTGACTTTTTATAATAAATTGTTGGAGAAATTGTTGAACTTGTTGTTGAACAAATTATTAAAGATATTGTTGAAGAAATTGTTGATAAAGTTGTTGAAAAACATAATTACAGATGTTGTTGATACAAATAATTGTAGTAATTTTTTAAATAACAAAACGAATTGGTAAACTTATATAGGTGTATATAAAAAAGATAAGAGGGAATAGCAATTTCTGATTACTTTTATAAAAGTGTCCAACATTTATTCATAATAATATTAATAATTATAAAAATATAAGTAATAAAATCATCTGCTATTTTTATGTTTTACTTTATGGTTGACTTTATGAACCGGATAATCCGTCCGTGCAAAATAAACCAATCATCCAACGTAATGCCTCCCCGAATCCTGAGATCCGCCAGGTGGATTACCTTTGCCTACCATCCTTGTCGTCGTCATCAGGCACGTCCGCTTCGGTACGCCCATTCGGTTATATTAAAACCATTTTTCGCTTATTACCAAAAAATTTAAATATTTTGAAAATAATAAACTGCGGGTGAGTTACTAAGTGGCAGCAGCAGCAACAGCAGCAGCGACGCCCACAAAAAAGCAAACAAGGCAAACAAGGGCTCCCTTCCCACTCCAGAAATGGGATTGGGATTGGGATGGCGGTGGTATCGTCGTCATCAGCATTTGGTATCATCAAAATGATGCCAAGCCCGTGCTGCTGGCCCACCTTTTGGCCCAAAACCCAGAGCCACGGCCATTACTAATCCTCCCCAGCCTCCTGTCCTTTGGAACGCAACCGTGTGCTATCAGCGCGCCTCGTGTTGATTGTCGCGCATTGCCGTCAATGCCCTCTCCTCTCCTCTCCCTCTCTCTCTCTTGCTTTTCCACCGCTTTCCACTCGTTTTCCTCTGAATTTCCCCCCCTTCATAACGCCATTCCTTTGCCCCTTTCGCAACCCACTTACTAATGAGCATCATGCGTTCGTAATAATGACAATGTTGGTCAGTGGCCCTTCTGGCCAAAAGTTTAGAGGGGGAAGCGGGTTTGAATTATCTTAATTGTTGAAGAAAAGTTTTTTAAATTTTAGGAGAAATTGTAAAAAAAAATTATTGTTAAAGAAATCGTATATAAGTGTTGAAAGATGTATTAAGAAAATATAACAATTGTTGAAGATGTTGTTGAATAAATTGTTGAAATTATTGTTGAAAACATTGTTGAATAAAATATTTAAAAATATTTTTAAAAAATGTATTTATAGAAAACATTGATGAAATAGTTAAGTAAAAACATAATAAATGGAATTTAAGTAAGCGTTGTAGAAAGTGTTGTAGAAAGTTTTGTAGAAAGTGTTGGAGTAGCCAGATATTAGAGAGTTAACAAAATCTTAAAATGACTTATTGGGATTCCTTTGTTTTTACATTCCAAAATCCCCTTTGAAAAAACCCCCCTTTTTCGCCGAAAAACCCCTTTAACTCCGCCCTTGTTAGAAATAATATTGCTGATGGCCATGCTGCTGCTACTTTCTGGCGGTGGTAGGTAGACGTCTTCCCATAGTGTCATATTTTTATGATTTTTATGCTAATTCATAACCAGCGACGACGGCGTCGCGGTTGCCAGTTCTCAAAGTCCTCGCCCAAAAACTCAAACTCAAGCCCATCCCCAGGACCATCCTCGCCCATCTCATCATCGCAGAGACTCCTTTTCGCCAAATGCTTTTTAATCCTTTTAATGAAAATTAGTTCCTCTCAATAACATTTAATATATTTTCCTTTGCTTTCGGAGACTCTATCTCCCGTTCCCGTTGTTTTCACAGGCATTATCATAATTTCTGTTTGCAACCCTAAATCAACACTCCGACTCCCGACTTTCAGCCAGACTCGATAAAGGGTTACTCCCCCCCCGCCGTTCGTTCGTTCGTTCAGTCCATTTCTCGGTGGTTCAGTGGTCCTTACTTTTACTGGTTTCACTGGTGGTACTAGGTAGTAGGTGTTCGGGCGGATGGCTGACTGGGTGGCTGGTTGTCTTCACTCACTCCGCTTTTTGACATATATCACAAGGTGATAACGAAGAACCCACCACCACCACCGCCACTAGCAGCACCCTTTGCCCCCCTGCCTCTCTGACCTTTTGATTTCCTATGCAGCGTTAAATGGCATCCGCAGCACATCGGTCCACGGGTCCATGGTCCACGTGGCTTTTCCGCGGCGCCGCTGGAAAATTGAAAACCCAAAAGGCAGTAAAAATTAATGGGCGTAGCGAAGGTGTGTGTTTTCACCATCATCTGGGCTAAAAAGGATTCTAGCCATCATCTCGGTGCCATCGATAATGTATGTACCAAGTGCTGCTAAAAGATTGGATTATCACTGCAATTATATTAAAATTTTATTTAATTTGATTTTAGAAAAGTAACTTAAAGGGGAACAAAGGGTAAAGAAATTTTGCAAAGGAATATTGTTGAAAATTGTTGTTGAAATGGGTAAAGAAGTTGCTTTAACAATTAAATAAATAAAGTAAATAAATGTGTCGATTATAAGTGTAAATTTAATGAAATTAAATTCAAAATTAAATATTCATTAAGTTGTTGTTGAAAAAGTACATATGTTTGTACCTTGTGGTGTAAAAACTGCCCCCAAGATATTGTTGAAAAAGTATGTATCCTGATTGGTGGAAAAAAAACTGGAAAACTATTCTCAACTATTCTCAACAACTATTAACTATTCTGTTGTTGAAACTATACATACCCTTATTGGTGTCAAAACCACTCCCAAGATATTTTAAATTCACAAAATATTACTTGCTCAAGACTTTAGAATTTAATTGGTTTTGTGTTGACATGAATTTGCTTTTCAGAATATGTGAACGAAATGAGTGCAGTTACTGGATCACCTCCGATTTGGCTCTGTATCCAAATCCATAACCCTTTCCCCATACGGGAATCGACGGAATCGTTATGAAACGAGCAAAAACTAGTCCTTTCCGAGTGTGTGAACATGTGAGCGCTATTACGACTGATCCTGCGTTGGCTTTGCGTTCCAGTGTTGATAATATTGATGCTGCTTTTGTTGCTGTTGCTGCGAGGGATGCTGCAGCTTCAATGTGTTTTGCTGCTGCTGCGGCTGCTGCTGCTGCTCCTCCCAGTCAATCTTATCGTTTGTATCGTTGCTCTTGGACGAACGTCGATAGGTTTTCACGGCCTCATCCCAGTCTCGGCCGAGGACTTCGCGTGTTACCTGGTCCGGGCTACGCATAAACTGCTTCTTCATAATGGTGGGCTCCGTCTGGCTAAAGTTGGGCCGATAGGCAAGCGGATCGTGGGGATTGAGCCACTTGGTATCTGCGTGATTACGATTGTGCCACATGTAATCCTCACGATTGATGCGACGCTCCAAGGAACCCTGGTTAACGCCACGTGTATAGTAGCTTGAATCGCGCATCACCATGGATGTGGCACTGGCGCGGGCTAGTGTCCCCTTGGTGGTTTCTGATTGATCAGATCGATCAGAGCCTGATCCCGCCGATAATGCACCCTCTGATCGATCACCACTCGAACCACCCCGAGATCCGCGTCCCCCGCTTTGGCTACTGCTCCAAGGATTGGAGGCCAAACAGCGTCGGATATCCCGCCAGTTGCTGGCCAGGCCGAGGAGCTGGCCGCGTACCATTTTTCCGACTAGAAAGGGTGACGAACGTTGCATGATTTCTGGGGGAAAATCGGGGGGAAAAATAGGTAATACCAAATGGTATTTCTGAAATGTTGGAATAATTTCGCGTATAACTTCTGGCTTACCGCTACAAATTATGTAAGTGTATTCTTATTCCTCAAAATATATAAAGCTTGTATAATTTAGAATTTTATTTCGTGTCTTTATTTTTGTACTTTTTTTTTTTCAACGAGAAAATTTTGTCTCTGATGTTAACGGTTGAAATTTTCAATGTGGAATGCAAATGAAACGGAAAGCTATTGAAAGGTTTAGAAGCAAACTAATACTAAAATCAAGGCCCGCTTTAACCAAACAGGTAAATGTGTGGCAATGAAATAAAACATAAATATTGCTTTGTTATTTGAGAAGTAGAACAAGTAAACATACATTTTATATTTATTTTTATTACAATCTGGAAAATCATTAAATTTTGCCAAGAAATTGTTGTAGAAATAGTTGGAGGAATAGTTGAAGAAATTGTTGAAGGAATTGTTAAAGAAATTGTTAAAGAAATTATTGAAGAAATTGTTATAGAAATTGTTGAAGAAATTGTTGAACAATTGTTGGAAAAACTGTTGAAGAAATCGTTGAAGGAATTGTTGAAGAAATTGTTGAAGAAATTGTTGAAGAAATTGTTAAAGGAATTGTTGTAAAAATTGTTGCTGAAAGACTTATAACTTGTACATAAATTTGTCATTTAAAATTTGTAATTTAAATCCCAAATTTCTTGCTTTATTTATTTAAATAATATTTTAAACCAAATTAAAGTTCTCTTAAATAATACGTCACATTTTTTTAAAAATCTTGCATTCTTGTTCAACTTTAACAAAACCTTTACAACAATGCTATACATTGAAGGCATCCGAACATATTTAAAAATATATGCACAAAACATTTATATATATATATGCTGGCATAATTATAGGGAGCAGGTCTTGAAGGATTTTGCAATTTTCTGGCAGCACATCCGCCTGCTGAAAATCCAGTACGGCCTGCCATTAACTGCCTGAGTCGGTACTTTCCAGCTTAAACGTTGACACTTGAACTCTTTTTGATTTCACCCATGTACGTGTGTGTGTGTGTGTGTGTGTATTTTGTGTGATTTTCCCTTCTTATTATTTCTCTCTCTCGTTTTTTTTTTTTTTTTGTATTCTCCTCCTGAAACACAATGGCACAATTATGTTAAATATCGACAAGTGGCCCTTCTTTTGTTGTGGGAAATATTAAACACTCGTCGTTCCAACAATCGAAATGCCCAGAAAGAGGTTGAGGTGAGAGCACCTGGACGGGCCAGAGGGGAGGGATTCAAGTGGGTGGAGTATACACATGGGAAAACTATCGCAAATAATTATTGATTTTTAAATATAAAATTTAAAAATATTCAAAATAACATTTAAAAGGTAGTCATGATTTTATTTTGTAAGAAATAAAAGGTGGTAAGCAAAACTTTGAATTAAATTTATCGATATAAAAATTAAATTAAAGTTAATTATTTTAAATTTATGTATCGATAATTAATCGATAATGTATAAACTATTTAACGCTTTAAAATACCTTTAGGGAAACTACCTTATTTGCTTATTTAATTAAATTTAATATATATATTTACTGTACACTCCCTATTTCTTGACCCATCGATATTTGCCCAACAATCTTCACTGGATATACATATATATACATATATAACTTAATTATGCAATCTAAATGCATTGAATCACCTCAACCAAAATGACAATAATCATAATGACAGTCGAGAAGAGCTCCACCGAAAAATGTTAACTCATTTGTTGTCCTTTTCTGCAGTTTCAGGCACAAACCGCACAGGCAGAAGGCAGGTGGAAATCCCTTCGTCCGTCCAACCTTCCTTATACCCATTATCCAAATTCCCCCATAACCATAAGAAAGAGAGAGGGAGAGAGGGAGGGTGGAGGGGTAGAGAAAGAAACGACAAATCTTTGCAATTTATTTACGTGCCATTTCGTAGCGAAGATTTTCGTTAGATTCTACCCATTCGCCTGGCGGAATTCCAAGACAACTTCAGTCTACCAGCAAGGACTCCTCCTCTTTCCTGGAGGCACAAGGAACAGGCACTACCTTCTTGGTTTTTTGGCGACAACAAAAGTCATGACGCGCTGATGACGTTGCCAGTGGAAGGATTTAATGGCACATTAAGAATTTTATTACCGCACAACAACAGCACCAAAAATACAACAAAAATAAGAAAAATAAGAAACACCAACGAAGAAGCCATCGTCGCACCTTGGCTTCAACAATTTTTCGCGAGTGTACACACAAAATTTTTGACAGGCATTATTCGCCCATGAAAATCTTTCGGTGTCAACAGAAAATTTTCATTTTCATTTTACTTTTTGATTTGATATATACTCTTTCCAAAAGGTATTATCATCTATGTTAATTATATATAATGTAAATCAAGAAAATATTATTAGAAAAAATTAAGCTAGAAATTGTTGTTGTTGAAAACATGATTGAAAAAATATTGTTGGTGAAATTATTTAACAAATTGTTGGAGAATTTAGTTTTGGTTTTTTATTAACCAACTTGGTTTAACAAGTTTAAAAGAATTATTGTATAAATTGTTGTTAGTAGAAATACTTAAAAAAGGTTGTTGAAAAATTGTTGAAAAATGTTAGAAAAAAATGTATGAAGTAGTTGTTGAGATAATTAATCTAAAAAATTACCAAATCATAGTTAACATTTTTAGTTTTGTAAAGGTAATTTCCCAGCAAAAGGGTATTCATAGCATTAAGGCTGTTCCTTTACTTTTGCTTGGATTTTTGGTCCTTGTCAGCAAAGGGTAGAGAAAGAGGAAGTTGGCTTTTGGTAGTAAGGGAGTCACATCTTTGCTTCTTTATCCCCAAAAATTTCCAGCGTCTCGCTGGCTAAGACGATTGTCATTATTACAAGTTTTGCATAAATGAATGAATGAATGACATTTATGTATTTCATTTAGACAGAGCCAGAGGACTTGGCTTAAGGACACGCCAGAGGTGGATGGGCGAGGATGGCCATTTGATGGGAGACTTTTTCAAAAATCTTTATGTCCTTTGTTTGATCAACTTTCGCACGGCACGGAGGGAGGTAGGTAGGTAGGGAGGTTGGGTGAGGAGTAAGCAGGTAAATTCGCCGTGCCATTAACCCATTATGTGTCAGCGAAAATTTCAATCCAACCGCAATTTCATCTTGACATTTGTGCATAATTGAATTAATTCTGAAATGGAATTCAGACATTCAGAGATAGGGGGGTCTGAGAAATAGCTGAAAGAGCTCTTTAAAATTGGGATTTCGGATAAACATAAAGATGGTATTAATTAAAAAAGCTTAAAATTTGATTCAAGAAGGAAAATTAGTCCTAAGAGTGACAGTATATCAGAAATGCCGTATTTATTGGTATAACATTAAAATGTTATATGAAAGTGTTGCATAAAAGTGTAAATTTAAATAAAAGTGTTATATTAAAATATTATATTAAAGTGTTATATAATAGTTTTATATAAAAGTGTTATATGAAAGTGTTATATAAACGCGTTATATTAAATGGTTATATAACAGTTTTATATTAAAGTGTTATATTAAAATGTTTTTTAAAAGTGTTATATAAAATTGTTACATTTTGCCTCCAACCAAGCAATTTGAAAGGATATAAAAAAGAACTGCTCCTCGAATAGCAGCTGCCACGTGGTTTATCCCCTATATCCCCCAACCAAATTAAGGTCGATCCGTGGCAAGAACGTCTGGAATGGAATGTGCGGCATTATAGAAGCTACATTTTTTTTCTCTGTCCTTTCCTGTTATTTATATGCAATTTAGCCATCTTCTTCTGCCTTTTCTTCGGCATTTGTTTGTGCAACCCTTTCGGCCTTAATTTGAATGCATTTAAAAATGTTAAAATATGACAATACCACCAGGCCGGGTTGGGGGGGGTTTAGGAAAAAAAAAAAGGCTTACCGAATTTATCTGCAGAGACACGCACTTTAGTTCGGCGAAGGCGGCCTCGGTACACAAAAGATTTGTACGTGTTCCCACTTGATGAGGCCTGGGCCTCGCCCCCACAGGACCCCCGCCTCTGGCAAATACTACGCGCAAAAATTCCTTCAAAAAAAAAAAAGAAGGACACACACACAGCGTTGAAAGAAGAGTTAGAAAAGGATAAGGGATACAGTGAGAAAAATATACAACAAAATTATAATCTGTTTAAATATAGATAACAATTTTCGAATAAGTTTCGATAATATCGATATTTTTTTTATTAAATAAAATATTTTCTAAAATTCTTTTAGTGCATTTAAAGTAGTTATTTATTTATTTTAATTAATATATTAATTTATTTAATTATTTAATTTGTTTTATATCATTACTTTTTGTATTTAAACTCCAAAAAATGAATGGAAAGTTTTAAAATCATTTAAAATGTGTCTAAAAATATGCTACTAAATGTTGCCTTTATTTTATTGCATATTTTTAGACACCTTCTTTGGTATTTTGTTCTTAGTGCATCAAAATAGGCAGTATAATAAAAAAGAAATGAAGTACATGGTGGGTTTGGTGGGTGGCGCATTACAAGCCTCCGCCTCCTCCTTCCCCCTTGGCAGTGGCTCACGTTACGCCGCCGAAAAAGAGATAATTTTATTTCATTAATCCTTTTTTGGGACAAATTCTCTGTTCGTTCGTTTTGTTTGTAGCCCTTGTTCTTTTTTCACTCTCCTTTTTTTACCCATCTTGCCTCTGTTTTTTCTTGTATTTCCCTCTCCCTATTCCGGCTCGGATATTCTGGGGCGTGGCTCGAACGTAATATTAGCTTAAAATTGTGTAAATAAAAATTACATTCGTAAGAAGGTTCTCGGACAGAGTCCGGGCCAGCTGCTCCCCAAAAACAAAAAAAAAAGAACAGATCCCTGTTTCCCTCCTTTTTTTTCTTGGGATTTTATTCCGAGTTGGGGGTCACATGAATCAGTGACCGCAAGTTCTGTGTTACATCCGCTGGATCTGTCTGAATAATGCTTTGGTTTTTCGCCCTGTCGTCGCCATTTTGGGGTACAGTCATCATGTCCTGTTCGCGTTTGCTCTGGAGGCAACTGTACTTTGATTGGGTTAAGGCTTTGACGTCAAAGAGATCAATAGGATCCACAGTTAGATCATATTGAAATTCTTAAGCAGATTTATGGGAGATTTATTGTGTATTTTTGGTGGGTTTATTGGGGAATTTTTTAAAGATTTTACTGTGAGTTTATTGGATAAATTATAAAAGAATAATTGAAAATTTCTAAGAGCTTTATTTTGAGTCCATTAAATGTTCTTTGGAGATTATTAACGTAGATCTTTTATGGAGTTATTAAAGATTTATTGAAAAATCTATTAAATATTTATTGGAGTTTTATTGGAGAACTATTCAACACATTATTGAGAATCATTGGTGTAATGTTGAAGATTTACTGGATATTTATTGGAAATTTATGAAATATTAAATGGAGTGTTACTTTTAAATTTATTAAAAATTTTATTAAAGTTCATTGGTGTGTTGGTGAATTTTTTTAGATTTCTTGGAGATTTATTAACTGTTTTATTATTGGATTTTGTTCTATTTATTCTTCTAAAGAAAAACAGCAAATAGAGAATAAAAGTATACACCGATTTCGAATTTTCCCACATATTTCCCATTATCCCCCTAAATCATTTTTCACTTTCCTTAACCCCAATCGTGATCAATATTAACACCTTGGCAAAGTCATTTGTCTGGCCAATTTACTGGCACTTTTCTCGGCCAATATAATTTGCGCTTAATGGCTTTTCTTGGCCCTGGACTTGGCCAACTGGCAAAACCCTTTGGCACGCATAATTCAAACGACGAAAACTTTGCCCCGCCCCCGCCGTTCATTCGCAAATTAATGTTACAATTTACATTTCGAAGAGGAAAATAGAAATATTTTTCGTTGCGCTACAAATAAATTTTGCCAGGCTGGAGAGTTTTGGAAAACGAAACAAAAAAAACAAAAATAGACAGAAAGAAAAAATTATAAACAGGCGCAGCTCGCAGTTCGCCAGTTCGCAGGACGTCCCCGGGTGTCCTTGCCCGACGGTTACGACTCCTGGTTGGGTATATAACTCCGCTCATTAGTTGCCCTACACGCAATTAAGCACAAATGGCTTTCGAGGCGGGCACACGTAGTCCTCTCCTCTCCCCTTAGTTTCTTCTTTTTTTTTTGCTGGCCTATGGATGTGCCGCGTCGCTATGACAACTCGGTTTCAGCTACCAGAATCCAGGATCCAGGATCCTCCCCTCGCCCTTCACCCACTCCTTCTCTCAACTATAAATCCTTGGGCAAAAGTTATTCGCAGCGGAAACATTGTCATTGCTTTGCTGGGCTGCTGCTCCACGGTTGTGCCAGCGCCGTGGAAACTTTGACTTTTCATATTTCTTTTGGGGGAGGGGAAAGCGCCGCTGGCAACTGTACCTGGCCTGTAACATAAAAGGAAATCATTGGGAAACAATGGGGATCTGCTTATAATGAAAAAGGATCTGCTCCTTCGGAATCATACGTTAATGTCTAAGCCTTTTGGAGACTTGTAAAATTGTTGATCTTTTGGAGACTTCGAAAATTTGTGATCTTTTGGGAGGCTTATAAAGTTGTTGATCTTTTGGAAACTTATGCAATTGTTAATCTTTTGGAGACTTCGAAAATTTGTGATCTTTTGAGAGGCTTATAAAATTGTTGATCTTTTGGAGACTTGTAAAATTGTTGATCTTTTGGATACTTAGAAAATTTGTGATCTTTTGGGAGGGTTATAAAATTGTTGATCTTTTGAGAGGCTTATACAATTATTGATCTTGTGGAGACTTAAAAAATTTGTGATCTTTTGGAGACTTATACAATTGTTAATTGTTGATCTTTAGGAGACTTATACAATTATTGATCTTTGGGAGACTTCTAAAATTGGTAATCTTTTGGAGACTTGTAAAATATTTCAGCAACATTCTTTAAAGATTCTTTAGAAGTCTTTTATATACTTTTTATATATTTATTGATGATCTTTTGAAGATCATTTGGAAATATTTTGGAGATATTTTAGTCCTTCTTTTTGAACCTTAACCTATTGATATTAACAGAAAACCTTATTCAGGATGACTAGTTATTTTAAGTCCACATTAAAAATTGTCGCTTGTAACTTTGGCGAAGGGCAGGAGATTTGCATCCGTTTTGTGGCGTCTGGGAATATATCCTTCCCCATTATTTCACCCCCCCCCCCCCCCCTGGTGGCCCCCTCAACATTTTGGCAAAGCCAAAAAATTTATTACACGTAAAATTTCACCTGCGCAAGACTTTGGCGTTGCCCATTTTAACGCTTAAATAAACTTTTGGCCACCATTCCCCCCTCGAGTTTTGTTTGGATTTATTTATTTATATTTTTTTATATATAAATATAAGCAAGGATGGAGAGCGGGGCACACAAAGGATTCATAAATTTCATAATTGTGAAATGTGCATTTTAATGTGCTCGCAAATGAGTTGAAGACAAATTTTTGAATTATTTGCAAAATGTTGTTGATTTATTGAAATTGCCCAGCCATTGCCGTTGTTGCCGCCATTATCCTGGCGCTCCTTGGGCCATGCAATTTGCAGTCCTTGTTGATTGCTGATCCGCGGGGGAAAAAATATTACATTAAATGAAACTACAGGGTGAAAAGGATAATAAAGAAAGGATAAAACCGGGCCTAGATCTATGGGTTCCTCTTTTTATTAAATAGGGAATATATTTTATAATTATTTAATTGTTAAATCCTTAATTTATTTATTTATTTGGGTATTAATGACATTTCTCATTCTTTATTTGGTACTCTGTAATTTTTCCACATTTCTAAAAATTATAGACAATCTCTAGATTTTTAGTAAGAGTCTTGGAACATTTTTAAATTTATATAAATATTAAAAAACTCTATAATTAAAATTCTCATAAATTTTAGATTTTTTTTGTGAATTAACCAGGAAGTCCCTGGGTCGATCAGCAAATATCCTTGGCCTGCTGTGGCGAAAATGCAGCCATGCGAATGATTCGCTTATGCCTTTGTCAGTGGTTCGTCAGTGAGCAGGAGCAGGAGCAGCAGTGGGAGGATGGGCTAAATGCTGCACCTGTCCTGCCAAGTAGCGGCCAGTTACGCCCCCCCTTTCCCTACCCTGACTCTGGCTCTCTCCCCTCATGCCCACAGTCGGCGCCGTCGAGTCAGTTGTTTGATTTTACAGTTGTAGTCCAATTACGATTTTCGAGCGCATACCAACCGCACAGATTTCTGCCTTTGGCTATGGGACAGCAGAGGTCAAGTAAATAGGGATTAAAGAAATTGGATAAGAAGGATTGTGGAATTTTATGTATCAAATATATGTATTATATTATAATAATAAAAATAAATTTTTAATAATAATAAATATTTAATAATTATAAAAATTTAATAATACAAAATAATAAATACAACAATATACGTAATAATAATAAATATTTAATTATAATAAATAATAATAATAATAATAAATAATAATAATAATAAATAATAATAATAATAAATAATAATAATAATAATAATAATAAATAATAATAATAATAATAATAATAAATAAATATTTTAAAATAAAATATTTAATAAAAATAAATTTTTTATAACAATAAATATTTAATAATTATAAAAATTTAATAATAATAAATATTTAATGTATTTAAAATATTTATTTTATTTAAATATATATTATTCTTTTATTTTTTAATTATTCATTAATTATAATTCATTAATTTTTTATTTAATTCTTTTTTTATTTTAATTTTGAATTTATTTTAATATCCCATATCGAATAACATTTTCTAACTTACCCCTATTATTTTGGCCTTGACTGTTAACTAGTTTGTGTTTGTGCGCTCATAACTGTCTGTCAGCGCTGCAGCAAACGTCCTTTTCGTCCTTGTCCCTCTTGTCAGTCGTCTCTGGCCTCTCCGCAGTCGGTCATACGCCTTCCGAAAGCTGGCTTGCACGCGGATTTTGGCCAACAGCAGCTCACCTGGGCTCGTCCTGGTCCCTGGTCCTGCTAAATTACATTTTAGCAAGTTAATTGAAATGGAAATTAGTTGAAATTGTAAAACGAATTGAATTGTATGTGATTAGCTGCAGCATTTTCGAATTGGTTAAACAGCAGCAGCAGGAGGAAGACTGTGGGCTTAGCGCTACCAGTGGCAACTGTACCGCATGGTCGTGTTCCTGCCGTGTCCTGTCCGTGATGGTTAATTGACATTTTTGGGTTAATTGTTGCTTTGCCCGCTGGCCACAAATAAGATAAAGTTTAAGCCAACTGGAAATATCATGGCTAGATTTATTTTGCAAGATTTACAATTTTTTTTTTATAAATTAAAAACCACTTTTAATATTTTATTTTATATCAACAGTTTTTAAAATCCTATTCAAGTTAAATTACAAGTTAAGCATTCTTCACTTATCAAAATACTATATCCTTTTTTTTTTGTGCCTCTTATCTGCTTCTTGCTCGCCTTTTCCGGTTTCACTGCCTGCACTTCCGCTTCTCCTCCTTTTTTTGCAGACCGCAGACAGACGTCGCTTAGCTCTCGCGTATATTTAACCATAAGTAATATTAATACCCATTTTTGTTAACCGAAAAAATGTGAGGAATATACATTATGTGTGGGTGGTGTGGACTGTGGGGTGTGTGTGTGTGTGTGTGTAAAATTATTATCCTTCACGCTTAATATGCACAAGCGGAAGCCGTCATTTGTACGCCACCGAGAGATGACGATGACCAAAACCCAGGGCCGCTGGCCATTTAGCATACGCAACTATGTGTGTGTGTGTGTGTGTGTGTGAAGTCCTGGTGTCCTTTTTTCCTATAGTTTTTTCTTTTTTTTTTTCATTTTTAGCTTGGCGTTTTTTGTATGTCATCGTCCTAGTCGTCGTCTACTTATGTGCCACATGCTTCGCTGGGCACACCAAAAAAAATTAATTTTATAATTTTAAAACATTTTCAACATTTTTAAGCATATCTTTACAATATTTATAATTAATAGACTTCTTAATTCATACATTTAAAGCTGAAATTGCTGCTCTTTAAAAACAAATAAATAAATAAATTTATCGATAAAAATTAAGTGTTAATTATAAATACAAATATCACATAGAAAATATCTTAGTTTTAATTATAAAAAATATATATTTTCCCTCTGTGCATTTTTTGCCCTGCTTTCTCTCCTTCCATCACAAAACACTGCTTGCTCCTCCTGCTTCCTACGTGAGCTGTCCGCTTCGCTCTGTCCGTCCAAGGGAGAACGCGTGTCCTTACAAAATTAGTGCTCTTTTACATTCATATGCGACCAGCTATATATACCAGATATATACCCATTTTTTTCTCACAATACTCGTACATTATTTTTGGGTTGTACATCTTGCTTCAAAAAAAAAAATTAAAAATAAAATAAATTTGAAAAAAATAAAATCGTGGAAAAGTTGGGGAAACAGCGGACAGCAATCGCAACGCTGATATATAATATTATATATCTTTTCTATTTTTTTTTTTTGGTTGCAACTGTTTGTGCCACTTTGGCGGAAGTATCGCAGCGACATCTTTTCCCCTTAACCCACCGCATTATGCGTTTTTTGTGTGTTTAGCAAAGCGTGGAACACACACACACATAGAGAGTATAAAAAATTGAAACCATTTTCTCATATTAAATGTGTGCCGACCAAAGGAGGCAAAGAGGTGTGGGCGTGGCAGTTAATAATGAGTGGACATAGCGCCACCCATCGGGCTGCCTGAACACTGGCCAGCAAGCAAGCAGTTTTAAGTGCAAGCAGTTGAAAAATCCTTTGGATACAAAATTAGGGAAAAGATCTTAAGATTCTTAAAATAAATATTATATAAAATAACTTAGTAAACTTATTAAATTCTTAAAATATTAATTATTAAGCTAATTATTATTAATTTATTGAGAAAAAACAGACAAGCAGTTTAGTTAAATGTTTATTATAATTTTTAATAATTAAAATAAAGTTCAAGTACACTTAAATCTATTTAAAGTCAAAGCATATTTAAATTCGGTCTTATTTTTTATAAATTTTATCTATTTTCCCCTTTCTTTTTTGGTTACTTTTCATATCCGTTTCCGATCTGTCTGTTTTTTTTCTTATGATGTCCTTTGCTACCCCCTCCCCCTCCCCCCCTGGGGCCGTACGTGTCGCCTTGTTCCTAAGATATATCTCAGTGTAGCTCTGTCCTGGGACTAGGACTCTCCAAGTGCTGATTATTATTCCGCTGACCGTTTCGTATTTATTTGAAAGGCATTTGCCGGCTGCCTCACACACACACACACACATGTCCTGGGATTTTTTTCCAGAGTGTGTGTGTGTCCTGAAGCAAGGAACAAAACGACATATTCGTCCTGCATAAATGATGTAATTACAGCGCAAGATTTTTGCTATGAGCAATTTTTATTTTAATTTCTTCACCCCGCCTTCTTTCCTCATTTATTCCCCCCAGTTTTTGCGTTTTTTTTTCCTATATATATATATATACTATATGTATATGCAGCATCTGGATGTAGGCATATATGTACATAAGTAAGTAAGTACTTGGTTGTAAGTAGGAACCTCGTCTGGCAGCTTGTGAAATATTCTGCATGCCTTTATCATCATTTTAATTAAATGCGCAAATTACTATAAAATTTATGTATTCCTAGTTATATGTAGTATTTGTTTAGCTTTGATATGCAGAGTATATATATATTTATTAAATATAAATATTTAGATGGTACAAAAGTCAACTAAGAATGTTTTAGTGATGAAAGAAAATTAAATACAAATATTCTTAAAAAAAAATTTAACCTTAGAAAAATCTCTAGTGATGGGGAAACATTTTTAAAAATAAATAAAATAATACAAATAATAATTATATTATATATTAATAATATAATGTATCATATAAAAATTTAAATAATTCGAAAAATAAGTAAAATCTCAGAAATAATAAATAAAATCATACAAATAATAATTTAATAATTAAAATAATACGAAAAATAAGTAATAAAATTTAAATAATAAATAAAACCATAGAAATAATAATACAAAAACTAAATAAAATAATTCAAATAATAAAAAAATTAATACAAATAATAAATAAAACAAGAAAGGAAGCTAACTTCGGCACGCCGAAGTTTGTATACCCTTGCAGATTGGTTTTGATATTTATATTGTAAATTATAATGCCGAAAACAGACACTAAACAGAGTTTCATAACATTTTTTCTATATTTATTATGTTTACAGTTTGACAGTTACAGTTTTACATTCCCAGCCTTACATTTTCTCTACATCTACGGATCGCTTCTATGGCAGCTATATGATATAGTTGTCCGATTTCCATAATATTGTTACCAAAATTCTAAAATAATACCAAAAGCTCATGTCTCAAAGAAGATGAAAATACGTTGAAAAACAACGAAGTTATAATTTTTTTCGATTAATTTCCCGGTTGTTCCTTTGGCAGCTATAAGATATAGTGGTCCGATTTTCATAAAATTTTTACCAAAATTCTGAAATAATAAAAAAAGCTTATATCTCAGAGTAGATTTAAATACGTTGAAAAACAACGAAGTTATAATTTTTTTCCCATTTCCTGATCGTTCCTATGGCAGCTATAAGATATAGTCGTCCGATTTTCATAAAATTTTTACCAAAATTCTGGAATAATATAAAATGGCTATATCTCAAAAATGATGCAAAAATATTGAAAAACAGCCAAGCTATAATTTTTTTTCTAAAAATTTATCGAACATTTGTATGGCAGCTATATGATATAGTCGTCCGATCCGGCCCGTTCCGACATATATAGCAGTGAGAGTATATAGAAGACTATATGCAAAGTTTCATTCAGATAGCTTTAAAACTGAGGGACTAGTTTGCGTAGAAACGGACAGACGGACGGACAGACGGACAGACGGACAGACGGACGGACAGACGGACAGACGGACAGACGGACAGACGGACATGGCTAGATCGACTCGGCTGTTGATGCTGATCAAGAATATATATACTTTATGGGGTCGAAAACGTCTCCTTCACTGCGTTGCAAACTTCTGACTGAAATTATAATACCCTGCAAGGGTATAATAATATATATAATATTTAAATAATATAATAATTCAAATAATAAATATAATAAATAAAATTATAGAAATAATATATAAAATAATACAAATAATAAATAAAATCAATATATTTATTTATTTATTTATATAATATTTATATTATATTTACATTTCCCAAAGTTTTTTATATTTATTAAATTTCTTAATCTTCCATATTTTTCAACCTTTATTCTTTGTTAATTTTTACCTAAAATATTTACTTGACCATCATCCCCGTTTCTTATACCATTTTAAAATTGACTTTCTGCCCTGTTCTTTATAATTTTTTTTTGTAAACCAGTTAAAGTCTCGAATAATATCAACAAACAAGCGGTTTTTTTTATAAACCCTTCCCTTATATTATTATTTTTTTTTTTTGTGGTCAGAGAGAATTTGTTAAATGTTATCCAACGCTGATATTTTACTGACCAAAAAGGGATGCCACACACCTGCCACCAAAGCGGACTCTAATGCATTTCTAACATTGGGTTAAAAAAGGGGTCCAAAAGGGGGGAGGACAAGGGTTAACTGGGGGCGATTTGTTGACACAGCCAACGCCGCAAAAACATTGGCGGGCGTGTTAAATGAAATGAAAAGCCAAACGCGCGACCGCGAAAATCAAACAACAATAAAAAATAAACCGCAGCCACACCGGACCAAGCAAATTGCGAGGAAACCTGGAAAAAAAGAAGGTAAAAAAAAACAAAAAAAAAGCAAAATATACACAAACAAAAACAAGGAAAAAATAGTAGTTAAACCCAATTTGTAATTTGTTTGGCAAATCGCACGAATTGCGGTAAAAGACACCAACAACGAAAGCCACAGCGATAAGAACAAAATAAACACTTGAAGAAAATATTAAATATTATGAATTTATAATTTAAAAAAAAATTTTAAATTAATTAAAATTATAATTTGGTTTATAATAATTTCAAAACATAACAGAAACCTCTATCTATCTCTCTCGGCAAGCTCTCTTTCGTTCGCTACCCAACATATTTTGCTTGTACATTGCTGGCAAGGCCTAGAAGGAGGCGTAAGCCAGTTATAGACTTTATTTATCAACTTTTATTGTTCTCAGTGCATCAATATAAGGCCACAAAGCCAAGAGCAGCCAACGGGCAACCTGAATCCCGTGTATCCTGAATCCTTTACCCCCAACACCCCCCCCCCCCTCCCACACACACACACACCCTGTAAATGTGTGTGAGTGTGTGCGTTGTCGCGATGAGAAACGTGCCGATGCATAATCATTGAGGCCATTATCATTTATTTCACTCAAAGGTGTCGTTGCCGCCTGCTCGCTCCCTCTCTCTCTCTCTCTCTCTACCTGTGGACACCTGGAAAAATCAAAAACACACGCACCAACCGGTGAAACAAAGAAAAAGCCAAGCTTAGCTAATGCAAGCCAACCCACGAAGGCCCTAGTCACACGCTTTGATTTGGAAAAAGCTCAAGAAAAGCTGTATTTATTGGCAGGAATTCAAAAGGGTTCTTTAAGGATAATTTATATTAAGTGAAAAATGCAGAAAAACTCTTTAAAAAAAATATATACAAATATTTTTCTTTGAAATATTTGTCAAGAAATTGTTTTTTCTTAATATGAACTTTTTAAATATTTTTTTCCCTTGTTCAAAAATATTCCTTGGTCCCCCCTCTAAAATTGCCCAGTGCAAAGGACCCTTGGAAAAACCACAAACGATTAGCAAATAGCCCAACAACAAGGAGCAACGGCGGCTCTGCGATTTTACAGCCCGCATCCACAGCAAACAGTGTCGGGGAATTTATGAACCCGATTGCCAGGGCTAACCCACTCTGTTGCTGCTACTGCTACTGCTACTGCTGCTGTTCGCGATTTTGGCCTATTTGTTTAGGTCAAAACTATAAAAATCCAACAAACTATAGCGTAATGAAATCAAAATAAAGCAAAGACCAACACTTTTCCATGCATAAATCAACACAGAAAGCAATGAACCACAAAAGCGTAGAATAGACCAGATGCATAAATAATATTTAATGAAGTATAGCACATAAAGTTAAGGTTTATTTTATTATTAAAAAGTGGCAGGTAAAGGTTTCAGGCCTGACTTGTATAAATAAATCTCATTTAATGGGAGAGACAATAATGGGAGAATTTCAAATGCAATTATTTACTTTATGAAAATGGTATTTTTAAAGGATTCAAAGTTTTCTGATTATCTAGTTGATTTTTAAAAAGTAAATAATAAGTACTAAGTATATAAAATACCATGGTCCTAAAAATATTGCAGCAAAAACTTCCAAACGTGTGCACATATAATTCCCAACTTGTTCTAACATCGGTTGTATGAAGTAAAGCTCCAGTCGTAGGTATAAACACTTGTGAGTACATGTGAGTGTGTGTAAATAATAATAATTAAATTAAGTACATTTAAGCTAACGATATTTATGTAATGATATTGAGTCCTATATTATAGGGTGTTTCCTCCGATATATATAAAACCCTAGCCTAACCCTATCTTGCGCCTTTTGCAATTTAAATGTATTAAGAGTGGAGTTGGGACATCTGGCCGGGCTCAAATCGCTAAAGGCCGACAACAACAATGGCAAAAAAAAGAATATAATAAAAAAAAAAAGAACCGCAACAAATGAAATTCCAACATTAAAATAAGTTTTTAAAACTAAGCGAAGCGCGAGCGGCTTATGTCACACACGTGAACAAAGCGAAGCGGGGAAAAGGCCCAGAGAACCGCAGAGGAGCAGGACAGGCGGCATTTGGAATATAAATTTAGTTAAACAAATCTCGGACGAGGCGTCCCCAAAGGTACGAAATGCAGCCAGAAGGCAGCCAGAAATGCCACCGTCATGTCTGAGTGCTAGGGAAGTGGCAAGGAAGAGGAAATGCGAAATGGGTAAGTTCCACTGCAATTATATAATTTGTATTAATTATATTTAAATTATTTGTAGTTTTTTATTTTAGTTTATTTAAATTAAATTAAATTATTTAAAATTTAAATTAAAAGTTTTCAGTGTAAATTATCGGTTTATTGCGATTTATTTTATTATTTGTTCGACATTTTAGTGGTTTTTTTGGGTTGTTTTTTTAACGAAGATCAAGAGAACAGCAAATATAATTTAATTTTTTTATTTCGTTTTTATCGGTTTGCTGTCGATTTTTAAATATTTCGATTCCGTGTAAAAATATTTATCGATAATACTTTTTTAATGATTTCCGATTATATATAATGCTAATAATTTTTATATTTTCTATTTAAAATAAATAAAGTTTTACCAATTAGAAAATATTATTTATAAGTTTGTTTGTCGATTTTTAAATATTTTTATTCTCTCTATAAATATTTATCGATAATATTTTTGTGTCAATTCATTTTGAATTATTTTTGTATTCCAATCTTTTCATAAGTCTTTATTTATATATTTTTTTTTATATTAAAATCGAAACCCCTTTAAATGCGACTGTATGGCATACGCGACCCCAGACCCCCAAAGTGCATTTCGTTCGCATTTTGGGGGTTAGGGTTACGTGTAGGTTAACCCCATACTACCTCCTCCTCCTCCTCCTCCTCTGCACTTTCTTGTTCTCGGTTCTTTATCTTTTTGCCATGTAGGCTTCTTCGTTGGCCCCGCCTTTAATCCGCCGCCTCAGCCGCTGACAAACGTCAAAATATAATTTTTGCGTGGATTTGCCTTTCCCCCTTCCAACAACAACAACAAGTAAGAGTAATAAATGTCAAGGGGGGTGCCAGAGCCTCTTTTCCCCAAAAAGAAGGAAAAAAAAAAAGTAAAATAATTTTTGCAACTGCTGCCTGCTTCTTATCTCGGGCACGTTAATGTGGCCTATGTGGCTCACGAAAAAAAATACAAAAAAAAAAAAAAAAAAAAAAAAAAAACAGGAAATGTGGAAGGAAGGGTTGCCGGCATTGCATGTCCTACTGTGAGACATAATTTTTAATAATCTACAACACAGCCCCGGCCTCCGAGGGGGTGTGTGTGTGTGTGGTGTGTGTTGAGGGGGTTCCCGAAAATACGCGCATGCAAATGGCTTAATTTAATATATAATTATACCCTGACAACGCAGTCAGGCTTTGCTACCCATTAGCTGGGCGCCTGAACATGGCTTTATTTGGAGTTCTACAACTAGAATATTATTTAAAATAAATATAATATGGATTAATCATTATTCTAATATTAAATTAAATAGTACTAAGCTCCAGGAAACCCTCTGGTTTTTCTTATAAAATAGAATTGTAAATACTATCGATAGAAAAACTGTACAAAAAATGAACCCCCGATTAATTCGATTAATTTTAAATAAACACAAAAGGAACTCTGGCTTCTTTAAGCTAGGAGATTTTAACTATTATCATGAAATAATTAATTTGAAAATAAGTATACATTTCAGGCCACTTAAACCATTTATAGATTTCCTTAAATATCTATGTCCTTAATACCTATCGATAAAAATAACGATAAACCGCATTCTGCAAATGATCCCTAAGGCAAAGGACTTATATTATTTTTAGTAAAATATTTAAAAATAAAATAAATATAAAAATTAACACCCATTATCATTTTATCTATAAAAAATACAATAATGAACTTTACAAATCCTTCAAAATAATTAAAAGACAGAGCATTTCGTAATTCGATCAACTTGCAATCCCCTGACGCTTACATCACGAGTGATTTTCATGATTTTGGCGGCGTTGTTCCTGGTACGGCGGCTACCAACTCCGAAGGTTGTTGGCCAAAAAGGTGTTAAGACGAAGATGCCATATAGTCATGTGGAAGATTGTGGGGTCTAAGCTTCAGATTGATGCCGCCTTTGGCCGCAGAACCCAATCCCAGGGCTGTAATTAAATTATCATGCCAACGGCATAGCGCCATGTGTGTGTGTGTGTGGAGGGGGGAGTGTTGTAATTCAAGCAGGTTCGGCACACCCCCTACCCACGCAACGGGTTAACATTAGCGCACTTTTATGGCCTTTGCAGGATAAGTATCCCCCCTTCGCACCGTGTGTCTCCTTTTCTATGATTAGCTGGCAGATTTATGCCAGCCGCAGAGGCATTTCGTGGCGAGAAGAAAAACCGTGACAACTTTACCTGCACCACTAATTTCATTTAGTTGAATTTATATATTTTTTTTATGTTAAGTTTACTTACAAATAGAATGCTATATTTAACCTTTTTAAATTCTTTTTAAACAATAAATTCTAAATTGTTATTATTTTTGAGAAATAACTTTGAAAGGCTTCTTACTATTAGACCTTTTGATCCCTTTTTCCTTCAACCCACGTTGGGCGCCATTACAAAGAACAGCTTTTGTTAATCGAAAGATCGATAACTAAGTCGCTAAAAAAGTCCCGATCTTCGTAAGAAAATTATTTAAATTGTTGAAAATAAAATTTTCGTATTTATTTAATGGCCAACCAAAAGCGGAGGCTTGAATTCTCCATCCATCTTCTCCTTGGAGAAGCAGCAGCTGTTGACCAAATGTGGACTTAGGACGTGCTTTTAATTTTTAAAAACTGCTCTTAAAACGCGATAAAACACGTTAAAATGGCAAATAGCAGTTTGAGGGAAACCCGAGTAGGGCTAAAAATAAAGTAGAATCCGTACAAGAGGCCAAGTTACATATGTACTCAGTCAGTTACACATACATATAGATAGATATTTTATTCATATGGACACTCAACCCACCCGCCAACAAATCCCAAGTTGCCAGATAAAAAAATACTTAAAAAAAAATATGGCTAAAAAGTGGACGAAAGTGGACGACGACGGTGCATCTGGTAAAAAATGTGTAAAGCGTGCATTTACATAATGAAAGATGTAGCCATGTGTGTGTGTGTGTGTGTAAGAGGCAAAGGGATTAGCGTTGGTCGTCATGTGCGTGGCCACCAGAAAAAAAATTATAAAAAAATAGATACATATGTACATATATAAGAAGAAAATAAGGCAAAGTAAAAAGAGGGGCAGGCATAAAAAAAAATTAAATTATAAAATATTGAAGTAAGAAAAAAGAAAGATGGCAAGCAGTGCAGGCCCCCCTGGTACTGCTTGCCAACACTGAAAAAAAAATGCATATCCTAATGCTTATGCAAACTTTTGTTAAAAAAGAAAATTTAATTTTTGTGTTATTTATTTATTTATTTTTATTTATTTGAATTTTCTTATGCGTCTTTTTCCCTTACCCTTTCTCGCCTTGCCTGCAATGTACAATCAAAGCAGCTCACTGTTTGCTCAAGAAAAACAAAACAAATAAGTACAATATGTATAAAAACTATATATAAAAATATATATAAAAAAATATATAAAAATATATATTAAAAAAAATATATATAAAAATATATATGAAAAAAATATATATATAAAAATATATATAAAAAAATATATAAAAATATATATAAAAAAATATATAAAAATATATAAAAATATATTAAAAAAATACATAAAAATCTATTTTTTTTATTATTTAATTTAATGTTTTCATCTATGCATGTATTTTCTCAGTGTACCTAAAATGAATGTCCTTTTAGATACAAATGCAATTTATAAGCACAGAGCTGCTTCCCAAAAATGCTCTCACATGGCTTTCCAGCATCATCCACCCAGCATTCACATTTTTTTTCACAACATAATTTTGAATAGCATTAAAATTATTAGCTACAAATGAATGAAACAAAAAATGCAAAAATACGAATGGAAATGGATATGGGTACCGGGGAAAAGCTAGAAAAAAATGCGAGAAGGACGGAAAGTAAAAGAAACGGGAGAAGCAGCCTTAGACCTCCCAAAAAAAAAAACAAAAAACCTAGGAACAAATGCGCATAATGAGCTCTGGTCAGCCAGCCTAGACGAAGGAGGATGAGGAGGAGGTTGCCAACGCAGAGATTTACGCGCGACAAGTTTTTGCTTTGCCCTATTCCAACCGCCTTGTTTCTTTTCCTGTTTTTCCTTTTGGTGATATTTCTAGCAACATGGCCACACAGAACTTCATAAGCCTGGTCACACCATAGTAAGATCCTTGATCCTTTAAGAATTTAAACAAATACAATCACTTTTTATTGTTATATCATGCTTGCTGTTTATTGGTTGTATAATATTTCAGTTAAACATAACTCCTAACTAGGCGACACACAAATACAAAAAAAAATAAGGTAATAGTTTATTTAATATATATAGTTTAGCTGGGGACATTATAGAGTTACGTAGTTTACAGCTGCAGCTGCTTGGACCTACGCTTGCGTCGCTTACGCGCCTTCCGTCGCAGACGATCGAACTTTCTGATCCTTTCGCATATAAAGTGCTTGAGGTCATCGCCCTCATACTGCCGACTGCACGACATGGTGAATAGTATTAGCGAATTAAGGTAGAAAAAGAATCTTATATCGTAGTCATCCATGGATGCATTGTTAGTCCTGCTGCCGCCGCTTCTTTCACGTTCCTCCTGCCTTTCCCTTTCCCTCTCCCAACGATAGTTGCTGTAGTTGTGCCTCCGCAACTTGGCCGCTGGCAAGGTGAAGCTGGTGTCTTGGGTTGAACGCTGGCGCTTGAACGCTGGACTTAAATGTTGCCGTAAATAATCGTAAATGCTCATGTTCCTGGTAACGATCGTCGTGCTGGTGATGATGTTGCTGTTGTTTTGGGTGGTGCTGGGTGGGCTGCTCATTATTAAACCCTTTTTATGCGGCGCCACATGCTGTAGATTGGGCCAACTGCCGCATGCCGTCTGCACGCGTTTTGGCAACGAGTTGCCTTTGGGCCATTGCCTCGTTGTCGTTTTCAGTGTATTTAGCATTGGCTCATTATTGATGGTGTTTTCTTTGCATCCTTCTTTTTGATATTCTCCTTCTTTGTCTTCTTTCAAATTATATTGTGATGATAGTGATGATGTTGTTGGTTGTTGTTGATGATGATGATCTACAGCAGTGACTGCAACACGTCAATGATCGGCCACCAGCGGTCCCCAGAACATCTTCGATATCTTTGTGTCGTCCTCGGTGAGGAAGAACTGACGGCCCAAATGTACAAACTCCTTGAGCGACAATTGGCCATCGCCGTTCTTGTCTATCACAGCGAATGAAACGGCAGCATCGTCTTCGGTCAGTCCCAGACAGCGGAAGAAGAGCTTGTATTGTTCGAGATCCAAATGGCCAGTGTGATCAAAGTCCACAGCCTTTTGTATGAATAAAATATATATATATAACAAATAATATAAATGGTATAGACCACCTCTCACATACCTTAAACAAATAGGGCAGAAAGCGACCAATGCGCTTGGCCATCTTCTTGTCGTTGAGACGATGGTGCAAATCGGTGAGAAACTGCTCAGCAGTCACCAGATTGTAGGGGGTTATCTCCCCAAACTGCTCCTCCCACGTATGTTTGATCACATCATTGAATTCGGCCGCCACCTCTGGCGTAAGATGGCCCAAATCGTTAAAGCGTTTGGCTAGCAAACTAAAATCATCGAAAGATACGACGCCATCGTGATTGACATCCAGGATGCGGTGCAGGGTGCGCATTTTGCGACGCCAGAAGGCTGAATCGCCC
This sequence comes from Drosophila kikkawai, assembly GCF_030179895.1. NCBI lineage: Eukaryota > Metazoa > Arthropoda > Insecta > Diptera > Drosophilidae > Drosophila > Drosophila kikkawai. The sequence continues at coordinate 23,133,440 of NC_091733.1, forward strand.
TAAAAGAAAATAAAAGCAAAATAAAATATATAAATACAAAATCCTATAATACATTTTTAAAGGATTATTCATTCCTTGAAAGCTTTTCTATCAAAAGGACTTTAGAGTGATTTTGAAAAGCGCTTTGCCAACTGCTTGCAAGCTTTGGATGCTTTCTAATAACTTCTCCGAGTGTCCTGTCCCGCACTGCTTTTTAAATTTACTGCTTAGCATGCTTTAAGCAACAGAATGTCCTGCAACACTGCTTGAAAAAGCTTCAACATGTCCTGCTACACGTCAACTTTCTCTATGAACTGCTTGAAAAAGCATGAAAGCATATCCAGTTACTTTTTCTACTCTGCTTAAAAAGCATGAAAGCATGTCCTGTTACTTGGAAAAGTCTAAAAAAAAGTTGTAAGCCTGGCAAAAAAAAATATTTTTAAAGAAACTTATATATTAAAATCAACAGAAAAAGCTCTCGACATATTAACCAAGTAAAGCTTTGATCTTGGAAAACTGTTAACCAAAATCGCTGTTAAAACCAGGTTACAATGTTAGCAAAAAGCAGATTGAAATCACTGTTAAAACCAGGTTACCATGTAAGCAAAAAGCAGGTTCAAAAAAACAACATTGAGACAATGGAAAACTGGCCTTTTCAGATAAAAAAAATTTCGAAACACGTTTCTGGCCTTTGCCTGAGACACGTGGAGGCGTGTGTGCATTTGAATGGATTTTTTTATGGTTATATATATTTATGGTAGGGGGTTTGTTTGGTCTGGCAGTTCACTCACCCGTTCACTGCGCTTGGAATCCATCTTCTGGCGACGACGCTCGAACTCATCATCCGAATCCGAATCGCTATCACTCTCCACCTCTCGACGCAGTTTGGCCGCTCCGGCGGATTTCTTGGAATATTGACGGACGGCCTGGACCACCGCGGTGGGCATTTGATGCCACAGCAGTGAGTGGGTGTGTGTTCCACCAGTTGCAAGGAACAGGCGCTGCAAACATTAAAGGATATAATACGATATTAATATTTACAATTTAAATATATACAAATATATTGGTTATATATTAAACATAGAAAAGAAATAGCTTCTGAAGTTATAAATAGTTTATTTAAGACTTTAATTCAATATTTTATTATTTTTTAAAATTTTTTAATAGCTCCTAAAAACCCCTAATATTTACCCTTAACCTAAGTCACATTTAAATGTTACCCAATTTCATTTTGTTTGTTTTTTTTCTCTTTCGCTGTGGTTGCCATGCCCTTCGACTTGTAAACAATCATTATGTTTTTAATTACAACTTATGTGTGCGCTCTGTGTTTCTATGTTTTTGTGATTGTTTTTTCCTGCTATTGTGATTGCAGATGTTGTTGTTTTTCTGGCTATTGTTAAGGTCAGTTCTGTTTACTCGCAAATAACAAATCCAAGCCCCCGCTGCTATGCGTTCCTATTTTCCCAGTTATGTTTGACAGAGAGATCATGCTTCTCTTTAGACAAAGCTTCAAGCAAAACACGTGGCGATCAAAGACATATTCAACCAAAATGTAAAGCTGTTTTCAAGAATTATTTATATTTGTTGCTTTTATTATAATGCAATATGAAATTTAATTTAATTTAATTTTTTATGAATTTAGAGAAAATATATCCTTTAAGAAATATTATAATAACTTTTTATGAATTTAGAGAAAATATCTTAAAGGATTTCAATTAAAAACTATACAAATAAAAGAAAGAAAATTTTGAAAATGAAGTATAAAATATTTACACATTTGTAAAAGTATTTTTCAAACCAAAATCGTAACCCAATCTTTATGTAAAGGTGACTATACATATATATATATTTTAACATCTTGCTTAATTTTAGATACCAAAAGTGTCTTTTTCCATCATCTGTTGACAGCTTCTGGCATTGCCATTAGGCAAAGATAAGGCAGCTGAAAGCCGAACTCATTTTAATTACAAGAAAACCAGCCACTAGAAACCTCATGTAAAAAATGCCTTCAAATTCAATGGGCTCGATAAGAAGGGAACCCGAAAAAAAAAACGAATCCGACAAACACAGATGTTGGCAGCCACCGACGACAACGATGATATCATATACGTGGTGGCCCATTATCATACGGATGGTATTTTGTTGGAACCTTTTTGGGGCTTGTTCGCTTGGTTAAACGAACTTTGGATTGTTTTTTTCGTAAACAAGTTTCTCCGAAACCAAAAAGCCAGCCACGTTTCAATTAATGAATGCAAAAAACAGGCCTTCTTTGCTTTAAAAATCGTCTGCCGGCAATACATGATGAACAAAAAAAAAAACACAAAAGAAAAACACGTTTTTTGTATTAAATAAAAAATAAAAACAAAATAAGATAATGATTTATGCTCAGCGCAGAAAAGTGGAGAAGCTGCAAATAAAAATCAAAGTCGAGCAACAGGTCAATGTTAATCAGCGCCAAAGAAAAATCGCGAAGTGGAATTTTTTGCAAAATTCATTTCCTGGCTAACAGCTGTTTTTTGTTAAATATATATAAATAATATATTTTAGAGGGGGGAAAAAGGAAATAGAGGGTAGGAAATACCCTTAGTTGGTGTTGTCTTTATGCTTTTGCGCAAGATTTTCCTGCCACAGAATTTGCGCAGTTTGTCGAAAAAAAGAAATGAGGGGGGTTGCTTGGTTGCTTGGAAAACTACGTAGCTTTCACCTGAACACACACACACACAGAGAGAAAAATATACAAAGTTAGCATAGCTGGTTACATAAATTAACATAAACAACATGCTTTTGAAATTTTAAATATTAAGCTTTAAACAACAACAACAAGAGCTTACTAAAAACAAAGTCTTTGGTAGTGTGTTCAAGAGAGAACAAGTAAGAAAGCTACAGTCGCTGGGGATAACAAAGAGTAAACTTACAGATGCCGAAACAGGCGGCTTTTGATTTTTCTTTGCTCTCATATTTTGCCTATTCTTCAATTGCTAAATATATTTTCAATTATTAAAGATTTTCTTAATTAACATATTTTTTCTTTGTGTACATTTCTTTTGTTAGCATTTACTGTTTATGTTTTATGAGCGTTTCATTTGAGGAAATTGCGTTTTTCAACGCCTCTTTTCTTATATGATTATCGATTGATGGAAATGCTAAGCAATTAAATGATTGATTTTTAAGACATTTCCTAAATTGATATTCTTTCATCGCAATATTTATGCATTTAATAAGGCCTTTTTTTTTAATTAATGTCAAATAATTACAGCCCTTACAAAATTTGTTTTGTTTGTTTCCATTTTCCCGTAATGTTTACCTAAGGCATTGCCACAGTTTCGTGGCAACTGTCCTACAGTTTTGAGAGAACTGGCCTCAATACACCAACTCACACTCCTTCTTTCCTTCTCTCCTCTCTCTCTCTCTCTCTTTTGGCGCTCAGTTTTACCACTCCTCTTTGTTTTGGCCTGTTACTCCCTTCCACACACCTTTGCTATTACTATTTTTCCTTTCTATTCTATTTTATGGGAACCTTTTGTTGTTTTAAAGATCATGAGCATGATTTAACCTTATGTACGATCATGTAGTATTCTTTTTTCTATTTCTTTTTGCCAATTCTTTTTTGAACTTCCTTCTCTCTCTCTCTTTTTCGAACCTCCTTTCCGAGAACCTCTGAATTTTTAACAACACTCTTTTTGAAACTTCTTTTAAATCTCTTATTTTTCCTCTTCTTCTTTCACTTTGAAACTTTTCTTGTAATTGAATTAACAGCACTTAAAATTACACACACACACACTTACATGACAATCGCTGTGGTTGATGGAGATGTGGGCTGAGGAAGGGGGCGGGGAGGCGGACTGCTGAAGAGCGCCGACAGTTGCGGCCATGTTGCGTTCCAGGATTTCTCTCGAAGTGCGCAAAATGCCGCGGCTAACAATCGAAAAGGCCATGGCTATGGTTTATCCTCGATTCTTCTGCTTTGTTTTAAATACTCCTCGCGATTTTTGCCTCCTTTTCCCTTTCTTCTCCTGTTCTTCTTGCACCCTGCTCTTTTTACAGTTTCAGCTGCTTTCAAGAAAATGTGCAACGTTGCCTTGCTCTGCTTGTTGTTGTTGTCGTCGTTTGTTGTTGTGTTTTACGTGTGGCTACTCTTGTTGTTTTAGTTGCACCGCGCATTTAATAACCGGTTTTTTGCCGAAGATGCACCGAAACCAAACAAAAAAATAACTTTTCCTTGTATTTTTCTTTTTGTTTTGCACTGTTACTTCTTTTTCGACTTCTCAGTTTCTCTTTTGAATGTTTTTCGGAGTATTTGTTTTTGAACACAACCGTTCGCTTCAGCGTTCGAATTCGTTTTGAAGCCATTCGCCGCTCTGCGCAAAGAAGTTGACGCCGAAGCTGGCAGCGACGCGACGCGTGTAACGGCAGAACGGTTTGGACTGTATGTTTGTGTGCGTGCGAGGGATAGGCCAGAGGTGCGGGGACTACAGCTGCTACTTCGAATTGTTGCCAGAAGCAGACAGTACCCAGACGACCATGACGGCCAAAAAAATAGTGGACAAGCTTGAAAAAACATATCAATCACTAAAGAAATTATATTTTAATTAGTTAAATACAAAACATTTGCATAGTTTACGGGGCTGGGAGCAAAGAATGTGGTCTTGCAAAGTTAGGTACCGATTTTTTTTTAATATAATTAATGTTTTTCGAAGAAGTTAAATAAGTTTTCAAAAACTGAAAATAAGAATTAAATATGTTTTAAAATTGTAAGAATTTGTAAGACTCCTATTATTTTGATCAGATCTGTATGTACATGCACGTATACACACAGAGGCACACGCCAGCACACATACACACACAAGCAGACCTAATAAGCCGGTTGAAGAAGGAGAAGAAGAACAAGAAGTAGAAGAGAAGGAGTAGCAGGCAAAGCAAAACAAACAAGACTCGTCCAGTGACTGTCAAACCTCGCTTAAATGAAATGCCAAAAAAGAAAAGAAAATGCATTATGTAAACACATAACGCACACATATACGACGCGCATCAATTTCCCATTGATAATGTAAACGAAAGAAGCCACAAAAAAAAATTGAAAAACAAAATATCATAAAAAATGCGTATTTAGGTCGCTGCGTGTGACAAACTGTCGTTTCAATACAATATGCCCCCAATCACCCTTCGCCCCCATCACAGACACACACACACATGCATATTTAGTGGAACCGTGAGCGAGTTTTGGGTTTCTGTTTTTCAGTTTCTGTTCTACTTCATTGCCTCATTACTACACACACACACACTTGCAGCCAGCGTTTTAGAATTTCTAAATATTTAGTAAAAAATAAATTTGGCAATAAGTTTTAAGGAGACATTATGTCAATTATTATTGTATTTGTTTTTAACAATTTTACCCAGCATTTCTGAAATAGTATTTTATTATTCGCTTCTATTTTTAGGACCCACACTGTGCGTATGCATTGGCTTTACATTGGGTCTGACGGTTGTATAATAGACTTGATCAAATAGAGCGCCAGTGGACTTGGACCCAAAAAAATATACATACATACATACATAAGTCCATGTGAATATGTTTGTTTGTATATATGTATGTATGTAACAACTACCGAAAAAGCCGAAACAATGGAAACATAATGAGGAAAGGAGTGATTTTAATGAATAGAATCAGTAACCTGTGAAAATTGGGGGAATTATGCATCTAGATCTTGATTTAATTATTAATTAATGGATTAAATGATATTCGCTTCACTTGCTATCAAGATCAATGAAATGCTGAAAGTGCAGCCATTAAAATACACTGAAAGGCCCGACAGCAGCAGTTTGACAGGCACTGGGCCACCACCAGCCAAGAAATGTTGCACTTTTGTTAAGAAGAAAAAGGGGGGAAAATAAGAAAACCCCCAGCTGCGCAGTCCGCGTCGACATCAACGCAGGCGTCGGGTGCACTGCACTCTGCGGAGGCAAAAACTGTGGCTTGGAAACATGTGATTGTGTGCGAGTCGCCGGAAAGTTCCCCCCCAACGTTTATGCGCAGCTGAAATCAGTATAACTTCATTAGTGTCTTCAATATAAATTTTTAAAATAAAATATTCTCGATTTTAAAAAATGAAAATTTCCAGAGACTTCAAAAACTGTTACGTTTTGGCTTATATGAATATGTATATTGCGAAACTCGAGTTATCCTGATTTTGAGCTGTGCATAAACGTCACTTGTCTCTGGGGTGGACGTGTGCGAGAACAACGGGCGCATCGGTGGCACGGCATCGGAATCGGCTGACTGCTATATCGTCACGTAACGCCAGGTCCAGGGACAACAACACAAAACACAACTGCAAACATATGACCACCAAAACGGGGTCTCGATTCGAATGCAAGTGGATGGAGGGTGTGCAGTTTAGCATGTGCCTGCTACAAATACATAAATTATAATTTGTTTAACGCCATAAAAGAATAAACAACAGTCAAACAGAGGTAATAATTGCAGCCACACGACATCCCACACCCACGAATATTAAATGGACGACATGTCTACGAACTCAAAAAGTTTCAATTGACAAAAAATTAATTAAAATGCGTAATAAGGCAGAGGGCGTGAGTCTATAAAAAGAGGTGTAATAAAAATACCGTGGAAACTCGACTAGGAAAATTACACAACTTTATTTATAAAAGATTTGCCATTTTATTTAACGTTTTACAACCTGTGCTTCTTAGCCAGTCCCCACTGTATTGTAATTGTAAGTCCGCTTCATGGTTTTGCTTCTGTTTTTCGGTTTTTCTAGGCGTGTGCCGGCTTGTTGTTGTTGTTTAAACACACGTGTGCGAAAGGGAGGTAGACATTACTACATTCTCGAGCCTTGTCTTCTTCCCCGATTTGTAGAATCCACTGATTTTCAAAGTCTGCTTTTTGCGTTTCCATTCTGAATTTCAGCTCTCTTTTCGTCGCACTTCTCAAGGTCCCCGCCGCTCGCGACTCCATACATTTTGCTCTTTTTTTTTGTTAATGCCATTTCAGATTTCCGCAACGCCATTTAAATTAATGTGCGTTCGTATGAGTGCTTTTGTTATTGTTTTCGTCGTGGTTCTCTTCTTCTTTTCAGCTTTTTGGCGTACGTGTTGCGCCCCAACGCCGGCTCAGAAAAAAAAACGAAGGAAAAGAACAGCAACATGTGGAGGTCGCTTCATCTAACAGTTAGAGTGCAGCGCATCCGAAGAAGATGAAGCAAAATAAGAAATAGCGAAAGAGCTGCATGCGCCGGCTTTTGTTGTTGTTGCCGTTCACCCTTTCGCCAGTTTTGTTGTTGCTATTTTCCGTATGCGGATTTTGGCACGTCGTCCACACCGGCTTCTTCTTCGTCTTCTCCTTCCTTCGCCCAACCACTCTTCCACTCTCTTTACATAAAATGACATCAAATTTAATTGCGTCGTGCATTTGTCTGTGTGCGGTGAGTTTTCCAGTTGCCTGCACCATAGCAAAACAACAAAAACACGGAGAGCGGCTACGTGCCACTTGCAACGCATCCTTTTTCTGTTATGTTGGGGTAGGTTTGGCCGCGACACTTTCCCCTTTACGCTACTCCCATTTTCCTATTTGCATTTTCAGGCGGAATTCTAGAAGGATCTAGGGAAAAGGTGGAAATAGTTTATTTTTTCCTGTGTAGTAAATTAAATTACAGCTGACGGTCGCCTTATCAGCGACCTGCTTATAATGGCCTGATAAAACCCTCAAAAAAAGGGGAAAATAAAAACAACACATGACTTTTCTGACCATCGCGGGTTACAAAACCCAAAAATCTAGAGATAAAAGCCCGTCCCAAAGTCCCAAACTTTATTGTAAAGATTAGGGTCTGAAAGTAAATACGAAATGAAAATAAGAAACGCAAATACATAAGCACAGATTTGGAAAAGTGTGAGAGAAAAAGAGAGAGATAGAAAGAGAGAGAGAGAGCGAGAGAGAGAGAGAGAGAGCAGTAATTTTCGGCTGAGTTACAGTTTGAAGGGTACTGCGTGTAACAGACGGCTGTTTGACAGCACTCCACCTGCAGACCACAGTTTGCGAATAACTGCACCTTGAGAGAGAATGTTTTTGTATAATTTAAATTGTTTATAATATATTTTATAATATTTTAGAGCATAGATAAAGTGTTTTAATGTTTTCCAAAAATAAATCAACTGTTTAAATTGAAGCTGCCGAAAGATTTATGCCGCTAAGCATTCCCCTTTAAGTGGTAATGATAAATTAATTAAATTAATCTTTTATTTATGGCCAATAAACACACATTTAGGGCTTGTGCAATTGACCTTCGACAACAAAAAACATTCTTCTGTAAAGGGAAAACAACAATACTTTGCCCCAAAAAACCAAAACAAAAACATGTGAAAAATCTAAACAAACACAAAAAGCATGTGTGTCTTCAGTTTTTTTTTTTTTTCGTGTAATCCACACCGGCCCTGATGTCTTGCGATTGAAAGCTCTTCAAGTGCTAAGTGGAGATCCACAACACTAAGAAAAAAATATAAATGTATATACCAAAATATTAAAATTAACACCACATTTAAATAAATAAAAAAAAACCTTTTGATATTGTTTAAAATACAAAACTGAAAATACAATTAATTGTAATTTAATAATAATTTTCTATTTATTTATTTATTTATTTTTTTAATTATTAATATTTATTTTTTGCAGTGCAAAACTCCCATTTAGCATAATTGTAAATTGGTTTTTGTTTTGTTGCCGAAAACTATTTTTAGCTGGCAAATACTATTTTTTTTTTGGCTTTATCTGGCTTCCAAGAAGAAGACGGGAAAGAATAAGGGTCCGACGTTACCGGCGGCACGTTAACAAAAAAGACTTTTGCGTAAACAAAATTGTAAAAGCAAAAAAAAAAAAAAAGGAGTAAACAACAACAAACCATCAAAATCAACAAAACTTATTACAAAATTAAACACAAACTATAAATATTGATTAATGACTGGTTGAGGGTTTAAGGGAAAGGGGGTAATTGTAATTGTATTGGGCATTTTGTACTTTTGAATTTTGTTGAAATTTTTGTATAAAGTTTATGTAATTGCATGGAGAGTGGTTTTTAATTTGTTTTATTTGAAACTGGCGCCTAATTACAGTGTTAATTAACTATCGATAAGCGATTACAAAGTAAATACTAAAAATACTAAAAGATTCTAGTACGGCATAGAAGCCATACATCTAAAAATACTAATTCTAGTATTTTTGATGGCTCTTGGTATTTGATGTTATCGTTATCGCCATCCCGCGTTTGTTTACCACGCACGTGTTGTGCGTTTTTATAAATATATTTTTTTTTTCGGTTTAACATAAGTTTAAGAGAATGGACAGCGACGGCGATGACTACGAGCTGACCGGCTCCGAGCAGGAATACGATGAGGAGGAGCGCGAGATTCTAGAGGATCTGCGCAAGCAGCGGAAGCGCCGCCAAGAGCAGGATCCCCGCCAGGAGGTGCTGGCCTTCAGTGATGATGATGATGACGACGAGGAAAACGAGGATGTGACGGCACTGATGCGTGACAGCGACATCGAGGGCGCCGAGGATGAGGACGGGGATCTGCCTAATACCATGGACTGGGGCAGCAAGCGCAGCACCTACTACAACACGGACTTTGTGGACCAGGACTACAGCAGCTACAATGCCCAGGAGGAGGAACAGGCCCGGGCCGAGGAGGAGGAGGCCAAGAAGATACAACTGCGTCTGGCCAAGCGTCTCAGCGAGGCTGATTTCCAACTGGACGATGTCCAGGGTATTGGCAGCGACTCGGACGACTCTGACGAGGAGCAGAAATCCAGAAAGCAAGAGTCTAAGACTGGCATCCGGGTGACCAGCGATCTGACTGGTCTCTCTGCCCGCGAACGCCTCCAGTTGCTGCAGAAGGACTCACCCGAATTCCTAGGTCTCACCCAGGACTTTCAGCTACATTTGACCGAAGTCCGGGAGCTGATCACACCCGTTCTCAACTATGTGCGTAACCATGGCGTGCCCCTGGTGCCGGCTATACAGTTTGCCAGCACTTACCATACGGTTTTGACCACCTACTGCTCCAATGTGGCTTTTTATCTGCTGTTGAAGGCCCGCCGGATCAGCGTCAAGCAGCATCCGGTGGTCAAGCGTTTGGTTCAATTGAAGCAGCTGCGAGAGCAGCTCACACCACGCTACGAGGAGTACATAAAGCCGCAGTTGGAGGCTTTGCTGGAGAGGATTCAGGACGGTGATGCCTTTACGGTTTTGGATGTGGCCCAGCGCAAGGCCAAGCTGCAGATTTTGAACAAGTATAGTAATGGCGAGGCGGTGGCGGAGCTTAGTGAGGAGGAGGAGCAGGAGCAGGAGGAGGAGGAAGAGCAGGAGGATCAGGAGGAGGAGGAGGATGATACCACCGAGACCAATCGACGCGGCATCACCTACCAAATGGCCAAGAACAAGGGTCTAACCCCTCACCGCAAAAAGGAGCTGCGTAATCCCCGCGTTAAGCATCGTGGCAAATACCGCAAAGCTCTCATCCGGCGCAAGGGCGCCGTCCGTTCGGTTCGCAAGGAGACCAAGCGCTATGGTGGCGAAATGTCCGGCATCAAGGCCAGCGTCAGCAAGAGTGTCAAGTTTCGCACGTAACAAAATTGATAAATATAAAATATAAATTAAAAAAGTGTAAAATATTCAACAAAATTCCACAAATTTGTTTTTCTTTTTTATTGGTTTTTTTTTGTGTTTTTGTTTTACATTTTACAAACGTATAATATTCAAGTTTTTCCAACCAATTAAAATGTAGATGAAGGGTCCTTACGTCTGCTTGGCTTTGTACATTCAATTACGGTTTTGGTTCAGTTGGTTTTTGTTTTTGTTTAGGTTTTCTTTTGTTTTTTGTTTTTGTGTCTTTAAACTTCTTTCTCTTTACTTGTCCTTGAGGAAAAGCTTTCTAAAATCATCATTCGACTTGAGTGAAGTCTCTTCTTTTTTGCCATTGGACGAGGACGAGGTCGAAGTGGATGTGGATGGCTGTGGTTCTTCCTTTTCATTCTCTTCCTGGGCCAACTCTAAGCGACGCTTCTTGGCCGCCGTGGCAGCTGCCTCTTGGCGCACTAAGGTCGTGGGTATCAGGGAGGTTTGTACGCGTCTCTTGGGCGCCACCTTGGCTGCTCCACCATCAGCTGAACCGGGTCCTAGTGGTTCTGGTGCTCCAGGTGCTGCAGGTTTTGCTGGAGGATTTGAAATGGCCACAAAAATCTAAAAATTACAATTAAAAATCATTTAAAAACAATTAAAAAAAGGAAATATTCTAAAAACTCACAGCTAATCCATGCAATTTATGGCCATTTAGTGTAAACACCGCCTTCTGAGCCGCCTCCGGCTTCTCGTACTCCACATAGGCTATGCCTTTCATCTGTTTTCTATGGAAAAAGACATAAACAACTATAAGCCAAAGAGAGGGAGAGGGAGAGTAAGCCTAAAACTCACTGCTTGTGGACCAGACGCACATCCTTGACCTGGCCAAAGGGCTGGAAAAGCTCCATTAGCTCCTCCTTGGTGACGGCCGGATGCAGGTTCCTAGCAAACACCTTGTTGGTCTCCAAATGGGCTGTAAAAAGTTGGTTTATTTGGAATTATTTCAATTAAAAATTGGAATTTCTTCCTTTAAGGACAAAGGACTCACGCGAATACTTCAAATGGGAATCACGGACTTCGGTGGCAGCCGGCTCAACAGGACTTGGCTTGGCTATGGGCTCCTCTGATGGCTTGGAGGCAACTCCTGCCTTGGGCAACTCTTGCTTTTTGGTACCCATTCTCAGCTCGTGAGCCTGACGACGACGCTGCTCACGATTTAGGGGAGGCTGAGCCTCAGGTAGAGTCTTCTGGTGAGTCTTGGGTTGAGTCTTGGGCTGAGTCTTCTGCTGCGGCTGCTGTGATCGCTGCTGGCGAGTAGCCTGCTGCTGTTGTTGTGGCTGCTGTGGGCGCTGCTGGCGAGTAGGCTTCCTCACATATTCCGGCGGCAGTTCCAAGGCCTGGCAAGCGGCAATGGTCTCGTATGAGCCATAACAACGCTCATAGCGACGGTACAGCTCCTGGACCATCAAGCCATCCTCCAAGCAAGGCTGGGCCAGGGCCTCGCGGAGTATATCCCGGGTGCCCTGCCCGGCATTATACTCGCTCTCCATTTGGGCATAGGCCAGCCATAAAACGCTGCGACGATTGCTGCCGGGATAGCCTGAAAAAAAGAGAATCAAAGAGATTCCAAGGAGATTCCAAAAGAAGCTAAACCCCCAAAGAGACTCACCCATTATCTGACGCCAAATGGTGTTGGCATGAATGGGACTCGCCAGATGGGCATACTCCACCTGTGCCCACAGCTGCAGTATCTCATAGCGCGTGTCCGCCTGCTCACCGTACAGCGCGGACAAATCCTCCCAGACCTTGAGAAAGGCAGCACGCAGGCTGCTCTTCTGATCCTCATCACTGGGATTGGTATTGCGCACACGATACGCCAAGTAGTCCAGATGCAGCTCCACCGTCATGCTGATATCCGGTTCAATGCGCTTCAAAATCTTCTGGATCTGTTCATCCACCGCTGACTGAGCAAAGTCCGCACGCTCCATCAGGACCAATAGCTTGTGATTCAAACGGACACTGGGACGGCAGCGTACACCACGCTTGGCCAAGTCCAGGACTTTGCTAAGCAGGTAACCCCTGCCCAAACGGTCGTCCTCAACGTCTTCCTCGTCAGCTTCCCCTTCATTACCATCTTGGATGAAACGCATGTAGGCCAGCCACAAGGCATCGGCGGTGGGAAATTTCGAAACGGAACGCTCGAAAATGAAACGAATGATGGCATATTTGATATTCTCTGGCAGATCCAAGGCCAACACCTCCTCCACATGCCTGCTGTGAACCTTGGCCCAGTCCCAGTCACTGTATTGGATTCTCATATCCTCCAGATGATGCTTAAAATCGCTGACCACATGGTTTATGGTTTCTCGCTCTTGAACTGTGGCCTTCCAGGTGGCGCAGTGTTTCAGTAGTAGCTCTTGGAACTCGTCATTGTTCGATGTCAATATGTCCCGCAATCTGAGTCCGTAGTCGGGACGCTCTACGTCATAGTCGGCCAGGAGTTTGGCCCAAAGAAGTTGATGATGGTGGCTCATTTGCTGACTCTCCAGGTGGACCACAACGAACTCGGCCAAAGGGGTGCCTAAAGTAAAGAATTATTTGAACAATTTCTAGAGTTTTTGGTAAGGAGGTAACCTACTGTAGTGATAGCTTAGGGCAGTGGCGCATTTCTCTTCGAATTCCTTAAGCTCGGCCTCGGTTTGGGTCACCACTTTTCGTGCCTTGAGATACTTGAGCCAAATGTGGGCTGGAACAGTGGCTTCATTCTGAAGGAGCTGAACGGCCAGCTCGATCTTGGCCAGGTCATTGAGTTTGCTGTGAAAGGGAAGAGGGTTTAAAGGTGTTGCAACTTGAGATCTTGGTGTTTATCCTTAGGCTTATTCCATTTGGAAATGGGAATTCGAGCCGAAAGAAGAAGCCACCAAGCCAGGTTAAATGGAACACTTACAAAGCAATCTCGCTTAGTTTCAACAGTTGGGCAAACTGTTTCTGCGGTTGGGCCAGGAGCTCATCAAAATTACGCTCCCACTCGATTTCTGGACTCTCATCGTCGCTATCGCTGGGCTCGCTGGTGGTATAGTCTTCACCTTTCAAATCCTCGCTGTCCGAGTCCTCAATCACGCCCACCTCGTCTTCATTATTGCTGGAATCGCCTGCTTTGGGCTGATCTTGATCCGATTCCGAGTCCTCGTCGTCATCCGAGGACATAATCTCAATGGTGGTCAAGTCTTGGCCGCCGCCGCCGCCGCCAGCAGCAACGGGTGATTGTCCTAAACGTAAACGCTGGAGCAAAGCCTCACGATGCTCTTGCTTTTTCTTTTGCTTCATTTCCTCCTGCTGTTTCTTCTGCTTCTCCTGCTCCTCGTCGGAGGAGTCGCCCAATACTTGCTCTGTCTTCGGCTGACCAGGTACCTCCATCAGGTCGAACGCCTCGTCGTCGTCATCATCATCGTCGTCGTCGTCGATGTCATCCTCATCCTCGTCCTCGTCCAAGTCCTGCACCGGCGGCATCTCGTCCAGCTCCTTTTCCAGCTCCCTCTCCAGCTGCGGGAGGAGGCAAGCAATTGAAGCCAATTCCCGAGACCAGATCCCAGTTCTCCCCCCGGCACTCACCTGATTCTCGTCGTCCATGTTGTTAGCTTACAGCGGCTTTTAGTCTTCGTTCAAGTTTTTAGCTGCAATTTCACTTAAAAAACAAACTGAAAAGCAAACGAAAAAAAAAATAAACAAACACAAACGGTGGCACTTTACAACTGCAGGCACGTTAGTTTCAGGCACTCGGCTCGAATTTGACTGGATATATGCTTGAAGGTTAGCTCGGAGCAGACCGGTGACTGCTTAGCACTTTCAGTTCAAGTCATCGAATAGGAAATTATTTTAATTTTAATTTTCGTTTCGACTCCGTTTGTCGCCGAGCAGTGTGACCAACAGTGCGGGGGGCGGAAAACACCTCGAATCTATCGGGTTGTAAGATGGCTGGTCACACTCAAGCAGGATACCGACTAAACTAATATTTAAAAAATAGATTTATATATATATAAAAATAAAAAATTTATAAAATATATATGTATATTAATATATATTTTTATAGAAAATATTATAGAAGTGAAAATGAAATATCGATATTTTAAAATTCAAATAGAAATTGAAATCGAAAGCCAAAAATGCATTAATTTCCATTGCAAAAGCTTGTCTGTATTGATTTTGTATTATGTTTTGTACTAAATGCAATTTTAATAAGTTTAAAATATTTTATTCATGGTTTTTTTTTATATATCGGCCACATATTTATGAATCCAGTCGTATAAAAAATACCTTAAATAAAAAATATATATATAAATTATAAGCAACTCCTTAAATTGAATTAAACTAAAATTAAAATATATATATTATGCTCTCTTTTTAATAATATAATAAGTTTAAAATATTTTATTCATGGTTTTTTTTTATATATCGGCCACATATTTATAAATCCAGTCGTATAAAAAATACCTAAAATAAAATATATATATATAAATTATAAGCAACTCCTTAAATTGAATTAAACTAAAATTAAAATATATATATTATGCTCTCTTTTTAATAATATTCTTACTATCTATATAAAAACATCGACTGCAGTGCTAAAGTTTTTAGCTGGTGCTATCGATTTCGATAGACAAACGCAGGCGGCGTTGCCATATCTGCTATGACAAACTACAGTTAAGTTTCTTGGCACCGGCAGCAGTCCGATTTTCAAGTTGACAGAAAAGCGTCGAGTTTGGACGAAAAATCGAATAATGAATTCGAAAGAAAAGCCGAATCCCTTTGGAAACGGCGTGGGGGCAGACCCGCCCCGCGTGGAGGATGAATGCCGATCCACCGATGGCAATTGTGGCGCCAAGGACGCCACCGAACATGTGAGAGCAAGGCTTTTTCCCCCTTTCTGCAGTAGAAAAAAACGGTAAATCTTGTATATATTTATAAATTAGGCAACGAAGGAAGTATTTAGCACTGTGGAGGAACTTTCCCAGTCAGAAAATGCAGATGAACGGGTCAGTTGTGTTTTTTGTTCGCTTGAATTTGCCAATTTCCTGGAATACCCAAAAATTTTAGAATGTTTGCGAGGCAGAGGAATGCGTTGGAAGTCTAAAAAACCAGCAGTTTCCTAGGGAAGATGGAGCCATGGAAAAGGCCACCCTGGATGTACGGTTTTGATATTTATGTTTTTTTTTAATGCTATTTCTCTATATATATTATAAATATTAGGAACTTAAATCACAGGAAGCGGATCGCCTGCTTGAGGAACTGAGCCAAGAGGTCGACCAGCTTTTGGGTTTGTCTTCAGATACCTCGGACACCGATCAAGTAAGCTTACCTATATATTATTATTCCATAAAAAAACCTTTATTTCTTACAATATTTGCAATATTAGTTCACCCTGAGCTCAAATAAAGAGGATAGCGAGGGAAGTAGCTCCTCTGTAGCCTCAAGGAAGCAGCAAACCGGGTCCCCAGAACAAGTGAGCTGTAATTTTTATGTTTAAGAGTTAAAACTTGAAATATTTTTTTTATATTTCAGAAGAAAGCTGAGTGCTTTGTTAAGGAAATGGAGGAAGAAGTCTCAAAGGGTTTTGGTTTCTTTAAAACAACCGAAAAAGCAAAGGGAATAGAGTCCTCAAAGGATAATGATGGAATTGAGGAGGCTAACAAAGAAGTGAGCTTTGATTTTTTCTAGATTTCTTGATTTTATATATTTTATTTAATAATATATTTAATTGTATTATATTTTATTATAAAGAATCACATTAGCTTTCCTGATGTTCCTGTTGCTCGTCCAAAACTCAACGAGTCGCGTTTCCAGTTCCCCGGGGAGACGTCATCTTCTTCAAAAGGCATTTTCTCTTCCGATGATTCAAGACGAGCTCTCGCAGATCCCAACATACTTGAGCCGGAAGAGGAGGAGGTGTTTGTGAAGCCCCCAAATTGGGTAAGGAATTCCCTGGAATTCCCAGAAAATTTCCATACTAAAATCTCTTTCTATCCTACAGCTGGATCCCCAGATCTTGAGATCCCTGCCCAAACTGAAGAAGTCAACCAACCCCTTTGAGCCCTGTCAGCCGGACACGTTCTTTGGCAAGGTCTGGTTTTGGAAAAGGAAGTAACTTGAGCTTTATATTAACCCAATTATCATTTTGCAGCTGCACCAGAACAGTCCCCTGGCCTATACGGGTCACGAGAAGGAGGAGCTGATGGACAAGAAGGAGAAGGATTCTTCTCATTCTAGGAGAAATTTACTGCAGGCTCTAAAGAATAGAAATAGTAACGCGGACAAGGACTTTGAAGAGGATCTTGGACGAGACTTAACGAAGATGAATGTTGGGATGGATTCCCAGGAAATCAATGAGTCTCCCATACTAATATCTCTTTCTATCCAACAGCTGGATCCCCAGATCTTGAGATCCCTGCCCAAACTGAAGAAATCAACCAACCCCTTTGAGCCCTGTCAGCCGGACACGTTCTTTGGCAAGGTCTGGTTTTGGAAAAGGAAGTAACTTGAGCTTTATATTAACCCAATTATCATTTTGCAGCTGCACCAGAACAGTCCCCTGGCCTATACGGGTCACGAGAAGGAGGAGCTGATGGACAGAAAGGAGAAGGATTCTTCTCATTCTAGGAGAAATTTATTGCAGGCTCTAGAGAACAGAAAGAGTAACGCGGACAAGGACTTTGAAGAGGATCTTGGACGAGACTTAACGAAGATGAATGTTGGGATGGATTCCCAGGAAAAGAATGAGTCTCCTTCTTTTGGCGAAGAAGCAACAAAGGAGGTTAATATGACGCTGGTAAATACGTTGGAGGAAAAGGAAATTGAGGATTCCCTTTCATCTTTGGAGTTAACTTACGTGCCAGCTTGTCCTTCTGTGGCAAAGCCCATTTTTGCCAAGGAAACGGATTCTCCTTTACATGTCAAAGATTCTGATAATTCACATTGCAAGGATTATCCTTTAGATAGCAAGGATTCTCCTTCACACAGCAAGGACTCTCTTTCACACAGCAAGGATTCTCCATTTTCATCTAACAAGGATTGTCCCACTTCACATATCAGAGATTCTATTTCCTCACATATTAAGGATTCTCCTAATTCAAAAAGCAAGGATTCTATTGCTTTACTTAGCAAGGATTCCTCTCCAGCGGGAGAAGGACTACGTGACTCGAAGGCACTTAACGAACTAAGCGGTGCGAATGCCATGGACAAGCCAAAGGCTACTGAAGGGGAAAACAAGGAGCAGGAAGAAAACAAGGACCCCGAGGAAAATAAGGACCACGAGGAAAACAAGGACCCCGAGGAAAACAAGAAGCCAGAAGAAAACAAGGACCCCGAGGAAACCAAGAACCTGGAGTATATACTTGAGCTATACGATCCAGAATTTCCCGCCTTGGTCACTCCCCTGCCCATCAAGGAGCTAAATGCCCAGAATCTAAAAACTATACGCGGCATGCCCTGTGCCAAGGGAAACCTCATAAGCAAATGGCTTTACAGTCAGTCCTTCAATGACAAGGAGTACGAGCATAAGGCGGGGGAATACCTGCCCGAGTACTCGTTGATTGTCTACAGCGATGCCGAAGAGGAGACGGAGCAGGAGAGTTTGGTAAGTGATCCTGTGGATAACTTGGATGCTTTGATGGGGAGTTTCCAAAGTCTGCAACTCAATGAGGCCATACCAGAGTGCTGCTTGGTAAGTCAGTCTTTCCCTTTATTTTCGAATAATCGAATCTAAAATGTACGCCTGCAGACCGACTCTGTGTTCCTGGTGGACAAACCTCAGACTGCCATCTCGCAGGGATTCATGATGCAGCCCCTGCCGCTTAAGGAAATCTGTCAAGTGAAGGACTTTCTCAAGATTCGCGTGACCCATGTGAGTTATTAGGTTTCAAATTATAAATTTTACATTTCATTTCATTTCATTTCGTTTCATTTCATTTCGTTTAATTTCATTTCGTTTCTTTCTCTTTTAGGTGTACACCCCCTTTCAGTTTTGGTTCAATTTCGTGAATCGTTTGTACGACACCTCTACGCTCAACGAAATACAAATGGAAATGGGGTAAGTTTCTATGAAGCATCCCCATCTATTTTATCATCAATCTCTCTTTTCTCAGCAACTTCTACAGCGACACGGACAACATCAACTATTTAGACGTTCTGCCGAGATGCCTGATCAAAGCTGGTTACATCTGTGCCATTCAGTTGGACAGCAACTGGCGGCGGGTCAGGATAGTGTCTACTCCGCCACCAGATGTTGATACCGTTTACATTTATTACGTGGACTTTGGTTATGGCGAGGATGTGCCAGTTACTTACCTACGCTATCTAGCGATTAATTTCGGCGAAAAACCAGAGCTTGCCGTACGCGGAACACTTTCGTACATTTATCCACTGGGTCCGCACTGGACACCGGATAGTATGATTCAATTCCAGCGGCTTGTCAATAACCAAGAGCTATTTGCCCATGTCACAGAATTGGATTTGGAGGAACGCATCGTTTTCCTGCGCATTTCATTGAATGAAGAGTTTTTGCCATCGGTGAATAAGTTGCTGGTGGAGGCGAATCTGGCGGGACGGAGCATGCACTATGACTTAAAGCAGATTGAAAAGAATTTTGGAATACGCCATCGCTATTTGAGAGAGCGTCTGCCCAGGTAGAGTTGGTTTTTATTCATTTATTTATAATTTATGAATTTAAAGTTTTATATTTTACTCAAGCCACGAAATGCTGGAGACGGGCATCTTTCCCGTTTTGAACGAGGAGTTTGAGGTGGCTTTTGATGCCATCATCTATAGTCCCGCCTTTGGAAAATTCAAGGTTCCTCAGATGAAGAAAGGTTATGATGCTCTACGCCAAGCGCTGGTCGCTTGGATGCCGGGTTTCCGGCAGGTGATGAAGAAGTGGGCCGCTCTCAACAACGAGGCCAAAGCCAAACTAAGGGCGACTCAAAACGAGGCTCGCTTGGCCTGGCTGTCGCGCGTGGACAAGAAGGAAAAAGAGCAAAAAGAGGCCAAGGAAACGGAGCTACAAGAGGCCAAAGAGAGCGCTACAGAAGAGGAGAAAGAGAAAACCCTATTGACTACAGAGGGGGAAGAGGAACCCCCAAAGGCCACACAGGAGGAAGAGGAAGCCGTAATGACCATAAATGATGAAGATGAAACCCCACCGGTAGAGAGCATGGAGACGGTGGATTGATTCAGCTGCCAAGTTTATTTTCTTTGGGGAATATTTTGGGGAACGGGCCACCAAGATAAACATTTAAATAGACAAATATGTACGAATTTTAGATATATATATATATTTCATTTATATATCTGATATGTATAATTGATATATATATATATATATATTTAAAACATATATATGCAACCCTTTTTTTGTAAGATCTTTAACATATTTATAAGCCAACCCAGACAAGAGGTATGTACATACTATTTATTTTGTTGTTATAATTCTTTTTTTCTTGTAAACTCCAAGTTTTTGGGGATTTCCCCCTAAAAATATTAATCAACTGAAATTGTATATTTCACTCTACTATCAAATTTATTTACAAAAAAAAAACTAAATAGACGAGGAATTTGGTGGCTTCTACGGTTACAACTGGCATCACTGCTTAATCTTCTGAAGATCCTGGTAGTCCGAGGCGGACTTGCTTGAGGAATAGATCTTGAACCAGGGCAGCATCAGGGACACGCGACGCCAGTTATTGAGAGCAGGCATGCCATCTGCTTTGGAAACACTTCGGAAGGTCAGGGAACGAGTGGATGTTGTCAGTTCTTCAGGGGCCAAAGGGGCGGTAAGCATTTCCTGCTCAGAGGATAAAGCTCCTGCTCCTAAAACTGGCTGATGCTGATGTAGAGCTGTTTCGATGGCGATGGAGCTGGGCGAGAAGCGACCCAGTGGCAGAAGCAAAGTCTTTTCGCGCTGTTGCCGGTGCCGCTGCTCCTCCTCCTCCTTCTTGTCCATCTGCTGAGTAGCCTTGTCCTCGTCCCCGTTCTCCACGTGATTCTCTTGCCACCCCTCGTCAAAGTAAGCGGCCTCCCAACCGTAGTGCTCCTCCGCCAGCGGCAGCTTGTCCTTGTGATCCCCCAAGAAGTGCTCCTGTGTGTGTGGCTTGTGCTCAAGTCGCCGCTCATTAACCTCTTCGTCTTCCTCATCCTCCGGCTGCGACAAGGTCTTCTCGCCACGAAGGAAACGCAGCTCCTCCTGACCATTTTCCTCCTCCTCGGAGGACAAGGAGAAGTCAACGGCTGCCCCCAGCCGCAGGTAATTCTCCTGCCGCCTGTAATGCTCTTCAGCCAGCTGCAGTTCGTCCTCTTCCTGCTCCCTAAAGTGGCGCTGCTGTTCCGCTGCCAGCTGCTCCTCGTCCACCAGCATGTCCAGCTGGTTGGGGGTTAGGTTGCTATAATCCGGACGGAAGAGGTTGGGTCTGTAAATGAATAATTTATTATTATTACAATTATTAAATAAATTATATAAATACCTTGCATCTGGACTCTGATGTGGCTGACACTTGGCCGTTAGCCGTCGCTGGCAAACCTTCAGCTGGCGCTGCAGATTCTGACGCGACTGATCGTTGCCATACGATATCCGCTTGGCTGCCCGCTCTCGCCGATCCTGGGCCTCCCGCCGGATATCGGCCACCCCGCGCAGCTTGGAGCGCTGAGATCCCCCAACACCGGCCTCGATCATCTGGGCATTCCGGCGCGACAGCTCCTTGCCCAGTTCACGTGAACGGATCAGGGCTTCGGCACGCTGATGGTGACGCCGTTGCTCTGGAGTAATGCCGGCAAGTTGCAGATGATGATGATGATGATGGTGCCGGTGTGCACTGCGGCTGACCGAAGACGGGGAGGGGGAGCTGCCTCCACCACCGCCAGCGCTAGCAGCCACTGAGGAGGAGCCGCCGCCCTCCTTGATCTCCTCGATTTCCCGGAAGAGCCGCTTCAGCCTCACCTGGCGCATCTTGAGCTCGATGGTGCGATCATTGAACTCCTGGATGCGTTCGTACTCCTCCCGCAGACGCTGCAGCTGGCCGTTTCTCTTGCTGTTGTTGAACATGCGCCGGAAGTAGGGCGTGGATTTGATCTGGTATGACATGGTCGCGGATCTTAATCTTAACTTGTTTTTTTTTTATTATTCTAATAGCACTTGGAAATTTTGCAGCGTCCTAAAGGTTTTTGTTAGGGAAAATACGGATACACGTGTGATTCGAAGGAATACTAGAAAATGGCAGAGGGTGAGAGTGGGAAAGCTTTGACAGCCCAAAAGTCAAGGATTACTTTGTTAAAATCTATTCTTATTGTGATTTTAGGTTCCCAGCAGACAAAGAATCCGAAAAATGCCCGCTAAAAATATAAAATAGGGACAAAGATTCGGACTTAGTTTCGCTAAATGCTTAAAAACGGAAGCGTAAACGTACGATTAGCGGACAAGTATTGCAAATTCTCAGGATTATACCCGATAATGATGTCGTAAAAGGTCCGCAAACGAAATTTTATTCGGTTTCCGAAAACTATAGCATTTTCTGCCACAAAACCCATGACAGGGGATTAACTTTATTATCGTTTATGAGCCGAAATCTGACGTTTTGTCCGCTTAAAACCCGCAAAACTATCGTTTTCAACGAACGTTTTTGACTGCTGGGTTAGGGTTTTTTTTGTTTATTCTTATTTCAACGAGGCTTCAGCATTTTTTAAGATTTTATGATGAAATCTTTGTACTAATCTCTGATAAGCAGGACGTTATCCTGACTATACACACGGCTATCGTTTTCCTGTAAATTTCACCTGTGAAAACTGATCCTATTTTGTCTTATTGTTAAGATTACTTTTGGCCTAACATTCGCTTTTTTTTTTGGAAGCCACGACTCTTGCAGAGAGAAGATGAGGATGTAGTTGCACACCTGTGCGGGCGGAGGTGGAGCGCCCAGCTGGGTGCGTGTGTGTAGGGAGGGTGTCCCCGAAAGCGTTTGTCGATTAGACGCTTGAATGGCTGCCCTGCGCCCTGCCAGGTCTCCCTGGTCTCGCTGTCAGCGCAAAATTGGCTAACGGACAGCTCGGTGGCTCGGCGGAATGCACATGTGTTCGATTATGGCCGGAATCGAGAGAAGCGACCGAGCAGAACCGGCGGCACATGACCTGGACACACACTGACGGTGGTGGCAGCAGCACCAGCAGCAGCAGGTATCTCTCTGTGTGTACCTGAACCTGAAAAGGAGTACTCCTATACGTAATTTGGGTACACAGTTTAAGAGTTGTTTTGTAAACTTTGTAATTATTATTTTAAATTTTTTTACAATTTCAGTGACTTTTTCAAGAAGAATCCTTAGGTTTTTATATATTATAAGGAACCTTAACCACATTCCAAGTAATATTTGTACATTTTCCTCATGTTTTTACAGGTAAAAGTGGTACCTAAGCCACATCCCTTCCCCCTTCTAGATGGAGGGAGGAGGGGGTGCCGCCTCTGTGCTTCACTGACTTCGCACTGCGCAGGGACGATGAGCGGACAGCGGGCGCAGGCGCAGCACAGCCCAGCTGGGAGTTGTGCTCAGCTCAGCTCCTGGCGGACCCTCGCATTCCGTGGCCAGTCGCAGCGCGAGACGGTAGCCAGGTCGGACTAGCTGCTCTCCTTTTTCCAGAAACTCCGAGCTCCTCATATTTGATTATATTATTGTTGTTTTTTTTTGCCGTGTGTGTCCCGTGTCTGTGTTTGTTTCCATTGTAATTTGCCTCGTGACCAGGTCAGTCATCATCACCATGATTGTCAACATGCCTGTCAATGGCGCGGCAGGCAGTGCGACCAACAACAATAACAACAACAACAATAGCCAGGCCACAAATCAGAACAATGGAGGAGCACCTGGTGACTATGGCCACTTCCTCAAGCGAAAGTACGAGGAGGAGCAGGAACTGGCCTTGGGTCACGACTACGAGGCCATCGAGGCGAATCCTTGGAAGAAACGTCACCTGGACTATGATGCCGGCGATCTGCAATTCCATTTGCAGCTGGAACCGCCGCCCACGGCTCATAATACGCCCACATCTGGCGTTGCCGCTGCCGCTCCCTCCTCTTCCTCCTTCATCAACGATCTGTTTGCCTACGACAGCAGTCTTCTGGTGCCCGCCGCCACAGCCACCGTTGCCGCCGGCGGCGGAGCCTATTCCCATTGTCCGCCGGCAAATGTACCGCTGGAGGATAACGGCGGCTGGACGGGCGGTGAACTGCTGGAGCTGGATCATCGTTACAACTCGGGACTGCAGGCGGAGTTGGGTCACCTGAATGCCACCTTGCCGCCGCCGCCACCGCCGCAGCCACAACAGAATCAACAGAACAACCAGAATCCAAGCCAGAACCCAAGTCAAAATCCTAGCCACAATCCAAGTCACAATCCCAGCCAGAATTTAAGTCACAATCCTAGCCAGAATCTAAGTCAGAGTTCCAGCCAGAATCCCAGCCAGAATCCCCATCAAAACCAAAACTTTTTGGTGCCCCAAAAGCAGCGGATATTGACGGCAGGCAGGCGCACCTCCTCGGGCTCCAGCTCGGGCACTGGCTCGGTGGCGGGCCCAGGAACCGATGCCTCCGAGGCAGACTTTGAGGACAAGAATCTCTCCTGGTTGCTCAACTTCAAGTTCGATGAGTTTCCTCACCTGTCGCCGCACCAGGCATTGGGACTGCCGGCGGAGGGCAGTTCTACGCCGACGGCAACGACGGTCAGCACATCGCCCTGTAGTTCTGCATCGCCCACATCCTCAGCCTCAGCCTCAGCCACGGCAGCCGGCTCAAGCCATTCCCTGGGATCGACGGTGATAGATCAGCAGCAGCAGCAGCAGCGAGTTAGATCGCCCAAAAGCTGCGCCAACACGGGGATGGCTACGCTGGCGGGGGCAGGCGATGCAGGAGGAGGTGGTGTTGGTAATGGTGCTGGTGGAGCAGCTGCTGGAGGAAGTGTGGGATCCACAAAAACGGGACGCAAGTTCGAGGAGCTGGTCATGGAGGTCACCTCGGAGTTGGACGGTAACGATATGATTGTCGCCGAGCATGTGGTCGTCGAGGATACAACGTCCAAGGCGTGAGTACAGATGAAAATTACTAGAAGGAGCTACTGAGGTGGCATCTCTTAATGTTTATTTATTTTATTTTAATTTGCTGGTTTTTTAAACCATTAATTACTTAACAAGAAAAAAATTATTTAAATTTAATTTGGATAATTTCCTGTATTAATTTGGGTTTGGTTTAAATTTCCCTTTATTTCTTTCATTAGTTTATTTTCAAATGAACTTCGGCATTTTTTTAAAGTGAAGTGCTTGTTTTTTTTAAGCACAAATTAACAAAAAAAAAAATTATATAAATTTAATTTGTACAATTTTGATATCAGTATTCTTAAATTTCCCTAAATTCCGTTCATTGGTTCATCCCCCAATGAATTTGGGAATTTTTCAAAAGTGAATAGTTTGAAAAAGGTCTTTTAAAATTTAATTTCGTGGCCACTTAGTCTATCCAAACCCTATATTAATACTTCTTGAGTAATTTTCACCCAATTCTTGACTAAAATACAAACATTTAATTAAAGAATGTTGTTTAGATATTAAACAAATTTTTAAAATAAATCCCTAACCTCTTTCCATGAATTTGGGGAAATTATTAATTTTTTAAAACCTTTTAATATTGATTTTCCTTATTACTATATTTTTTATAACATTTGTAAAGCCTCAAGTATATAGGGATATATATTTTTATTTTATTTAAATAATTCCCTCTTATTAAAATATTATTTTCTAATATTTTTCGTGCGTTCTCCATTTGCTTTGTGCCTCCGTCCACCAATCGATGCCGAAACACCAACTTTCCCCCTCCCACCTGATGTCGACGAATGAATGAACGAATGAACCACCCGACCACCACCACCAACCGTCCACTGATTCAACCCAAACCACCGAATCCACCTGGGTGAAACCCGAAACCAACCACCACCGCAAAACAAGCAGGCCAAAGAAACCACCGTTCACCTACACGGAGCTCATCGAATACGCCCTCGAGGACAAGGGTGAGCTGACTGTGTCGGGCATATACCAATGGATATCGTAAGTACCCCAATCCCAGTTATACCCACCCACCCAGCCTATCCCCCCCCCGCCCCCTGAAACCACCCCCGTTGATGGACGCCATTTTGGCAGAGCTTTATGTGTGTACCTTGGCGAGAGTGGCAAGCGCCAGCACCAGCACCGGATGCAATTAAACAAATCTCAAGCATTTCTCTTGGGCATTCCCGTTGGCCATTTGGTTATGGGTGCCTGCTCCCTGCTTCTGGCGAGGTGTTGCTCCTCCTGGTTGTTAACCAAACAACAAGGCAACAACCAACAGTGGCAAAAGAGTGCCAAAAGTTTGCAGCTCGAACGATTTATGGGCTTGGAAAATTCGCAAACGGCAGAAAAAATGTTGTTCAACAAGTTGTTTAGCATTTCTTGAGCTTATTTATCAGATTATGGGGAAAAGGGATATATGTAGGTAAAAATACTAATTGCTTGTAAGCTTTAACAGGAAACTATTTCTGGGGTTTTAGAAGTTTAGATTTCACAATGGTTTTGTATGGGTTTTTGGGGTTAAAGTCTTTCTAATGACTTTCTTTTTAACTTGGTCTTAAGGGAGATTTTATTTATTTTTTATTTATTAAAATTTTTATATATTTATGATTTTTTATAAACCCTAAACAGGTCACAATAGGTCTCGGTATTGCATTCCTCTGAGGCATACGTTCTGATCTGTTGTTTATCTGTCTTTCTTAGAGGCTTTTTGGAGCTAGTCTGCAGCCTGTTATCTTTCTTATAAAAACCAGCTTCCTTAATCTTCCTTAATCTTTATAAACAAGAAAGAAATCTAACTTTGGGAAGCAGAAAGTTGTATACCCTTGCAGTTTACTTCAGAATCCTGATATCGAGTTAAAAATTTATCATATTTAAGCCAAAATAAGTATTAAATTCCATTCGGACATATTTTATATGCTACTTATCTCTAGGTTAACAAATCTGCATACAAAATTTTCAATTTTAAAAAATCCTACTTTTTTTTTTTTTAATTCTTTATTAATTAAAAACATTTTTTTTAAAGGTTGCAATTATTTTTAGGGAAAATCCAAATTTAAAAAATCTGTAACTTAGCCAAAAATACATTAAATTCAAATCGGAAAGCGGGTTTGTCTTAGTTTTTATTATGTTAATAAATCTGCATACTATTTATTTGTTTTTTTTTTTTAATTTAATTTTTTTTTTTTTTTTTTTAATTTTAACGATATAACCCCTTATAAAATATTGAAAAAAATTTTAAAAAAATGTATTTCTTTCTGGCATGGCTAGAAAGATTCGCCTGTTGATGCTGATCAGGAATATATATGATTTATAGGGTCGGAAATGGCTCCTTTGCTGATTTGCAAGCTTCTGAACAAAATTATAATTCCCTACGAGGGTAGAAAAATGAACTTTCTTTAAAAATATTACTCAAAGAAAATAACAAATTTAAGAAGTATAGAGAAGCTATTCAGCTATTTAATATTTATTAATTTTTTATATTTATATTTATCTTTAGCTCTCTGGCTTCATAGAAGTATGTATATTTTTGGTCTAGTTTAGGCTTATATTTCTCATTTTCCTGTATTCTCGCTTATCAAGGACCTTAAACAAGTCATGAAAGATCCTTGAGTGCTGTATTCCGTGTAGCTTAGATGGAATAACTTTTAAAGCTGCTTTTTACACTAAAGTTGCAGTCAGAACTTATCTTTTTTATAAAAATAAGAGTTTTCTTTTATTTTTTAAATTTTTAGGATTTTTTTTTTAATTTTATTTATCATATCATTTGTCTTTAGAATTTTTATTAATTTTTCAAATTAATATTGAAAATCAAAACGACTTTTTTAACTAAGATCTTATTTTCCTTATATAAAAACTAGAGTTTTCTTTTATTTTTAACATTTTTTACCATTACCATTAGCTTCTTTCATCTTTAGAATTTTATTAATACATAAATTTATCATTAAAAATAAAAAAAACCTTTAAGCTACCACCCTTTTCTCCTCTCTCTCCCTCTTTTTTCTTGCCATTACCTAGTTTCAAGCCCCCTTTTGGGTTTCCCCCACCCCAAAAAAAAGTTGGAAAATATCAATTCGACAAGACGAAGACTCATAAACGAAGAAAACTTTTAACACATTTTTCAAGGTTCATTAATTTGGCATTTCCCCTGTCCCCCTGCACCTGCACGCCTTTTGGAGAGAGGGGAATCAGTGTAAATATTTGAAGCCGCAACCAAAAAAATAAAAAAACTACAATGTTGCGTGTAAATATCCTATATAAATTTACATACAAAACCACCCCACAAATAATTTATGACATTTGCCCATCACCTGCCGCCCCCTGCATTTAGTGTAATGAGTCGACGTAGTCCGAAGGAAGTCAGTATAGTTCTCCTGGCTTTTTGCCATAACTTTTTTTTGGAGGAACTTTTCATTAACCATTCACAAATTTACTTTGTGGGAGCTGCCTTGGGTGTTTTGGGTGGGTGGTGGGCTGTGGGTGATGTTTGCCTGCCAGGGACTTGTCCTCGTGCAGTCAAGGCAAAACTGGCGCCTGCGCCTCACGGCAACCAATTTACTATGTAGTCTCTTTCCCCCTTCCAATGGCAATTTAGGGACTTGCAACTAGGAACTTGCCCACGCGACCCGTTGAACCCCCGCCTCTCCTCAGCTCACCTCAGCTCACCTCAGCTCACCCTGTGCCAGCTTAATCGTTTCGAAGTCCTGGCAATTGCCCATGAAATTTCCACGACTCTCGCCGCTCAGCAATAATTATTAATTGCGGGGGTTGGAGGCGTCCCTTCCGGCTTTTCTACACCTTTTACATGCATCATTGCATCCACGGGATCAGGTGTTTGACATGCCCAAAATGCAAATGCTCAGGTCCTGTCCCTTTTCCATGAGGAAAGGCAGTGGAGACTGGTGAGCAATTACCCACCCGACTAGGGGTTTTAAGGGGTTAAGTGGGTTAAGCGGGGGTTGGTTTTTTGCCTACGTCCCCACCTCCTCCTCCTCCTCCACCTCTTCCGGTCAATTTCGAAATGCATATTGAGTGTTTATGGTATGCGGATCACGCTTGATCGCCCAGGGAAGGACATGTGGCAAGATCATTGGCATATTGAATAGGAGACCGCAACTAGGATAGCTATATACTTCAGAGAGCAGGGAATACTTTGTTTTGGGTACCTTTTTTTTTAATGTAAATTTTTTATTTAAATTGAGCTGCAAAAAATCGTTACTTTTTATGGAATATAGTACAAAGTGCATTCAAGTTTGTTCTTGTTAGGTACTTTATGTTATATTGCTCGCTCTCTTGCTACTTGTCTTTTTTTCTTTGTATCTTTCTCTTTCTCATCTTTTCCCTTTTTCCTTTTTTCTCTTTCTATCTCTTCTTTTTCTATAATCCCTTCATACCTTCCTTTCTTCTACACTTTATCTGCAATGTACAAGCAAAATAACCAAAAAATGTTTGAAAATTCCACTGAGTAGCGAACGAGAGAGTTTCGTTTTAGCTGCATTCTGAGAGATCTTCGAATTTTTACTCTCAGATTTCTCTCTCTCTTTTACTCTCTCTGCAAGAGTAACCGATTCGACCGTTTTGGTGACTCCTAGAGAGACAATTTTGATAAGATTCTTTTCATTTAGTCTTGTGTGAGGAATCCCAAGAGTAAAATGAAGTCTCAAAGTTCTTGACTTGTCTTTCAACCAAGGTTAATATTGATTTGTCTTCAAATCAGACAATTTCTTATTAACTTCACCTAAAGTTCCCCTTCTTTCGCTTAACTGCAATGATCCAAGATCGAGTCCGATGGTCTTGGGATAATTTTTTTGACTCTGAAGAGGCGTGGCCGCTGAAAAGTTACGCCCCGTAAAAAAAAGTAAAGAAAAGAAAAGAATACAACGAAAAAATTGCCAATTGCCATTAAAAAGTTTTTCATTTTGGCCCCAACCGAAATGAGGGAACTTTCTACTTTCAACTCGGTGCTCCTCGCTGCTGGCCATAAATCCAAGCAATTTCTTTTATTGGCCGGGGACCAGGACGAAAGGAGGATGTGGACGAGCCACCAAACGAGCCGCAACAAAATTTATGAACTGACTATGGCGCAAAGCAATAACTAACTGTGTCCGTGTCCGCCCCCTTCAGATATATACTATATATACCATATATATATCTATATATATAATAAATGCAGGGCCAGAAGTAGTTGCCCAGTCTGGTGGCCCGGTCCTTGCTGCCATGTCAAAAAAAAAAAAAAAAAGAAAAAAATGAAGGCGAGGAGTGTGTGCGAGAAGAGTTCGCTTGCGTGCCAGGCACTTCCAGACACGGCCCGGGCCCGGCCCATTTGGGTCTGAAGCTCGGGCCAACCAACTAGTCCGAGCGACCATCGCAGCCTATCCAGAGGCCCCGGGCCCATCCTCAGCCTGGCCTGGCAGCCATGTCTGACGCGGAAGCCGGAGGCCGAAGTCAATTACATTTCATTTCCCATCAAGCTGGACAGCCCCAACTGGTAGATATAATGCTATAGCCTGGTCTGTTCTGCAGAAAATCTATATAGGTAGAAGTTCTTTAAAGATATATTTATTTAATTAAAAATGTATTACTTAAAATATAGATTTTAAATATATTTTCAGAGTTAAAATTACTTTCTTTTTAAATAGAAAATATCAGCAATCTTTTGACTTCTGGAAATATATTTTTTAAGATTTTATAAATTAGTACAACTGGTTTTGAGCCCTAAAAATCAGATTTTTAAAGAACTAAAAACCATCAAAAACTCAGCTACTAATGTAGGGAAATCCCCTTAAATTTCAGCTACTAATGGAGTGATGTTTTGACCGAATATATATATTTATATATATTTATGCAAATGTTAACTGTAAAAGAGTGGGCTTTAGCAGCGACGAGGACATGCCGTGTATTTCGACAATTTCGTAGGAAAAGCCCACCTTCATTGCTTTCACCTCCCCTTTTTCCAAAGCAAAGTCAGTCAGTCAAATTCATTGACAACGATGACGACGCTGATAGCGGGTATTTGATTTTTACCTTTAACTTAACAAAGCCACTCAGGCAAACACCACCTCCCCACCTAGATATACCAGCCATCCCCATTCGAGTGGAGAGCTATGTACGTGCTTGAAGCCACGTTGACAATTCGACAAGTGCGGCAGACAAAATGTGATATATACATAAAAAAAAATTGTATATATAGTGGCAAGTATCTGAAGAGTTAGATATGTATATAAACACGAGTATCGATTGGCCGGCGTGGGTTGCATGATAATGATTAAGACCAGACAGTCATGCAGATCCCATAAACTATCCATTCGGTGTTCTCCTTGTGCTGGCTTGAGATTTTTAAAATAACAAACTAATCTGAACTTAAAGTTCTTCGAGCTGAACTAGAGGGGTCTCTTAAGGGGAACATTTGTAAAAAGTATAGGATAGAATGTAAAGATTCAAAGAGGAAATACCCATTTTATTTAGCTTTTTGCTCTCTCACTTTAAGCGCAAGATCGATTTTATGCTCTCTTGAAACTATTTGTTCGCTGAAAGGATCTCCTTCTCACCATTTCTCTCTCTCGTTCGCTCTTCCACTCTATACCTTCAATGTACAAGCAAAGCAGGAACAACTTGGTAGCGAACGAGAGAGTAAGTTTTCATTTTAAATGCTCTCTGAGAGAGCGATGTTGTCTTTTTCTCTCTCATTCTCTCTTTAGTTAAGAGGAATTAATAGGGAAACGCTCTTGTAATTTCCTTTATGTTTAGTCTTGCGTGAGAAACTGAAAGAATACAAGGGTTAAGTCTTTTTCTACTTGAAATTTAAAGGAAAAATATTAAATCTGTATCCCCAGGAAGGTTTCAATAGACTAGAGGTAGACTATAGTATATATTTCTTTTGTCTGACATACTTTCAAGCTTTAACTTACAAGCTAAATCTTCGAGGCAGGCCGAAAGGGGTTCGTTCTTCACCAACCAACATCTTTTCCCAAACTCGTTAGACCCCAAGCGAACTTAGCCAGAAACAGGGAACAGACAACCACCCAGGTGGCTAATGGAGTTGATTCCATTTATCTGTGCCTTCCTCCATGTCTCTGGCTCCCTCGATTTCTAATTCTCGCTGCGGAGGCAATTTCAAGTGCCACATCATTCGACGACTCCACCGGTTGATGCGTCATGACGGGCTGCGTGCCAAATCCTCACGAGTCCCTGCTCCTGTTCACACACACACATGTGTGTGTGTGTAGGGGGGGGGGGGTCATAAAGGACTCTAGCCCGCTCCTAGAATTTCCATATTTCACTCCATTTATGAGTCGTCATTGCTCCCAAATAAAAAATATAAAAAGGAAGGAGAGAAAATTCGAAAAGGAAAATCGGGTAAAAACGATTTTGCAAAAGAAACGTCGGAGGAAGCCTTAGGTCGCGTGCTGAAATTTGTTTTTGGATTGCTTTCGGAGTCCGGAACGTGGGCGTAGTCCCAGGGGGGGGGGGGGGGGGGGGGGGGGGGGGGGGGGGGGAGAGGGGCGGCAGTGGCAGTTAACCAATGACATAGGTCTAACCCCCTCCCTAGATTTTCCGCTTTTCATGGGGGTAGTTTTCCGCCTCCAAGCGGCGCGTGTCTCTCTCGCTCTGGCTCTACCTCTCTCTCTCTCTTTCTCTTTCACTATATTTCTTTCCCTCTCTTTCTCTTTGTGTGTGTCGTAATTTGAAATACTTTCCATTTTGTTGCCCGTCCACCACCGAACGAAGGAACTATCCATAGTGCCGACCACCCTTGCCTGGAATCCTGGCACGCGATGTCCTTTCCGGTCGTCGTTGTTTCCTCTTTACATCAACGGTGGGGAGTGGGAGCCAGACATGGGGCATACTCCATTTTTTTCCTAAGGAGAAAGACCACCTCCGAAATAGCCTGTTCGTGACTGACTACCCAAAAAAAATATATATAAAAAATAAACGGAGTAACGTTAAATCAAAACGAGCCAAAGCCGGAGAGAAACGACGCATAATTTGTGCCACTGCCGCTGTCCGTGTCCGTGTCCATATCCATGTCCCTGTCCATGTCCCTGTCCGTATTCCCCCTCCTTTCAGTATTTCCCAGCCAGTATATGTGTGAGAGACTGCCGCAGTGCTGTGATGATGACGTGTTTTCAGGGAAATTGCCACATTTCCGCTGTCCATCTGTCCGTCTCAGTTGTTCCTGTCCAGGATTGGTGGGTCTACTAAAAAAGGGGTTTTAATATTTGAAATGCAATTGGTCAGCCAGAAAAGGGAGTGGTCAGTGGACAGACATCAAAGAGGGAGAGCTTTGCTATGAATTCTAGAAAGCAAAAATAAGAATTTTACTTTGTAACCCTCAAATATTTTTATAAAATTAATTCAACTTACTTCAAGTCAAAGTTCAGCTAGTAAATTATTTATTTTCTATTTTATTTTAATTTCAGCGATCGCTTTCCCTATTACAAATCAAACGATGACCGCTGGAAAAACTCGGTGCGACACAATCTCTCCATAAATCCGCATTTTCGCAAGGGCGTTAAGGCGCCCCAAGGTGCTGGCCACCTGTGGGCCATTTCCAGTGGGGATTCCGCTGAAAATGTCCTGGCCTGGGAGCATGTAAGTTTTAATTTTTAAATAAATCGTAAAAAAACTAAAATTAACTTTAAATAAAACTTATAAATCTTGGCAGAAGAAGCAGCGTTTGGATTTGTTCTTTAAAATGGAGTCCATCAATCGGGAGCGCATTCAACAGCATCAGCAGCAGATGCAGCAGCAGCAGCAACAACAACAGCAGCAGCAGCAACACCATCAACATCAGCAGCAGCAGCAGCAACACAATTGCCACTCTCCACAGCAGCAGCATGCAACGCAGCAACATGCAACTTCCGGCAACAATTGCCTGTATGATGAGGCGGCCGTGGCTGCTGCCACGCTTACCCAGGAGATGCTGCAGCAGCAGGGGCCAGGAGGCAATGGAAGCGATAGCTCCCAGCATCACAGCAACCATCATCATCATCAGCAGCAGCAGCAGCATCAACAACAGCAGCAGCGGTTGCTGCCCTTCAATGATCTCCTGAGCGACGATGAGCTGCGAAAGACTGCAGGTCAGATCCTTAATGGAATACATCGCGAGGTGGAGGTTCAGTCGGTGAACTCCATCATCAGTACCTATCACGATGTCTTGCTGGA
The DNA here is from genome assembly GCF_030179895.1 of Drosophila kikkawai. Lineage (NCBI taxonomy): Eukaryota > Metazoa > Arthropoda > Insecta > Diptera > Drosophilidae > Drosophila > Drosophila kikkawai. Next base: position 23,167,324 of record NC_091733.1, read on the forward strand.
TAATGGTAATAGATAAAGGCAAACCTTGCTAAAAATCCTATTAATTAATTGATTTTTTCCCCCAGAAGACTATCTCAATCCCATACACAAGGACGTGGTGGTCACGGAAAGTGGTCTAAGACAACAACATGGCCATCTGGGCCATAGTCTGGGCCAAAGCAGCAGCAGCTCGCAATACTACATCACCGAGATTGATCCCATGGAGCTGGGCATACAGATGTCCCATCAGGTGGAGCCCTCCGAGGAGGAGGTGCTCTTCAGTGATGAATTTAATTTGAATTACTTTGGCTATAATCCTGGCAGTGATATTGTCGCCTGACCGTTGCGCCACAATAACAACAACAACCGACAACATCAACAGCAGCAGCAACAACAACAGACGCCTGCTCCAGCTCCTGCTATTGTTCCCGCTCAGCCAAGCCATTGATCCCTGCAACAATCGTACTTGTAGCCGATATAACTCATAAGCCAACTCTAAACGAATACTAGTCACACTTTAGCCACACTAACCAGTAACCACCTAAAGACTTTAGGAAGTCCTAGTTCCAGTACCACTCCCAGAACCCCCTCTCCCCCTATGTATAGTGTATTTTTTTTGTGTCAGTACTTTAGTTGAATATAACGTAGATCCTTAGGTTAAGTAGCTTGCTAGCCCTAAGTACCATATCCCTATATATATATATATACATCTATATACGTATGTCTCTTAGCCCTTGCTCAAGTCCGAGCCTAGTTAAGTGTTTTTACATCTAGCCGAATATCCATCCAAGCGTAAATGATACCAGAATCTCCTCGAGCAATACTAATCCTAGTGCCTGGGAGAAACTGTTTACCCTTACGCATGTCCGTAGAACTAATGGCACCCTTAACTGGTTTTATTCATTATGGCAAAAATAAATCTTTTTTTTTTATTAAAAAGAATGATAATGGTTGTGTTTTTTATCAAATTTAAAATATGGGAATTTTCATAAAGAATTTAAACAAAGAACAAGAAAGGAAGCTAACTTCGGCACGCCGAAGTTTGTATACCCTTGCAGATATTATTTCATTGCATTTTATCTATACTTATTATGTTGAGAGTTTGACAGTTACAGTTTTACATTCCCAGTTTTACATTTTCCCTACACCTACCGATCGGTTTATATGGCAGCTATATGATATAGTTGTCCGATTTTCATAAAATTTATACCAAAATTCTGAATTAATAAAATAAGCTTATATCTCAGAGTAGATAAAAATAGTTTGAAAAACAACGAAGTTATAATTTTTTTTCTATTAATTTCCTGATCGTTCCTATGGCAGCTATATGATATAGTCGTCCGATTTTCATAAAATTTCTACGAAAATTCAGAAATAATATAAAATGGTCATATGTAAAAAATAGTGCACATATGTTGAAAAACAGCTAAGTTTTAATTTTTTTTCTAAAAATTTATCGAACATTTGTATGGGAGCTATATGATATAGTCGTCCGATCCGGCCCGTTCCGACATATATAGCAGTGAGAGCATATAGAAGACTATATGCAAAGTTTCATTCAGATAGCTTTAAAACTGAGGGACTAGTTTGCGTAGAAACAGACAGACAGACAGACGGACAGACGGACAGACGGACAGACGGACAGACGGACAGACGGACAGACGGACATGGCTAGATCGACTCGGCTGTTGATGCTGATCAAGAATATATATACTTTATAGGGTCGGAAACGTCTCCTTCACAGCGTTGCAAACTTCTGACTGAAATTATAATACCCTGCAAGGGTATAAAAAGCAAAAGACCAATGCCACTTGTTGGTGCAAGCGTCACTGATCCCGTCTTTGTGTACGGTTTGCTAGATCTTTGCGGTATTTATTGCACTCTCTACAGAATCTACACTTGAGAATTATAAATATTTAATGTAAGAAAAAGCAAAAGACCAATGCCACTTGTTGGTGCAAGCGTCACTGATCCCGTCAATGTGTAAAGAATGCAGAAACTTTGCGGTATTTATTGCACTCTCTACAGAATCTACACTTGAGAATTATAATTATCTAAAAATAACTGCTTTCAGTGACATAAACCATTTGGAAAGTGGTTGTAAAACAAGCTGTCAGGTTATTGCACAGTAAAAGACATTTTGTCAGCTGTTAATTAGAATTATTTATTTAAATTCATAAAATTTAATATTGCTTCATCATTAGTTTTTATTATGATTAATTTTTATTTTGTAATTATTATAACATTTTTTTATTTTTGTAGTTTTTATCACAATTTTGTTTCTTAAACTACCGCTAGAGGTGCTTTTTCAAAAGGTTTAAGAATTCGCTGAATTGGTTTTGAATTTCTGTTTGGTTTATTATATTTTTTTTTAACTTATTTTAATCTTTTATCGTTTATGACGTTTAAAAGTTTTTAAAAATTAAAAAAAATTTGTTGTATAGAATTTTTAAGACTAAAAATTTTCTTATCCCCTTTTTTTACATTTCTTTGCGTTTTAAGAGAGTCCGCCACCTAGCGGAAGACTTTAGCCTCCGCAGTAAATCTGTTAATTTTACTATTTTATGTTGAATCGCTGTAAAATCCTGCAGTTAACAGTTCTGTTAAATTAGCGCTGTAAATAACCTTGAAAGTTAAAAAAATAAATGCAAAGCGTTGCCAGTTAGTCTTGAAATGACTCTGTTAATTAACATTTCTGCAAAGCAATTATTATTTTATATTTATTTTTGTATATTTTATTTTATTTTAATTTCTTTATTATTTCTATTTAAATTAACATTTTAAAAGTATTAAAAATTACACTGAATATATTAACACCATATAAATATTCTAGCTAAAAGCTTTTCCAATTTGAAATAAGCTAGATCTAGCTTGAAATAAGCTAAACTCTCACACTGATAACAATAACAATCCAGTTGGTTTCTGGCACTCGACATAAGCGCACGTGGGCTTCTGATAAGAACAGCGCCCTGCCTCTGATTGGCATTAACCGAACGAAGTTTTTGGCGCGCATTTTGCTCGACGTTCATTTGTGGCTACTATTTATATTTCTTCAATTTTTTTGCAAGTGTTTTGCATAGAACTCTTTGTTTTTTTTTCTCTCTCTTTTGTGATTAGAGGGGAGCAAAGGTGTGCGTGTAGTGTAAGTGTGTGCGTGTGTGGATAATTGCAGAGCGCACTTGAAATATTCATGGAACAAGTGCAGCGACAACGGCCTGAATAATTCAAAGAACTACCAAGGAGGAGCAGGAGCAGAAGCAGGAGCACAAGGAGCAGGAACAGGAGCAGGAGGAGGTGCCAGGCAGGTGGGCGGTCGAAGCGGTACAAATGAACATGTAAAGGGAATCCAAGTAGAGAAACAAATGGCAGCGAACAGCAACAAGCCCCGGTACAGGTACCGTTACAAGTGCAACCACAGCGCCGCCGGCACGCTGGAATGCCTCCTGCACCTGGTCCTATTTGCCACAGGTGAGTGGTTAGTCCCTAAGAGCCTTGGAAATGTTTATTAAAATTATTTCATTAACTAAATATATTTTTTTTAAACGAGGAAGATATTTTTGGAAAGATTTTAAATTAATCATAAATAATTATTAAAAAAAAAATTAGTAAATAAATTATTTAGGTGGAAAACTTGTTGTTTTTGAATAATAATAATAAGGATTTTATTGTCAAACATTTATTTTAATTTTTCTTGTATTATTTTATTAATTTTTTTATTTATTTATTATTAAATAGTTATTTTTTTCATTACCAGAAAAGTAATATTAATTATTTAACAAATAAATAATTATCTTAAAGTAAACTAATAAAAAATAATTAATTTAAATTAATTAAAATGGGTAAATTGAAAAAAAGCTATTTGTCTAAATATTTTGCCTTCAGAAAAGAGAATAAATATTGCTTAAAATTTACGCTACGCTTTTTAAAGTATTTTTTTATTTTAAAGTATATATAGAAAATTTATATCTATTATTATATATTTATAATTTTAGTTATATATATTTCCTGATTTTTTAATTTATTTTTATGTTTATTTTTCCTTTCCCACAAATACTATTCAAGATGTTCTACTTCTCGTACAGCTGTTTCTTGTTTACCAAAGGGTAAACTGTGCTACTCCTTCATCAGGTCTTTAAATGCACAGAGAGAAAATACAATATGATTTCCATGTGTAAAAAAAGAATTTAGCCCAATTCTTAAACTTTGGCATGTATTTTTTTATTGAAAATATATTAATAATAATTAGGAATTCATATAGAATTTATTGCTTATTAAAATATATTTAATTTATATTTAAACTGTTATATTGTTGCTCTCTCTTTAATTCCTTCAAGTTTCTAAAAAAAATTGTAAATGAATTAAATTTAGTTGTTAATTTTTTAATTACTACCCTAAAATTGCGTAAAGTCCTTATGGAATAGTATTATAATTTTCCCACCGTGCAGCACATGCAATTCCCGTGGGGGTGACCGACCGACCAAAAAGCAGTCCCCCGAAAAAAAATCCCCCATCTGACGCTGGCCAACGCGGCGTATGCGTAATTTATGGGCCTGCTCCCATTGCATTCCACTGCCAGTGCGGGCCATAACGGTACTTAACGAAATTAAAATGCGAGCCGCTCTCCATTTACTTCCCTTCCCTCTCCCCATATCCAGCGGTGGAAATGAACAGCAGCAGCCAAAGAAAAACTTTATTATTATCACAGAATTCTTGGAACTGTTGCCTCCGTTTTTTCCCACCTTCAGCAAAAGAAAACTGCAGCAGGAAAAAAGGTAAAAATCTGGCCAAACTAATCTTTACAAAGAAAGCTAAGAGAGAGAGATAACTTTTTGCCACCTTTGCAGCATTTTTAATTAGCTTAATTTTGAATTTATAAGCTGACTTGGATTTTAATCTTGAGGAGAAACTATATCTAAAGATGGGTTTTACTTACTAAATATCTGAAGTTTTGAGTTATAAATAAGTAGAATATATAAAATATAAATATATTTATTAATTTCTTTAATTAATTTTAAAGGAAAATAGTTTCTTCTTGAAAATGTTGTATTAAATATTTAGCTAAGAAGAAGTTCTTTTATTTAATTTAATTTACTATAATTATTTATTTTATAGAAAACTCTTCTGAAATCAAACAAAATCGAGTTCATAATTCCTTAAAAAAAACCTATTTAATAATTTTATTAAAAAACAACACCTTAATAGCTTCAGGGTTTTAAGTTTGGATTATCCACAAATCGAATTATTTAGGCAGTCACTTATTCCGGTTCTATCCTGGGGCTTTGAGTTCACTTTATCGCCAGCTCCCATCCATATTTCCATCCCCTTTGGTATCCCTCATCCCTTATCCCTTCTGGCATTCTGTTATTCCCAAAAAACATTCCAAAAATAGTCGCAAATCGCAGTTAAGAAATCTCATCACTCGGCCTAAGCGCGTGCCACAATGAAAATAAAAGCATCTAAAAACGAAACCTAAACCGAAACCGATACTAGACAACGTGGGGCAGGGACTTGCCTGGGGGGTTAGCACTGAAAGAAATTGAGGGTTAATAAATATTTAATTTAATTCATTAAAATTCATAATTAATAATTAAATTTTTTTATCCACCTCTCTATCTATCAACCTCTTTATAGTTCTATCTATCTATCTATCTATCCATCTCTCTGTCTTCCTACCTATCTATCTATCCATCTATCTAACTATCCATCTATCTATCTATCTATCTATCTATCTATCTATCTATCTATCTATCTATCTATCTATCTATCTATCTATCTATCTATCTATCTATCTATCTATCTATCTATCTATCTATCTATCTATCTATCTGTCTATCTATCTATCTATCTATCTATCTATCTATCTATCTATCTATCTATCTATCTATCTATCTATCTATCTATCTATCTATCTATCTATCTATCTATCTATCTATCTATCTATCTATCTATCTATCTATCTATCTATATATCTATCTATCTATCTATCTATCTATCTATCTATCTATCTATCTATCTATCTATCTATCTATCTATCTATATATCTATATATCTATCTATCTATCTATCTATCTATCTATACATCTATCTATCTATCTATCTATCTATCTATACATCTATCTATTTATCTATCTATCTATCTCTCTATCTCTCTATCTATCTATCTATCTATATATCTATCTATTTATCTATCTATATATCTATATATCTATCTATCTATCTATCTATCTATCTATATATCTATCTAACTATCTATCTATCTATCTATCTATCTATCTATCTATCTATCTATCTATCTATCTATCTATCTATCTATCTATCTATCTATCTATCTATCTATCTATCTATCTATCTATATATCTATCTATCTATCTATCTATCTATCTATCTATACATCTATCTATCTATCTATCTATCTATCTATACATCTATCTATTTATCTATCTATCTATCTCTCTATCTCTCTATCTATCTATCTATCTATCTATCTATCTATCTATTTATCTATCTATCTATCTATCTATCTATCTATCTATCTATCTATCTATCTATCTATCTATCTATCTATCTATCTATCTATCTATCTATCTATCTATCTATCTATCTATCTATCTATCTANCTATCTATCTATCTATCTATCTATCTATCTATCTATCTATCTATCTATCTATCTATCTATCTATCTATCTATCTATCTATCTATCTATCTATCTATATATCTATCTATCTATACATCTATCTATCTATCATCTCATATCTCATATGAATCCAGAGTAATCCCCACATCTTTTAGTTCCATTTACCCTCAAAATATTCTCCCCTTTCCCTCTTTCCACTTGTCTTTTCTCTGAGTGCACTGTTCACAACAATGATTGGATTGGTTACCAGTTCACCTGATGGTAACCTCGGCTCCCAGTTGGCCCCAGGGTCTTTGGTCTCCAGTCTCCGGTCTCCGGGACCTGTCTTAACTGGCTTACGTGGGGGGGACTCTCTACGGGCACCCTCTGGGCTGTCACAAAAAGGCCCGGGCCCGAGACATGGGATACAGACACAACAGATCCATCCAGTCCAACGCAATATGGCGACACTAATCTGAGATTGTCAACCCCCTTTTCGAGCCCTTGCCTCCCCCCAGTTCCAGTTCATGTTTGCGTTTGCAGCTGATTAGACGGCAGTGACACTCCATTTAACTGTCAAAAGCAGCTCCTGGAGCCAGTTACCTGCGAAAAGGGCAAGCCACAGTAACTGTGCAGGGCACTGAAAGAAAATCTAGAAATTAATAAAAAAGGAAAATAAGAGCTAAGAAAAGAAAAGGAAAGCTTTTCTGATTTAAAATGAAGTAATACTATAAGCATTTTATATTAAAATTATACATTATTTGTAATTAACAAACAAATATTTTAAAAAAGTTTCAAAACATTTTTTTTCAAGTGTAGTTGCATAGGGATTTTGCGTCACAGCCTGGCAACAATTACTCAACTCCTCCATTCATCCATTCAGCCATCCATCCATTCGTAATATTTCCAATTATATAAACTGTTGCGGGAAACATTGAAAAGATTTCCATGGAAAAGCCATAGGGGCGGGACAGGAAAACTTTTTCGACTAGGCGTGGCTCTTGGCTAATGAAAAGTGTCAACAGAATAGCTTATGATGTGAGTAATTCGAAAACATTCATAAACTTTCTTTGGCAAAAAGAAAAAAATATTATATATTGAATCAAAATCCCTGGGGAACTCCCCCAAGTGCTGTCTCCCTCTCTATATCTCTTTCTCTCTCAGCTGAGACAAAAAATGACATAAAAAAAGCACGTTTTAATGCAGGTGGAACGAAGATAACGGCTGTCAGAACTTAATGCCCCAAAAAGAGGCAACGAACTGAGCCATTAAAGTGCCTCAGGAAGCTTAAAAAGTACAAACTTTAGGGGAGATTTTCAAGCTATATATATACTTATAAGTATATATTTATATTCTTATAATTACAAGTTAAGAAATCGTAAACAAAATAAACGATTAAATCCATAAATTTAAGTACTCTTTTGGCATTAATTGGAGAAACCTAGGCCACAACTCAATAGAAACAAATTTCCCCAAAATGAAAAATTAAAAATGAAACAAGCTCAAGGGGATGGGGGTGGTAGAAGAGGCAGAAGTATGAATACGATTGATCAGGGCCGAAATAGAGGCGGTGGAAAATGAGGAGGAAAATGTTTACAAACATTGAATGCGGCGGCGGCAAAGAAAAACTTTTTTATCAAAATAAACTAGGAAAAAATGTACTTTATTCAGAGCAAATATGGAATACTCTTAAAAGCAGGAAGCAATAGTAAATGAGAGAAAATCAGCAATTATAAGGGTAAGAAAATATTCATAAATTTAAAGCATTAAGTTTAAAAACAACAATAATATTCAATTTAAATTAAAAAACAGCTTTCTTAAGAGGAATAAAATATTTATAAATTTAAATTTAAAACCAGATCTTTTAAGGAGAATAAAGTGTTAATAAAACTAAATTTATAAACACCACTTAATGTTTTAAAATAGCATTTTTAAGGAAAATATAATTATTCACTAAAAATAGCACATTTATTACATTAAAAATAATCTTAAATTTAAATTTAAAAATTTGAAAACTAAATTAAATATTTTGTCAAAAGAAAATAAGATAAATTTATATTATTTAGAATTTAATAAATTTTGTTATATTAAATTATAAAACATACAAGCCAAATTTAAATAGAAACAACAATCTTTCTATCCCTAAGTTTGATTTTCTATGCAAACTAGACATATACGCCGCCGCGCCACGCCGCCGCCGCCGCCGATTTTTGCCTTATTTGACGCGCCGCCGCCAAATTATGAAAATAACGGCGCGCCGCGGCGCGCCGCTGGTGCGGCATCGGCGCAGCTTCAGCGCGGCCTTCAGTGTCATTGTTCTTTATAAAACTTTAAAAAAAATAAATAACTCATTAAAATGGCCTTTTTGCCTTATTTGACGCGCCGCCGCCGCCGGTTCTTTCTGACTACTACGCCGCCGCCGCCGAGTCATTTTGACCTCTACGCCGCCGCCGATGCCTTTAACCATCGGCGTAAACCTCTAATGCAAACTACCTCCCCCTAAACCCCGTTTCGGGCAGTGTAAAACAATATAAATTAGCCTTGCTAACAAGCAAACTAAGTTGTTCATAGTTTGTGGCTTTATTCTCCATTTAATCTGATAATTTGAGACAATTTTTTCCCCTTGTTTAATGCACTTGCCTGGGCAAAAAGCTTAGAGTGTGTGGCGGCGACATCTTCATCAGCAACTCAGCAGCAGTCACAAACTCGTATATATATATATATATATATATTTTAGTACGTATTTACGCCCTATATATATATACATACGTTTATTCAATTGTGCCTGCGATGTGTTGTTATTTCTCGTATTATTTCTTCTCTTTTTTTTTTGATGTGGCCTCAAGGCAGCATCTGTGGCTGCTGTCGCTGTTGCAATTTTTCCAAATTTGTCAACTGCTGTGGTCGACACATACCCCCTCCAGCTCTAGCTCCTTCTCTGTGTCCTTTGTCCCTTTTTAAGTAACCAAGGACTCGCATATATATGAAATATGTCGTCTTTATTTTGTTTTTAACACAACAGATACGCATTTGAGGCTCAAAGATACTTTAAGCTTAAAGATACTTTTTAAGTTTGGAAATAATAAATAATATTTAGAGGTTTCTTGATCTTTAAATCTTTTTAAATAAATAAAATTGGTTAAAATTAGCTTAATATACATTAAAAAAATATATATTTCTTGAGATACATGTCAAACAAAACCTTAGCTAAATTATATAGAAATAAATCAAGTATATATGTATCTTCCAGGTAGGCTTAACTTTTCACAAAACAAGGTGTCTCCCTTGCTGTTTTGGCCATTTAGTGGGAATGTAATCTCGTTGGATTATCCCCTGAGTGACAGTTGGGTTGGGTTTGGGCAGAGACGCGCTGATACCCTGTAGATAAGGCTTTGGTCTGTTCTTTCGGTTTGGTTTGGTGTTTCTTGCCTCCTGTCAGCTTCCTGGGGGGGTTTTTTTTGTTGCCAACTGTTACAGCTTCATTTTGGGCCTACAATTGGGGGCTGCCTTACACAGGGAGAAAAGCCTAAGGTTTATTGTTTTAAAAACTATACAAAAGCTGGAAAATTTCTCTATATATAAAGTAAGACTATGTAATTATTTAGTATAATTTTTACATTTTATTTAATATTATTCATTTATTATTAATTAACTAATTAATATTATAATTTTAATATAGTTTTTATTTTTTTTTATTTATTATCAATTTATTAAAAATTTTATATAATTCTTAATATTATTTATTTATTATTAATTTATTAATATTATAATTTAAAATTTTCTTAGTATTATTTATTTATTATTAATTTATTAATATATAAAAAAAAATTAAAATTTTCTTAATATTATTTATTTATTATTAATTTATTAATATTAATATTTTTATGTATTTCTTTTAACATTTTCGCTGATATCTTGGCTTGTAAAAATTTTAATTTATTTACTTATTTATTTTTAAATTGTTTTATACGAATTTTTATGCTATAAAATAATAAAATATATTTTAAAAATTCAAAATAAACAAAGAAATTAACTAAATAAATTATAAGAATAATAAATTATAATAATAACTTGACATTAACACCTTTTTACAAGCACTTTACCTTGTATGTGCTTTGAATTTTATTCCATTTTTTCTTTATTTTCCTGTGTTTGTTATTTTTAAATACATTTTTTGTTATTTTCCGCTTTGCCGCAGGGGGGCAGCAATAACATTTTGCATGCTGCCACGCCCACAAGCACCAAGCAAAAGCACAAGCACAGCCCCAAAGGGGGCATGCCATATGTGACATGTTAACATACAAGCTGCAAATGAAATAAAGCGCATATTAAAAATAATTTCCAAAGCGATCCTCCTCCTCCTCCTCCTCCTCGGAAGGTAGCCACCCGCCCACCTTAACCCTTTGCAACCTTAACCCTCGCCAACAGTTAGTCAATCGGGGCAAAGGGCAGGCTACGTGCACAAAAGCGGAGGAGCGTCACGCAATCGAGCTGGGAATTGCTGGTGGGGGTTCCTCTGGGGGGGCCGGGATGTGTGTGCACGATGGCCTGGTTGGTGGTCACAATCATGATGATGATGATGCCCCAAAAGGTCCTGCCACTCAATTCCGCGTTAGCAACGTGCAACATGCAATTACAGGACAAATTGCTTAAGTGCAACCACTTTAGGGATCGATAATTTTGATATTTAAATGTTACATTTTATATTTTTTATATTTAAAAATTAAATAAATCATAAATAAATATATTTCGTAATTAAGAGCAATAGTTTTGTTAAAAATAAATACTTTTTTTCTGATTATTTACAGAATAAAGATATAATAAAAATTATATTCGATATTTAAAAAATCGATATATAAAAGAAAGCGATATTAAAACACTTTAAGGATTTTATATATAAAAGATAAATATGTTTATATACATATTTATTATTTGGTTATGTATATTCTATATTTTTCGTTATTTAAAATTGAAATTGATATCGATTTTTCTATAAAATGTAATCCGCTTTTGATACCGATTTTTTATCGATTTTATTAGTTCCCTTTAAGCGATTACCTACTGTGCGGTTTTGGATTTCGTGTTCTCTACTTAGGCAAACATTAACACCCTTTGATTAAATTGGAACATATATTATGCCATAATTCGCAGCACGTACATATAGTTTATATAGAAATATAGCTATTTATATATATATCTGCACGAAAAAGGGAATTTAATATTGTTTGAGGAATTTAATAAAATTGAGAGGAAAAATTCGAGAAAATAGCACTTGTATTTTGTACATTAATTCCACATATTTGGCTTAGTTTGTTAAATTATGATAAATCTGCGTTTTTTTTAAATTTAATTGAAAAACAGGATGTTGCCTAATTTCCCGTAGTAATAATTTGTAAAGCTTTTCCCAAATATTATCCCTTTATTTATCTTCAAATATAATTCTGCTGAATGTAATTTAGGGATTCCTATTTAATTTTCCTTGGAGATCCTTTCGATAATTTAACTCAACGCCAAGGAGTGCCTCCTCCTTTTCGAGTGTTTAATTATTTAAAGTGTTGTCTGAGCTTCCTCGGTCGGTTGTTGTGTCCTTTTGTAATTTCATTAGTGTTGACAACAATTTTGTTGCCAAGCTGCTTCTATTATTCTTTAGCCTGGCGAAAAAAATTGAAAGTCAACTGGAGCACTCTCCACCTTGATGGGGAATTGAATAGAATGCAAAATGACAGGCATGCCCCCTCGGGTTCCTGGCCCTGTTTTCCTCCGGTGAGGCATGTGTGATGAGCTGAAGACGTGCCCAAAATGAGGTACACTGAAAACAAAGCAAAAAAGCTAAGAATTCCCATTAAAAACTGTAAACTTTCAGAAGGAAAATAGCAGATAAAAATAGCAATGAATTCCCCTTAAATTAACATATTTTCTTGTGTTAATTTCTTAGCTCATTTGACTTATCCAAGTGTCTAGTTTTTCCCCTCAGTGTTGTTGAAGGAAAATCTAAAGGAAAAGTCAGGCCAGTAGAGGACGTAGTAGTGGCAGTTGAGTTATTGCTTTGAAAGTTAATTAAAAACTCATTGAGCCGAAAGAGAGATGCAAAGAGTGTGAACTGCGTCCTGGCACCTGCCACGCCCCCAGCCCAAACATATCACTCTTGTTTTTCCTTTACTTTCCCTGCTCTAATTTTTCCCTGCGAAAATATTGAAGAAAAGGCGAAGGGTTGTGTTTTGTGTTGTTGAAGGATTGCACTTTTCCTAATGACCAAAAAATGCGGTCAACGGTCAAGGGATTTTCGGTAGCCAGGTAGCAGGTAGCACTTACTTACTCCAGGTACTTTATAACTGGGCTAATCACCTGTGCTGCTGCTGCTGTTGGCCAGGTAAAAAGCGGCAGGCCATCTAATTGAAACTGTCCCCTCATCGGGGGAATTTCGGTTGTCGTCTTTGGGGATTCAAGTTGTAAGCGGCTCAATGGATAATTAGCCAAATGGCCAAACGTAGCAGCCACCCACCTGGTCCGCCCATCCACGACATCCTTAATGACAGCCAGCAAGTGGCCCCCAAGTCCTGGTCTTTATCCTGTCATTGTTCGCTTCGGGACACACGGAGTCATCTGTCAGCTAAGGGGGGGGGGGGGGGGGGGGGGGTGCTGTAATGGATGCAAATATGTGGGTGGAGAGAGAGAGAATCAAGGATGTCCAAGTCCCAGAACTACAAGATAATGCAGTTAAGGGAAGACAAAACAAATAGGTTTATTAAATATATTTGTATTTGAATAACTAGTCGATTTTTAAATGTTTATTTTCAATTTTTTATATATATGAGTTATTTAATAGTCGGTTTTTTAATTTAATCTATCGATAATATCGATATTTTTATGTGAAATAGACTTTTTTTCGATATTTAAAAATTTGATAACTAATAAAATTTGATAATGCCCGTATGATACTGTAATGCAGTTTTCATTAATTAGCTACTTCATTAGAACCTTGAAAGAGTCAACTATATTGTCATTTTGGTTGGATTTTGGTTGGATTTTGCTTGGATTATTTTGGTAATACGACTACGGTCACACCGACCGTAAAAGGTAAACAAAAAAAACGGCCGCCATTCGCGACGTATTACTATGAATTTCTGAATTCCTCGTCGAAGTATTCTTGCATAAATAAATGCAGAATCCTTTAAATTTGTGTTTTTAACCTATAATGCTTAAATTTTTTAAAATTATTACAAAAAAAATAATTTTAATTAATTTTACAGCGCAAGAACCTTGCTACCGCAAAACATATTATTTTTGCCAATTTTCTAATATATTTTCAGTTCAAAAAACAAGCGAAATGATATAAAAACAAGAAAGGAAGCTAACTTCGGCACGCCGAAGTTTGTATACCCTTGCAGATTGGTTTCGATGTTTATATTATAGATTTAAATGCTGAAAAGACTCACAAAACAGTGTTTCATTACATTTTACCTATACTTATTATGTTTACAGTTTGACAGTTATAGTTTTACATTCCCAGCTTTACATATTTTATACATTTACCGATCGCTTCTATGGCAGCTATAAGATATAGTTGTCCGATTTTTATAAAATTTATACCAAAATTCTAGAATAATAAAAAAAGCTTATATCTCAGAGTAGATAAACATACGTTGAAAAACAACGAAGCAATAATTTTTTCCCTATTAATTTCCCGATCGTTCCTATGGCAGCTATATCATATAGTCGTCCGATTTTCATAAAATTTTTACCAAAATTCAGAAATAATATATAATGGCCACATCTAAAAAATGGTGTAAAAATATTGAAAAACAGCAAAGTTATAATTTTTTTTCGAAAAATATATCGAACATTTGTATGGCAGCTATACGATATAGTCGTCCGATCCGGCCCGTTCCGACATATATAGCAGTGAGAGCATATAGAAGACTATATGCAAAGTTTCATTCAGATAGCTTTAAAACTGAGGGACTAGTTTGCGTAGAAACAGACAGACAGACAGACGGACAGACGGACAGACAGACAGACGGACAGACGGACAGACAGACAGACGGACAGACGGACATGGCTAGATCGACTCGGCTGTTGATGCTGATCAAGAATATATATACTTTATAGGGTCGGAAACGTCTCCTTCACTGCGTTGCAAACTTCTGACTGAAATTATAATACCCTGCAAGGGTATAATAAAATTCTCATTGTGAGACCATACTGTCAATGAACTGGCTAATACATTTTTCAATTACAATTTTCTTCATTAAACCCGTATTTTGTTATCGAGTATCTAGTATATAATATGTAGATCTATCGATTATCGCGCCAATGAAGTAGCTAATGCATTATTCTAATGCATTAGAGCGCCATATAGTCGTCTTGCTCGCACTTGTGTAAAACTCTATAGCGCTGTCAAATCTTTAATGAAGTCTCTAATTAATGCGGCAGTGTCATGCCAGTATAACGACAATGAGCGCACCTTTTTTTTTAGGAAATAGAGACAATACTTATATTATCGATAATTTAACATGAAAGGGAATATTTTTCGATACTTAAAAATTCGATATATCAAAGCTAACGATATTTTCGATAGGCTTTTAAATGCCAGATGTTTTTCAGCAAATATATTTTAAATAAAATATAATTATAATTAAATGTTAATTTCTAGGAGTAAATACTTTTGATATTCTTATATTTTCATTATAAAAATTTTTTTTTTAATTTATGTTTTAAAGTAAATACTTTTTTCGGACCAAATTATATAATTTCCATGTTGAGTCCAAAGAGTAAGCTCCTCTGCCAGTGATTTCCACCAGTCAATCCCTTCAGCCTCAGCACCTAAGCTCTGTTATTTCAAAAAAAAAAAAGACTTTACATTTTCCACAACGAGAAAAAAACGTGGGGGGAAATCCACACTGAGTTTCACACGGGAAAAACTTGTGTTTGTGCATTTATCAAAATGAAAAACCCACAAAATGCATACAGAAAGGGGGCAGACATATGTACATATATGGTTATATAGGGGGGAAGGGGAAGGGGAAGGGAGTGTGGCAACTGAACCAACACGAGAGGCAGATGCTGAAATACAAATCCAGAGTCAGCTTCAGATGCAAATGTTGCAGATGCAGATACATGGCAGCAGTTTCTTTTCAAGAGATGAATTTTGGGGGAGCAAATTTTCCATTTTGCATTTCACATTTTAGGTTTTTCCTGCCTGATGCTTCACAGAATTGGCCAAGAAGAACAACAGCTGTTGTTGTTATTGCTGCTGGTGCTGATTTGATTTATAATTAAAATTGCCCCTACAATATTTTCTCGATTTTCTGGCTGGCAAAATGTTTATTATTTGCCCTCCCGACGCATTGAAATGTTAGGAAAATTGAAAAACTCTTCCTGCTGCCTGCCAATATATAATCGTACACAGTGAGTGTAAAAAGTAGCCAGCACCCCCCTAAGGCGGTTAATTATCACACATGTGTACATAGAAATTATGTACAATGTATGTATAATCAAATTTAAATTTGAATTTGAATTGTGAGTGTGTGTGCTGATTGAATATTCGATAAATCATGGCCAGGGGAATGTGATGAATGCTAATGAATACAATTAATTAAATAACAAGGTTAATTAACATGAATTTAGAGCAGAAGACAAGTTACCAAGGGGGAATTTCTACACAAATGTGGGTTTATTTGATTTATGGGTGTATTGTTTTTTTATGATTTTATGATTATGAAAGGTGTTTAAAATTTTAAGAATTTTTTAAGATGAGTATTTAAAGTTTATAAGATTTTAAAATTTTCCTAAAATTTCCTGGAAATTGTATTTTTATAAATAAATGTAAGCAGGGTTGCACAGATTTCTGCAAATCACACAGAGTTGCCAGACAAACAGCTGTCAGGGTTGTCAAGCTATTTTTATTATTTAGCTATCAAAATATGAATGGCTTTCCCCATTTAAAAATCAACATTAAACAATATTTTATAATATAAAAAAAATCTTGTAATAAATTGAAATTAAAATTAAATTTATATTAATTTTTAAATTACTTAGAATTAAATATATATCATTATAAATATATTATTGATTATTATATATATAAATTGATTATAGATATTATTTATAATATTATTTATTACATATTTTTATAAATATTTTATATATTTTTTTGATTTTTAAATCCCTTAAAATTATACACAATAATTATGCCTCCTTAAATCTTAAAAAAAAAACAAATCCCCCACAATTAATAAACCCTCGAAATGCAGTAAATTAAAACCCCAAACACATTGCCAGCCTTAAATAAATGTACATATAATGGCAATTAATATGTTTTGATAGAAAGCAGAGAAACCAACGGCATTTCCCCGTAAGATAATCGTAAAATCACTGAAAGGCGAAACAAATATTTGCATCAATCAGCTGACCGTTAACTGCCGCCCCTCACTGTGTGCCGCAGCCCCCCTCTGGCCCCATCCATTTCCATTTAGACAAAACCAAAATGAGTTTGAGGCTGGTGAGAGTGGGCGGCTGTTTATTTGAGTTATGCATATCAAGTTGAAAGGTAAACATGCGAAATATGCTGGTCCCCTACATCTGTTAAGCCTGCTGCCCTCTAATTTGCATATATATTTTCCCAGGCAAACAAATTACAGGGGCCAAACTTGAAAGTTTTGGCCCCGTAATTATGAGAAACACAGCAGAGTGGGTGCCGGCGGCGGCGGCGGCCTTTCGTTTTATTTACATGCTTCCAAATCAATTTGGCGGCAGCGGCAGATAAGCGACCAAACAATAAACAATTGGCCTAAAGAGGGGGGTGTGGAGAGGGGGGAGAGAGGGTTAGTAGTCCTGGCCGAAAGCAAAACCAAAACAAACCAGAGCTCGGAGCCAGACAAAGGAAACCGAATCCGACACCGAGACCGCAGTCAACGGTTGAGGCCAAAAGAGGGGTTTGGGGGGGCCCAGTAAAGGTCAAAAACCAAACTAAAAGGCTAAAGCCCAGGCCCATGTCCACACTCCATCCACAAAATCAAGTCCAAGTTTGAGTCCAAGTCCACATTTTCCCTTCCCTTTCTTTTTTTTGTGGAATTTTTCCCCAGTTAAGTTTTTATTTTTAAGAATGCCTCTGTCTACGATTTAATTTACTTTAAATCCAAATGAAGCCTCAGGAAATGGTTTAACAGATTCGTTTAAGTTTAGAAAATACGGCTTTAAGTTTACAGATTTTAAATTTATATAATATAATTTTTAAATTTGATTTTTATTGATTTTAGATTAGAAAATATTGGTTATTATAAATTAAACCCCTAACTTTGGGAGAAAAAGAAGTGTTTTTATTAATATTTTCATATTTTTTAGGTTTTTTTTTCTAATTTCTACACTGATAAAAATATTTTTTCTATATTCAAGAAAAATTGCCAAGGCAGCCCAAAATCATAAATATAATTTAGTATTCGTTATTATTATTATTTTGATTATTTTTGAACATACTTATAATTCCCAACTTGTTCTAACATCCCTTGAATGAAGTGTATGTATATGTTTGTGCTATTAAATATGTGACATACTTTTTTCTTAAATTAAATGAAATTAAATTAAAAATAAGAAATAAAATAAAATTAAAACTAAGAAATAAAATTAAAAACATAAAATAAAATAAATTCAAATAAAATAAAATAAAAATAAAAATATCGCTTAAATTTCGATCCTACAACTAAAAAAAATCTTTCTAAACGTAAGAAAAATTCACCTCTAATTTAAGCAAGGTTTTTCTTATATTTTCAGTGTATAAATTAAATTAAATTTTCTCTCTAAAAGAAAATTCCCCCCTTCCTTTATGATTTACCTGCAGCCTTGAAAACTTTAAACTTAAAAGTTAGCTGTTGGCTGTTGGCCCCAAAGACCGTTTGATAAACTTTTTGTGGCTCAAACTTTTGGCTCAAAGGTTGTGTGTGTGAGTGTGTGGTGGTATCAATCATATAGTATTTGGATCTGTCACTGGGGTAATCACAATAATTGGCTACTTTTAAGGGAAGCCTCTCCTGCCTCTGATTGTTGAAACTTTAGTTGGTCCTTTTTTTGGAGCTGTGACTGTGTCTGTGTCCTTTCAAGCCTTTACCCTTTCAGCCAGGTTTTCCCGCTTTTCCTTTCTCGTCCCAAAATCATAAAATTAAATATGCATATCAGGAGGAGAATAAAGGGGAGGCTGACCCAGTGAGCTGTAGATGGAGGTGGGTCTCCCTTGCAATTGACTTAATATCCTTTGGGCAAACAATCAAAACAAGAGCGGAATGTGGCTGCTGGTCCAAAAATGATGACCAAAATCGCAAAAAAATGGAAGAAGGGAAAATAAAATCAAAAAACAATGAAAAAGAAAAGAAACGCGAGGACGATTTGCAATGCCTTGTTGCACGCATCCATTGAAATTGTTTCCGCTTTTTCCGCTTTTCCACAATTGTTTCTTTTTTTCCTTTTGGGTTTTATGCTGTTTTGGGTGTTTCCTCCTTGGGCTCCCCTTTTTTTTTGCCTTGGCCTTGGTTGCTGCTTGATTTGATGTGTGCAATTATGGCGTCATTTACATTCTTGCCCTCCAAATGGCCAATCCATGACACCCAACCCCAGCTCGGTCCCTTCAAGATACGCTGCAGGCATTTTTTCCCTGAGAGGACACTGGGGAAAAGATTGTAAAGTTATAGGGATTTTCTATATAATTTTTATATATATTTTATGTCTTTTATATGTTTTTTTATATAGTTTTTATATATTATATTCTTAAATTTATATCTCTAAAAATTCTTTTCATTTCTGAAATTATCCTAATTAGTTTTTAGAATTTTTCTTCCTGTGTATTTGGACTGCTCTTGCTGTTGTTTCAATCTCAATGCCACTTTGCCCGTTGAAGCGCGCTGCTAAGTATGCTACAGAAATTCTCCTTGCTGCTTTGCTTTTCTTGGCTTTTCTTCTTCTCCTTATTCTTGCTCTCCTTCTTTCTCATCTTCCCTTTCCCCCACCCACTTCTTGGCCTCGTCCTTAGGTTGAACTCCTTTGTTTTTAGTGGGGCGACTATATAGAGATGAATGAGGCGCGCTTATTGTTGTGCATTTACTCGGAAATAGTAGTGGAGATTCTGGTCTCAAAAGAACAAAAAGTTTCAAGACTCTTGAATGTATATATGTATGTATGTATCATATATATACCTATATATGTTCCCATATTAACTTTAATATTTTTAGGGGGCATACTTTTTGCCAAGGTAAACAAGCCACAGAAAACTTGAACCTTAACAAGTGCAAAGTGAAAGTAAATATGAAAGGCAAACAGACGCCGGGAACGAAAAATAAATATATATATATACATTTCAGCAAGGTAAAATATATGTATATATATAATAAAATATAAGAGGAACCCCCTTTAAAATGAAAAAAAAACTTGAACTTGAACTTGAGCCGGAAAATGTAACGAAATCGAGCTGAATTCGAGACCAAATGAACGCTCAATTAAAACTTAAATAAAGCCAATGGAAAAAGTGTGGAAAAGTGAGGAAATGTGGAAAAGTGAGGCAAACGAAGGCCAGGATAAACGCCTGAAGACTAAGGAAATTTTTTCAGGCAAAATAATAATCAAAAGTTGGGTATTCAATTACAGCAGACAGTGTTTGCTGAATTCTATATTTATTTTAGAATTTAATACTAATATTAATATTAACATTAAGAATTATTTTAGTTTAATTTCATTATTCATAAATTATATATTTATTTTAGAATATTATATTAAACTAAACTTGATAAAAAAAAAACAGTTTCATTTAATTATTTTAATTATTTTTAAATTATATATTTTGCTTAGATTTTAATGTTAAATTTAACTTGCTAAAAAAAGTTTCATTTATATATGTTAATTAATTTAATTTAATTTTATTCTTGTTAAATTATATATTTATTTTAGAATTAAATACAAAATTTAATGTGATAAAAAAAGGTTTTTTTTTTATATATTTGAATTATTTTATTGAAAAGTAATTATTAAAAATTAAATAATGTATAATTTAAGTGTTGTCAAAAGTTAATTAAAATTTAAAAGTAAAAAAAAAGTAAACAATACTTGAAAAAGAGTATTAAAATAAATTACAAAATGATTAATTGCTAATTTCTATTAAATTGCAAACCTGAAAATAACAGCAAAATGTCAGTAAATAATTGAAAAAAAAACCACAAACCAGAGGAGCCACTTAATGGAATAAATATATATATATTATATACATAATATATAGGGAAAAAATGTGAAAAAAATCAAGTGATACTGAAGCGGAAATGGACGGGAAATTAAGTGAAAGTGAAGCGGGCATAAATCAGGCCGCAAATTGATGGGCGGAAAAGCGCTGGAAAAGTGGGCAAGAAGGAGCAAGAAAAAAGCCAAGAAAAACAGAGGGGAAAGTCACCCGCGAACTTCATTTTTTTTGTTCATAGAGTTTTCTTCCAGCTTTTTGTTCGGCTGGCTTTTCCTGTGGCAGCGTCTCTTGCTGGCTTTTTAATTGCCACTTACGCGTCCTGGCTTAGACCAAAGCCCCTCGTCGATGATGCTGGGTCCTTGCGCTGCTCCTAATTTATTTTTATTTATTTTTTTTCGTTTTCTTCATTTTGTTTTTGTTTATAAGCAAAGGCTTTTTATCCCTTTGTCTTTTTTTTTTCGGCGACATAAATTAAAGTCCACTAATTGCGTATACGCCGCGTGGGCCTGAAGGACAAGCAGCAGGGACATTGTTTCGGGCTTAGTCCTGCTTAGAGGATCCAGCAGGAAAGCCTCTTCCGTCACACAGCAAATCCTTTGGGGGATTTCCAGCCTTGATTTAGTAGTGTTTACTGTGCGATTAAAATTTAATTAAATGCTTTGCTCAGACAAAAAATGTAACAAACAGCACATGCAAACAGGAACAGGACACTGATGACGCCGCAACATCATCATCATTATTATCCTTATCATTATCACCAGCAGCATCCGCACATCAAATGAAATTCGTTTTGTCTCCGCCGAGCATGTAATAATTTATAACACGATGAACTTGTCGCCAACGCACACACACACGAACACCCACGCACACACACACAGAGCATGTGTATGTGTACACATATATGCAAATGAAATGAAATGTCACCCTATAGGCGTGGCATTCAGACAGGGTCCTCAAAATTAAGGCTTTCAAAGGAAAGAATCATTTTAGACAGAAGATCAGCATTTACCGAGAGTGTTTCCACTCGCTTGAGACTATAATTCCCAACTAGTTCTTGCATCTACGGAGTGCTAACCTAAAGGCAAGGCGCATCTGAAGCTCTTATTTTTTTTGTTTCTTTATATTTGTAACACTCAAACCTCCTGCTCTCAATTAGGCAACTAACCGAGTCATTTTGATAACTCATGGTGTATACCCTTTCAGCTGGGGAAGGTGGAAAGTAGTAGCTGGGAGCTGGGGGAGCTCAAGGAGCCATCGTCATCGTCATCGTCATCGTCATGATTGTCATCGTCATCAGCCAAGCATGATAATGATAACAGTAACAAGCAAGCGCAGCGACAACTCTGGCCGGAAAAGTGGGCCTTGACTGGGCTGAGATGGGAGGGAATGGGAATGGGAGAGGATGTGATATAAAGATTGTTGCCATATTGCTATCATTTGCACACAATCAGCGTCAACGTCAACGGAAGGCGAAACGTGAGGGGGAAGTGGGTGGAGGGAGGCCAAAGGGCAGAGGGACTGGATTCAGAAAATGTATGCAGAGATTCCGCCCTCTTGGAGGGAAGTAAAGCCATTCCATTCGACAGGATGAGGCGCGGATGATGCGGAGATTGCTCGTCGTCGACGTCGTCATCCAAATTGCAGATAAAGTATAAATAAATTTAAATAAATAGCGTAAAATCAAATTTCCTAGGAAAAAAAGCCGTGAAAATTTCCCTGTCCTTTGAAATGAGGGGAAAATGGATAGGAAAAGCTTACAAATTGGTGAGACAATATAATCATTAGTTGGAGTTGCTTCTGAGATTTTTTGCGGGGATATGAAAGCTGAAGGTGAACTTTAAGGGGGATTTTTTTTATTTAAATTTTACCTTAATTATTATTAAACATAAAAAAAGCTTAAATATATTATTTATTAATTGTATGCTAATGTTTTTCCAACGTTTTGCCATTTTAAGCTTTGCTCTTAAAGGGGCCTGCCTTTTTGGGGGGCTTGACATTTCTCATTCCATTTTCGCTGGCGACTTGTGACCGCGACCTTGTCTCAGTCTGCCACACCCCACCACCCTCCCTTTGTGTGTGCGACATTTGCCTATAATTGCCTATTAGTTTTCATTTGTTGATTTGGTTCTGCCTTTGCACGTGACGTTAACTGCTGGTCTGGGTCTCTCAGTTTTGGTTTTAGGTTTTGGTTTTCGATTTTGGTTTCGATATGGATATAGGTATCGATTCTGCCTGAGCCACATGCCATATATGTACATGTAGGTCCCAATGTGTTGGCCTTCCCCCAATCAATTGGTGGCTAATTGTGGCCAAGCATTAAGCACCACAAATGGGTTCAGAGGTTCAGAGTTCAACGGAATTATAAATATATTCTTACTTTAAATTTTTTATTAAGCAATTAAGGTATATAATGTATAGATTTTATCAAATTGAAATTACATATATATATTAGTTATTTAAGCAGCTTAAAATATAATTTACAATTCATAGTATAGGTATCTTAAGAGTTGAAATATATTTATTCATTAAATTTAATAAATTTTCAATGTTCCAAAATTTTACTTAATTTTTAAGCAGAAACCTAAAGGTGTTCTGCTATTTTTCCTGGAAGAATTTAATATTTTAAGTATTAATTGTACCCTTAAAAAAATAGTTTTTGATATTAATGAAAGATTCTGTTGTTAAATTAAAGAATTTTCTTACTTTGAAATGACACAAAATATTGAATATATTTTGTATATATTTAATTCATAAATATAAATTCTTAAAATATATTATGTATATATTTATACTAATTTAATTAAAAATTAATTTAAATTACATATTTACGATTTTTATTTTTAAAGTCACAAATAGCATTGATCTCTTATATTTTGCCACTATATATTTTTCAGTGCTTAGCAAAATAGCATGAAAAATCGGCCCAGGCCTCGAAGAGCTTTCCCTTGGCACCAACACATTTTTCTTGCTTTTCCCCTCCTCTCTCACCCAGTACTTGCGAATTTTTCATTTTCATTTTCATTTTCATTTACATTTTCATTCTCGTCTGGCTTTTGTCTGTTTTGCTTGTTTTTCTTTTTGTTTTTTTTTGCATTTGTTATGTGTGTTAGTTTGGCAACTGATTAATTGCCACGCCTCCCCTGGCTACCCCCCCAGTGACCATGCCCCCGATTTTGAATCAGATCAAGAGTGTCTGCATTATAATTTCGTTCAATAATTTAATGAGCTGAAAATAAAGGCTCTTGGCAGCAAGAAAAAATCTGCAGAAATATTATTGGATTAAATTTTGTGTTAAAATATTTAAGTTTTTAAAACTAGATTCTATTAAGATTTACTAGAAAAAAAACTAAAGTATTTCTTGTTTAAAATTTATATATTTATTACGAATTTAATTCAGGTCTTATTATGAAAAACCCTAAAAAATCTTTAAAATCTTTTAAAAAATCGTAAAAAACTCCTTAAAATCTTAAAAAATAATACTACTTCTTGTTTAAATTTTAAATATTTATTCCGAATTTAATTCAGGTCTTGAGTGGATTACAAACTATCACAATGTTGGCTTGCCTAAATCTTATTGTTAAAAATCCTAAACAAATCTTTAAACAAATTCTTTAAAATCTTTGAAAAAAATTAAAACAAATCTTAAAAAATATTTATAATAATAATTAAAACCTAGCTAATCGCTCGCTGTGCTGGGCAAAGTGAAAGCCACCGTAGTACTCCTCCAAATCGCACAAATCCCGCTGGAACTGTGCCTCCATTCGAGCTTGGGCCGCCTTCTGGCGGGCGGAGGGACGCCGCCCGAGGGTGTGACTGTTGCTGCTGCTGCTCCTCAAGCTCAGGCGGCGGCGTACCTTCATGCCTGGCAGAGCCAGTTGATCCTCCACCGTCAGCGTGGGCTGCCCGCATCGCTTGGTGTCCGTGTGCGAGGGGAATCCCCTGGGCGTGGTCTGGCCAGCAAAGGCCTCGCTGATATCATGTAACCGTTGCTTGCCCGCCTGCTGTTTGGCAGCCAAATGCTCGAAGCTACACTTCCACTGGGCATACTGCTTGTCAGCTCCCGATCTCTTGGTAATGCTGGGGGTCAGCAGGTTGCCGCAGGAGCCAAAGGAGGAGCAGCGAGGCATGGGCCTTAGAAGATGGCGGGACTGCGAATGGTTGAGTCGTCTCAGGCGCTTCTGTTTCCTGGCCGAGATGTTCAGCTTGCGGAGAAGCATCCGCTGGATTTTGGCCAGAAAGCTGGGTAAAGGACAGCAAATGCCAGGTGGGGCAGGAGTTGTGGTGTCCTCGCCGGACTTTACCTTCTCCGCTGAATGATTTGAGCCCATTTTTTTTTGTAATTTCTTTTAAAGTTTTGAATTTATTTCAAGTGAAATTCAAATTACTCTTAATTTTCTTGGATTATTTATCGTTCGTTCTTGTGCGTTCTTGTCGCTGTCACTGCCTTTGGCCAACTGATGCTGATTGCCACCAAGCGGCTGGCATATATACTGGCTCCACCCAGGTAGCTGTCCTTATAGGGTTTGGTTTCGGGATCAGCGGTCTTATTCGCTACCCTTTGCTGACCTTCATAAAAAATATATATATATGTATACCTAACCCCAGCCCCTTTTGACCATAATCCCCTTGTTTTGCATAGTTTTATGAGCCAACATTTGGTCACGGCTTTGGTTTTTGGGTTTCGGGGTTTTGCTAGAGTCGCGATTTTGTTTATTGCCCCGCAATCCTTGCACGTGCAAAAGGACCTCAGGGGATCAGTAGCAGGCAGCGGCGATTTAATGGCCCATCATTTGCTGTCGCCTGCTGCTGCTGCTGCTGCTGGCCAGGATATCTAACATTCTCTGGGACATACTTGCCTGCCAAGAGGAGAGCGAGAGGAGGGGGAGTCAGGAGAGCGTCCAAAGGATGTAGCCCGGGAGGCGCCACTTAAGTCTGTTGGGGGGAGGAAATTCTTAATGAATTGCAGCAAAGGCCCTAAACGAACTACAAAGTACACTGGGAGAAAACTAGGTATAAGAACGTGACATAAATTAATGGAATTTCTTTTGATTAAACAACTTAAACTATAAAACTAAGACAAACCCTTGATTTTTTTAGTGAAAGATTACTTGGAAGAATATATATATTTTTTAATTTAATTTGAATATTTTTCTCTCTCTGTATTTTGCTGAAAAACTGGTCCTCTGCTGGAGAGGATTATTGCATGGCGATGGCGTTATAGTGGGGCCATGAGGTCTATGGTTAAGCATCCTGGCAGAATGCTCGCTTTGTGTGTCAATCAGCCTTTGCATGTCAGCAGTGCCTTCATTATTGGTATCCTTACATCCTCCACCCTCCCCCTGTGTGTGTGTGTTTCTGTGAGTGTATAAGTTATGGCTTGAATGGGGGGATATAAGCGGCTTTGCCTTCATTAAAACTAGACATATGTATTGCATAGTGAAAAATAATTGATCTCAATTACCAGGCGGAGGTGCAGCATGCCGTGAGGTTGCACTGAAAGAAAATTATGTAAAAATTATATGCAAAGAACATATTGTTCTATGAGTTTTACCTGTTTTCATTTCGAAATTAAACAACAAATTACCTCAAAAAAGAACCTTTCGAGAATTTTCTAAACCCAAAAAGCACTTATTTGTACCTGTTTTAAATATCAAAATAAAAGTATACCTATTTTAATAAAAATAAATGAATTTTAATTTTAATTTACAGAAAACACAATTTTATTAACGTTTTTCTCCCTGACATACTGATGGGTCCTTGAATTTCCCCTTTAATTAGGTTTGAATTTCCGCAAAGCCAACTTTCGATGCATTTTCCCACTTTCTCTCTCTCTCTCTCTCTCTTTCCACCTCTCTGTATCTCTTTTCTCCTTTCCCTCTAATTGTATTGAAATCGAAACACGGAATTCCTTCTCATGTTTTCCTGTTTTTCCCTGGAAAATACAAAACCGAAGGCCGCTGTCATGAAGGGGAGGATTTGGGTGGTCCTGCGGCATCCCAACCAAGTGTTGGGGAATTTTTCCGCTTTTCATTCCCACCGAAAAAACCAAAAGGCAGTGGCGGGGCAACGAAAAACTGAACTGAAAATTCATTGCAAAATTCCTGGCAATAGTCAAATGGCAAGGAAAGGGTTAAAGCCGATAAGGAAGATACTCTAAGGGGATATATTCCATATATGTTGATAATTTCTTAAAATTTTAAAAATAAAAATAATCTATAAATAATTATAAATATTCTAAATATTCAAAAAATCTTGTAAATATTCTAAATATTCGAATTATTCGAAATATTCTTTGTAAATCTATAAATTATCTAGCTTCCTTTGTACTCTTTAAGCTTAATTTATTCCTAATATTTATTCTCTTTATTTTTGATTTTCCCTTTTGAGTCAGAGCATCTCCCAGTTGCTTTTAAATTTCCGATAAAAAAACCTAACCAAAAGGGTGGCACATTCAGGTTCAGAGGGCATTTTCATTGTCAGCTGCAGTTGGAATTGGAAACTGCAAGGGGGGCAGGGAACTTGGAGAGATATTTGCGGCCAGGATATTCCCCAGAGAGACAAAGCTACCGAACAGAAAATTCTACTTAATTGCAGCCATTTGTTAAGTGCCAAAAAAAAAGGGAAAACGAATTATTATTGCAGCAGATACAAGATACTTTTGTATCTGTAGTGGAGAAGGCCATAATATATGCGAGTTTAATTGCGCATTTTAAAGCCTGGCATATAAATTTTTAAATATTTTATTAGCAAAGTCAGTGTCAAGGTTCATTGCCAAATTCAATTTGAGACAGACCACTTTTTTTATAAATATATTTTCAATTAAACAGAGCTTTTCTCTCTTTCTGTTTTTGGTTTTCCCTGGCTCACGCAATTCAATTTCTACCTGGGAAAACCTTTTACGACCTGGCCAACATGTCGGCATATCATAAAAAAACGAAAAGCGAAATGACACAAAACAAAAAATAAAGAAATGGCAACAAAATATGGGCTATGGCATAAAAATTGCTTTTTATTTAACCCTTTTTTTCGAAAGGCATAAAGAATGCATCTGGGAAAAAATACCTCTCCCTTAACCCGTTTTTCCTTACTTGTGTGTATTCCCCATATGCAAATCAACCTTTTCCCGCTGCACATTCCAAAGGATACAAAAAAATAGAAAGAGAAATGAGAGCAAGGAGGTGTCACCGAGTTACCCCTGGGAATGTTATCGAAATATATGTATGTCGGGTTGCTTGGGCGAAAATAGAAACTGGGAATAACGACAGCTCCCTCTTTTCCCAAAGCTGACAAAGCGATTTTTACTGGAAAAGTTTGCCAGCCGAAATTAAGATAAATAACTCAAAATCAAAGTTCAAAGATAACAAGTTGTTGTGTGAACTTTTAAACAAATTTAAAGGGCGTGAATTTAGGTGATTTTGAGGTTTTACAAAAAAGGGAAATAACCTTAAAAATATTTCGAGGGATTTATAAAGGGATTTAAAAATTAATTACAAATAAATATAAATAAGAAAAAATAATACAAAAAAAATAATATATGTTTAATTTACCGTTTTATAATATAAATTAGACTGGCTTAAAATATAAATATAATTTTAATTAGTTATCGATCATCTGCCATATCTGATATATGTACATACATATATCGTAGTGTGTTTTAAATTAATTTTAAATATTAAAAAAAAATAATAATGCAACAAATAATCTGTATTGATATATATGTTTCTTTCTTTAATAATTATAATTTGAGATTAATTTGTTATCGATTAACTAAGGTCTCTAATATACATATTTTTAATATTTTAAACTAATTTCTAATTTCACTATTATAACTTAATTTATTTTTCAACTTCTCTGTCTTTTCTACAACTTCTGCTTTAAATTTCTTCTTTTAAATCCCTAATAAATTTAATAAGGATTTTTTTTCGATATATTTTGTGTTCATCTCTAACTGCATTCTGGTTATCAGTGCAGTTTCATCGCTACTTTAACTGTAAAAACATCAAAATTATCGATGGTCTTATCTTTACCCCATTGCCATATCCTTTAAGCCCTTTGAAGACCCTCACAAAATCAATCAATTTCGAGCGCAGATTACAAAGTTTACACAAGAGTCAAGTGTAAGCCAAAGTTAATATCACTTATATACTCAATCACTCACTCCGGGGCCCTCGATAACTTGGTCCTCTGTAATTTAGTGGCCCCCCCCCAAAAAAACCCATTTTGGATGACCACAAATCTTGGCAGAGCGGAACGCGGAAGAGGAAAGCCATATATGGGAGTTGGCAGGACTGGGCTAAGGATAAGGATAAGGGCAAGGGCAAGGACATGGACATGGTGTGTGCGTGCAGGGTTAAGGACAAATCACGCATCAATAGCAATCAATCAATTTGCGGGCAAGCAAACCAATTGAACAAAAAAGAAAAAAAAAAATGAAATCGAGGAAAAAGAGGGAAAATAATGCGACACAGACACACAGTCACAGTCACTGGCAAAAGTTAACAGCATCTAATGTGATTTTGACACACTCACCCACAAAAGGAGCGAATGTTTTCACAGTCTTTTGTTTACAATTTGTGTGCTGTCCCCGGCATTTCCCTCTTCGGCTCCCTCCCCTGCTACCCGATATCATCTGACCTTCGCCCCCTGTCAGCTGTTCGGAGAGCTTCTCTCCTGAATCATACCCTGTAAGCGATGGGTATGCTATTGCTAAGCTATGTCCTTAATTAATTAAACAATTATATAATTATTAATTAGTTATTATAAATTCTTTAGAAACCTTACAAAATACTTAAGTATTTTTACAATATATATATAATAGTTTTCAAGGGGTATCAAGCTGATCACATCCCCAAAAAACTTAAATATCTATACATGTTTTCCTTGCTTTTCATAATTGAGTTTGACTAAGCACAGGAATGAATGTGGAAAAGGGGGGATAAATGTTTTTTGTTTGCTTTACTTGGTTTTCAATTTCGATGGCGACGGCAACCCTGCTGCCAGCTCCAATCAAGCGAACTATCCATCAGAGTTTCCACGCATCGAATTCCCTACTCTCCCGCTTTTCCCCACCTACCTAGCTTAGTTTTCTCTTCCCTCCCCCCCAAACACACACATATGAGGAAAATCAATACATACAAAGGAGGAAATAAAAAACAAAAGGGGAATATTTGGGATGATGGCTGAATTTTAGATACTCTGTAAGGAAAATATTGGTTTGAAAGTTAAATAAAAATCTGGGGAGTTTTGAGAACTTATACAAACATGCCCAAAAGTATGCTACAGAATTTAGAACCCTTAAAAACTATATACAAATATTTCTACATTTTGTAAGATACTTTTGGGTGGCCTTAAAATAGATTTTAAATCCGCATGAATGTGTAAATACATTCTTATAATTTAAATTATAGAATATATTTTTTTATAATATATTTTTTATGATTTTTTTTATTTTATTCTTATAATATTTTTTTTATCATTTATTTTTATGATATATTTTTTAATAATATTATATTTGATTAATAGAATTTTTTATAATATATATTTTTATATAATTTCTTTTATTATATATTTTTTATGTATGATATTTTTTTAAATATATATTTGTTTATAATATATTTTTTAAATATTTTTTTTATTATATATTTTTTTTTAATAATTTCTTTCAAGTGTTTTTTTGATGGCAAATAATTTTCATTAAATTTTTTTGTATTATACAAATTCCATATTTTCATAAAAAGGCCCATCGAAGAGGAGTTTTTGTGTGGAAGAACTCCTCTTGATATATCTGGTTGTGGTTGTGATTGTGGTTGTGGTTGTGGCAGTGTCACCATGTAGGACGGGTCCATAAATTCATCAGCGTCTCTAAATGGCTTAAATGTGGCTTAGGAAGAGCCAGGGAAACCAAGCGCGGATGCGGGCCAAATGCCACATCTGCTGGCTGGCTGGCTGGGTGGCATTAAAACCGCAAGATGTCCTAATCCTGGCATAGGATTTGCCTTGGACTTGGCCACGCCTCCCCCTCCCCTCTCGCGGATTCCCTAATCTGGCCACTTGATCCCTATGTACCACATCCCATCTCTGTCTCTCTCTCCCTCGAGCATGCCATCCTCCCAGATCCGCTGTAATCTTCGGCCAGATTTCACACCGCATAGCACGCGACTGGCGATTAGGCTGAATCTTTCCCAGATTCAATGGTTTCCAAATGGATTGAATGGACTTGGACTGGGTCTTAAAATTGGACTAGCAACACGCAATGCGAGCAATTCTCTCAATTCTCTCAATTGTCCTGGATTGTGGCAGATTGTAATTAGAGCGGATCACACACTGCTCCGAATCCTGCTTGGCTTAAGGGGGGCTTTAGGGCAAAATCTGGGCCAAGGGATCGAGAGGAACCACTTGAGTTTTTGTTCTCGCGCCTTGTCCTTTTGTTTTGTGGCATCGCAGCACTTGAGGTCCTGGCTCTGGCTCTCTGCTCTGCTCAAGTGTCGCTGTGGAGTCAGTCCAAAACACTTTTGAGGCTGTCAAACGGCAGCAAAAGTCCTTTGGCTTCGTCCTCACCTCACTGGGTTCTGGGTTTTATGCTGAGAACAATTTTGGTCTTCTTGAAAGTCCCATGAAAATAATCTTTAAAATTTAAATAAAATCCTTAAATATTTGTTTTAACTTTTCTACTAAATGTCCTTGTTTTTCTTTTACTTTTTTGGTATGGGATTCCCTTAAAGTCTCCTAAAAAAGTTCTTAAAATTCAACTAAAATCAAACTAAAATCCTTAAATATTTACTTCAAGTTTCTACTTAATAATTTTTAAATACTTCTTGTTTTTCTTTCATCTCACCTTAATTATTCACTCACCTAGTTTTTATTTAACCTGGACTGAGTCTTGTTTGCTCACAGTTTTGACACTTTAAAGTCGATCCCAAGCGCCAAGTTCCAAAGGAAATTGCGGCAGGACTACTGGCTTTCTAGTTGCTTGGGCCAGGGTCAATGCTGGGGCCTGCATATTTCATTGGTCCTGTTTAATGGGTGGAAAAGGTCCCGGAAGTGACGGGCAATTGCCGGAGAAAATAATGGGGAAAATATATAAAAAAGTGGGAGAGAGGAGGTGTCACCAGAGGAGCAATTTATTAAATATTTTTGTAAGAAATTTTTTTATGAATTTAATACTTATACTAAAAGTGTTTATTTTATAATAATTTTACTTAAGAAAATTACTTAAATTAAATACTATATATTATAATATTCAATTTTATGATAATTTTACTTAAAAAATATATTTTCTGGTGAATTTTAAATATAAAATCAATTAATAATAATATTTTTTGATTTTAAAATTGAAATTCATCTGAGAAAATATTTAATATATATTTTTTTAAGTAAAATTGTTATAAATTTAATACTTTTGGTATGAGTTAATAGCCATATTTTAATTGTAGAATATTTCTCTTTATTACTTTAATATTTGCTTAAATTAATTATTTATTTCACATATTTATTCCCTTCTTTTTTTGTAATTATATTTCCTTCTCCTCGGCTTCTCTGCGGTTAAACATAATTTCCTTTTCAGTTTTTCTCACACAATAGAGCCTGATCTCATCCTTTTTTGATTTTGTTGCCATTTCCTTGCGCATAAATTCCATATAAAATAGCACCATTTACTATTTATTATTCCGCCAGATGGGCGAAAGGACGAGGGCCTCGAGCAAGTTTTTCCCAGGCAGCGCCTGGTTCTTTATGGCCGCCAGAGAAACTTAATAATTCTACATCATTTTTATGTGCAATCAGAGAGGGAAAAGCAGGGGGGGGCGCAGGAGGGAGGAGCAGGAAAATAAAGAATGGTGTGTGAAAATTCCAGCACTCGAAAGTCGTCTTTAATTTCAACTTTATTCTGCCACAATTTGCACTTTTCCTTCTCATATGTTGTCCCTTGCAAAAAGTTTATTAGCAAACTTTTTTCAAGGAAAAACTGCGCGGGGGAAAAGGGGGAGGGGTGTGTAGGTAAACTTTTGCAATAATCAAAATAATGACAAAACCTTTCACCTGTTGCTACGCCCTTTGCACCTGTAGTTGGTATCTGCACTGGGAGAAGTTTGCTTGAAAATCAATTTAAAAATCATAAAAATCTTAAAAGAAAAGAACTTTAGTTGTGTAATTAAAAAAAAATAATTAAAAATTACTTATGTTACTTATAAAATATTTTAAATATTATTATCTATTTTTAAAATATATTTTACTTGAAGAAATCTTTTTTTAAGCAATCTTAAAATCATAAGCTTCCCTAAAAACAAAGTAAACTTAAGTTGTATAATTTTAAAAAAGTAATTAAAAATTACTTAAGATATTTCTATAATATTTTATATATATTTTTTTATTATTATGATTATTATATATTTTAAAAATATATTTTACTTGGAGAAATATTTCTCTAAAAGAAATTTTAAAATCTAAAAAAGTAAACTTATTGGAATTAATTTTTAAAATATTGATAATTATAAATTATATATATTTTATATATATATTATAAGCACTGAAAGAAATCTTCCTTAAAAATCCAAACTAAATCACAAACATTCTTTAAAACTCAGAAAACTTAGTTTATGGAATTTTTGATAATTAAATAATTTAAAAAAAAAACTTTATATTCTTCCTGTGTTGCCTGTGGTCGAGGTCACTGATTGATTGAATGATTGACTGATTGCTGGAACAATGGAGAGTTCGCACCAATTATGGCAACTCGCCGATGCAAGCAGCTCCTCGGGTAACCCTCGTCACGGTCTCTCCCTCCCTCTCTCCTTCACTATTGCTAGTTCCATCTCGCTTTTGTCAATTGAAAAACGTGTGGGTGAGGCGGGGAAAATGCCAGCTTTTCCAGGGCTTTTCACGGGGCTCCAGGTGCGAACGGGGCACGCTTAAGTGGGCACAGACAGACACACTTGACAAGACCACTAAAATCGATACTGCCCCCGGGATACCCTGTACTTTTGGAATATGGCAATATGCGTTATAAGATTTTGAAAGGGAATATGATAAGGCTATATGGAAAATCAATAAGTTTTAAGAAAGAATAATTACTAAAGAAATAGAAAATCAAATTAATGTTTAATTTTTTTATCTATAATATTTATACAAGTTTTTAAAGATATTTTTTTATATTTTTATTTATAATATATATTAATAAAATATTTATAAGTATAAATAAGATAAAACAATTATTTATTTATTAGTGTAGCAATTGTTTATATTGTTTTTATTAATTTAAATATTATTTAAAGATGGGGATATGGCTTAGAAAACTTTGAAAAATAATTATTAATTTATATTGTCTAAAAGTTATTTTTATTTTTAAGAGTTTACAAAATCTGCTTATTAAAAAAGTACTATATATTACTGACTTCTTTCCTTAAGAATTTTATTGAAAAATAATAATAAATAATAATAAAAAATTATACAATTAATCTCCTTGATTTTTGTGGCTTTAATAAATGAAATTAAACTACAAAAATACCTAAAATATACATCATAAATATATATACAAAAATATATACAGTATAAAAGCAAACCACAACCTATTTGCCTGAAATAATATACCCATTATATATAGACCCTGCTGTCCTGACCAGCCTAATTACCTATGCAAACAACGAATATATATGGCCACAACCACAATCCATAATCCATATACGAATATATATGTATATTGCCGGGCTTATCTCTGCGATTTCATTTTGCCAAATGCATATTTCAGTTTCAATTTCGATTTCCAGACTAATTAATGCACATTTTTGGGCCCAATTAGGCTCAGCCAGCTCCAATTTTAAGCCAAAATGCGAGGTTTTTTGGCCAAAAGCAGCATGGAATATGGAATTATCAAAGGGTTTAAGCGGGAAAATCAACTAAAATTGGTTAACAAATTGGTTTGAAAGTTGTTTTCTTTTAAGTTTAATTTATTTGGTATTTAATATCATTTATTTTTTAATTTATTTAATTGATTTTAGAATTTAAAGAAAGCCTTTTCAAAGTATTTTTTTAATAGAGACTTTCTTCTAAAGAATTTACTTTAAAGAAAATGTATAAAAATAAATATTACATTCTATACATTTTCTTTCTCCCCCCTTTTCCCCCTTTTTTCCCAGAAAATTAAAAAGCCAATTGTGTGTGTTTCGAGTTTATACAATATAATTATAATTTCATTATTCAAATACAGTCTTAGTTTCTAGCGCAAAAAAAATAATAGTTACAATATAGGAGATGTATATATATGATATATAGATTCCTGTGAAATCGATTCTTCGATTGGCATTGCTGGGCAATGATTGATTGATTGTTAGATTGATTGTTGCTTTGATTGCCGCCGCCCAACTGTTTGACAGCTGGCACACCTGTTGCCAGTCCCCCAAGATCATCATCATCATCGCTGATCCACTCCGAACCAGGCGGAGTTGGTGCGATGAGGTGAGAGAGCCTATGCGCCTACAGGTCTGTGGTTATGGTGTGCGTGTGCCCCGCCAGCAGCTGCGAGGTGGTGTACAGCGGCTCCTCCAACTCCAACTCCTCCTCCTCCTCCTGTGCCATGTGTATGTCCACCTTGAACCGCTTGGCCGCACTCTCCATCTCCTCGAGATCCGTGTAGCCGGGAAATCCAGTGGGACAAAAGTGACCGGCTATGGCCTCCGGTATGTGGGTCACATTGTGCAGCATGTGAGCCGGGGTGGATTGCAAATAGTTGCGCCACTTGTGGTACGAAGAGCTGGGCAACTCACCAGCGCCTCTCCTTTGGCTGATGGGCGATGAGGTCTTGGGCATGATACGCTGGGCCCGCTGCATCATGTGCATCTCCCACTGGAGGTTGCCCACCAACGAGGGAGAGTTGCTGGAGCCGCTGGAGCTACCACTTCGTTCCATATCCTGGGTTATTAGAGGTTGCTTTCGAGGCGAGGAATCGGCACTGCTGCAGGTGTAGTAGCCACAAGAGCGTTCCAACTGATCCGGCTGCTCGGCAAAGTCATCACAAATGGGCTGCTGGCTGGTCTTGCTGCGGCTCCAAATGCTGCGGCTACTCGAACCAGAAGACGAGTTGCTGCCCAGGCCGCTGCTGTTCCTGCTGCTGTACAAACGCTTCAAAGAGCGACTGCC
The DNA here is from genome assembly GCF_030179895.1 of Drosophila kikkawai. Classification (NCBI taxonomy): domain Eukaryota; kingdom Metazoa; phylum Arthropoda; class Insecta; order Diptera; family Drosophilidae; genus Drosophila; species Drosophila kikkawai. The sequence goes on from NC_091733.1 coordinate 23,203,259, forward strand.
ACTGGAAGCCACATAGATGCTGTTGCCCAGGGACAACTCCTTGAGTTTCAAACTGCTGGCACAACAACCCATATTGATATTTTCTGGCTGAGATTTATTTCAAAATATTTTCTCTAAGAGGTGTTCTTCCTTCAAGGCGGCTTGATCAACTGCTTGGCTTGGCCATAAATCGCGGGGTTCTTATACCAACAGCAGGTAGGTAAGTGGCCAAGCGCAGGACTTCCAGGAATCGCTGGCCTGGGCTACCTGATTCGCCATCCTGGCCTAATCCGCGAGCGGGATTTCATGAAAACACATACCTACACATTTATGGCCCAACCATTTGGTGGGTGTAGGTGGGTGAATGTTACCTGGGACTTGAGGCGACCTTGATTCGAGGCACTTTCGTTTTGGCCAACGAGTTAAGGAGCCCAGGGATCATCTCATCGTAGAAGAACTCCTAATGTCATAGCTCAACCCTTTGGGTTTTATATGCTTTTCTCTTCATTTTTATTTATATTTTTTTGGCTGTATATATTTCAACTGTAAGAAGATAGAGGAAAGTGTCCTGTCTGTGTCCTGCTGCTAGGCCCATTGTTTGGCCTCGTCCTGTGTCTGGCTCTGGACTGACCTTGGTTTATTGTCCTGCAATTTTGATGGCCAGAATTTTTCTATCCTCTCTGCAATTGTTGTGCAAACGCCGTGGCGCAGTCCTCGGAACGCCGTTAACGCCGGCCACAAGTCCTGCTGTCCGTCCTCGTTTTTGGCCAAATTAAAAACCAAGCATCTGGCCAAAGGCACCGACTGCGATCTGCTTTTCTAGAATTTTCAAGGGAAATTCCTCAATGGACAGAGGCACCTCCTCCCATTCAAGGACAACGAAAGCAAGCTGAAATGAAAGCGAACTTGCCAAACAAGGAAAATGAATATGGAAATTGACAAGGAAAATGGATATGAAAAGCGGCCTTGGGAAAATGGAGAAATGTTCAATGAAGACATGATGAATGGCAGATGATGGCGATGTCCAGGGAACTAGAGATCCTTTCTCCAAGGATTTCCACGTCTACCAATCTCTATCTAATCCTGGAAACAAAGTAAAAGAAAACCCCTTAAAGGGGGCAGCAACTCAAAACTACTCCCTCTGTGACTTTGGGAATGCGGGAACTGCACCGAGTCCCTGGCACGTGACAATCCTTAGCACCCTCTAGGTGACTCCTAGTTAACCAAAGGACTCTTTACTTAACTTCAGGCCTCATTTGACTATCGCACATTTGCCGTTCGTTGCATTTTCACACGCAATCAACGAAATTCCCGCATATTTCTTTGTTTTTCCGCCTCGCGGAATTTCCATTCGCCTCTTGTGGTTCTCTCTATGTCGCCCTGTAGTATTTTTCCAATGCTTTTTCCAGTCCGGGAGTTTCCCGTGTTGATCCCAGCGTATCTGCATCCAAATCTGCATCCGTTGGTTGTGCCAGTCGGTCACGTATGTACTGAAGGCACGTGATGGTTGGAGCAACGGAACCGGAAACGCCGGCGAAAACGGAAGTCAAAGGGCTCCCAGTGACCAAGTGCACTGTCAGAAAAACATATTGAGTGCTATAAAAATAGGGGAACTGTAAGGGAAAAAGAAAGTGAAAATGAAAATGGAAGTGAAAGTGAAACTGAAATTAGCACTTAAAATGAAATCTAAAGCTCTCATTCGGGGTGAAATAAGTCCATAAAAATCGAGTCTTTAATATGTATTTTATAGATTATATATTTAAGTATATATTTTATTCTAAATTATAAATATTTGTATGTTATATTATCAAATTATATTATATATTTTTGATCAGAAAACCAAATCAGCGAATTGTTAGTACAGTTTCAGCAGTAAAATTTTGCGTTTAACAGAAATCCGACTTGAGAATTATAACGCTTCTTTACAAGCCTCAAATGAATAAATTTTTTTTATTTTATTTTTTTATTTTAGTAAATTTAAATTTTTTTTTTTTTTTTTTTTGCATTATTTTGTTTTTATTTATTTAATTTATTTTATCTTTTTTATTTAATGTAATTTAATTTATTTTTTTTATTTAATTTAATTTTTTTTTTAATTTTGTTTTATTTTCGTTATTTTATTTTTTAATTAATTTATTTTTTATTGTATAATTGTTAATATTTTCTCCCAGTGCAAGTCACTTAACTTTAGAGCAGCATCCTCAAGCTGTGAGTACAACGAAAGGCCAGGTTCAAGGACAGGAAGTAGGCTGTATCCGCCAGTTACTTGTACTCACTTAAATGTATCTCCAAAATGGAACCTAGGCACGTTTAAGGAATGACCCTTGACAATTTGGCCAACTAAATGCAAAGCTATACACTCAAGTAACAACCATTCCCCCCTCTCTCTCAACTACACTTCCAAGCCTGGTCCATGGGTGGATGCTCGTTGTAATATTCCATCAGAAGCTTCATTTCGTCCAAACCCTCACTGATTTTACGAATAGTCGCATGGAGCATTTGGTTGGCAATAGAATTGTCGTCATTACCATCATTCAATGGCCTACCGAATACCCTGTGAAACATCACATGGGCCTCAGCAAAATAATTGCCAGTCATCCTAATCACACGCAAGTTTAGATCCTCGGGGGACTGGATTAAGTGCTCGTCCAGCTGTTGGGAGAGCAGCGACCACTGGCCGTTGAAGTAATTGCGCAACGTGGCATCAAATTTGTTGGAAATGGCCGCCAGGCTTCTTAGGTGGTCACGGCACACCTGCTCCTGGGCCTCGGTCATGGGATTGGGACGATCATCTGGCTTGTTGACAAGCTTTTTGGGTTTTTTGTTGCATGGAACTGGTGGTCCCTTGGGTAGCTTGGCGATGGTGCGATCAAAGAACTTCTGCAACTGGACACCCTTGCGATAGATGGAAGTGCCAGGCGAGTGGAACTTGTAGCAGTTGCGGTATATCTGACGAAAGTCCTCGATGGCCTCAGCCACGCTGCGATAGTAGTTGTTCTCCACACGCTGAGCGATGGTGCCCACGTCCATCGGACGACGATATTTAGTGGGAATTTCTTCTTCTTAAGAGCTCCCACTATGACCTTCATTGCGTATGCAGTGCCCAAACCGCATTTACTTCAAAGTGAGCCACTGCACCGACACTTTGAACTCGCAACATTGTGGCAGGAATCTCGGCCAGAGTCAAGTCCTCACGAGAAGCTCTCTCTCTCTCCTTCTGACTATTAAATGCAGGGGGATTCCGCCTGAAGTCCCCAGGGAAATGGCCACGAAATTGAAATGCCATTGACACAAAAAGACACACGCCGAGGGGAAGAGAGAAAGAGAGACCAGGACTAAGTCCGAGATCTACCAGTCGGGGAAAAATCCAAAAATAAAATGAGGGAAAACTAAAAGCCAAAGACGTGCCCGGGACCCCAAATCGGTGCAATGGAAATGAAAACTAAAATAAAAAAAAAAAAAAAAAACTGGGAAAACTACAGAGGAGAAAAGTAGAGGAAAACTTTTTGGTCAAGGCGAGAGTTTTCTAGAATTTTCTGCAGTCAAGATATAGCTTTTTGAATTGAAATTTATTAAAATTTATTTAAGTTGAAATTAATTTTCTAAGATTTGTTTAATTTAAAGTTTTAATTTAAAAAATAATATAATATAACATAATATAAAAAAATAATAATAATAAATAATAATAATAATAATAATAAAATTAAAAACTTTACTTAATATTTGTAAAAAAATTATAATATCACAATGAAAGCCTTTTTTAATATTAAAAAACCATTAAAATACCACATTAAAAACTCTCCTTAATATTTAAAAAATATTAACCTATTTAAGACACTCTAAAAATCTGATAAAAAAAATAATTTTAACTAAATTTTTTATTGCTGTGTAAAAACTTCTAAGTTAAATGCAATTTTTAGCAAATGTTATTGCCTTTTTTTAATTTAAAAATTTAAAAAGAGATACCTTATAAATTCTCCAAAATATATATTTAATTTAGGCCCATCTCTTTCCCTCGAAAAAAACCTATTAAAATTTTTTTTTCCAGTTTTTGTTGGCCCAAGTTATAGCTTTATATTTTATTTAAAAATGTAAATTACCAACCCAACTAATTTGCTCTTAATATTTTTAAAAATATTAATCCTTGTAAGTCTGTTAAAAAATACCCATAAAATATCACTTTTGACTCCCCTTTTTTTGTTGCCGTGTAACCAAAACTCCGTTGTTTGTTGCATTCATTTCATTTCATTTTTTTGTTTTGGCACAAGTGCAAGCCAAGCAATTGTCCTGGATTCCGGCTAGGATACTTTTTTATTGAGCTGACCAGCTGGCTGAGAGCGGAAAAAGGAGGTCTCCTCCGAACAATGGCAGGGACATGACCGATTCCAGGACCCAGGACTAGGGACATCTGTGATCAGGAGCATCAATGCAAGCGAGCTCTTACCTCGGTGTTCTGTTTTTCTGTTTACCATATTTTTTGTTTACTTTCTTTTTATAACAAAAACAGAAAAAAAAAAAAAACATGAACGGGCGGGACTGAAAAATGTTTGTGGAAATGGCAATGAAAAATACGCAAAAATCCGAATGGTGGTGGGCAGGACTAGGCCGCGGAATATATATATATTTTGTTTACGAAACACATTTTCCGTGTATCGGCGGCGGCAACTCCTTGGCCCTATGGCCATAAAGCCATAAACCGAACCGCGTGCTGAGGTCCTGCAGGATCCTGGTACCCAGGTACCCAGGTAAATATAGGTAGGTATCAAATATTATAGCGAAGCTGATGATGATGATGGTCGCACTTGTTGATCCTGCGACAGGGTCAAGTCAATAGAGAGAGAGTGAGACATTGCTGTGGGCGCTCGGAAATGCCCATGGGCATTTCCGCATCCTTGCGGGAAATTCTCAGTCGTTGAGCCGGGGGAAAAACAGTATCCACATGTGTTCGTTCCTGGGCGAGGCTACTTAGGCTCTAATTTCCACATTACGCCGTCATCTCTAGCCACCTGATGCCAACGCAGCTGGATCCCAGATGCAGGACTAGATCAGTGCAGGCCGGGATTTGCCCGCAGGCCAGGACCAGGTGCAGGGGTGTCCTTGAGCTTGAATTTGGTCCACTTGACCGCAGGAAGGCAAGTGCAGGTTTGAAAACGGAAGTGTAAGTGAAATGTCGAGGATTATTGGCTAAAGTACAGTCTCCTGATTTATTCGAAATTTATTTTGAATATTTTAAGGAAAAAAATATGAATTCCTTAGCTGAATCCTTGCTTATTCCTCTGTTATTTCCTGGCAAATACTTGAAGCCCCCCACTTGAGTACAGTTGTGCTTAAATGCTGAAATATCTCTCTTCTGAGCCACAATTAAGCGTGTTCTCCATTTAACCATTGGAGGAGAGTGGCTCCTCCCCCTGTTTTACGAGTGCCACTTTACGTGCCCATCGCTGGTTTCCTGCTTACTTTTTTTGCCAGCTTTTAAAGTGATTTTGTTGTTAGTGGGACTAAGTGCACCCACTTTGGCTATCCTTAAAGTTGTGCCTCAGGCTTTATTTCCTTATCTGCGCGCCTTTGGGGTATGCAACACTTTTTTGTCCACTGAGAAGAAGGAATTTCTAGGTAGGGTATTGGGAAGTTATAGAGGGTGTATCAGCTATGAATTAGAAATACATTGAAAATAAGAGTTGAAAAGAAATATTAAATAATTAAGGAGTGATTGGAAGAAATAAAAAATTCTTAATTTTAATTTTAAAAATTAAACTAAAAATCTATAAAATAAAATTCGAAATATGTTTTCTGGAAAATTATACATTAACGCTTAGAAGGATCCAGAAATTCCCGAAATAAGTGAAATATTTTTAATATTAAACCTTAAAGAATTTTATTCCTTTTAAATTAACGTTTATAAGGACCCAGAAATTGCTAAAATAAAGGTTATAATAAATATTACCCTTTAAAATATATTAACTTGTTAATTAACTATTGGAAGCATCCATAAATTAAGCAACACAAAGAAAATTTCCCTTATATTACCCCTTAAAAAAATAATAAATTATAAATTAACGTTTGGAAAGTCCCCAAAATTGACAAAAAAAAGTAATTACACTTTATATTACTGCTTAAAAAATAATTATTTAAAAATTAACCTTTAGAAGCGCTCAGAAATTGTCCAACAAGAAGGAAATGTCCCTGATATAACCTCTTAAAAAATAGTAAATTATAAATTAAGGTTTGGAAAGTCCAAAAATGGCTAAAATAAAATAATAGCATTCTTTAATATCCCTTAAAAAATAATAAATTGTAAATAAACAATTAGAAAGACCTTTAAAAAATCCTAAAATTACCCCTTACTTTCTGTTTTCTTTTCTTAAATATATCTCTTTTCAGAATTAAATCTAAAATAAAGTAACTTTTAAATACCAATTCCTTACAGTGTTGCCTGTTCTCCTCCTAACTTTCCAGGGTATCTCAGGACTCGTTACCCCTTGCATTCCCTGTGTCTCCTTTGTTGAGCTTGGCATTCTCTGTGCCTTTTTTGAAGCCTTTTGCATGCGTCACGTTGAATTGAGTTGAATTCTTATATGCACATATATACAACTATATATATATATACATCTATATATGTATATATATACATCTACTTAAATCAAGTAAGCTGCTTTGAGTACACCTGCCCCTTCTTTCAGTTTGGATTCCCAGGAAATCCACAACATGAGGCAGACATCTTTTCCCCTCCTGTTATCGTAGAAAATCAATAGAGTTTCCCCACTGATAATTGTGTTTGTGTTATGACTTGTCTCTCCTTCCCCTCCCCCCATTTCTCTCAGTGTCTGTGTGTGTTCTTATGAATTATTGAACGGCTTATGGAGTTTTTTGTTGTGTTGTTTTTATTTTTTTTCTCCTTGTGATGTTTATTTACATCTGTAATCCGGTCTCCAATTTTTTGTACTTTGTTTGGCAAAAACTTTGTGCTTTTGCTTTTGCATTTTAGCAGCTTAAATGAAACAAATAAAATATATATTATATATACAAATGTGTCTCCAATGTCCAAAACGGCTGAGGCAAGCGTCTTTATAGAGTTAGGAAAAACATTTAGTGGAGATTAGTGGTGAAAGTGTGACAGGATTTGGGTTTTTTGATAAACAAAGTAATTTATTTATTTGTTAGAAAATAAATTTAATTGTTTATTATTATTAATTAAATTAAACTTGTGGTTAATGTGTTAATTTTACTAGACTTCTGTTTGATTTAAATTTATACAAGTGAAAATCTATTAAAATTATTAAGCAAAATTAAATAAATTAAATGGAAATTTGCATAATTATATTTGTACACTGAGATAAAAGCCTTTCCATATAAACTTCTTTATAAAATAAATGTTTTTTAAGAAATAAAACAGGAATCTAAGCCGCTATTCTGCTAAAAAAAAATATATAAATATAAATATTCTTTAATTAAAAAATATCTTGAAAATGATATACAAATTTATAAATTAGTTTTATTATTATTTGTTGTATTACCTATTTAATTTTTAATATTATTTTAAATTATTATTATTGTATATATAGATTTTATTAATCTGTAAATTAATTATAGAAAATGTTCTTAGTTTTATAATATTTTTTGTTGTAATTTTTATATTTATTTTCTATTTATTTTTCTATTTTTCCCCAAAAAATCTCTCTTTTAATTAATTAACCATCTGCACTTTCTCCAGACTCTGCTCCTCTTCTTAACCCCCGCAAAAAACCCCTGCTGTTGCTGCTGCTGATGACTCACAAATTGCGTAAAATGTTTTTCTTAATTGCCGGACTTCCTCCAGAGTCCTGCGTCCTTTGTCTAAGGGCTACTGATTATTAAAATTGCATTCCGACGCTGTTGTGTGGGTTGTTTGTTTACTCTAATGAGCATTTAATGGCCGATTCCCAACCTGGTGACACACACACACACACTCTGAGAGGGAAACTCGTTGAAAATCGTTGAAAATCAAGCAAGAACGAGAGGTCCTTCCGGTTTTGCACTTTACCCTTTTTGGGCTCTCCCCTCTCTCTAATTTCGGTTTTATTACACTTTTCCCAGTTCATTACCTTGTCTCTCGTATATATATTTTCCTCCTTCCGTTTTTGTTGCGGCTTTTCATTCATAAATTACGGGGAAATTCGCCAGATACAAGTAAGGTTGTATTGTTTTTTTCTTCGCCGGAATTCCCCGTACTTACACACACATCCTTTTCATGGATAGCGATCCTTTGTACTTATCCCTGTGGGAATTGCGTATAATTTGCGCATGTTAATTAGCTCATTTCGGGACATAGATTTGAGCCCATCGTCGAACACATGTAATTAAGCAAATTAGGCAAATGAAGCAACTAAATAAATAGTTCATGGCTGCCGGGGGGTTGTCTATGTGTGTGGGTGGGTGTTTTTGGGGGGGGGGGTTGCTAAACGCTTTCAAGGTCACTTGCCTGGCTGGCTGTCTTAATGACCCGTTGCCTTGCTTGGAAGAGTCGGGTTTTTGCACTGTAAAAAATAAGGGAATGTGGAATAATATTACTTTAATTTATTTAAATTATTAAAAAAATGTATTATTTTATTTGTTATTTTTTTAGTATTCATTTTTAAAGGAAACATATTTCTATCGTATATTAAGTTAAATTTTTACAATATTTTTTTGCTAATTATTTCAATATAAAATATTTAATTAATGAATAACAAATTATTTATTATTTATTTTTATTTGTACTTGTTTTTTTATATTTATTTACAAGTTACATTTTTAAGATATTCTTTCCATAATAATAATAAGTTTAAAGTTAATGCTTTATATTTTTATATTTAAAATATTTATATATGAAAATTCACTTTATTTTTAAAAGATCGTTGTAAATATTTTAAAAATTTTTACATTTTTAGTAAAAAATTTAAAAAGTTAATTGTTGTAATTATTTTTCACAGTGCCATCCACTTTGAGAAAGGTTTCTCGGGTCTGGTCCCGGGACCCACCTGATCGCCTAGGCTTAGTCTCTGTTTTTTGGGGGTTTCTGGTGAGCCCATCTCATGTGGTTCTCGGTTTCTGTGGCTGCCAGCCTGTTTTGGGGGCCATTCATCATCGAAAACACACATCTACAGCCTCGACTGGCAAACTTTTAATGCACTAAATAACTATGGAAAGTTGGCACGTCTTGGGGTTGAGATGTTGTGGCCATTAGGGGGGAGTGTGTATAGCAAGAAAGTTAAGGCAAGGCTAGAACCCATTTGCATAAGCTCAAAGTGAGAAAAGTGCAGTGGCAGCACTTTAGACAAACTTCCAGCAACGTCAGCAGCGCGTCTAGAAAACTTCATCCTTGACACTCCACACACACACACGCCCCCTCCTCCCCCCTCTTAGCAATCATCTGGGGATAAGCATGGCCATATATGATCCTTTAAGTGCTGCACGATTGCATAATAGACGGAATTTTCAAGTGCTAACTTGGCATAATTCCTTCTTGGCCATCAAATCTGTGCGTTGAGTGTGTTTATTGCATTTTATTTATGCGGCCAGAGCCAAGTTTTCAAGGGTCCTTGTGGGAAAGGACTTGGAAAGGGTCTTTAAGAAAGTTGTTTTATTTATATTTAAATTGTTAATGAATTTATTATTTATATAAATTTAATTTCAAGTCAAAAGTCTCCTTCACTGCGTTGCAAACTTCTGACAGAAATTATAATACCCTGCAAGGGTATAAAAATAATCTGGCTCGAAGGACCAAATAATAACAGTTTGCTCTTAAATAAATAATAATTAAATTAATATAGAATACAAGTATTTTTAATAATTTCTTCAACTCTTTTCACTTTTCCAGTCGTCAGGCTGGAGGTCCTTGCCGATGAGGAGGTAACCACAGCATCCAGTCTCTCGGAAGGTGAGTTCTTCATATGAAATGTTTAAAAAAATAACCCCAAAATCTTGGTACAGAATGGGGCTCCGGCTGGCGTGGTACCAACTTCCTGGTGGAGGTGGAGCAAACCGCTCCCATGTCGCCGCCATCCTCATCCTCGGCCTCCTCCAATGGCAGCGAGGACTATATGGGAGAGCTAAGCAGCCAGGAGGTGGACGAGGGCTTCACCACGGGCGCCACCACAGGAGGAGCGTCCAATAGTAGCACTGCCGTGGAAACAGGTGAGTGATTTAAACTTAAGAAAAATACTCACTTTTATTTTTTAAAAACAGCTTAATTTATTTAAATAATTTCCTTAAAATCCCATTTAAACTAAGCTTAGATTGGGCGAGATTAGGGGTGTTTCCCTCTCGCATTTTGATTTTCCCTGGATTTCTACAGAGTTTTCCCCTCGTTTTCCCAGCAAATATTGAGCTTTCGTGACTCAAATTGAAGCCTCAAGACACACGCACACGTGGACGGGTGAAATCCCTGGCTGGATTTAGCTGGCTGCGATTTATTTAGGCTTCTAAAGTCTCCGATTCCCAAATCCCCCCACACATATCCTGTACTGTTGTCCTTTTTATTTCCAATCGCACAATTGTTTATCGCGAAGCGACGATAATTGAATTCGAGCCTGATTTATGTGCGGTACGTGCGACCAGTTTACAGTCGCTGCAAATCCATTTTGGAGACCTGGGCCTGAGTGGCGAAACGAAAATAAACAATGTGCAAATGCTGTGTATCCTTGCAGGACCCAAGATCATTGTGCGCACCGAGGAGGTGCTGATTGTCGGCCTCGTCCTTGTCCTGTGGGTGGGCGCCATCATGCTGTTCTTCAATCGCTGGGGCAAGATCCGGATGCTGGAGCCGTATCAGCCCAAGTTTCAGCAGCAGCATCGCAGCTCCTGTCCGCTGGTGGATCTGGATGCAGTTCAAACGCATCAGGTAGGTCCTGGTAAAAATAATAATCATTTCACTGATATATGAAATGTATACATTTTTTAATTTATAATTTTTTTTAAATTTTTATTTTTATTTTTTTTTGCCTTTGCAGCGCTCCTCCGTATCGCGAATGTCGATGGGCATGGTGCACAATCTGAATATGCCGACGTGTCAATTTGCGGCCTATAATCCCAACATTTATGCCAAGGGTATGTACTGCCTCCTCTGTCTGTCCTTTTTTCTCTGTCACCCCCTTACCAGCCATACGCTTTTTCCACTTTTTCCACTTTACCCACCAATGTCCCATGTCACCACCCGCCACCCAAGCCGCCGCCTACCCTGAATGCAATTAAAATCGAACATCCATCGAGCTCAAAGTATCCCCCGCTTGTACTGCATACTTTTATGCATAGCCCAGGGCTGCACAGTGGCTGTCTATCGAAAGGGAAATAAGTTATCGATAATGAATATATCTTTTAAAAATATTGCAATAATAAATAGCAGCAAATTTTGATTTTATTTTAAATTTGAAATAAAAAAACAACATATTTCAGTAAATATATATAATAATAATAAGAATATACATTCAAATCATGATATATTCTTGTGATATGATATAATTTAATGATCTAAAAAATAATATTAATTTAATTTCCAGTTTTTTAGACACATTTATTAGTTTTTAAACTAAAATCAAAAGGTTTTTTGCTATATAGCAGAGGCTCGTAGGACATTGTTCAGAGACCTAAAGCTTACCTAGTGATTTATGGAATATAGATTTAGATTACTTCCACTTCCGCTTAATGAACTGCCCAACATATGCTCGAGTCTGAGAAGCGATCCCCTCCAGCTCTGGGGAATTAAGTACCTCCGCCACTCCAACACTCCTTCAAATGAGAATCGAAATACTTATGCGTAATGCGCGCTAGTTGAAGCGTTTGTTAATGCCTCCGCCACGCCCCCCATTTGCTGGTAAATACAGCATTTAGTTGTAGTCACTTTCCCTGTTCCCTCAGCTTCGCTTCTCTCTTTTTTTTTTTTTTTAATGAGTTGCCAGACAATTACGTTGAAGGCAGCGGAGCGCAAGCGAAGCAAATAACAATACAATTTTAATGCCACTGCCGGATGATGGGGCTTCCCCTCCAGGATTTCCCTCCCTCGCTCTCTCTCTCTTTTTGCGCAATTAAATCGCATGGCAACGCACATGAGGAGCACACGGACAAGGATAAAAGCTGTAGACAGCGGAAAGTCTATTAAGTTGAGTCAAGACACTGCAGCGTGGCTTTCGGGGGGGTTCAGGATGCTGGCCTACATTTTAAATCAATTTCTAAATCGAATGTCTGAGCAAAAGTAGTTTGAGATGCGACAAGAGACATCTGGAATATCAATCATTCATTTATCTCAATTAGGGATTATAAGGAATCGCTCTAAAATATAAATAATATTATATTAAAACCTAGTTTATTTCCTACATTTCCTTCCAGGCTACGCCTCTCATGTGTCCCAAGTGTCGCGTCCGCGCCAGAACTCGGTGTTTGTGGGCGCCAGCACCAGTCACTACCTGATGCCGCGGCCTCCCAGGAAGACCCGCTCGGCGATGGACCTGCACTCCATGGTTCTGGACGAGAGTGCCGAACAGGTGTAGGGTCTGGAATTAGGGTATGAATAATCCTAAGAGAGAGCCGAACAAGTCAAAAGTCAAAGGGGGGTGGGCGCATGTGACTCATTTTCTTCTGTGGGAAAACAAGTAGTAATTTGTGGCTAATAAAATTTGTAAAATAAGTTGAAAAAAATGACATAGAGATTCTGAAATTCAGGATTTGTATATTAAAGTTTTTGAAAATTCGGGGGGAGAATTTGGGAAAAAATAAAGGAAAGAAAGGAAATCTTTAAGAACTCAAAGTTTGAGCCCTAAAAAGTATGCTTTCTTTTTTCTTTCTATTTTTTAAAAACCTCAAATTCCTTTTAAATTAAAAAGAATATTTTTGTAAATTTACAACTGCTAAAAACATACTTAAAACCCATTTTAAACCTTACTTTGATTTATAAAAATATTCATGTTCCTTTTTTTTTGCCTTTTCCGGAAGCTCCCCAGAATTTTCAAAAACCCAAAGGCTTCGCGTAAAATACAAGGAATTTTGTTATTAATATTTAGTGTGGGGAAACAAAAGGCTACAATAAATTTGTTTATTGATTTTATTTAAGTATTTAAGTGGTTTCCAGAGACGGAAGAAAATGGGTTAAAAATGGCAGTTAACACGAGATTAATATATATAAAGATAATTTTTTTTTGTGGATATACGCACTGTCCAATATTTGCAACTGGTAGAACTACTACCTCTATCATCCTCTCGAGTTCTTTCTGTGCTGGCACAGAGTCAATTTGCGTCAATTTTGGATATCATTTGGGGCCAGCTGAGTGCTATGACACCAGCTATCGGCAGAGCACTGTTGCTGGTCGATTATTATATCTAGAGCTATCGATTGTAGATTGTATTATTAGCCCTATCCTAGCCAGTGTTACCTTAACCTTAGCTTACCAAGTTTTTTCCCAACTCTAACTTAGCGTGTTTTTTCGACATTTACAACTACAACTACACAGTTATTGGATGCCAGAGCAAATTGTTAGGAATATATATATCCAGTATATCCCTGGAACGGAACTCGTTTAGTTCATAAGCCCGAAAGCTCAAAATATAGATCAAATACTCGACCAAAATAACCAAATTGAGACCCTCTCTTTTACTTTAGAACCGATCTTAGGTCTCTCTCTCTCTCTCCCAACCAACTCTTAACTAACTTGTAAGTAATTTCGACCAACAAAAATGGTAAACTGAGAAAACTGAGCAAAAGGACGAAAGGAAAACCAAAGAACAACTAACTAACGAAAGCTTTAAATTCCTTGGGTCCCTTCGGAGAGGGGAAGGACCCGCAAAACCGAAACAAAGAAACCCATCCAGATCGAAGTACTATATACATATATATATATATATATATATATATATATAAAACTAACTAAAGCTGAGAACCGTACTTTAGGCTTAAGGCATACGAATAGGAGATCAAAATACGTGGATCAATGTTATCTCTCACACATCTCTCTAGTCGGACAGTTTCTTCACACAACTCGAATGAATACGAATGAATATAGTATATAACGAACAATTGTTGAATATGAATGTTTAATTAACGTGTTTACAATATTTACAAGGCCTGAGCAAACCAATTATATATTGTACTTGTGTACTATATCAAAAGCTATACTATATATACATATACATTATATTATATATGGGTAAAAAAGAAAACAAAAGCGAAACAAAACAATTATATACATTTTGATGAATTCAATTAAAATATGAAATTATATTTGAGGCGAAAGAAAAGAGTGTTTTGGTTTTATTTTGGTAAAAAAGATGGAAAAAAGGTGAGATAAGTGTAATATATATATATATATATATATATATATATATATATATTATATATCTTTAATATCTATATACCATATTCCAGCTAAGAGTCTCCTGCTTATTTTATAAATTTAAAAAATTAAACTAGAAGTTGCCAAGTTTTACAAACTTCGGTTTGGCCTTGCTTTTCAAAGTGACCACTTCTTGCTTCTGCTCTGTGGCATTTTCTCTCTTTTCTACTTTGGTCACTCTAAAAGGATGCATCCTTCAGTTGGTTGCCAACAAGGTCATCATGGATCTGGCTTTGAGCTCCATGAAGTTGGCCCTTGGTAATCTTATGCTTAAACCGTTCAATCTGGAAGTGATGCTGATGAAACCGGGGTCGCAGAGCCACAAGTTTACCGAAAAAGATCTGGAGGAGGATATTTAGCGTTTACAGGATTCTGAGGAATGGTTTGAAGACATTTAAAGCGAAACTTTGATGATTACAAATTAATTAAGGGAAACCCTCCTAAAATAGTGGTTAAATTACAGGACATAAAATAGAGAGCTTAATGAATCGTCACCCGCTGGGAAAGCCACATTCCACCAAACACATTTCACAGATGTCCTCGTTGTCGGCTTCGATTTAACACAAAAATGGCCAGAAGGGGATGAGGGGCAGGCCAATAAACGGAAGCCATTCCAAGTCTGGCCATTCTCGGGTTCAAGTGCAGGCGATTTATGATGCCGATGCCATTGCAGCAGCGAGAAGGAGCCAGCGGGTCAGCGAGGAGCGACCTTGTCGCCGCCGCGGGCCACAAATCAAATGGGCCAGCCAACCAGCCTCCCCTTTTCTTTTTCCTTTTTTCTTCGGGCCATGACACATTTTTGGGAGTAGCCCTTAGCCATTTCTGCAGTTTTCCCATAAAATACTAAGTGTTTTATTGAGTCCCATTGTCAAGCTTTGGGCACACACTGAGGGAAAGTGGAAGGGATATATATAGATAATCTATATTATTATATTTTAACTTAAGAGAAGTTTACTAAATTAGGGTACTTTCTTGTATAAATTAAAAATGTATTTAGCAAGGCCTTAAAACATATCCTGAATTGATATTAAATCCCAGAAAGCTCTTGGAATATTTGCTGACTTAGCAGGGATTCTCGCTGGGACTCCTCAAGGGTTCGAAGAAAGCTCGTAAAATCATTTAAATAAAAAAAAGCAACTCCCATTGTTCGCACACTTGCCAACAAAATTATGGACATTCAGCCGGAATCTAATCGCCAGCTGTAGCCAACAAAATGTTTAACGATGGCCCCGGCCAATCTGCATAACAATGTGAATTAATTTCAGGGCCCAGCCACATGCCATATAGTACACTTAGAGACCAGGGAGAGGTGGCGGAAGTGTGTCAAAGATTGATTGACAAGGTCAAAGGGGAGGTAGGGAGTCTGCGTAAAAATCTAGGACAAGTGCCCGGCTCGAGTGGCTAATCAAAAATGCTTAGCATTATGTTTTTTCCCTGAAGCACGGAGCTGGGGAATAAGGTTCTAGATTTATGGACCAAAACTTAATTGCCTGTGTTTGCCGATTTTCGTGAACAGGAGTTGTCCTTTAGCAGGACACAATTTATGCAGTTGCTGAAAATGTATGCATTTAATTTGTATTTTTTTAGGGACTCTAAATTTATGTATTTTATATGATAATTTTTAGGATAAATCAAATTTAAAAATATTATAACTAAGCTAAAAATTAACCACCTTCTGCTACAAATATGTTGAAAAACCCACTCGCTTGATACTATAATTCCCAACTAGTTCTGGTATCTTATGAGTGGTAAACCAGCTGAATGTTGAGGTGCTTTCTTTTTTATATTTTTAAAAACCTTCTTAATTAATTTATTCCAATATTTAAAAAGTTATAAATTAACATCAAAAATTTATTCGTTAATCATTAGCTTTTCAGCATTTTATCTGTAACTCCCAAATAAGCAGCATTTCCGTTTCCGAAATTACTCTGATATCCTTTAGCATTCGTAAGGTTTTCCCCTCAATTTCAACTGGCTGCTTTTCCGTTTTTCAATTTACTTTTCGGCGCTTTTTCTTCGTTATCTTTGATTTGTCCACTGAGGGACATTTAAATGGAATTTCAGCTCGATTCCGTGTCCTGTGTACCGTCTCCTGTGTACCCTTCTGTTCCAGCAAACCGACCAGCACGCACGTCAGCCAGCTGGCTGTTGTTATTGTTGCGGCAACAAACGCCGGAAGCCTTCAGTGTCCTCCTCCGCCTCCCCCGGCTCTCCCCTCGCACTCGGTAATGTCTTCGTTTTTGTTGCAAGGACACCAAGCTACTGCGCACTTGCAATTCCTTTCATCCTTCGCAATTCCCTCCTCCCGCATCACATTTTCAGAGCAGCAGCTCCCTCGCTCCTTTCGACGTTTCCTCGACTTTTCCTGACTTTTCCCTACTCCCACATGAGCGATCACTTTAATTGCTGCAGCTTTATTTTGACGCTGGCTGCCGGTTTTTGGGCCATAAACGTAAATCAGAATTCTAGATGGCCCACAAAATCCATGATGACGTTTTGGGATTTTTCCCTCGCCTTGCACTTTTCTTTGAGTTGTAAAATCCACGGCCATATTTCCCCGGGTTAGAAAATAATTTAGTTTGAGGAGATTCTTTGATTGCAGCAGCAAAATCCTTTCAAAAAGGTTATAAAAACCCATTTTAAAATGACCTTTTTACAAGCACATTGACTCTGGATTTCCAACCATTAAAGATTTCTATGGCATCCTCAGACAAATGGAGCCTTTTTGACCAAATAAAATATATACATATTATATTTTTTTGGAACTGCAGCTAATCTGCCATCAGGACAAGGATATATGTGTGTATATTTTTTGAAATTTATGCAGAACGCTTGCTGTCCAGTCCTGGCCATTTAGCCTAATAGTTGGTCCAGCTGATGGATGGCCTCCCCCTTCCAAACGCCGTCCGCCTCCCCCTGCCAGCATGAATGATGGCCCACAATGTCCTGGGACTAGGACACGCACTAGCCCTGCTCGTACATCAAGTGCAAACAAACATGAAATTTGATTACCAAAACACGAGCGAGCAAGCGAACGCTCTGGCTAAAAGCCACTTGCCTTTGCAGCTTTTCCGCTTTCCCGGTTTCCCACTTTCCCGTTTCGGCCACTATGATTAATCGTAGCTGCACTTGCAGCTGCATTCGGGCCAGAAGCCACCGCCAGAACACCACCGCCGCCCAGTTAATCAGGAGGCGGATGGGAGCCAAGTGAGGCTGCTAATTATGTTGTGACTGCCACCGCCGACCTTGTCCAGGCCAAGCCAACCCCATGCCCACACCCCCCGCCCACTGGCCACCGCACAATGTGTGCGGTTTCTCACAATTCTGAGGCACTCCTTCTCCGTCGTCTCCAGTTACACTCGGCGAAAAGGTGGCCAGCATATAATTTTATTTAGATTTTAGCAAAATCGTTTTGTTTTAATTGTAATGCATCTTTTTAAAAATATGAGTTTATGTTAATTAAAAAACATTTAAACTCTACATGACACATACAAATTTAGTTTTGAAAAAATATTAAAAAACATTTTTAAATCGTATAAAAAAACTAATTTAGAATTAAAATATAAATTTATATTAATATTTATTATATATTTAAAGTTAAAGCTTCAAATAAAAATGTAAACAGAGAGGATCTAGGCTCCAGAGAGTGGGAGAGTGGAAACTGAGAGAGAACGAGAGTGACGCTCTCTCGCAGCCTCCAGCTTTCTGACGTCTACAAGTCTTTCGCCATTCCTTTTCACATCAGTTTTCGCAAGAACATTTTTCGGCAGGAAAACGCGTGCTCCTCCAAAAACGGGATAAAAACGTGGTAAAAACGATCGGAAAATTGCAGAAAAACATTGTCGTGCCGTGGAAAATGATAATCTGATCGAATGCCAAAAAAATCTAAGCCCGGAAAGCGTAAAGTTCGGTTTTATTTCGGTTTTAGTTTACTCCAATTGTCAGTGCGAGTGCAAGTGGGACGGAGCACATGGCAGTGCCTGTGACGCCTCCTTGCTTTCGTGTTCTTCTTCTTGCTTTGATCGGCAAAAGCGAAGAACAAGAGTAAGGAAAACTGTGAAAAAAACGGGCAAAAGGCGGCGAAAGAGTGCCATTCGTTTTTGTTTTTTATTTTTTTTTATTTTTTTACTATGGTTAAAGTGAAAAAAAGTGGCAGTGATTTTTGTAATAATTTATAAAATATAAAGAGAGGAGGAATATTTACGTTTGGACGCCACAAATAATAGGTGAGTATCTTGTAGTATTTAGTTTTTCTCTTTCTTTTTTGGTTATCTTCTCTTTCTGATATTTGCCCTTGAAATTTAAATGTAAACAAACGAACCGAGAACTGCTCTCTAACGGGAAGGATATCCTGGAATAAGATCCAAATTTAAGGATTGGAAAATTCAGGCAGTGTTTGTTTTGAGGGAAATTATTTGTACAGAGAAATAAACACAAAATCGAATTAAATAACCCTAAATAATTAATTTATAAATACTTATCAATCTTCGGCTTGCCGAAGTTAGCTTCCTTTCCAGTTGTTTTGTATCTTAAATCTAAATCTTAATGTAATATTTTAAGAATTAATAGCAAATCGAAATATATCTGGCAAACATTTGGTATGCCTGCTAAGCTCTAAAAACTCTTGTACCCTCGGAATACTTGTTATTATGGTAATTATTTCGCCCAACCGAGTGCAGGGAATTTCTCTCAGTGTACCTCCATGCCGCCTGGTGACAAATGCAATAAAGAGAGCGAAAGCGAGAAGCCTTTGTGGGGGATGGATGGAGGCTTACTGTTGCCAGTTTGATTAATGACGGCGATTGCCGGGACCGCTGACTGATGAGTGGAAGAGCGGGTCCGAGTCCGGGGCAAAGTCCTTCCTCCACCTCCTACTCTCTCTCAAGATGACCCACGATGAGCCACTTTATTATTTGTGGAGTTGTCTGCCTCCCCGTGCCCGCAATCTGCACAGACTCGCTGACTCGCTTTTAAATCCGAACAAAACTCTGCCACAAGACCAGGAATCAATCAGGAGGCGTTGTGGGGGCGTGGCCGGAGAGTGCAGCATCCCGACTGTCATCAATGTTTACGAGGGACCCATAATGACGAAACATTGAACGAAGACAGGCGGGCGCGGGGCTCCACCATTCCCATGGAACAATCAAAAGGGACACGCAGCCTCATCACTCCCACCTTCTTTCTTTCTTGCTGTTTTTTTTTGGGGGGGCTTCCCCTTTGTTGTTCGAACGACCATTGTTGTTGCGAACAATGCGTGAAAATAAAACGGGCGATAATGAGTGCACGAGACGTTGAGCCGAGAACTGACCCGAGTTTGTCATCCATCCATATTCCATTTATGCCAGCCCCAACCAGCCCGTGGGGGATGGGGATGGTGAGACTCAAAAAGGCAACAAGCCGTTGGAAGCCATAAAACGGTCAGCAAATAGCAAAAAACCCTAAAAGGCGGGCGGGCGACCAACTGTCACTGGCAGCGACACCCCCAGAAAGCCCATCATCCATAAACACTCATAAAGATCAGGAAAATAAAAAGGTTTATGCTGCAAGATGTTGCCCCGAAAAGGCAATCAAAATGTGGGAAATGCGCCACATTGAGCATGGCGTCTGCTTGCTTTCCGGGGGCAATCAAGCGGCTGTCCAGGATCTCTAATCCAATTGAGCGTGCCAAAATTGGGATTTTTAAATATTCTCCATTATTTAAAAGCTTTTTTGGCGCCTAATAATTTGAATTTCTTGTTGCTGAGCGTTGCCAGACTGGCGTTAACATGTCTCTGGTATGTTAAATTTTAACAGACAGCAACTATGTTAACTAACATTTATGCTGACAACAGCGACTGTAACAGCTAACAGTCTTGAAGATATTACATTCTAACATGTCAAACATTGTGTACTTTACACACATACCAGTGTAGAAATACATAGCTCATGTCAAGAATATATTTTCTTTTGTTTTTTTTGTCTTTTCTCGTTTTATTATTAATTTATAACAATATGCACACATACAATTTAGCTAATATATATTATTTTACGCTCATAAATAAAAGAAAAATACACGACACTCAGAGAAAGCAAAAAAAAAAAAGTGGGGATATTGGAAATCGTAAGGTGGAATTGCTCGTTCAACTCTCTGGGTTTCCCTAAAACATCTTCTTCCTGACCGCCGTGTAGCGCTCCATGTAGACGTCGTAGCCGTCAAGGTCGGTGAACTGCTTCGAGTTGAACAGGTTGCCATCGACGGCCAGATTGCAGATCTTCGAGTCCTTGAGAATGCGCGGCGTGAAGGCCGTCGCCTGCAGACAGTTCTCCTCCAGGCGCAGCGTCTTCAGCTTACGGCACTCGGCCACATCCTCGGCCAGCGACGATATCTGGTTCTGGTTGAGGTTCAGTTCGGTCACATAGAGACCGCCCACCTCGGCGGGCACCTCGGTGATCCGGTTGCGCGACAAATCCAAAACATCCAGCTGCTTCAGGCCGCACAGCATGCCGGGGAACTCCTTCAGCTGATTGTTGCTTAAATTCACCGTCTTCAGGTGCGTGCAATTCGCCAAGGTCTTGGGCAGCTTGGTCAGCAGATTGTCCATGAGCAGCAGCACCTCCAGCTTGACCAGCTCCCCGACCACCTCGTTCAGCTCCGCAAGCCGGTTGCCACTCAAATTCAGATGCTTCAGCAGCGTCAGCTTGCCCAGTTCATCGGGGACGCGCTCGAAGCGATTCTCTGATAGATCCAGGGTTTTCAGTACATTGGGATAGGCCTTTAGCTGCGGCGGGAACTCCTGCAGGCGCTGCAGCGATATCTTCAGGATGCCCGTCTTCTGGGCCGTCTCCAGGTGCTGTTTGATCTGTTTGTTGCCCATCCCGAGGTGGTGCGGCTACTGTCTCGCTCTATATCGATTCCACTCGGCAGGGGAAACTCCACCCACTGGAGGAGGTCAGTTCTCTGGCAATGACTAATACGGTTTCCTCAAGTGTGGACGTGGGCGTTACTCCCCTAGTGTCCTTTGGCGTGTCCCTGCAGCTCCTGTGGCTGGTTAATTGCGTGTAAATACAAAATAAACAGCGAATTATTTTTTATTTATTACAAAGTGTGCTTGTTGGGGTTTTACTGGAAATTCCCACGGAAGCAGCGGGGATTTTCTTTTTCCAGGTAGCAGGTCTCACTAAATCTTACAGTCTGGCAACGCCAAAAGACCAAAATATTACATATAAATCAAGGCGCAATATTTAAATTAAAACTAGTAAAATATAATTAATGAATAATTTAATTCGTTTAATTAAAATGAACATTTTTTATGAAAATTTTCACCTTTCAACCCTTTTCATTTTATTAAATAAATGAAAATAGTAAATTATTTTCGCCAGTTGTAAAAAGTTTTTTATTTCATATCATATTTTAGTTTAAAATATATATATGCATATATAAAACCTTTGCAATTTTCGCCTAAAACTACACAATAAACTTAACATAGCGCATTCTATTCTTCTGTCATTTTGCTTCAGTTTCTTTTCCCCGCAAAAAAAAGTGTATATGTCTCGAAACGCTTCCGATAAAAATCTACAAACTATTATTATGAAAGACTCAAAAGCAATATTTATTATTATTATATTATTATCGGCGTTTCTCAGTTTCATGCAAAAATATGATTTTCTTCCTGTATTTCTCATCTCTTTGCTTTTTTAGGGGGAAATTCCTTCTCGTTTAGTGATGCAACTATTTATAAATAAGAGCTAGGTATTAAATTAAAGTTTAAAATTAGGAAAAAAAATTAATTTCTTTTTTTTTGCAGAAAAATAAACAAGGAAAATCTCATTCTTTTTTCGCGTGTGTGTGTGATGGAAAAGCAAAAAAGATAAAATTAAGAAAAGGGTTTTGGATTTGATTGTCTTTTTTCTTTTCGTCAGTTATTTTCTGCCATGCGATTCGAGTTGTGATCATTGATTAATCCATGTTTATGATAGTTTTTTTTTTTTGGGGGGGACAGGGACGGGGATTCGGAGGGGAAATGGGTCAAGGAGTCGGGTCAATCACAGAACTACCAAAGGGTCGGGGCTGGGGGGACGCGGCTCTGTCCTGGTCTTGAGTTTCAACTAAGTAGAATGATTTGTGCTAAATAAAAATAATAATCCAAACAAGGATATCCGGGGTGTCGGGTGTCTGGGGTGTCTCTGGGTTTCCAAAAAGTCACGTCAAGGCTATGTCTGGGTTTGGGGCAGGGTATACATCATTGGGGTCGGTCGTCATCAGGCGGATCCCGCGAGACTCAATTACTTGGCACGGTCATGCTTGGAGGGCTCCACCTGCTTGGCAAACTCGCTCATCACATCCTTGTAAATCACTGGATCGAGATTGCGGCCCAGCATATAGATGAGCCACCAGTCGCCAATGTCCAGTTTCCGCGATAGCGAGCGACAAATCTCCATGGGAATCATGCGATTGCGAGCATTCAGCAGACGAGGCCTGAATTTTGGCATAAAGATGATGCAGGCGCTGTAGGAAAACACGAAAAATTATAGAAAAACAGGCCGCAGTACACACAAGATCTAAACATACCGGAAGACCATCAGTCCAATGAGCAGGACGAGCAAAATCCAGAACCAAAACCAAATGAACACGTACGTCTTCTCGTTGACAATGTTCAGCGGCAGGATGCAGAGGGAGTCGTGCTTCTGCAGTGATCCGGAGGCACCATACTTGTGGAAGGTGCACTTGGTGACCCTGGGGAAGACATAGACCATGGGATCTACTCGCTGCTCCTGCGGCACATCCGACAGCTTCATGATATTGGTGCCGTACGAAAGGAATTCGCCATCGAAGAAGCGATTCATCAGATACATTTGCACAATGATGTTCACGCAGCAGAGAACCTCGCAGGCCCAGTACCGAATAGCATACAGCTTGTGGCGCTACAAGAACATGTTTTATAGGATCTATTGGGTTTTTAGAATCATTTAGAAACACCCACCTTTACGTGCTTGATCAGATAGTCCAGCAGGGCATCGCGCTTGGCCTCCTTTTCCTCGCGAGTGCAGATGGTGATGTTCAGTCCCATCACAATCATGCGCATGAGGCCGCCTTCGAATTTGTTCCACAGGAACTTGGGCGTATAGCAAGCCATCGCCTGGAACAAGGTCAAGAGAAAGTAAAGGGATTAGGGGGCTTATAAGGATAAATGCAAAAGAAATCTATGTCTTCTACATGAAGGTTTGAAAATTTTAATATTTATCCATAATTTTATTTAATTTCTGATTTAGTTTTT
This sequence comes from Drosophila kikkawai, assembly GCF_030179895.1. NCBI lineage: Eukaryota > Metazoa > Arthropoda > Insecta > Diptera > Drosophilidae > Drosophila > Drosophila kikkawai. The sequence continues at coordinate 23,226,828 of NC_091733.1, forward strand.
GATAAAGAAATCTTGTCTTCATTTCAACAAACACTTTTATTGAAATAAGTCGCCGCAATATATCGACACATTCTTGTGTGTTGATCTTGTGTTGTCGCAATTGCTGCCTCGTTGTTGTAATTGCCACCGTTGTGTTTGCTATTTAGCAAGTCATTAATTATATTTGGTATTTCACAAGTCCGAGCACTAAGTGCCGCCAGTGTTTCACTTGAATATGTATACGTCACTTGGGCAATACGTTGACCCAACCAGATCACATCAAGCCCAGCTCCAGTCCCATTCCCATAACTATTCCCATCCCACGATCAGGAAAAAGATCACGTTTAAAAATGGGTTAAAGAAAGGTCTTGTAAAATATTATACAAATTATTTTGTAATTAAAATTAATAAGCTTGGAAAAAGCTTTTTTTTTACAAAGCAAAATGATAAACAGTTCATGGGGTAATTATTACAAGAAATATTTATTTCTTTCACTGTGCCATATAGCACTCCCCTATATCTCCCTATACGTATATATATCCGCACATGCCACGCTCTCAATTGAACTTAATTGGAGCGATTGTCGTTGCGTTGAAGAATCGAGAGCACTACTTCAGAGCCCAGCAAAAAGTTGCGTGGCTTTTTATTCAAAGCGAAAAGATTAATCACAAGATTACAAAAGATAAATGAAAAATAAAAAAATAATAATAAATATAGTACTATATATAAGAATTAAATGAATAAATTTTTAAAGAGATCAGAAAATAAAAAGGGGGAATCTCACCTGGAAGAAGAGCACAAAGCACACCCACTGGTAGTAGGTGTAGTACTTCTTGGCATCCTCATCACCAAAATCATTGGCCACACCAGGATGGGCAACCTCTCGGCCAACCTGGAAAAATAGAAGAGAATATAAGTTTAAAATATTAAAAATATTATTTACATTTTTAAAAATTAAAGAACTAAAAATATTTAAAGGAAACAAGCTAAAATTAAATTATATATAATATATTCCATGCAAACATTTTAGTATAATATTTTATTATATATAGTAGTTCCCTAGACCTTTTCCCTAAACCTTTTGCTATCAATCCTGGCAAGACTTTATATATTTATTTATTTATTTTTTGTGAAACCTATAAGCGAATTCACTTAGTGCTTCTGCGGGGGTAACTTGATCGTTGATCGGCACACTAACTGCCAAAAACAAAAAAGTTTTCCACGAAATCGTACAAATATATACGGAAAGGAGGGAGGAGGCGGGAAGAAAGGGAGTTGGAGACTGTTTCCTGCCCTTCTCACAATATGAAATATGAGAGCTTGCAGCCTGTGGAGCAGACAGAATGCACTGCAAAAAATAAGAATTTATAAATAAAACACTACAGAAATATTTAAGAGCTTTTTGAGTATGTCTGGGGAATTTCTAATCAAGATTTAAGATTTGTAAAAACTATCAAGGGAGCCCCAAAAAAAACTTGCTTTTTCCTGTTTTGTGGAAATAAATCATTTTGATTTAAAAATAATTTCTTCAATAGGGAATTCAATTCGGGGCTTTATTTTGTAATATTTTATTTCGTTTTTTTGTATGTTTTTTGGTATATTTTGTTGTATTTTTTGTTGTATATGTTTTATTTGATTTCTTCATGTGCAAACGGTTTGTACAAATCGCTGCCGCTGCTTGGCCCGCAGCTGGAAAGAGGAATATTATTAAGAAGACCGACTACGCCCAGTTTATAATTGCTTTATAGGCCTGAACCGGGCACAAATGATGTGTGTACTACACATGAGCTATATGTTATGCCTCTGCCCCTGTCGGACGTGTCTCGTGTACAAAAGAAGGTCTCTTCTTGACAGGCACACCAACAAAAAAAATACCCAAAAGAATTTAAAAAAGTAAAACGAAAAGGGTTTCTAAGAGGAATCCCAGAGATTGAAATGGAAAGGAAATAGGTGAGCTTTGTTTAATGAAGATTTCCTGAGAAGATTTCATTGAATTTGTAGCTTGAGCTGCCAACAAAATATATAAAAAATTAAACAAATATAGACAGCGAAACACTAGCTTATTTTTGTATAATTTAGAGAACTCGGGTAATATTTAAAGAGCCAAATAAATCATTAAGAGCAGGCTTCGGTGAGTAATAAACTTGTTGAGATCAATAACCATAAAATATTTAAAATGTTTTATAACTAAATAATGCAAAAAATATGTGAATATATATTTGAAACCCCTCTCTCACCTGTCTGCGAAAGGCATCCGGCATGGTAAAGGTGCTGTGGATCCAGCAAAAGGTATTGACCACATGCGGTGGCACACCGTTGACAATGCAGCTAATCGGCTGGCCCACATACTGGGTGGCGGTGATGATCAGGCTGCAGGTGAGCAGCAGCACCGTGGTGAAGGAGTTGTGCAGACGGAAGACGGCATTGTCCGTCTGAATGTCCTGCCACTTGAGGTAGCTCTTAAGGCTACCCAGCAACTTGTACATCTTGTCAGGATATCAGGGATCGGGATTGGGAACTCGGGATCTCCGGATTAGCTCCTCTCAGGCAGTGTTCGGTTGGGACAGAGATAGAGATAGAGAGTGTTAAGCAATGCTAGTTCTTAGCTTTAACTTCCTCTTGCCGGTTCGGGTCTTGTTTCGGTTCCTGCTCTCCTTCAGCCTTCGATGCATATCAACTGCAAAGTAAAAGAAACACGTTAATTAGCTCAAATTTATTATAAATTTATTCTAAATAATAATATGTAAGGGCTGTATTCACACGATCTGCTCCATCAGATAGGTTTAATTTAATTTCTGTGTTGGAAACAAAGCAAATACAAGCTGCTATCTGCCAGTATCTGTGAAGTACATGGCGCTGATTGGAAAACAAGCGACGACGACGACGATGACACCTCCTCCACGGCACAGTTTGAAGTTCGCCGAGGCATCATTTTGTGCTGAGCAAGGAGCAGCTTCTGATTGATAAATGTGCAGGGCAAGCGAGTATTTTTGGCATAAATCAACATCAACTAATAGAATCTTGAGACGGTTTCAATTTCAATTAAAGCCACATTTCGCAGAGCGGAGCTAGATCGATCTCTCTCTCTCTTTCTCAGCTGGGTGAAAAAAAAAATTGATGCGCCATTTAAGTAACCAATTGGCATTTGCTCCACTTGCCTGCTGTGTGGCCCGTTGGATTCCGAGACCGAGACTGAGACTGAGCCACAAACCGAGACCGTGTTCGAGTCCCCAGTCTGAGGCTTGTCTCTGTCCGTCCCGGGAGAAACGACACACAGAGTATATCTCCCAGCATCTGGGGGCAATGCACTCCTCTCTCTATCTCTTTGCCTCTCTCTGTGTCTCGCTTCCCAGCGATCCCAGCGATCTCTGTGCAACGCATTTGACCCAGGCGCCACTGGGAACCCCGTCTCAATTATGTTAAATCGTTACGGATTCTTTGACACCGAGGTGTTCTATTCTTTCCACTTATACTACCTCGGACAGGCAATTGTTTATCAATCAAAAATATATTTATATATATGTCAGGGCAATATCGATTTATTGTATGCTTATTTGGCTGAAACTGTTATCAATTATTTTAAGAATTAAAAGATTTCTAAAATAAATTTGATTTTAAAAATATTTTTTAATATGTAGTAGTAGGGTTTCGTCCCTCTTTAATATCAAGTTTCATTGAAAAATCACTGAAATATCGAAACTATCGATAATGAGATACCCAGACTTCTTGTAGATTATTCAATAATTTTTAAAATAAAGTTAATATGAAAAACGTTATGTATAAGTTTCATTATAGAAATAAAAACAACTCAAGTTTTAAATGTCTCATTGTGCTGTACTGTACCTAGACTTGTTATCGATAAATTCGATAATTCAGCGATTTTTATTCATATAGTGTATCCAACAGTTTCTTTTTCTAATCCGTAATGGGTATCTAGCTAATTGTTAAGACATTCTATGCCTATTTGAAACAGGTAAAGTTATTTTGTAAAATCCAACAACATTCCTTTAGTTCTCATAAAAAAGGCATTCAGCCGAAACTCAAATGCTGCATTGTCGGCATTCCCATTAAGTGCCTCTAAACAAAAACAAAAAGCTTCTCAAGCGAGCTGCATTTGCACTTGACTAGGCCGGCCGCCTCTTAACCCCTCTCTCTTAACCCATTCCGTACATAAATTGCCTCCTTCCTGGGCCCAAAAGCCCAGCTGTTATGCGCTTCCTCAACGCTCCGTTGGCTCCGCTGACAATGGCCCACACCGCCTACCGCCCACCGCATGCATCCCTCCCCTCTCTACAGCCCTCCGTCACTTTACTCTTCATATACACATATGTGTATATATGTATGTATATGTTTTCCCCCCACACATGCTGGCTGCCATTTGTTGTGTTGCTGATTTTCCTTCATTTTGCCAGGCATTTTCATTGCCAAGGCCATGGAACTGTGGACGGACTGCCAGCAAGTGTTGCCTGCCCATCATCCAGTAGTTGATTTTGGCGCGAATTTTGTTGAAATTTAGCTGTGCAAATTGTCACTCGTCGCCAGGTGTGGAAATGGCACAGAAAATGAGGGGGGTCCAAGCTAGGTGTCAGTTAAACCAATTGTTTTTAGAAAAAGGTCACCACAATTGCATTCAAACGTGCTTTTAAACCGGCTTTGTAGTCGTTAGTTCTACATTCCCTGCCGTTTTCCTAATGTAAAATTTTATATTTGTATTAAGGGGAATATATATAACAGAGAGCTGAGTGTTTCCTTTAACTATACTAGGCTATAATAAATATTTAAGTTACCTTCAAAGTATACAAGAAAGTAAGCTAAGGGTTAAGAGTTTATTGTAAGCTAAGTTAAGTTTTGTTGCCTAAAAAAATTTTAACAAATTATACAGAAATAGAAAAGTTGTATTAAAAAATATAAAATACAAAGGTTAATCTTGTTAGCCATTTTCAACAGGACAAAACTAGAACTTTAACCCAAGAAATATCTCATAAAGAAACGATCTTTACTTATACCTTTAAAAAAAAGTTAACAAAACTTAAAGATATTATTTCGAATATATCGTATTCTGAATCTCTGTCATAGCTATTAATTAGAGTTAAAATTAAACAAGAAAGCGTTTGTTTTTAACACTTCTCCCACCTGGGATCTTCCCAGATTATTTTCTTGCTGCCTTTGCAATGCTTTCACATTTTTAGCGGCTGTTTCATTTGGCAAATAAATTAAGCACGCTCGCTGTTGTTGTCACCTGTGTGTGCTTTTAATTTTTATTTATTTTATTTTTTTTTTTTTGCTTGTGTCTGCTGTTTAGTGTTGTTTGCACACACTTTGTTGCTGCTGCTGCTGCTGCTCATGTCGGGTCTTTTAAAAGCTTTAACATGCTTAACCTTAACATGAATGCAAACAGCGCACGAGAACTGCAATTGCAATTGCAATGCCAGTTGCATTCGGAATCTGTGCTTTATTTATTTTTGTAATTTTTTTCTTTTTGTATTTAGTGCTAGAAGTTGTGACGTCAGACTGACTGACTGACTTAATTGCATTCGCTGCCTGTACGAGTTGTACTCCCAAAGAGCTGGGTTTTATTCATTTTCATTAGGGTTTGGTTTGGGTTTTGTTTTGTTATTTGGTTAGCAGCTGGTCACCGGAGCGGAAGTCGCCCTTCGGGGTGTGTTACGTGCTAGCGATGGCATTTCTCAGAAAGCACGACTCACGACGGCCACTCAGGAAATGCCAAACAGCAAAGATCACTTGCCAAAAGGTGAGTTGGTCTTCTAAATAGAACATAGTCTATATTAATTTATGTGAAATATTCCAATGAAATTAAAAAGGTGCTTAAAAAATAATGGCCTAAAATCTATATAAAATAAAAAGGAACATATTAAAGCCTATTAAGCCTTTTTTCTAGTCCAATATATACTATCGCCTCACGTTGGCATCTCTGGCACTCCTATGTACGCGACAGCTGGCCCAAAAAACAAAGCTGCCGGGTCGGTCATCCCATTCCATCTAGTAGTAACTTTGCATGCAGTCGCTGGGGAGGATGGCTGAGGAGGATCAGGCCCTGCAGAGAAGCGGAGAAACCGCAAAGTAGCGTGCACTTAATGGGGATACTCAGGGTGGTGGTGTATGTGTACTCGGAAAAGGGAAATGGAGAAAGCGAGGTAGTAGTTAGTAGTGGCTTCCACGTCTCCTTCACGGAGAATTCTTCTCGTCGATTTGGTTGGGCACTCTGATTGGAGACACATGCTCGAAAACAATGAGTGGCTACTGTTTCTGCGTCACCTAAATTGACCATTTCCGCTTGGAGGGGGGAAGAATGTGTGTGGCTGGGGAACGGCAGAGAGGGGCCTCCGGCTTGGGGAGATGTCTTTGAAAGGGGAGAGATGGGATGCCATAGATGTCGCCGAACCCGACAACACTCCAGACTTCTAAGGTAAGCCGATGCACCGTAAGAAACGATCAATCATACAATTTCTTAGTTCAAATCAAAATGTTATATATAAAATATTTGCTTTGTTTAATATTTATATTTCAAATTATATAAATATTTTTGATTCAAATTAAGATCAGTTAAAAAAAAATTTACCAGTTACCAATCTTTATTTCCTGTGTAGACGGAAAACAAAAAATGATGACGCTCCAAGAGATTCATTGGAAATAATAGTGGAAACGATGAAAAGAGGGGAGCTAATAAGAGGAACATCAAAGCGGAAAATGTTTAGAAGAAACACAAGAAGCAGGAAGATCGGTGGAAAAAAGGGGGAAGCCCATTAAAACATTTGGGTGGGAAAAATATCAGCTCTCCGTGGGGAAGTAAAAAATGATTTCAAGGCGGTGACCAAGATGTTAATTGTAGGAACAGGATAGGAGAAAAAAATCAAATAAGAACCGGAAAGCTATTGAGATTGGGAAAATGGAAAAGGTGAGACAATTGCCGAGATGGTTAAGATTGGAAAATGAAGAATAAAGATAGATAAATAATAAGAAAGATTTTAGAAAAAAAGAAAGACCTTTGAGACCTGACCAGAAGAAAGGGAATCAAGGTGTTAACAAAGCCACAGAATACAAAAGAATCTTTGAAAACCCAATTAACTCTTGGTGTTTTTAGCCACCTTGAAGATATTTTTTAAATCATTAGATCCTGATAACAGAACATATACTCTAAAATGTATAAACCTAAACCTAATCTCTTGGTTTTACATAATATTTTTAGGCAAATCTTTTAGAAACTATAGGTCGTACGAATCTAAAGGATGCCAGTAAACTCTTGGTATTACACATTTATTATTACCAAAAGAATCTACATTTAATATGACATCAAAGATATCTTCAAAGAACAGAGTAGAATCTCTGGAATCCAAGACAGTAATTAATCAAAGATCTTTATAAAAGGTACAATACAGGAGAATATATATATGTAGCCCCGTAACCCTCGGTGATCACATGACCAATTGGCTCAAATGGCTGCTAATCAAGGTAATCAAAGTACCGCCTCAAGGCCTGACTTAGCGCGTCAATCCCGGGGGAGGGGGAGATTACGATTATACAACTAAATCCGCGCTAGTCGCTCGCTCTGTCCCGCTTCCTCCCACAGCGAAAGCTCGGCTCGAAAGCTCGTCGACAGCTTTCCGGTGGAGAATGCAGTTTCTTATTCTTATTCTTTGCCACGCTTGTTAATGTATTTTTTGTATTTTTTTTTGTTTAGAAATTATTATTTTTGTAGACTTACGCAGAATACCGTTTGTTGGCGCGTCTTCTCTTTATCGCCCTGCTCCTTGTAAGCTCGGCTTTGTTGTTGTTTATTCTTGAAATTGTAATTTTTGGTGTTGTCACAGCATGGCGCGCTCGTAGGTGTATGTGTACGTGTGTGTGTGTGCGAGCGAGTAAACGAGTAGAGTGTCTGTGTGAATGGTATTTGTTTGTGTTTGTTCCCGTCGCCTGCTTCTTCCTCTTCTTCTCCAGCTTCTCCTGCCTCCTCACCTTCTTGCTCCTCTCGGTTTTTGTGTGTTTTTCGAATCAGCTGCCAGGTGGCCGTAGAATTAGCATGGAACAGGTTCGCTACGGTTCTACGTTAGCCCTCCTCCAGATTATTTTCATTAAAAAACGCCCAGCGGAACGGGGTGGCAGGGTGGCGGGGAAAATCTCGAAATTAAACCGCGCACACAGCAAACTCAAATAACAAAAAAAAAAAAGCAAGGAGTTTTTTAGTCGTCACAATCAAAAAAACGAATTATATCGCGCAACAAATGCCGTTTGGCGAACGCAGCACAAAATTAATATTTTCCTCCGATTTCGGATCGTATATTGTTTCGGTTTCGGTGTTGTCTTTGATTTTTCCAGCTCCGTGTGCGTTTTCTCCGTTTTTTCGGTGTTTTTTCTGTTTTCGAGTCGCCGTCGCCGTCGACTGCCGCTTGGTTTTGGTTTCACATGCGCCCGACTCAAATCAAACTCAACGCTCGCCGCTCAGTGTTCAGTGCTCGGCGCTCGCGCTCTCTCTGCACTCCGCTCGCTTGAGCCGCTGTCGCTCTCGCTCACACACTTTGAGTGCGTTTGAGTCGCTCTCTCTCAGGCACTATCTCTTCTCATCTCCAGCCGCTCTTCCGCTCTATCTCTCCAACTCTCTCTCTCCCTCTCTCCCTGCTGAGTACGCTATATTTGTTTATTTAAACGAATTAAGCCTTAAATTAAACTGATCGCTAGCAATGAACTAAAATTGGAGCAGCAATTGCCCAGGAGAAATACATAACGTATACGTATTGTCCCATACGCCCCCCCCCCACATACACCCCCTCTTGAGCGCCCTTTTGTTACCTTTCCTTTTCTTGCCTGGCCGCTTTTTCGGGTTCCGCTTTTGTCCACTTATTTTCATTCTTTTTGGCCAAGTTTTCTTTTGTTTGGCTTTTTGGAGAAGTTAAGGTTATGGAAAAAGTCAGGGAAATCACGAAACTCCAAGTGCACAACCAGAAAAAGGCAGTTCTTGTACATTTTAATATATTTATTTATTTAAAATATACAGAAAACTCTTTGATCTACTTTTAAAAATGATAAATAATATATTTCTTTCGGTTTCTACAAGAAATACTCATGGAGGTGATCTCATCTTGAAATTTTTAAGATGCATTAATTAGAAAAAAACCTGATTTTGGAATAAGAAATCTAATAAATTAATATACGATATTTGGGGGGGGGGGGGGCAAACTTAGAAAGTTTCAAAGTTGATTATTAATTATATATTAAATATCTCTTAACTAAGATTGATAGCTTAAATGGATTGCCAAGAAAATATACTTTTAAGTATTACTTACAAAATAAGTTAAAAAACCTATAGTTGTTAATTTATTTTTATAGTAATAAATGGAAATCCTCAGATGCTTGAACTTAGGCTATAGTTTTTTAGATACTTTGTTATGAAAATTAAATTCTAGAGCTGATAATCCCCATATACCAAAGATTTTCCCTTGAGAAGTGCAAATCTCATTATATTTTTATTATCAAGCAATTGCAATTCTTCTAGCTTCAGCATATTCGATTCCCTGGATTCCCAAGATAGATCAGATTCCGATAGGAACGTGCTTCTTCTCGAAAACCGTCTGATATTGGATCCCCATTTGAGCTGACTCTTTCGGCGTGTGCGCATACTTTGTTCTGTCTGTCAGTCAGTCAGTCTTTGAGCCAGTTAGTCAATCGGTCAACCATTATGCCCCTCAATATGGGAGGCTCTCGAGTTACAGTTATACCATATGTATATTGGTTTATGCTATACATATGCACATATATCGGAGTGCGGAGAATGCTTGCCATTGCAACCGCATTTAAGCCCGATTCCAATCAAGTCGAGTTAAATCCCTTCCCGTCCCTTTTCTCGCCCCTTTGCAGGTTTTGTCTTACGTTTCTGCCAGTGACGGGTTTAAAGGGGGTTTTGGGGGTTAAGAAAATTAAAATTATTATCAAGTATAAGGATCACTGATCACAAGCTTAAATAAGTGCGATTTTTGGATTATGTGAAGCTGCAGAGGTAGTTAACAGCATCTTTCTCTGACTTGAACCTTAAAATAAATAAAGAAAAATGTATAAATTTATATTACTTTACCCCAAAAAAATATTTCTTGGCTCAGCCACTGCCTCCTGGCCCTAAAGAAATCGGTCGTGTCCCCATCTCCCCACCAGCATTTGTATCATGCGGCGAGTTCGTGTTGCCTTTAATTTAAAATTAAGGTTTTTTTCGGGCTCGTTCGTCTTGACATGGTCTTTTTTATGGGGCTACAATAAACTGCGCACTTTCTGGCATACGAAAAGAAATCAAAACCCGAAGCCAACATAAAAAAAATTTAAGACAAAAAAAGTGAGAGAGCTTGGAAAAAATGTTAAGTGCGTTGTCATTGCCACGGACATGAGAAGCCAGTAAATGGAGCCCCGATTGAAGTTTGAAGTTGTCCGGAGTTGGAGGTCTTATGGATACAATATACGATCAGGGATACAACCCACACGCCCGTGGGTGATCCATTAACCAGGCGAAACACTCTGAAGTAATTGTAAAGTCTTTGCAGGATTACTAGGTATATTTAAAAAAAATTGTAATATAATAATTTTAGTCAGAAGCTTGCAACACAGGGAAGGAGTCATTTCCGACCCCATAAATCATATATATTCTTGATCAGCATCAACAGCCGAGTCGAACTGGCCATGTCCAGTAGAAAAAACAATTTTTCACAAGTTTGTCGATTTTTCAAAATTTTATAAGGGGTTACATCATTAAAATTTTCAAAAATTATTAAAATTTTTAATTTTTAAAATCTAAAAATGTTATATGCATTTTTATTACCATTATAAAAACTAAAACAAAACAGCTTTCCAAATTAAAATTGAGGCATTTTTGGCTTACCTATGTCGTTTTTAAATTTTGATTTAAACAATAAATAATTAATTATGGTTGGCCCTAAAATTATGTTTTATTTTCTATAAAAAAAATTTTTATTTTAAAACTTTAATTAAATTTATACAACTGTTACTTATTTAACATAAATAAAAGTAATAATTATAGTCCACAAACTGTACCCACGATTGAGATTGTACCAAAAAACATGCGTGAGGTGGACAAAGGTAAAGAAGGTATCGGTATCGTTGGTGGCTCCTCACCTGGCCAAGTGTCACGTCTGTCGCAATCTGGCCATTAACCACGCGACCCTCCGCCCCTCTGGGCACGCCCCCTCGCTACCATTAAGGCCAGGTATCGTTGCGGTATCGATACCGATGGTTGTACGTGAGCGGGAGCACGAACCGCCGACGTTGATTAATCTCAGGTGTGTTGCAACTGAAACATGGACCGTCCTTACTCGTTCACTCTCTCCCGCACTCAGAGACTCTCTTTCCTTGCTCTCTCAAGGGGAGAGGATGCCAGAAACTCACTCATTTGTGCAACTCGCTCATCTGCAGCAGCTGCTCCTGTTTTTTTTTTTTTTGCCACTTCCTTTTTGGGTTGCTTCCTTAAAAGAGGCAAATAAAAGAGGAAGACGAGGAGGGGAAAAAAACAGACGGAGGCTGAATTGAGGGAGGGGGCATTAAAGAGGGGGTTGCAGATTCCTTTTATGTCTGGCCCATTCTACACAGAGAGAAAAATATGGAAGATCGGGTCCTATAAAGATCAATAAAAGCTAACAATTATTTTACACTTAACATGATCTCTTAAAAAGAATAATAAATAATATTCATATTTTTTAAAATTGTTTCTATCAAAAGAATATTGCGGGAGATCGGGAAACTTAAGGAATTGAGTGGAAGACACAAGGCAAATCTGCAAGCCCGGGACCCTAGCATCCCGTGAAACATCCCAAGAATTCTATATATAGCCTGAGCCCGAGCATCTGTTTTCAAGAACTCGAAGATCGTCAATGTCCGCGGTACGGGAAATTCATCACGTAGGCAGGCAAAAGAATCATCTAGAGGTGCTTAAAATAGAGTTCGTTTCGGGAGGAAACGAGGGGAAATAAGGCCATCGAACCATCTCTAGGTACGATCGTTAAAATTTCCCAAGGAAATATCAGCTATAAATTAAGTTCCTAATAGTTATGTATAATGCGATCCTTAACCCAGAAATGAATGATCGTTTTTAAAAACATTAAAGCAAATGAAGTATTCCATTTTGTGCACTTGAAAAGACTAATCATATAGGATTATACGTACGATCATAAGCATATTGAAAATTTGAAAATCTTACAAAGTATCCTAAAATCTTTATGATGTTCATAAATGTTAAACCATTTTACGAGCCATTTATCTCCTACAGAATGCATCAATAAACATTCAAATGTATTTCTTCATTTTATTTAATTGACCTTTGTAGCCTCTTCAATTGTTTTACATATGCCCAACTCTGCTTTCGAAATCGGTCATTAAGCGATCAATTTGACGAACATAAAGAGTACAATGACTTATCGCTAAGAGATCTTTCCTCGCATTCCGCCAGAGTTCTACCCCGCGATAGAGCAATAGAAATTAATTGAAAAACGATCTTTAGAGACATTTAAATGCCCCGGAGATCTACCCCAAGTAACATGTAGCATATAGCACTTGACTTTTTCTGCTCCTCCCCCGATCTCGGTCTTTAATGACCCCCCCCCCCAACATGAAGATCATGTTCAGGCCATAATGAGGTGGAAATTCGTGTTTCCACAAGTGTGGATAGCAGCAATGACTCAATGATGGACACACGAGTGATCGTTGTGAAATGTTCTCCCTTCTGGCCACGAGCCGTGCATTCCAAAGTACGGGTATATATGGGTCCAAAAACAAGAAAGCCTGGCTTGGCTTTCAATTACCAAGTCGTGGGCTTGGCTTGAACTGGCTTCTTTTCAAACGATTGGGTGACGGAGGGTGGTGGGCTCGGATCAGGCTTGATCGGTTGACAATGCCAGTTCTTTGGCCGTGCTCTTTCTCTCTTCGCGAAGAATGGAAGAAACGTGTGGAAGAATCAGTGGGAGAAGCGCAGAATGAAGTTGAATGCCCTCGTTTGGTTTGGAGTTGCCCACTCCACGGAAAAAGAACCAGATTGTGGGGGGCACCTTGGGGAAACGAAGCTTGGAACACCCTAAAACGCACATTGTATTCCCAAGGCACCTCTGATAAGAAATTTGGAAATCTTTCAAACACCCATTTACTTCACCAGATTTATATTTATTATTATAAAATTTCTTCGAAAAGTGGTCCCCCTATCAGCTTGACGCTTCGAAAAGTCGTTCTACCCGCTTGGTTGGAGGGTATTTAAAACCACCTAAGAAAGCATACCAAAAATGCCAACAGAAGACCTCAGGTGGGGGAAACAAAAACAGAGAAGAACAAAGAGCTGAGCTCGGCTGCTTTTGTATCTGTGTATCTGTATCTTTGTATCTGTGGCCGCGGCTCGTTCTCTATGTGAGCGTGTTTGCTCGCTAGCGTCACGTACAAAATACCTTACCTGTTGCTGGCTGCACAACAAGTTTCAGGTGGGGTCAGCACCGATAACCGATAAGTGATAACCCCGGCTCCGATAGCCGATTGACGATAACGAGGGCGCCAGCGCAGGACATACGATAGCTGTATCCATAGGATAGACCAGCTAGCCCTAGGAGTTAGCCCTAACCCTGCTGCCTGGCAACCGGTTTCCATTGCCAACAGCAAACAAGAGAGAGAGAGAGAGAGCCAAGTCAACGTCAGAGATGCCAAGTTGAATTGGGCTATAATGTATTACCAAAAACGTTTAACTTGAAGTTGAATTAAAATTTTAAATATTTATGGGTAGTGGTAAATTTTCAGTATTCTGAAGTTTTACAAATCTGTTGAATGTTAGATATTAGCAATATGTCGGTCAACTGATCTTAGTCCGGTGAATAAGATGGATCTTAAATATAGCGAAAGCTTTTAAATAAGAATAAAATAAATATAAATATAATAATGGGTTTATTTGAAGTAACATGTTACAACTCCACTTTTTTTTTTAACAGAAATGACCAAACAAAAGTTAATCCTTAGGTGTAGTTTTCAATTTTCGTAATCTCTATAATATTATGAAAATTAAAACAGACCTGCAAAAGTATCTTTTACCACTAAAACTAGTTTAAACTCAAATAACTATGTAAATTTTCAAATTATAGTGTTTACATTTTTCAAAAACACTTCAAAAATCAAAACAGAAATTCGATGGGGGACCCAGGTGACCTACCGTTGACCTTTGCAGCCAGTTAGATCTGGCTAGAAATGAGCCAAGCTGGCCAGCTTCCACTCGCTCTCTGTCTTTAGCGTTGCTCTCCACTACCCCGCCCGCCATCCCCCTCGCCCGTAGACCGCTTGTGGGCCCCTCCGTGAGTGAATCGAAACGAAATGGAACGGTGGAAACGAAGCGAAGTCGCAGCGCCGTTTCAGTCCCAGTACGGACTTGGCATTTGCTGACGACGCTGACTAAAGCAATACTCGATACTCTATACCCTAGACACCACTAGCCCGTGACGCAATGACCTCCTCTCTCCGCCCTCCCATTATGACGGGAAGCCTCCTTCTGCTCCTGCTCCTGGGCCTGCTGAGCCTCCGGATGCCCACGGTGGCCGCCATCGACTGCTACGTGTGCGACACGAGCGACACACAGCAGCCGTTCCAGTGCGGCGAGTGGTTCGAGCGTTACGACGAGCCGGACATCCAGCCCCAGAACTGCTCCAGCGTCCATGGCGCCCAGTTTTGCGTGAAGCACGTGGGCCGCTTCGAGGGCGGTATCGGGGCCAAGCGGTTCTGCAGCTCCAAGGATCTGGGCAACTACTGCGACTATGTGCGGAACAAGGGTGACCGCATGGACTATCGTAGCTGCATCTACACGTGCGACACGGACGGTTGCAATGGGGCCGCTGCGGTGGGCAACGGTATGTGGGGTGTGGCCGCCGCAGCAGCAGCAGCGGCGCTGCTCCCTCTCACTTCATGGGCGCGGTGAGAGAGATGGAGCGAGAGCGTGAGAGCGGGACAATCAATAAACAAAGCTTTGTAAACAACGCACACTGAAGCCGCCGCATCACAATAATTTTTTTTTTTCGTAGCCCTTAAGCCTCTGTTAATTGTAAGTTGTAATAAAGAAACTGACACAAGCAAACACACACACAATCTAGTATAGAGAAAATCACAACAAAAACACCAAAAAACAACAACAAGCCACGAAAGAAGAAACAAAAAAAGAATTGAGAAAAACCTAACACAAAAGATGTTTTCATTTGCGGGCCTGAAACGAGCTGGACTTGAAACGAAGGCCGAGAGCGAGGAACGCGTGGCGGTGGAACAGAGGCTCACCTGGCGACAGCTCTCTCTCACACACTCAATTCTTTTCGCTGCCTCTGCCTCGCTCACTCTCTCCAGGCCACGCTTGCGCAATTTGAGTGCTTTTCGAATTTTGTAGAGAATTAGTTTCTAGAAGAAGGTAGACATTATTTCACCATTATTTTTAAGAAAGGATCAGAGGAAAGCCAAGAGTTACTTTAATATCTTAGTAAAAGTTTTATAAAGGTCTTTTGATTGATACCCAAAAAAAAACTATGAACAAGATAAGCTTTTCATGTAGATTTGGTTTTTGATTTTTAAAGTTAGGCATTTCAGGAAATTCTTAAAGATTTAATGGAAATAAATGTTATTTTTAATAAATACGATACCATTTATAGGTACCTTGCATCTAAAGAATAATCGAATCCTCGATTAAAACGATGCTGCCCCAAAATGGTGCAACCCTCAATGCTTTTTGGACCTGCTCGAGAAGCACCTTGAGTGCTCAAGTAGTCAGATCTTTAATCGGCAACTGTGACACAGTTACGTGAGATCTGAAGTCTGAGTTCCAAGTTCTGAATTCCCCACGGAATCGGTAATACACTTGGAATAATTTTAGGCAGAGATCATAGAGAAATGAATTTTAAACCCTATGAAATGGGACATGTTTTAAAACCATTGTGATCTTGATTCTTTACTTTATTGATCAGTTACCTTTATACTAATAATTTTAAAAATAATCAAGGTATAGACTTTATTTTAAATATTTCGTCCCGTGTGCGGTTGAAGATCAGAGATGTGGTGACCTCCGATCGAACGGCGAACGCAATCAATCGGAATTGGATTTGACATTCCTCCGTTTGGCAATTGGACGAGAGATCATTTAAGCCAGCTCAATTTGCGGCTGATTAATTAAGCTCAAAGAGAGCGCGCAACCTGGCTGCCGTAGACCCCAAACGCCCGTACTCCCAGTTCAACGGACGGACATAGCGGACATGCGGACGGACAGTTGCGTAATTGCTTAAATTGAAAGCGCCTTGAGGCGCTATCATCATTGGACATGCGACACTAATTCGCGCTGGCCACCGATCTCGGTGACAGAGAGCCAAGAACCAGAATAATAAGTACTACACCATAACGATGATGTACACAATAAAACCGGAGATCAACGATCTCCAAAATATATAGGGTACATATGGGAAAAAATTAAATTGAAATTAATATTTTCTTAAATTTTTAAATTTAGTATGCTAATTTCAAAGCATTTTTGGCATTTTTTTATTCATAAAAATTAATTAAAAAAAGAAACATTTTAATAAATAATAATTAAATAATTATTAATAATAGAAATGTTCAGTTTATTTTGTATGATTTTTTCCGATTCAAGGAGAGGCATCCCAGACCTTCTTTGAACTCAATTTTTAATCGCATCGTGTCGATTCTTTATCAGCATTTCAACTGTCACATTTGCCCTGTCTCCTATCAATTTCCAATTCTACACCCCTCCTCTTTGGAAGATTTCCAGGGGAGGAAAGAAAACAAAATAAAAAAAATAAAAAAAACAAATTCCATTTTATTCGAAACGAACATTTGAGATAGGAACGAAGGTTGCTTACAGGTTGATTGAGGGGTGTTATGGTGTTAAATGGGATGGAATAATGTGAGTGACACCTAAAATGTATCCCCACTGAAAGGTGGGCTTACGCCGTCAAGCCCAACTCTTCCTATATACATACTATATACCATATGTCCAGGCTTTGGTCATCGATGATTATGGAAGCTCTTTACTCGATTGCGTGAGTATAAGATACTCATGTGATTATAAATATATATTTTAAAATTCATTATCAGGGGTCAATAGCATTAAAAACTGATGGAAAAGTTTTGTAAACAAAGTTGTAAGGGATTTCCTTACTATTTAAATATAGGAATATGTTGAGATATAGATAGGGAATTTTCAGAAATAGATCTATCTGCTTGCCAGATGTTCAAGGTCATTGTCAAGACCAGAAAACCAGAAAAATATAAATAAATTACAGATCACAGAGACTCGCAGCATTTGGAATATTCTCTGGTATTTTCCAGCGATTTCCAAATGTGTGTGTGCCAGAAAGCGGGATACAGCAGGAGTGGCGGATAAAGATAGAGCATAGAGAGAGGCAACAGAGAAGGAACAACCCCTATAAAACAAAGCGGTCAACCCTGAAAATCCAAGCTGGATTCATGAAATTCAAATGGAAAATGCATTCGCGTTTGCTTCCTGCCAAAGTCCTTGGGTTGCGACGCGAATGCTGCGTCATGAGTCCTTATTTTTGGGGGTGGATCTCTCCCACCCATCAAATCGAGGCAAAGAGAGTAAGAGCGCTTGAGAGAGAGAGAGAGAGAGAGCTGTATCCTGTTCCTGTTTGCGATTCTCTTCCTGATTCTCCGGACTCAAATCCGAATGGGAAACCCACTCAAAACTGACCTACGCGTCGAGATTTTTGCGTCATTCGCGGAAGCCAGAAAGCAAGGACTCGCCAGATGACGACACAAAGGAGCACAAAGAACGCCAGCTTGGCTTCCTTGTTTGGTGGAAAATGCGGAAAATGGCCAGCAGCGAGGCGTCGCAGCGAAGGTCGTTCACACGGGGGAAAGTTTATTCAATGAGAAGAGGATTTCCACGAAAAAAAAAAGTTTTCAAGGGTAAACATTGCTCCCACTTTTGGGTGGTTTGTTTTTTTTTTTTAGACCTCAGCCTCATTATTTCAAATTCATTCAAATAATTTATGCAGTTAATATTTTTTAAATATTTTTCTTAAATAGTTCTTATATACTTAACAATTTTCCCCAAACATATTCTAGATTTTCTACACAATTTTCTTTGATATTCCCAGAAGTTTCCTAAGCTTCTTAGTTATATAGAAGAAAGCTTCCTATATCCCACCCTAAATCATATACATATATCCCTATCTATAAGCCACAATTAAATCCCACATCTATATAGAACCGTAGACAATTATCTTAAACCCCAATCACGTGGTAGAAAGTTACGGGAAAATACTGAAAGAAAAACTGTGCCCAAATTCGAATAGCAAATGAGGCCCGAGACAGAACTTCTCTAAATTGCTAATAAATCGCCACAAATTGGGACTTGTCTCATATAATTGGGGGACCGTGTGTACTCCGTGTACTTCGCCTCCCAGGATCCCCCTTCCAATGGGAGGCTTACGGCGGTGTCTGCTGCTAATCCGCACAAATTAAATGCAATTGAAATAAATTTGCATGCCAAGAGATTGGCAAATAAATGTATGCAACAAGTGTCCCAATTGCATACAATTTATTGGCAACAAATATTCCAGCCAGGGCATAATAATAATAGAGCAAGCTACCCAAAGGCCCTCGATTTTGATAAAAAAAAAATGAAATGAAATGAAATAGAAATTCCAGGCAGCTGCAAAAGTTCACAAGTGTTAATTGTTGCCTCAATTTGGATAAATTTCGATAATTGCCAAGGTATTTTCAAGGGGGGAAGTCTAGACTGCACAGTATGTGGCATCACGGGACGAGGTTTATTTCGATTACGGGGTAAATTAGGTCCTTCTGTAACTTTGACAATGCTTCCATATACCTTTATTAAGTTCTATACCAAATTTCAGAGCTATAACTATAACATTATAGACACAATCTCTGACTCAAAACACAGACAACTCAATAGAAAAAGTCAAAAGAATTCCAACAAGAACAAAACAAGAATACTTGGCATAACCAAACGAGAAACGGAGACAGCCAAAAGTCCATTTCGATCTCATAAATGTTAACGGTCATTCACCAGAGCGGGGGGTAGAAATAACAATGGCAACAAAAAACAATGCCAAAAAAGGGGAAAATATATGTTTTGTCTTCTCACCAAAGTCGAATATTTAAATATCCTAACTGGTTGATATTTTTATTCCTAGAAACTGATGGGAATTTGTGATTTTAATTTATTATAAAGAAATACAAGGTCTTGTGTTATTTGTTAATTAATAATATTAATTAATTTAATCATAATTAATATTAATAAATTGATTGTGAGCTTACTGAGATAATAATTATTTAAAATAATATTTATTATATATATTATTTATTAATATTGTAAATACTTTTTTACACTTTCGGAGCTTATTAAATTATACAAAAATTTAAATACTTCTTGGAGAGATTATTTTCTTCATTCATTATATTTTATTTTAAAGAAAACCCTTTAAAATGCATCCAATTTAAATAAATATTAAATATCTCTCAAAAATAAAATCAAATAAAATTAAAAATAGCCACAAACCTCATCCCATAGCCTACCAACTCTAATCACAATCGCAGGGCAGTGACAGTGCCGCCAAGCCACATTATTTATTATTTGTTATATTCAAGAGCTGGGCTCTTTTTGCTGGTCAAGCGAAAGAAATCACTTGATATGCAGGCGAGAATAAAGCAGAACAGACCCAAATCGAGTTGGTTCTGACCAAAAAAGATGGAGATCTCGCGCGAGACGAGACAAAAGGCGACAAGAAATAAACCTGATCGTAGCCAGACTCGGACTTGGATTTAGATACAGATTGAGACCGAGGCAGAGATATTCCCCCTGTCGTCCACTATCACAAGATCGAGGAGGCGGAGGAGGAGAGTCGCCGGGGTTCCGTTTGAAAGTTGAACTTTTTGTGTTCGCCGCCAATCTAGTTGGCATTGACCGCAAACCATCAAAGCAATATCTTGTTAACTACACAGGGAAGAAATGTTAATATTAAGATGCTGTTAGATTTAAATATAAAATTTGGTTTTTATATTCAAAGGTCAAACAATTAGGAGAAAGTTACAGTATTAGAGTACTTAAAATTGCTGTTTTTATAATGTATTATAGTATTTCTTGTAATTAAAATCCTTTTGAATATATTAAATAGAAATTAAGCATTATCCTCTGTGTATAATCAGACGCAAACTCATTGGGGCTTTAACTGATGGCTTCGACTGCTTAGCTGCCACTTTCGGTGGCAGGCAGGTGTCATAACTAGCTTGCCATTACACCTCGCAGCGAGTGGGGCAACGTCTCCGATTTGGCAACAGTTGCCAAAAGCAAGTGCAAAATGTGTCGGCCCCAAAAGCTGCTCATACTAATTGATAACTCTGCTGAAAAATACAAAAAAACAAATAATAATAAATAAACTAACCAAATATGAACTTGGCTATGACAAAGCGGAATGTGTTAAATCTGAGAATGGCATGTACATCGTTATCTGTGGGAATCAGAGTTACTAAGCCCCCCAGATATTTGCCTACTAAATGCTTTATATGTATATTTATTTTTAAGTATTATAATTACTATTTATATTTATATTTTAAATAATTATCTAGCTAGTGAGTCAAAGGAAACCTCTTTGATTAAGTGATTACCCTTGGCTCAGTTTGTGTTCGCTATCGGGCATCTTTACACTATTTATTATATATGTGTATGGGTTATCTGCAACACTCAGGATCTTTTGATTTCAAGACAATAACATGTCTCATATGTCATGTCTTAAAAAGATAAGAATCTTGTCGGAGTCCATCACTTACCTGGCTGGGCCCAGATAATTCGAGGTTGGAATTTCCTTTGTGTAACTTATTTTAAAATCTTATATATTTTTACAAGTTATTAACTTTTGGAAATTTCGCTAGATTTCTCAGATAACTTATTAAAACATTAATATTATTATTACAAATTATTCAAAAATTCCTTGGCAACTATACTCAGAGATAGTGGAGTTTGACCGCAGATATCTCGGGATCTTCTGTTGCAAACCTTTTGAAAATTCCCAGACAGGGGCCAGAGACAATGACCCAGGCACTCAGCTAGACAGTTTTACTGGGTTCGGCCTGACAGCCAAGAAACACTTTCAAAACCGCAGCGGATGGCTTGAACTGGGTCACCAAACCGCAGTCGCCACTCGAAAAGGCCACGCCCACGCCCCCCTCTGAAGGTGTCTGGTTTTAACGATTTTTTTTCTTTTTTTTTTTTTTTTTTTTTTTTGTTAAAATACCAAACGAGAAATTACCGTACGCTGTCGGCCATTTTGAGACCTGGCCCCCAAAAACCTGTTGCCTTTAAATCGCAGTAAAACAAAGCAAAGTGTCGCTTAAAAATAAATATATTTAACAATAAAATGAAAAAAAAAAAACAAGGGGAATAATTAATTGCCTAGCGTTAATTGAAATGAATAAATTAAATTAAACAGGCATTTTGGCCATCTCCGAAGTGCTTGGAAGTTGGCCCCCGCCGTTGGGCGGCGTGGTGTTGCCCACTGTGGTCGTGCCCGGGTGCCGGAGATGAAGCAGCGGCGAGTCCACAGTGTCCAGACTGCTGATATCCGGATATCGGATCTTGGTGGACGATGAGGGGGGCGCTGAGCCCAGGTCTCGATAAGCATTGATGTCGTTTTCATGGTCGGGATTGGGAAATTCGCTGGCCAAATGGTAGATGACCTTCTTGAACAGGAACTCGGAGAGGTTGGTACGCAGGAAGAAGAGGAACATCCAGTTGGAGAAGTTGCACTTGTCAATCACCGCAGACAGTTCGTTTTCGTCCAGTCTGCCGGGCTTTGCCCAATACAGAGACCAGCGGGTGAAGGTGACACTAAGACAGGGAGGAGAAGGTTTACAAAGGATATTACAGAGGTGAGGGGATATCTCTGTTTCAATATACCAACTTACTTTCTGTAGAAACACAGCGTAAACAGTCGCCAGATGAGGCCCAGCACGGTGACCACCAGAAGGAAGGCATACCAGAACCACAAAATTGTGTAGATCTTCTCATTCATTATATTCAAAGCCATGACGCAGAGCGTATCGTGATCCTGCAGCGATCCGGAGGCACCAAACTTGTGGAACCTGCACTTGGTCACCTTGGGAAAGACCAGGTCCAAGATGCTCACCTCATTGGACCACCGGGCCTGCAGAGCCTGCGGTCCCAAGGACAAGAACTGGCCACCCAAAAACCGATTCGTCCAGGTGATTTGTATCAAAAGATTCACCAGATTCAGGATCTCGGCAAAGACCAAGTGAGCTCCCCAGGATTGATTCAAACGCATCCTATCGATCATCGTTCGCCGAATGTCCTTGATGCGCTCCTCCGCCTCGGCCATGGATGGTATGTTCAGCTTTCCTATCCTCAGACTGTCATTCTTCAGGTATCTGGTGAGACCCACCATGCGCAGGCCAAAGACCAAAGCCTTGACCCGACCGCCCTCCCACTTCTTCCACAGAAAGTGTGGTATGTAGAAGCACAGGGCCTGGAAGAACAGGACGAAGGGCACCCACTGGTAGTAGGCATGCCGCTTGATCGTGTGCTTCTCGGGATCATAGTGCCCGATGCCGGGGGGCTCGCTGCCCGGCTTGAAGGCGGTGTGGTTCAGGTCACGCACCTAGTGGGGGGTGAAGATAAGTGATAACTAAAAGGTATTCCGGAGGGTAACTTTGTGTTCCCTAAGAGAACTTATTGCTTCTAGTGACCCCAAACCCTTGAGATCTTTATCACTGTCGGGGTATACCCTTTTTCCAATTTTGGATTAGATAAAATCAAAGGTCTTAAAGGTGACCCCATCACTTACCACTGTAAAGGTCGGCGTGAAGAAACAAAAGGTGTTGATGACCGGAGCTATGACACCATCGGAAATGCACTGAATATGCTCCCCGATATACTGACGCGACGTGATCAGCAGGGTGGCCACCAGGAGCATTACAAAGGTCCATCGGTAGTGGAGCTTGAACACGATGTTGTCGATGACAACCCGCGTTATATCGAACTTGAGGTACTGCCTCACCGAGCTGAAGGTGTTCAGCATTGTGCCGTCGCCGGTGTGTTATCTCCGCGTTCCGATTTCGCTTTTTTGGATCTCTTAGCTTTCGGTTAAGATTACAAAGAAATGTTCTGGTGTCGGATGGATTTGGGTGCGCTCCGCTTGTCGCGGCTAGCTCCTCGCAACTGCAAGGCTCGCGACTCGATACTCAGCTCCGGGTTGCCGTATCCCCCCTCCAAAATCACAATTCTCCGTTCTACGTATTCTTCGGGAGAGGGTTTTCCATTCCGGCTGGCGTCTGTCTTATCGAGCTCTCTTTTTGGCCAAGGAGAGACGGCCATAGCCGATAAGATAGTGTAGCCCAGTGCCGGAGAAGCGCCAAATCAGCAATTTAATTGAGTTTAATGCAGAGTTGTCCAAAAGGGGAGAACCTACTGGGTGTACGTACAGCTACACTGAGGGAAACTATGTTGGATATATCACAGACAAAGTCTAGATTTTTGGTAAATATATTTTGAAAGGAAAATGGGTTTCTCAAGAGCCAGTTTTACTTGTAGAACCTTTTTAAAAAACATTTCAATTGATTTTTTTGCCCAGTGTATCAAGTATCTCGCTCTTTTTCTCTCTCTGTGAGCAATCCAAGTTTCTGGGTAGTACTACCTCTTATGGCTACTTCGTTTTGCCTTCGGCAAGTGGCTTACTGAAAAGCCGAATGGCTTGAACCTTTTGGGGTTCTCCAGGGTTCTCCCGGGTTCTCTGGTTGCAAAATTATACCCAGAAGGTGAGCGGGAATCGGAGACAGAGAGAGAGAATGAGTAAACCCAGAGCAAACTTAATTAGAGATCCAAAAACAGGCATATAGGCATTCCACTAAACAAATGATTCAGGGGATAATAATACATGTGACTCAAAGGAAAGAAGGATTGCCAAGTAGCCTCCAATTGAAGTTTCCAGAGATTGCAAATATACATTTGCAGTTCCTAAAATACTGCCATGAGTATTTGGAATTGTATAATGGAAATATCAAGAGTATTTCAGCATTTTATGGAATAATAAATAATTGACCCACATCGAGTCTGTATTTAAGATCTTAAAATGGATGATATCTCAAGTGTTTGCCTATGAATCAGACTTGGGATCCCAAAACTTTATAATAATAATATTTCAAATATTTGGCGGCCACAATCTTATCTGCTAGTCAATCCCCCAAAGACAATGCCGGTTTCGTTAGCCTCTTTTTTGGGGACCCAGAATGTCGGCCCAGAGATCCGTACTATCAGTTGCCAAGTATCTATATCTGTTGCTTATCTTAGTGGCCCGACTTGGTCGTCGCATTCGGTGCTTATTACTTGAGCGCTTAAGTGGCGAACGTGGTCGGATAAGATAGACCTCTCAGATATAGACGGCGTGCGTAACCAGAGACCGTATATATTAGTAATTGCAACATTTTTAGCCGCTTGACTGGCCAAGACGACGACGGCGGCGGCTCGAATTTTCCTCCTCCTCTAGGGTTTCGCTGGAAATTGTTGTTATGTTGTGGTGATTTCTTTTTTTATGATTATTTTTGTGACGAAAGTTCATTGATTCATTGGATACGAAATTCGAATATCGGTCGAATTGCTCTAGATACAGGTACAAAGAGATATATAGAAGTAAAGGCGATTTTGCATTGAAATTGAAATAAAGCCAAACCGCAATGAAAACGAAATTCGAACCATTCAGGCAAGGCGTCCCAGCACTTTACCCTCGGCGAAAGATTTGATTACCAGGCATATATATGAATATAAGCTATATTTTTTTTATATATACAACCATAAGCCACAAGCCCATAAATATTTAGCTGAAAAAGTGAAAGTGTTTCAACGCTAAAAGAATTTTATAATATTTATATTAAGTTAAATTATAGAAATTTATTTTTACATTCAACTCAAAACTACATTTGTTTAGCTTTCTAATCATCAAATATCAAAGTTTAATGTCCGTTCATTTATTGAAAAGTTGTTGTCCGCTAAAAGGCTTATTTTTTAGGTCAAGTCAAGTCTCAAGTCTTTCCCAATTCAAGTCGTAATTACTGCCTGACAAGTGTTTTTGACATTTATAGAGAAGTCATATCAGAGTTTCTTTAATTAAACCGATTGCAATACGATATTTATGTAAATGCCAGCAAAAAGCTGACTTGTCAACAAGCATTCTTGATATTCCAAACACTTTTTTGCATATTTAAGCGTATTTTCTTCAAGTTTTTTTTTTTTTTTTATAGGGTTAAGGTTTATATATACTCTCTACAATCTGTAATTTAGAATTTTGTATTTATTTCATTGGGTTTTATTTGCTTTGATGCTGTGCCGCCACAGCAATTGATTAGGCAAACCAAAATCAAGTATCCCAGTATCTGAGTATCCACGCGATACTTGGCGACAACCAGCTTGAAAACAAATAAACACAGATCCATTTTGCGTTGAGCTTGCTCTCAAGTTGCATAAGCGCGCTCCCACGGGAAAAGTATCTTCAGAATGAGGCCTGTATCTTCTTTCTCTTCGGGTCTTTAATGCGTGACGCAGACAACTTTTCGGCGAATTTTCAGACGTGTTGATGTTCGATTTCGCTCGCCAGAGGATGACTAAGGCAAATTAATTAACCAGCGGGAAATGACGATCGCACACGGAGAGAAAAAGAATATATAAATAAAAAATAAAAAAATAATAAATATAAAAATAAAATATTAATAAATAAAATATGGATAATATATAAATAAAAAGAGATAAATAAGTAAAGACAGATATGAATTATATCTTTTTTTATATTTCTTTTGGCTTTTTCTAAATACATTTTCATCTGAAAAAGCGTACTTAAAAAATATTTAAATAATATCTTTGACTTCCTTGATGATGTATCTTTAAGTAACATTTTTCTTTGTGCAGCGTGTGAAAGATACTGATACTGACATAAACAATACTGAATTCAAGCCAATCGCCGATCAAAACAAACTTTATCTAAACATTTATTCCTGGGCTTGTGTCTTATCATGTCCCAAGATTTTCCCAACTTCTCCTTTCTTATATATGTATATTTATATATACATATATTTTTTTAGCAATATTTTATAACTTGTGCGAAAATTTGAGACATGTTTCTGCTGACAACAGAAAATGGGGGATTGATTTGGATCCAATATGATTTATTATAGGCCATTAAGGCTTTAGCTCTCAGTCCGGCGCTATTTATAGCCCAGACAGTAGTCGTCGCTTTTTTTTTTAGGGATATATCCATATGTGTATATACTCTCACATATAGGCCTAATGGTTTTATAACAGATTTTTATTGTCGATCGCCGCCCGTCTCTCAGGTTGCAATGTCAATAATACTTATTGATTGAGAGAGGACCCAGAGACCCGTGGCGTGGGTCGTTTATTTATGTTTTATTTTGCACAAATAATTTACATCTTTCCCGCGGGGCTATATTTTCCTGTTCCGAGCTCAGATTTGCCGATAAAAAAATATAAATCAAGTCATCGGCTTTTGTGAGTCTATTTAGCGGCAGGTTTACGTAAATAGAAAAATGATCATAAATCAATTTTCTGCGATTTTACTCAAATTGGCGTTTATATGCTAAATTTAATAATTTTATTCATTAACTTTAATGTACACAGATAATTATATGTTATGTATTTAAATCTTATTAGGTTTTAGATGATTTTAGAAATAAATAATAATACAATATATAATATAATAATAATATTAGATCAAAGTCCAGCTTAAGATCTAACATAAAATCTAGTTTTTTTATGTCTTCAAAACGGAAATAACCCATAAACCCTGCTAGACAGTGTTTGTTTTTTGTTTTCTCTTTGGGTTTATCTCACGAAACCCTGAAAAAACCTTGGACACTACGAAGTTCCTCTTCGCTGAATGTCAGTCAAGTGGAACCTTCAGACATCGCCAAGTTCCCAATTCCCAATCTCCGATCTGTTATGTTCCATATCAGTCCAGATCTTTGCTGTTATAACACCCTTGCTTGTTTTTTTCTATAGTTTTTTTTCTTATCAGTGGAAATACTGGAAGACTGAAACTAGCCGAGAATTACGACATCCTAGACTGCTCTAATGCTCTTGTACAATCGAATTCAAGCACTCGAGGACTACTATATAGGCTATATGTATGTACATATATTAGTATTTACCAAGATAAGCCGCATTTCGTGGATTGAAATGTTTAATTTACAATTGAGATAGTTTCTTCGGGGACAGGTAGAAAAGAAAAAGAATCTCGGGTGAGCGAGTTAGCGCGACAGAGAGCGTTGGAAAGAAGGAAGAACGAGTGTAACAGGTAGTTGAGGTTGAGG
Organism: Drosophila kikkawai; assembly: GCF_030179895.1. Lineage (NCBI taxonomy): Eukaryota > Metazoa > Arthropoda > Insecta > Diptera > Drosophilidae > Drosophila > Drosophila kikkawai. The sequence continues at coordinate 23,254,200 of NC_091733.1, forward strand.
GACACCTCACTCTCTCCCTGGAAGGGCACGAAAAATCCGCTAAATGTGTTTTTCCACTCTTTTTGGTACCTGGAAGTCAGGTAAATTCTGGTAATTGTTTTGAAAATTATCAAGTTAATGTCTATGTGTGTGTGAATGTGCAGGTATAGAAATGCAGTGAAAGCCATGATTCCAGCATTTCTCATACATCTCCTTTGTGGCGCTCTTCTACTCTCTCTCGCTCTAGCTCTGGCTCTCTCCCTCCTTGGCTCTGTTGTTGTGTCTTTGTCTCCGTTGCCTGTGTTGGTGATGGAGCAGCAGCTCCCCAGCTAAACAAAAACCACTCCAGCATCCACAACCAACTCAATTGACAACGGGTTCCAAGAACTTGTCGCCTCCGCACTTCGCTCACACACACACACATACACATACACAAATGGAGTTTCAATATGGCAGATGATGAGTTAAAAGTTCGAGGTTTTCTTGCTGCCTTATGGAGGGGGTGTGTGGGAAGGGAGGGGGCTAAGTGCATTGGTCGTTGGCGTTGCCAGATGGAATTAAATCATAAATCTTCGGCTGATGAATAAGCCACAGCATAAAAGAAACTTAACCCTAGAAGGTTGACAATTTTACTGAAAAGTTTTAAATGAAAATTTGTTTCCCAAATAGCTTTTAATGTGATTTTTTTGCAGTTCGTAAAATAGCAAATAATAATCTAATCTAATTTTAAATATTTATATAATTCTAATTAAATACCACTGCCGCTTTATAAATTCCTCTGCTCAAATAGAACATACCCTCAATTTATCTGTTTTGAAAATTGAGGGTTAATTCCGACTAAGGCTGCCAGATATTGGATGAAACCTTGATTTGTTTGCACGAAACCCTTTGCAATTGCAGCAGTTGCAAAGAAATCGGTGCAACGGCTTTGAACTGAACAATCGCCTAAACATAATCCTAATAAAACAATAAAATGTGAGTAATTAAGTTCGGTCTGCTTCCTTTAGGTTTTTTTTTTTTTATTTATTATTTGTTCTTTCCTGCAGCAGCTTGAGTGCCATCTCTGAGTCATGAGTGAGTCTTTGTTTCTCTTTCGCTCTCCGGGAGCTGGATTTGTTACCCTTTTGGAAAATACGCAGCTTCATTTACTGAGAAAGAGAGGGAGAGGAAAAAGAGAGGCCGTGTGAGAGAGCGTCACTCAAATAACAAATAAGTAAGCTCGACTATAAGATACCATACTTTGAGTTAAATAAAGTAATAGGTGGGGTTACTCAGCTGCTGATATTAAAAAATATAAAAATAATAATATAAAACATAGCATATAAATGAAAAATATAAAAATATAATTCGTCATGAGGCAGGAAGAAGTACTTACTTTACTTAGATTCTTAGAAAAATAAATAAAAATCAACATTTATATGTATACTAGGATGACACCGAGTCAGACTACCCTTGCACTCAATGAGAACTGGGCATAACAAGATCCACCCCATGTGGTGGAGTTTAAGTTTACCTGCGAGCGACAGAGAGAGCGCGATAATGGCGTGGGAGAGCTGCTCTCCAGCGCTCCGTCTCTCCGACGCTCCGGCTCTCTCTCGCTCGCGACGCCGTTTAACGGAGCCAAACGCCTGGGCTCAGCGAAAAGCCGAACAGTTATAGTTTTCTATCCGAAGCGCTCAGTGCCGCTGCGACGGAAACAGCTACCTGGGTAACCGTAACCGTCGTGGTATCCACTCACTCACTCTCTCTCTGTCCGCGTTGAGAGCGCGAAAACTGAATCCGAATCCGACTCGAATCCGAGGCAAACGTAACGAAGGCAGCCGAAAGCTCCCTGGTGATCTCGATCTCTGTTCTCTGCGATCGCTGCGCCCGCAGTTACTACTATTTTTTTCGTGTGCATTCCTGAAACAGAAACTGAAGAGTAATGGTGGACAACGTGTGAGCACTGCCCAGCCAGCCAGCCAGCCAGCACCGAAACACCGCCAGAAACCACGACGACAGCTTAGCCAGCTTAGAGCAGAGCAAAGCACCTGCAACAGTGTCCACCATCCCCATTCCCGTGTGGTGTAACCAGTCCAAGTCCAAGCCGTAGGCCAGAGACGCCGCCAAGATGTTTGATGTTTTCGGGTCCGTCAAGGGCCTGCTGAAGATCGACCAGGTGTGCATCGACAACAATGTGTTTCGCATGCACTACAAGGCCACGGTGATCATCCTGATCGCCTTCTCGCTCCTGGTCACCTCGCGCCAGTATATCGGTGATCCGATTGATTGCATCGTGGACGAGATTCCGCTGGGCGTTATGGACACCTACTGTTGGATCTACTCCACATTTACCGTGCCGGAGCGTTTGACCGGTATCACAGGTCGGGATGTTGTGCAGCCGGGCGTGGGCTCGCATGTGGAGGGCGAGGATGAGGTGAAGTACCACAAGTACTACCAGTGGGTGTGCTTCGTCCTCTTCTTCCAGGCCATCCTCTTCTATGTGCCGCGCTACCTGTGGAAGTCCTGGGAGGGCGGTCGCCTCAAGATGCTGGTCATGGACCTCAACAGCCCCATTGTGAACGAGGAGTGCAAAAATGATCGCAAGAAGATCCTTGTCGACTACTTCATTGGCAACCTGAACCGGCACAATTTCTACGCCTTCCGTTTCTTCGTCTGCGAAGCCCTCAACTTTTTGAATGTCATCGGGCAGATCTACTTTGTGGACTTCTTCCTGGACGGTGAGTTCAGCACGTACGGCAGCGATGTGCTCAAGTTCACCGAGATGGAGCCGGACGAGCGCATCGATCCGATGGCCCGAGTGTTTCCCAAAGTGACCAAGTGTACCTTCCACAAATACGGTCCCTCCGGCAATGTGCAGAAGTTCGACGGACTGTGCGTGCTGCCGCTGAATATTGTCAATGAGAAGATCTACGTGTTCCTTTGGTTCTGGTTCATCATCCTGAGCATTCTGTCTGGCATCTCGCTGATCTACCGGATCGCCGTGGTGGCGGGTCCCAAACTGCGTCACCTGCTGCTCCGCGCCCGCTCCCGCCTGGCCGAGAGCGAGGAGGTGGAGCTTGTGGCCAACAAGTGCAACATCGGCGATTGGTTCCTGCTCTACCAGCTGGGCAAGAACATCGATCCGCTCATCTACAAGGAGGTCATTGCCGATCTGTCCCGCGAGATGGGCGGCGACGACAACAAGCGGCCCTTCGACGCCTGAGCCGGAGTCCGGAGTCCTGAGCGCAAGCCCGAGCCCAAGTGCCAGTAAGTATCAAAGATATCAAGTCAAAAATATAATTATATACCCTCCCCTTGATAAGAAACCCGATTAGTATCAGAAACACACATATATGTATCGATATTTATCGATGTAATACCTACAACATATCGAAAAAAGACATCTTTAATAGCTTTTCAACTTTTGTAAGCAGTTTTTCGTATAAAAAGAATATCCCAAGATCTTAATGATTGTAAAATTTATGTTTTTCCGACACAACAAAGAAATACTTTTCACTGAGAGAGCAAAGAGAGGGAGAAAACGAAAGAGAGAGAGAGAGAGAGAGAGAGAGTTCTTCTGGTCTTACGCGCTCATTTAAGCGTAACGCTAGCAGCATAAAAAAGAGCTGTAACCGGCTTCGGTGCAAGCGAGATGGCAGCTGCGCATGCGCAACAGCCAGCGATAGCTCCATCCTGCTCAATCGCATAGAGCACGAGGGAGAGGGGGCAAACCAGTTTGACCAGCAGTTAGTTGGAGACTGTTGCCAGCAGGGCAAAAGAAGAAGAAAAAGAAACAAAAAAAGAAGCTAAAGATTCTTTCAGACTTCTTTTAGCTTGGCATTTCTCTACTTGATGCCCTCTGAAATTCCCCATAAGCGGTTGTTTACCTTCCACGACCATTTTGTACCAAATACCTATGATAGTTTCCATTATAGTGATCGTGGGTGGAAGTGATCATTAAAATATGCAAGATTTAGGTTCTGATTATTGAGCGGAATGTTACTGGTCAACACTGAATTCGGGTTTTTATAGCACTTTTCAATACTGATTTTGGTATACCATAAAAATAACTATTCAAAGTCAGTAATCCAATAAAAGTTATAAAATATTTGGACAATTCATAAGATAAACTTTACTAATTGCATAATTATTTTATAGATTTTATTTGATAGAAACAGAAAAAAATCCCTTTCAAAATCAGTCTAGATATAATTTTAAAATGGTTTTACCAACACTAGAAGTAGAGTGATCAATATTTCTCATTAAAGATGTTTTAAAGTGATTTAAACTTTTTTGACAGAATACATAGCGAGCTCGTTTTTAGGTTAAAAATTCTACATTGATCATAGCAAACTACAGGGTATTTGTTAGTCTATTTGTAACAGCCAGTGTTGATCAGAAAACCAAGCTTGTTAGCTCATTTATTAGTCGTTTCCATGGCCTCTGATTTTCTTAAATTGCCTCGGCCTCAAGATTTTGATATTCTTAAGAGCTATGCTGTGCAATGCTATATATTTCATGAACTTGATAACAGAATTTAAATTTGATATTTATATAGTATGATTTACACTTAAATTGTGTTTTTATCATAATGGTTAATTTTAATATTTATCTCAGTTACCATTTAAAATCCCCTTTAAATATTTAGCTAAACATGAAATTGGGATTCACGTTTTGGGTTTCTTTCGGTGTGTTTAGGTTATTTTTTATTTTTGGGCACAGCAGCGGCGTTGCCGAACTTGGAGATAAGGAAACGTAGCCTCTCAACGTCGCTGCTCCGTCTGTCGGTCGGACTCGTAATCAGCATGAAGTCGAGAGTGGCGTCGACTTGACTTTACCCCGGGCTCGGCCCGTCTCGACTTGGATTGCGTTGCGTTGCCCAATGTGCAGACATTTTCCACTGGGAGGCGCGGGACATGCAATGCCAATTAGAAGTTGGGCAACTACGTGACAGTTTGGGGCACTTATCTAATCGAGGGCGGGGGCTTCCAGAGCCAGATGCAAGGGGGAACAGCAACAGAAACAGACCTGATAAGGTGCCAAGATACAGATACCACGAGATGCCGAGATACAGATAAATGAACAGGCACAGATGCTGTTGCCGTTGATTGGTGACAAAGTGTTGCAATTAGCACACATTTTCATTTTCATTCCATTTACATTTTCATTCTCATTTCGAATCCGAATCGGACAGACAGACCCCCCTCTACCCACCCCGAAATGGCCTCCTCACCTCTCAAGATCAGAGATCACAAGATCCATATGGATCTCTACTGGACCGTACCGTAGTTTCAATTAATGGCTGCTGGCTGGCACACAATTTAAGCGGCCTCCTCCGCAGCTTTTGATGCCTGCTGATGATGATGATTGTAATCAACAAATAAGCTACTGTTTGTTGTTTTTTTTTTTTTATATACCCAAAGTACACTCATGTGGTTTTCGTCTGACCGCCAATTTGAGGTATCAATGAAATGAATGAATGAATGGACCGCTCTGTCACACCCAAAAGCCCACTTCCCACCACCCACTTGCCAGAGGCTTAGGCTTACTATGCCACATTTTGAATGGAAACGATAGGCAGGCACGCGAAAACTATTGCTCTCCATTTTATTTGTACTTTATTTTGTTATTTTCACCATGCACGCACTTAATTCGCCAAGTCGGCAACTCATTTCCCAGGCTTTTAATTGCATTAATTGCTTTCAATTAGCGCCACAGCGCTGAGAATCGAGCCGGAGAATAATGTCCAAAAGTGAAACTCAAATTGGAAAAACTAGAAACGTTGAAAGTTCGGAAAAATGTAAACAATTATTTTCACTAGATCTTGGTAAAAGTTATTGTTTAGTTATTCTCAGGCCATTAGGGTTTATTCTCTAATTGATTTATGCGGTTAATATTTCGTATAAAATTAATGTGAAATTAATTCAAAAGATCCAGTTTAAATTTGTAAACTTAAATGTTAATAAATCAAAGCAATATAATGGGGAAAAGGTTTTTAAAAAGGTATTTTAGAAAAGGTATTAAAAATATGGCAGAACTTGTAGTGTATATCAGAATCCCCACCAAAAAGACAGACAGCTGTCAAGGAAACCAAAAAGAATATAGTATATATACACAATCTTATCTTTATTTATTTTTTTTTAATTCTCAGTGTCATCCTTCAGCATAGTTCTGATAAAAGATATATATATATATATTGTGTAATCCCAAGCCATAAAAACTAGTCATTGTTTTATGATAAACCCAACATCTTTCTCCATTTTTCTTTGCAGTTTCATGCAGCCGAAATTGGGTTAAGACGATGATAAGATGCAGTCGGAAAATTGGGGTAATCGGAAATCGGAAATCGGAGCTGAAGGGGGGGAAAACAGAAGCCAAGCCGACAATGTAGATGAGGCCTTTCGAGCTAATGACGAGCTAATGAACACATATCAACGAATTCCATGGTAAAAAACAAGCAACAACCGTTTTGTGTGTACTGTTTTTTACAACCAACAACAAGACACGTACAATTACAACAATAAACTACAACAATCATAACAATAACAGTAACAATAACAATAACAATAACAGATACTAGCCGCAGCCAGAGAGATGTAAGCTATAAGGATGGATCGCTCGGGATCAGGGATAATCAAGAACAAACTCAACAACTCAACAATTCTAGAATTCCCTGATCCCACCGATCCCAGGCCATGCCAATCTCGAAGAGCATTTTTGGAACCTTTAAAAGACAGGAGAAATGACATTTGTCAAAACACTAAATGTACGAGTATATATTATATATTTTTTTGTGCGAGTTATGATAGATCTATACAATACACATACACACACACACATCCATATATATTTTTAGTGAGCAATTACACACATATATATTTATACATAAATATACAGACGTACAGAAAGATATATACATATATATATTTATGAATGCCACATGCGAGTAATATTTATGCTAAGAGTTGTGATCATTGATTAAGACATTTAAAGAAACAAGGAAAAAAAATGCAAAAAAAAATACAAAAAACGACAAACAATAATTTACACTTAGTAAAAAAAAGAACGCCAGCAAATATAATACATATATACTTTATTTCAATTTTTACACTTTTAATTTAGCAATTTTCGCCAGCAAATAATAATAATAAAAACGATAATTTTAGTACTTTAGTTCCCTTATTTTTTTTTTTCATATCTTTGGTAGCATTTATTTAGTTTAGCGCAATTTTTTTTTATACACACACACACATACACACACGAACTCATCGATAAAGAAGAGAAAATCAATTTAAATATATGTATATATATATATTATATATATATATGTATGTTTATAGGCGTATATATTTTTGTAAAGAAAAATCTAAATACAATAAAAATATATATGTATACATTTAGCGATAAGTGTAAGCGTGGAAAAGACAACAAACAAACAAACAAACAAAAAATGAAAGACTCAAAAGCAATATTTAAAAAAAACATAAAAATTAAAGAGGAAAAGCAATGGAAAATCAAATAAATGTTTGTAACAATTTTGCGTGTTTATTCCGCGAGACGATTAGCGAGCCAAGCCCTAAGCTAAGTTTCAATTTCAATTCCATATACTTATAAATACTTACATTAAACGAAAATAAAACCCACACAAAACATGATGATGATTTCTTTATGGTTTATTATTTGTTGTGTGTCCAGCACACACACAACGCACACCACACACACACACACACACACACACACACACACACGGCCACATTTCATGCGAAAATAAACAAGAAAATAAAACAAGGAAAATCAAAGCAAACATATGGACAAATCTATCTTATCTTGTGGGCTAAGGGGCCCGGAGCAATTACACCCAGAGTGGTTCTGGGGGGGACACTTGAAAGGTTCTCTGTGCTGTGTGTTTTCCCTCTATAGTTTACGATTTACAACCAGTTTTTTTCAGTTTTTTTAGTTCCCGAAACGTGTTTACTTTGAGCAAACTTTGGAACAAACTTAGACTCGGTCTTTGACCCGTTGATCCCCCGGCACCTCGTTCTTTGTTTATATATTTCTTAGTTCCCAGAAACTCTGGTCTAGTCGTGGGACATTTTCTTGAAAAATATATCACATAATCCATTATATATTTTCATAATTTAAAAACAGACCTGGGATCTGTGAAAATGACTTTTTCCGAATTAATAAACAACCCAAGTTGAGTCACTTTTCGTTCGTTTCGGTTGTGGATGTGCAACAGGTGTCGCCTCATTTGCACTTGCACATCCTGTTTATATATGTATATTTATATCGAATACGAATACCTATTGCTATCGGGTTTCCGCTCGTGCCAAATCGACATTAATCCCTTGAAAGTCGGAAAGTATTACTCAACTATTGGTATCGAAGGGTCTGTTTGCGCCAATCGATCCGCAGAACCGGCCCTAGTGAGCTGGCAGCATTATTAATTTACATATAGTAACTTCTTTGTAATGATTATTCTGGGAAGTTTTTAGTCATAAATATATTAATTTAGTCATTATTAAATTTATATTACATTTTTTGATTGTAAAAGTATGTATTTCCTTTTAAATATGATTTAAGGGAAAATCTGTGCCTCTCAGTTGTTTAAATGTGATAATTTGCAGAATATTTTGCAAGATTAATTTATTAATTTTTAATGAAATGACTAATTTAAAATAAATAATATTTAGTTAAAAAAATATATAAACTAAATATGATTTATTTCTAATTAAATGAATAATTTAAAATAAATAATATTTAGTTTATCTGGTCAAGTATTTTGAAATTTTTCACATTTATAAACTACACCTTAAATTAAACAATAAATAAATTATTTAAAAAATAATAAAGAAAAATATATTAAATAAATAAATAATTTTACAAATTTCCACTCGCTTGGCACTATAATTCCCAACTAGTTCTAGCATCTTATGGTACAAGTAAAATATTAAAACTTGAGGGGAAACCCTTTACATCCTTAAGGTTTATGATATGTTTAAGTGTATAAAATATTAAATATATTTATTTTATATATTAGTATTCCCCATATTAGCTAATCTTTAGATTGATTTAACTGCAATATCCAACTTTAAATTGTCGCAATGCCTAGTAATGCTCCGCTCCGTCGTCTCCATTTACATCGAAAGTGTGGCAATAGACGGCCGAGAAGATAGATGTTGAGCAAATTAGCATATCAAATTGAGTTAAACGCTGCAATTGGCCCCAATAAATACGTGAACAAATATTACGGCATGCGGAGAGCTAAGGAAAGCGAAAACGCGAGTGCGAAAATGGAAATGGAAATGGGAAACGGGTTCGAGGAACTCTCGCATACAAAGCAAATGTCAAAGTTCTTTATTTAATATGTGTTTTTTTTTTATTGAATTGAATTTATTATTTGAAATGCATTCCAGGGCTAAAAAATTAGCTTGGGAGAGACTCAATTGTTATGTCTGGCAGGGCACTTAAAATGGTTATTATTTTTAAAATAATTTATATATGTATATCTGATAAGCTATGGAAATGGTTTTATATTTTAGTAAATTGTTTGGGGTATTATTTTTAAATATTAATATTGAATTTAATGTTGAAATAAATGGGATTTAAATGATTGTAGAAACTAAATTCTAATTTTAACTAGTTTAAGCTGATACCTTTAGGAATAATCGCTGGATTTGTATTAAATTAATTCTAAATATTCAGTTAGATATAGCTAATTATCCGTATATATCTCCGACACCCTCTAAACTGAACAATCATGGGGGGTATATTTATCTTAAATACGGAACACACACCGACGACCTTGCACTTGCAATTGTCGGCTGAATTTCGCTTAATTTTGCCACAAAAGAATTGGAATTAGAATTCGAGCAACACCCACAAGCCCACCCATCACCCACCACCCACCGGGTGATGATCACTGCCAGTGGCGACCTCTGGCGGCTTACGTAAGCCACCATTTCACGTAAGCCCCTAAATTTTTCGCCTCGCCATACAATTTATTTATTTAAACAAAATGCCAGTTGCCGCTGACGGGTTTGTGGTCTCTGTTGTTTCGCCGTCAGATTTATTGTTATGCGTTTTTTTTTTTCATTGTTTTTGTTGCCTTTTCCATATAAAAGGTATATATCTTTGTGACTAGACTGTATTCCCGTGATAAACATAAATAATTGTACCATATAGAATGAGTAATGAAGCCCATTTTGATCAAAAACAGACATTTTTAAGACACAAAACAAGTGCCAGCTGGAATTATATGTAATTTTGGTTTTAAAACAATAAGAGTTGGTCTGTTTTTAAGCTTGAAAAATGGTATAGGAACTTTGAGAGTAACCTTTATATATAATTAATAAATATATCATAAATAAATATAATATATAATTAAAATTAATTTAATTTTTCCATAAAAATGTTATGAATTAATATAAGAATTTTTACCTTGATAAGATAGTGTTTTTATTTGCTTATCTTGGCGCCTGTCTGCATATAAATATTTTTTGTTATAATCTATCAAACGACCTCTAACCTCTTATAAATCGATTAATTAAATATAAATACACATTTTGATATCAGTTGAAAACTCTTGCATTAGCATATCACAATTCTGTATGCGTAAGCAATTTATACTTAATATATTTTGTATATTTTTTGTTTTGTTTATCGCAAATGGCAGAGACTTTGTAAGCAAATCCTTCTCGAAATGTTGATCAATTTTCGCTTTCATTTCTTTTTTTTATTGTTGTGGCGACTTCTTTTGTTTATGGCGCACTTTTTGTGTTTGGCAATATAATTGAGGGAAAATGAGTAAAGCTTTTGCGAAATCAGATGCGTCTGCTTCTGGTTTCTGGCTTCTGGTGCCTGCACTTAAGCTATATGCTTCTTAACCATCGAATTGCGGAAGTCTCAATCGTTTTTAATGAGCCTCAAATAGCAGTGACACAGAAAATTCTGCTCAGCATGATCATATAGTACCTTCATTTCATACCCTGCAATTATTTCGTCTATGCCAGCCTTCATTTTTGTAAATATAAATCAATTTGGTCATAAAGTACACAAACTACTCTCAGATGTAATGCAAACAGTCGAAATATTAGTCTATTGAATCATTTCCGGTGCAAACATTTCAATTTATTGACTCAACTGTTGAGTTCTAAAAACTAAAGGGTGTTACCAGTGCTAATTCATGATTAATTTATGGTCGTTTGCTTTGGGTTTTTTTTTTAATTTAAATATATTTGTAAGGTAAAATCAGGGCTTTATATTTAATTGTAAATATTTGTGGATGTAAGTATTTATTTTTTATAAGAATTTAATTTTTAAATGCATTTATATTCATTTTTATAAGAATTTATGAAATTTTAAGGTATTACTTGTGGGTTTTTTATAGCTTTGAAGGGTATTTATGCTGTGAAGAAAGCATTTCCGACCCCATAAATCATATATATTCTGAATCAGCATCAACAGGAGAGTCGATTTGGACAAGTCCCAGACAAATAAATTTTTTATAAATTTTTTCAAAAATTTTATAAGCGGTTACATCGTTAAAATGTTCAAAAATTTGTACAAAAATTTAATTTAAAATAAACTTAAATTTAGTATGCATATTTATAAATCTTATGAAAACTAAAACAAACCCGCTTTCCGAGTTAAATTTAATGCATTTTTAGCTTAGTTATGGATTTTTAAAATTTAGGTTAACGGGAAGAATTTCCCATTGGATCTGTTTTTCCTATTTTCCCCCTCTCTCCCCCTCTCCACCCTTTTTTTTTTTTTGTGCCAAAGACAATCAGCGTTGCTAATTAGCTGGCCAGACAGACGGAGCCGCATTCTATGCAAAATGCTCTAGTTTTGCGGTTTCGAAATCTGTTATTCCGAAATCCAAAATCATGTGGGACGACGACGCCGAGGCTGACGCTCCAATTGACGCGGCAACACCTTTCGCAAAGTTGGGCAAACAGCAATCAAAGCTGGGCAAACAGGGCGGACAAGGCAGCAAACAAACAAAGCGCTGAACAAGCGAAGTTCAAACATTTGTGTTTGCCCAGTGCAACGACGACGACGACGACGACAAGTTGCATAAATTATTATCGAACGCGAAATGCAATTGCAATGGCAATTGCACGATTTGCCTCGGCCTGGGAGCAGCTAGCAACTAGCAACTGGCGACTCAGGCCACCTTGTTGCCGCTAATGACAAATGCATGTTGCTTGTCTTTCACTCGAGTCCGCTTTGCAGGCCAGATCGGGGCTCCATTAGCTCCATTTAGCTGGGGCACACTTGGTCAGTTATCGGAACTATATATAGATATATATAGGCATAACTCTCATCATATTTTTGTCTCGAATAATTTATAATATATATTTTATATTTCATACATTTACCCTTTTTTTTAATTTGTTACATGGTAAATATTATTCCAATTTGCCAGTAATTTTCTTATAAATAATTATTTAATTTTAAACAAATTATTAAAAACTAGCATTTCAATTAATGCAATTATGGGTTAGATTTTATATATAACTAAATAAATTAATCTATAAAAAAGAAACCAATAGCTAAAAAATTAATAAACAATTAAAAATAAATCGATATTTAAAAAAAACAATAATTAAAAGAAAATAAATAATTAAATAAATAAATCAATAATTTAAAAAATAAATCAATAATTAAAAAAATAATAAATAAATAATTCATTTTAACAAAAATCCACTCTTTTGACACTATAATTCCCAACTAGTTCTAGCATTTTCTGAGAGGTAACACAGCTGAATGTTGAGGTTGGGTGGCAAGACAGTGTGGTGGTGTGGTTGTGTGGTGTATGGTGTATGGTAGTGGTTACTCTATCCTAGAAGAGCTTCTACTTTTTGTGCTACTGTGTTACAGTGTACCCTATCTCTCTTTTATAGCTTAGTGCTACGGGTTTATTTGCTATTTGGGAAATAGAAAGAGGAAACGATCAGATATCACTGGAGAGGCTTTGAGATCACAAAGAAATCAAGGAGACTGATCAATCAGAGGAGGAACTTATACAAATGTGAGTACACAAAATATATATATTTTTTAGTTTTAAGAGCTCTTTATTTCTAATATTAAGTTTAAATAAAGGTTTATTTTATAAGATAAAAAATAACAGTAATTTCAGCAAGGAGAAATAGTTAAACTAGAAGACAAAAAGGACAATTTCTGGTATAAGGCTAAATTAAATAGGCTGCTGATTTTTATATATTTATAATTTTTAGCTTTTATAATTTAAATCATATAAAATGGCGTCATTTTCGACCTTATAAATCATATATATTCTTTATCAAAAAATTTATAGGGTAGGAAATGAGTGCTTCACTGCTTTGCAAACTTTGTACAAAAATTTGAATATGAATTAAGACTATAATAAATAAATAAATATAACAATATCATTGCTTTAACCAACTTGCATTTCCATATTTGCCTCAAAAACCAAACTAAACTCTTGAACACGATGCTCAAATATTTCTTCAGGCCGAAAGTAGATCAAATGCAAGCTGCACTTGCCTGTCATTTGCATTTGCAGTCACTAAAAATCACTTAGCAGCATGTTAATAGTTCGTTTTCAACCGTTTCTTAAATAGTACTTGGTTATTACCATAGCTGGTTAAAGAAATATGGCCAAACAGAAGCTGAAAGACCATTTAAACGCTTTTATTGGAGCAAAAAGATGGCAGCGAGAACAGGATTTCGTTCGTTTATATCGATATAGGGGCACGAAATCACGTGCACTATCGCTTTAAGTGGAAATTTATGGGGCTTCATCAACACCTCGCTTGGGGTTCATTAAAAACCCCATTCCAAGTGCTACAAATCTGTTCATGAACTGCAACAATTCCAGGTGCGATTAACATTTCTCGCATGGAATCCATAAAATACTTGCAAGCTTAATACCATGGATTTTAAGATGGGGGATATTTTTGTTTGTTATTAAATAAAGTTTAAAATAAAAAAAAAAGAAATGAGAAAGATAATAAGGAAATATACGTTTGGATTGGATAAACTTTGTACTTATCAATTAAATATTTTTATTTAATACAGGAAAATCTATAGATTTTTTTTATACCTTTTTGAGATCTCTAGAAATTTATGTAGCCTCTCTGTGGTATAATTGGGTTTAGGTTTCCAACATAAAATCATAAATTTATAAATTATTTCAAATTAAAAAATCAAATTAAACAATTTTAAATTTGATTTTGGTTTTCCAGGGTATTTTTATTGTCTGTATCATGCTCGCTATGCCCTTCACTACATATATATATATATATTGTTTTATTTTAAATTGTTTTCCCTCAAGCGTTGGGGAAATGCAAATGAGTTGGAAAACATTTACCCTAGAATGCTGTATGTAATGTGCTATCAATTACAGGCGGATATTTCCATTTTTTGAAGGAGAGGATGGGGGTGGTGGTGGGTGGATGGGGGGTGTAAAGAAGCGAAGCCCTAGGAGGGCTCACAAAACGAAAGACTTAGGCAACGAACTGCCGCTGGCCTCGGTCCCTAATGAGGGCTGTAAAAACGCCTCTCCCTGCCAGTTTTGCCATTTTCCCTGGGATTGGAAATGTAATGGGGACTGGGATGGAGGTGTAGGGAGGGGGCATGGGGCTGGAGGACACCCTGCTGCGAGATTGCTCGGCTTTTAACGAGCGTTTCCCACGCTTGAAAAATGACTCTCTCGCAGCCGAAAAAAACGAAGCTGGAACTGGACTTTGAGTGTTGCAGCAAAAGCTGAGTTATTTGCTCGATTGGAGTTCGAATTTGGTCATTTATATATATATATATATATATCTGTAAGATATATATATGTATATATCGTTATACATATCTATATATATACAACACGTCTAGCCATGGCCGTCGTCGTCGTCGCTGTCGGTTTTTGGTGGCGCTTGTTGGCTACCGTGGCACGCCGCTCCCAAAAGCCTAGAAGCTGCTGCTGCTGCTGCAAATCCGGCTGCTGCAGCAGCTCCAGGGATTGTGGCGGAGCCAAAGGAGAGGCGGCTGTGAGTCAGGAGGCGTGGCAAGGGGAAAACCGGTTGCCTTGCCGTTCTTGGCCGCAACTAAAAGCTGTACGCAGCGTTAACAAGGCGGCGGGGCAAACAGTGGAGCCTCCTCCATAAATTCAGTTTAAGTATTAGTTGAAGTTTAGCCATAAAAACCATATTTAAAAGTCCTAAATTATGAGTTACTCAAGCAACTTACGCAGCAACATTGTCTAATTATATGACACATTTACTAGACTCTACTATTTCAGAGAGAAATACTTCTCTGCAAATCTTTTTCCTTCAAATTCTAGCTTAGCGAATCTCCACTTCTAGCCATTGTTTGCTCCACACACACACACACACACACACACACACACACACACACACACACACATCTATAAAGAGATGTATACATACTATTCGTATGCTAAATGCGTTGCCTGCAAAATCAAGTTTTTGCATTTTCATTTAAATTTATGGGTTTCCTCGCTGCCGCCTGTTGCCAAGCCACTCGGCCGGCAACTTGCAACTTCATTCCCCAACGATTTGGCACTCTCCTACCCTCCCCCGATCCACTCCATCGACGTGGCATTCCTCGCAGAACAACGAACAGCGGCGACTGGAGTTTAATATTTAATGGTTAGCATTGGGAGATACGCAGATAAATGAGACATTGGGGCATTGGATGACATAAAACAGTGGATACACTTGGCATTAGCACTTAATTAAAGCTGGAATGGTGGCGGAAACTCGCTCTCTAGCTCCCCTACATCCGCACCTGAAACTTGCCCGCCTTGGTGAGGTATTTGACGCCCTTGAAGGGCTTGTACTTCTCCCCGTACATGTCCAGGCGGTTGACCTTCAGCCCGGAGACGGCCAGCTGTGAGATTTGGAACTGGACATTAACAGAGGGATTTGCATCGATGTTGGTGGTGCCCGGGGTAATGGAAACCTAAAAGAAATTATAACGAAGTATTATTTCTGCACATTCTTCGTGGGTTTCTCCCTCACCGATCCCCTGATATTTGGCAGCTTGGACACATCAATGCGACCCACATCCCAGGCCAGGGTCTTGGTCACCGAGTCAAAGGTGTACTTGCCCTGATTGGGTGTCAGCAGGCAGTTGAGCACGCAACGCGGCATGGTCAGCTCCAGCTTCACCTTGTCCACGGTGCGACCCAAAGTGTTTCTTGGGCCAATTGTCAAATCCAGACGTCCCTGTTCTCCAGTTTTTATAGAGAAATTGTGCCTAATGTAGATGGGTATGGCCACCACCGACTGGGAGCTGATGTGGTACGACATCAGGCGAAAGTTGCCATCGGGGGGTATGAAGGAGAGCAAACGCTCCGCCTCCCAGCGCTTGAACCTAACGCAGGGATGGAAGGAGACATCGTCAAACAGGCGGGGATTCATAAAGGACAAGGTGAGATCCGGCATGCCCGATAGCTTGATGCAGCAGTCAATCTGTAAGAAGGGTTTAGGTATCAAATTAAGAATGAATTTTAAGCTTTCTCCTGCTGCTCCTCACATGTCCCTGTATCTCTGCAAAGACCGTGGAACCCGACTTGTCTATGATGGCATCCACCTCCTCAATCACATCAAAGTAGGCCTCATTGTTGGTGTACCTAACGCCGCTCCTGCGCCAGGGTATCGCCGACAACTGACCCGAGGGCAGAGTGGTGCTGACACTGCAATTTAAAAATAAGAAAGGAACAAATTATGGGGGGGGATGTACATGTACCCTTGAAGAAAAACCCAAACCAAAATCAGGACTCACTTGCTCTTGCCCGTCACCGTGTTGGCAATGGTTCTCAGTATATTCGGCAGCTTGATTAGCTCCTTGAGGATGTTGCTCTCGGTGGCCAGGGGAAAGCCATTGTCCAGCATCTCGTCCAGCAGTTCGTAGACCACCACATAGTTGTCCTTGATCACCGTTTCGCTGCAGTCGCCGAAATAGTCCTGAAAAGTGTCCACCACGCGATGCAGGAACTCGATGACAAACAGTGGGGGCACCTCCTGCTTGCAGGCGGCCACCAGAGACACTGCATCCCGCTGGACAGTGATGAGGTAGTAGTGCGGCGTGGCTATCACCGGGGGCACATCCTAGAAATATAAATAAAAACATCGATTATACATCAAAAGCCCATCTACGTGGCTGCTGGCTGGGGGGCGCTTACATATGGCGCTGCTCGTTGGGCGTCCAGGAAATACTCGCAGACGGAGCGGGAGACCACCGAGCGCCAGTGCTTCTCCAGAAACACCTCGCTGTTAGGTGGAAGAGGGGCTGTAAGTCGGTTTTATAAGTTCTTTGCAAGACTAGCTTACCCGCCGCTGTTCACTATAAACAAACTGTGTATCATAATTCGGCCTTAAAAAAAAAAATTGTTTACTTTTTTTTCTTGGCAACAGTGTGGCCAACAGAAAATGAGGATTTTCAACAAAAAAAAGGCTCAAAAAAACTTCAGCTTTCGCGGGTTTTGAACACTGCTTTATTAATTCGTCATCTAGCGGAATATGTTGGAACTATGAATATGGTTTGGGCATCGACTAAGTAAAGGTCCAGTCGTTCACTTCTGGCGTTGCCACACCTACTAAAAGTGAACGACTAGCTAAACACCAAGCTAAATTTATAGTTTCGACCTCTTCCGCTAGATGGCTAACTGAGTAAGTAGTGCTTTTTTAGATCAAGCCTAGACAAAAACCATTAAATACGTGTCACCGCTTACCTACCGTTGCCTTTTACGATATTCAAAGGCTTAAAAACTCTCTCAATTAAATACAAATTAAATTAAATTATTTAAAAATTCTAAATTATAAAGTATAAATTTTTAAATTATACAAAAATTATAGAACTTAATTTATTTATTTTAAAATAACACAAACACCATCGATTTTATTCCTTAATCCAATCTTAAAAATATATAAATATTTATTATTTAAGTTTGAAAATACTCAGTTAGAAATTCATTAATTTAAACTCTGAAACCACTTTTCCTTAGCTTTTAGAACGATAAATGTCCATATTGATTTTAGAATTTAGAAAACATAAAATTTTTGTTGGCTTTTGAAAATTGATCGATGTACATAACCCCTTATAAAACTTTGAAAAAAATTGTGCAATTTTACGAAAAAATTCCAAATTCAAAAAAATCTGTAACTCGGCCAAAAATGCATTCAATTCAATGCAAAAAGCAGTTTTGTCTTAGTTTTTATAAGGCAAAAAAATCTGCATACTCCATTTAAAGTTTTATATTTTTTTAATTTTTTGCCAATTTTTGAGAATTTTGACGATGTAACCCCTTATCAATTTTTGAAAAAATGAAGAAAATTTGTAAAATTTGGTTTTCTGCCGGACATGCCTAGTTCGACTCGGCTGTTGATGCTGATCAAAAATATATATGATTTATAGGGTCGGAAGTGACTCCTTTTGCCTTTTGAGATATAAAAACCCTCAAAATGAAGCTGAAAAAAATAAAAATAGAAGCCTTCTTAAGAAACCCCTTTTTCCCAACACTGTTTTCCCAAGACCCTCCAACTTGACCCATAAATAAATGCATAAAATATCTAAAAAAAATTATAAATAAATTCGCTTTGGCAAGTTCATTGTGAGGCAACTAATTTCAGGGCGAAACCTGACCGCCCCACCGCCTTACTCATCCCAGACAGTCACACACATGTGCCCACCGCAATCACAGTCGCAATCGGAATCGCAAACGCGTTTCCTCCCCGCAATGTCAAGTTTCAAGTTTCGAGTTACAAACCCAATTGATGCTAGTTAAAAAAAAAGTTATATATAGGGGAACAGAAAAATCTGTGAAAAGGAGACCACCGACCTTTGATTTCCACCCCGCTTTGTTGTGATGCGCACGTGACAAGTCCGATTAGGCGAGCCCTTTTTTCCTTTTCCCCCCGATCCCTGGCTGCCTGCGATCCTGTTCCCTGTTTCCCTGCCGTGGAAAGTGTCAACACAGCAATCTATTTTATGCATAATTTGGCGTGCCAAAAACGCGCGACTCATCAAAATGGTGTCATATGTTTTTATGGTGGCAACACGGCAAAGGCAACGGCAACAAAATCCGTCAACCAGCAGAGGCTAGTTTTGTGGGCAGGCTCAACATAAAAAAAATTCAACATGGGGTTGAGAGCTGGATAAAAGTACCATACAAGGTTGCAATTTGATGCAGTTTGCGGCATATGCCTGTTTATTTAATCGCTTTTCCTTGGGAAAGCATTTACAATATATTTTCAGAGCTAATTGCGGAGAAATTGTAACTGGAGTTGAGCTATGTAGTTTACTGGATTATTTTGTTTACATTTATTAAAAGGATTCAACTTTTTGGGTAGAGCTTAAAATTTCCAAAAAATTATGTAGTTAAGTTAAATTAAAGTTATTCTTTGATTTAGAAAAATAAATATAAAAAATGTTATAAATTCTCATCCATTTAAACACAATTTCCTTTGAAATTAACAAGTCAATGTTCCATTGAATGCATTTTTCTTTGCAATATAATTCCATTTAAATTCCATTTCATTTACAAGTTTTTCCGATAATAATTTTTTATGGTCCCTGATTTCTATACTTTAGTTATTATGAATTGGTATAAACTCGTATACTTATTTTTATATTTGTGTTTTTTTGAGAATTGGTATAAACTTTTATTCTCCTGATACTCTCTCTTCATAAACACTAAACCAATTCCTAAAGTCCATTTAGGGATCAGTAGCAGGGATCAGTAGCAGCAGTAGATAGACGATGAGTTTTGCTATTAAGACTTGGTTAAACTCGTATAAATAATTTTATACTTTAATTGGGAAATTGTAAAGACTCATACTCTTTATAAAATTTGATTTATTAAGAATTTGTATAAACTGTAATACTTATTTTAAGATTTTAGTTATTAAAAATTGCTATAAATTTGTGCAATTTGTTTTACTTTAATGAAATGGTATAAACTGTTATACTCATTCGTATACTAATTTTGGCATTGAGTTAATCAGTTTTATATATTCTTTCTCAAGGGTATAAAAGCTATAAATATAGTTATTATACCAATTGCTGGCCTTAAACAATATTATTTATTGCAATACCTAAAATAATTGTTGAAAAAGTGTTTAGAATTGTAAATAAATTATAAGAAATGTTGCTCAATCGATCAAGAAACCCTGGAATATTTTCCGAAATCATCAAATACCATATCTTTACCTAACCTATCCCTAAATAGTAGTTAATCCTTTGATTGCCTGACAATGACCCGTCGCTGCTTCCCACGTTAACTCTCCGCGAATCCCTGTACCAGGATGTCTGTGCCCGAAACAGGATTATACATTTATTGTAAGCTCGTTAAAGTCCGTTGTGTGAGAATGAATACGAATTGCAAACAACAAAAAAAATGGAAACCAAATCTCTTTCCATATTTTTTTTGTTGCTTTCATCCATTTCCGGCGGCGCACTTTTCCGCTTTAAAGGGAAAAGTGAAAGGCGAAAATCGCGAGGCGCTTCTCATGTCAACTGCACACACGATTCGCGCGTGTCGGGGGCGGCGAAGCGGTGAATTAAGATATTTACGCTAACAAAACCATCAATGATGGCAGGGCGGTCCGATCCCGTCCAGATAGGGCGTGGCGAGACCAGAAATCCGGGCCTGGTCTCTGACATCTCCTCGGGAACACGCGTGCAGGTTGCGCTTATCACAGCAGCCCAGTCGCCCAGCCGACGTCTTATCAGGGGTGCCGGGTTCCTGGCCTTGGTCCTGGTCCTGGTCCACCCCACGGGCGGATGGCGGTACACGTGCGGTCACGTGACCGGAGCTACAAACTTTTACACGTGCCACAAGCACGGCCTGGCAGGCCAGAAAGCCCAGACGAAGGGCCACACAGCCAGAAATATATCGGATATATCTGATGTATCTGGTTAAATATAGATAACAGAGATTGCTGGAATATATTATTAAATAATGTATGGTTTTTCTTGTCCCGAAAGAGGCTGTGGAGCGACTGCAAGAAAGGGAAATATATACAAAATATATTTAAAAAATTGAAAAAAATATAAAAATATATTGAAAAAATATAGAAAATTATAGAAAAAAAAATATAGAAAAAATATTGGGAAAATATAGAAAAATATAGAAATAATATTTAAAAAGTATCTATAGAATAGATATAGGAAAACTATGGAAAAACTATTAAAAAAATATTTAAAAATATGAAAAAGTATTAAAAAATATTACAAAGTATATAAAAAATTTTAAAAAATATATATATAATGAATATATGAAAAAATATAGAAAAAATATTAGAAAAAATATCGATAAAATATCGAAAAACTATAGAAAAATATTTTAAAAATATTATAAATATTAAAAAATAATTAAATGGAAGAATTTCCAAACTTCTTTGCATCGAAATGACCTTCCTTTCTTTGTTAATCCTGCTTTAAAGCATATTTAGACTACAAAAATTTCTCTCAGTGCTGGATCCTTCCGGCGCAACGTCGATGCCTCCTCAATGTCACGGCTATGGGGGCGGTATGCCAGCAGGATGTGGCCGTGGGCGTGGCACTTGCTTGGAAGCAGTCAGCTAAAAAAAAGGGGAAAATGTAAAGGCCGGAAACGGGAAACGCCAAACGCGAAAGACGAAAGGGGCAAAGGGGGAAGCGCGTTTGTAGGCCGGCCAGAGATGTCATTTGCAAGCCAATTGCAGATTGATAAACAAATTAAGGGGGACATCAAGGTGGGCGGAAGGTCTCTGTCAAGGGGGCGTGGCTGGGAACGAATTATGCCGTCAATGGCAAGGCTTTAATATTATTATTAGCCTTTTGAAATAGAAATAAAGACTTGATTTTTAGTAGAAAATGAAAAGAAAATTGAGCGAATATTTTATTTTATAGATATTATTATTATATTATTAACTAATATTATTTTAATAATTTGTAGAAATCATTTACATATTTTTATAAATTAAAATACACCTTGGTTTCCTGTTAAAAAATATTTCTTACAATTAATATTAGTTTTTATAATTTTTAGAGATTTTTAAATACATAAAAATACATCCTAGTTTCCTGTTAATAATTTCCTTACAATATTAAATATTAAATTAAATATTAAATATTATTTTAAGAATTTGTAGAGGTCATTCAAGTGTTTTAATTCATAAAAATACACCCTGAGTTCCTGTTAAAAAATATTCCTTGCAATTAATATTGTTTTAATAATTTTAAAAAATCTCTCAACTATTTAAATACATAAAAATACACCCTAGTTTCCTGTAAAAAAATATTCCTCACTAAGTATCACCCATTAACTCTTGAAATATTGCGTTACAAATATCCCAAAAACCAAAATATATTTGCTTTCGTCATGGGAAATGGTTATGGAGGACAGGCATCGCCCCGAAACTGTCTGTCATCATCGTTACCGTTATGATTTACCTGCCCATTTAGGCACCTTGTGCCCAGTCCCACCCCAAAACTGAAAACGCAGCCCTAAAGAAACCCTCAGGGAAGGAGAGAATAACCCTAAACCGAAACCCAAATCGAAACCGAACCCGAACCGGAGACCGAACCCAAACCCAAAGCGGGCACGCGTCACTTCCCAGCGATCCCTAAAAACCCGGCAAAGGAGTGAAACCCGCCCAGAGACCAGACGAGACGAGACCCAACCTGAGCCATTAATATAAACGCCAACTGGCAAGTCAACAGGCGCACTAGACAAATCCCATAAGCAAATTCAAGCCGGTCTCTTCACCCCCCGGAGTGCGTTCCAGGGGGAGTCCTGCTCCTCGAGTGCAACCCTGTTGCCGTCGAAATGGGAATGGAAATGTGGAAATGGTAACTCTACGAGTGCTACATGGATTTTGTATTTTTTATTGTGCGAGTTAACTTTGAAGTGTCGCAGTTTATGGGCTGCGGAAGTCCTGTCTGCCTTTTTTTAGGGCTGTGCTCAGGCGGCGGATTTTTAGCTGGAAAAAAGGGAAGGAAAAAGGCTTTAAACTTAATGTATAATTTTTATATTTTATTATTATTATTTATTATTTTACTTTAATTTAAATATATTTACAAAAAACTTTTAAAGAAATATTTGTAAAATAATGTTCGCAAATAATTAATTTAAAAAATATATTTTAAAGAGTATTTAATATTTTTAAATTAATTAACTGCAAGATAATATATTTAATTAATTTATAAAAAAAAAATATATTAAAAATTTCATTGTAAATTTATTCAAATTAAGGTAAAATAAATATAAATGTTGCCAAAAAAGGGTACCTAAAAATTCTCAAATGCGAATTCAGCTGAGAATCGTTGATAAAAAAATTATTACTAAAGAAAAGACTTGCTTAAAATCAGAAATAATAATTTTAAACGAGTTTTCAAAGCAGATTCTGTGTGTTTTCCCTTGATTTATAAGGTCTAAATTAGCATAAAACTAATATATAATCAACTTGTATACATAAAACCAATAATAATTAATATTTGTAAAAAATGAACTATAATTTTTGATCACTTAAACTTACTTTAATAACTCTAACACCTTTCAGGCCATCCGTCAGTCCGTCCGTGCTCTCATCTGTCAGTCAGTGTGTTCCAGGAGGAGGAGGAGGAACAAGAGGAGGAGGAGGACGACGACGAGGAGTAGGAGAAGTTACAGCAGGGTGAGAGTAACCCCTAAATTGACCTTTAAAACTCCCAAATGCGCAATTTATCATTTCCTCACCAGAGGAAGGTCCTGCACACACACACACACACCCAGCCAGAGCACTGGCAATGCGAAGGGGTTCGTCCTGGACAAGGATGCGGATTTTTGACAGGATGCAGGATGCCGGCGAGTGCCATCAATCGTTTAAAGGCGTTGGCGATGGCGATGGCGATAGCGACAAATCTGATATGAGATTCGGGCCAGAAATAGGTGTGGGAATGGGAATCGGTTTGGGATTCAGA
This sequence comes from Drosophila kikkawai, assembly GCF_030179895.1. Classification (NCBI taxonomy): domain Eukaryota; kingdom Metazoa; phylum Arthropoda; class Insecta; order Diptera; family Drosophilidae; genus Drosophila; species Drosophila kikkawai. The sequence continues at coordinate 23,278,107 of NC_091733.1, forward strand.
TGTGTCCCCGGTTGAGGATTATGTGCGTGTAAAGCGCACACCCACAAAAATGCCGCTCTGCCAACGAAAATAAAGCATCAACACATGGAAAAGTTTAGGTGAGTTGAAGAATATATGATTTTAAATGGGTTTTATAAGTGAATGTATCTCTAAGATACGGGTTTTATTGGTGGAAAATATTTCTAATTATTATAGTTTATATTGAAAGAAGTCTTAGTATAACAAGAATTAATTTTAAATTATATTTAATCTATAATTTCTATAATTTTCTATACAAGTTACACCTTTAAAATTGATTTTATTACTAAAAGTATCTTAAAGATACGTTTTTTATAATAAAATAATATTTTATATTATAACAAAATTCCATTTTAAATTTCCCATTTTCCAAGCTTTCATTTTCTATAATTTCCCTTTGAAAGTTTAACCTTTTTGTCTCAGTGTTCGCTTGACTGATGTGAATGGCCAAAGTTTTGGCAACACTTTCAACCCGTTTTTGGTTGGCATTCGTCAAGCTCTTTGTGGTCAGGAGTAGAGTCCTGGCTGGACTTGAACTTGGGGGGGAAAAAGAGGAAACTAGTTTCTGGCCAAAGATGAAACTCTGGCAAAGTTCATTGGGATTTGTTACGGCACAGGGAATAGTTAAGGGTTTAAAATAAAAGGTTAATTTGGGATTCATTCAGGCAACTATAAATGAGATTACCTAACATTTATAATGTTAAAATTGTAAAAAAAAATACTATATTTTTTAAAAGACTATTTTTAAGAATATTTCTAATTTTAAAAGGTTTTAATAGTTCAAAATTTGGTATATTCCTGATAAAACCTTGCTTCTACCTCATCTCATCCTTTTAAAATCCGTTTAAGGATTCTAAAATATCGCTTGCCTTGGCTGTAAATGTTAGTTTTTGCCTTGTTGAGGCCAGCAACTTGGGCTGGTTGGGTTTTCAAATGGTAACAAACATTTGAGGATTGGGTAGGGCAACATGTGCGAGCGTGTAACCCATTTGGTACACCAACAAAAGGTCGGGACATGCCGCAACAAACCCCCAACCCAACCCACCCCCACACCTCTGCAGACCGTAGTTCATCGCCACCTGTTTTCCCACCCACTTTTCGCCCTCAAGTGTCAGCAGGCGGCCTTCAGTTTGGTTTCCCTTTATTCGCCGCCTTTGGCTCTCCTTTATTTTGTGTATACCCTTTACAGAGGGTCCTGTTCCTTTGGGAACTTGATATATATTTTTTAATTTAAAGATTTATAATTCAGATAATAAATATATTATGTTTTATTGGTTAATATTTAGAGATTTGTTTGCAAATAAAATAAGTAAATAAAATAAAACCTAAGGAAACATTTTAATATTTTACAGGAATTTTTAAGCTTATAATTTTAAATTAAAAAATTTAAAAATTTATCAAAGCTCTTTCTTACTTAATTTATTCTTAATAAAAATATAATATATACAAAAAAAAATGCTTAAAAAAAGTTTTAAAATTAAAATAAAATAAATTTAAAAATATATAAAATAGATTTGTTTAAATATATTTAATAAAATTAAAAATAATTAAAATTAAAATTTAACAAAGGTTTGAAATGAAACTGATATATATTTAGAAATTTATATTAATATAAATTTGTTTAAATATATATTTAATAACATTAAAAAATAATTAAAAGGGTATTCATATTTGTTCTCCCTTAATATTTATAATATTTCTTCTTTTTTTCCCCTTTTGTTTTGTTGCCCAGCAAGTGTGAACAACATTTTTCATAAATTTAACCAAACGCCTGGTTGCAGGCGGAGGTAGGGTGTGGGGGTGGGGTGCGCTGGGCGCAAGGACGAACAATGAAAACAATAGAGCGAACAAGAGCAATAACAATAAACGATAGATATTTACCGCAGCAGGGGAGCAGCCAGGAGTTTGGTCCTTCGGGGAGGAAGTAGAGGCTGCAGCCGAACCCTTGAGTCCTGGCCCATACTCCAGGGGCTGTTGCCGTCCCTCTTCCGCCCCCGTGTCCTTGCCGGGGGGAGACAATAACAAACCAATTACAGTTAGATTGGCCGCATATTAAAAATCGAATGAGAAACACATCTGTCGCTGTTGTGTCTGGAAAACGGAGACTGGGAAGGGCATTGGGAACCCCCCTCTTGAGCCCGAGCACCCCTGCAGACTGAACCCCCCTCTCCCAGGGACCCTTGGGCGGGTGCACGGTAAGAAATGGGGGAAATGAAAGCGAATTAAATTGGGGTTTAATATGAATTGGAAAGGTATTTAAGATATACTAGGTTTTAGGTTGAATTTATTTACTTAATATGGTTTTTTACTTTAAAAATTTAATTTATTTTATTATAACATCGTTTTTGTATATTAATTTTCAATAATCTAAGATTTTTACAATGCTTTAAAATTATTTATTGTTTTTTAAATATTTTCATAAAGTTTTTTTTCTAGTAAACTAACGTCATAAATATTTTAAATATATTTTAAATTATTGAAACTGCTTTTAAAAGTAAAAAATATTTTTAAAATATTTTTAATGGAATTTAACTATAATAATCTTGCAATTTGAAGTTTAAATTATTATCAAAATTTATTTAAAATAAATCTCATAATTTATTTAAACTTAAAAAAAGTAAGATTATGCTAATTAAATTCTGTTAAAAAATATTTTAAATATATTTTTCATTTTTTAAAGCATTTTCAATTATAAAAAATATATTTAAAATATTGTTAACTTACTCCAACTAGTATTCTTAATCCTGCCAAACCGCATTCTTTTTTTTTTCTCAGTGCATAGCTCTCCCCTTGGTGCCTTTCCTTCCTCTCCTTCTTTTTATAAACTTTTGTTTTCTTTCTCTTTTTTTTTTATTTTTTTGGCAACTGTTTCAAAAAAATTGTTATAAGCAAAAAAGCGGCGGGGTTGCCAAATGCTTAAAGGGGCCACTGCCTGAGGGGGCGTGGCACCCAGCAGGGGCGATCAGGGTTCTTTTTTTTTTTGTTCTCCCTTTTTTTTGTTCTGTGCGGAAAAAGCAAACTACAAATAAAATATGATTATGAAATGATTATTATAATTATGCTGGCATCTTCACAGATGTTGTTGCCGTTAACTGTGACCACGCCCCCGCACACACACACACACACACACACCCCCACCCCCACCCTTAACCCGCCTTCGTCCTCCCGGGACATCCCCTGGCGCTCTTCCAGGGGGGAAACCCAAGCGAGCTGGTTAATAATAAGCTGAAATTAGGGCGTGCTGGGCAGGTCGCCTCTTTCCTCTATATGCTCAGCCAGAGGACCTTTGCACTGAGAGAAAATAACGCTAAATAAAAGGGTTCCCCCCTTTTATACCTTTTGAACTATGGCTAAAAAATAATACAAACCCAAGTAAATTCTAATAATTAATTCCTCTTTTTTTTAAATATTTTTATTATTAATATTAAAGCAAAACTTAAATTTTTTTCAGTGCTTTCAAAGCTTCTTATTTACTTTTTGTGCCAAAAACGAGGCCGAACCACAAAGAAAGAGATCACCAAAAACCAGCACCTTAGATTCCCACATATTTTCGTTTATATTTTTGTCCCAAAAGGTGTGTGGTGTGTGGTGTATGTGTGTGTGTAGGCGGGGGCGTGGCCTGCATGTGTGTGTGTGTGTGTGCCTTTGTGTCCTTATTATTAGCAGAGGAGGCGTTGAAAATCCTCTTAAGGTAAACTGTGCATTATTAATGAAGTGCAGGGACTCGACGAAAGCACGGAACCAAAAACAGCGAAAGGGAAATTCAAAAGGGATGCAGGGGGTTGGGGGTAGAGGGTAGAGGGAGGGGGGTTCAGGGGGAGTTGTCCTGCCAGAGTTTTGTTTGGGTTTTCACTTTTGTTTATCGGGGTCATGGGTTAAAAACAACAGCATCATAGATGGAGAGCTTAATGTCAATAATTTGATGGCAATTCAAGCGATAATTTTAGGCTAAAGTTTGAGCTAGAATTTGGGCTAAAATTGGGGCAGAATTTGGGTACAATTTGGCCTAAAATTGGGGTAGAATTTGGGCTTAAATTTTGGCTAAAATTAGGTCTAAAATTGGGGTAGAATTTGGGTAGAATTGGGGCTAAAATTTTGTTTAGAATTTGGGCTAAAATTTGGGCCAGCATTTAAGCTAAATTGAGGCTAAAATTTAACCTTAAATTTACGGTAGAATTCGGGCTAAAATTTGGCTTAAATTTTGGGCTAAAATTTGTGCTAGAATTTGATGACTCTCTTGGCAAATTTAACATTCTGAAGGCTGTTTTTTGTATATTAAATATAGATATATATTTGCGAATTTATTTAGCTGTTTTCAGCTTATTTATTTCATTTTTAAAAGTAATCTCTAACTAGTTTTATTTACTTAAATTAAATTGAGACGAAGATAGCTGATTTTCCTTAGTATTTTTATAATGTATTTATATATTTTTCTTAACAGTATTAGTTTTTTGATAACAAAACTCTTTATATTTGTTTAAAAACTACTTTTTTAGAATTTTTGAGTGTTATAATTCATTATTATAATTATTTTTTTGTTATTAGAATTGTAAGTGTAAGTTAAAAATTATTTAAAATTTATTTAAGGTGTTTTTAAAGTGCTGATTTCTACAGCTTTCTACAGTTTCCATGCCTCTTAATTACTCTCTAAGAGATACTTGGATTTTTATGGCTTAATAATATTATTTTAAGGTTTGTTAATTATTTTTAGGAGTATAAGTTTACAAATTATAATAAATACAATCGAAAGAAGTGTGGCAGCTACTCGTTTTTAAAGAAATTACAGGTTATTCTAATTTTAGTCACTCAAATACTTTAGTAAGTTAATTTCCTAATTTAAAAATTATATTATTATCTTTATATATAATTTTTAACATTCTTGATCAGCACAGAAATGCTTTTCGGAATGAATTAATGCTATTTTCAAGCTTTTGAATTCCCCCTAAAAATCATTATTTTATGCTCCCTGAAAGTTACTCCTTTTTCCTTGGACAAACCTCCTCTCCTTTCCTTCTCCCCTCTGCCAGCTAATCGAATTAATTGCTTAGATTCAGTGAGGCTTATAGCCACCTAATCAGATGAGGGGTCTGCAGATGAGAATTTATTCCTGGCCGCATCGCAATCTGGTTATAATCTCTCGCTGATTACAATGGTCACCGGCTTTGCTCTTTTTCTTTTTTTTTTTTTCAGGGGAACTGAAGTGCGAGATTGGATTTCTCTAACCACTCTCTCTCTCTCTCTCTCTTTCTCTATGGGTAATCCCCCGCAAAATTCTAGAACAAGCTCAGTCATCCGAGATTTTTTGGAAAAGGCAGAAGAAGCAAGCCAATAATTCACCTGCTCAACTCGCCGCAGCTCGTGTCCGTTTTTGGCCACTGTTTAATATTATAAGTAATTCGCCTTTTCTGCCTCACCTGCCTCCTCCTGGCTCCTTGCTCCTTGCTCCTGTTCCAGGTGCCGTGTGCCTCCAGGGGGAAGGTAGGGAGGCAGGGCAGAGTTTTCGCCGCCTGCCTTGTGATGTGGAAACGATGCGCATAAAATCAGCGGCGCGTATGGCAGGAAAGACGAAGAGGAGTAGGAGGAGAAGAGGGTGGAAGGAGGAGGGAGACAGGAGGAGGTAGCAAGGAGGAGGTAGGAGAGAGGAGGTAGCCAGGAGGAGGTAGTAAAGAGAAGGGAGGCGGAGAGTAGGAAAGCAGGAGGTTGTCGACACCAAAGCCACCTGGCAAGAAGGTTTTCCACACGGAAAAAAAACTAGGGAGCAAAATGAAAAGGTTTCGTTGGAAAATAGTATAAGTTTTTCCATCTTTATTTGCTATAATTTCATTTATTCATTTATATATTTTCTCTTAACTATTTTTCTCAATTTTCTTTCCCCACAAACAGCTCTTCCTTAAGCCAGAATCTAAAGGATTCTTCTACACCCCCTTTTCGGGCAGTGCTTTCCTCAGTTCGCCTGTCTTTCGTATCAATCAAAACAACGCGAATGAAGGAAGGCCTCAACTGGCAGACGGAAACTCGAATGGACGGATGGAAGGACATGGAACGATGGACAGACTGACGGACGGACTGACGGACCTAAGCCAAAGATTTGACATGGATCAGTAATCTAATGCCAGATTACGTATACGCATGGCGGGACTCGCAAACTTTGGTCTCGGCCTGTGCCTTAGCCTCTGCCTGTTCTCCTTCTGGTGCTGCTGCTCCTGCTGCTCCCCAACCTCCTGTCTCTCCTCCAGCGCCTCCTCCTCCTGCTCTTCCTCATCCTCCTCCTGCTCCTTCTCATCCTGTCTGTCTGCGACTGTGTGGCTACGTGTCTGTGTGCAAGTCACACGGATGCCACGCCCCCGAGCCTGCCTCCCCTGCTCCTTTCCCACAACCCAAACCAAAACCAAAACCAAAACCGAACCCGAACTGAACTGAACTATAGCGAACCCAGAGCCGGCATGAATGAATGGATGAATGAGCTCAGCCCGGCTCAGCACAGCTCCGAGGAAGTCCCAGGGAGCTGGGAGCTGGGAACTAGCAGCCAGGAGATGGGAAGCCCAAAAGATGAGAGCCTGGGAAAGGCGTGAGGCAAGCACACAGACAAGGACACTGCGAGGAATTTTTAAGAGGTATATTCCGGTTATATTTTTGATTATTTAAAGAGATTTTACTACTTATTATTTATTTATTTTATTTGTTAACAATTATTTATTATTTTTAATTACTATTAATTATTATTTATTATTTATTCACTATCATTTTCTCTCAGTGTCTGCCTAACCATGGCCCTTTCTGTCAGTTTGTCAGCCTGTGCAGCCAGTCGAGAGTTTATATCGATGATGACTGCGCTGATATAACGTTGGAAGCCAGCTCTTGTGGGGCTGGACGTGGAGGAGCCTCCTCATCGCTCGCCGGGATGTCTTCTCGGTCTGCCTGCCTGCCTGCCCCGAGTCTCAGTCCGAATCCGAATCCATATCTGAGGGCTTGCTGCCAGATACGCCGCACAGATACAGCCAAAGAGGAGCAGACCTCTTCATTGGCCTTTTCGGTAAGTTTTATGCTTGTTTCAGCCCGATCTCCGTTACCTTCCGCAGGGGTCACGGGGGGTCACTGCAGAGAGGCTCTCTCGTCGGCCTTTGAGTTTGTTTCAAAATAAATGCCGAAACCCTAAACCCAACTAGTCCAAAGTAAAGGTATTTCAAATATATTTATTTTTCAGTGATCGGTGAGACCGCTCAAAGCGTTTCTCATCAGCAAATGGTAGCTGGACACCAACTAGTCCAAGTCCAAGTCCAAGTGGCCGGCGGAGCGTAACGAACGAGCTCCGGGTGTCGGTGTCCCCCACATTTCCTGCGCTCTTTGATGGGGTTTCCAGCAGCCTACAAAAAAATAAGGTACGATGGGTGGAAAATTGAATAATGTAATAAGAAAATAATATTTAAAAAAATAAGAAAAATACAATTTTATTTTAATTTTATTTTTCTTATATTTTTATATACCTATATATTTAATTATTTTTAAATATTATTTTCTTATTATATTTTATAGAAATTTTATTTATATTTTAATAAATTTAATCTTAAATACTTATATGCATTTTCCAAATAAAAAAAAAAAATAATAAATAATGTAATATAATTTTACCCTTTTAAATTCTACTTTTAAATACCACAAATTAAAGACATTTATTATTTTCAACTTAAAATTACGCCAAACTTGATCTTTAAATATTTGTTAAAAATAAACAAGCTTAAAAATATTTATAATTTTTAAAGAAATAAGAAAGCTTTGCGTTTCTGTAACCATAAATAATAATAAATTGGCCTTTGCCTTTCCCTTTCGCTGTTTTTCAGCTTAAATTAATTTTAAAAATTAAAAAAAAAACACTTATATCTTCATTTTCATTTCATTTATTCCAAAGCTCTTCAATACGAAACATCCTTCGCCTGCCTGTTCCACGGTGCCCGTAGATCTGGCTCCCTTCCAGTTCGATAAGGACCAACAAAGAGGAACGACGAGCCTCCAGTGAGAGGTCCTGCCTGTCTGCCTGTCTGCGTGTCAGGCGTCCTCCGTCCGCCCGGAGATGTGCACAGAGATAGGCCGACGTTGATGGAAGGACAGCCGATGGTATGGCTGCCAGAGCGTGGCAACCACCAATGTGACCTGCCAGAAAAAACCCCCCAAAAATCGCACCCAAAAATCCCCCTCGCTTGCCACGCCCACAGGCAGCAACGATACCAGAATTTATACGAATGTATTGAAATATTCTATTTATTTATGTATATGTGTGTGTGCTTATGGTAAACAAGTGGATATGTACACCGAAAAAAATATGTATACCATTTTTGGGTAAAATGGAATTTTCAATGGATTTAATTTAACTCAAAAAGCGTTTTTGTATTAGTTTCTATAATGTTCATAAATCTGCATTCTTTGTTTAATTTTAATATTTTTTAAAATAATTTTTTATGATCATTTTTTGAAAAACCAAAGTAAAATAAAAATTTTTATGGAAAAAATCGAATTTTCAAAATTGTTGTGTTATTTTATTTAAGGTTGGTTTGATGGAACACACAAAAATGAATCAATAAAAGATGGTGAAATCAATGTGCAATCGTTTGGGGAAAAATCGAATTATGTTGAAAGCAAAATCCAAATTTTAAAGTTTTTTTTCTTAATTGTAAACAATTTTTTCGGATTTTTTACAATTTTTCTAAATTTTTAAATTTTGTTTTCTAAATTTTTAAAATTTTTCTGAATTCTTAATTTTTTTTCTGAATTTTTAGCATTTTTTTCAGATTTATAATATTTTTTTTAGATTTTTTTTAGAATTTTTAAAAATTTTTTAAATATTTTAACTGCCAAATTTGAATTTGAATTTAACTGCCAATTTGAATTTGAATTTAACGACGATCAGTTTCAGTGTGCCCAGGTGCATTTGTAAAATATCACCTAAATTTGAATTCAAAAGGTTTGAGTCTCCGCTAACTTGCGCCGGCTCCTAAATGGTTTGAAACTTGGACTTTTTATAACAGTTTATACCAGTTTTCACTTGCTTGCTGCTGGTTTCTGTTCGCCTGTTATCCCAATTTGGGAAACGGCCAAATTGCATGGAAATATTCGGAAATTTGGATGGGCCTCTGTAGGGATGTTGTTGTAAAAAGGTTGTTGTTGCCATCAAGCTGTTGTTGTCGGCAACAAATAGGTATAAATGTATAAAATGAAATATAACAGTTTATACCAAATATTATTTTTGCCCAAAAGTTTTTATAACAGTTTATACCAGTTTTCAGTTGCTTGCTGCTGGTTTCTGTTCGCCTGTTACCCCAGTTTGGGAAGCGGCCAAATTGAATGAAAAATTTTGCTTGCTTGCATCAGTGATGCTCATCTGCATCAGTGATGCTCATCTGGCTATATTTCAATATTAGGGGGCAGTGATGCTCATGTGCATCAGTGATGCTCATCTAGCTATTTTTTTGCATTATTGGTAGAAAATGGCATCTTACTAGCTGCCAGTGATGCTCATCTAGCTATTTTTTTCATTATTGGTAGAAAATGGCATCTTATTAGCTGCCAGTGATGCGCATCTAGCTATTTTGCATTATTGGGACAAAATGGCATCTCACTAACTGCCAGTGATGCTCATCTAGCTATTTTGCATTATTGGGACAAAATGGCATCTCACTAACTGCCAGTGATGCTCAACTAGCTATTTTGCATTATTGGGACAAAATGGCATCTCACTAACTGCCAGTGATGCTCATCTAGCTATTTTGCATTATTGGGACAAAATGGCATCTCACTAACTGCCAGTGATGCGCATCTAGCTATTTTGCATTATTGGGACAAAATGGCATCTCACTAACTGCCAGTGATGCTCATCTAGCTATTTTGCATTATTGGGACAAAATGGCATCTCACTAACTGCCAGTGATGCGCATCTAGCTATTTTGCATTATTGGGACAAAATGGCATCTCACTAACTGCCAGTGATGCTCAACTAGCTATTTTGCATTATTGGGGCAAAATGGCATCGCACTAACTGCCAGTGATGCTCATCTAGATATTTTGCATTATTGGGACAAAATGGCATCTCACTAACTGCCAGTGATGCTCATCTAGCTATTTTGCATTATTGGGGCAAAATGGCATCGCACTAACTGCCAGTGATGCTCATCTAGATATTTTGCATTATTGGGACAAAATGGCATCTCACTAACTGCCAGTGATGCTCATCTAGCTATTTTGCATTATTGGGACAAAATGGCATCTCACTAACTGCCAGTGATGCGCATCTAGCTATTTTGCATTATTGGGACAAAATGGCATCTCACTAACTGCCAGTGATGCTCAACTAGCTATTTTGCATTATTGGGGCAAAATGGCATCGCACTAACTGCCAGTGATGCTCATCTAGATATTTTGCATTATTGGGACAAAATGGCATCTCACTAACTGCCAGTGATGCGCATCTAGCTATTTTGCATTATTGGGACAAAATGGCATCTCACTAACTGCCAGTGATGCTCATCTAGCTATTTTGCATTATTGGGACAAAATGGCATCTCACTAACTGCCAGTGATGCTCAACTAGCTATTTTGCATTATTGGGACAAAATGGCATCTCACTAACTGCCAGTGATGCTCATCTAGCTATTTTGCATTATTGGGACAAAATGGCATCTCACTAACTGCCAGTGATGCGCATCTAGCTATTTTGCATTATTGGGACAAAATGGCATCTCACTAACTGCCAGTGATGCTCATCTAGCTATTTTGCATTATTGGGACAAAATGGCATCTCACTAACTGCCAGTGATGCGCATCTAGCTATTTTGCATTATTGGGACAAAATGGCATCTCACTAACTGCCAGTGATGCTCAACTAGCTATTTTGCATTATTGGGGCAAAATGGCATCGCACTAACTGCCAGTGATGCTCATCTAGATATTTTGCATTATTGGGACAAAATGGCATCTCACTAACTGCCAGTGATGCTCATCTAGCTATTTTGCATTATTGGGGCAAAATGGCATCGCACTAACTGCCAGTGATGCTCATCTAGATATTTTGCATTATTGGGACAAAATGGCATCTCACTAACTGCCAGTGATGCTCATCTAGCTATTTTGCATTATTGGGACAAAATGGCATCTCACTAACTGCCAGTGATGCGCATCTAGCTATTTTGCATTATTGGGACAAAATGGCATCTCACTAACTGCCAGTGATGCTCAACTAGCTATTTTGCATTATTGGGGCAAAATGGCATCGCACTAACTGCCAGTGATGCTCATCTAGCTATTTTGCAATAATTGATGTTTCTTTCATTGAGCCTGTTTAAATTATCCCACCCAAAAAAAATCGCATCCTCCTCATAACTCAAAAATAACACATTTTTTAAGGTTTATTATTTATTTCGGCTTTAAATAAAAAAAAAAGAAGAAAAGGTTAGGCATGTGGGAATGTCGGAGGTCGTTCCCAGTGGTTTCAGCTCGGTCTTGGTGGCACCCTCGTCGTGCTGCCCCAGCATCTGGTCCGCTTCTGCTCCTCCTCGTCCTGATCCTCCTTGCTAACGCTCTCTGTCTCGCTTTCAGTTCCTGGCAGCTTGCTGCAATTAAATTTAGAACAAGAAATAAAGCTAACTTTGGCCAGCCAAAGTTTGTATACCCTTCCAGGTAACAATTAAAATATATCATAACTAAGCCAAAAATGCATTAATTTCGATTCGGAAAGCAGTTTTGTGTTAGTTTTTATTAATTTAAAAAAACTGCATACCAAATTTAAAATTTTAAGAAATCAAAATTTTTTGCCATTTTTACTAATTTTAATGATGTAACCCCTTATCAAATTTCGCAAAAATGGCTCAAAATTTGATTTCCCTCAAACATGGCTTAAACGATTCTCCTTTCAATGCTGATCAAGAATATATATGGATTATGGGGTCGGAAATGACTCCTTCACTTAAAAAAATATTATTTTGTATTATAAAATCTGATTTTTTATATTGAAAAATATCATAACTCGGCCAAAAATGCATTAATTTTAAATCGGAAAACTGTTCTGTGTTAGTTTTTATGAGGTTAACAAATCTGCATACTTAGTTGGAAAAATAAATTTTGGTCAATTTTTGCGAATTTTAATGATGTAACCCCTTATCAAATTTCCCAAAAATGGCTCAAAATTTGATTTCCTCCAAACATGGCTTAAACGATTCGTATTTTAATGCTGATCAAGAATATATATGGTTTATGGGGTCGAAAATGATTCCTTCACTTAGAAAAATATTATTTTGTATTATAAAAACGGATTTTTTATATTAAAAAACTTCTTGATTTTTTTTTTAAATTAAAAATGTCACAATTCGGCCAAAAGAGCATTAATTTTAAATCGGAAAACTGTTCTGTGCAAGATTTTCTACAGTTAATAAATCTGCATACTTCATTTAAAAATTTTGAAAATTTAATTTTTTATCAAAATCAAAAATTTTAATGATGTAACCCCTTATAAAATTTTGCAAAAATGGCAAAAAAATCGATTTCTTCCTCGCATATCTAGAAAGATTCCCCTGTTGATGCTGATCAAGAATATATATACTTTATAGGGTCGAAAACGTCTCCTTCACTGCGTTGCAAACTTCTGACTGAAATTATAATACCCTGCAAGGGCATAAAAAAAGGGAGCGATTTATTTTGATAATTTTTGGGACATTTTTTTTTCACAGGTTCATAGCTCAGCCAAAAATGCATGAAATTCAATTCGGAAAGCTGTTTTGAGTTCGTTTTTCTTAGCTTAACAAAGCTGCTTACTCAGTTTTACTGAAATTAGATTTTTTTGATTATTTTCAAAGGTTCATAGCTCATAATTATAGGAAAGTAAGGAACCCTTGCCTCCCTTCGGACTGCTCAGTTTTGGTGTCAATGGAGCTGTTTGAATCTTGTTCTTTGCTGGAAGTATTCAACCCCTTCCCCGTGTCCTTTTTGTATTCTTTTTTTAAGATCCTGGAACGTGCCTGAATCGCTGCCACACGTATTTGCTGTTGCTGATTTGTGGAACTTGCCTCCTTCTATAAGCATAATTCCTAAAGCAGAGTTCGATTGAGGGAAAATGCAAGGGAAAATCATGGAAAATCATTATTTTTCTGCTTCCTGCATTTCTTTCTCATTTGGATTTTTAGTTAGGAAGAATAATTTTACGAGATACATTTAAATAGGATTTTTGAGAGGTCTTTAAAAAGAGATTTTGATGGTTATTTCTTCAAAAGAATATATTAAAGAATCATAGAAGAACTAAATTAAATAAAATCATAGTTTTATCTATATATTTTTTAATAATTATTAAAAAAAAAAGCTTTGCAAAGTATAATTTTTCAAATTCTAACTAGTTACGATCATTTACAGGATATCAATTAATTCTGCAACTATTTGTTATTACAAAAACTAAACCAAATTTCTCAAGTGGCTTGCCTGTGAAAATGTTTTTCCTTAAGCCTACTTTGCTAACCTTTACTGGCCAGCCAAAGGGGGGGATCTCATGCATTCCCATTGGCGGCATTAGCATATAAATATTTGCTGGGGGGGGCAAAAATAAGGGCTCTGATTCCGCTGGCTGGATTCCGGGGTTACTGGGATTCCCGGGATTCGGGATTGCGCATTCTGGGATGCGAAATCTGCGAAACCTGCAACTGTGATTTATGCCACCCACCGGGCACAGATATATATCTTCTAACGATGGCAAGGACTCGGGCACACCTTTCGGGGGGTGCCGGGGCCTGGGCTATATCCATCAGGCATTACTTTTATGTGGCAGTTGTGCTGCCGAGGCGAACTCGTAAAAGCAACGCAATTTCGCATTCACACTGACACTGACTGATGTGCCGGAGGAGGTCCTGGAGGTCGTCCTTCGGCTCCTGCTCCTGGCTTCTGGCTCCTGACTCCCAGCCTGGCTATGACTGTGGCTCTTGGTTCTGGTTCTTGTGCCTGTCATTCATTTCTTATCTCTCGCCTTCGCCTTGAATGTGTCTCTAGGCTGTCATTCTGCTTTCGATGAAAATCTTCGCAGGAACCAAGGAAGGGGAAGGAAGCGGCTTGGGCCGGAAGCAAGCAGAGAGAGAAATTGTGTGGGTAGTTGAAGGAAATTTGCGAAATAAATAAAACAAATAAAAGAAAATAAAATTATAAAGTAAAATGAAATAATTAAGTAAAATAATTAAATAAAATCTTTAAATAAAATATTTAAATAAAATGGTTAACTAAAAGAGTTAAATAAAATATTAAATTAAAATAATTAAATAAAATAATTAAATAAAAAAGTGTATAAGAAATAAATTAACAATTTGGCAGAGACATTAAATTGGTAATTAATTTTAGGTAATTTCTTAAGGTGTAAAAAATATAGTCAAAATATTCGTTTAATTTTGTTTTTAAAATAAAAAATAATACAAATATAAAAGATTTTCTATGACAATTTTCAAGAATTTCCATTGCAAATAAATAACCCAAACTCACTCAGATTTTTCCCCAAGTGTAGCATCAGCGAAAGCGTTTGGCATGGTGGAAGGAAAACTGTCGCCGACACAGTCGTCATCGTCAACGTGTAATCATCATCGTCATTTCCAGAGCCCCCTCCCTGCCATTTCTAGCCTCCCCCCACCCTACCTTCTGTACCATCTCGCATCCACATCCACATTCTCATCCTGAATCCCCAGCAAAACCATCTCCATTCTCATAAGTATCAGCATCAGAATCAGGAGCGTCGTTGTCGTTGTCGTCGTCGCGAAATCGCTGTGTTTCAAATAGCCTCATTGAGTCCTCTCCACCCGACCAGGCCCCCACCACCTCTCAGTTTCCAGCCTGGCAGCAAAAGCTTGTTTAAGGCACTGAAAGAAAAACATTGAAAATATTATATAGTAAAGGTAATAATAAGGTTTGAGGGTTTTCTTTCTCTCTCCTTTAAATATTATTATTTATTTTTAATTCCTATTATATTTTCGAGCAGCTTATTGATTTTTTTAAACTCTGTTTATCTGTAAACTCACTACTTGTTTTTTTCAGTGCTCGAAATGCCAACTGCTAACTGCAAACTGTGCGTTCGGCAGCAACAACGGCAACAGCATTGCCAATGGCAGGGCCAAAGGCAACACCCAACATCAGAAACATCAACAACATCAACAACAGAGGTAGCTACACTGGGAGAAATTTTAAAGCGAAAGAAAAACATAGTTTACAGAATATAATATTATTTTACTAAGGCCTTTGATTGCTGCCTTCTTCAGGCTATTTAAAAAAAAAAATATGTAAAATAAATTAAATAAAAAAGCATTTTATTCAAATTTCTCTCAGTGCATTGGTACTGTTGTTATTACAACAAGCAAAGAACACAGAACACAACTTTTTATCACCGTCGCCGCCCCCAAAATGCCAGTCAGCGTTGCATCGTCAACAGCAGTGGCTCCTGCCAGTAGTAGTATCTGGGGGATATATACACATATATATATATATAAATATATATATTATATACATACATACATATATTTTTTGTTGTTTCGGATTGCAGGATCGGGTCTATGGGGGCTTTAGCTGGAAGTCATGGGCCGTGAGCTCGAAGCTTGAGCCCTAACGTTTGTCCTTGTTGTGTGCTCAGTTTTTTCCTTCTTTTTTTTGGAGTTTATGGTCTTTGTCATACACACACACACCAATACACACACACACACACACACCCATACAGACACAAAGCCTTGGCACACAGACACGAGCAGCCAGTCAACTGTTATGTGCTCAGCCATTGAAACGCTTTATCAAAACTACCCGTGGCCCAGGACCAGGACCAGGACTAGGCTCAGGCTCAGACTGTGTATTTGTGGGCGGTGTGGAAAATCCCCCTCCGGTTAGGCAGTGAGGCGCTTTTCCGGGGGCCAAAGAAGCCAGAACAAGCAGAGAAAGAAAAAAAAAATAGTAGCAGCAAAGCCATAGAAAGGCAGGCCCAAGTCTCCCAGTAAAAATGGCAAAAGTGGCCAGGACCAAGGACAGGACAAGAGAGGTTAAACCCAGAAGTTGCTGCCAAGAAGTAAAATATAAAGAGTAAAATCAAAAATAAAATAAAAAGAAATAAATTGCGAATTAGCAAACCTTCTCTGTTTGTTTGCATAAAAGTTTAACAAAACCCTTGACATATTTTTAAACTTTTCTGTTTCATTTATTGTTAAATCCACCCTCGTGACCTGACTGGTGAGGCCACACTGTTTATTTGTTGTCTGCGTGCCTTTCGGGGGTCAAATTGTAAGCGAAATACAAGCGTTCTGGGAGCCACAACCAATGGCCACATGGCGTTGCCTGGCTTTGATGGCCTGTCGGGAGCATCAAAATATCCACAACAGGCCACTAAATGCAGCTGCAACAAAAGCATTTAGTAGCAACATCAAACTAGCAATAGCAACATCTCTAGCAGCAGCAGCAGCCGCACAGATCTGGAAACATCACAAGCCAAATTAAGTAAATATTTGGGCTAAACTCAAAGAGACTTCTAGAAATCGAAATAATTTATGATTTATAAACAAAGTTACACAAATTATAAGCTACTTAGCAAGCAGCAGCAGCAGCACAGATCTGGAAACATTATTATGACAATAAATGTAGGAAATATTTGGGTTAAGTAGATACATTTCCAGCAATCGAAATAAAAAAATATATAGCTTTATGATTTATAAACAAATTAATAACAATTATAAGCTACTTACCAATCAGCAGCAGCAGCACAGATCTAGCACAGCAACACTGCTCTAGCAACATCAACATAAGCAACAAATGTTGCCAACCAAAAACTAGGGAAACAATGTTGCTGTCGATGCATCAATGCCGGAAAAACGGTAGAGAGTTTCAGGGGGAAAATGGAAAAAATCAGGGGGTAAGCTCCTCCTTCACGTAGTGGTCCTACTTCTGTGCGTTACGGCCAGGCCATGGCACGTACACAGATAAAAATCAAACACACACAATGTCCGAAAAGTGCACTTGAAAGAGGGGGGTAATAGGAGAAGAGGAGGTGGGTGGGAGAGGGGAGGTAGAGAGGGAAGGTGGAGAGAGGAAAATAAAGCGGAGTTAAAAGGGAGAAAGGTAGTGCAGGTGGAAAAGTCGACACCTGTATTCCCATTGCCCCAATGGATTTTCCTTTGGGCTTCTTGTGCCTTTTTGTGGACTTTCAAAATGGCAGGCGAAAATAGTGGGAAAATTCTAGGTAACACTTTAATTTGGGGATACTAACAGGATAAAGGATATCTTTAGGGAAAGGGGAATCATCTTAAAATAATAAATATATTAAAATATTACTTGATTTGTGCCTTGTAAACTTTTAGAATAATAATCTAAATAATGTAATAAGTGCCTCTAGGAAATTTTGGTTTCTATAGGTTTAAATACTCCTCGATTTAGCAGAATCTTCACCCTATATCCTATAGCCTGTAACCTGTTTAACATCGAGTGGCCTCACTTTTGGCCTTTTCCAATACCCACTTGCCTCAGAGCTTCCCTGTTCTCTGTTCTCCTCTCTCTATTTTCCGCCTTTGCGGTAGCTTAAAGTATGGTAATTCCTTGGGCACCACCAACAACCCGGAAAAAGCCAACCACCCGAGCACCCAAAAAAACACCCAGGAACCCAAGAGCCAACCCACATTATCCCACAGCAAGTCAAGCCACAAATGCGACTTTCGCTTCAGGTTCAGGTTCAGTTTGGGGTTCGTCCGGGTTTGGTTTTGGATTTTGGGTTTGGGTTTGGGTTCTGGCTCCGTCTCTCTTTTTATGGCATAGATTATCATAATTATTGTAATACTTTTGCATGGCTTGACTTGAAGCAAGCCTCCCCGTTTTCCCCGCTGGGCTTTAGAGCTTCAGTGATTTGCATTTTTTTCTTCCCCCTCCTTTATGTCCGCTTGGCTAGAGACAAAGATGGAGACAGATACCAGGGGGCAAGTGGGAAATTCTGGGGGGAAAATCCGTAGATGACCTGTGTGCCGATGCGAGGTGTTGTGGCTGTGGCTGCTGCTGCTACTGTTCCAACAAGTCCCCAGGGAGGTGAGACGATCCCATATCCCATAACCCATAACCCAGAAACCGAGCCCAGAAGTTAGCATCTGTTGGAAAAAATAAAATCCAAGGCGAATGATGACGATGATTTGGGGTTGCTGATGATGAAGATGGGCCCCAGGTGGTGTCTCGATCTCAGGCAGTACATAATCCCAAAGGTCGCTGAAAAGATCAATCAAAGTAAATGACTTTTCGATTGAGTTTCAGAAGGAAAAGAGAAAATTAGTAAAAACCCTGGATTTTAGAGGATCTCCCAGAGGTTCTACATACTTCTAGGCTTTGTTAGGAACTGATCTTTATTTTTTAAATATTTTTGCTCTTAAAAAATTCTTCTCTCACCTTTTTTTATAATTTTTCTAGCCAAGATAATTGGCTTAACGGAAGTTGGTTTTCCTCCGGCAGCCACAATTGCCACTTGCCACGCGTGTCCTGTCCAGTCCTCGCCTCGCTGTGTTTTCCCAGTTCCTTTTCCCATTTCCCATTTCCCATTTCCCTTTTTCCCATTGACTTGGGCATTTGGCAATTGCATTTAGCGCCAAATCAAATCGTCGGATAATCACGTTACAAAAGCCAAATGCGCTGAAATTAAAGACAAGAACGCGGCATGTGGGCCTGAGCTGGCAAGGACATCATCCCGCCATCCGGCGACAGGTCCGGGTCAACCCCAAATAGCAGCTCAAAAACACCAGGAGCGCGCGACCCTTTGGAATGTCCCAACCCCTGCTGTGATTTTCAGGGCAGCTTGGCTCAACTCCCGCTGGGATCTGAGAGATGCGCCGCCAAAGTCGCTTCTATCTGCCTGCCCTCGTCCTGGGTCCCGAGTCCTTGGTCCTGTCGCTTGGCTTTGACATGCCGGGTGGGCCACTGGCCTCCAGCTCTTGGTTGAGTGTTTCCAAGCTCAGATCCGCGAAACCAAGTTCAAATAGAGTTGCCAGGCTAACTTACTTCAATTCATTTTAATTTAAATAATATAAGTTAAATAATATAATTATTCTAATTTATTTTTTTTAAATCTACACAAATCAGTAGACAAATTACAGACTTTCATCAATTTTCTTCGGGGTTTACCTTACTTTAGGACTAGAACCAGTTGGGAATCATAAGTGTTGAGGCAAGGAAAAAATAAACCCCAAAGTAAGCAATCGTTTTTTGTTTAATTTAGTTTTTTTATTTTAATTTAATTTTTTTTAATTCCTTTTTGAAATTTATTTTAGTTTTAATTTTTTTATTTTATTATTTTTTTTATTTATTTTGTTTAATTTAATATTTTTTGAATATATATTTTTTAAATTTAATTTTATAATAATTATATATCATTTTTTAGTGTATTTTTTTAATGTAACATTTTTATAATTTCTAATTTTAATTAATTCATTTTTATTTATTATTTTTACCGCTTGTTTTTGACTGCTAGCGCCAAGAATAAAATTGTGATACGTATATTTTTTAGAGGGGTGTCTGTTCTTGGTGTTTTCTTAAATATAAAACTTGTTCTTAAATCTTAAAAATTATTTTCATGAGTCTATTAAATTTCACATTCGAAAAACCCAAACTTAAATGCAAATCCAAGCTTTTTTTCTTGAAACAAACCCTTCGTCCTGCCAAATCTGTATTTTTTTCGACTACCCTGACCTCCAAGGGGAATGGCAACTCTGGCTATTGGCATCGACTAATGTTTGTTTTGCCGCACAGGGACATGTGCAACACTCCGGGGCATATATGTGTACATATGCCATTCACTTTTTCGAGTGTGTATTTCACGGCCCGTCGACCCGCGGCCCTCGTTTTCCGTTTTCCCGTTCGCCCACCCCCTTCTCCAGCACCCTGCGGTGTGTGGTGGTCCACCCCTCTGGAATTGTTGAAATAAAAAGGGAACTATTTTGTTTGTATTTAGATTGCATTACTAAGCAAATTGCGGAAAAATTAGCGGCTGATTTGGGGATCATCTAATTACAAGGGCAACCAACGGCACGGGCACAGATGTGAGAGGGCAGGAGACAGACTATATATCACATTACTTTGATTTGGCGAGCCCAGGCTGCCTGCCATATGTGCCCTAAACGCATCTGTATCTTTTTTTTTTTTTTATTTGTTCGTCCCTCAACAATTGACCGGGCGAGGAGGGTTGTGGCTTTAAAAATATATATCTAGTAAATGTATAATATATGTCATGTCCCTAGGGGGAAGCCCTTTAATTCGCTTCGATTCGAGCATGAAACCGCATTTAAGATTGGTTGAACAACAACAGGTACAAACGGCAGGGAAAAGTATTATTATAGCTCTATTTTTCTTTAATTATTTATATTTATATTTATTTGTAAATTAAAATATTTAAAGAACTAAACCTGATTGATATTTCCTTTATTTGATTAACTATTTTTTAGATTTGAGAACTGAAAAGCAGAGATCATAAAAAAACTTTGATGGAAAAGTAACTAGTAGTTGGCACACTCACTGGCAATTTCCCCTAAGCCACCCCTTTCCCCACCCTATATACATATATACATATATATCTATACCTATATCTATATATATCTTACCAACTAAAGCCTTCTTCCTTTCGCCCAAGCAACTTGTTCTGCTTTTTGTTCGCAGTCAAAAATCCACTTGAGTGAAAGTTAAACAAGTCGACAAGGAAAGAATCCCTTGGCTTTTTCCTCCCACCCAACACCCACCTTGTTCTTGTCCTTGTAAATCGGAGAGGGGAGGTAGAGTGCCACATTTTCTGCTGTAGTATTTCCGTTTTCTCAGTTTTTAACAAAACACAGCCGCAGGCGATTTTCCAAAAATGATTTCGGAATGAGTTTTTCTTTTGCCTCGAACTCCTTGAGTCGTTGTCGTCGTCGTTGTAGTCTTGGCCTCCTCCCCCTTCAAGATTTTCCTCTTTTATAAAGATATATATATATATATATAGAAATATATATACAGATGTATCTATATGTATGTTTGGTGTGTGTGTGCAAAAGTTGCAAAAGTGATTCGGGCATAAAACAGATAGAAAAGCAAGTCGGTGGATTGGGGAGCTGAAAGTGGGCGTTTGGTTTGGGTTGGGGGAAAAGGCAGGTCTTGGGGGGTGGGGTCCTGGCAGGGGTAGGTAGCCCAGTCAGTCAAGATGGCTGCCAGTTGGAGTGTCGTTGCCGATGTTGTTTCCTTTTTCCCCCAATGAAGCGGAAGGAAGTAAAGGCAGCCGAGTCCCCCGACGGCCATTGCTCTGGCTACCTGGTTTCAATGACAATATTTCGTTGGGGATTTATTTATTTTTGTTTTTATTTTAACAAAACAAAGTATGCAATTTAATAAATAAAATATTTAACTTGAGAACTTACATTTGATTTATTTTTTTAAATTAAGTTTTTAGTTTTTATTGATTGATTTTACTTTATAAGCAGACTTGCTGGAATATTTTTTTAAATATTTTAGTGACTTATTTACTTAAGTGATTCTTTATTTATTTAGCTATTATTTTATTTTTAAAATTTATTATTATTTATTTATTTATATATTTATTTATTAGCATTTATCAGTGATTTATAGGCAACCTTGCATGATATGTAGAATATTTTTTTAATATTTTAGTGACTTATTTATTTAATTAATTCTTTATTTAATGATTTATTTATATAATTATTTCTTTATTTATTTAATTGTCATTTTGTTTATCAATGTATTTATTTCTTTATTACATTAATATATTATATATTATATTCTTAAGCTCATTTCTCACCTTAAACAGTTTTCTTTTCCCTTAAGAAAGCATCTTTAAGTAAAACTTGCTCTTAAATTGCTAAATGTATTGTCTCGGTTAGGTGTGTGTTTGGGTGTGCAAGTGTGAGTGTGCCTGTGTGTGTGTGTATAGGTGTGTGTATATATCACCCGCTAGCGACAGGTAATTGTGTTTCAGTTGCTTCTCCTTATTTTTCTTTGGCAACAATAAAAACGATGACAATGCCACTTTTTGTTGTTCTCGTTGTTTGTTTATTTGCTGTGCAGGTGGGAGGGGGTGAGTGGGTGGTGAATGGGTGGTAGGGTTTTCTGGGAAATGTAGCCTTGAGAGCCGGTGCGTCCTTCAATCTCCATTGCTGCTGCTGCTGGGAAAACTCATTCAAACTTGAACGCAATTTTTCTTTGCTCCTCTATTCACACACATACATGAGTGTGTGTGTGTGGGAGTGTGTGTATTTTCCCCCCTTTCCACCCCCCTCTTATTCATTTCCTTCGGCCGCTTTACCTTGACGCTCTTTATGAGGCTCCCAACAGCAGCCGATGCGAAATGTGTATGAAAATAAAAAATGATAAAAGTTGGCAGATAAAAATTACACACGCACACCCCCAACACACACACACACACATACAAAATCTTACCATTCACCTGCATACAAAATGGCGAGCCCCTGCCCCAATTTGGCTCCATCTCCACCTCCTTGGAGTGTGTTCATCCTTCGTCCTGCCACCAAAACTCAATTCCCAGCCCCCACCTACTCCGCCTCCTCCTCTCGCCCGAGGAACATCCATGTCGAGAATTGTAATTTTTCTTGCTTCATTTCCTTTGCCCGTTTTTCGTTTCGTTTTTTCTTTATATATATATTTTCCCTGGCATTTTTCTTCAGTTTTTTTCTTTTTTTTTTGGCGCCTTCATTGAGAATAAGCATCGACAGGCATTCGCACAGTGGAGTCAATTGAGTTTCTGTTGGGTTAAAAAAAAAGTTTTGGGAGATTATTAAATTTTAAGAAATTATTTATACAAATTTTTTTTTATTTATTTATATTTTTTATTTATTTATATTTTTTATTTATTTAAATCTTTATTTATTTATTTTAAATTATTATTTTAAAAATCTTTGTTTATTTATTTTTATTTACCAATTTTATTTTGTAAAAAAAGAAGTAGATTGAAAATACATTCCTGTTGGAGTTACGAGTAGAAGAAAAAGAAATTGTAAGGGGTTTTATTTGTGGAAATTATCTCCCTTGGAGGTTTTTATGCAATGAAGAAGCCATTTCCGACCCCATAGATCATATATATTCTTGATCAGCATCAACAGGAGAGTCGATTTAGCCAAGTACGAAAGAAAACAAAATTTTAATAATTTTATAAATTTTTTCAAATTTTGATAAGGGGTTACATCATTAAAATTCTCAAAAATTCACAATAATTTAAAAAATTTTAAATTTTAAATTTAATATGCAGATTTTTTAACCTTGCAAAAACTAGCTCAGAAATGGTTTCCAAATTAAAATTAAGGCATTTTTGCAGAACTTATAGATTTTTTAAAATATGCTTTAGTCGAAAAATATGCATAATATTTTTCTAAAATTTTTTTAACCCTTTTTAAAATAGTAAAAAATTCGCAAAACTTAAATTAAAAAAGAAAACGAACGCTAAACTGTTGTAAGCAGTTTTTTTAACCTTTTAAAAACTGAAACAAGCCTGCTTTTCGAATTGAATTTGATGCCTTTTTGGCGAAGCTATGATATTTTGATTTTTACTTTTCCAAAAATTAATATAAAAAATTATATGAAAATACTAAAATTACATAAAGTAGGCAGTTTTATTAATTTTATATTGAATTCCAAAAATCTAACAATACTTTTACCCTCAAAATTGTTCCATTTGATCAAAGTAAATTATGAAATAAATGTTAAAAAATTAATAAAATAGAAAACAACAAGGTAAAACCTTACCATAGTGCCTCGCCTTATGCTGGTTTTGGGTCCGCACATTCAGGTCCTGTGGCCCGATTCCCAGCTCCTTGCTCCTTGTTCAATATTAAGCTTCTTTGCTCTCGGTGCCATTTAACATTGTACAGACCCCACAATCCGGATTCCCCTCTTAGTTTTCTCATTTTTTCTTTTTTTTTTGTTGCTGTGCTACCAAGGACTACTTGAAAAATTTTTCATGATTTTCCTTATTTTTCCCTCTGCTATTTTTCTTGCTCCACTTGGATTTCCCTTGCTTTTGGAGCTTCTGCTGGTACACTAAGAAAACAATTTTGCATAGGGTAACTTTCCTTAAAACTTAAGAAAACTTTTTCTTATATGTAAAATAATTTTCTTAGATTTAAGGGGATTTTTTTTGGGAGATTTTATATAATATATTTAAATATAAAAGCTTATTTTTATGTGTAGAATTTGTTCTTATAGGCAATGAGTTGTCTGCCTTTCCACTTGGCAACTTTCGATTCAAGTACACAGAAAGAAAAAAGGTGATTAAAATAATTTACTATTTGAATGAATGAAATTAATTTTAGAGATATTTTAACATTGATTTTAGACTTTCTTTTTTCAAATATGAAAGAAAAATAAACTCTTTTACAATATACTAACATTTTAACAAGTTTTCTTTATTTCTCCCAGTGTTTAGCAGTTTAAAGTTTAGTTTGCAGGAATACTTGTGCTAAAAAGGAGTCTTGGGCTGGCCAGATCGAAGCGTATATAAAATGCAAAACCAAATTATGATGTCCTTTAGAAAGGGAAAAATCCCTTTTGCCACATTGACTTTTCCTCTTTCTTTTCTCCGCACAGAGAATAAGTTTTCTTGTAGAACATAATTTATCTGTTTGCGGAAGGAATGATTCAAGGTGTGTGTTTGTGTCGCGAATGCAATTTAAATATTTGCATTTCCCTGTTTTTATTTTATTCCATTGGAGTTTTTCCCCCATCGAGCGAAAATGCATTGTTGCCGAGGGAGAGAAGGTGTAACAGCAGATTGAGTTGCATTTTCTTTTCCTTTTTTTTTTTGGAAAAGTCCTGCTTCTCCTTAAAGCTTTAAGCATTTGCCAGCTGCAAAATTGCATTACCGAGTAATTTTTTCCCTCTCTCAGCTGCTGTCGTTTTATTTTATTTTATTTTTTTGCGCGCGCAATGTGAAATTGAAGTGAAGAGGCAGGAAAAACAGGAACAGGAGCTGCAATATACGAGGGCAGGGACATTTACAGTTAACTTCATAAAGAAAATTTAACGAGCAACATCCTGTGCATCGGGGGGTGGGGAAAAGAAAAAGCGTAAAGGACGAGGTGGAGAGCGCAACAAGGATGACGACAACAAGATAAAATGCATGCTAGAGCCAGAGGAGCAAGAAGAGTGGAGAAAGGAGAAAGGACTCTGCAGAATGCAGAAAGCGAGACACGACAAAATACATTATACAAGGACAACTCGGACCGGAAGCACTTGGCGAAAAAACTATACAAATAAATCTTGAAATATAGCTAAAAAGAGAGATACTTACAAGTTCCGTAAAAGTTATAGTATAAGGAAATAAAGATACATCATTTAGATACAGAAACAAAACAATATTTCTCAACTTTCTTATATATTTCTACATCTTTACTTGCCTTTTTTCTTTACAGTGTCTCTCGGCAGAGATATAGACAGGCCCATGAAACGGTAGCAAATAGAAGGCCGCCATCTGCCCATCAGACACTCATCAGGTCGCACCGCCTCACCTCCAATCCTGGTGACCTGCTCCTTTTTCCCCCCTCTGCTATACCTTCGGCACAGGCAGCTGAAAATCCAGGACGGAGAGAGGAGTAGGAGGGTGGGAAAGGCAGAGGCAAAGGCAGAGGCAGAGGCAGGCAGTGGAATGCCAGTTAACGAGTTTTCTCCATTCTCCATTTTCATGGCGCCCGAGCAGAGTCCGTACAGTTGAGAGAAGGCGTTTGGCCATGTTTAAACGGTTAAAAGAATGTTTTTAAATATATTTTTATATATTTTATAAAGAATAATATAAATATTTATATAATTTCAAAACTAATATTCCAAGATTTTTGTCAATTTAAGCTTTAAAAAAAAAGTATTTTTCAGGTTAGAAATATTCTATGAACATTAAAATACAAGTGTAGGTTAGCTTCTACTTCAACTGACTTCATATTTGTTGCTGGCCGTTGTTGGTGTTTTGCCTGTTACGCTTTAAAAACACAATTCCGAGGCCTTCGCAACTGGATTGAAGGAGCGTCATAGAGCACCATGGAGTGGTGTGCCCATCAACAGCGTCATCATCAACATGACATCCTGGCAGTCAGCTTTTCCACCTCTCATTTTGCCATGTAATACCCGCCAGGGCAACCCCGGCAAGCCCCCCTTTTGCGAACCCCCAGTGTCTATCTATCAGTTTGCGTTGCTTTTTTGGGGTTAGCCAGTGACATTCCCGACCCGGCCCCGGTTGAGTGGTTCTCGCTGGGTGGGAAAATGGAAGCCTGCTGGCACTGGGGGGGGGGGGGGGGGGAAAATGCGAAAATTCAGTTATGAATTCATTTCGAATTGAGGTAACATGATTACCGTATGATGATGCTCTTCCGCTTCAACATCGTCAATATATTTCGCTTGAGCTGTGTTTATTTACGTGCCCTGCTTGCTGAGGGTCTGGGATTGGGCCGTTCGCAGGTCGGAGAGGTTGGGTTGGCTTGGCTTGGCTCGGCTGGGTCTTGGAGTAAGGATGGGGAGTCTAGGCAGTTGCTGTCTCCGGTTGTGTGTGTCGGGGGTTGGGTTGGGGCAGCCTGAAATGAGCTTTTGCCACGCCAAGGTGGCGCTGCTCAAATAAACGAACGCCTCGTTGAGAGGAGAACAACAACAACAGCAGCAACATTTATAGCCAGCATCTGTACTCGGAAAAATATTATCTCTTTTGTGTATATACTTTTATTAAGAATATAAAAATAAAACAAAAAATTCAGCTAAAGGAAATATCTTATGACTCGAAGGTAAACAACAACAAATTGTGGGGTTTACAGAAAGCAAGGTGGTGAGTTTGGTGGTTTTTGTAAATATAAGTTATCAGATATATACATTTTATATGGAATAAAAAATTTTAAAAATAAAAATAGAGTCTAAGATATACAGGAAAATGAGTTTCAGAAGCATGAAGAACATTTGGTTAAAGGTTTTAAATCAGACAGGGCTAAATCGAGTGGTCTGGTCAAAAGTAAACGTACTTAAGAGAGTCAGAAAGGCCTCTTTAATACTGTTCTAAATACAAAGAACCTTATGAATAAAGGATATAGAAATATTTAATAAATAATCAAGAAAATAAAAATAAGAACTTAAAATGTATTAAGACTTTTCCTTAATTTTTCACAGTGTTAAGAATGCAGATTGCTGGGGAAAATCAAGGAAAGGGACAGGGGGGTTTGGACAGGGGCTGGCACAGGGACAGCAGCAGGGTAGCTAAGGGGGGGGCCGGATACTTCCAAAATGGGGGCTCGGAGGGGGTGGCGGCATTCTCCCCACTGTTAAGTGGGGGCGCGCGCGCATCATCTACAAAATGGCTGTCAACAACAACATGGCGTATACGCGTTATGAATACGCATTGCTTGTTTAAGTCGTTCTCTGTGTGTGTGTGTGTGGGGGGGGGGGGGGGGTCCTGGGACACCCATTGAGGCGGTTGTATCTGTGTGTGCAAAGGGAAGGCTTTGCCTGGTGGTGGAGCGGAGCCGGGAAACTGACTTCCCCAGCGGCACTTCAAGTACTTAAAATTTCACACTTTTTTTTGCAACTCCTCCTCCTGCTCCTCCTTGTTTGCCTTGTTTAAAGCGAAAAAGTTGTAGCAATTTAACTTGAGCAACATTTTTCTGTGTTCAGTGTTTTGTGTTTTGCTTTTTTCATCTACGTGAAAATAGGTAAAGTTTAGATTGGGCATTTGGCAGCCATATAATCCCCAATGGGATATCCGTAGCATTGTGAGATAATATCAAAAGTGCCAACGGCCAGAGAAAACATTTTTCTTCATTTCATATTTACGGTTAAAGTGATGAAGGTTTTTAGATTTTTGAAAGGAAAGTGTTGTCATAAATATTCTTATTTTAATATTCATTTATTTTTTTAGGCAAGCTCTTATTTATATCTCTTTTTAGTAATTTCCTTTATTTTAAACTGTTTGCCTTGTCTTCAACTATTTTTCATAGCTTAAATTAGTGGTTTTTGGTGCCCAAAAAAAGTTTCTGATTTAATCTCTACTTACATTTGTCTAGGTCCCTCCTCTGATTGATCAATCTCCTTGATTTCCCTGCGATCTCAAGGCCTCTCCGGTTATATCAGCTCGTTTGGCCTATCTTTCTTTCCAATAGGGAATAAACCCTAAGCACTAAGCTATAAAAGAGAAAAAGGGTACACTGTAACACAACAACACAACAAATAGCAGCTCCTTAAGGAGAGAGTAAGCACTAACACACATCCACACACCACACTACTCGACCACTTGACCTCAACATTCAGCTGGGTTACCACTGAGAAGATGCTAGAACTAGTTG
Source organism: Drosophila kikkawai (assembly GCF_030179895.1). Lineage (NCBI taxonomy): Eukaryota > Metazoa > Arthropoda > Insecta > Diptera > Drosophilidae > Drosophila > Drosophila kikkawai. Next base: position 23,306,426 of record NC_091733.1, read on the forward strand.
GGAATTATAGTGTCAAGCAAGTGGAAATTTTATTCATTAATTATTTATTTATTATTTTTCATATAATGTATTTATTTATTTATTGATAAATTTATATATATACTATATTATATAATTTATATCTATATATATATATTTATAATATATTTATATAAACATTTGAAATTAAACCAATTCAATCTATTATCTCTCTGAAATAGTACCCTTTTAGGAGTCTTTTAAATTAAACATTATTAATAAGGCCTAAATAGTCCTCTTACCAACACCGATAAGAAGTTCTTAATAGTTCAGCCTCTGTAAAAAAAAAGACGAATGTTTTTATGGCCAATTTGAGGAGCAGGTACTTTAAACCTAGAGTTAAATCTATAGATTTAAGCCACAATTGCTAAACTTTAAGTTTGTCCAACACCTTTAAGGGCCCTCTCATCCGATTTTGTGATCGTTTTTGGCCAATGCAAATGCTGCAACTTATCACATGCAGAACAGTTGCCCAAAAATTGCGTAATGCCAAAAATAATCAAAACATAAACCCGGACGACCAACCAGCAAGGCACAACAAACAACACACACACACACAGCAATACACCAACACACACATACACATAGCACACAAAAAGTAAATAAATATGCTAATAAATTTTTCAAAATAAATCTGTAATAGATAGCAGATATGGCGAGGCGGCAACCAAATAACCAACGACAACTAAATGCAGTCTCTCCACTCGTTCTATCTCATTCACTCTGTGTGGCCTGCTCACCTGTCCCTGTCAGCCCCACCCACACCCCCGCTCCCCTTATCACTCTCTCTCTCTCTCTCTCTCTCGGCGGGGTCCGTTTGGTAAAAGTTTTTAATCCACGTTTGGCAAAATTTTTCACACAAATATTTACACAACTCTTCGCTCTAACGATTTGCGCAAACACGAGACACACACACGAGCACAATATTTGATGCCGATAAACACACATGCACTGCGAGAAATATAGTCGAATCTTGATAGGTTTTTTAATTTGTAAAATCAACATAAATGTATTTAATAGACTGCAATTAAATGTGTTAATTTTTTACAGTGCACAGACAGCCAGACATGCACACACATGCAGTTAGACAGACATTTTAATGTTTGTAAAGCTTTTAAATGCTTCACACACACATATGTATATACTTTTGCTCTCTCCTTTCACTCTCTCCCAAGCTCCCACTCGCCCACTCTCTTACTCTCTTACTCTCCCTATGCCGTCTTCGTCTTTCCCACTTGATTTGTTTTCTCCTTTTTATGATCCTTATTTCTGTGTGTGTGTAAAACAAATGGCAAAATAAATAATAAAGCAAAGCAAAAATAAATAAATGAAAAATTTTTTAATAAGAATTTTATTTTGTGATATTTTTAGAGACAAAAGGAGGATTGAAACGGTAGGCAGGACGAAAAATCTCTTGTTGATTTTCATTTTTGCTGTTTGTCTGCTAAACACAAAACAAACATAAAGTCGGTAGTCGGGGGAGGTTGGGGTGGGGTAAATGGAGCAGGGAAATTTTTGGGAAAACTCTAGCCCTTCCACTTGGCAGTTTTCTTTTGCTCAACACGCGAGGAAAGTCAAATAATCGAAGAGTTCATGTGAAAAATTACGACAATTTTTATGAAGGCTTTAAGCGGTTTCTTCTTTTGAGTGTTTTTTGGGGATTTTTTTATGTAATTACTTTTATTATAATTATTATTATTTTTGTTAATATTTATAGGGACTTGAAGAAGTAATATATACAAGCAAGAAAATAAAATTAATTATAAATACTTGCTTACTTAAACTACTTACCTAAAACAAAATTTATTTCCTCAACATTTAAAGTGAAATGGAAATCTTTTCGCTTTAAAAATTAAATTCAAGCAAAACCGAAATTAAATATCCCACAAATCGGGCAACGGCAATGGCGACTATTAAACGGATCGACGGTTATAGACACAAGTAGACTATATATAGTATATATCCGTATATAGACATCATATTTATGGCCTTGTGTGTGCGTAAATAAATGATGACATTTTTATGGGTCGTTTGGTATTGTGTCTTTGGACAGATTTTGATTGTTTTTTTGTTTTTTTTTTCTGTCGATCTAAGCGCATTTTGTGTTTGCGGTTTTCTGATTTTTGCTGAATTTCCAAACAAATAGCAACAACAAACGGCAGTGAATGAATATTCATATTCGCAATCGAGTGTGTATTTTCCCGGCATTGGATTGTAATAAAAGGCAAAATCAACACAAAAATCGTAATAAAATCAAAGCAAACAATGGCCAAAAGAGTTTTTCGGGTGGCATCCTCGCAGCCATATTCATAAACATGAATGCTCTCGTTTATGCAAGCCCGTACATGTGTGTCCTGTGTATCCTGTGGGCCTGTCCTAGTCTGGTCTGGTCTGTCCTGTTGTGTCCTCTCCTGTCCCCTTTGCGTGCTCTCTGTTTGCACAGCCGACGCCATATTTAATAACATATCAATGACTATTTTATTTCGGTAGAAGGATACCCTCAAATCCCCTCAATCCAAACCCAAATCGAGGCAGGCCAAAAATGAGAAACGAAAATATTGCAATAACAAATTCTATTTTGTTGGCGCGATTGTGGAAATTGGAAGAATAAAGGTACATATTTAAAAAAAGATTTTTAGCTAGAAAAATAAATAAAAATATTTATAAATACTTAGAAATACTTTTTCAGATACTTTAATGCCCAAGAATGATATATATTTCTAATCCCTTGAAAGTCAAATCCATCTTCCTTTGGAATTTTTACCCATCTACGGATAAAATCGCTGCAAATCGAGCGCAACGGTGCCAAACCACTTGCTTCTCTTTCTGCATCTCACGGATGCTCTCAAGCCAAGTCACTCAGACGCTCAGATACGCAGATACTCAGATACTTCGGGATGAATGCACAGGCAACCACTAATTGCCGGAGCCCAGGCAAGCGCCACGCTTAATTACACGATAATTTCGCATGATCTGGACCAAAACACTCGGCTTTATATATATATATATATATATGTATAGCTTGTATTTGTTCCAGGGAAATCTTGGGATTGACCGGCGAGCGAGCATAAAGCGCTTAAATGGAGCGTGCCGCTGCTGAATTTCAGCTTATTTAATGCAAATGAAGCGACCCAATCCGACTGCCAACTGAAGGCCATTTCACTGTCAAAGTCTGCACACAGTATCTGCATAACTATGTAGTTGTCGATGTATCTTTAGTTGTATCTGTATCTGTATCTGTGTATTTGTATCTCTAGCTGCATCGGTTTTATGCTTGTGCATGCTGACGGCGCCTGATAGCCATTCCGCAAGTCCAATTTCCAAAGGCCCCCTTTCTTCACGCTCCAGTCTACTCTGGCCCTGATTCCTATACTCCCTGGAACAGCCAGGGTATATGCCGAATAGCATCCAACAATCGGGTCCGACTAGGACTAGGACTGGAGCTAAGCACTACTTACTGCGGGTTCATGGGTTCTACCCCCTCATTTACTTTTCAATCGCAGGATGGTCAATAATTTCCAAGTCCGTCTCAATGTCACAATTATCAAGCAGAAACAACACCTTCTTCTGGCCATAGTCATAATCTAGAATACAAAAAATATTTAAAAATGTGGTTAGCAATCATTGATTAACCTTTGCAAAGTTATCTACACTTACTTTAGTAAACAAAAACATTAAGAAGATTTTTCACAGACAGGTATTACACATACCACCACACCACTTACTGACTTTCAATAATTGTCTTACGCCTTTACCTTACTTTTGGACTAGAACCAGTTGGGAATTATAAGGATCGATTCTGGGAAAAAACAAACCCCAAAAGTAGGCAATGATTTTATTATTGTAATATTATTATTCCAATCTCAGATAGTTTCTGCTCCCAAATAATGGGTATTCCCTGGGTCTGTAGACTCAACTGTGAGGCTTCAACTTGCTTTTGGGTTGCAATCTAGCCCAATCTATCTGCGCAGACATCTTCAAAGGTGGGGCTACGTGGGCAGCTGCCATTCTGCCTTGCTGCTTTCCTGCTCTGGTACTTTTCTGCTTTCCAGCTTGTCTGCTTTTCTCCTTTTTCAGCTGTCTTTGTCGTGGCTGCTTTCGGTGTCGACGACACGTGTTCCAAGTATTTTTTATAATTTTTTTTTTTTTTGGGGCGACAACAGAAGACAGACGTCGAACGGACGGCTTTATTACACGAGTTATGAGCGAATCGCTGCCAGAGATACGCATGTGTATCTGAAGGATGCACACACTCAAGTACATGCCAAGGTATGTGCAGTGCAAGTGGGTGGCCTGGATATTTACAGTGGGGAGTAGGGAGTGTACTTGTAATAATTATAGAAAAATAATAATACAAAAAAAATATATTATATAGAACAAGAAACACAATTTCTGTTTAAGACTTTTGAAAAAATATTTATATATTTTATATTTATATTAGGACCCCAAAATTTCTCTCAGTTCATATACACTTAGCCCCATGTGGGTGTACGTATCCCAGATTAATGTTGCTGCTCTGCTCGATTCGATCAATATTGAAATGAATGCAAATTGCAAAAACATCTTATTTGGGTGGCGGCTGAGGAGACGCTGTCCGGGGCAGCGATGCAGATGCACCGATATACCAGATACCAGATACCAGATAGTCCAAGGCTTAGTCCGTCCCACCTAAGCTCATTATGAAAATTATTGAAAGGCAAACAGGAGGAGGAGAAGGAGGAGGAGGGTTAAGACAGGCCACCTTTAAGGCAATAGCACTTTGTTGCCAGAGTGTTTTGGCATTTGAAAGGTATTTGTTAAGGGGAAAACTTCTTTAAAAGGGTTTTAAGAAATGTTTAAAAATATTTTATATTATTATTTCAATATTAAGAAATGTTTTAAAATATTTTATTTCATTATTAACATATTAAGAAATGTTTTATAATATTTTATATTATTATTACAATGTTAAAAAACTATTAGGAAATTTTTAAAAATATTTAATATAATTATTAAAATATTAAGAAATGTTTAAAAATATTTAATATTATTATTATACTATTAAGAAATGTTTAAAAATATTTCATATTATTATTTCAATATTAAGAAATGTTAAAAAATATTTTATATTATTGTTACAATATTTAGAAATGCTTAAAAATATTATAAATTTAAATTATATAAAGAAAAATTCTATAAAAATTTATCTCTGCTTTAACTTTACTTATTTCCATTTCCAAGAACCTAGAAAGCTATTTGTTCATTCCAAAACTTAATGAATTTTGAATTATCTGGCTTAATGACCCGATTTCCCATCTATATTTATATCGCAGGACAGCGATTTGGCAGGAACCTGGGACATACATATGTATGACCATTGCATGTGGCCTTTTCAGTCCAAACTTGATGGCTATCTAATCCATTTTTGTGGCTACTTGGTACTTGCTTTTCCTATTTGCTTCTTGCTTGTGCTTTGTGCTTCTTGCTTTTTTGCTTATTCGTAACCCCATATCGAATGCGAACTGACAGCCCAGCAGCAGCAAGTTGGCAACCATCCCCCTTTTGCCCGCCGAAAAAGGTGTCAAAGTGACAAGGCCTTAATACTTTTTCGTAACCATTTTCCAGCGTTACGGTTTTCGGTGTCATTTCGGGTTTTGTCCAAAGGGGGGTTTAAGAAAAAAAAGACTGGGAATTGAGTGGCTTGCGTGCCGCATGCACTGACCTCCCCACCCGCCCCGCCATTAAACGATCGCATTTCGGACCACATATTGAGCTTATCAAATATTAACACATTTTCGAGCGCTGACATATGCGGCTCCCAGGGTGCTGGGTACTGGGTGGATGCCCCTCCCCCTTCCGAAAGACCCCTTAATGCCACCTAAGACTCCATCGAAAGCCCCTCCGATGCCTTGGCTACACATGCGTCGGCTTCCGCTGTTACGTGTGGCATGTCCTGGGTTTGTTTTTGGTACCTCTCTACTTTTTTTTTTCTTCTATTTTTTACTGACATGAACATGTCCCTGTTACAGTCCCTGTTATTGTCTCTGTTTTCCAGGGTATCAAGGAGTATGTCTTATTATGGGAAGTATAGCTTATCACAGGTTTTAAATATATATTTTTAATTTATGAAGAAATTAAAGCGTAATTAAATTTAAATTTTATAAAATTTGATAAGGGGTTAAAATTTACAAAAACTTAAATTTTCTTTAATTCCAAATTTTGTATATGGTTAGGGTATTATCAGGGTTCGTTATTCGAAAGTTTCCTGAACTTAGCGTGAAATGACATTGCGTGCGAGTCGACTTCCAATCGCTGGCCAAGAAAGGATATGGAGTGGGTACAACCCACTAAACCCTGACAGTCGGGAGCCCAAAGAGTCTCAAAAACAGTAGCCTTGCATGTGTGGACGCGGCTGTAGAAGCAGAAGTTGGTGAGGGAAAAAAGGGGGAATGGCTAAGGGACATGCCAGCCATTCATCAAAGTAAGAAATACACTAAGAATACCCAAGAAATTATTTAAAAAAATATATATTATTAATAATATTATCAATATCAATAGTTATATATTTTAATATAAATAATAACACAAATCTAAAAGCTTGTTTAAAATATTTTAGAGGCTTAAAACCCTCTTTTTTACGAATTCAAGCTATATACTTTCAGGCTTTCAACTTTATCAATCAAAAACCAAATTAAAACCTAAAGTATTTTTTAAATATTTCTTTAATAATTATTAAAAATTAATTTATTAATTTATTAATACAGAAATTTCAACCGGAAGTGACAAGTTTACATTTCTACTTCCTCTTTAACCACTTAGCTGAACTAATAAGCTGCACAATTGCCAGTTGTTTGGCATTTTGCAGTTGCATCGTTTTAATGACAAAACAGTGTTGGGGGGTGGGGGGAGTGGGTAAGAACCCCCATGGAAAGCCGCCCGGAAAAACCGAAACGAAACGGAACGGCCGGCGGCAAAGTGTCAGCGTATCCTTGTCCGTCCTGCTCGCTTTTCTGACACTTGCCAGACGAAAAACTGGAAATTGGAGTAGGTTTGCGTGTCAGGCACAGTGGCAAGGAGCAAGAAGCAGGAACAGGAGCAAGAGCAGGAGCAGGAGCAAGAGCTGGAGCAGCCAAAACAAGGAGAAGAAGCAACGGAGAAACCCCTCTTGGCCAGCTGGAAGGACCGACAGACAGACGTCACAAGGTGAACTTTTTATAGTTGGTATAAAAAAATACCTTTAATAAATATTTAAACAAATATATAATATAAAATAAATTTTAAAATATAAATAAAAAACACTATAAAATATATAAACAAACCATTTAAATGAATGAAAATAAACATCATAAGTGAACAGCTTAAATTTATTTTATTCCCTCTATTAAATAAACTCAAGTGTATATCACTTATCCCAGGGTATTCCCCGCTTCGTTGCCTTTCACTCTTTTTGATTTTACCCCTCTTCTGTTTAGTTTTTTATTCAATTTTCAAAACTCTTTTGTTCGACTTTAGCTGAGCTGCTTTTCGACAGCTTCAAATCAAACATCGTCGCTTTGGCTGTCATTGCGTGGCACGCACACCCATCCGCAGGGTATAAGCTTCTCTGTAGTCCCACAACCCCTTCTGTGGCCAGTGTTGGACCCTCCCCTCCACCACCCCTCCCCCCAAGTGACTCACTCACATGTGGATAATTGTGGAACTCGTAATTGTCTCAGGTTTTGGATCGAAAATTGAGTCATTAGACGGCGACGACGACGACGACGCTCATGGAGGCAATCAGGCAAACAACAACAAACAGTTGCAAAACAATAATAAACAATAACAAATGGGAGTTGTACACAGAAAAAAAAATATAAAATATTAATTATTATTTTAAGGAGTCTTTAAAGAAGCATTGAAGAAACCGTTTGCCTTTTCTTCAAGTTTAACTATTTTTCATAGCTTAAATTAGTGATTTTTGATGCCCAATAAAAGTTTGAAATTTAAACTTAATATTAAGATTTAAGATATGTTTAATCTAATAAGTATATATTTTTTGTGTACTCACATTTGTCTAGGTCCGTCCTGTGGTTGATCAATCTCCTTGTTTTCCCTGTGATCTCAAAGCCTCTCCGGTGATATCTGCTCGTTTTCTGTATCTCTCTCAAATATCAAATAAACCCGTAGTACTAAACTATAAAAGAGAGTAAGGGTACACTGTAACACAACAAGTAGCAGCTTCTTAAGGAGAGAGTAAGCACTACCACATTAGCACACCACCTCGACCACTCGACTTCAACATTCATCTGGGTTATCACTCAGAAAATGCTAGAACTAGTTGGGAATTATAGTGTTAAGCAAGTGGAAATATTTAAGATGATTTATTTATTTATTATTTCCTTAAATATTCCTTTATTTAATGATTGCTTATATTAAATAATGATTACATAAACATATATATAATTAGATATATAATATATATACATGATCTAGGTATTATTATGATTTTTTTTCTTTAACTGCAATACTTGCCACTAAGTGGGATCTCTTCCAGCTCGAGATCTTGTTCAAAGCTGAGGCCAATTTTGCGGTTTCGCTTGGGACTTCATGGGTCTCTATATATGTGTGTGTGTCTTATAAATGATATATCCCCCTGGTTATCCCCCCTATCTCTCTTTCTTTCTCTGACAATGATGATGATGATTCCAGCGCGTGTCTAAGCCAAAAGCCCAGAAGCATTTATCACAACTGCAACGACAGTTACAGTTGCTGGCCAAAACTACAATTACGGTTCGTACAATCCGAAATGCTGGATGCTGGACAGCAGCAGCAGCGGCAACGTGAGTGATGATGAATGGATGCCAGCGGACGGAAGGGGACTGATGAGCTGGCATCCCCTCCCCCCCCCAATGGCCACGCCCACATAGCTCAACCTTAACGTTCTAAATGCCATTTAATGTTAACAAATTCATTTTTGGCGACAAACGGAAACGGAAACGGAAACAACGCAAAAAGCAAACTCTCACACTGAGACTGAGAGTAAAAGCGGAAATCTAATTTTAAATATATATATATTTTATATAATTTTGATCAACATCATTTATATATCTTGTGAAAACTAGTTTATATAATTTTTAAAATTTTAAAAACTATTTCTTTATTATGCCAGCCACTGTGCACATATTCTGGCTGTTCATGTCCATCACTCACCGTCCAGTGTCCACCGGCTGACCCCTTTGACCTCCAGCCCTGCAACTACATCCTTGAAACCCCCCCATTTGGTCGGCTGCCAACTGATAAACGAACGTCACACGTCAGGACTTTCGGGCAGGACCAGGACCAGGACCAAACAGAGAAACTCGTCCTGGCTCGACGCTTTTGTGGATTGATGGCCCTGGACAGATTGAACGCCACACTCGCACACTCGTACACACACACAGGGCGGCTACTGATGGACATTTAATATGCGTTTTAGACAAGCTGTGTGTGCGTGTGTGTCCGCATCCGTGTGTGAAGTGCAACACATCACAAGGCAACGCTCAGCTGCCCCCAGTGGCTACAGTGGGCACAAGAGGCATATAAACGAGGATAAACACGAGGTACAGTGGGGTTTGAGCAGCAGGAAATTATTACAGAAATCCTGAAATAATATTTAATCATTTTTTAATAGGATTTAATATAAATAATACAAGTTAAAAACATAAATAATAATATTTAAAAAAATAATACAAATTCCAAAATAATAATTAATATAAATCAAAGTTATAATTATAAATAAGATGCATCATGCTCTTAAAAGAGGACCGGGATGCAGCTATAAAAGTTAGTTTACCGTAAGGCGTTACGCATCTTATTTGCTATATTAATTAAGCTGCTATAAAAGCTTAGGTCTGCTATAAATATGTATAAATGATTATCTAGGCGGTGCAAAAATCCTAAATTAATAGTTAACATTATTTTATATAATTTAATATAATTAAATAAAAGTTTAAATTATAAATTAAATGCATAATGCTCTTAAAACAAAGCCTGGAGAGAGCCCTAGAAGTTTTTTAATCGTCTGCGTTACGCATCTTATTTGTTATATTAACTTTGCTGCTATAAAAGCTTGTTGAGCTGGCTTAGGTTTGCTATAAATATATATAAATAGTTATAGATATATAAAAAATATTTAAAAAATATATAAAATATATATATGTAATCTCCCATGCCACAACCCACCTCCATTTACCATCCCTCCGTCCCCACTGTGACCGTTGCCTGTGCGTGTATGCGTGCTCACCCATGTCTATGTCCATGTCCATTTCCATGTCCGAGTGCGTGCCCCGTTTTGCAACGCCTGCAGATGTGGATATATGGATGTATGTGGCCATGGCTATGGCTGTGGCTATGGCCACATCGGAGGGGGTTCTCTCGAAATTCGTCATGGCTGTTGTTGTTGTTGCTGCTGCTGCGCTGGATGTTGCTGTTGCATGCTGCTCGTGCGGCATTGTTTTGCATTAAATGCTATCTACGTTGCCGTGTCCAGGACTCCATCCTGGCGCCCCACTCCACCACCCCATCACCTTCACATTGTTGGCAGTCCTGTTTTTGGTCGTAGGTGTGAATGCGCGCACATGTGTCGAACAAAAGGCACTGACTTCCCAGCACACACAACACCGCACCGCACGCCACCCCTCGTGTCTCGACATTAATAATGTGTTGTCCCGATATTAGCCACGCATATTAACTTGGCCGAGTGTGTGTGTTTGGCCGAGGAGCGATTAAAGACGCTGCCCGCACAGATGAGCTCACCCGGCTAATGGCCGTGCGGGATTACGCTTAAAACCCGAGCTGTTAAAGCGATAACTTCGATGGGAAGTATGGCAGGAAAGGTGAATATATATATATCGATTTTTAGAGGATCGATTTTTTGTAAAGAACATTTATGGAAAGAAATCGATTTTTCAAAAGATCGTTTTTTTGCAAGAACATTTTGAGAAATGTATCGATTTTCAGAGGATCGATTTTTTTAAAGAACATTTTTATAAATAAATCGATTTTCAGTGGATCAATGTTTACCAAAAAACATTTTTATAAATATATCGATTTTCAGTGGAATTTATACTTGGGAATTTGAGGAGCTTTTCCTGCAATGAACAAGCATAAATGCTTGGAGTTTACTCTTAGGCCTCTTAATGTTTCATCACGAAACCTTTGTATATTTTTTTAAATTATATTTTTTATTTGCAATACTTACTACTTTACAATATCCGATTTTTAAGAATTTACCATAAAATCTAAAACAAAAAAACCAAGACTTTACGTTAACCCAAATGCAAGACACAGTTTTGTATAATTTTTTTTTTATTTTATATATATTTTTTTTCTCATCAAATGTTTCTTTCATTTCCATTTTTGTTTGTTGCTCTTCATCATCGTCTGGTTCATGTTGCATTTTTTTGTTTTTATATATTTTAGGTTTTTGTTAACAATTTGTTTTTATTTATTATTGATTTTCCCGCCTCTCCTCTCCTCACCACTCTTGCCTTCTCTCGTTTGCTAACTTTTGCGAATACCTTGCCCATTCTTTATTTTTATTTATTATTATAATTCACTTTTGTTTATGCTCTTTGCACATTTTATTATATTGTTTTTGTTTATCGCTTGATGAATATAGGGATTTAGTTGTCTGTGTGTTGTTTTTTGGGGCTTCTTCATTTAGTTGTTGTTAATAAACTTACGCATTATGCTAACACTAAATACTTTTTACAATAATTAATAATAATAATAATAATCCATAATAATAATATCAATTAAAAACGCAAAATTGTTAGCTTGGGGGATTTTCTTGTATTTTTTGCTTTTATTCTCCTTGTTTTTTAATGTTTTCTTTTTTTATTTTTTGTTTCTTTATCTCTCATATCGCTTGCTATATCATTATAATTGGAAATTCATATAGTTATGCCCATATACATATACATATCGCTAGTGTATATGTCGAATTGTGTTTAGGTGTCATCCTTTTCTAGGTTTACATTTAGTTTCTTCTCCTCGAGCATCCCGTTCTCCTTCTCCTCCGCCTCCGCCTCCTCCTCACTTCATTTGTTTATAATAAATTACGTTCGCTTACTCGCTAAGACCACAAAAAAAAAAAAAAAAAATAGTTTAGTTTAGTTTGCTATGTGTTTTTTTCGGTTTTTTTAGGTTTCCCCGCTTAGTTTTCTCTTTACTGTTCTGTTTTTTATATTTCCGTGTACGTGTGTGTGCCGTTTTTTATAGCTGCTTGTATATATATATTTATGTATATATCTGGTATTTATATAGACTTAGAATCTAGGTGAAACTACACAAGTACATGCCTAGTTACGTTTATGTTGTTAGACAACGATTATATAATATATATATTTATATCCATATTTTATAATAATATAAAAAAGGTGTCGTTAAAAAAAATGCAGGCAAAAAATAGAAAACAATTTTAGAGTTACGAATAAAATGTGCTAATGTACAAAAAAAAAAAATATATATATATATAATCTTTATGGAGATTTTTTTGTGGCTACAGATTTTTAGTTTTTTTTTTTTAAGTTTTTTGCTTTTTTTTTAGTAGTATTTATACACTGATACACATAAATAGTTTTTTGTTTTGTTTATAAATTACAGACAAGACGTTTAGTGGTTTAATTCTTTTAGTGTTTTCTTTTTTTTTACTTTTGTGTAAGAGTTGTTTTTTCATTTGTTTTTTTTTTTTTTATTAAAAAAAAATTGTTTACTATGTGCAGCGCCCATTCATATGCTTTTTAGCGTTTTTAGTGTTTTTTTTTACATTTAGAGAGCTTTTCTTTGTCTATTTTGTGTTTTTCCTTTAGGTATTTTATAATTTACAAATATTTTGGCGCCGAATTTGAAATACAAAAAAAAAAATAGCACAGTTATTATAATAATAATAAAGTATAACAAAAACAAAACGCAGCAGCAGCAGCTGAGCGGCTGAGAGAGCAGCGCCAGCCAAACGACTCCAAGTATCCCCCATCTCTCTTTCGGTCTCTCTCTCTCTTTTGGGGCCTCTCTCGCCGGCGCTTCTTGTGACTCTGTCTCGCTCTCAGCTGCTCTCCAGTTGGCCGAGTCGGCAAACAGAGCGAGACGGCCATAGTGGTTGCGGCCTTCGTGGGGGCGGGTTTTTTCTTCCTTCACCGCCGCCGCCGCTCTCTCTACTCCTCGCTCACTCGCAGCAGCCCTCTCAGCCGCGTTGCCAACTGTTTCGTATATTACCAAACGAGCCCTTCATTTTGCATATTCTGCGGTTCGCTGAAATTCGCCGAACTCATGAACTCCGGCGAATTGGTTCGGGGGCCATTTTGTTGTTGCTGCTGCTGCTGCTGTTGTTGTTGCTGCTGTTGCTGTTGCGTTTGATTCGCCGCTTGTTGCGCATTCTGCTGCTGCTGCTGCGCCGCCGCCTGTTGCTGCGCCGCTGCGGCAGCGGCCATAAGATGCTCGGCACTCGGCGGTGGCGGAGGCGGCGGCGGTCCAACTCCAACACCAACGCCAACGCCGACGGCGGACTGCAGTTGCATTGGCGGAGCACCCGCCTGGCCCAGGAACGTCGATTCGGGCGTCAGTCCGAATTCGTTAACCATCGGAATGGGGCCGCTGTGGTCCATGGGGCCGCCTAGGGGTTAAACCAAGATCGAGGGGGAAAAAAGAAGAAAATTGATCAATTAGTTTTGGGAATATAACAGTTTTATAAAAAGTGTTATAATTTTTTGATTTTCGATCATTTATGTTATTTTTTGTATTTCTTCTATTATTAAGCTATTATTTCATTATATTATTTCTCTTTTAGTTTCTCACCTGGCGCATTGAATGGCATGGGTCCTCCAGGATGTCCGGGAAAGTAGGGACCATCGTGCGGGTGAAAGGGTCCACCGTAACCGAACTCAAACTTGGCATCCGCCGCAAAATAGGGGAAACCGGGTCCATCGTCCAGGCCGCCGGGTGATAAGTTCATGGGGAAGCCACGCATTTTGCGGGCGCCACCAAAGAAAGGAGGACGACCCATACTGGTGATTTGCTTCATGCGTCGCTCCTTCGATCGTTTGTTTTGGAACCACACCTGGAAAATAAGGAGAAGAATTTAGCATTAATATAACATTATTAACAGATATTTTTTCTATTAATTAAAATAAATTAAATTGTACGTCAAGTTAAAGGTATTTTGAATTCTTCCCCAAAAGAAACACTGCTTTTAAGTAGAGTTCAAGCAATTCTTAAATCCCTTTTTTTTGTTATTGAAACAAATTGGCAAACATTTCGATAAGGAGAATCTTGGTGGTTGTGTCTTCTGGTGCACCACCGGGTTTATGGAGGCGCATGTCTAATTGCTGTGGCTTCGGTGCTTTTGCAGATTCTTCAGAGATTCTGCGGCTGCTGGCTCTCTGCGGTGCTTGGTGCTTTTTTGCATTGATGCTACCGCCGCCGCACCGGGCGGCCGTCGCAAAATTAGCTCCATTTCCCCTCCCCCAACCCATCCAAACCGAAGACAGAAGACTCAAGACAGAAGACGCGTCTACGCAGAGACTGGCTATGCCATTTTTACGACTGTGGGTTTTTGGGCTCTTCGGTTCGGTACGGTTCGCGCTTGTGTGCTTGTGCTTTTTCAGTCGATTTTTTTTTGGTTTACGTTCCGGGTGCTCCAGAAGCACCGTGCCCAGCATGCAAAGTTATAAAATAAAAACATATTTCAAAAGTTTTAGTGGCACCTCTTCACCGCCGGCCGACCTGATGCGATCCTTTGTCTCTCCTTTAGCCGTTCCCATCCTTTTTATTATTATTTTTTTGGCCTGGCCTGGGCTCCCTTTTAATATTCATATCTGGGACGCGCTCTTTTAATGATCTGCTGCAACTTTTTTTTTGATTTTCTTCTGGATTTTATATATTTTTCTCAATGAAATTTTTTGATTTATGTCTTTGCGCGCTCCGCTTGTTTTTTGGAAGTTTCAAGCTTGGGTTGGGTGTTTTTTTTTATTTTTGAGTTTTTTTTTTGGCAAATAGTTTCCAATGAATTGGGCTTAGATTTCTGCTGCAGCTGTTGTTGGCCAATTTAAGCGTGAATTTTAATGATGAGCGCCGCCGTTCTGCAGTTCATTTGAATTTATGAACTCTCCTCTGGGATCTTGGGGCCTAGACATGCATATGAGCCTGGTTGGCATGGGGGCCCTTCACATTTATAAACTGACACATTTGGCGGCGCAGCGAATTTCGCTAGAAAAGCCGGTCTCCTCGTATTTTTTTTTTTTTTCGGGGCCTGAGAAACACAGCAGAAATGAAGAGAAGACTTGGCTTCTTTTCTTATTTTCATCTTGTATTTATTTTTATTTTTATTTTCATTTTCATTTTGTTTCTGGTTGTCGGCACACAGGATGCACACAAAAGGAAGTAACATGCTGTGCATAGTTGGATCCCAAACATATAGCATATATATATCCACCGTACCGAATCATCCGAGATTCCCATTCACGTTGCCATCTCACCATCTTAAATTGTCTGTGGAGCGTGTGACTTTATGACAGCCATTGGGGGGGGGGGGGGGATCCCCTCTTTCGTTCTTCCCATTTCTTCTGGCAGAAGAATCTGCAGAAATCTAATGGGGAAGTCATGCAGATCAGTGAGTAGCAAAATTATCCTAATCACGCTCGGTTACATCTGATATGTGAGTGGTATTCTGCTTGAATTCGTTGATTTGTTAGGTAAGTTGAGCAGAAAAGGTGCCTAAATAATTGTAAACTGTACTACAGGGTGATATATCGATATATTATATCGAAAATGTTGTATAATTAAATGTATCGAAATTTTAAACATACAAAAATGTGTCAGTGAAGGCTTTAAATATAGATATTAAAAACAAAAATTTAGAAATAGTCTAAAATATATTATTCGATATATTAATTCGATTATCGATCTATTGCTTTCTATATCATATCGAAAATATCGTAAAGTTAGCATGTTTAGAACAATTTAAACAACGGAAAATATTTAAATGTATTTTGGAATAGCTATTTAGATGGAAATTGCTCCGATTAAACATAAATACAGATTTATCGCATCTAAAAACATATTGAAAATATCGAAAAATATAAAATTTAACGCTTAAATATTAATATTATCACGGAATCAGGCAAGTTTGTATTAATTACTAAAGCGTCCAAGCGCAGGAGGTTTTTGAGAAGAAAATTGTTTCGATAAATTAAACAAAAAATAAATTTATGGCATATTTATGGCAATGTTATCAATAAATTGATATTTTCATCTTTATATCCTAGACTTATGGAACAGATTTCAAATAAAAAATCATCTTAGACCAAAGATATGCCACAAATTTAACCCAAAAGTAACCTTTATTTTCTATGCCCCAACTTGAGTATGCCAGAAATCCACACAGGGCCATATGGTAATGCCTGTGATAATGTCGTAAACGTGGCAAAACTCAATTCAGCAGCCAGAAAATATAAAAAAGAAAAATACAAAAGCGAAAAATGGGAAGCCAACCAACCAACAAAGGATCCCTAGAATCCACACACAGATCCGCGTTTCAATTACCCGTAGTATGTAGCAACGTGTAATAAATAAACAGGACGGAGAGGGGGGAACCCCCAAAAAGGAGCTCTACTACTAGAACTATCCCCCTCCCCCCTGCTACACGCAGCAACCCCTGGGGGCATAGAATCCACTCTCCTCGTGTGGCGACGGCAGTTGGCAATATTTTTCCATATCCCATATATACGATACGATATTTGCCTCTGTGGGCCCTGCGGTCACATAATTTTTCATTTTCATATCCGCAGCAAACAAAAGAAACAACAATAGTGGGGGGAAGGGGTACGTACTACCTGGTAGTAGTGGGTAGCAAAAGGTAAACTAAAATATGCATTTACAATAGTTTTGCATTTTATTTTTCTCTCTCTTTTTTTGTTGTGCCGAGTTTAGTTGGGGTTTTCCTACACCCTCCCCCCCACCCCATTTCCATTTTCCTTGTGCGGCACATTTTTGCATTGTTTTGTTACGTCCACAAAGAAAAACAGCAACAAATGGCAAATGGCAAATGGAGTGCAACAAAAAGTGCACCTACAACATGGCAAAAGTAAAGAAAGGCGAACAAAAAAATATAGTAGAAATAAACAAAAAATGGCAATTGCTTCGCACACTGAGAGAAAAACTAACTAATCGAGGCCAAAATTAGAAAGTAAGAAGTATATAGAAATATGTCCACTGTATTTTATGATATTATTTACTTTGGCTTTTAATTTTAAACAATTGTAAGCTTTTCATAAATAAAAATAATATATATAAAATTATATTATATTTATAGTGTTTTTGTTAGCCAAGAGTCCGAAGAACTTACCAAATTCTTATTATATTTAAAATATTTCATAAAAATTTGTAATTTCATTTCATTTAAAATGTATTAAATATGCTTTACTTGCAATTTTTATATTAATTTCAATAGTAATAATAATAAGAAATATTTTTTTATGAAAGAAACAGCGTAAATATATGATGAAGATCACCTGGAAGTATCAGCTGGTTTTCTTAATATTTTATAACAATTTTAATATAATTTAATTTCAAATTTAAAATTTGTTACCTTAATTTATATATTTTTATTAATAAAAAATATTTTTTTTGAAAGAAACAGCTTAAATGTATAAGAAATACCTCAGATTACTGATAAAACTTGTAAGAGAACCCAAAATAATTCCTTGTAACATTTATCAGAATTTTTAAAAATCAAGAAACCCCTCATAAAACCATTTTTATATAATTAAAATTCCTTACCTCTAAAATTTAACTAATTAACCTATGTCTTAATATTTTTTAAACCACCCTTTAGGTTTTTTTAGTTTACCCTAAACTTTTTGTGCAGCTGCAAAACTCTATTTAGCGAGAATCCGCAATCAAAATTCCCGTTTTCGTTTATCCACAGAAAAAAATGTTAACAAAAACTTTTGTTAGCTCGTGTTATTTTTTTTTCCTCGTTTTGGCAATAAATGTGGGAAAAATATTTTCCTTTGCCATTGATTTTGTTAGCATATTTTTCAGTAGTAGTATATTTCTTTTGAAGCCGCAGGCTAGGGTATGGTTTTGTGTGTATTTTAATTTTAGTTCTGCAACTCCACACGCTTTATTTACCCAAAAAAATGTGTAGTATATATGCAGTTTTCAACGCGGTTTTAATATATATATATGTATATATATCTCAAATATATAGTATCAAAATCGCATTATGTACGGTTCTGGTCGTAACATCTTCTTTTCGCTTGTTGGGACCTGAAGAACCTTGTTCTTTTGTGGCAAATTGTTGGCAATTTGGGTTTAAAATGTGCGGCTAATATTTTATTTCCGCACCAAAATTTGTTTCCAATTTTGAAGGAGAGCTTTCAACAAATTTCCGACCTGACCAAACTCAACCGTTAAATATCCAGGTGAGAGGCGAGGTGGCCAGGCCAAGTTGAACACGCGGCCAGGCTACATTTGAACATTTAGTTAAATTATAGGTTAGACTCTGACATAAAAGGGCAAACAACGTAGCATAATGGCCCATGGTAGTAGCAATCACAAGGGGTCGGACCCCGAGATCGCTGGATAGGGAGGGAGGGGGAGGGAGAAAGAAGTTGGGGAGAGGAGAGCGAGAGAGAGAGGCAGGACCAGGAGGCAGTCGTCGAATCCCTCACATAACAAAATGATTATTGCAGTGAATGGAGCTGCAGGCACTGAGAGAAAAAATTATAGCTGTTTTTTTAAAGCATTTTTAAATTTACTTTGAGATTATTTATTATTTGTTGTTTATTATTAATTAATTAATTTAATTATTTATTTTTCTTGTTTATTATTTATTAAATATATTATTACAATAAATAATTCTGTTTCTTTTCTCACAGTGCACAACAGGGAGCTGGTGGCCAGACTGAGAGGGTTAAACTGAGGTGTGCGCTCTCCACTCTCCGCTCTTCTTCGCTCTCCTCCTGCCTTCTTATCCCTCTTCCCCCCCCCCCCCCCCCCCTGTCCCTACCATTCTGCATTGTGTTGGAAATTATAGCAAATTATGTTAAACGGCAGCGCGTTGGCCTCCCACCTGCCCCTCCCCCTTTTTCTCTTTTCTCTCTTTTTTTGTTTCGGTTCTTTGCTGCTCATTTCGTCAATTGAGCGATGAGAGGCGGGGTTCGGGCCTCAAAGGGGTCATATATAAAATACTATATAATAATGGTTTAGGGGGGAGGGGGAGGCTTAAGGAGAAGTCATCTCCCTTCCCATTCCCCCCTCTTAAATGTGTGTCACGTTTCTTTGCTGCCTTTGATTGATATATGATTGGATTGCAGATTTTGGTTAAAGATACATATATATATGTATATATATACAATCCCTATGCCGATTCCGATTTTGGGATTCGGTTTCATTCATGGTTAAATTAACCCCTTGTTGGCCCATTGTTTCGGCACTTTGGCTGCGGCTACCATTTTCTAGCTTTAGTTTTTTTCTCTTTTTTTCATGATTTTTTGGTTATTTTGTTAAATTAGTTTGCTATGATGCGGCAAGATTTGTTTGTTATTTTGTTTGGATTGCCTTTTCATGTTGTTTTTATTGTTTTGTTTGTTGTTGTTGTTTTTGTGGAATGGCTACTCTCCGCTTAATTGCCAAAAACAATGGGGCCGAACTTTAGTTGGTTTTCTTGTTTTGTTTTTTTCGCCGCCACCGCACAATGGTAGCAAACGAATTCGGCAATAACAATTTTTAAAGCTAATCAACCAGGGTATTCAAAGTTGAAGAGAAATGTTTCAAGTCAAGAAGTAATCTTTCCTGGAATTTTTGTGGTCTTTTTAGTGACTTAATTCTTAAGTTTCTGAAGCTGGAAATGCAAAGAGCTTAAATGGTGGCCTAAAGAAATTTTTTGGCAACTTGAAAATATAGTATAAAACCTTTTTCTTACAAAGGTTATATTATAAAGTACTATTTAGTATTTATAAGAGTCTAAAAAATGGTTAGCTAAAGCCTGTCTTTTAAATTTCTGACTAAAGTTGGACACTTTTCAAGATTAATAGGTATTTCTTTAGTTACAAGTATTTTTTAGATAATTTTATAATATATTATACACATTTTATGATTTATTTTAATAATAATTTAAAGTAATAATGAATTAAATTTCGTTATATATATAAAAATAAATAATGTAAAATATTTAACATAATATTTTATGGCATATATTTTATATTATGTATTTTATATTTTATATATATTTTATGTTATATATTTTATATAAATTTACTAAATTATTATTAAAATAAATTTAAAAAATATATATTATATGTACCCAAAAAACCTTTTCTAGCTTATTTTAACCCTAAATCTAATTATTATTTCCCCCTGATTTATTATTCCAATACCTCTTTCCCCTAATTTACCAAGATATATGACTTCTTAACCTTGTAATGGCTACAAGGGGATCCTTTTCTTGCCTTTCCCTCCACTAAGACCTCCTCGATGATGACTGACGATCGACGCCGCTTCTCTTGATGTTGATGTTTTTGATGATGATGACCTCAAGCACTTGCCAATGATTTGCATTTATCGAAAGGGGCTGCTGTCACGCCCTTCGAGAATATAACAACAAGATATCGATGACTACCGAAGCCTCAAAAAAAAAAAAACATAACCCAAAAGAAGAGCCTCTCTTTTCAGGCGTGAATTGGCCTCCAGTAAGAGTTAACAGATAATTAACTTCTTATTTTTTTCCAGATCTGTATCTCAGGTGTACTCCTCCCCTTCCTTTACCTTTACCTTCTCTTTTTCCCATAGTTTAGTAGGTGTTACTGAGAGAGGAGAGCTCCTTGCATGACCCAGCAGTTTCCAAGGGTTTCGATTTCGATTTCGGCTGCCCCGGCGCCTCAATCGAAATTAATAGCAACTTGATGAGTTGTTGAAATTATAATTTTCCCCCTCCTAGACCAGCATTTGCCATGTCATGAAAAGCGGAGTGGAAGGGGGGCGCCATGAGTTGAACTACCAATTTCATGTTGAAATAAATGCGTTAAATTAGCCGCCCTTGTGAGCTCGACTGGCGCTTTTTTTTCGGGGTTTCTTTTCAAGTTTTGCGGTTAAAAACCAACAACAACAAAGAAAAACCAAACCAAAACCCAAACTAAAGCAAAACCAAATCAAAACAATTTCCGCTCAATTAATAAAAAATAGAAGAGGAAGGCAGAAAGACTAATTAGCTGGCTATAAAAAACCAAAAAACGAAAACTCTACACACAGAAATTTGTCAAAAACTTCTTTTTAACCAAATAAAAAATTGTCCCTAAATATAAAGAGTATAAATCTTAGTTCTGATAAAAAAAAAATATACAACAAAGAAATGCAAATCACGGCGGGAAATGCTCTCAAATATGTTTTGTCTGTTGACAAATAAACGCCTCTGCATGGCGGCGACAAATGACAAATGTCCGGCTCGCATCCGCATCTGTATATCTTTTCATCTTTGTATCTTTGAGATTGTTTTTTTTTTTTTTTTTTTTATTTTTTTGGAGCTTGACTTTGCCGGCGCCAAGCTCAGCGCATGCCACATTAAAAATTTTGGTCTTAGCTGCCGTCTCGCGCTCCACCGACTGTGTGATTTCTCGTTTATTTGTTTATAATTTTTCAAAGCTTAAATGGAGCGTAAGAAACCCGCCGAATAAGAGGAGCCGCCTCTATAAAGGTTGACCCCTTACCGAACAGGTTAAGAAAAAAAAATAAGAGCTTGTCTCTACTTCCCGTGCGACATTTTGTGGCCATAACTCTTGGGGGTTTTTTTTTTTAATGGGCCGGGAAAGCGGATGGTTATGCCTTGGCTTTTATGTCTGGGCTTGGTAGTTATGTTGTTAAGATATATATGGTTTTTTTTAGCATATCTATCTATCAATTATACAAATGGCTTTGTGATTTCCCTTCTTGTTTTTTCTCATGGGTATAAGAATGCATTTATGGAGCAGGTATTGCAATACTTTTAATGATGGATTCTTCTTGGTTTTGGTCTTATCTGAATGTTTAAAGGGGGGGCTATATATTTTGAATAAAGGAAGTCTTGGCTGGAAAATGTAGATTGTTTATTTCGGTGGCATTTTCCATATTTAAGAGAAGGCTACTTAAAGACCTTTTCAGTTTCTTGAGGGTCTTAGGTTCTTAAAAACCTTAAGATACTTTTTTTTCTGGCATAGAAAGTATTCATTTTTACAGATATATATCTTAAAATATATATTTTAAAGGCTTTTTAAAGTTTTTTAAAGGCTTTAAATTTTTAAATAAATAAAATAAAATTCTAAAATAAATTAAAAGTCTTTAAATGGTTTTTATAACTTACAATAATCCATATATGTAACCCAAATCATATATTTCAAATAATTTCATAAACTCCCCATAAATCTCTAAAAATTTCACAGAATCTAAGGCAACATTCTTCTGGACTTGGTCAAGTTTTGTGATCTATTTCGATCTGGATAACGCCCTCTGCCCTGACCTAAGCCTGTGCCCCCACTCCCCCCACGAGTTCATCGCTTTTTTCATGTCAAAGTTCAAGATGCCAAGAAAGAAGGGAATTCTGTTTGTGTTGGCGCCCAATGTGGGGCCCCAAACGTTCTGTCCCGTGGCGCGGCTGTCTCCCTACCCCCCTCCCACCCCACCCCATCCCACTTTGTGTCGGCAAAAGTTCTTAAGAAGTTTTTGTGTCATGCCCTCAGGTTGCTGCTGCTGCTGCTGCCGCTGCTGCTGCTGCTGTTGTTGTAAAATTTATTATAAAACTCACAGCGGGCGGGCGCCCCAGAGAAAAAAGGAGAAAACGAGACAAAGAGAGAGAGACAGAGAAGCAAGTATATAGCAATTCTCCAAGTGGTACAAATTTTCCCCGTTGACATCTGTAAGGAAAGGAGGGGCTTCCACTCTTTGATAAGAGTGACGAAAAGGCTTTGGCTTTGATGGGGGGGATATATCGGGTTACTCAAAAGAAGCCAAAGGTTGTTTCCCCAGAAATCAGCTGGAAGCTGGCTATCCAAAGTATCTATATGTGTTTATATATACATATGACACACACGACATTCGATATGCTTGATATTCAGAGTGCAGTCTTAATGAAGATGCAAATGTATTTCACCAAACTGCCGCTGACAGCTCACAGATGTGTGTGTGTTGTGTCTTTCTCTTTTTTTTTTTTTTTTTTTTTGTATCTGTATCTGTATCTTTCTCTGAGCTCCTCCGATTCTTGGACAGATTAAGATTTGTTTTGCCTTGCCTCCTCTTCATCATCAACGATCGCCTTGGCATTTGTCACTTTCGTTTAGCGGTGAGAAGGGGACTCTGTCGCTGGAAAAGAGGTGTTGATTGTGTCACACTTGTCGCCCGAAAATCCCAATGAGTGGAGGGCCGCCTAAATATCCTTTAACTGTAACCAATGACACATCAAAGGTGCCGAAGCCGTGCCCAAGCCGAAAACCAGAACCAAACCGAATCGCGGAGCCCCGTGCCCAAGTGCTCATGGGATAGGAATTTATTTTTTTGAAAAATTTCGAGTGCCCAGAAACACAATGAATAGGGGAAAAGCAGCTGTGGGGAAGAGTCAAATAAAGAAAAACCTGTTGAAAAATGAAAACTCGAGCAAGGTGCCAGGAAAAGTCAGCCTAATGATGTTGTTGGAGCGAACATATGCTGCTACGGATATCCTTGACAGGCAGAAGAACATCTGTTTAACGATGGGAAAAGGATTCGAAACGAAAAAGGTGATGGAACCTTTGAAACTCGTGGGTGTAACAGCAGCTTAGGGAACTGTCAGCACCGAATTTGGAACATGGAAATGTGCAAGATGTTATAATGATATAGTTAAGGACTTGACCTTACTTCATTTCGGTTCTTTAGATTTCTTTGTAATTTTTACAAGTCTTTTACAAATTAAATAAAGTATTCTAGCAAAACCCCTACTTCATTTCGGTTTCTTAAAGACCTTTTGGATTTTTTTGTAAATTTTAAAGGTCTTACAAGGTTACCTATGAGTTATTATCGTTATTATTATATATTCTTTATCATAACAATTTAATTAAACTCATAATTAGTCTAATATAAAACTTAGGATCGCATAACTTCAAAGGGTTTTCGACTTAAACTCCCAATTAAGTTTCTGCTCTGGCACATTTTCCTGCCAAGATAATAATCTCCTGGATATGCTCTATCTAATCCCAATTATAAGCCCAGATTTTCCTTAATCGCTGTCTTGCATGTTGGCTAAAAAAATCTACACTTCTCTCTAGGAATTTTTCTTGTTAATTTAATTTTCCATAAAGATGCATTATATTTTTTTCTCCTATAGTTTGTTAAGAGCACATTGAACTTCCGCTAGCCGGCTGCCACGCCCACACGTTCCGACATTAATTTTATTTTTTATTGTATTTTGGTTTGTTTTTTTGAGCCAATGAAGCGTTGCAAGGCGGTTGAAAAATCGCATCCGACTATGTTTTTTTATGATTTTATTTTTATTTTATTTTTGTTGTCGTTTTCTTTACTGTTCAGCGTTGACCGCGTTTGCTTTAGTTTTAAACATTTGCCAGTCAAAGCGCGTTTAATTTATGCCTTTTTTATGCTGATGAAACCCAGACAGAGCAACCCGCGCTCCATTCCACTTCCATTTTCAAGCTGAAAGACCACTTGGGAAGGTCGCTTTCAGTAAGAAAAAAAAATTAAGAGCAGGAAAAGACTCAGAAGAGGAAAACAAAGTCGCCAAGTTGAATGTAAAAATAAATATTTAAGACTTTTCCGCCTTAAAAATCACTTGAAAATCATAGAAAATCTTTTTAGATTTACTAAATTTTTACTAAAAAATAAAAAAAAATACCTCTAGGCTTAGCATATCTTAACTATTGTATTTTTTTTAGGACTCACCTGTATAACGCGCATGGGCAGACCCGTCTCCTTGGCCAGTTGCTCCCTGATGTGCCGTGTCGGCTTCGGCGTCTGATTGAAGGCCGTCTTGAGCACCTCCAGCTGCTTGGCCTTGATGGTGGTGCGCGGACCGCGTCGCTTTGAACCATTGGCATCGTCGGGACTTTTGTTCTCCGCCTGGGAATCGCCGCGTCCATCCGGATCGCCATCCAAGGAGCCCTATACAAATGTAGATAGAGTTACATTTACATTTACATTTACAGATATATATATATATATATAGTTATAGAAATCCATATAGTCCACACACAATGCCCGAGCTCATAATCATTTGCCAATCATTAATCAAGCCATGTGTGTGAAGAGACCCCAACAAAAGCCACCTAACCGAACCGAAATGGTACAAGGCTACAAATGGTTTACCCAGGAACTATGGTGGCTACATTACCCCTTGTAAGTATATGGTAATCCAAATAAAGTCTTTATAAATATTTTAGGGGGGTAAATATATACAAAAAATAAAAAAATATATATATTATTCTAGGAAAACCCTTGATTCGGGTTAGAAATCTGAAGAAAAAACTCTCGTTTTCCAGGAAACTTAAAAGGATTTAAAATTAAACTAAAATATTTATTTTAAAATATTTATTATAAGTTTGGTTTATAAGAAATATATATTTTCTGATTAATAAAATATATATTTATAGCTTTTTTTTACTATTAACTAAAATCTTTAAAAATATTCAAGAATTATTTCCCTAAACTAGAGGCAATTTCCCTCTTAAAACTTCTTTTAAAAATCCTAGAAAAAACCCTTACATTATTATATAAATATTTTAATAACTATAAATGGAAAATATAGTATATAAAACTATAATTTCTAAATGAAAGGATTATATAAAAAGGTATCTATACCATTTACAAGTTATTCCTCTCTTATTCCCTCTTATTCCCCAAAGTTCCTTTAAAAATCACCTCAAAAATTCCCAAATATATCTTTTAAGTCCCTAAACTCTTCATAATCCATGAAAAAAATAAACCCTTTATAATTTACAAGGTATTCCTTGTTCTTTTTTTTTTTAAAAAAAAGTTTCTGGTAACTATAAGATTTATATAAATATTTGTATACCATTTACAAGTAAACAAAAATTTGATCACCTAAAAAAATCCCTCACAGTTAAAATTTAATACTTAAACTCTCTATAATTTAAAATAATATACCCTATAGCCTATATTTTTACAAGAAAAATAAAATTTCAGGTAAATATTAAATTACTATAAATATTTTTATACCTCTTAAAGTTCAATAAACAAAAATTACCCTCAAAAAATCCCTAAAAAATCCTTTTTAACTTTTATTAAACTGTTTAAATGCTCTAAAATCCTTGAAATAATATAACCTTTACAATCTTTTTACACGGTATCCCCTGGCCCATTCATTACCCGAGGAATACAAGTTAATGATGCCTCCTGTCTTCGACCAGCACCCTCTCCCCGCCCTCCTTACCTGATCCGAATCGTCATGGGTATTTTTGCTATCGGTGCTCATGCTTTGTACTGATATATCCGATGTGCCCAAAGGTCCGCCCGCTGAGTCGGGTCCATTGGGCCCCAAAACGCCCAAGCCAAGGGCCGTGGCCCTTAAATGCGGCGGATCGTCATCGTCATCGTCTTCGCTCGCCGAGCCCATTAATGAATCTGTAAGAAAAAAGAAAGGAACCAAAAGTTGTAAGAGATTTGCTTGAACAAATTACAGGATGGGGTGAGGGGGGAGGGATTTGCAGTACCACTTAAAATACAATTGCAATAAATAATATTTGTGTGTGTGCCAGTGGGGGGGAGGAGGGGAGCTAAGCCCAAAACGACGCTGGAAATTGGGTTTATTTAAAAGTCTGGGTCACGTGTCGCCATTTCATGGTCTAAGTAGCTGCTTCTGGTCGAAGTACTGGGTGTTTCTGTTCCCTCCACGGGTCACGTGTCAGCAGCAGCAGCCGACGACGACGACGACGATTCCTTTATAAGTTGATTAGGACAAGGAGTCTTATCTTATTTTTTACTCCATGCAAAATGCTGACACGCGCCGGGGTTCTGTTTCTGCCAGAGTTGAGATAAGAGGAAAACGAGCGTTGAAACGTGTCACTCTGATGATTCTTTCTCTCTATATATATTCTCTATATAAAAAGTTTTTGGGTAAATCTCAACAAGAATTCTCTGGGGAACACCTGACAGTAGTCTTTACCCGGGGGACAGTTGCCAGAAATAAATTACACTTTATTATGCATAATCTAATCCGCGCCAGCAGCAGAGCAACCCTGAGATTCACAGTCTATCTCTCGGTCTCTCGGTCTCATCTGGCACCTGTCACATCGATTCTCCAGCTTAGCTCTGGGCTCTGGGCTTTGATGGAGCAACTGACTCTGGCTGACTGGCTTAGTGGTTATGCCGGGTGACGCAGATCTGGAATCTGGAATCTGGAATCTCTTCCAAAGCCCAAGGCCTAACCCTGGGGGGTATAGCTTAACCATTAGAAACTAAGCTCTAACCAGGAAGTTGCATATAAGATCCTATTGCTTTTTCTTTAATGCTCTAGGCTCCAAAGAGTACCTCTTTCACCTTTAAACCTTTCCCACCATCTGAGTTTTGCTTTGGACTTTACACAAAAGCAAGCTTTAGATCTCAATCGGTTTTGGGTTTGTTCGTCGAGTGTCGCAGGATGCCGTACAAGGTCCTTTAACAATTGACCCGCAGACAGAAGCAGCGTTACGGAAATTTCAAGTGTTTACCAGCAAACGCGCGGGAATTCCCCTTTTCCCTGGGACTAAAGTTTAAAGTACGAAGGGAAAAGCAGGAGCAGGCAACCCAACCAAACAGTTGGTCAAAGGACCGACCAAAGGCTCGAATCCATATGGGCGCTTTAAGTTGTTGTAAACACATGTTAATAAACACGCACCCACCGAGGGTGGGCTTGTCAGTACCAGCAACAGCAACAGCAACAGCAACAGCAGCAGCGGCAACAACTCGAGCATCACTCAAATTAACTTTGAAAACCATTCAGGAACACTTCATTTGATTGCCGCTGAAAACGTTTTTCCTCCCCCTAGAAAACCAGAATCTAGAATCCAGAATCGAGAGTCCCCCTGTTGCAATAGCAATTATACCATTGAGGCAAAGCCAACCCCCGAAAGAACGGCGGCCATAAAAGTTCAAACACACTCATTTCGCGCTTAGAAAAATATATATATATATTCGGACATATATATAGTAACCTTCTGGCCTCCGTTGAATGTTTTTCTTTGACAAACAGCCGCTTCTGCCGCATCCGTATCCGCAGGATGCCGAACAAGTGCAGGAGATCCTTGAGAGAGCTTGACTGTTGAGCAAACAACAAGGACAGGCAGGCAGGCAGGCAGGCAGGCAGGCAGGCACACATAAATAAACAACTGGCGCCTGGTGGAATGAATCCATCATTGTGCTGCCACCCACTCCAACCCCCCCTTGGATGACCCTCTCTGCCCAAGAGTTTTCCACGCTGTTTGCATAGTCAAGTGCAACAGTTTCCCTAGAAGGTTTTCCCTTTAAAAAAAAAAATGGAAGCTGCATTGTCACCTGTCTTGGAAGGGAAAGTAAAGAATAGATTTTTATTTTAAATTCAAATCATGTCCAAGCTGGAAAATTCTTGCATATCATGAACGGTTTCGTAACGAAAATTCCCCAGGGAAACTTTATGGGGCCCCAAAACGTAAATAGTTTTGTCAGGACAACGAATCTACCTGTCATTGCTTCCAAGGGAGAAGAAAATACACCCCAAAAAAGAAAAGGGGGAAATTGTGTGGGTGGCAAGGACATAAAACTGGGAGAGCTCAGAGGGGTGGAGGTGGAAAGCCACCACCAATCGACGTAGACAAAGCGCACACACATTAATTTCGAATTAGTTTTGCATCATGTGGTTCACGATGCAGAAAAATCGACTCACTGGAAAATAAGTGAGTAGGAAAACTCCCCCTTTTTTCAGCTGGTTTTTCTTCCTCATCGTCGTCTTGATTCTTAGTTCATTTCTCGTTCGTGTTTATGGGCAACTATTAAGTGCACAACGTTGTGCGGCATGAAAAATGCGGCATGGACGTGGAACAGATCGCTGGATTTTCTACATGAGCGCATTCTAAAAGTCGTTCGCCTCACCAACACCACAAACCCGAGATGTATATATATATATAGAGAGAGTTCTGGTTATTGGTATACTGGATTCTGGGGGGATTCTTGGAGATTCTGGTATTCCGGATTCTACCCATTCATCGGTTCAAGTCTCTCGGGTTTTGCGGCTGTAAAATTAGGTTAATTCCTGTCAGTGCGTTGCTGATTTGAATTGTCACACACAGGACAGCGGGATATATACAGATATATGTATATATGTTATGTGCACTGTAAGATTAACTACACCTGCAGATATTAAAAGTTATGGGTTTGGGAAAGGGAAAGCTAAGGTTTAAATTATAGAAATTAAAGATTAAGAGACTCAGAAACTGGTTTAAAATCAAGTAATATGTCTTATTGATTTTAGAAATAAATATTTACTAAATTTCTTAGTTATTTTTTATTTAGTTCTTTTTTATATTCATTTTGTATTAATTTCTTATTTATTTCTAATTTATTTCTTATTTAATTTTATTTGTTTCTTATTTTTTTAATATTTATTTTTTCTTAATTTTTTTTTTTTTATTTATTTCCTATTGATTTCTTGTTTATTTCTCAATTATTTCTTATTTATTTTTGATAAATTTCTTATTTATTTCTTATTAATTTCTTATTAAATTCTTAATAATTTCTTATTTATTTCTTATTTATTTCTTATTTTTTTCTTATTTATTTCCTATTTATTTCTTATTTAATCACACCACTTTTTCTCTCAGTGCCTTGCACTTGGCACCTGGTTCTCGGTTTCGTAGTCTTTGGCATGGGATTTACTCGCATTGACGTTCGCTGACGTCTCTCCTGGAGACACAGAGCAAAGGCCCCTCTTGAAACCCCCTTAAAACCCCCTGGAAACCTACTTCAAACCCCGCCAGAGCCCCTCCTGAGACCCCTCCTGAAACCCCTCCTGAAACCCCTCCTGAAACCCCTCCTGAAACCCCCCTGCAAACCCCTCTCCTGCCCCTCTGTCCGATCGCGGCTTAGTGACGACGACGACTCTAATCCCCTGACTGCCTGTCTCTCATCCTCATCCTACATGCTCGCATATATATTTCTGCTCTTTCGCTTTTTTTTCTCGGGGTTTATCTTTTCTTTTATTTTTTTCTTTTATTTTTCCTTTACTGCATGTTTTCTCATATATATTTTTTTCTTTTGGTTTTTGCACATGACAGTTACGCAAGAAAAATGTCAAATCGAGTGAGTTGGCAGTTGGGGCGAAAAATGTTATGCAATTCCAGCTGGGAACCGATAGCCGATGGTCGATAAAAGATGCCAGTAGGAATTTTTACTTAAAGTTGAGAGAATTTTCTATATTTAAAAGAGTTTTTTTAGGCTTTTAAATGATTTTTGTGATATTTAAAAATAAAATCAAAGAGTTTTCTATATATTTAGTTGGGTTTTCTTGTTCTTTTAAAAACTAATAATAAATTTAAGCCAAGCCAAGCCCTGTCTGGGGCTGTCTTCAATTTTTTAGGCTTAAATTTAGGCCACAAATCGGAGGTATAATAAAACAGGACTAATAGTTCTGCTCCCCTTGTGATTTCGTGTGTCATTGACAGGACTAATTTGGTATTTTCTTGTCCTTCTTTTTTTGTGTTGTATATATTTTTCCAGGAAAACCTTTAGCTTTCTTTTCAGAAGTCATCTGCTGGCATTTAGTGCCAGTCCAGCGACGTCATGTCAAGGTCACACACAGACAGGAAACGGAAGGAGAACACAAGCTTCAACAAACGGAAGGAAGCCTTGGGTCATTGGTAATGAGTGTCCATAGTTGTCCAAGTTGTTCAAGTTGCTGCCCGGGCAGTTTGCACTTAATTTCTGTTTGTGTGTTGCGTGCACAAACATTTAAAATTTATAGACAAACACACACGCACACACACACTGCACATTGCACTGGTGAAACCCCTCCTTCTCTCCCCCCTATCACCACCCACACACATTTTCCGATTTAGCCACTTGGCATGCTCAGTCAAGTGGAAAGTGTATGAACACCCTTCGTTGCCCCCCCCGTCCAGTGCCGCCACCCCTCGCTTTTCGGGTAAATGAAGTTGCTGCCCATCCCCAACCCCCACCCACATTCACAGCCCAACTCCCACCTCCCCCACTACCAAGTTTGGTGGAAATTGCTCCTTCTGTTGACTGGTTTCACGTTCTTCACGCTTTGATGCGGCATCACAAATTGTTGTGGTATTTGTTGTTGCCATTGCACCCTCGCAAATAGTTGCATACACACACTAACACACACACACATAGGGCCAGACAGGAACCAACTTACACACACACAAGAGCTTATACACCAAGAGAAAGTGGGTTTATCAAGAAGTAAAAGCTAAGAAATTGAATTTTTAACCATAATAAATTCAAAATTCACTTTAAAAACCTTTTAAAAATTCTCTAAATTTCGAAATTCACCTTAAATTCACCTTAAATTTCACTGAAAATTCCCCTTAAATTTCACTGAAAATTCCACTTAAAATTTAACTTTAAATTTCACTTCAAATTGCCCTTAAAAATGCTCTATAAATTCAAAATTCATCTCAAAATTCACTTTCAATTTCTCTTTAAAATTTTCTCGCAGTGCATGGCATTTGTTTAATTCATTTGTCGTTGCCTTGGCTTTGGCTTTGGCTTTTCGCTGTTCAAAGTTTCGCCAGCCAACAATATCTGTCTCGAAATTCGTGGCCGCCGCTCAAAGTGTCAGAAACAGTTTTTGAGCCTTTGTGACTTTGACTTCTGATGATGTTTTGAGCGCCTCCAACTTTAGGTTTTCCCTTCGAGCCTCGATGGAAAATCAAGAAGGGGGGTTTGGGGAAAATCAGACAAGTTGTTTGACACTTTTTGCGCTGCCAAAAGCAACAAAAACAACAACAATAAACTTGAGCCAGGAAAATGGGAAGCAGACTGTCAAGTGTAGGGAGAATCCTTAGGAAATCCTTTGAGGAAAAACCCCAACAATGGAAAACGGTTGGAAATTGTAGACAAAACCAGAGAAGATAAAAGTAAATACAAGGCTTGTTTCCAAGTACTTTTTAAATGTTTTTTAAATAAATTTAAATTTATATTTTAAATAGAAAAAATAAATATTTAAAAAATAGTTTTTAAAGAGCCAAGATTAAGCAGGATAAATGATACAGCTCTCCCTCTCTCTCTCTCTCTCTCTCTTAGTCCTTAAACAACTTTTACCCCATTTTGGTAAAAAGGGGAATCTTTGTTTTGATTGGCATTACGAGACGGCAGCTACAACAACACAGGAGGCAACTTGCCCATAAATATATATACACAAGTATCCTTGTATCTTGTAGATGCTTAAAGAATGATGGAGGTTCAAAAAAAGGGGTTGCCGGAGGGATGAAAGGCAAGGACAGCGGCGGCGACCAAAAAGTGAGTACGCTCTGTTACCTTTTTGGGCAACTCTCGGGCCTTTGGGCTCTTTGTTCTTGTTGTTGTTGTGCCAAATGTTGCTATTGTTATTCCATTGCCACAAGCGACAAGCTACAGCAACAACAACAATAAAAAATAATAATAATAATAACAACAACAAGAGCAGGGCAAAACAAGAACAACATCCCAAAACCAGCCGCATTTTGTGGGCATTTGTAAAGTGATCCCTTTTTTTTGCTGTTGTTGGTTTTACAGCCAGACGAACAGGACCTTCTCATCCTTCTGATTTTTGTTTGGCCTTGCACTGGGAGAAATTAGTATTTTTTAAGGGTTTTTTTTAAAGAATTTTCAAGAGTTTATGAAGTTTATGAAATGGTGTATAGCTTTCTTTAAGCTTGATTTTTTATCTTTAAATTTATTAAAAATTTGTTTTAAGCACCTAGCAATTTTTGTTTGTGTAATTTGCCTTAAGCAACAGGATTTCAGAGCTCTCTTTCTCTCTCTCACTCTCTTTCTCTCTCTCTCCTTTTCTCTGTGGAAAGCGTTGAGCTGTGCCAAAAAGGATTTGGCGGCGGCACCCTTGAATTTCAAATGGCTGCGGTTTCTTATATACAAATATGTAGAAATATATAAAATATATAACATATATACATATACATATATACTATATACCAAAAGTATCGCTTTTCCCTTGGCCCGCGACTCTGAAATTGATACCAATGATGTTCTGGCTCGGCGCTTCTTTTGGAAGCTGAAAAATATAACAAAAAATAAACAACAAAAAACAACAACAACAAAGAAACCGTTTTGTTTTTATTGTTATTTCGTGTGTTGTTGTGTTATTCTTTCATTTCAACGCGCCTGCCTGCGAACCAAAAAAAAAAATGAAAGAAAAATTAAGCAAGGAGGGGTCCTCGGTCCTTGGTCCTGGCCAAAGGTGAACTCCTTTTGCTGAGCGACGAACCAACTGACAGAAATAACAATAATAAAAACAACAACGGCAGGAACAACAAAAACAATTGCCATTAACCAAAATGGCGATGTTTTGAAGGACATGAGGCAGGACGATGAGCAAGGAAATGGCAAGCAACTAAAGGGGGGAAGGTTCAGGATTTTTTCTTGAGTAGCAAATTCGCTTTAAGATACCTTTTTTTGTATAAATTTGCTAAACGTTTAATTATAATATTAATATAAATATTTAAAGATTTTATTTTAACTGCTTTGACATATTCTTTTCCTTATACAATTTTTCCCACAGCCAGACAAAAAATTCTAAACCCTTTTAAAAATTAAAATAGCTTGAATATTAAATTAAAATATCCCTATTAAATTAATATATTTTATTAAAAAACATTTAAGAACATAAAATATACCCCTAAAACAATTTGTTCACCTCTTATAATCTTCACAAACCCAAAATGTAAAAGGGAATACCCCGTCTGACCATCTAAAATCTGTGATTAAAAGTGGAAACCCACCTTTAAGCCGCCAGATATTCACCCTTTCCTCTCTCTCTCTCCCTGAAAACCTCAAGCCCACAAGCTAGAGGAAGAAGAAATATTAAAACTAAAATAAATAAAGGCAAACAAAGGCGACGACCAGGCTAGCCCAGATCCCGAACCCAAGATCAGGAGAGAACCTACCCAACGCCGGATGACAAATATGTTGACAACGCAACACGAGCGAAGGACCACACAAGGATCAGGATCATACATATATATACACTGTAAACTGAAATTGCAAATGAATTGATGCGCTTTGTTGACTTTTGTCAATTGGGATTATTTGCCATTCGCAGTTCCCGCATATCCCATATACCATATACCCATATCCCCTCTGAACAATTGGCTTAAAACCGTGCCAAACAAAGTGTCGAAAAGCGAGCCTAAGCCGCAGATTCAGATTCGAACTCGGATTTTGAACCCAAAAATAAAAATATACATATACAATGCCGAATCCGAAACAGAAACTCCAGACGATACCCAGATCGCGTTCTGCTGTCGGATCATTGACGAATGGGACAATAACAACTGTGTCTACCTGCCCACGCGATCGAGAAGCATATATCTAGGGAGAGGAGGGCTAGGAGGCAGAGGCAGAGGCTGAGGCTGAGGGAGATCAGAGATCAGCGCGCCTAGATTATTGTGCCAGTCAGGCATCCGTCGGGGGATTTGTAAAACAGATCTTTTTACGGATTAAAGGCGAAGCCACAGCAGCGGTGGCGGTGGATTCTGCGGTTATGACAAAAGACCCAAAAGCTACAGTGAGAGAAAAGAAGTGAGGGAGGATTAAATACAAATTATAATTTGTATAATTTTTTATATATTTGAATTATGAAACTCATGTGGATGAATAATTTAAATATATCATAAATAAAATATAATAGAATTTTAATATATTAAATAAATTATAAAAAATACAAATATATATTTTTTTAGACTTTTTTGAAGTTCATAAATTTGAATTTAAATATATAAAAATTTTAGGAACTATATTAAATGTTCAATTATACCGTAAAAAATATAAACTATGAAAAATATGCTTTACATTTTGGTTAATAAATTTGTTTAATAAAATATTCATTTTTAAAAATATTTCAAATATTTTTTAAATATACAAATTCCTTTGTTTTAAAACTATCATAGGATATTTATATTTAAATATTAATACATTTTAGTGTAAATATATTTTTATGCAAGTTAAAGTTAATTTGTGTTACATTTTATTTAAATAAACAAAATAAATCTAATATTTTTACTTTTTTTATTTTAACTACAATTCAATACCCAAGTCATAAAATTTTCTTTCTGTGCACCTGTTTATGGCCCGATTATTGAGCTCAAAACACGAGCATTAAACACACACATCCAAAGTCTACGATCTCGAAGAGAACTTCCGCAAAACGATTTAGTTTTGGATAAAATAACCAAAAGGGAAAACAACAACCAACAAAAAGTATATAAAAAAAAATCAAATAAAAACTATAAAAGGTGTGAGGTGAATTTTTTGGGGGCGGGGTCAATGGCTTCAAACCGCAAAAAGTGAAAGTAAATGGAGTGTCTTGTGGGCAAAACACAAACTTGTGAGTTAATTGGAGTGATTTAATGAAGCAATCAGAAGTTAAATTGAGTTATATTTTAAGAAAGGGGGAAATATAGATAGCTCTTCCAAAAACACAAAACTTAAGCCAAGAAAACCCTTAAATATTTTTCTTATTTAAATTAAAGACCAAAAGCCCCCAAAAATTAGTTTGCATAACATTTTCGGTAGAATGTTTTCTCAAAAAAGAAAAAAGATAGAGTATATATATATATATATTTTGGCAAATTTTCCTTTTCCCCTCCAACTTTCCCTTTTTCCACAGCCAAAAATCCCCGAGATTTTTGTTGATGTTGTTGGATTGGGATTTCCCTTTTCTGTTTGTTTTCCCAACTGTATTTTGTTATTACTATTTCGGTTTTCTTTTTTTTTCGGCCCCGCTGTCAAACATATCAATTTCAAAGCGAATTTTCCTCCAGTTTACTTTTGCCATGTCCATGTTCCCCCTCTAAACCCCTCTAAATCCCCCTCTCTATCCCCCCCTGTAATACCCTGTGTTGTTTTATTTGTTTGTCCATAAATTGTCTGTCAGCGTTTTTGGCTTTTGTTTTCTTTTGCTAGATTTCTGACATGTTTTTGCTTGTCTCTCTCGAGTTTTATATATTTTTTTTGTTATAACTTTTTTGATGGATTGCATGCAGAAAATGCAAAATAAATAAAAGAAACACTAAAGAAAAAGAGTGCCAAAAACTGAGTAAAGTTCAAAATTATAAATCACAACCAAATTTGCTTGCAAAAAAAGTGAAAAAAAGGCAGCAAAATTTATGCTTTGCCATAAACAACGGTAACAATAATAACAACACTAAAACAGCAACAACAAAAACAGCAACAAAAACAAATCGATTAACAACAAGAATTAACTCGCAACGATTTGTGACACTAATAAATAAGGCAACAACAAAAGGAAAGAAATAATTCTCCCCGCCTTTCCTTCGCTTTAAACTCACTTCATCTTCCTTGGGGATACTTTATGGGATTCCCCCTTTTCTTTTTCTTTTTTTATCTCCTTTGAAAACATTTATTTATTTATGTTTATTGCGTTTATCATTTGTGACATTTGCATAGCGCCGGCGTGGGCCAAAATGGCATTGGAACGGGGAAACGGCTGGGAATGGAAAAGGATGAGGACGAGGACGTGGACGAGGACGAAGAGTTGCCGTGAAATTGTCACAGCTTTCTGGTTTTTTATTGCCGCCGCCGCCACCAGCAGCAGCAGCAGCATCAGCCAGCTGTAAAAATCTGCGCAAATTTATGCGCAAATGAATTGTGCATTTCAATGGGGCGTGGCAGTCGTTGTCAATGTGGGCTGAGATTTCAAGAAAAATTGCCAAGAAAAAGAGAGCAGGGAAATTTAAGACTGTTCAGCAGGTGGGAAAAGATTATTATAAAGGCTAAAAAATATATATATTATAAAATGAATTCTAAAAAATATATATAGTTTAAAATTAGGCATACAAAAATAGATATATTATAAAATTAAATCTTAAAAAATAAATATATTAAAAAATGAAGTCTAAAAATATATATTTGATAAATTAAAGACTAAAAAAATATGAATATATAGTAAATTAAGTCTAAGAACAAAAAATTGTATTATAAAATTATGTCTAAAAATATAACATATAAAATTAAATATAAAATAATATAAATATTATAAAATTAAGTGTAAAAAATATATATATATTAAAAAATTAAGTCTATATATATTATAAATTGAAGTAAAAAAAAATATATATATATATATATATAATATATATATATTATATATATATATAATATATATATATTATAAAATTAGGTTTACAAAAAAATATATATATAATAAAAAATTAAATCTTAATAAATATATACTAATAAAATTGCATAGGTCTCAAAATTTACGTAAATTTGGTGTATGGTATACCATAAACATACTTCAAAACTTCCCTTTTCGTAGTTTTTAAAATCAATTATCTATTTTTTAATATAAATATACCAAAAATAGAATTTTATATACTTCCTTCTCAGTATTTCTTATTTTCCCTGCTTGTTATCTCTTTCCTTAATACCATCGCATATGACAATTATTTCCTAAAGGTCACTATCCTCATAAATCTTAAAAAAAAAAAAAAAAAGAACCCACCCATCTCAAAAATCGTTATTTCCACCTCGCGTTCATTCATTTATTTTGCACTTCAGAGTCGCTGCAATATCGTCGCCTGATCTCGCATTTCAGAAAATCACCAGAAAACGAGAGGCTGTCATAGTTTTTTTTTATTATTTTTTATTACTATTTTTTTCTAGCATGAAAATGCATTTCAGAATGACCCAGTTTTTTTACGTGGCACGCCCTCTTCACCTTGTGCACGCTTCTTTTACTCTTTCGAAAGAGGGTATTATAACTTTGAAGAGCAGTATGCAAAAGCAGTTAAGGAGCCTAAAAAGCTGTGGATAATCATAAGCCGAGTTGATCTAGACTTGTCTTGCAATTAAGACAGTGGGAACTTTTTTTATAGTTTTCATAATTTGGTAATAATTAACAACTGCAAAGAGTATACAAACTTTGGCGTTCTGATTTTAGACAAGTTTCTAGGGGATTTTCATTTTTCTTGGCACTTTTTTGTATTATTTTTTGGTTTTTTATTTTTGTTTGTGCTATTTTCTACTAGAATTCTGTAAATTGGTCGTCTGTAACTGAGTCAGAGATTCTACAGATCAATGCGATCGTCAAACCAACTGAGTCACAATATCGACTGCACAGAAAAAGAAAAGTTGTTCATTTTAAACAAATTTATATGAGAAATTAAATCATTATTACTTAATAAATTTATTTTAATAAGAAAATAAGATTTTAAGCTATGGAAATATTATATTCAAGGTAGTTTACTTATTTAATTTGGAAATATTCTTTAAAAAAATCAAATATAATAAAAATATAAATAATATTACATTTCAATTTTTCTGTGTATTGATTTTTCATTTTCTATAGGAAGTCAGGCGTGAAAGTTCTCAGTTTCTCGGGGTCCTGAGCAGCGACTGTTTTTCTTATGTCATTTATAGCCGCCTATTTAACGTTTTTTCAAGCGAAAAACTTTATTTTCACGCGCATTACGCAAAACACCAAAGTCAGGCTACGAAAATGTGCTTCGGCGGTAAAAGCCCATTAAAAATAGCTCCAAAGTGGTTGTAAAAAAACAACAAAAACAAAACTAAAAATAAGAGAAAAAAAACCAACAGAAAACATTAACTGCGCTCGCCAAGTGCGGGCTTTCGAGATAGAAAACTGAAACTGAAACAGAAACATACCTCGAAATGGGAGTACTCGTAAAATAGTGTGGAGTGGAACAGGTTTCTGAATGACGGAGGAGGAGGAGTAGGTGACCCCGGCAAGTGGGCTTGGGTTTCAGTATCGGAATCGGTACTTATCCATGCTGCAATGGTTTCGCCTCAGCGGCCACAGGTGGGAGAGAAAGATATGTGGGTTACCTGGCAAGATCGGGAAGGGTTTCGAGTTCTGGAGCTGCTCTACTTATGGTCTTTTAACGATTTAAAAAATAAATTCGTTCGAAAAATAAATTTTATTTGTAATTTTAGTCTTTGCAGTATTTAAATTATACTTTTCAGTATTTGCTGTATTTAATTTAATATTGAAATACCTTTAGAATACCAGTTAATTTCACATATCTTGCTTTTCTTAGTATTTTCTGTATTTTAATTGCACTTTTCAGTATTCAAAGTATTTTAGTTAGTATTTTTAGACCAGTTTATTAAAAGAAATTCCTTTAAAACGCATTTAAAAAGCTTAAATAAAATCAATAAAATAGCTTAACGGCTCTTGAACACTCATGGTAAAGAGCCCACACTCACATCCTTATCTCCCGAACGTGTCTATATATATCATACGTATTTTATATAAATAATATGAATTATGAGAAGCCAAAAAGGGGAGAAACGCAACCAATGGCAAAGATCTCAGTCGTGTGATAAGAAAAGCCAGAATGAGAGAGAGAGAGAGGAAAGCCGAGCACAACCCCGGGAAATATTTGTGTGTTTTGTGGGGGAGAAAAACTTTAAGCTTAAAGAGTCGCCTCCATTTTATTTGGAAGGGAGAGAGACTAGGAAGGAAGGAAATAAGAAAATGGAGGGAACAAGAAAAAAAAAATAAACGAGGAAATCGAAATCGATTTCGTATAAACGAGAATTTCGAGGGTCTTCCGAGTGTGTTTCAAGTGTTTTTTCCCCTCCCCAAGTCCTTTCGCCATTGCTAAGCTTTTCCAAAAGGGGGGGCCTTAAGCCAGTTTTCTCTCTCTCCTTTTCCAGCTCTCCTTTTATTTCTGTTTTTTCCATTTCCATTGCTCCGCATCCTCTTTGGTTTCCCCCTTATTCCCATTCCACACTTCTTGATTTCTGCAGACATCATTTTGCAAACAAAGCTCTGCACATTTCCGTTTCCGTTTTGTATACATAACCTCAATTCACGCCACCCTTAGCTGCGATGCCAAGCCAAGCCAACCCCTAGCATGGACACCCCTCCCTTCCTCCCACTCTCTGTCTATCTCCCTCACTCTTACTGTCTCTTTCGGTTGGCAAATGCCACCTGCAGCAGTTTTTCGTGAAGCTTTGCGTGCTTTTGGTTTCGACAGTTGGATTTGTGCTGTGCGACCTCAGAATAAAGTACTTCCTCCTCCTCCTCCCTCTCTCTATGGATTTTCCTCCTTTTTTGCACCCCTGGCACAGCATCCTCGCCATTTGTTTCGCCTTTTCTTCGCTTTTTGTGGCTGTGGCTCCTGTTTTCTTTAGTCAGCCGCCAACGCCAAATCCGCCAAGGCAGGCAAGCCATTCTGGGGGAGGGGGGGTTAGGTGGAAAAAGGAAAATCCTCCCACCTAAAAAAGTCCTCCACCTTAACCCCAGGCCCCCTGCGGAGCTCTATCCTTCACTGTCTATCTTTCTATGGCCATCTCTCTCTTGGCCATTTCGTTTGCTGCCATCTCGCTTTTGCTTTTTGGCTCGAGGCGCGCTTTTTTTGTTGCTTTTTTTTTGGCGGTATTGTTGTTCTGGAAGCTTATCTCCGTCAACCAACCTGTCTCTTTTTTTTAAGGAGATATTTCCTAAAAAAGAGGGGATTCCTTTTTTGCACATAAAAAATATATATATAGATATATGCATGAAAATGCTAAAATATGACATGATTTACTAGTGAAAAGCTAAGGAAAATGGCTTAAAAAAATTGTGTAAAAAAGAATATCAAAATAAATTTGGTTCTGTAAATGTTATAGGCATATTTAAGTATTTTTAAGGAGCCATATTTATGGTATATATTTAAGTTAAATTAAAATTAAGTTAAAAATTGAATTAAAAGAAATCAAGTTTAAAATTCAACCAATTTTATTTGTAATTTCTTCATCAAAAATTTTCTTTTAATATTTATTAACAATATTTTCTTTATAAATATTGTTTAATATAATTTTAAATAATTTAATATAATTTAATAAATTTTAAAAATAATTTTAAAAAATTTTAAATAAATTTAATATGATTTAATAAAATTTTAAATAATTTAATACACTTTAAAATAATTTAATAAAATTTAAAATAATTTAATAAAATTTAAAATAATTAATTAATTAATATTTTTTCTATTCTTTCCTTTCCTTTTCTTTCTGTGCACTCAACTCCCTTTCATGCCATAAATCTCTGGGCCTTAGATGGGAGGGGATGGGGGAAATAGCTCCTTAAAGTGCCGGCACTTAAAGCACTTTTTATGAGGATCCACCCGAAATCCAAATAAAACAAAAACACACACACACAAAAACCAAGTGAAAACTGAAACTGAAACTCTCATTGTCATTATCAGGAGACTTGATTTTGTTTGCTCATCAAGAGTTAAAGCCTCTCCCTCCCCTCGCTCAATTTTTGATTGGAGATTTATGGGACAAGTTACGAGTCCGCTCTTTCGGCACTAAAGTTCAGTCAAGTCAAAAGACGAGGAAGAGGTGGACTTTGCTCTAGTTTTAACGCCTCTCGTAATTTGCCCCGACACATCATCAAATGCTTTTTTGGCCCTTTAACCCACCACCGCCCCTCCTTAGTTAGACATTAAAATGCGCTGAGAAGACTCTTTATTTTTTTCTCTCGCTTTTATTTGAGGGCCTTACACGAGGCTCGTCATTAAGTTGGCGCGCAAGTCGTTCAACAAATGCCCCATAAACAATAAACAATAAACAATGAACAATAATAACAAACAAGCAGCCAGTGAAGTGTGTGGCAAGGCTAAGAGTTAGGGCCCTTGGTTAAGGATTTTACAAGACCAAAACGTGGCCATCATAGGCCTGATGAGAAATCAATTAAAAAGTGGGTAGAGAAAGTGCTAAATTTGTGGTGAACTATTTTAATATTTAACATTTTTAAAAGCATATATGTAAAAATGATTTAAAAAAAAAGGTTTTTTAGAAATATTTAAAATACAGCAAAATTATAATATAACTTTCCACAACATTTAAATGAAAAAAAATAAACAAAAAATAAACAAAAAATAGTCCTCAAAATATCCAAAAACTTTTTTAGATTAAACTTAAATGGTATAATTTATATACATATTTTATAATCCCGATTTTTGTGATTTAAATCATAAAAAAACGCCTATATATAACATTTCAATACAAACGATTAACAAAATAGATCCCTCTTTTTTATAAACTTCCTCATATATCAGTTATATTTCACAGTCCACCATTTATTTCCTAGCTTTATTATTCACTTGATTTATTAACTCTCTCTCTCTCTCTCTATCTCGCTTCGTTCCTTCTATTTCCTGTTAAAATGGCGACACTTCCGCTGTGTTACAGTCTGTGCCAAAAGTCTGACACCTATAGAGTACATATATATTTTTCTTATTTTTTTTTTTTTTGGTCGCAACAAATCAAAGCTCTGTTTTTATGGAAAATAGTTGGCCAACAAAAACACACACACTCGAGACGCACTTGGCCAAATGATTTACGAATGCGTTGAAAAGGCGTTAGAAAAATTGTAAGAGCGCTGGGTTTTGGTTTCAGTTTCGGGTTAAGGTTCGGTTTTTTACTTCTTTTTTTTATCGCACATCGGTTAAGTATTAAATTCGTGGCCCCAAAATAGCCGCAAATTTATTATCCCAAAGAGCACGGCACACCAGCACACCGAGAGAAAAAAAGAGCATTAAAAAAGGGGGGAATGGAATGGGGACCATTGTGGTCAGTCTCGTGTATAAAGAAAAAAAAAAAAATAAAGTAAAGACCCAAAGAGTCATAAAAATAAAAAATAGCCCAAGTAAATGTCAAATAAACTTTAACGGTTTTACTTTTTTTCCACTCGGTTCTTCGGTTTTTATTTTATTTTATTTGTATTTTTTTCTCTCTCTTTCTCGGTGTAGAGGAAACAGATTGGACCACAGGCAGCAGCCGCAGCAGCCAAAACCATAAACTTTTCAAGCTGCAAGCCCCGGCGACAAAAAAACAGGAAAAAAAAAAAAGTACACATAAATACCTACATATTCGTGTAGAAATATATATAAATCGGAATATATGTATATAGAAGTATATATAAGGGCATGGTGAGAAATAAAAACATTTTGGCATAAAATAAACAGTAAACAGTTTTTAATAATATTTTTATAATTATCTGAAATATATTTTCAAAGAATGACATTTATATTATAAATAAAATTAAGATGTAAATATTCAAATTATATTTTTAATTTTTCTTTATATAATATAAGGTTAGAAAAAATTTTGAAATTTATGTAGAAATGCTTCTATATATTATATATATACTTTTTGAATTTTTTACAACACTTTCTTCCTGTGTATTATTTAATATATAGTATATATATCCACAAAACTGACCAGGAAAAAAAAAGAGGAAGCGAAACTGAAACTGCCACCGATGCAAAAAATAAAAAAAAAAAAACTGAAACTGCAAACAAAAATAAAAGGCTCCTAGAGCAGAGGAAGTAACAACCGCAAGGCTGTTTGCTGGCTTAAAAGGGGAGAGCCAGAGGGGCAGCTGAGGTGGCAGAAGGGGGCGGTCTGTGGTGTGCGGCGGGCGTGGTCGAGGGCCAAGGGCGTATAGCTGGGAAACCAACGATTTACCCCCAGAGGAATAAGAGTACTATATTACGTGACCAGCCGGCAAAATGACAACCGTAAATCTGCGGTATATTTCATGTGGTTGAACAGGCCAAAAAGGGACGATTTGCTGGAGATATATATATAATATATAGTAAGGGATATACCAACCAGATTTAGCTAGGAAAAATAGTATTTTAGCCAGGCTTTATGGTTTTTTATTTTCAAAATTAAAAAATAAGGGCTAAAATATATATTTCCTATAAATTTATTACTTAAATAATTAGTTATATATATATATTATATATTTAACTACAAAAAATCTCTCCCTAAGAGAACACCCAGTAAAAGACTTGACTTTTTGCTCAAAAGAAGTCATTTACTTGGCCTAAGCCTGAACTTTGCCAACTTTAACTTTAAACAGCACAAAAAAAAACCTAAGAACCAACAACAGTTGCTTATCTTTGCGAAAAAAAAAGATAAAAGCCGAAGATGTAAACTCCTTAAGACTCATGGCCATATGCGATTGACCCTTTTCTTGGCCGAGACGAAAAACGAAAAGTAGGCGTAAGAAGGCAACAAAATGCGGCAACAACCAGGACCAAAAACGGCTTGGCCATAAAGCAAAAGGAATAAAATGGGAAATTAGGAAGCAAAAAGGAGGCAAGAACGTGTGCTTTTTGTGTGGGTTCATAAAAATTTCTTTCCCTTTTTGTTCTGTTATGTTTTCG
Organism: Drosophila kikkawai; assembly: GCF_030179895.1. Taxonomy (NCBI): domain Eukaryota; kingdom Metazoa; phylum Arthropoda; class Insecta; order Diptera; family Drosophilidae; genus Drosophila; species Drosophila kikkawai. Next base: position 23,350,813 of record NC_091733.1, read on the forward strand.
GTTTTGGGGGCCGTCATAAAAATAACGACAGAATCCCTCAAAAACAACAGGCAAAAGTCTGAGTTAAGGTCGTTTAAGGGTCATTACGCACACACATACAAATAAGGACTCGGCATGTGTAATAAGTGTTTATGTTTCGAGAGCTGTAAGTCATCTGAAGTGTTGATGATAACTCACCAAGTTTAAGGCTTAAAGGCAACGATGCCGGTGGAGTCCAAAAAGTTGGCTAATTTTTATGAACACTCAACAATTGGAGGTAGCATTTTACCTTTGTACTTTTTAATATTTATTGGAATTAAAAATGTTGATCAATTTACAATTTCAACAATTAGTTTTTATAGTATATATATAAAATTTTTTATTTTAAATTCAATTAAATTCCTTTAATTAATATGTTTTCTTAAAGTCAAAGAATTAAGTTCTTTTTCTTCTCTTTAATTTGTTTTACAATTCACCAACAACTTCAACAATTAGTTTTTATCAATGTCAGTTACTTTATGAAACCAATTCTTTAGCCTTTCAAATTTTATTTCTTTCTTATTTTTTTCGTTTTATCTCAAAAGTTTTTATCCATTGCACTTTGTTGTGTTCTCCGCTGCTTCCTTGTCTCTCTTTTTATTTATTTCTTTTTGATTTATTACCTCAGTTACGCGCTGCCCTGCCGTCCATTGTTGTTGTTTATCACACAGCAAACAGTTTAATTTATATGACAAGCCATAAATTGACGCGTCGGGAGCGGTGACAAATAATAATAAAAAAAAAAAACACACAAAAAAAAAATGGCAAAAGGCACAAATGATTTTTCTTTTTGCTATTTTCTACAATGTTTCTACAAAGCTATTTTTCATCATAATTTTTAAGGTTTCTTATCTCTCTCGTTTGCTTTCTGTCTCTTTTTCTCTCTTTCCCTCTCTCACTCACTCTCTCTTTATGTCTCTGTTCCTGGCTGCCGTCGGCGGGCCCCTGCGTCGTATACTTGATATTTCTCGATTTTCGTTCGATTTGTTTTGCACTTTTTCACCAATATTACAACGCGAAAGCAACAATAGTTGGAATTTTCAAGCATATTTTGCTTATTTTTTAAATTTATGGTTTATTTTTCCTTTGTAATATTTTTTTTAAGGACCAAGTGAAAAATCCGTTGCACGTAATTAACGCAATTAAAATCAAAACATTAATGACCTGCGCTCCTTTTGGACCTACGTCGCCGTCGACAGCGACGCTGGCTGCGCTGCCCCGACTGCCGTCGCAGGCGGAAAGCAGCAGACGGGCAGAGTTTTCTCTTGGAGTTTTCCAAACATTTTCGTTACTTGCCATTATTTTTTCAGATTTTTTTTTTCGAGAGTTGAGACAATAATAATAATTTTTAGTGAATATAAATAATAATTATTATTGAGTTATTGGTGTGTGCTAAGGGATCTAAATATATCTGTAAATATGTGCATGTGTGTGCGTGTACTTCGTTGCCTACTTTTTTGGGGCCAGCAGCCATTTTGTTCTGCCTGCGTCGACGTCGACGGCAGCATGACGCTTTGCTATTTCCATCTCTCTCTGGCTCTCGTGAAAAGTGTGCGCAACTGCAAGAAGCCAGAGAACGAGCGGCGGCGGTTCTCTCTAATTCGCCGCCGCTCTCTCTCTCTCTCTGTCTTTTGCCATTACTCCTCCTTTCTCTCTTTCTCTCTGGCTTTCGCTTGGGGCGGTTGGTGGGGTGCAAAAAAAATGGCAGCGTTGAAATATTTAACGCCGCTAAGTATGCTACGAAAATATTTTTGTGAAAAAAAGAATGTTTCTGTTTTTTCTGGAAAAAAAATAAAGGAATATATTTTTATGGCACAAAAAAAATGAAGGAAAAATATAAATGAAGGAAAAGAGAAGAAAACAGGCACACACACACACTCAAGTTGAGGCATTATTCGAGGCGATAAAGGCGTTGCTGCGTGTGACAGCCAAAGCAGTAATGTGTGTGTGTGCGTGTTTGTGCGTGTGTGTACGTGTGAAAAGGAAATAAAAAAGCAGAAAACAAAAGCAAGAAGTAAGCCAAATAAAACTTGGCAAATGTAAACAATAAAATAAGTTGAAAACTTTAACTTTTATGGGAAATCGGGAATCAAAATTAACAAAATTATAAAATAAATTAAATTTTTACTTATATTCTGATAAATTCAAATTTTAATTTAATTTCTAAATTATTACATTATAAATTGGCTGTTTCCCTTGAAGTTTCCCTTACACCTTATATTGTCTTTATTTTGATTCTCTTAAGTTATATTTTATACATTTAATTGGTATTACTTTAACGTTTTTACTAAATTCAATTTAATTTATTGTCTTTTGTAATTTTTAAATGTTATTTCCTTTAATTTAAAGCCTTAATTGCCATTTGTTGGCCGTTGAAAACTTGGCAAATGTCAAATAATTATCCAGACTGAACTTTAAAGCTTAAACTGCTCTCTCACACACTTTCAAACACACACACGCTGCACATCCTTTAAAACTTTGCCCGTCGAGTGAAAAGGGTAAACAAAAGGATACTCTGGATGGGGTGAAAATACAGAAAAAAAAATATATACATATATATAGCGAAGAGGGAGAACATTTTGCAGCTGCTTTTGGCTTTAATGCGTTTTGCCGGCTGCCTCTTTTTGGCCTTCTTTTTTTTTGTATTGGGGAAGGAATGTACAATTTATACACATAAAAAGGCTTTAATTCAGATGGAAGAAATTTTTTAAATGAGCTAGGAAATGTATTTTCACTTGAAACCTCTTTTAAAACCTTCTTCAGTTTGATTTTGTTAAAATTTAGTACCTAAATAACGCAATTCCTTAATAAACCAAGCCTACATTACACCCTCTGCACATCCTCAACATATATACATATGTATATATATGTTTGTATGTACTTGTGTCCTATTATCTTATGCATGAGCCTCTGTTTTATTTATACGATTTGTGTAAATATTTGCCAAGCATTTAGCCGCGCGACTTTTGCATGGCTTTCTTGCCGTCAGTTTTCCCTGACAAATTTCTACTCTACAAAATATTTTCCAGGATTACAAAAGACAACACAGCAAGGAAGTAAACAAAAAAAATATATATAGGGGGAAAAAAATGAAATTTTGGCGCAGGAAAAATCAACAATCAACAGCAGTAGGAAAAACATCCAGAGTTTGGCTGGAAAACAATGGAGGCATTTTCTTTTATTCCCACGGTAATTTGAATGGCAAATATTTCGATGGCAAACGATAAACAATTAGTGCAAACAAATAGACAAACTGCGTCACAAATTAAAATATATATATATATATTTTTCGTTGCACAAATTGCGCCTAAATATACCCAAAAGCGTACCACGTGTCGTATGCGTAATTTTGTATTTATTGCTGATGGAATTGCAGATACGTGAGGGGGTAACAAAGGGGGTAAAAGGGGGCTTCAAAGGGTTTGCATTTCAGAGGGACAAAACTCTCATTAGCAAAGATGAGCCCCAATTGGGATAGGAGGTAAAATTTATGAGGTCCTGATTTTAGATTTCAATTGGAATAGCTACGAGATTAGCAGGGAAAATAGAGTATAAATTTGAGAGGACGTGAATATTAGGAAAATTGGGAATTTAAAAACGTATATTTTTAAATATTTAATTTAGTATTTGACTTGGACTTACCGCTCAGCGAATTTTGGCCGCAGGATGGCGCCTTGCCCAACAGATAGTCGTCCTTGCAGATGAACTTATTGTCGTCCAGCACATAAAGCTGCTCACCTGTGCTCAGCTGCTTGCGGCATATGCAGCAGGTGAAGCAATTTAGATGGAATACCTTGTCCCTGGGCTTTCGCACTAGATCCGACGGCGCAATACCCTGGCCACAGCCACTGCACTTGGTGCCATAACGTCTGGTTTCAAGAAAATAATGAAAATATATATAATATTTTATAACAATAAATGAATTAACATTAAAGTAAAATATAAGTTAATATTTTAACCCTATCTAAGCTAGTCACTAGTTCTTGATATCTACTCGTGCCTCACATTTTCTTTTGAATTTATCCTGAGAGAACCTTTCAATAGCAAAAGTCAGGAATTAATTTCCCTTGCCTTTTTCTAAGCTTTCCTCGTTTATGGATGGCTTTTGTCTGTCGCTGTCACTTGTTAACCTTTTCCCCAACTGGCCCTGATTGATAGGACACCTTTCCAGTTAGTCCATCCTTCTATTCTGTCGCCTTTCATTGAATCAAGGAGCGCTGGGCCAGGATTTGATTTCATTTTGATTTGCTCAGGTATTTTGCATGTTAATTGCTTTCCCGATTTTTATTTTTCCATCAATTCTTTTTTGTTTTCTTCTTTTTTTTTGTTTTTTCAATTAGCTGAATAACCCCAATGACGTTGTGAAATCAAATGGAACAAGCCAAAGGAGTCAAAGCTGCGAATGGCGACTTGGCTTAATTGATTTGATTTTGATTTGTGGGGAATACATTTAATTGTTTAAAAAAAAAAAAAAAAAAAGGATTAAACTATATAGCTTTTATTTAATATTTTTAAATATTTTTTTTCAATATTTTTTCTATATTATTATATTTTTTTTTATAATTTTCTATATTTCTCAATGTTTTCTCAAAATTGTTCAATATTTTTTTCTATATTTCTTCTATATTTTTCAATACTTCTCAATATTTTTCTATATATTTTTTTTTTTATATTTTCCCATATTTTTCAATAGTTTTCTCGATTTTCTTATATGCTCTTCAATATTTTCCAATATTTTCTCAATATTTTTATATTTTTCTTTTATATTTTTCAACACTTCTCAATATTTTTTTATTTTTTTCTATAACTTTCTATATTTTTCTATAACTTTCTATATTTTTCAATATTTTTTTCTAAATTGTTCAATATTTTTCTATATTTTTCAATATTTTAAGGGCTTACCTGAAGAAATCGTTGCGACAGTAGAGCTTCGATTCGCGGCTAAAGCATTTGTCGGTTAGCGGTTGAAGGCATTCACAGCAGCGTACGCAGGAGGCATGCCAGGCGCGTTCCAGGACATTCAGCAGGAACTTGTCCAGGATGGGCTTATTGCAACCGGCACAGGGATCGCCCACGCCAACAGGCGGTTCACTGCGACCTGCAAAAAATAAAGCGAAAATTAAGAAGACATTAGGAAAAATAATTAAATTATTATAATAATTTAATAAAGTAATAATATAACTTTTTTAACCACTTAAACCTCCTTTTGATTGAGTTGGAAAAGCTGAGGTCACTGGGAAAACCAGCGGGGGAAAACGGGAAAGCTGCGAGAGCACTCAACTGTGCGTCCGAAAATCCTTCGAGGCGCAAATTAGCACCTCGCTATGGCTGCCTCATTAAGTTTGCATATGTGTGTGGGTGGGGGTTTCCCCTTTCTCACCCCTTCTCCTTTCCCCCTTTCCTGTGCCTTCTCCCCTCCGTAACTTTATACACCTGGAAAATGAGCAATTCCCAGGTGCGTGGCCTTGGACGGGTGCAAACATTTGAGGATTTACAATTTGCACTTTGCATTTTGCACTTAGACAAATTTGTTAATTGCCTGGGAGGATGGCTAATACTAAGTCAAAACCTAAATAAACCAGGTTTAAAATTTATTTCTTTAAAGTTTGTTTTCCTAGTTTAACCCTATAAAGCCGAGTTATGTTTCAAAATACCTCAAAAAACTTAAAATTAAATAAAAACCTTACTTAAAAGCAAATAATATTAATTTAAAGCTATAGATTCTTAAGGTTCTATTAACAAATACGAATAATATACTAAAGTACAAACTTTTTTAACGATTTTTTAATTTAAAAATATATATTTTTTTATTTAACATTTAAATATTAAGTATTTGTAATACATTTCAAGCTCAACCCTTTATTTGCGGTGCAGGAATCAATGTTTTAAGATCTTCCACCTTGTTAGTTCTCCCAGAAAAGGCGTTGCCGGAGGCGTGGCACACATAGATATATATATATATCAACATATATGTATATAAAATACATACAGGTTTTTTTTTTCGGGGCGAGTTCCACCTCTGCTGTGTGTGAATAAGCAAAATCGAGAGAAGTGCAACCGAATAATGATAGAGGCCAAGCCAAAATGGAGCCCTGAGGCCTGAGAAACTTGAGTCGAGGTTAAAAAAAAAGGGAAAAAACAAAGAAGGATTCCTGCTCCCAAAGAGAGATAAAGGAGGTGGGAAGCTGTTGGCTAAGGAGCAGAACCAACTGCCTCCTTTCGAAGTCAATCAGTCAATGGAGCTGCAAAGGCCAGGAACTCGCTTCCTTTTCTCTCTTTTTCCTTTTTTATTTTTAATTCCTAAAAGAAGAACAAACTTTTGTGTTCGTTTGTTCAACATTTGCAGGTGGGGCCTCCTTTGCGGGCGTGACCAGGTACAAAATATATATATATAAACACAAGAGTCTGCAAAATATAAAAGAAACTCAAAACAGGAGAAAGGAGAGTCAAAAAAATAAAAATAAAAATAAGCAAACTTGTGTGTGAAAATTTATTTTCATTCAAAAAGTTTTTAAACATTCGAGAACGGTGGGGGAGCCGAGGAAGAGGTGAGAAAAATGAGGAAGAGGCGGAACAGCAAGAGGAGCAGAATTCAGAAAGGAAGAAGAGCAAAAACAAGGGGAAGGAGGAAGGAGCTGGAAGGAAGGATGGCAATGAATGGGAAAAGGAAGTGGGAGGAATAAGATGACGAATACAAGATAAGAAAAAAAATATATAAAAAATTAAAGGTACATTTGTTTCGTATTCAAAATATATATTAACAATTTTAAAATATATATAAATATTTTAAAAACATATATATTAATATTAATATATATTAAAAAAAATATATTCACATATATATTAATATTATCTGAAAATTACAAACATCCTGAAATATAGTTTTAAAAATCTATATAAAATCTATATAAATCTTCAAAAAAAATAAATAAAATTAAAAAGATTTAGTTTCAAAAATTCTACAAATTCCCGTCTCAATATTAAATATAAATTTTAAAAAATATATATACAAGTAATGATCAAAAATACTTAAAGAACATTTATAAAGCCCGAATATTAACGACTAAAAACAAAACCCATCCCAGAAGACAAATTACTGGGGACTGCCAAAGGAGATGACGAACGGAATTCCGACGATTCAGCTAAAATATATATCATAACTCCCCCTCCACATTGCTTCCAACTCCCACAATGACATGACCCACATTAATAAAGCTTAGGGAGCAGTTTCCCCTGCTCTTCAACATTTTTTTTCTCCTCCATATTATTATTATTATTAATATTGTTTTTTTTTGCGTTACTCATACGCCCCGTGAAACCTTACAGTAGCCACTGCCTCGAGCCTCTCAAACTGATAAAACCCAAAACGGGAATGAATGAATGAAGGCTCAGAGGAGACCCCAAGGAAGGCGGTGCGGGGCACGACAGCAAATGCTTGGCCATTATAAATGAGCAACTGACACACTGATTGATTGACGAATTGACTCATTTTCGCTGCAGCAAAATACAAAATAAAGAACAGGAAAGAAGGAGCCCCAAAGAACAGCCAAGAATTATAACGAACATCCTACCTACCAGCAACAGCAACAACACCAACACCAACATCGACATCATCGCAAGTGGCAAGTTGCAAGTCCAGACCTTGCCGCATATGTCAAAATTGACGGATGTTATCAATCATTTCATGCCGCTGCAGACAATTTTTAATGAAGGTTATAGACGTTTATAGACGGAACGAAATGGCGGGATGCGGATGTATTTTGCGGGGGGGAATGGGGGAAATGGGAATGAGGATGGCGGAGGAGATGCTGCTGCTGCCTGAGGTGCGACGGAGCAGTCCGGGGACCCCGGAGCGAGGCTCAATGAACTATACGAAAAGCGTTGAAAACTTGGGTTAAATGTGGTTCGTGTTGCTGTCTCGTGCATGTTGGTGTAATTTCTGTAGACTTTCTGGTGCTTTGTTGTAATTACGGTTATTTTGTTGGTGTCGCATTTAATGGTATCTGTATCTGTTGGCTTGGTGTTATTATTAATTGTTTTTATGGTGGTAATTCTGGTTGGCAAATATTTAAGTTTCTATTACAGCTTTTAAGCGTTGGTGTAATTTCTGTAGTCTTTCCTAGTGCTTTGTTGTAATTACGATTGTTTTGCTGGTATCTGTTGTGTTGGTGTTGTTATTAATTGTTTTTTTAGGTGGCAAATATTTAGTTTTAAGCTCTTTAGAGTACTTTTTATTCGTCTTTTTTTGTTAACATATAAACTACCCGAAACCTATCAGCCATTTCTGTCTGGTCGCTTCTTCTCACTGTTTCTTTTTCTTGTATTTTTTAATTTTTATTTTATACATTTCTTTTTCGCCCTCTGTCAGTTGTGTCCGGCACCTTGGCGGCTCTGGACTTTATTATTCGTGCCTTCTGGCGCGTTTTTAAAAAGCGACAAATTGTTGTTTGCAGACGCCGACAACGTTGTTGTTGATGTTGGTGTCTGTGGTGTTGTTTTTGTTGGTGTTGGTGTTGGTGTTGTTGTTGTTATCGTTGTTGCTGCTGCTTAAGTGTCGCAATTTAAATATTGTTGAGTGCACTTTTGGCTACCGTTGGCCATTTATTTTCCGCTGAAATTTATGTAACGATGTGAAAAATTGCCCGCTACTGGAACGAAGCGAAATATCTCAAGCTCTAGGCGCTCCTCATTGCCATTTATTTTTTCTTACTTCTTTCTCTACGTTTCAGTTTTTATCTTAACCTTTTCTCTAGGCAGAGAAAAAATATGGAGTTTAAAAAATAAAGATTTTTACGGAAAGTATAAAAAATAAAATATATAAAAGAAGGTATACGATAGAAAAGGAGGAGTGTAGTGTGGAAAAGTAATCTGATTTTGGTTACTTATGTAATCAGCTTCTCTTATAAAATTCGACATAAAATAAATAAATAATTTACACTTTTGATTTTAATTTTAAATATTTAAACTATTAAAACATTAATTATAAACTCTTTCTTTCTCTGTAGATCTGTGTGGCAGGCATTGACCGCATCGCAGAACTGAAAGAAAAGTGCAAAGTGGCAGCCGAGACACGTACAAAGCATTTTGCACAACATTTTCCGCGCTCACATATACACACACACCCATATATATATATAGAAGGCTATATAATTGTGTTCCAGCTTCTCCGCAATCCACGGACTAACTGCATTTATAATGCAAGCAACATCAGCAGCAGCAGCAGCAACAGCAGCAGCTTCTTCATGGCTCGCTGGGTTGTTCCCGGCAACACCCAAAAGACCGGCCCCAAAAAAAGAAAGAAAATAAAAAATATACAACAAAAAAAAAATACAAAAAATAATAATAAAGAAAAAATATAAGGATGAGTCTGGAAAAAAATAACAAATGAACTGAACTCTGTTCCACAGCTGCCGTGGCTGCTGCTGCGGCTTGACCAGCATCAGGCCACAGAAAGTACAGTAAAGCTTGGCTATTAAACTAAATAAATAAAATTAATTTTTATATATTTCATATACAATTTTATAAATATTTTTTATATCTTACATTTTAATTTAGAACCTTGGAAATTTAAAATAATTAAATATTCGAAAAAAATTAATAATAAATCAATTTTATAAAATCTACTTTTCAATTTTACTTAATTTTAAAGCAACATAAATATATATATTCCCTTAAAAAAAACCCAAATCTCCATTTTCCACTCAACTGTGAACCCCACTGTGCACAATGGCCACAGAGGCAACCACAACAACGGGCAGAAATAGTAACCAAACTTTTGACCATTGTCGTCTGCGCGCCACAAACTGTGAAAAATTCGTTCGACATCAGCAGAGCTCAGGGTAAAAAATAAAAAAAAAGAACAAAAATGCAGCAACAACAACATAAAATGGGAAATAATAAAAATCAGCTTCAACTTTTTTGCCAAAGCACTTGCTGCGCCATGTTGGTTACGCCCCCTTGGCCCTCCTGCACCGCCCACCGCCCCTTGGCCGAGCTGAAAACGTGACTAAAATGTTAAAGCCACAAGAAAGAAAAGAAAATCCAAACCAGCAGCAGCAGCAGGAACCGTCGCTCAATCGCAATCATTTCTTTCTTCTTTTTTTTCCAGCTGCTGTTTTCTTCTCCAAGCCATGTTTTTCCTCCTTTTTTTGTGTTATTTTCTATTTATTTTTTCTTTTTTTTCAGCATGCTAGTACTTTTTATGCTGGGCAAATCTTATGCAAAAATCCAAATGGAAATGCAGCAGCCAAAGTAGGAAAAAGCCAAACAAATGGCTGAAATGAAAATGGGGAAAACCACGGGGGAAAACGAGGAAAAAGGCAAGATAAAGGCAAGTTGCAAGGAAGCATTTGCGTAATACGAAATAAACTTGAAGGAAAAAAAAAGTTGAGAAAATAAGGGAAACCCAAACAAAAATTTTAGGGAGTTAAATCTTAAAGAAAAGTTGTTGTAATTTTGTGGAAATTTTAATAAAAGAAACTTATATAAGTTACTAAGATTATATATTTAAATATAACAAAATATAAAAACTATAAAAAAAAATATAAAAAAATTTAAACATATATAAAAAAAATATAAAAAATTTAAACAAATATAAAAAAAATATATACAACAAATATAAAAATATATGAAAAAATATACAAGAATATATATCCAAGTAATTAAATCTTCAAGAAAAATGTACTAAAACTTACTTTAATCTTTAATAGTAGTTTACTCTTTTTATAAACAATATGTAAATAATATTTATCAATATTCCAAAATTTATTTGGGTTAAATTTCAACAACAATTATCATCGACTCACAAGCGTCTATAATCTTCCCACTACATTTATTCAAGTTTCCTCATTAAATATTCAGTTTTATATTTTTGTTGTCTTATTTATTTCAATTTTTTCCCCCTTTTTTCTTTGCCGAGCTGTTCATTTTTTTTATTTTATTTTGCTAATATCGCAACTAATTATGTAATTAAAATGTTAACAAGTTTAACGTGAACAATTTGTGTGAGCAAAGCGATGACAACAAACAACAACAGCAACAATGATAATATTAACAACAAACAAAAGCAAAGAAACCGCAAAACTAGGTGTTAAGTTTTATATTAATATTTCAAGCATATAAAAAAAAACCAAAAACAAAGCCAAACGGTTGAACTTTAGCCTCGAAGCGAACGCAACATTAAATATTCTTTATGGATTTTTATATATCCAAAAAATGTACATATATTAAAAGCAAAACGGGGAGTGGGAAACGCGAGACAACAGACTCCAAAAAGAGACTCCGAGGGCGCAGACATGGCTTAACCGAGCCACAACTACTGGGGAAACGAGTGGAAAATGCAATCAAAATTGTCAAATCAGGCGCAACGAATTGCATTAAAAATAGGAGCCAAAACAGGGGGGTTGGTTTGAGGGGGGCTTAGGGGGAAGGTAAGAAAGTGGTATATGGGGGAACCCGAGAAAGAAATGCAAAAATAGCTACCAAAAATGAGAGAGGGGAGTAAGGGAGTTTCTCAAGGTAAAAGCAGGGAATGTATATAAAAACTAGTATATTTCAGTATATTTTTGTTAGTATTTCAAATACTTTTTTTGAATTTTGAAAAACATTTCTTAAACATGATTCTATGATTCATTTTTAATATTATTCTTTGAAAACATAATTCGATAAAGAAAAAAATATAAATGCAGTTATCGATTATTTTACTTTTTAAAGTTTTGATAACTTTTCTTAAACATTTTCAATGCTTTTTGATTATTTTACAAATATTTTTTTAGAATATTCATTGAAAAAAAAACTAGTTGAAGAAAAACATATATATGCAGTTTTCGATTAGTTTATATATCGGTTAATATAACAAATTCTTAGTCGATTTAATGTTAAAATGTATCTTTCACGTATTTATTTCTACTTTATATTTTTTTAAATTGTTTTTTATTTACTTTTAAGTTGTAATAAACAGAAAAAAAGAAAGAATCAGGAAAAAAAACATATCGAACCAGAGTAAAAATAAGATGAGTTCACTGATAGTAGATATTGGCCAGGGTTCGATGGAAAATAAGAAGACTCCTTCGTATTTGTGTATTTTTGTTTTTCTTGTTTTTTTCTTGGCTTCATTATTTTGTATATATTTTTTTTTTTTGGGCGGAGACGGGGCCTGAATATAATGGCAAAGTAAACAATTTCATGATGCGAGACGATGGCTTCTGGGCTGCCGCCTATCTACATCGAAGGGCCTCACCTCAAGCCGCAAACCCCTTTTTAACCCATCGAACAACGTCTCTGTGTATCTAGCAGATACTTTATATGCATGAGTTACAGAAAAGGAGGCGTATTTCTCTCGCATGCCCTCTCTCTCTCTCTCTCTCTTTCCTCGTTGTCCTTATCTTCTTTTCTACCTTATGGTGTTGTTTCTGTGTTGTGTTGGAAAAATATAAATACGAACAAGAAAACAACAACAACAATATATATATATAAACAAAACGAAAAAAAATGAAAGAATATTGCAAAAATGTTCATTACACAAATGGCCTCTTTTTGGTTTTAAAATAATATCTTTATAATTTTAAATACATTTTATATTTATATTTATATTATATTTATTTTTGAAATAGTTTTTGTTATTTCCCTGTTAAAACCTCTTCTTAAAAATCTTATAAATTTGATTTATCTTAAATAGTGTTTGGCTTTAAAGGGTTTGCTAACCTTTTTCACTCAAGAGGAGTCTCTTCCCAATCTCATCAACCATTTTCATCGCCATCTCCATCTCCATCTTCATCTCCATCTTCATCTCCATTTTCATAGTCGTCATCATCAACATTGTCGTCAGTTGCAGAGATTTTTATAGGCCCCCCCAAAGGGAGAGTTTTTATATCCCAGCCTCTTTCATTCGCTATCGTCAAGAGCTATATCTTTTTTTTCCTCCTCGTTTCCTTTTTCATTTTTTTTTTTTTTTTCATCTTGTTTTCCTCTCCTTTTGTCGCCCCATAAAAATCACACTTGTTCGTTTTTCGCCAAAAGGACTGAGTGAGATGGAGCCAAAGCCGAGTCGAGATGAGAAAGCGAGAGAGATGCCTTGCAATTTTTTGGGGTGGCTTCTCGTAAGTTTTGGATTCTTCTTCCTTTCATATTCACCACCCCCTTGGGGGAGCTCCTGCTGCTGCTCCTGCTGCTGCTGTTGTTGTTTGTCAGCAGACAGATAGCCAATGATAAGCCTTAGCGTATGAGTGATGTGCCACGGACACAAAAACACGAGCCAACGAGGACAACAACCTCCCCCACAGAAATGACATATAACCCTCAACCCCAACCCCATCTCTGTATGTTTTTTTCTTTAGCTTTTTTTCCATATTTTTGCAAAGGTTTTTTCCTATTTGATATGCTGCCTGGCTGCTGCTGCTGCAACCCCCAGGAGTCAGTCTTACCCCAAGTCAGGATCTGCAAATGCTGATGGCATTTCCACAAAAACGATAGAAAATGGGAAAAAATATATATACAGGACATATGTACATATATATAGAAAATAGTTTGGAAGGGAATAGGAATATGTATAAATATTATATATAAAAAAATAACTTTGTATATTTTAATATTTTTACATTATCAAAAACCATTTAGAAATACATCTTAAGCTTGTTATACCTAAGCCAATACATAGATTAACTTCAAATTATATATAAAAAATAGTTAAAAAAATTTAAAAATATTTAAACAATTGAATTTCTCTATTTACATTCAGTTTCTATTACATTTTCTTGTTTTTCCCTGATTTCTTGTTTAAAGACCAGACTTCTGTGACCATCACCCAACTTGGGTAGCCACATAGCACCCACCACGGCAGCTCAAACAGGACCTCGCCGCAAGCACGTGAAGTGCATCACATTGCGGTCTGTTGTTTGGGGGATTTTCGTTCGGTTTCAGCTCTCTCTCTCTCTCTATGTTTATTTTGTTAATATTGCGACACTCTTCCCGCCTCAACTCACCTGCTAAGTTCAGCGGTTACCTGGGCCTGGGCTCATTTGATGTGGTATTTTCATCCCTCAAACCAAAAAGCCCCAACCAAGTTCCTCCCCCCAAAAACCCCCTTCACCCAGGTTGCCTTTGTTTTTTGTGTTGTTGTCTGGGCACAGGCCCAGGCCATTGATTGATTTTAAATGCTTTTGGTGTTGGCGATTCATTGAAAATTTATGTATTTGTAAATTTGCATTTTTTAATATTTAATGCAAGGGGGGGGAGGTTTGGGGGAGAGGCTTATAAATGTGTAAATGTCTTTTCGTAGCTATAGATAGTGATTGCACTCGATATGGTGAACTCAGCAAGAATTGAAACCTTTTACAAAAAAAATTGTAATGAGAAATGCATTTATACTTGTACTCATTTAGTTTTTAATATTATTTTATATATTTTGAGGCTTAGAGTGACTAAATAATAAGTTAAATATATAAGAAATATGTGAGCATTTGTTTTAAAGAAATTTGTTTTTCCTCTTCAACAAAATTTTTTCATCTCTAGTTCACTAAATTTCCATTTCTTTTTCATGTGTAATTTTTCTAGATTTTTCAAAGGCCACAAAATAATTATAAAATAAAAATGAAACCAATTTTTCTTATGTATTTCAAATTTTTAACTTAAATCTGTAATTTAACAATTAATTTTCCTTTAAAAAAAATTTACAAAAAAAATTGTGCACTATTTCCCGATTTTGCTTGAAATGTATCTTAAATTTGTAACTAAAATCTCTAATTTAACAATTAATTTTCTTAAAGAAAAGTTTACAAAATAGACTGTGCACTGTTTTGCTCGCTTTTCCCCGCTTTTCCTTGCCTTTTCCCGCCCTACCCTCCATTGCATTTGCTGACTGACTTTAGTCAGCGCTTAATGCGATTAAGGGTTTAAAGTTTTGTGCCAAATAAAGCGTATGCACTTCCTCCCACCGCCACCCAAAAATTTTCCCACACACACAGACACAGACACACTGGCACAACCGCTGCCATATATAAACGGGGGCGCCTGTGATTGCTGGAAAATTTCTGCTTTGATTGGCAAAATTTAGCTCGAAGCCTGGCCAAAGTTGGCAACTTTTTAGCCAGGACCCATTTTGTGGGCCAAGACAAGCATAATATTATGCATATTATAATGATCAGCAGCAAAGCAGAAAGCAGCAAGGACATATTCTCTCTCCTGTAGCTGAGCACAAATTGTCCTTTAATTGGTTTTGCACATTAATTTTGCAGAATTTATTGCGCTTTGTGGCACTCCAAGTGCACTTGCCAGGCCCCAGAAATGCAATTAATAATAAACAATCTTGGCACCAGGAGAGAGAGCGAGCGAGCGAGCAGCCAGTAGCAATAATAATAATAATAATAATTTGGACAATCCCATAATCAAGAAAGCTGAGAGAGTGTCTTCGTCGTGTATCAATACGTTTCGAAGACACAAAATCATTTTTGACGGACATGTGTTTTGCCCTGGAAAAGTTGTATGCCCAAGGGGAAGGCTTCAAGTCTGTGCTTGATTTGACGTGCTTTAAATTCAAGGATAAATGGGTTAACCAGTTAAAGACCTTAATGAACAATTTATAAATAAAAAGCATGAATGAAATCAAAAACGCATTTTATAATGTATCGAAAAGTTTGTAAATCGCTTTGAAAAAATATCAAATATCACTTTTATCGATTTGACTATCGAAAGGAATATTCTAGGGAAGGCTTCAAGTCTGTGCTTGATTTGACGTGCTTTAAATTCAAGAATAAATGGGTTAACTAGTTAAAGACCTTAATGAACAATTTTGATATAAAAAATACTAATAAAATCAAAAACGCCATTTGTAATGTATCAAAAAGTTGGAAAATCGTTTACAAAAAATATCAAATATCACTTTTATCGATTTGACTATCGAAAGGAATATATCCCGAGGGTTGGCCAGGATTCTGCGGTTACCAAGAGGAGTAGGAGGAGTTTATCTATAGCTGCCAGAGCGATAAGCTCTAAATTTATGCTCCTTCCTCCCCTAGAAACATAAACATAAAATTTTTTTATCGTTTTATCGCAATCTTTCCTCAGTTTAACCTTGAATGCGAATGCACGTAGAGATGCTGCCCGGCCTCCCCCTTTCCTTTTCTTTTTTTTTTTGCGCGCCCTGCCACAATATCATCATCCCCCGCGTGCTGGAAGTCAACTTTTGACAAGGCTTATCAGTGGACCAGCATCAGGAGCAGCTGAGGACACGCACCCGAAAGGGGGGGGAGGAGAGGTGGGGTGAGGCTGAAGGACAAAGTATGAAACACAGGGGGTGAAAAAGCAAGCAAGCAGCCCGAGGTGGGGGTACGTCTGTTCCAGCGATAAGGAAAAGCAAACCAGAGGGGAAAGTCCCAGCCAACGGTTCGGTTTTCCGATTTAAAGGCAACTTTGGGTTTTTTTTTGTTTATATATGTTAAACGATTAAATTTCAGCAGGAAAAAAAAACAATTTAAGCATTGGAAAGAGTCCTTTAATTCGGAAGGATTTTAGTTGGTACGAAAAAATACTTGATTGCTGACTTAATAAACGAAATTAAGTGAATAAAAGTGTTTAAGAGGTTTTAAATCCATTAAATAGGCTCAATTTTGCTATTTAAAATATTTCTTGTATATAAAATAGTTACATTTCAAGGATAGTTTTATAAGATTTACTTTAATTTGTATATATTTTAAATTTGTAATTTATCAAGAATTTAAATTAATATTTTACAAGGTTTATATTTAAATATCTTTGTTTATTTCTTCAAATTATACACAAAAATTAAGAAATATTTTAAAAATTAGTTGAATGGATATGGCGAGGGCTTCTGCCAATATTTAACCGCTACGATTCGTTTCGATTCGATTCGTAACTGTTCCAATTGGTTCCGGTTCGCTTTTAGAGGCCCCCGGGAACCTCGGGGCCCCATTGATAAGACGCGGCGGCGACCGCTCCTGCTGCGTTTTAGATGTTTGCCGCAAATGATTTGCCAAACACCCAGCAGTAAAAAATCGGCAAAAAATACAAAAAAAAATATATATATAATATAGAAACACAAGGAGGGAGCTTCGGATTTTGATTAATTAATTTGCATATGAGCAATAAAAAGTAAGAGCTGCGTTAATTTCTTGGCGCCCGCAAAGTCGGCAGGGTTTTTTCCCCTCTTTTTCTTTTTTTTTTTTTTTAATGCAGCCGTATAATCAAATTAATAAACGAACAATAAAAGTGCATAACAAATTGATGCGAGGCAATGATGATGATGATGATGGTGATGATGATGGTAATATACCGATGAGAAGTTGGAGACACACCGCGCCGAAACTATATAGTAAAAAGAAGCAGCAGCATTATACGCATCATTATTGCTGGTCTTTCTTTACATTTTCCCTACGATTATTGATGATTTGCGGACAAGGGACCCTTAGAGTCTAGGAAAAGCTAGGGGAGGGGGGAAAATGCGGGGGAAACGCTTCACTTGACATAGCGCTCACACACGCACACCCACACACACACACAGAGAGTAAGGCATAAAACAACCGACAAAATTAAACGAAATTATAATTATTTTTGAAATAAATATATGTTTTTATTTTAATATAAGATTTTAAATTTTAGTAAAAAATAAACAGTACATTTTTCAACAACTTTTATATTATTTTTAAATTTAAAATATAATTATCACGTCCTAAAATGTCAGATTTTGTTATAAAATGTTTTTTTATTTTGTATTTTATAAACTATATATATTATAAATAATTATATTTTAAATAAATATTATAAATAAATAAATATATTTTAAATAACTAAATATATTAAAAAAATAAATAAATATATTATATTAAAAATTACATTTATAAAAATATTTATATTTTTAAAAAATTATTAAGTTAAACCTCTCACTAAATTCTTTGAAAACAAAAATTATATATAAATTATACAAGCCACGAAAACGTTTTTAAAAATTTTGTGAGCTGTGCAGCTGCTGTAACCTATGCCTCTTAATTTTTTTTGTTTTTTTTCACGTCTTTCCCTCTTCTTGCTGCTGGAGCACTTGGAACGAATCGACGTTTGCTGCGGTCATCTGCTCCGCGATCGTTTTTCTTTGGTTCCAGCCGAACGAACGAACTGCTCAACCTGAGACAGTGTCTGTCGGCCCCCCCCTACCCTCGCTCATTTGCCGCCGCGCCGTGCGAGTTCAGTCTGTGACTTTGAGTTGTGGGTTAAAGGTCAGCATCAGCACTGGCTGCTCCACCTCCTTCGGCGGCGGCGGTGGCGGCGGCACCACCTCTGTTCCCTCTGCCTTCCCCTATCCTCAAAACTGCGTGAGAGCATCAAGTGGCTCAATTGCTAACTCAGCAAAAGCGTCTAAAAACTCTGGCTGCACTGGAATATTAGCCCTAGTTTATCATGTTAAATAATGTATTAATTAAAAAATATTTAATTAATGTTATTTATGGTTTTTACTTGATTAGACATATATTTAGATATTAATTTCAAGACTTTTAATTGTAAAAACTACTGACAAGTAGATTTAAGCTAGTTTAAACAAGTTCATAAGGAGGAATATAAATTATTCTCTTGAAAAAAACATGTAATTAACATGTTAGAACCTGATATATGAAGCAATATCTTGTATAGATTATAGAGTTTTCAAATCAAAAACAAGTGTTTGAAAACATTTTTTAGTTAATAAATAAGAAGTATCTATTTTATCTATTTTTTTTAAATAAGACAAAAATCTTAAATAGGAATAAACTGCCTATATTTAATATATATTTTTATTTCTATTTATATTTAAAAAATAAATATATCCTCCATAAATTTTTATTTTATTTTCCGTGTAACAGAAGAGCACCTCCTGCTTATTTTTATTTTTCCACGGCTGCTGCTTCATCATCTTCTCGTCCATTTGCGCTGGGCTTTTTGCAATCTCTCGGTTATAAATCAATCCCCGAGGCTTTAGCTACCGTTTTCTTCTTGTTGTTCGGCGTGCGTTTTCTTCTTTTTTTTTAGAAAGAATTTTTTGGTGTAATAGTAAATTATAATTAGAAAGAGAAAGACTGTGAGAGAGGGTTTTAGGGTTAGGAGGCAGCTTAACCTGTTGAGTGCCGAGCTGTAAATCAAAGGCCCAAGAAGGCGATAAGCCACCGAAACAACAGCCCCCAAGAAAATGCTAGAAAAAAAATAAAAAAAGCAGCAAAGCAAAATACAACGGGTTAAGAAGGGACAGGAAAAAAGGGTTAAGGAGTTGGGCTGCAGAAGTTTGCCAAATGAAATTTATGGCATATAAATTATCTCACACGTTGCCTGGACTATTGACAGCTTTAAAATAATCGTAAAATGGCCCAAGAAATCCATAAAGAAAAAGAAAACAAAAAGTACACAAGAAAAAAAATAAAATAAATACAAAAAAGGCAGAAACAAAAAGCAGAACCAGTATCAGTCTACCAGAAAACCATGGCCCAGACACACAGAGCCCATGAATGTGAATTACTATTTCAGTTTTCGACCTAAAAGCGCTGGCAAAAGCGGGTTAAAGGGGGGCCTTACTCTTTGCTCCACGACAAGGAGGACAGGCGACGACGTTGCCTTACCCTCGGCCAAGTTTCAGTTTTCAGTTTCTGGTTCGGGCCAAGCCCCGGATTGCAGAAATTGAAAAGTTCCCAACAGTTGGGGGGCCCCTCATAACTTTCATAGCACGGGACAGAGACAGAGACAGGGACAGGGACCAGCGACAGAGACAGGGACAGCGGCGGTGATAGAGACAGCGACAGACATACAGGAGTGAGACGGGAAGAAATCTGGAAAACTATTTGCAAGATCTGGGGAAACTCGACTTTGCCAAAGGATATCATGAATCCAGAGACTCTATTCTCAGGCAATAGAAGTATTTAATTTCAATTTAATTTCAATATAAACGCAGCCTTAAATATCTTCGATGAGGTGCCCTAAAAATTCCCAAGTCGGTATTCTGGGATACGATTTGTGCGGAGTTTGAGGGTAGAAAAATGTTCACAATGCTTGAATTATCCTTGCTTTATAATGATCTGTGTTTTACAATAAATTTTAAAATATCTAAAAAACGATGAAGCATTTGTGAATAATTTTTTTCTTTTTTTTTCTGCCTCATTTTATGTGTTGTTAAAAGCTCAACTTAATTTCTTTAAAATCTAAAAATTTTTAGATCTCATTTTATATATTTTTCTTAACGACTTTGGGCTGGCTTCCGCTATCTGGGTACCTGGATCGAGCGACTTTATAGTAAGTTTTAATTTGAAAGTGCCGGCGATTGGAAACGGGTTTTTGTAGATGGGTTTTGAAAGCTGGATTTTATATTATAATATTTGCACAGTGTTTTTTCTATCTTTATTTTATTTTTCCTTACTCCCGGACCACCGGCGAAGGCAGTGAAAATTTGTAGGATATATGTATATATTGACAAGGAGAGAGACAGAGAGAGAGCGGGAGACTCAACGCCTCATTATGCATGGCAATTTATGGGCCACACCACGCCCTAGAACTAGACCTTAACCCCTTTGCCTGCCAGTTTGCTAAATGCGGCAGCAGCTGCCGTGTCTACGCTTCTTGCTCCATAAATCAAGCAAAGGATCCATAGACCCCGTTGATGGACAAGTTGAAGTTGCAGTTTTAAGTCTGACTCCGAGCTCGCTGGCGTCGTAAAAAAAACTCGAAAAGAAAAATGCCTTTGCTAAAAAAATACAACAACAAAAAATAGAGGGGAAAAAATATGGCTAGAAAAAATCACATTTCTCGGAGGCGCGGACAAAAGCTTCCACGGAAATATTGTTGCAGTAGAGAGGTCCGTCGCGCGATCCATCCTAATCTTCGGGATCGTAATGATCTTCCTTTGTGGCCAGTCATAAATGTTGATGAACGGCAGCGCGAACTTTTGTTGAAGGCGTTGCCAGTATGAGCTTTTGTTGCTGCTGCGGCTGCTGCTGCGGCTGCAGTTGCTGCTGTTGCAGTTACTGCTGCTGCCGTGCTTCGCTGGCAGCAAAATAAAAATTGAAAAGATGCATCCAGCCAGATATATACGAAGAAAAATGAGCAGAGGCTGTCTGTCCAGGGAAAATGTTAGCGAGAGTGCAAAGACTTGGAATTACCCTTTGAAAACTGTTAGCATTTCACTTGCAACACAGGAAAAGCGTCTAAAT
This sequence comes from Drosophila kikkawai, assembly GCF_030179895.1. Classification (NCBI taxonomy): domain Eukaryota; kingdom Metazoa; phylum Arthropoda; class Insecta; order Diptera; family Drosophilidae; genus Drosophila; species Drosophila kikkawai. The sequence continues at coordinate 23,372,001 of NC_091733.1, forward strand.
TCGGAAATATTTTAACAGGAAAAATGTAAATTTATATTTTATTGTTCTTTAAAATATAAATTTAAATTTTTCCTGTTAAAATATTACTTTAAAAATATTGGATTATTATTTAAATTAAGAAGGAAGATCTGTCAATAGGGTAGCAGGACTCTTGTTATAAACAGCTGTTTCTTTCATCAATCAATCTTCAATCTTTAATCTTTTAGATACATTTTGTAGATTCAAAGTAAATCAATATAAACATATATTTCCATTGAAAAATATCTTTAAAATGTAATTCAAAACTAAGTACTATCTTTCTTTTACTTTCTTTCTACCATTTCTACCACTATATTCATCACAATTTCAAGGATCTTCTTCTAAATTTTGTTGTACTTTACTCTACTCATATCCACTTTAAACCCCTTCATTAATTAATGGGTAGAACTAAAATCTAAAAGAAAACACGCTCAGGAACGGTAGAAGCAGGAAGAAGTAAACTTGGCAGCTTTATGACTCGACTTGTCATCCGTCTGCAGTTGTAAAGAGCTCTACCGTACGGGAGTCTATGGCTTCCTGAACATCAATTTTCTAGTAAAACGTCGACAGCTTTTGACTTGAATAGCCTCCGGAGCCTCCGAAAAAAGAAGAAAAAAAAATAGTTCTGTAAAACAAATTTATGAGGGAGGAAGGTGTTTCCCCCGCTGCATGTCCAATGTCAACAAGTTTTACTGGCGGATTTTCAGTTGCATTTCCAAGTTTTACTTCACCAACTTCGATTTCTCCAAGTTCACAGGAAAAACTAGTAGCTAACACGTTGTATATTATATTTAAAATATTAAGAGTTATTTTTTTGGCTAATATAGAGAAACATTTTTGAGCCTTCATTAAATATATTTTGAAATATTTTCTTTCGAATTAAAAATCGGGACTTGAAAAAGTTAAAATAAATGTAAAAGTCTTATTTTTAAATATTTTCAATAGATATGTATACTTTTGAATAAAATATCTTGGATTTTAACACCATGTTTAAATGATTTCAAAATATATTAAATATAGACGGTTTTTCAACCCTTTTGCTCAACATATGCTTTGAAAACTAGCAACTTTTTGCCCGTAGCCTTACTATTTGCAACTATTTTTTTATATTACTTTTTTTCTGACATTAAACAGTCAGCAAAAGTGAAAATTTGACAGGAGAGCAAATGAAATGTAACAAAAAGCCAAAAAACAACAACCAGTAACTATAGAAAACGAAGAACAAGACGAAGGGCAGCAGCGCCAGGAACAAGCTGAAAAAAACTTTGACAACTGCGCAAAACTTTTTCGTAAAATACAAAAAAAAAAAACCAAAATGCAAAAAATACAAAAAATAAACCGAGCAAAAAATCAAAACAGAAACAAAAACAAAAGAACAAGAACTTCAAAAGCACACACAAAATGGGCATGCGGAAGCGAGACGGCAGGCGACCAAGGAACACAGAAGGCTACTGAGAAATAGAAAGACAAAAAGAGAGAGAGAGCAACAGAGAAGGGACCTTAGACCCCTCCTTCCTCCCTCCCTAGTCCTGCGATCCCTTTTGAAAAAAAAATGAGGAAACAAGTTCAAAAGTGCAAAAACTTTGTTTCCCTCTTCAGCCGTCGCCATTAAAATCCTTCCTGGCCATCTTAACCCATTGATGGCAGAGCCAAGGCAATGTCAATAACCCTTAGCGGAAGGATCATCATTGCAGGATCACATTTATTCCAGATCCTTAAAGTTTTAAGCACCCGTGAAATGGGGTTGTGTTTTATATGCACACAAGAGTTAAGCGGAAAATCCCGTCGGAATAATATATTTTCACAAATGTAGTCAATCTAATTTTCTAACTTTAAATATATGTATTTAAAGTTTGTTTACAGGATTCCAAAGGATCATACTGGACTTCTTTAAATGAATTTTAATAAAATATCAGTTTTCTGCCCTATATAAAACCTCTTTAAACACACTATACTTCTCAAACCTAACAAGACTACTTTCCATGATTGGAATTGGACTTTATAGAAATCATCACCCTATTTTCTTAAAACCTTTTCCATAAGGATATAAGCATACATTTTTTAGAAAGATCTAAAGTTTTAACCAGAAAATACCCTCGTCCCCTCCAAATCCATAGTGCCTAGATCCCCTCTTTTAACCCCAATGATATGGCGATCACTTACCGATATTGTGCTGGCTGGTGTGCAGTACCGCCCCAAACGCCATCAGATGGTCCTTGGGCGGGGGGGCGCGGCTACCGAGGGCGGCGAACCCGTCGCCCAGAAATGACGCCAGTGCGACGGCCCTCAGGGGCGCTTTCGAGGCCTCGGTGAGAATTTTGTTGTCGAATATTTTGATGCCGGGGGATATTATATATGGAGTTCTTTTACGCTTTTTTGTCAGGGGGGTTAAGTTTTGGGCGCCTTTGCGACCTTTTTTCGGCTTCTTCCTTTTTCTTTCTTTTTTTTGAAGGGCCGTCAGTGGGTTAAGTCTCCAAAAATAACGGTGCGTATGTTATGGGGTCTGTGTGCGTGTGTCTGAGCCTCAGTAATGTGTAGGTGTGTGCGTGGTAGGGGCACGAGCGCGTGGGAGTGTGTGAGAGCGAGAAGAGGAGACAGCGAAGGAAGAGAGAGAACGCGGGGATCCGCACTTGCACACTTAACGGTAAGCGCGCATCAACAGAGAGCGAGTGGAGCGGTTTCGGAGCGGAGGGGGCGAGGAAAGCGAGATAGCACCACGTGTGTGCCGGCGGCAATTTCAGTAAAAACAAAAACAAAGCGCGAAACGCCGTTATTTTGCGATTTGTAGCATTTAGTCGTTGTGTATATTATGCTTCTCTTCTTGTAATTTACTCCTTATTCCAATCACTTCACTTTTTCAAATTTCCTTTGTTTTGTTGCTTGCTTTGAATGCTTCTTATTCGTATTCTTGTGCTGTTGCTGCTGTTGCTTCGAATCACTTGCAAAAAAATTGAATTTCGTATTTTCCAGGTTGCTGGTGATCTGCGGCTATTCTTTGCGCGGCGGAATCAGCTGACCTAACGGTAAACGCTAAATCGACATTGGCGTTAGCGTGGCGGAGCGTTTGTATTCCCGTTTTGCGTGCGTTTGCAGCGCTTCGCGAACGTCAAACAAAAACTGAAAACGGAAAACGCCAAACGGCGACGGCAAAGCGGACGGCACGATTAAAAAGCCGAACGCACACACGAACGCCGACCCGAAGCGGCGACGAATGGCGCGGCGAATGGGCGAGTGAGATAGCTGCCGCCACTCGTACGAGTGCCGCTAATCGGCGCTGCTGTTCGCCTTTGATGCGCTGGTTGCTAGAGCGAGATGTAGCGACTGTGCCGCTCGTTGGCTGCTGCTGCTGCGGCGCCGACTGCGCTGCTGGCGGCGCTGCAATGGAGTCGCTGGCTGCTCTCTCGGTCTTGTAGTTGTTGTTGCTGCTTCTTGAACTGCTCTTCATTCGGTATTGTTGTTGTTGCTGTTGTCTCACTCTCTTGCCAATTGTTGTTTCTGTTATCATGTTGCAGTTCAAAAAATAGGGACCCTATTTGGCTAAAAAAATATTGTTTAGATTAAAAAATAAAAAGTCAAAAAAATGCGCGGAGATAATAAGCAATATTTTTAATTGCTTAATATAAATTTAAAATAAAACAGTTTTAATCGTTTAGTACTGTATAAAATTGCAGTGTTTTGTTTATTTTATAATTATATATAGTTAAATATTTAAAATATAAAGTCTAATTCAAAAAGAGGCCTTTTTAATGAAAATTATTTATATATTTTTATTCTAAAAAATTACAGTGCTTTTCGTTTAATAATAATAGTTCCTTTATTTTAATATTTTTTAAGTTTTAAATCTTCTTTATTTATTTAGCTTACTTTAATATAAACAGATATTGCTGAATAGAATCCATACCCAATTATAATACTTAAAAATGTTCATAATATTATTATTAATGACTAGAACTATAGAAAAAAGAAATAATCCGAAATAATAAAAATGATAATTTATTATTATTATTATTTTTAATATGTATATGTACATAGGTGTAGAATTATTATTATAAGCTGCAATAGGAACAATTGGAAAATGCATGGGAAAAGAATATGAAAATCTGCATACATTAGGTGTAGTTTTTCTGAACCATTTTCAGTAGATATTTAAAAAACAGTCAAAATCGGGCCATTATATCCTGTAGTCGCTATATGATCGGTCGGTTTGTTTATATGAGAGCCTAGAAAATCAGCAAAAGATTTCCAATTCGATCTTACTGCAAACTGCCAATGTATATAAGCTTGTTACATATATTAAATTTTCCTGTATTTTGATTTTGTATATTTGTAATGTTTTTTGATCTTGTCATATGCACTGTTTTTGTGGGTGGTGTTGATATATTTTCGTGTGTTGTTGCTTGCGTTTTGTTTTTGTACTCCCATTTTGCACATTATTGTTGGTGTTGTTTTATCAAGTCTCCATATGGTTGTTGCTCTCTCTCCGCCTGTGTTGTTGCTGTTGCTATATTCGCGTGAGAGCGGGCATCGTAATTTTGCGGTTAGAGGGGGCGTTGCTAAGCAACTGGTTTTTTTGTTGCTTTGCTTTTGCTTTTCGCTTCATCGAGAGATGCGCAAAAGTTTCGCTCTCGCTCGCAAGCTCGCCCTCACTCGCTTGCTCCAACGCCTGCTCATGCTCTCTCTTTCGCTCGCAGAGCCAATGGCATTTTTCAAAGTGACATTTGCCCGCGTTTTGTCTCTTTCACACTCGGTCTGTGTGCCTGTGAGTGTTGCGTTTCGAGTGTGCCGTGTGGCAGTATGCGTGTCTGTGTGTGTGCCAAGGTAAAATGTCAAATGCTTTTCGACTGTCAACTGTTGGTCGCAAAAAAGTTTTCTCTCTTTTTTTCCTCTGTTTTTTGTTCAACTGCTGCTGCTGTTTCTTCTTCTTCTTCGCCTTCTTCAACTTGTGTTTGTCACTTGTCGTCAGCAGAGCGACAGAGAGAGCAAGAGGCACGAGGTGGTTGACGTGTGGAGCGGGTGGCAGAACGAAGAGTTGGTGAGAGGAGGACGACCCTTTGGCGTTTTAACGCATTCGAGACACCAACAAAAATAAAGAAGGCGAAGAAGCAACATAACCACAACAAAAAAAGAAGGCGGGCAAAAATGTAACCAAAAAAATACAAAACAAAAAACTTTTGTAAAAATAGTAATACGTTTGTAAATATTTGTAAGAAAATGTTAACTTTAAGCTAAAAATAATACAAAATCTTAAAGCGAAACTAAGCAAAAATAAAATAATTAAATGTAAATATCAATTAAATGTTGTATAGAAATTCTTTAAAATAAAATACCAATTATTAATTATTATTAAAAAAGTACATTTAATATTTATATAAAAATATTAAATTATACATTTGGAAATTTAAAAAGCTCAATAACTAAATCAAAAAAATATTTCTAAACATTTCGTATTCTGCTTGCGTTGCAATTCTTATGCCAAAAAAAAGAAGGCGAAAAAATGCGACATGGTAATAAGCCAAAGATCAAGCGCAATAAAAGCGAAGGCAAAAATACAAAAAAAAAAAAAGACAAAGAAAGAGGAGGGGGAAACAACTAAACGCGACAGAGCGGCAGAGAGGCGTGAGCTGGGAGCGAGTGGGACCGACTGTGAGTGGCGCTTTTGCGAGTTCCTCGCCACCCACTCCCACACTCGCTCTCCCTGTCACACTTCAATACGATGAAGAAGAAGATGTTCGACGAAAATAAGGGAACAGTCGGGGGGGTTAAAGTGTCCCGTTTTGGGTGACAGCGAGGGGAGACCAAAAAAATATTTCACATTAGGGTGTTAAGCTGCGAAGTGCTTTTCTTTCCAGCTCTCTCCCTTTCTCTTTGTATATGTGGGTGCTGTTCCCACTGCCTCCCACTTTTCTGGGACTATCGAAAAGTTATCGAAATCGGTTGATCTTTGACGGCCTTGAAAATTTGCTGCTCCAAATTCAGGAAGAAAAGGAAGATGGAAGTGAGCGAGAGGAGAGATGGATAAAACGTTGGCAAACATTTGAGCCAAGTTTTTGTTTTTGTTTACACACGAAAGCGCTCGTTTTTTAGCTTTTAATTTTTAACTTTGAGGTCACAGAAAAATTTTATTATGTTTTTTTTAATAAAGAAAACTTTACTGCAAAATTTGTGTTTTTTAAATAAAATAAAAGAAAGAAAATAGAGTTTAAAAGTCTAGTATTTAGTATAAATAAACAACAATCAATTTTAAATAAAAAAAAAAACAAGATAATAATAAATAAAACTTATAAAAATTATATAAAGTCTGGAACAAAATATTAAAGCTAGTTGTGGTATCCACTTTCCTGATTCCTAATCTGTCATCTCATTTGGCGCTTTAAACTTTGACTTTTACCTTATCTTTATCTTTACCGTTACCTTTACCTTTTGGCTCCTGTACCTGCTCTGGTTTCCTCCTCATTCTCGCCTCTTTCACCCCACTGCTTGGTAAACGCTAACAAATGTCAGTTATCAAAAAATCACCGTAGCACCGAAAAACAAGTAGAAAAAGGGAATATTCATAAAAGAAGTCTTTTGAATACTCTGCAAACATTTTATTAAGAAAATATTTTATATTTTTGGGTTAAAAATTAGTTAGAAGCTAAAACTCTAACTGAAAGACTTTTATAAATTAAATTAAATATTTTTTACCTTTAAAAAGATGTTCTTAGCTTCAGCACAATTTTTTTCTTAATATAAGGGCACTTTTTTCTTGATTTAAAAAAAAATGAAGCTTATTTTAGGGTAAGTAACTATGTAATAGCACTTATCTACTATTTACTTGCTAAAATATATTTTTTAAGAATATTTTTAACCACTAGCCAAGTTTCTGTTAAAAATTAAAATACCTTAACTAAGGGAACTACAAAAGAAATAGAAAAAAAATCGAAAGACCGACGTAAAACAAACAAGTAGCGGTAAGAAAATGTTGGCCATTCCGTGATAAGGCGCAGCTTACTGCCACGCCCACCCAGTGCCACCCACGTAAAAGGGGGCGTTTTTAAGGGGGGCGGCTGGCTGGCAGGTCGATGGCCACAACAAAATCAACAATAAAAAGGAAGCAAAGGAAGCGCGACGAAGTTCGCGACGCGCCGTAAACTTTTTGGCAGGCGGTGTGGAAATTTTTGTTGAAAATGGGAATAAAATGTAAGAAAATAATAATAATAATATAATGGTGTATTTAATAATAATATTTACAATTTAAGTAAAAAAAATAATGACTTTGATATAATTTAAAGAAATGTCAAAGTTTAGTAGTTAGGAAATTAGTTATTTTTAAAAAAGTATCTAACAAACTAGTTAAAAAATATATTATATATTGTTTATATTTATAATTTTATTATTTTATTATTATTTATTTTTCCATATTATTATAATTTATATAAAATCAAAGTTTAAGCCAACGGAAAACCAAATTTTCCTGACAACAAAGGTTGTTGCGGCTACCGTTTTCTTTTCTTTTTGCATTTCTTTGGGAGTCAAGTGCTTGTCCCGCCACGCCCCCTAAGTCCACCCACCGCCCTGTAATCCTCCCCCGTGAATGCAACCAGTCACAAACTGAACAAACAGCAAACGGACGTCGCCATGTCACAAGGAAGCCCAGGAGAAGGACTACGAGGGAGGGGGGATCAGGTAAGTGTAGGAAAGTATGCTCGACTGTGATATACCCTGAAGCCAATACAAAATTTACCTTTTCCTTGAAGTCTGATCTTTATTATTAATTATTATTATTATAATAATAAATATATTTATAAAACTTTCTTTAAAATTCAAAATAATTTTCCTTTTTTTCCAGAAAATTTCAAAAGGTAAAGACTCAAGCTCAAAGCAAAGCTCCCCCTTTTATGTGGGCGGTCGTTGGCTGCCCCGCCTCGATGCATTTATTGTGGCTGAGTGTGCGTGTGTTCAAAAAAAATAAAGAAAAAATTAACAAAAAAAAAAGAAATAAAGGAAACAATGCATAAATAAATAAAAGTAACAAAAAGGCCACAGAAAAACCAGAAACAGCAACACGAACAAGGCAAAATCTGCTGTACTGTGTCACTTTTGGCTTGTTTGTTGCGGAAAAATACTTTTTCCCTCAAGAAAAACATAGGGTAGCAGCTTAGGGTAGTTACATTAGAAGGGAAACTCACAAAAAATCTCAATAGTGTTAAAATTATAAATAGTTTTTGAGTTTTTAAGCTTAATTAAAATATACAAAATAAAGCAAAGTTTTACAAATATTAAATTCAAATTAATTTGATGTTTTTTTCGATTTAAAATTGTTTTTAACAGTTTAATTAAATTAAATTAAATTTAATTAGATGTTAAATTGTTGTATTTATTTACCTATATATTTTTTAATTATTTATTTACTCTAAGATTTTCCTTTCTAATTTTTGTTTTTAGAAAAGGAGCAGAGTGGGCGCCATGTCTTCTGGCTTTTTTCCAACTTTTCATTCCCCAAAGTTTGGTTGAAAATTATTTTTATTAATTTTTTTAAGGGGTTGATTTGATTTCTTAAGATCCTAAGATGTGGGTTTAAATAAGCCCCCTTTAACCACGAAACTGATCTAAAACTAAAGTAGCTTTTTTTTTGTACAATAACTTTGTCTAAGTTTTTCTTGTTACCCATTTTTTTTTTTTTTTGCATTTTCTTATACATTTTTTTTTGTATTCAAATATTATGAAATTTCCCATTTGACAAAAGGAAAAATGTATTCTCCTCTAGACTTGCAATTTTCCACCCCCACTTTCCAATTTCTGCACCCTTTTCTTTTTGTACTTGAGTATTTTTTTGCTGAATTCTCATTTTTTTGTATTTTTTGCATTTTCTTCTGTTTGTTTGCGTTGGCAACATGAATGTTGTCACTTGGTTTTTGCCAAGTTCTTGTAGTTTTTTTCTCGTTTCTGTGGCCCCTCCCCCCCCCCTGGGTTTCTTTTGGGAGGGGGGGTATCTTTTCTCGTTTTTTGACATGTTGTCAACTTCACGTAATGTCAGACAAGTTTCAAGTTTTTCTCTTCGCTTCCTTGTGACATGCATGTGAACAACAACTGATTTCCCAGCCCTCCACCCACCTCCCCCAAAATTGAATATGAAATTTTCTCTGTTTGTTTTTGATTTGGTTTTTGTGTATTCCTCCATTTTAGCCATGCAAACCGCAAAAATATGACAACTGTTTAAGGCTGTGCAAAACTAAGATTACTTTTGGTCGCCAGAAAAAAGAAAAAACTATTTGATGTGTTGGTTTTAGCTTTTGAGGCAATGTCGGAATCAAAATATATATAGAAAAAATATAATAATTTATTCTAAGAAATATTTATTAAAGGAAAAGCTTATATAGTTTATTATATTATTATTTAATGCAACTAAAATATAATTTTAAAGATAGAAAAGTGCATAAATTGATTATTAAATAAATTAAAATGCTTTCAAAATAATTTTCTCTATTTATTTATTTATTTGGAATAAATATAATAATTTATTTTAAGAAATATTTATTAAAAGAAAAATTATATAAAAGAAAATATTATTTTAAAGAACGAAAAGTGCATGAGTTTATAAATAAAATAATTAAAATTCTTTGAATACAATTTTATTTTATTTATTACATTTTTTAAATCGAAAGATATTGGATAAAGCTATATATTTTCTATAAATAATATAATAAAATGTATAATTTAAAAAAAATGCTATTAAAATTGTGTTTTATTTATTTATTTTTTTTAAACCTTAAGAAAATTGATAAAGCTATATTTTAAAATTTTTTAAAAAACTATTTAAATAATAGTAATCAAAATCCAAAATATATTTAATATATTTTAATTCAAGTTACGGTATTCTCTAACTTAAAATATTACAAATTTAATTTTCTTTTTGCTATAAATTTCCTAAAAACTTCATCTTGCCCTGCCTCAGATCTCCCGCTTGCTAATTTCAGATATGTGTACAAGTCCTTAGTATCTTTCGCATCTTTCGTATCATTTACATTCCTAACCCACGACCACAAATTTGGAAATACTCGTTTCACAGCGAAAGTATCTGGTGTGTGTATCTTTATATCTTTGCATCTGTTGGCTGCTTTGTTAATTTAAACTGTGAACGTGTGTGTGTGTGTGTGTGTGTGTGTCGTAGTCCTGTGGAGCTGTAAATTTGTCTAGGAATTTTTGTGGTCTTTCTGGCTTAGGACTTCACCGAATGTGAAGAGTAGAAATATGAATTGTGGTTTGCAATGAGATTTTTAGTCACATATATGTACATGTATCTTGGAGATGCCTTCACATCTGATCTGGCTGGAATTTATGGTTTTAGTTTTGGGAAAGGCTGCTCAGAAAACATAGAATTTAAATTATAAAGAAATGTTTTTATTATGGTAATTCATTTTAAATTTAAAAAATAAATCTCAAGACCTGAAATGTAAATAGTATCTTAGAGAAATGTATCTAGTAGCCAAGAAATGTATTTAAAATGTATCTAGGATCTTAGAGAAATGTATCTGAATCCAAGAAATGAAAGCAAAAGACCTAATTGACCAGCAAATGTTTATTTAATTAATTTTAATTTTAAAAAATTTATCTCTAGACCTAAACTGTATCTAGTATCTTAGAGAAATGTATCTAGTATCTTAGAGAAATTTATCTAGTGTCTTAGAGAAATGTATCTAGAATCCCAGAAATGAGAGTTTAAGAGAGTTTTCTTAAAAGTTCAGCTAACTATTTTCATAATTTTACATTTATTTTTGGCCAAATTTTCGTTTCGTTTTAAATCGTTAAACTTTTTACCTTTTTCAGGGCCACCTTAAAAAAAAAAGAAAAAATTAAAACAATAAAGTAACAAATATTTCGTGGCTTAGCGCCCTCCATTTCACATCATATCTTTTTATTTTAATTTTTATTTTTATTTCCTTCTCTAGGTGGTATATTTTTATTTTTAACTTTTTGCCTCGATTGTTGTTGCTGTTGTTTTTCGGTTGTACCAACTTTTGGCGATGGCCACAAAAAATAATGTAAAAAGTTTAATATGCATAAAGTTTCATTGGGTTTTTGTTGGCCATCGCTGAGGGGCGGAGAAGAGAAGGGGGAGCGGGGAGAGGTCCTGTGAACCAGGACATGGCAAATGGTTGGGCAGAAAGGTGTTACAAGCCATATAAATGTGGCCAAGATTTATGTTTTCTGGTTTTGTCTGCTTGTTAGCCTAAAAGTTGAGGTCCGTTAGGTGTCGTCCGGCTAAAAAGAGAGACGAAAACCAAAACCAAATGTAAATAACTGAAATATTTTGTCAAATACATGTCCACCACAGAGATCTCCATATTTTTTGAGAGGCTGAGGGGGGAGGGAGATCCTTTTCAAAATTGCCCTCCAATTTGAGGTTCTTTGAAAGGATTTTCATACCCTCTGAGAGGGGGTTAGTTAAGTTTGCTATTCAATTAGCATTCTTTAAGCCTTTTTAATAATTTTGGGAATTATTTTTATAAAGTTTATATTTCTTCTTTATAATTTTTAAAATATTTTTTAAAGTTTTTTTGGGCTTTATTTTATTTTAGAAAGGTTTTTTATACTTTATATACATTTTTAATACCCTTTAAAATACCCTCTAATATTTTTTTAATTTTAGACTTAACAAAAGCTCTTTTGTTTGCTTTTTAAAGTTATAAAAATTGGTAATAAAACCTTTTTTGGTTACTATATATAAAATAATATAATATTTATATTTATATATATTTTTTTAATATTTTTTATAAACCTTTTTAAAGAGTATTCCTTGCCCTAAGTTCACCTATTTTCCTGTTTCATAAATGCTGCTCGGTTGTGCAAATAAAATGCAAATCCCCTGCAGACTTGACAACGTTCTTGGTATATAGTATAGGGGAATCGGCATTGGAGTTATCTTCTTTCCAAAGAACACGAAAAAATTGGGCTTAACTATCAGGGACCTGCAAAAACCCAAAAAAAAAAAAGGAAAAAGATATGTACGAGGAGGTAAAAGTGAACGACGAGTGAGAGATTCCAACCACAAATAACCATAAAAAAAAGTAAAGGAAAAAAGGAAAGCAAATGGGAAAGCAACCTATACAATGGCAATCACAGCGTAGGGAGTTTGGCAAGTATTTTCAATTATTTGTAGTATTTATTTATAATTATTTTGTTATTAATATAGCAAGAAAATACTACTATTATTATTATATTTAGCTTTTCTTTAGTGAAAAATAAAATTTTTCTTTTCCTGAAAACTATTTGAACAACTCATGTTCACTTGCCTTGATATAGAAAATCGCCGGACGTTATCTATGCTTATCCCTGCACACTGCCAACCCCCTTCATAGCCCCCCTTTTCCTTTTCCTTTTCCTATTTTTATATTTTCCGCCCCTCAGCTCCGCCCCATTTTTGTGGTTTTGTGCGCTTCCTTGTTTTTCTCTTTTTTTTGGCAACAAGAAAAATGCTGGAAATTTATGCTCCGCACTGACACAAAAAATAAGGAGAAAGGTGGATAGAGTTGAAAGTAGTGGCACAAGGGGGAGGGGAAGGGGTGTTTCAGAGGCAAGGAAAATTCCGAAAGTGGATAAATTTATAGAGCAAGAGGAGGAGGTGAAGAGAGAGAGAGCCTAAAGTTTGGGCTTGGAGTTGGAAATTGAAGTTGGAAAATGCACTACAAAAACTATGGTTTGACTTTGTTAACTTTAAAAAAATTATAAATATTTTTAAATATATATTAAATACGAATTTTCCCACAGCCTGATAAAAATTTTTGTGGCCTGTGGAAAAGCGTTGTTATATATTTTATTTATTTATTTTCATTTCTTTTTTTTTTTGTTACCAATGATTTTTAGTTTTTATCTAATTAATAAATATTTAAAATTTATTAAAATTAAAATTAAGAATTAAGGAATTTTTAAAGAATTTTCCCACAGCCTGATAACAATTTTTGTGGCCTGTGGAAAAGCGTAGTGTACGTGGGAATTATTGTGGCAGGCGGAATGCTCGAAATGGATGAACGCAGAAGGATAACACACGTACCACAGGGACAGTCCACAGAGGGGATTCCAGGGGGCTGCCACAACAACAACAACAACAACAGCAAGTACAACAACATCGACAGAGAGTAGCTGCATTCCATAAATAAAAACGGCAAAATGGCGCACAAAATGCCACACAGAAAAAGGGAGTATAACCAGAATGAATGGCCAAAAAGGGGATCAAGGGGAGGTAGAGGGTTACCAGGGGTGGAGTGGATATAGGGGGCCAGAGGAACCCACAGAGATACGAACAAAACGAGAACGAGAACGAAATCATCATGAATGGCGAACGTGACACAAATGACAAAATATCAAGCAGACCAAAGGCAATGGCAACTGCCGTCTGTCGGCCGGCCTTCTGGTGGCTCCAAACCCCACAGAAAAAAAACCACCCCTCCCCCTCTTGCAACACCCAATGTCCATGCCCCCCCCCCCAACCGTTGCATTTCTGAGGGCACTTGGGGATTTGTGCGATTCGCAGACACAAACGAAGGCCGATGGACAAGCGGCCAGTACAAAGGGTACAGGGGGCCACTGATACACTGAAAATAATTATAATGTTAAATAAATATATTTATTTAAACAGTTATTGATAAATTGATGGATAAAATCTTTTTAAAAAAGGATTACAAAATGCATTTCATAACTTTAAGAATAAAAAATAAAATATTCATAAATATTAATATATTAAAAATTAAAATATTAATAATTAAACATTTGTTATACCATTAAAAAATATTTAAAATTAAAATATTATTATTTAAAATTGTTTATACCATTAAATTATACTAAAAATTAAATTATTAATATTTAAAATATTTCTTATACCATTACAAATATATTAAAAATTAAAATAGTTGTTTATAACTTTATAATATATTAAAAATAAAAAAATTTATATATAAAATTATTGTAGACCATTTTTATAAATTCAATATTAAAATATTGATATTAAAAAATTTTTTATACCAATAAAAAGTATATTAAAAATTAAAATAGTATTATTTAAAATTTTTAAATACCATTATATTAATTTTAAGTATTACTATTATTAATTAATACCATTATTAATTTGTCTTTAGCCCATAAAAATCTCTTCATTAATATTTTCCTTTAATAAATTTACCTTTATTTTGTTCCCCTTTTTATTTCCAGTGTATGAAAAAAGATGGGGTGCTTTTTACTGGGGAGTTTGGGGGTTAAGCCCAGGCAGTTCATGGGGGTCAGAAAGCGGAGGGCGGGGGGATCGGTCGGTATGAAAACTGTAGCCGAGTGCGGATTGTCTGTCAGCCTTTTGTCCCCTTCGTCCTCGTCACTGTCGCTCTCCTCTTCAGCCATGTCCACCCAACAGCCCACAGCTCCTCCCCCCTTCCCGGGGATGTTTCGGTTTCGGTTTTAAGTGGCAACTGTGTGCAGTGTCAGCATTGAAAGCCTTCTCGCCCATGTCCTTGCCATGGCCAAAAGATAATATTTCAGATTTACAACCAGTCGAAATCAGAAAATCAACTTTTGGCTACGGATGTGTTTTTGAATAGGAATAAGATTGTAAGGCGAGAGAAAAATATATAATAAATGTTAATATTTAAGGTATTGATTTGTTACGTTAAAAAAAAGTAAATAAATATATAAAATATAGAAAATATTCAAAAGTCTAGTTTAAAATTAAAAGGAATTAAGTTGAGAGGTAAAAATTTATCATGAATATGAAAAACTACTATTGAATCTGAAAAAAGTAAGAACATTTGTACAGAAAGGTTTTTATATTATAAAAATATTTATAATATGTACGAAAAGGTATTTACATATTAAACATATTTATGTTATATAAAATGACATATGTTCTTTCTTAGCTATGTAAATATCAAACAAAGTTAAACCTACCGGAAAGTCACCGGAATATATATATTTATCCACCTGTACAGTTTGAAATATATACATATAAACAAATATAAAAATATATTTATATTTTTCCCTTTTTTGTCTGTGTGCGTGGATATGACAAAGCCACACACAACCGAACTGACTAACTATTTCTGTTTTCTGCTGGCCTCCGGCCCAAACTCCGAAAAAGCTTCCCAAAAATTGCCAAAAATGCGCTCCAGTTCGAGGATTCAGAGGACTTGCCTTTGTCTGTTGGCACAATGGAAGGTTTTCACAAAAATCTAAACGAAATCGGTGGCATTATATGAGAAACAAGCAAGAAAATAAAATAATATAAAAGAATACAAAATAATTCAAAGTAAAATTAAAATTAAGGCAAATACATATATTATATAATTAAAACGCTATTAAAAACACACCAAAACTAGAAATGTAATTGTACAACTCGACAATATTACGTATACGACCGGTTGAGCAAGCAAAATTGAAATTGTTTTAATTTAATATTTAATTTTTAACATTTATAATATAATAATAATAATATTTATAATATTTTTTATATTATTTATTTATGTATTTATTTATTTATTTATTTATTTATTAATATTTAGTATTTAGTTTTTATAGTATTTTAAAGTATTTTTGAGTATTTTCCTGCTTTCTGATTATTTTTTAAATTAAATTAACCTCAATTATAAAATATTTCTTAAATACATATAAATAAAAGAATATATTCCAGTTTTTTGACTAATTTTTAACTTTAGTTTAAGAATTTTTCCAAAGAGCTTAAAAAAACCTAAAGCTTCAAAAACTTAAAAATCCGGGAGCCGTATGGCCCATCATCATTATCATCATCCTCATCTAGTGGTTGCCCCTTCCACACTTCTCAGCCTCAGCCTCTGCCACTGACTCTGCTACTGATTCCTCCCATATTGACCCCCCTTTTCACTGCTTTTCCGGCGCCTCTCTGCTCTGGTGGCTCAGTGTGGCTTTTATGGGATTTGATTTCTAATAAGCGGCAAGCGAGGCACGTACCATACACACTGGCACACTCGCACAACCACATACTAGCACACTAGCACACCCACACACACACACAGACACTACGAGTGTGGGGAAGGACATGCAGTCCATTTCGAGTCAAAAGAATTCTCTTGGTTTTTCGGGAGGCTCTTCTTGTTTTCCTACTATTTTTTTCCCTCCTCCTACCAAAAAATGGTTGTTGTTTTTTTTTTCTTCTTCTTCTTGTTTTTGGGGGGAGGGGGCAAAAGGGGCGGGGCCAAAACGTTGACAGGAAGCTCTATTGTTGTTGCTTTTTGTGATTCACAGTGTGCAGTGTACGTGTGTGTGTGTGTTAGTGTGGATTTTCCACCAACAAAAATGACATGAATAAAGCGAGCAGATAGAAGGGAGGGGGGGAAGGAAGAGAAAGAGATAGCATATATTCTTTTTTTTCTGCATCTTTCTCCACTTTTCACTTGGATTTTTTCCCCCTTTTATTTCTCTCCTGCAAGCCACTCTCATTTTCCTTCTTCTTTCTCCTGTGAAGGTTGCAAAAAGCTAAATTGAGTTTTCCTAACAACAACAACAACAACAAACGATCCTCTCGTGTGTGGATTTCTTTCTTTTTTTTTAGTGTATGTAGGGGGGGGGGGGTCTTAGGGGAAAGAGATAAAATACCAAAAAGCTGAAACTGCGATGGCAACGCGTACGTGTTTATGGCCACGAAAAGTTGCCAAACAAAACGGAGCAAGGCGGAAAAACAAAGCAAGAAAAATCAAGAAAAATATATAGCAAAAAAAAAATTGGATTTAAAAATAAACTACAGAAAAATTGCAAGGAAAAATCTGTGGAAATTATTGCAAGAAAAGGGAGGAATAGAAATTCACAAGCAGGCAAAATCCAGAGAGACAAGTTACTTAGAGGATTATATTTATTATTAAGAAATTAGAGGAAAATTTAATAAATTTATTACTTAAAAATATATTCAAGCCTTTAAAATAATTTATAAAATGTTTAAAATATATTACAGAATATTTGTAGTATTTTATTTAATTTATAAAATTATTTAAACGTTTTCTGCACTTTAATTATTAAATATACTATTGTTATTTAAAAATACATAATATGTTTAGTAATTTATAAATAGTTTATACATTTTTACAGCCCTCCAAAAATTTTGTTTAATATATAGAAAAATATATTGATTCATTATTAAATTTGTAAAATTTGTAAAAGATCAAAAATATATTTATTATATTTTATATTCATTTTTAAATTTAATTTTATTAAACTAATAATAGTTTAGAGTATATAAAAATATGTTAATTATTTAAAAAACATTTTTTAAATTATTAAAAAGTCTAAAATATATTTATTATACTTTTTTAATAATTTCTAATTTTAGTTTAATTAAACTTCTAATTTTTGAATATATATAAAAATCATTAATGTAATTTTTAAAATTTTTTACAATTATTAAAAGGTCAAAAATATATTTATAATATTTTATATTAATTTTTAAATATATATTTATTAAAATAATACTAGTTTTTAAATATTACATAATGTAAAACAGTCAAAAATAACTCAAAAATTCCTTTTTTTGCTAGCTAAAAAATAAAATTTTTAAAAATCAATTATAAAACATTGAAAATAAAACAATTTTAATGATTTCTTTACAAAGTAAATATTTTAAAAATTTAATTTATGTTTTTTACACTTTTCTAAAACATAAATTATATTTTTAATTTATTTATTTGGAAGAGAAATCGTCAGAACTACAGATACCCCTTTAAAAAAATCCTTCAAAATCCCAATAAATCACATATGTATGCACAAATACTTATGCACATCAGCGTAGCATATTTAAATAACCAGGATGCACACACTTACACCCCCTTCGTGGCAGACAGAGACAGCAAAAATTGTTTACTTTGCGCTCCGAGGCATAAAGTCGAATGGATGGATAATCTTTGGCTCCTCCTCCTTTCCCCTCCTGGGAGCCACAAACATATGGATATCTTCTCTTATTTTTCCATTTATTTATTTACTTGTCTTGGAACCTTAACAAGTTTTTATGAAAATAATTTATGGAAAAAATCGGATAACCCATCCGTAAATGTCAGAGTCTGGCTGGGCATTACTCATACGTCTAGTTGTTGGGATCAAAAGTTACATGAATATATAAACTATATATGCATATATATTCTGAGCTCATATTAATTGTCATTCTAGGGATTAATCATACGCCATGTTGTCCGCACATCAAAGGGACACACACTCGCACACTCAGACCGATGCAATGTGGCACTAAGAGCGCAAAACTGTAAGTACTTTAGGCAGCTAAATATAATTAAATATTAAAGGCATAAACACACACACGCCGAGAGGAGTAGATGAGACGCTGGCTCTTAATAATGTTTTAATGCGTTTGACAAAATTTCGAGCTGCACACTTGCCGGCGCCAGCGGACAACGTTCATTAAATGCAGTAAAATCAACAACAAACAACCAAACACAACAGGAAACAGTTGTTGGCAATGGTTTTGACGAATAATGGATGCCCTAGAATTTATTTTATTTTAAATTAAATTTTTTTTTTTAATATTTTCAACGGTTGTGAGTTAAAATAGTAAATAATAAATATAAATATAACGATTTGGGGCTTAAAAAATTAATACTAAATAAATGGAAATTAAAAAAATTATATTAAAAATTAATTGAATTAAAAATTAAACATTTAACATTTTTTTTGTATTTATTTAATAAATATTCGTTTCAAAAATAAACCCTAAACTTTTATTTTTCTAACTTATATATTTTATAATTATTTTTTTAATTTTTTGGAAAATTCTCACAACGATTGCTTTAACAAAATTAATAAATAAAAAATAAAATTATAATAATAAATATAAAAATATAACGACTTGGGGTTTATAAAATTTATAAATATATAAAATCAAATTTAAAAAAAAAAAAAATATATATATTTAATTTTTTTGTATTTATTTATTAAATAATTCTATCTAAATTAAGCCCTAAACTTTTAATTTTCATAACCTATATCATTTAAAGGTTAAAAGTATATAAAAATCAAGTTGTTATTAACATAATTTTTTTATAAATACTTAAAATAATATATTTTTTAAACTTTAAATAAATAAAAAGTTGAAAATATAATATTTAAGTAAGTATTGCTTATTTCTAGAATTTGTAAACGAAAAAGAAAGGAAAAATTTAAATATATTAAAAAATCTTCAAAAATAAGTTGTTAGTTATTTAATAAAATTTTTCAGATTTTCCTTATCCCAATCCTTAGATCCTTATATACCTTACTCAAGTTAGGGTATTTCGGCGACGGCAGCAAGGCGAGCTTTAAGTGGCCAAAAGTGCAATGTGATTGAAGTTGGCTGAGGCCAAAGGGGCGGCAGGATTTTACAGGAGTCAAAGGATAATGCTCTCCCTGCCAGTACGAGAGTTGGGAGTGTCTGTGTCTGTGTGTGTGAGGAAAGTCCAGTGGAACAATGCACACACACACACATTCACACACACACAAACATGGACATGGAGTCGAAACATGACAGAAAATTACCTGGAGGAAATTTTATGAGTATCGTGGAACGGCACTTGAAAGTTAAACAGACGCTTCCATGGCCCAAAGGGATTTTCCCCCACAGCCAGACTGCCTCTGTGTGTGTGTGTGTGTGGAGTATCTGTGTATGTCTCGTGTATCCTTGTGCTAATTGTGTATGCAACTTGTTGCATTTGACCGCTCTCCTTTCCCTCTCTCTCTTCGAGTTACATTGTAAATGTTAGTTTTGTAATTAGAAAATTTTGCTTACCACTGAAACCCAAAGAGAGAGAGAAAGGGGGTAAAGATTTCCAAGGGGAATTTTAGATTCCAGTTTATGTTGACATTTATTGGCTGCAACTTTTTCTATAAATCAAAATGGCAACTCTCAAGAGGAATTTCACATAAAAGGGGCAAGTACTTAAAGGCATTAAGGCCAGAGGAGCCATTAAAAATCTCATCAAGTTCATAAATCAAATGTTGAATGCTGTTGAATTGTTGAAATATTGTTGTTGAAAATGATTTTTAATTGGAAAAAGATAGAAAAGACAAGATCATTAAATGTAAACAAAGCCTAGCTGTTTTTCTTATAAAAAAAAAAACATTTTCAACAACAATATTTCAACAATTCAACAATGAACTCAATGACAATAATAATGACTGATACCTGAAGACTTTCTGAGATCATTTTCCTCTCCCAATTTCCACTCGCTTCCAGCTTGGCAGTTGAGCAGGAAAAATTCCCCCTTTTGGAATCTATTTCTGCGGTAATTGCTTTTCCATTCATCGCCTGGACCTTTCCCTTTTTCGCGGCAAAACAGAAAATTCAGAGATGCAGGAAGAGATGCAAAATAAAGCGTATCGAAGGTAGTTCCAATTCCTCTCGAGGCACACAAAGGCCACAAAGAGCGCTTCAGCCAGAGATGGAGAGATGGTTTGAGGAGGTTACCGAGATCCCGGCTCCATGGCCATAATTCATCAACGCGGCCTGACGAGCAGAAGCTGCCTACGTGTGATTGACTGCCGGATTGAGATTGAGGAGGCGCTTTCGGGGACCGAGGAGTGTCCAAAGGTTGAAAGGTGCAACTCAACTCATCGCATCGCATCGCATCGCATCGCCATTGCCAATGCCCGGAACCGAGACTGAAACCGAATCCCAGAACCAGACCAGAACTAAAAAACCGAAAATCCAAGCCTGCAAAAACCCAAGCTCAACGAATGTCTCGCTCCCTGTCTATCTCTAGCTATCTCTGTCTGATTTGTGCACTTAAAAAAACGAAAGTCTAGCTTGAAAGGTTGTTATAATTCTTATTTCTTATTACAGTGTATTATAATTTTTGTCAGAAGCTTAAAAAATTATATTTAACTTAATAAAAATTTAAATTTAAATATAATAACATTTTGATTTGTCTAGTAATGCATTTTTCTCTCAGTGCACACCATCCAGCAGCTGTACAGCTGTAGCAATTTAACGGAAGTTGCAATTTGCATTTCAACTTGACCAAAAGCTGCGCCCCAATCCGTCGGTCACGTGCGATGCGATGTGATGTGAAATGCAGCAGCATCAGCATCAGCATCAGCCCGTCTCTTTCTTCTCTGACCCCCCTCTCCTTCTGCTCATGCCGCCCCTTGGTCTTTCGTTTTCTCCCTCTCTCTTTCTCTACTTCGTTGCCGCCTCTGACAGCTGCTGCTGTGTCCGACTGGCGCCATTTGTGATTTGATGCCGACGCGTCGTCGTCGTGTTGGGGCTACAAAACTGCTACAACAACAGCAACAATAATTACAACAACTGCGTTAACTAGGAGTACAAAAATAAATACAACAACAATTGCAATAACAATTACAACAACGATTGTAGGAAGCATTTTAAGAAAAATATATAAACAAAAATTAGAAGAAAAAATTATAACAATAATAAGAAAACAAATTACAACAAAATTTACAACAACAAGACTACAACAACCATAGGAACAACAGTTGGAGAAATAATTTCCAGAAAAATAAAAACAAAAATTTTAAAAAAATGATAACAATAATTATAACGAAAAATTATAACAAACATTTCAACAAAAATTACAACAACAATAAGAACAACAGTTGAAAAAATACTTTCCAAAAGAAGTAAAAACTAAAATTAAAAAATAAATATATAAGGACAGTTATTACAACAAATATTACGACAACAATTACAACAAATATTACAACAACAATTACAGCAATATTTATAAAACAGCAACTAGTTCAACAACACCACCACGGCGTATGCGTAATAAGCTGAAAACGAGGCATACATAAAACGTCGCCCAGCAATTTCATTATAAAAACTAAATATCCCATTACTAATAACCAAATCAGAGCTTATTAACTAGTTAATCTAAACCAATCAGCAAAGTCTCTTTTTCTTGATTGATATTTGCAATAGCATCTCGAAAGCAGAGAGATCACTGAGATCGAGGCAAACCCAACACCGATCGCCCGTTGGTTTTTCCAATTTTCCGCTTATGTTCCATGTGCTTGTGCTCCCCCTTCTAGTTTTCCCCTCTTCAGGGGGGGTTCTACCATATCGTATTATTTTCTGTTGTTTAGTTCTGGTCAACGTTTTGCGTAATCCGCTCGACTGGCTACCGTTTTTATGGGCCATTTCGAAGCGTTTTGGCCATTTGTGATTTGTAATTAGAGTTTTGGCCAGCCAGTTAGTCAGTTAACAGGTACCCCCCTCAACCGCTTGATTCCTTTTTCTTTCCTAATTTTTTTTTTGTTTTTTTTTTGCTGCAGTTACGCAACAAAGTGCTCGACGACGCCACGGGACACCTCGTAAACGAGGCACTAACAATTGAAAATTCATTAGACGGCAGCACCAAGAAATGGGAAAATGCTCATACAATACAAAATACAAAAAAAAAGTATTGAAAAAAAAAAAGACTGGGGAATCTGCAACCTGCCAAATGGCGCACGCACCGAAAAGCTAATTAGGCAAAAACGCTAAACGACGCCAGAAGGCAATGAAAAGAGTGACCCCCAAGGTGGCCGCAGGTTAACACCGACGGCTGGGCTTGTCCCTCTTTATCGGCGGTTCCGCCATATGCCGACGCTTTGGCATAATGACCAAAAAAACAAAAACACAAAAAACAAAAATATAAAAGAAAAAACAACATTAAAAACCGAACAGAACAAATTGGCGGAATATGTTTCCTGGCCATGTTGCTCTTTAAAAAGCAATGAAAAACAGAGGGATACCAAAAAGGGTTAACTTTAAGGACTTGGAGATGAAGTTATAGTTTGGAAGGATATTTTTGAAAGGGATATTTTTAAAAAGGATATTTTTCAAGTGATGAATATATAATACTGGGAAGAAGGAGGAGTTATATGGTGAATTTAATGCCTTAAGTGGATCCTTACTCAACCTACTTTTATAATTATAATTTTAATTTATAATTCTAATTTTTTTTGTACATTTTTTGTATTATTTTATAAGCTTTTTTTGTACAAAAATTAAGTACCGGAATCAATACAATTTTTAATAATAATTATGATTTATAATCCTAATTTTTTGATAGTTTTTTGTATATATTAGGATTATCCCTAAATAAATTATTATTGTAAAGGAAAGCCTGGTATTTCTTACATAAAATATACTGAAAATATAATTTTTTAATATAAATTTATTATAAATAATATAATAAATATGAAAATATAGAAAATTTATAGAATAATATAAAACAAAAACCTAGTTTATCTTTATTTAAAAGCGAATCTTGAAGCTATCTCAAAATCCAAACTAAAATTCAAGTCCGACTACCATTTCCCAGTGTCCAGGACAAGCAGGGAGAAGGAGCAGGAAGAGGAAGCAGGAAGAGGGAGCAGGGAGGAGGAATAGGGAGATGAAGCTCGAAGAGGGAGCAGGACGTGGAAGCTGGAAGAGACTGGAGCCCTGGCTGGGGGATAGAAAACAAACTTCCAGAAGTTATTCAGCTCGCATAACGATAAACGCCCATCGTTTTATTTTGATTTCGCGCCACTCCGCCCGCTGCCCTCCTGGCTTTTTCTTCTTTTTTCCAACCTTTTTTTATTGTATTTTTTCCTGCCGGAGATTCAGGTACAAGTATATGGAACTATATACGTATATAGTTTATATGCTGCTGGGCTTGCCAGATATGAAATTATGTTTATGGCTGCGGCAGAGCCACTGGCAGCCTCCTCAATGGCTGAAAGTTGCCTTCGAATTTGTCGAGAGGGTGAATAGGGTGAACAGGGAAGGGGGGAAAGAGGGGGCTGGCCCAGGGGGAGGGGCATTTGAATTGCACTTCTTCTATCCGCCACAAAATTGCAATTGCTGCAGTTGTTCTTCTTGTTGGCCGGGCTTCTTTTTCAACAACTTTACGAGGTATATAAAACAAAGGGTATATTATATATTGGTGTGTTTTTTTAATCAAGTTTTAGGTGTTTTTTGGTATATATTTTGATTTGATAAGCTAAATATACTATTTTGGGTATTCAAATTTATGTTTTTTAGGGTTAAAAAAATTGTTTTTTAATTTTAAAATCGTGATTTTTGAATAAAACATAAAAGAAACTAAAGAACTTCAAACCAATTGTGCTGAAAATGTAAATTATATGGAAAAAAAAACATTTAAATTTAAAGTAATAAATTTGTTTAAATATTTATAAATTTATTTATTGTCTTATTTATTTATTTATATATTTTATGTGTTTATTTTCTGGTTCAGTTTTAAAACAAATAGTGCTAAAAATATTTATTTATTTATAAATGTATTTATTTATATATATTTTTATATAAATTTAATATTAATATTAATTATAAATAAAAACACATTAAAATTTAAATTTTAAAAATAGTTTATATATATTTTTTTATTTATAAATAATTTTTATTAATTTTCTCTTTCAGTTTTAAGACAATTGGTGCTAAAAATCTAAATTATATAAAAAAAAAACACTTAAATTTTATTTAAAAAATCGTATATATATTTTCTTAATTAAAAAAATGTTTTATTTATTTTGTTTTATTTATATATATTTTTTTAAAACTAATTTCCCCATTATTTAATTTAGTTTAACAAGTTTATCGAAAAATCTCTCTTCTTCCCGTAGCTTTCTTAATTATATATCTAACTACAGGGTGCTTACACAGCCTCAACTATTTTTTTATTGTTTAAAGAACACTCCCTACTTACCTTCCTTTTTTTATTTTTTTTTTGTGGAGCATTCAGGTGTAACCGCAACCGCCGCCGCCCGGGCTTCGCTTCGTAATCACGCCGCGTGTGCTGCTCACGTAGCAACGCCGTCGCAACGCAGATTCCGCGGCGAGGAGGGACAAAGAGAGATACAGAGAGGGCTGGCCCAGGTCCAGATCCAGGTTGAGTCCAGGTCGTCGCATATATCCCTGGCCCAGCGCTACCAGGTCCCAGATCCCAGCACCCAGCGACCAGCTCCAGGGTCCAGGTCCAATCCAGGCTTACACACGCCGCCTTTTGCCAGGAGACCGGGCACGTTGCCAGTTTCAGCTACGTTCGCATTGCCGCTGCTGCCATTTTTCCTTTCAGATAAATTTCAAGTTGGTTTTTTAAATACCCTATAAACGGGGTTGAGAGCTTCACTACTTTGATTGAAAGAAAGGTTTAGAAAGAAAAGGGATAAGAAATTAATATTTATTTAAAAGTAACACTTGGATTCTATATATTTCAATTTTGTATTTTAAAAAGGTTAATTTTGCAATTTTAAATAAATGTAAAATTAATATTTTGTATTAAAAAAAGGTTGATTTTGTTTTGTAATTTAATAAAAATATGTTTAAGTTAACTATTTCTTTTAAAAAGTATAAAATGGTTTGGTTTTTCATTGTAAATTAATTTTAAGAAATATTTTTTAAGCTAATTCCATTACAAAATGGTTGATTTTCTCATGAAAATAATTGTTAATAAATTTAAATTTGATTTTCAAAACTAAAAAATATTAAATATAATTTAAAAATTGATTTTTCAATTTATTATCTAAAGCTTGTCCCTTTGACGAGCCTCAAAAAGCGTAATTTTGTATTCTAAATATATAATATAAAATAAATATATTTTAGGTTTATAACATTTACAAATTTTAAAAAGGTTAGTTTTAAAATATTTAAAAAATGTTGATTCAATTTAAAAATGAGTTTTTAATTTATTATTTTAAGTCTATTCCTTTTACGAGTTTCAAAAAGGTTAATTTTCTATTGAAAATAAATGTAAATAAAATTAAAAAATAAAATATGTTAGGTTTATAACATTTACAAGTTCCAAAAAGTTTGATTTTGAAACCTAAAAAGTATTAAATACAATTTTTAAATTCCCTTTTAAATGTGTATTTTAAGTTTTTAAATATAAATTGTTTAGTTTACTATTAAAAAATTATAAATTTATTATAATACAATATAATTAATAATAAATTTAAATATATATATATTTCAAGTTTATGAATTTTAGCAACTGTTTTTTAACCCCAAACTGAAAAACTTCTTGAAGATTTCCACTCCTTCCCCTGATTCCCTGGCAGAGTATTTGCCATTTGGCCTGCGCCTTTCGTTATTATCCTGCTGGCTTTATTTTATGGTTTTGTTTTACCTTCACTTCAATGAGGACATTCAGTGCACGTTGAGTTCAGTTCGGTCAGTTTGGATCGCTTTCGGTTGAAGTTGCAGCAACTCGCAGCAAGTTGCTGCCGCTGTTGTTGCTGTTGTGATTATCATTATATCTGCGAGATTACCAATTATTTGTTGTAGTTGTCGTTATTGTTGTTGTTGCCGCTGCTTCGTTTTCAACTTATTTTTTATAATTCACGTTAATTTTTCTTTTTTAAAGCGAAATTGCCAAGCGGCAGCAGGAGCAGGTCCCCAGAGCAGGCCAACTCCTGGTCGTTGTCTCGATTATGTCAGTGGCTTCGCCGAGTGGCCTCCCCTTCGATGTTGCTAGCACAAACTCCTTTTGAAAGAAAAACAAAAACAACAAAATAAAAATAAAAATAAAAAAAAATAAAACAAGGAAAACATGAGCACCGTACACGATCCATTCATTCATTCATATATTATGCGCTGAGCATGCGGAATGCGGAGCAAGTCCAGCGCCATTTGCTTAAATCGATCAATTTGGGCCTGTCCACGGATCACCATTGACTAAAGCGTGGCCAGCGATCCATTTCCTGAAACATATCGGTTGGTTAGTGCTATTATTAACCAAGAAAAATGCGACATTAATTTAATATGAGCACAAAAAGGGATATGACACAGTTATTGAAGCTCTACAAATGGGTCTTACTTGGTTTTTATATTTTTTTAAGGGTGTTATATTTATTAAATTATATATTTATTATTATAAAAATGTTTTCTCATTTTTATACCAATTTTTGGATTCATTTAATTCAATAAATAAATAATTAAAACAAATAAATACAGTAATCATTAATAATACAAACAATTTCACTACCTTGACACTATAATTCCCAACTAGTTCTAGCTTCTTCCACGTGTTAACCCAGCTGAATATTGAAAGAATTTCAGATCAAAGAAAAATCAAGGAGGATTGATTGAAATGTAAGTAAATTTTAATATTATATAATATAAGTTATTAATATTTTAATATTTTAATTTAAATATTTCTATTTTTAGCTTAAAGATATTAAAATTAAGTATAATTTAGACATTTTTATTGGACGCCAAATATTACTAATTTAAGCAATGAAAATTATTAAGACTTGAAGACAAAACAAACAGTTTCAAGTAAAAAAAAGGACTAAATTGATTCGGCTGCTGATAGCTAGTAAATATGTAGTACGTACTAATGGGAGGTTAATAATTGTCTGTTTTTGCAATTATTCAATTTTTAAATATTTATTTTATGATTTTTTTTATTTTAATATTTTTCTGTGCTTTTTCATTTCTCATTTTCAATCTCATTTTTTACAACTTTTATTAACTTTATTTAAATGGCTAACAAAATCCTCCTAGTTTTCCTTATAACCAAATCAATCAGCTCTATGTGGAAAAACAGACATCGTCAAAACGTAAATGATTGCAATAATTTCGAGCGTGTTTACTTTTTCCTATAAAATATTTGCATTTCCTCATATCCGTTGGCCATGTCGATTATATACATTATTTATTATACCAACTACACACGGTCGGAGCATTCAGGAACCTATCCATATTTTCAACAATTTTAATTTGTCCTTTTTTTTAACCCCCCCCCCTGCTCCTGCCTTCTGTTTAACTGCATCGTGTTGATGGGCAAAAGTATATTTTGTCATTACGGCCATAAAAAAAAGAAATAATAATAATAACAAAAAACAAAAAAACAGAAGAAGGGACAAAAAAAAAATGGGTATATGTGAAAAAATATTTGAATTAACGACAACTGGCGACAATGGCAACTCGTTGTTGCTGATGGTGACGACAACAACAACCACAATTATTATAGTAATAATAAAAAAAAAAATAATAGTCATAAAAAAAAATGAAAATGGAGAGCAGAGGAAACCTGAGAAAAAAATGCATTGGCAAACAAAAACATATTTATGCATGTTACATGTTTTTGCGGTGTTTTCACAATGCAACTGTTTTTCCCCGTTTTCCCGTTAGCCGTTTTTATATTTGTTAAATCCTGGAATTTGTTTAATGATTTTGTTTTAAAATTTGGTATTGATTTTAAGTTGAAAATTTAAATTAATGTGGAAATTAAATAAATTAAAATATACATGGTATACTTTAAATAAATTATATTATATTTTATAAAAGTCTTTTTTTTTTTTATAAAATAAATATTACATTTTAAAAAGTGAATCTCAATCTCATAAGGTTTAAAAAATATTTTTTTTATACTTTATATAATAATAAATAAATCGTAAATATATTTTACTTTATCTTAGTAGTTTTTTTGATTAAATAAATATTTAAAAAGCATTAAAATATTTTTATATTTTTATTTAATATAATAATTAATAATTCATTTATATTNTATTTTAGTTGTTTTCTTTGATTAAATAAATATTAAAAATTTTAATATAAAAGTAAATATACATTTAAAAAGTGTTGAAATATTTTTATATATGTATATATTTTATATTTATATTTAATATAATAATTAATACAAAATATTTTTGTTTCCTTGATTAATTTTTGTATTATTTTTATTTTCTGATTATTTTCCTTAAATTTCCAGAGTAATCTTTATTCGTTTGATTCTTATTTATGACATTTGCAATCCTACCTTTTTTCATTTTTTTTTTATATTAATTTTTTCCATTTTAGCCTGATGCTGATGTTGGTCCAACCATTGCACATTTACAATAACAATAATAATAATTTTACGCTGCACGTGGCTCAGTAAATATTTGGATTTTTAAGCATATGCATATATGGGCATTGCATTTATTTCGGAGTATTGCTGACGTTATTTGCAATTCTTTATATATACATATATACATTTATATATATATTTATTTTTTTTATGTATATCATTTTTCATTTGCTGTGAGAGAATTTAAGGTGGCCTTAAAGCCATTTTGACAAGGCTTCTTTTTTTAATGAAATTTTTAAGGCAATCAAGTGTTTTTTTTAAGAAGTTGAAGATAAAATGTAATAAATATAAAATAAAAATATCTAAATATTTTTAAATTAAAATTTAAAATATTTTATATTAAAGTCAAATATAAATTATAATATATAAAATGTAATCTTTAAAATAAT
This sequence comes from Drosophila kikkawai, assembly GCF_030179895.1. Classification (NCBI taxonomy): domain Eukaryota; kingdom Metazoa; phylum Arthropoda; class Insecta; order Diptera; family Drosophilidae; genus Drosophila; species Drosophila kikkawai. Next base: position 23,401,231 of record NC_091733.1, read on the forward strand.
ATATATATATAAAATATAAAATACAAAATAAAAATAAATTTTTTAAATGTTACTTATATACATTATTATTTTTTAGTTTGTTCATCGTTTATACAAACATAATTATTTAACATTAATTTTCTTGATAGTACATCATTTTTTCTTATTTAATTATACATTAAATATTTATTTATTTTTTAGTTTATATAAAAAGAATTATTTAGCACTAATTTTCTTGTTAGTTTAATATTTTTTTCTTATTTAATTATTTATTTTATATTAATTATATTTATTTTTCGGATATAATATTATTTATGTATAATAATTTAATTTTAATGTTACTTGATTTTACATTATTTTTTCTTAGTTAATTATTTATAATATATTTATTATATTTATTTATTTTATCATTTATTTACAATTAATTATAGTTCTCTAATTTTCCAGAAATCACATCTTTTTCCTATTCAATTATTTCTTATTTATTTATAGGCTTATTTTACTTTCTTATTTTAATTTTTATAATTTCCTTAATAAACCCAACTCCCTTTTAGTGAAATCCCTTTAAAGAAATCCCTTTCGGCTTCTATTTATTGCACAAGTGATGATTATGTCAGGCATTTCAATTCAGAGCGAATAAAAAATATATAAACATATGCCAAGGGAGGAAGAGGGGGGTTATGTAACCCTTAAACAGGCAAAATATGTAAATGAAATACGTAAAGCATCCATATATAATACATATATATATATATGAGAAACATACTGAAACGCTGGGGATTAAATTGTAATTACTTTATTACTTAATAACAAAACCATTCATGCTGCTAAAGTTATTAAGCGTTATATGTATATATTTTTTGTTTCTGGTTTTGTTTTTTGTTGCCTTTTGCTACTTTACTTTAATTTCAATATGATTTCTCATATGTAAATTATACATGAAGCGTGAATTTTAACAATTTATGCAATTGGTTTTCGTTTCCAGAGAATATTTAAGAAATTTCCTCAATAAATATAGACAAAATGTTCAGTAGTTGTCAATTAGCTTGAAGCGATAATCAATTGGAAAACTATTCGGACATAATAGATACAATTAACTGACGGCCGATCGATCAAGAGCGTTTTCATAAATTACACGCCTAAACCGAAAACCGAATACCAAAAACCAAAAACAACAGGCCCACTAAGTGCCTGGCCATTTAAAATGCAATAATTTATGAGATTTATGACTTTTGCATTTTAATTGAATAGATTTCGATAGAGGTTGTGGCAGTGGCTGTGGCAGCGGTGGGCGTTAACAGGCCAAAAACCAGCCAACAGCAATGGGGCGTGGCAAGTGTGCATATATATATAAAATATAACATATAGTGGATACTCAGGGGAAGTGTTTAGGAAGCTGTAAAAATAAATAAAATAAAATAAATAAATAATACAAGTGTTTAAATTAATAAAAAATGAATTATTTTAAATAAAAATTATATAAAATAAGTAAATTATATTAAATAAATTATTTTATACTAAGAAAAGTATTTAGAAAGTTGTCAAATATTTATTTAAATTTATAAACATTTTTTTTTTAATAAATAAATAACTTTAACTTTAAATTAATAAAAACAGTATTATATAAAATAAATATATTAAAAACAAATAATATTAAATAAAAGAAAGAGTTTAGAAAGCTGTAAAATATTTATTTATATTTATTAAACTTTTTTTTTGAAATAAATAAATATTCTTATAAATAAAGTACGTATTTATATGTAATATATAAATGCTTAATTAATAAAATCTATGGATTATTATAAATAAATAAATTATATTAAATAAAGGAAAGTGTTTAGAAATCTGTAATATATTTATTTAAATTTATGAACATTTTTTTAATAAATAAATATTCTTAAAAAGAATACAAGTGTTAAAAAAAATAAAATCTAAATAAATAAAATATATATTATATTAAATATATAAATTATATTAAATAAAGGAAAGTTTTTAGAAAGCTGTAAAATATTTATTTTTATTTATTACACTTTTTGAAAAATAAATATCCCTATAAATGTATTAGTAAATATAGTATATATATGTATATAGTAAGTATTAAAAATTTAAATTATAAATAAAAATTATTCCTTTTATAAATCTCATAAAAAATCTCGAAATACATTTTCAAGTTCCACAGTTTTTCCTTTCAATTTCTTTACCAGAAAATAAAGTTTAAATATAAATATTTTCTCTCAATTTTAACTATCTAGCCTTTACTGTACTTACACATGCTTGGCCTTACCTTTACATATATATATATATATATATATATATATATATATATATCTATGCATATATATTTATGACATTGTGCTGGGTACCTGCAATCAGTTAATGGAATCTAATAAACGTGCGCGTATCTTTCGGATGCATCTAATCGCTGCGGCACGCGAGCGATGCCAAGATGCGGCCCAAAAGGGGGGAGAGGGGCGGGTCTTAATTGTGGGGGGGGGGGGGGAACGGACCCTCAAAACGGGAATGTTTAAGGTAAAGGGGTAACTCCGAAGCCCGGATACCTGCTGCTACTGGCCATATACCAAGGTTATGCCTCTGCCTGCCACTGTACCCTGTAATTAAATGCCAAACTGAGTAACAAAACAGAAGCCAACTGGCCAACTGGCCAGTGGCCACAAGGGGGGCGTGGCCACTGTGAAATATGTCAAATCTGAAGAAATACGCTTCTATATGTAAGGAAACATGATTTATACGAAAGATGGCAACAATCCGCTGTAAATACAAGTCATTAATCACAGATCTCAGGCGAAATCTTGGCTACTTGCAAGGCTAACAAGTGAAAAAGCAGTAAAGGAATTTAATTTTAAAGTTAAGGATTTCCATAAATTAAGGTAAGAATTTAAGGGGAATTTTTAAGGGAAATTTCTAGGGTTACCCAAAGAGTGATTGGAATAATTATTATTACAATTTTAAAGTTTTTATTATTACAAACCCGACGGCCTTGAATCCTTTTCATATTATAACTTGTAATCCCAAATATTTCTGTATATTTTCCAATTTTTCCCTAAAAACAAAATCCTGTCACCCTATTTTTTTTGTTTGATGCTGTCAAATTAGTTATGTTGTGGCACATAATTAGGCAACAAAAAAAAAAATGAAAAGGTGGAGAAGGGAAATTCAATTTTCCTCCGAAAAAAATACAAATGAGGTTTCCTTAGGTGGCTTCAAAAATTGTTTTTTGTATGCCAGTTTCGGAGGTGACTTGACTTTTGGTTTAAATTTGATGTTGATGAGTTTTTCCGCTTCATTTTCCCTGGCCTCTCATATCTGTGGCATTTCCCATTTGCCGACGCTGCTTCTGTCGTTTGAAGTGTCAGTTTAGTTTCGTGTCCGTGTCACTCAGTTCACATTGCTTCTATATATTTTTTTCTCTTGCTATTTTTACTTTGATGGGAATGGGGGATGGGAATGGAGCTGGGGTTGGGGATGAGGGTTAGCAATTGGGGATTGTGGATTGCGATCTGAAATACACACAAATCAACAAGCAAACAAACAGGGAGACAGACCAACTATGGTCATGGCATAACCGCTGACACTCCAACTCCCCGGCCAACCAGGCCAGGCCAACAGTGCCCAAAAAAAAAAAAAAAACCACCAAACTAACTAACTATCTATAACACGGTAAAAACATAGGGTGGGTTCTAGAAAACAAATGGGAATATTTAAAAAATATTTTTAAAGGTTTATAAATGTATATATTTTTTCTAAACATTATTGTAAATATACTATTATTATATTTTAAAAATAATTATAATCAAACAAATTTACAAAAAAAAAATTGATTTAAGTTTGTTGAAAACATTTTTGAATATTTTAAAATAATTTTTAAAAGGTAAAAGATTTATTTTTATTGTCTTAAGTTGATTATATAACTCAAAAAATGTGTTATTATTATTATTATTATTTTTTAGAATTTTATAAACGCATAAATTTATAAAAAGGAAACTTGATTAGGAAAAGGTTGCCAGACTAATGTTGCCAGGCTAATGTTGCCAGACTAATGTTGCCAGAAACATGTTGAAGTGATCAAGTTGCGCAACACATTTTTAAGCTTGTCTTAGGGTTCTCCATTTTAATCCATTTTTAATGAAATATTAAAATAATATGCAACATTTTTTACACCTAATCTCATTAAAAAAATATTAAATATTTTTAAAAGAATAAATAATTTTATTAAAAATAAACCAGGCCACTATCATATATTTTTTGTGATTTACTAAAGATTCATTAATCTAAATATTAATTTAAATATATCTTTTTCAAGAATTCTTAAATAGTATATTTTTAAAAAATATATATTATAAGGATTTTTAAGAATTCTTAAATATTATATTAAAAATTAAAGACATAATGCGAATTTTTAGAATTAGAATTAAGATAAAATATTCTATACTTTAACAACAATTTTCTTCTATGTTTTTTGTATTTTTTTTTCTGTTCTATTCCTTCCCTCCCTGCTCCCTGCTCCCTGCACACCTTTGACTATCAGGGCTCCATCATTCCGCTTTTGGTCCTGTCTGTCTGACATTTGTTTGCCCGGCTGTCCATCTTTTTGTCACGAGCTTTGGGGCTGTCACGCCCACAATGTCGCGAAATTGGTTTCAGCGTTGCGGATTGCGCACCCTGCACAGTGGGGGAGAAAACCTAAAAATTGTGATAAAAATTGTGATAAAAATTGCTCAAATCAGGGGCTTAAAAATTGAAAGAGCACTTACTTTAAAGCTAATAACATAGAAAATGAAATTAAATAAAAAAGTACAACATAAATTTTAATAGCTAATATTTTATTTATGGATAATATTTTATTTATAACAATATATAAACTTCCCATTTCACAGTTTATCTCATTTATCCCATTTTTTAGCCATGGTCCTTGGCTTCATTTGTTTTTCTTCTTTTTTTTTTTCTGTTGCCTTGTTAATTAGCCTTGGCAACGTGGCAGAATTAAAAATAGAAGACAACAAAAAATCTATTCCCATTTTTACTATATATATTTTCTTTTTTTTTTTTTTTGTTGCCTCTCGTTACCCGCATTTGCTTTGTAAACTTTAAGATGCAAGCGACGCGATAAAACCCTGAAGGAGGCAACATCATCGTCATCGTCAGCGTCGTCGTCATCATCATTGAGCTCATCATCAACATGCAACAACAATTTACAAGCGTGACAACACCAACAACAACAACAACAACAACAGCACCAACACCAACAACAACAACACCAACAAAAGGTTCAGAATAAAATGGTTAGGGGTCAGGTCACCCCGGCTTATCGAGGACGAGACCATCTCTCTTAATCACATAGGGCAAATCTGGTTACAGGATATCCGTCCAACGCAAGGACCTCCGGAAAATGGGCAAACCGAAGAGGTGGGAATGGGATGAGTTTAAGTGCACTCGCAAAAAAAGTGGGATTTTTTGGAATTATAGAAAAAAAATAAATTCAAATTGTTTGAAAATGTTTAAATACGAATTTTATGGTATAATTTATATTATTTTTAATTTAAATTTATATGTAATCTTTGTTAAAATTAAATATATTAAATAAACACTACGATTGTTATATTTTATGATTTATTATTATTTAAATAATATTTTTTAAACGTGGTAAAATTTTAATAAATATATAAAATTAATAATTTTTCATTTTTACCTTATTCAGATATTAATAAATTTATAATTTAAATAATAATTACACCTTTAAAAAAAATTAAATGAAATAATTAGCTTTAAAAATCATATTTTAAAATATATATTTTCCCCTTAAATTTGTTCCTTAACTTATAAATCAAAATATATTTCCCTATATATATTTTTTCAAGTGCATAAAGGACTGTAGCTTGGGAGAGGAGAGGGGGCGGTACACAAATTGAAGCTCATCTACTTAACGCGCTTGCTCGCGGCTGGAAACATCGTCGAGCTGTCGTCGTAGTTGTCGTTGTCGTTGTCCTGCCGCTTATATCCTGCGGCAAAACAGTCGCCGCCCTCACACCTCTGCCTACCCTCATATACATATATATATATATATATAGATATATATATATATACCTTTTCCAGTGTGCGTGCGACGGGTCTAAGGATAATCTTTGGCATAATTATTACAATGTCACCATGTTTCGCCTGTCGTCCTGCCACCGTCACCGCCACCGCCGTCGCCTGTTGTCCTGCCGCTCTTCTCTGTGGCAATTTTTCTGCTCGTCGTCATCGTCTCATTTATTGCTTGCGGTGTTTGGCACGTTCCCTTGTGGTTTACAGCGTGAAATAAGATTTTCCTCCGGCTTTAGCTCTGGCTCCTCCTTCACCTTCACCTTTCACCTCCTCCTCCTCGTCGTCAGGTCCTTTATTATGATTACTTGTGCTCGTGTGCGTGGCCATCGCCATTTCGGTTGCCATGGTCAGCAGCAGCAGCAGTGGCAGCCATCTAAGCCCCAATCCCCGCCCCAATCCCCGCCCCACCCACACACACACACACACACACAGCCCCGCAGGATAACAGCCCGCCCACAATGGGCGGTGACCTGTGACAGCGCCAGGAGACAGAAACAGACACAGACACGGGCAAACAGGCGCCGAAACGGGAGCCAAAGGAGCAGCAGAAGGGCACTGTACAAAATTGAGACTATAAAATAATAATAAATAATGAAAAAAAAAGATATAAATAAAAAAAAAATAAAAATAAATAAATAAAAATATCTGAAGCAATCTTTGCTCCTTTTAGTTCCTTGAAAATCTTTTAAAATACAATTTCTTTTAGGAAAGGTTTTTTTTTTTAATATATTTTTTTGATTAATTTAATATGAATCTGATGTATATATATATATATAATAATATATAATTTATATAATTTAATTACCTTACATTTTTTTCTAGTGATACAAGCAAATTTACAAAATTTATGAAATTTTATACAATTTTTAAAAATAATTTTTCAAGGTTTTAATTTTAAGTTAATAATTTACAATTTTCTCCTATTGATTCTATTGATTTTTTTATTCAAAATTATAATTTCTTCTTAAAATACCCCCTAAAATTTTGCTCAGTGCAAGAGGGCACGGTTGCCAGGAGCCAAGTGGGTGTTTTTGGGGGCCGTAGGTCCTTCGGTTGCGCTCCTTGTCGCTCCACCAGATGGTTGACACTTGCGTCCGTCAGACGTCGACACTTGACACTTGACACACACGACAGGCAAACACACAGTTGCAAAGGCCACCCTACACCCAACACACCTCCCCTGCACACCCCTCACACAACTCCACCTCCCCCTCCCAGGCGTAGAGTGTCCTGCGCTGTCTTGGTCCTTGTCTAACTTGTTGGCAGTCTCAAGTGCTGCCCCTCGTCTTGTTCTTGCCCGACATCAGTGTCTTGAGGGATACACCTCCGATCCAAAGGACTAAGGAGCCCACTCTTAGCTCCTAACTCCATGCTCCAGGCAGATTAGCCAGCTTCACAGCCCGCCGTTGCCATATGGAATATTCCAAATGTGATTAACTTTTCAGATCCCTGAGATTTCAGGTCCTCTCGATGCACACAGACATTGACTCTGGCAGAGATTTCAATTCGATTTGTTCAGCAAGAATAACATTTAAAGGTTAAGGATTGCCGGAAAATTCTAATTTTAAGGGGGTTTCCCAGGAGATTCTTTCTTATATATATATATTTTAAATAAAGTTTCTTAATAAAATTTATTTCAAAATGAAAATTCAACAAGAAACAGAAAATATAAGTTTGCAAAGTCTTGTTTTTAGTTTTTAGAAATTTAACTACATTTTCTACTTCAAGTTTACTTTTAAAAAAGTCTTGATAAATATTAAAAAATCTATAATTATTTAATTTAAACCTTAATAAACAATAAAAAATAACTATATTTCCCAAAAAAAAACCCAAACATTTCTTTAAAGAAATTCTAAAATAAGTTCTTAAACTATAAACTGACCACAAAAGTCACAAAAACCCTTTTTCTCACACCTGACACACCGAAAAAAAAATACAAAAAAAAAGAAAACCCATTGAAAGTCGAGAAAAGTGGGAAAATCTGCTACCCCGAGGAATTATAAGCGAAAACAAAAGGCCCACTAAGCACCTAACATGCCAAAGCCGTAGATGAAGTGCAAAACTCTAACCGATATAGATATGGATGCATATATATATATATTTACATTTGCCAGAGTGTCCGTCCGGATCTGAAACTGGCACAAAGGGGAGAAGGGAGGCGAGCGGATTTAATGGCAAAGCCGAAAGCTTAGTGTGAGGTCCAGCTGGCGAGATGCACTTTGTATCCGCATCTGTAACTGAATGGACGACGGCGTATAGTACCTGTATTACAGCAGAGGGTAAAATATTAGTATTTAAAATAGGAATTTTATATAATTATATATTTTTTCTATAATTTTTTAAATAATTTACAACTTGATTTATTAGTTTTATAAACCTAGAAATATATTTTAATGAGAGTATCTTTTGTTGTGCCTTTACCTCTTACAGCAGAGGCTAATATACTAGTATTAGATTCAGAGATTATATTTTTTAGCTTTCTATATTAAATGTAAATTTTATTAAATATTATATAACATAATTTTGTAGTATTTAATACCCAGAAATATATTTTTATGAGAGCATTATGGGTTATACCTCTATCTCTGCCGTAATATATTAGTATTAAAATCACAAATTATATTTTGTAACCTTCTAAATTAAACGTAAATTTTATTTAAATTATTAAATTAAATATAATTAAATTATAATAATTAAATATATTAATATAACATTATTTTCTCTTATTTAATACCCAAAAAAAAATATTTTTTTAAAGACTACCTATTGTTATATCCTCTGCTGTTTATAAAAGTGTCAACAACAGACCCGAGATGTCCCTTTGGCTGCCCGATCATTGCGGCAAACCCAGAAGCATCTCGGTTGATCCCAACGCCTGGCCATCGGAAGCGGAGGCTGCCTCATCACCATCAGCATTTGTCACGCCGCGAAAGTGTCGCGTTCCAGTGGCATTAACGGTCGCAAAAGATGTCGTCGGCAAGTGCGAGCTGCAGCACTTGCCTGTCAGTTTGTCACTTTGTCACTTTGCCCGTCTGTCAGTCTGTCCAGTGATGGTTATCTTAAATCACAACTGCTGCTGCTGCCGCCCTCGCATTCATTATATATTTTACGGCAAGCCCGGGACTCTTTAAGTCGGCCTCACCTTGCTACCTGGATTTCCATTTCCCCCTTTCTGCATTTTCATATTTGTGCCTTTTTTTGTGGGCTTTTGTTGCTCAATCTCGCTGACTAATTGTTGGCAATTTGTTTGGAGGGGGACACACACACATCCAGAAATCCAGAAAGTATTTAAAAAGATATTTTTAAGATTATTTACTTGGATTTTTAGTTATAAAAGTCAAGTAGAAAGGGGAGAATCCTTTGGGAAAGGGTGTAAATAAATTGTCATAGGAACAGATTTTATTATTTCTAAACATTTTGGTATTTTTTTTATATATTTTAAATATTCTTAAATTATTTTGTAATATTTTGTAATATTTGTTAAATAAATTTGTTAATATTTCTAAGCCAATTTTTAATATTTTAAAATATGTTTTATATTTTGTAATATTTTTAAACTATTTTGTAATCATTTTTTTATTTTTATTTATTTTATTTATTTTTAAATTTTAGTTTAATGCTTTTTTAATATTTCTAAACTAATTTTTAATATTTTTAAATATATTTCATTATGTTTTGTGATATTTTTAATCTAAATTGTAATATTTTTTATATTTAAACTATTTTATAATAATTGTTTAATACATTTTAATATTTGTTTAAAGCTTTTTTATATTTTTAAACTATATATTAATATCTTAAAATATTTTTTTATATTTTTGTAATATATTTTTTATTTAACCGGTTTTGTAATAATTGTTAATGCATTTTAATTTTTTTTCAATATTTAAAAACTATTTTTTAATAATTTTAAATATTTTTTTAATGGATCTTAAATATTTTTAAAATATTTTTTATATATTTCTTAACATTCTGTTGTACTCTTTAATATTTCAGCAGTCTTGCCAATAGTTTTTGCATCCGTTTCCGGATTTTTGTCGCCGCCAGTGATGTTTGCCATGTTTTTTGGTTTTATTTATATTTATTTTTCATTCTTTTTCCCTTGCATTTAATTGAAAATTGCATTTTGATAATTTCCTGTATGCGAAATGGACAAAAGCCTGAAAGCAAGCTGCCAAAAACTGTCGTTGACAGTTTAGTGTTCGCGTAAAAATTTGCACAATTCAGAATCAGCCTTCGCCCAGGTGGGTGGTCTACCCCCTAAAAAACCCAAACCAGAGATGCAGTCAAAAATAAATAAACAAATAATATAAAATATGCACATCAAATGCATTTCATGACAGAAATGAAAAAGTGATTAAATGGCTTCAACGGACCAACGACTATTGATTGCACTTTTTATGATTTTTACTTTATGATTTTAATTTTAAATAAAATAATAAACCAAGAATTGGAAAGCTAAAATTATAAATAAATGTAATTTGATTTTAAATGTTATGAAATAGTGTTTTAAATTAAATTTTAAAATGTATTTTGTAATAAATTAAATTTTTAAAATCTTTTTCTTAGTAATGTATTTATTTTCTTTAATTTAATGTGGTGTTTTTTTATTTTTCAAATATTAAAATAAATGTTTATATTAAATTCTATGATATTTTTTTAATAAATTATATAAAAATTTAATTTCCAAAACAAATCAAAAGCTGAATTTTATATCTGTTGATTTTCTTTTCTATTTTTAAATTTTTTGTTAAATATATAAATATTTTTTAAAATTATTATATTATATATAATTAAGTAAATATGCCCTAAAATTTCATTTCAAACACGAATCAGTAGCTGACCTCGGGGTGACAGTGGAAATATGTTTAACAAGGCTGCAGTCAGTCAATGCTTCTGTTTCGTCAGTTTGCCAGTTTGACGGCCTGTCACTTTTCGATTTCGTTTATTTATTTATTTTCCCGTTTTTTTTTTGTAATTTTTCCCACTACAACAGCCGCCAAATTGTCGCCGACAACCCAGAGAACATTTGCCAGCACATTTTCCATATATTTTCCTCACTTTTCTCTTGAAACTAAAAGCAAATTCGTTTGTTGTGTTGAGGGAAAAATCTATATCTATGTCCATGAAGATTTTCATCATCCTCCACACACACACACATATGTATTTGCATTTGTATATACGCATATATATACATTTTTTTTTTGCACAAAATTATAAATAAAATATTTGCATTTTTATTGAAAATTAAAATAATTTCTGCGTGTGCTGCCTTTGAAGCGCAAATACATAGCGACAGGCAAATATGTAATGGAATTTCATTGAAAAAAAAATGTATAAATGTATGTATATATAAAAATAACAAGAAAAACAGATAAATATAAATATTTAAAATACACAAATGTGTTTCATGGAAATTACAGGAAATGGAAAAAATAGAAAGCGCCCAAAGACAGGAAAAATAAATTATTAAAATAAGAATTTCAGAAGGTAAAAAAAAAATAATAAACCAAATGGAACTTAAGAGAAGGGGTTAAAATATTTTAAACATATGTACATAGGTTGAATGTAATAAAAATAAATATAATTAAATTAGTAAAATATTTTTTTAAGGTTAAAAATTAGTTTACTATTCATTTTTGCCATAACATATTTTTTTAAGTTTAAATATTTGTTTATTTTTAAGTTTTGCTTAGGGAAATTCTTCTTGGAATTTTTAAAAATTTATTTTCTCTATTAGAAATTCATTAAAATTAGTGTAAATTTTATTTTTATTTTTAAAAAATCTTATTTAATACAAATACAAATAAATATAATTAAATTAGTTATTTTAACATATTTTTTTAAGGTTAAATATTAGTTTACTTTTCATTTATGCCTTTAAGAATTATTCTAAAATATATATATATTTTTTTTTTACAAGAACACATTTTTTATTTTAAAAAATTCCTATCGAATAATAATTTTTAGTTCATAAATTACATAAAACACTTGACTCCTTGCCCTGAGAATGACCTTAGTTGGGGTTTCCTCTTTCGATTCGGTTCCATCAACACATCCGCACGATGCTCTCAGCTCTCACAGCGGGAAATCCAAGAAGGGCCAAGGAACAAATATATATATATATGTATATATATATATATATATACAAGCGATTCTGATTAATTTTGAATAAATGCAAATATACGGAATAACGAACAGTCTGACAGATGCATAAACGATGCCAGGCAATGCCAGGCGATCCTTTCCGATCCTGATTCCTGATTCCTGACTTCCTCACGCCTGTCGCCTTTGATAAATTTGATGGTTTTTGTTTGGAGCGTCTGAAAAATAACTTGTTGTGATAATTTCGCTGGCGAATTTGTTGCGCAAATATCAAAATAAAATTAATTTCGCCTTTGGACCGATCCTCCTTTGTCCAGAAGGGAACCCATCTGTGCGGAGGAACCCTTTTATGAATGAAATCGGTACTGGGCACTGGGCAACTGGGTCCTGGGTCCATCTTCATCTTCGTTGCTGCTGCTGCTCCACCGGAAATTGAAATTTTAAAAGTTTTGACGTTTTGCCCGGCTTTTTTCTCTGTTTCGCTTATTTATGCAAGCAAATAAGCAAGAATTGTGAATGGATATAAATGTGAGCAGCAGTCGGACACGAGCCAGTCCGGTTACTAAACGAAGACAACAGAAAAAAAATAAACAAAAAACTTAAAACTGAAAATAAAGCCAAAACGAAATTAACAAAATATTAATTGGCTGACTTGGCCAATGCCGGTGTCGGTCTCTGATGGCGTTGATTCCATTCCATCTCTTGGGATTTCTCATTTCTGTCTGCAATTTCGAAAAATTTGATAACGTTTTCCGTTTCCGCTTGACGAATGCCACCTCCTCATTCTCCAATTCATTTGCATAGAGATTTGAAGAGTTACTTATAAGGGAAATGAACAAATGTTTAAAGGGGTTTAAGCTGATTTTCAAATACAATTTGTTTTTATTTAAAAATATTTAATAATAATAATAATAAGAATCATCTGCAATTTTTTACCTAAAAAAAAAACATTAAATATCTCTATATAATTCAAGCTAATTCCAGTTCATTTACAGCAAAGAGTGAAGCGCTTCTCCATCCTCTTTTAACCCATGATAACCCACCCACATGGCTGCTAGACAAAAAGACAAAACAAAAGAGGCCTGGGAGATTGGAGAAAAACGCTCCCACTCGATGACTGGGCAAACGATTTGGACGCCCACGAGTGTCAGTAACTACAGTACAGTAGAGATTCTCTAAGGGAAATTCAAGGATAATTATCATAAAATATAGAATATGATTTTTGTATTTAATTATCTATATCATATCATTGTATTTAAGATGATAAATATATATAGGATCTCTTAAAGGGAACTAACTATAAATAAATATAACTGTGTTCACTGTAGACTCACACAAATGCAGCTCATTCATGGGTACACAGCCAATGACTCTGACGATCCATTCATACTCATTCTCATACTCATCGCTGCAACTGATTGGAAAGGCAATCCGATATCCAATACCAAAAACCAATGTACCATGATCTTATGGGAGCAGTCAAGCTGCAAACTGAGTCACTTGCCCAAAAGATCGATAGGATGGGATAGGAGCACTAAGGAAATAAGCTTTCAGATATAAATATTTATTATTATGAAATTATAATAATATTAAAATTTATATATTATATTTTTATTAGTTTAAAAACAAAATATTTAGTTAGGATCAATAAAGGTATCTAAGATCTCCCAGCATACATATATCCGCATCTATAACCTATTCCACCTTTCAAAATAATTCCTTTTTTTTTTAGACATAACTTTAGCTTTGCCACCAACTACATGGCTGTAAAGGGTACAGGGGGGCACAGTGACTCCTTTGCACCCGCGCGGCGACAAAGATAAACAAAATGGCGCCCGAGCAGGGCCATTGGCTAAGTTATGGCAGTGCTTCGCCTGGCGAAATGCGAATGCAAATGCAGTTGTTGGGGGGGAGAGAAAAAAAAGGGGAATTCCCCCGCTTTGCACCCCAGCAACCCCTTTGGTGCGTCTGCAGCTGACATGATATACGCTTTGATGTCTCGTTTTTTTGATAAAGTACTCAATCTATAAACGCCAAGAGCAAAAAACCGAGTGCCGACTCCGGACCGGGGTCAATGCAAAAATATGATATGGAATTGCCTGGCATGGCCCTGGATTGGGATTGGGATTGAGAATGGGATTGGGATTGCTATTGCGATTGGGGACTGGGATTGGTCCACTAAAAAAGAGACAGCGCGGCCGGGCATAAAGCCGCAAGAGCAACACAGAAAAGTAAAGAAAAAAACAAAAAGAAAACAAGAGCGGAACCGAAATCAAAATCAGAAAAACAAGGCGCGCAAAAAAAAAAATGAAAAAAAAATGGCGAGCCAGCCAGGCTTTAAAGGTAAACACTCCAAGCCCATGGATACTGGGACACTGGACACTGAGCATTGGCCACGGCTTTTGGCTAATTCGCGCTGCTCCACACTCGGCAAAAATGAAGAAAACGAAGAGAAGCCGATGCTTGTATACCCTATCCACTTTCAATATGACTTTAAAATGACAGAAAATAGCAAAAAACCAATGAAAATCTAAAATAGAGAAATACTAAAAGAAACTTAAGCATTATGTATACTTTAAAGCATTCTCCAAACAATATCGTATACAATTTATAAATTATGCTTAAAAATCCAACTAAATAATATTTAAATTCTTATTACCTCGAAGCAGACAAGAATCATGTATACCCAACTTCATTAAAGGGTAGCAAAGAGCTGAAATGTCATTCATAAATCATACGCAACGATGTTGCCGCATTGGACTACGTTGCCATTGCTCTACGCTCCTTTTGAGTTTTTTAACCATTTTTTCTTGGCATTTTTCCCTGCGCTTTTTGCAGTTTTGCCTTTTTCGCCGGTGTCGGCGGGTCTTCGGGAGAGTGAGTTGGATGTGCGCTTTAAATCGATTCGCAAGCAAATTAAAACATTTCAAGATTTATACGCACAACTGTCAAAAATGTTCAAGTTCGTTTATCAGCGTGTCCTTATCGCCCCCCGGGCGCGGCCCTTAATATTCCTTAAATTTGCATTTTGCATTTTGCATTTCGAATGGCAACTTCCGGCATTCGTTTGGAGCCCCCCTCCCCAACGGTTCAAGCACACAATCACGCACACACACAGCAACATACATAAATGTTTCGTCTGTCCGGTTGGATTTCAAGTGTTTTAGTTACTTGAAAACTTGGAAAAATTCTCATATTTCTTAGTTGTTAAAAAACATTTTTTTTTAATTTTTTATAGGCTTTTTTAATTATTTATTTTCAAATATAAAATATTTTTAAGATTTATTATATAACCTATAAATTTTAAAACATTTTTAATGCTTTTTTTTATTATTGACTTATAAATAAACAAATTTATTTTTAATTATTTGATTATCAATAAATTGTTTAACATTTTTTTATGCATTTATAATTATTTATTTTTAAACATAAAAAATTTCTAAAATTTATTTAATAATAAAATAATTTTTTTTTAAATTTTGTTATGCATTTTTAATTGTTTTTTTTTAAATTTAATATTAATGCCTTTAAGAAAATCTAAAATATTCACATTTTATAGCCTTTAGTTCAATTTTTTTTTATTCTGCTGCTTTAAAAAATTCGGAATAAATTTATATAATAATTATAGTTATAGATTAATTTTTAAAAATCTTGTTTACTATATATTTTGAACTTGTTTCCACACCACCTTTATTTCTTTGAGGTAAAGTTCAAGGCGCGTTTTTTTTTACGTGGTTTCCCCGAGAGGCCTAATCCACGGTGCCACGGGCCCCAAGACTGTCCACATGGGTAAAATGCTCAATAGTTATCATGTGACGATCTAAAAATATGAAAAATATTAGTTATAATAAATCCAGCAATGGGATAACAAATGTATGCTAATTTACCAATCATCTTCTGTTAAATCTATTATGTCTTCCGATATGGAAGAATCCGATATGAATATCACATCATTTTCAGAAAGTTCATCGTCAGAGTTGTTGATCGAAGGAGCTAAAATAAATAAATATTAATTTAACTTTATGTAAATTATGCTGCTGTAAAAATATCAGGGCTTTCAATTAAAAATACTTAATTTTAAAGCAATATTTTTGTAGGAAACCCTTAACTTTTTTTTTTCAATTTTTCCTCTGCTTTTTTCTTTAATTCTATTTAGTCCTTTAATTTATATACTAATATATTAATTATTAAATGGCTTACCGGGCTCCATCAACGCCTTAGCTCTTGGCTTCGGGGGAGTCACCTTAACTGTTCTGTTTCTGAGAACCTTGTATATCTAAAAATACAAATATATATATATATATTTATATATATAACAACATAAAAACATTTTTTAAAATTCCATCTTTACCGTGTTTATATTGTACGATCTTCAATTACGGTATTCAATGGCTTGTGTCTAGGCTGACGTACTAAATGGTTTATGTATTGGCTATCCCTTACTTAAAAACTAAATTGTTTTACATTTTGGTCGAAACTTAACGAAAGCTACTAAAACGCTGGTGGTTGTTTAGGCTGGACATAAATACTTATATTTTTTAATACGCTTTAAAATATGCTTTTTTGTTTATTATTTCAACAAAAGCTTGCGAATTTTAAACTTGAACCGGTTTCTAGACACAATTTTTCCCTCTTACTCTCACCTGGTGTTTTTGTTATTGTTTTCAGAGTTTGTTAGTTGGTGCGCGCCTCTCAAAGAAGTTGGTTGTTGATTTACAACCTTAACACTCAGCAAATCAACAAATCAGCGGAATCAGCCTTCAATATACGAAATTCTTTTTCTGTCTTTTTTTTGTGAATTTTTTTCTGTTGCAAAAAAAACTTAATTTCAAACAAAAACAAAAGTGCTAAAAACAAAAACAAAACAAAGATTGAGCAAAATATAAACAGACAATTTAAGCGGCAAAAAAATAAAAGAAGATATATCTTCAGGTGAGTTAACGGAATATTTAACACAACACACACGCACACACTTACACACACCTCTTTGATATTAAGCTTTTGTTGGCTAAAAGAACGGTATCTAAATGTTATTTATTCATGTTGGAGCCCACACGTGAGCCAGCTTTCTTTCTTGGAGTGTACTTTGTCTGCTGTAGGTATGTGTGTGTGTGTGTGTGTGGGTCACCCTTGAGATGAAAGTGCAGCTGTGGGGTCAGTGGGCCGCATTTAAGGTCACCGTGTGCATGGGGCAAATTATGGGCAGCAACAGGTGAATAAATTGGGCCAATGGGAGTGGGAAAAATAATTGTAAAAAATATAATAAAAAATAGGAAAATATGGGAAATTATTATTTTTAATTTTGCAATTGATTTTAAAATTTTAACTATATATTTAATTTTTTACCTGAATATATTGAAGGGAATTAATTTAATATAATGTGTTTACGTAAAAGAAATTATTATTTAACATTTTTGATCTCTTGAAATTAAATTTATTAAAATAAATTAATTATAGTAAATTTATTAAATTAAAATAAATTAACATTTTTTGAACTTCCGAAAATAAATTTATTAAATTAAATGAATTATATTAATTATTTTTAATATTTTTATTTAATTAAAATAAGAAATAATGAAATAAACTTTCGGAACTCTCGAAATTAAATGTGTTCTATTTTCAAAACCTTTAATAATTTAATAATAAATTGAATAATTTAATGAATTAATAATATATTTAAAAATTTAATTATTTATTTAATAATAAATCCGAATTGCATAGCTTACACTCAACTTTAATTGCGGAGACTCAATGAGAATCGCATAGAAAGGCTGAATTTTGCCGGGCTTGGCCTGAATTTGGGGACTAACTGTTTGCGGAACATCGCCCCGAGTAGATAAAGAACCATTTCTTGGCCAAGATGATGAACGGAAGACGCTGGGAATGAGACTCATCGTCGTCGCAGTCATCGTCATCAGGCGGACATTAGGCCTGGTCTATTAAACGTGTGTGCTGCTCGCTCACTGGCAAAGAACATGTGATGCGAGCTGGGGGTAATTAAAGAGACAACATCTGCAGAATGCTGCCGCAGATCTTTTATTTATGACTTGACCATTCACCCAGGCTCTGGCTCAGTCTAAGGCTGGGATTTAGCCACAGCTGCAGCAGCAGCAGCCTCAGTCCAGAGGCCTGGCCAAAAGTGTTTTGCAGTGGCTGCTGCTGCTGCTGCTGCTGCTGATGGCCAAGAAATTCATAAACAACAGCTTAAATCAAGTTTGCCAACGGCAGCAGGCAGCAGGAGAGGTAGCCGTAGCATCCACAGTTGATGTAGGCACAATCAAGATGTTGCCTAGGAAAATTCTTGGTTGCGCTAAGGCTTCACCGACGTCGAGTTCGAGTTGGGCCTTCAGAGGCCACACTTGAGTTGTGCTGTCTTTTACAGGTAGTAATAGGGTTTATATGTTCACATTATTTTCCTGTGAAAATATTAAAAATATTTTTAAAATATTTGTTAATATTTTTTAGTTTAATCTTTGAATTTCTCTAAGCTCATTTGATTTAAAAAAATTGTTGTTTATACTTTTTTGTAACTTTCTTTACGATACGTTCCATTATTTAGCTTTGAAAATATACAAAATATTTTTTTAATGTTTGTAAATATTTTTAAATATTTTTAAAATATTTGTAAATCATTTTTTACTATGTAAATATTTTTTAAATATTTGTAAATATTTTAAATATTTTCTTGCATTTTTCTAAGCTCATCCGATTTTTCTTATATTTTTTTTAAAGTTTTTTAAAACTTCCTCGAAAGTACGTTCCATTATTTAGCTGTGAATATATAAAAAATATTTTTTAAATATTTGTAAACATTTTAAATATTTTAAAAATATTTGTAAATATTTTTTTAATATTTGTAAACTTTTTAAATATTTTCTTCAAATCCTCATTCGATTCTTCTAATATTTTGTTTATGTTTTTTTGTAAACTTTCTCTAGGGTACGTTCCATCATTTAGCTGTGAATATATAACAAAATATTTGTAAACATTTTTTTAATATTTGTAAATATTTTAAAATATTTTTTAAATATTTAAAAAAATTTTTTTTAATTTTTTTAAATTTCTTTAAGCTCATTAGACTTTCCGTATGTTTTTAAAATGTTTTTTTTTCTAAATTTTTTTCTAGGGTACTTGCTTATTCTTTACCAACATTAACAAATGCCATTTCTTGTTTTGTTTTCGTTATTTATTTTTATCTGCCTTTTTCTTTTGGCCCGAACGAAACGAGTTTTCCAACGCTTTAAAGTTTTAAGTTTTTCCTACTCATCTTTTCGCTTCGCTGCCAATTGCAGTGTACTTTATATATATATATATATACTATATTGGTAGATTGCATCGATTTTTGTGGCAGTGTTTACATAATTATTATTATGGCATTTTTCATAGGTGGAGAGATGTCAGGTAAATCATTCGGCCAACTGACTCTGGCCCGATCTCTCATAAGTCGTGCAGATGCAAATGCAATTTACTGGAAAATGCTCTCTCTCGTTTGAGTTGAGGGAAAATCAAAGGTAAATTCAAATTCAAATCGAATTATCCACTCAGCAGCACTTAAGAGACTTTGATAAACGAGTGACTTGACTTTCAAAGGGCAGAGATTTATGACCTGAATGGGCTCCCCAGGCAGCTTTAGCTATTCCACTTAATGCAATTATACAATTATTTTGGCCGTTGGAAATCGGTGGATAACTAACCATGAATATTCAGGGGGATTTTGTATATTTTTTAAATTAAGTTTTGATTTTGTTTAGGAATATTTAATACATATTTAATGAAATAACCTAAAAATAAATGTTTGTTTTCAAATATTAACTCATTTATCTATATAATATTTTTATAAATAAATATAAAAATATAAATAAAATTCATTGATTAGTTTATCTATTGATTTTCTTAGTCTACAACTTGTTTCTGATCTCCATTGTTTATTTTTTCTTTGGCATTTCCATATTTCTTAGCTTAAACGTTGAAATATAAACAATACAAATTCATTGGTAGGCATTATTATTGTATTTTCTGCCATATCTTTGCTTCTGCTTTGTAGCTCAGCTTCTTTATGATTTATTTTTTTTATTATTTTTTAAGTTTGAAAACTTGTTAAGGTTTTTATTTGTTATTTAAATTACAGCCTTGCCCACATGGCTTACTATAGATAATACAATTTTTAATAAAGACACAAATTTGAATTATAAATTAAGCACATTTCAAGGCTTAAAATAAAATGTGTGGTTAGAAACATGTTTAATGAAAATACAAAAGAAAAATTCAATTCTAAGCCCCCCTAATCTTAGACAAGTTTTACCATTGATCTTTTTTTTTTATCTGATTTCACACGCGCCTTAATTAAATCACCTGTTTACATTTTTTTTCTTTCATTTTCTTTTTGTTTTAACATAATTTTTCTTCCGGGCTCTCTTGTGCGTGAGCGTAAGTTTTGAAGTTATTTATTTTTTTATTTCAACGGCTGTCTTTGGCGAGATTCTTTTCACTTTTTCCCCTCGAGAGTGTGAAGTTACAACAATGGCACCAACACACCACCTGCAGCACACAGGTAACACACAGGTGTGAGTGACAGCAGCTCCCAGGGAGCCAGAAGAAGCTGGGCCCAAGGAGGAGGTGGAGGTGAAAAGGTGTGGATGCATTGTTCGATTTAACTTTCACTGATTGCCCGTTGACAATGCTGTGTGGCAAGGTGTAGGTCGGTTGTATACACCTGGATGGCGAGCATATATGTACATACATATCGGATCTGAATATAGTATTCCTCAAGCAAGTACTGCAAAAATTCCATTTACTTTCCATATGGAAATCTACTTTGTGCACACACTTGCAACAATTTCTTTTTTATGTCAAAAATGACAGAAGCTAAAATACAAATCTTGACAGCTTAGAAAGTTTACGCCCAAAAAGAGGAATATTTTTTTATATAAAGAGGGAGAGAGATCATTCTGTTGGGGCGACAACTAATTTGTGAAATTATTTTTTATAGCGTGCGGATGTTTTTTGACGGCCTCAATTTCAGCTCGTTTCTTCTGGTTGTTTTTATAATTAAATGGTATTTTTTTTAGGGGTTTTTAATTTTAATGGGACCGATTAAAAGCAGAAAAACGAGATTTATAGAGGGGCACCAAGGCTTTATAGGTTGGTTTTCTTTATATGTAAATATATATGGGCATTTTCAAATGCAAAAATGAAAAGGGAATAGAACAGGGAATAGAAAAAAACCAGGAAAAGAAGCTAACACTGACAAGCCAAAGGAAATTGTGGAAAATAATAATGTAAACTCACCTCTTCACTGGAACCAGCACCGCAACCAGAAGGTGTATCTTTGTTTTCCATCATAAAACTGCCAAAAAATATCAAACACACCCGTACTCCAGAAAATTGAAAGCACAAGTAAACATTTTCCTAGTTCCTAGTGACGTAAAACAGACCTGGTTGCTTTGATTCGATAAATCAGGATACTTTTTGATAGGCTTTTTGGGGTTGCCCCATTTTTGAGGCATGCTGCACTACAAAACGATTCATATTTAAAGAACTTAATGAATAAATTTAAATAAATTATGAAATGTACTCCTTATTTGTAATATTTTTGAGGAATATTTAAAAAAATAGGTATCATGGTGACCTATAAATAAAATAAAGCATTTAGTTGTGTCTTAAATATATTTAAAATAATAAATTATATACTTTGATAGGGGTTTTACTGTTTTAACTATTATTATAAACTTATGCAAATTACCATTATTTTTACTCCCCCTCCTTTGATGTTTAATCGATGAAAATATGCTCAGCATTTTCGCATTTTTGTTGCTTTTTGTGAAATAACACCGCATGTTGCACATTTAGCTGCCTGCAGCTGGACAACATATGCAAATTCATCATATAAACGATCAGCACCTGTTTTGTTCAACAGGTGTACAACATTATCAGACACAAATCACGGGTTTTAGCAACTATTCAAAACATGAAGCCAGTTTGGGGTTATGTAAAGATAATAAAATGCAAAGGAAAATAGAAAATAGCAATCAAAAATGGTATAAATAAAATTTATTTAATAACTAATAGAAAAATATAAATAGTAATATAAATATATAAATAAATTATACAAAAACATTTAAACAAAATATTTATCTAATATTTATTATTTTTCCTATTGTCGATATTTTTACCAATATTTTCTGCTGTGACCCTTAAAAGGGTCCTGCTTTTAGGGTTACTTTAGCTTTATTTATCGATTACAACCAGGGTTACCAGATCTCAGAATGTGGCTTTTGTTGTTGGGGTTTTTCATCTACAATTCTTCCATATAGAATTTCCTTATATGGAAATTTCTTCGAAGCATGACCCCCTCCCTTCCCCTTGGCCTCCTATGATGAATCTTTTAAATTTTCTGCTTGGGTTTTTTAAGGGCTTTCAGTGTCTGTTTCAGTTTCAGTTTCTGTTTTTGTTTTTCTGTTTGCTTTCATAACGAATCTAATTTATTGAAGGTGAACGGAAATGTGCGCTAATTTCTCAATGATTAATGATGTCTGCCAGTGCGCCGCCGCGGCGCTGTGTGCAGGCCAAAATGTGATTTACTTTAATTAATTAAATGCCAGCAAATGCCGAACAGCATTGAGCGTTGTGAGTCGCGGCCATTTCAAGTTTCTTGACCTTCACGGCACGGGTTTCTTCGCCAACTTGCCCCCAAACACTTGCACACACACACGCAGCAGAGCCAGTGTCAGTGGCAGCTTTGGCCAATTCATAACTCACGACTTTCGCGACAATTTTCACCTATAACTCATCCAAATGATAACGAAAAAGAAAACCCCCCAACCACCCCAACCAGTTTGTGGGGTGATCACTGTACAGGCAGTTAGTACACTGTACTAACTTTAACGAAAACTAGGCAGAAAGATTGTGCGATTTGGGGAAAAGTCAGCTAGGAATATGTCTATTAATGTATCTATTCTTTTCTTGAGATCATTCCTCAACTATTGTTTATAATATTATAAGAAATTATGCTTTATACCTCTTAAAAAGGACTAGAAAAGTGTTAATAACTTCGCATTTAACAAGGTTTCATAGCAACATAGGATTTTACCCAAGAGCAAGCGAGACAACCCTATTTACGAATGACATGGAAAGCAAGAATGCGCAATAGGATTCACGAACGCATGGGAAGCAAGAATGCGCAAGGACTAAAAAAGTGTTACGGTGTGACCGCAATTGCATTGTCACGAAAAGCTCAAGGAAGAAGGATATAAAAACAAAGAAAATGATAATTGTTTCAATATCCAAAGTTTTATACAAAAACATAAGTATATTTTAAGTTTATAATATTATCCATAAAGCCCCGCCACCCATGGCGTTGAACTCCTTTCCACTAACAACAACAACACCATCCAGTCGCCTCCTTTTCACTTTTTATTTATGTTTTGCGCCGACAATTGATTGTTAATTTGCATTTAATTTATTTTGGAGGCCCCGGGAAGGAGCAAAAACCAAAAGGTATTGGCCATAAAAATGCTCGCAGGCACCAGGACAGGTACGTGCTCAGGTGCTTCTCATAAATTGTCCACTGCTACCGTTGCCGCTGGCCAAAGCCAGTGTCTCGCCGCCAACGACTCTCTCTCCTCCGCCTGCCACCCTCTTCCCCACCAGCCCCTCTCTCTCACTCTCTTGGTGTTTCTTGGCTCCTCTTTTTTTCGTGTTTCTCTTTGTGCACTGCAAAAATAGGATTTTTTGGCAATGCAACTGCGGTCACACCGGCTTAAATTGTGAAAATTTTCAGGCGTCCGTGTCGGAGTCCGCGTATTTACGTAGTGAAATGTGGTTTTATATAGAATGTGGAATATACATAAACTTTGTTCAGTGTTTTCAAAGTCGTTGGCGTTGCTTCAAGCCGCACCAAATCGATTTGAGCTGCGATTTTTTCAACATTTCTGGCGAGGCTGGTCGGTGTCGGTGTCTCGCTCTCTCGTTAAGAGAAAGGCGATGCTGATCGGAGAGAACAACAACAACGCCAATAAGAGCTGCGCCAGTGCAAAAACAGCAACACACACATACACAAACACGCACACGTGAGTAATTCACTTTCTAATGATGAACGCTAAAAACCAATAAAAACAACAGCATAAAAGAGGGGGGGGGAAAACAAAAAATCCCGAAAAAATAATATATGGGCAGGCCACAAAAATCTGTTTTTCATTTGCAATAATTTTTGGTTTTCGATGCCAGCGGCGTCTTCCAAAAACAACAACAAGTAACAACAAATTAAAAATAAAAAATAAACCGCATAACAAATGCGTCCTGTCATAAAGCCTGTTAAATTTATTTGCCAATTCGAAATTCAGAAATTGAATATTATGAGCAATTGTGCAATTAATTATATATATTTATGTGCCATATAAAAATAAATGATTTTTTATAAGTTTCAAAGCAAAAACAAAACGGGGAGGGGGGAGGAAAAACATTGCCTGGAAATGGGAAATGAAAGTGATAAAGTGGGGTTAAGCTTGGGGATGAGGATTGGACATTGGACTCGTTTGGTTCTGGTCTCCTTTTTGTTTGTTTTGAGATTTATGCAATCGGTTTATTTGTAAAGAGAGACAGAGGGTGAGAGAGGATATAGGAGAGGAGAGCTGATGATTTTCTTATAAATTGGATTCATTTTAAGCTTAATTTTATTTTATTTACAAGGCGTAGCTTAGCAAAATATTATTAAATATCTAATAAATATATTTTTAAAATATTTTTAAATATCGTAAAACATAAATTCAATGTTTAAATGATTTGAAATAAAATTATGAAACAGAATTGTATACTACTTATTTATACTACTTTAAAATATATTTTTAAAACTGTTTTTCTGTTTTTTCTTCTCTGGTATAGTTACTATACATTTATCAAATAGGAGATCAATTATTGCAACATTAAAGAATCAATTTATGTATCGAACTTTGGCTTAAATATCGATATAGTATCGATATCTTTACTTTCTAATTATTGTTCTTATTCCCTGTTATCCCCAACTTGGCTATTTATTTCTAGTTATTGTTAATTGATTATATAATTTTATAAGATTAACTTTTATAATTTTTTTAATTGGTATTTTTATAACTAAATATATTTTCAATATATTTCTATTTTTACATTTTTATTTTGATATTTTGTAAGGAATTTAGTGTTGTAAATTTCTCAACTCCAGTACAGCCCACCCATATAGTAACCGATTTTTAGCCATTAATTTAGCGCACCCCTGAAGCCTTTTTTTTTGGTGGCATTAAACGATCCAAAAGGTTCAGGTTTTTTCTGTTAATTTTCAGAGTTTCAAACTCGTTTGGCAAAATGAAAATGAAAACGTCGCCGCGGCGAAAATCCCATCATAAGACGGTCCTGTCCCGTTCGTTGGGGGTCAACTGGTTCGCCATAGCTGTCCAACGACTGACCGCCAAACTGGGTACTATATCATAAAGAAACACAGAAAAAAAGAGCAGAAAAAACAGAAAACAATGCGAAATAATAATCGTAATAACGATACAAGTCCAGCAACGAGACAGAGATTAATGTCGCATGACAATCATGACGGAAATCTGAACCCAAAACTGGACGCCGGCGAGGTGCTTTTTGTTTATTTTTCGGGAAAGTGAAAAGTCGTCGTTGTCGGCGAGTCGCAAAAATTGACAACACTTTCAATTGTCGCAGTAACAACAACAACATTGAAATCTTAGCTATTTAATGAAAACAAAAGTGAAACACACCCAAAAAAAGGCACACAGAAAACGTAAATAAAAAAGAGACAGACACTGACGCCTTCGTTAGGTTTTTGTTTTATTTTTTGGACTGAGAAAACCGAAACCGAAAGTGGCCGGCATTAAAGCTTAATTAAGGCACAAGGTTCACAGCATTAACTGGACTTGTCTGTGTTTTACTTTGAAGATTTTGGACAAACACTAAAGTCAACATTAAGTATGCCACAAATATACTTACGAGAAACTGAAAAGTTGGACCCACGTTGATGAATCATGAATTTATTTCCATTTGAATTTAAACTAAAATGGTTCTTTGATGGATTCTTTTTTATTTTTTTAGCCCGAAAACTTTTTAAATATATTTTTATTATAATTTATTTGAAAATATGGAAATTAAATCTGAGATACTTATTAGATAAATATATTGGAATTTGCATTTTATTTGTGATGCTTCTTAAATATATTTTCCTGTGAATTTATTTTAAAATGCATCTCAAATAAATTTTAATTTAAATTTTATGTGAAATACATCTATAAAAAATATATATTTTAATTTAATCTTTATTAATTCTGAATATATTCCATTTAAATTTAATCTAAAATATTTCCTAGATATTTTTCTACTTAAATTTAACCTGAAAAATTGTGTAAATACAATTTAATTACATCTAAATTATTTTTTAAATATGTTTCTATTTCAATATAATCTGAAATACTTTCTAAATATATTTTTTTATATATTTATTTTATTTCGTATATTTATTTATATTAAAGAGAATCTTAATATTCAGCTAAAAAATTGTATAACATTTTTGGGCCTTAGTTCTAAATTTTAAATACATTTTAAATACACCTATTAATATGTGTATTTATATATTATATTTATAAAATATACCTTATTTAAATTACCACCTTTAGATGAGACTTGTTATAATTAACATAGTTTCCTTTCAAAATGTAAATGCATCATTTTCTTTTCCTTACCCCAAAGACACACTTTACTTTGTATGATTTTCCACTGCCGCCTTTCCCTGGCCCAAGGCACTACTTTCGGTCACATCTCGGTTTCTCCAGATGCACATACATATATGCTTATTTGCAGCCAAACAATCATAATTTTCCCACAATAGTTTACCGACTGAGCTTGCTCCACTTCAAAAAAAAGCCAGAATAAATCCCACAATACCAAATGCAACTAGTGCAAGCACAGAGAAGACCCATTATTCATGAAAAAAGGAAACCCCACAACGACCTTGTATACTTGATTATAAACCCAACAAATTTGTAAAGAAGAATTAGTATTTCTAAACATTATTATGGCAATTTTCCATAGATACAATTAATTTATTTACTCTCTGGCTATAGAATACTCTACTTCTTCAGATAACCAAGGCATTTCGCAGATTTACCAGCATGGGTAACGGTAGTAATACGGTCGAGGTGAGGGCATAGGTTATCGGCACCTCTTCCCATAGTCCCATGAAATGATCAGGAAGGCAGGAACGAGCATCACCATGGCAAGGCCTAGAAATCTTCGCTTGATCGTCGTATTAATGTCCCGATTGGGATCGGTGAAATAGAGGAAAAGTCCACCCACGACGAGAAAAACGAGAATAAAGTAACAGCTTAGCAAGGTGATCGGGGGTATCTCAGGCGTGAAATACTGTTTAACCGTCTTCTGAATGAGGGTTTCCATCTTGCTAGGCCTTAAAGTTATTGGTTTTCTTCGCTATCCCTCGGGAAATAGTATTTAATTTACAAAAGAAGAAACAAGTTATTCAATTTTTGATTCAAACTGACAATTACTACTACAACTATGTATGTACATATATCTTGGCCTGGCCTGATCTGAGCATTTAACTTTGACTTATTGTCAATGGCCTGCTCTTTGCCATTCGAATGGGTTTATCAATGACCCACTGCGGCGGTTGGTTTTGTTTTGTATTTTGTGTTTATATTTTTATGATATTTTTTTTCCTTGGCTTTAAAACTTGATTTTGCATTCGGCATGCTCCATATAAAAAGCCAGCTCAAAGCCATTAATAATTGTCATGTGGTTTCGAATTTTGGCAGCGTTTTCCAAGCTGCAATTTCCTACTTCCGCCATTCGGAATCTATGGAAAATTTGTTCAAAAATGAAACAACAAATATGTATATGTATGAAAGCCAAAAGCGTTATGATTCATGTAGTTGAGATATTTAATAAACGTGATTAGGGGTTTTTGTGGAGTTTTCTTTGTTGGTTTTTGACTGTTTTTTTCTGTTTTTTATTATTATTTATTTTTCACAACAAGTGCCGACTAATTGTGAGTGGCTAACAAATAGACACAAGGCACACAACAAATAGGAAACTGATATCGAAAGCTAACAAAAAGAAACTTTAGTTTATAGAGGAATTTTTGTGAACATTTTTCCGGTATTTATTATTTATGAGTTTTTGTTGTAAGTGATTCGAAATTAAATTAATTAAAATTTTATATATATTTTTACCTTTTTTTAATTTTATTTAAAAAATGTATCATAAATCTTTTTATTGCTAGAACCTTTTGGGAATTCTAAGCAAATTCTTGAAATCTGTGGCAAGTAAAATATTTTTATCTTTTGGTTACGTTTCCGTTTTTTTTTATGTAGATACATTTTTTTTTTTAACCAATTAAGGTTTAAATATATATATATTTAAAAGTAAAGTTTAAATTGTTTTTAAAAGACTAGAATAATAAAAAATTTAATTTATAGAACCGGTTTTAGGTGTATCTTGCCTTGGGCCTGTAAAAAATTCCCAGAAAAACGTCAGAAAAAAATATAAACAAAAACAAATACAATGTTTATGGTTAATGACAAAATAAACTTGAAATCATTTCCCGTCTCGAATGCATTCCCAAGGCGAAACCTTTCAATGCCTTCCGAAGGGTGCACAGTCGAATATTATTATTATTATTTTGTTTTTCTTGTTTTTTTTTTGTCACGAAGGTCGAACTTGTAGAGATTTAAGTACAATCATCTCTGAAGGAAAGGCAGATATATCTACGAAAATGTAATGTAAAAAAACAGAAACAAATGGAAACAAGCTCGATAAATTAGTGGAATAAATGGAACAAGTGATGAAATATGAATTATGCGCGTGGGTCAGAGGCCCTACGATGACAGATACAAATGTCTAGGCATTACAACGATAATCACAGATCACTTGGTGTAGTCTTTTTTAGCAAATGAAAGATGCCTTTTCCCACATCAGCTCTTGACAAATTACCCAACGCACCAGGCCATTAGGCATTTCAGCTAGGGGATTCATCTTCAAAGTAATGAGAAATATTGCCAAATCCAGTCAGACTAGGTTTATATTTTTTATTTACTTTCAAAATTGCATTTTAACCAGTTGTTGCAGAGGCAAAGGTTAAAACTACAAGTAATTAGCCATTTAAAAAGTAACTTATCTGCAACTTATTCAAGTTTAAAAACAAAGACTTGAAGTATTCACTGGCTTAGCTTTAAAATTCCATTTAAAATCTTATATAATTATTTTCAATTTAATGGAAAGTTGGCCCTCAAGAATTCCACTTTCCCATGAGATTTATTCAGAGATTCAATAGAGCGTGAAATCTCCAATAAAATTAATTGGAAATATTCGTGAGTGAATAGGAAAAATGCCTGATTAGGGTGCGATTATTTCTCAATTATTGACCACACGAATCAAATGCTGCTAGAGTTGGGTTTGGGTTTTCGGTATTGGGTTTTGGGTTGATAATCACAGATCAGCGTGGATCATCAGGAAGCGAAAAGCAAAAGTGTGACATAATAGCCAAGCGTTGAACGGACACGCACCGAGTGTATCGATGGTGGAGGGGTTTTCTGGGGGACTCCAAGGCGGCAATCGAAGCAAATGTGTGTCTGCGGTTGAATGCAGCGACTAATGCCAGACAATTATGGCATTACACACGGCGGCAAGAGAGGGTATCTGTGGGACATGGATACCTGCCACTCGGCTATCGATTACCAGCACTTCCCCTTTTTTTTTATGTTTTTTACTGCCCTTCCAGAGGTTGTTTTGCTGCACGAAATAAGGAAGCGTTTCTGGGAACCATAAAAATGTTTGCCAACCTGTCTGTATGTCTGTCTTTGAGCTTGATGTGCTTCCTTTTTATTTGCATATCAAGTCAGGAGTTTTGGAAAATCATCAAAAGTGTTTGCCAAGATTTGGTAGTTGGTAGAAAATAAATTGGTTTCTTTAAATATTAAAAAAGTAAATAGAAAGGAAGAGTCTGATATGATATATAGATAAAACATATCGAAACTTAAAATAAAGTATAGTTTTATATAGCACAAATTAAAATTTCAAAAATAACTTTAATTTATTATTTTTTATTCAAATAAAAAATTTAAAAGAATAATATGAAATATATAAAATAAATTAATAAATAATAAATTTAAAAAGTCAAAAAAATAATATAAAATATATTAAATAAATTAATAATAAAACATATTAATATGTAAATTAATATGTAAAATGTAAAATATATTAAAACTAATGAAAAATCGAACAGTTCAAACAAATATCACATTTCATTTAATTAAAATAATAATTCCCATATAATATATTGACATAAATATGACTGTTAATATTATTTCGAAACCACCTTAAGTTTTTTTTTTGTTTTTTAAAATGTTAAATATCATAGAAATATAGCATTTCTCTTTAAAATAGCGTTTTTATGGTCATAAGATATATATTTAAAATTTATTAAAATTTATGTTTCTCTTTTTCTGATTATTTTTTTATACAATAATAATTTAAAATCTATTATTCTATTAGATATTAAATAAAATATCGGTTTTAAAAATGTGAAACTTTAATTTACATAAATAATATTTATTTCGAATTTAAAATCTCGTAAAATATCAATAAAGTTTCATAAAGATGTATTTCTCTACATTCTGGTTTTTCCACTAGGGCCTGCTGTGCATTTTTTTCAAATAATAACTGGATCTTGATTATATATATAAATTATAATAAAAATAAAGCAGAAAGTTCTTGTTTAAGGCTACGGTTTAACAATAACTTTTTGCATTATTTTTGTAGTATTTATATTTATTTAAATTAGTTTAAATGAATACCCAAAGAGTGTGTCTTATCGTCGACTTGTTTTGTTGGCATTTTTTCCATAATTTTGTTGTCTTCATAAAGTGCATAGCTACATGCCGTATGATATGATATGATATGCAGCAGAGCGCGGCGGCAAAACCTTAATTGCAATCCCAACAATCGGAGTCAGAGGCAAGTCAAGCAAATCCAAACCGAACCGATCCCAGGTTCCACTCATCACTTGACTACACACTCGAGTCGTCGAGTCTCCACGGATCCACTCAGTCAGTCAGTCAGTCAATCGACTTGCCGGGTTCGGGTTCCACCAAGCTCATGGCTATCGCATGGCTCCATTCAGGCGTTTCCCATTTGGGCGTGCAACCCTCCTCGCTGGTGGCAACTATATATATATATATATATATATAAGATAGAGGCAAGAAAAAAGGTGTCGAGACCCATTGTCTTTTGTGGGTCTTCGATTATAATGACGGTGATGCAACCTGTGTCTGTCGCTCTGTCTGTCCCCCCCGCCCTGTTTTTGCCACAGCCACGTAATCGTCCAACGACTTTTTGCTTAATTTGTATCTGCCGCGGATCGCTTCCTTTTGATTTTCGCTCAACTTTTATGCCAAGCAATAAAAAGCGTTGGACAGGGGCTCCCCAAGCAGCTAACGAACCTCATAGTCGCATGTGCTGGCCAAATCAATTTGCTTACAGATAGCCAGACGTAAATAAAACCAAAAAACTTGAAAAAAACTAAAAAATAAGATCGCCAAATGTGAAGCCAAACGAAAGTCCAACTGAATGGAGGGAGGACTTGCAGTTTGCATCCGCAAAAGGTCGCCCATTTAGGTGGTGTTTTCTGATTTCTGGTACTCCACTTTAACTGCACTGATTGCAATCACGACGCCACTTGTTTATTGTTTAAGTAAACGGAAAAGGCGCGCGACTTTTCAATTTGCAAACTTTCCTTTGGAGTTTAAGCAAAAAAAAATACAAAAAAATAAAATAAACCAAGTTACATCAGCTTAAAAATCTATTTTATTTACTTAAATGAAACCAAAGCTATAATTAGGCAAAAATTAATTTAAAAATCGCTGATAACTAAGCTTAAGCTATATTAATTTTGAATTTGGAAGTTTATATAAACTTAACTAATATATGATTTTAATATTTATTTAATATGAATTTAAATTTTACAAAATTTTTTACAATTTTTTCAATTTTAACTATGTATGTTATTTTGAAAAAAATGGTAAAATTTTTTAAAATCATTTTTGGGAAAAAATTAAAATTTATAAATCTATAACTCAGCCAAAAAAAATATTAACTTCAATTTGGAAAGCGGGGTTGTCTAAGTTTTTATAAGGTTTATAAATCGCCATACTGAATTAAGGCGTTTTTTAAATTTAATTTTTTTTAGATATTTTTTTATTTTGTAATTTTTTATTTTTGCAATTTTGGGGACCATTTTTGTGAAAAAAAAAATTAAAAAATGTATAACTCAGCCAAAAATGCATTAAATTTAATTCGGAAAGCGGACTTCTCTTAGTTTTTTTTAAGGTTAATAAATCTGCATTTTAATATTAAGAGTTTTTGAAATTTAATTTTTTTCCATTTATTTTTTTTGACAATTTTAATGATGTACCCCCTTAGAAAATTTTGAAAAAACTTACCAAAATTGAAAAAAAAATTTTTTACGGACCTGGCTAGATCAACTCTGCTGATCATGAATATATATGATTTATAGGGTCGGAAATGACTCCTTCGCTGTAAAAAACCTTGCAAAGTGCTAAAAAGTTCACAATTTTTATGTTATTCAGATATCCGAAACATAATAAAAGTCTAAAGTATTTATTGTTTACGAACTGTGAGAGCTATATAATATATAACTCAGATTTCCCCTGCATTTCTAAATGTTACAACGTTGACTAAATTATTTTCCGCTCGCCGCGTCTTACCCAACCAAATTAGTGCAGTGGCTACCCTTGACAAATTTCTGTTTAATTTAAAATTAGCACTTGTCTTTTAATTAGTGCAAAAATGTCCCTAATAAATAAGCAACAACAAATACAAAAAATAAAAACTAACCGAACCACAACCATGAAATCAAAAATTCAAAGAAAGCGTGACTTGGTCAAAATCGGAGCTTTGATATTGAATACGGAATACTGAATACTGCTGGATGCTGATTTCACTTCTCTCACCCTGTCCCTCCCCCACTCGAAGATGTTGTAATCGAATGTCATAATCGAATAATTTTTCTATGAACAAATTTCTGTTTGTTTCGTTGATGAATAAAAATCAGTTTTGGGGGGAGAAAAAACTGAACTGACACAGATATTGAGGCGTTGGGGGGCGTGGCTTGGTCTATAGAAATCGGTGGTTGTATGATTTCGATTTTCGGTTGTGTTGATTTGTTTTTTGCTGGTTTTTAGGTCTGGTTTGGTTTTGTTTTTGGGATTGTTGTTGTTTTTTTTTTTTACCCACGCCAACGAGCTAAACAAAAGACTTAGGAAACGAACTTGCCCCCAAGACAAGTGATGTAAAGAGGGAAGCAAAAAAAAAAAAACTACAAACACTAAAAATGTGGCACAGCCGCAACAACAAGAACAACAATTGAGCGAATTAGTTGCTCGCATTGTTGCCTTTGTTGGTGTTGTTGGCGATGTTGTTGGAGATGTTGTTGGGGTTGTTGATGTTGGTGTTGTTACAGAACAAACCGCTCATTAGGCCCATTAAAGTGCAACTGTGAATTTTGTGTGTGTGCTGAGTGTGTGTGTGTGTTTGTGTGAGTGTATATATCTCTTAGTTAGTTGCTGCTGACGGAGATGTAATTACCTGAGAAGGGGCAACTTTAATGTTAACACAAATTCCCAAACACATGCGAAGGGAGAATCTAGAGTTTTCGTTAAATGTTCGGGTTTTTTTAAAGTTTTATTGGTTGTATTTGCAAATAAATAATGAATATTGTACTATTATATGTTAGAAATTATAAAAAAAAAAAAATGTTATATTTATTTTATAATTTTTATGAATTGTTTAATTTTTTTGATCCCCTTATTATTATAATATTTTTTTAGATTTACTTTTATACAAAATATATATAATACTTTTTTTTCTTAATAAAATAGGTTTGCTCATATTGAAATCTCAACTTATAACAGAATAGATAACAAAAGAACCATAATTCACTTTAACGTTGCCTCTAGCCCACATCCACAACCATTAATATTAATTAATGGAATTCCGCTTCAATGATATAATTAACTTCATATTAACTCAGCACACAGAAAGAGTTAAATATAATAATTTTGGCTAAACTTCCTGTTTGCCAAATTTGATAATTTAAAATAATTGCTATGAATTCAAATATACATATAATTCTAAACTAAAAAATATTTATATATTTATATATAATATAGCACTTAATAATTAATATAATACAACATTTAACCAACTGCTAAGCCCACCTTCGCTCCTTTAACTCAATCATATGGGGTTAGTCTTCAGTGTGAGAGACTGTGTCAACGGTGGCCGGAAAATGGAAGCGGATTATGGGTTGGCCTCCGCGGATTTGTGGGTGTGTTTCCATGGCGGGAAATGGGCAGGCTGGCTGGCAGGCAGGCAGGCAGGCTGAGTGCAGAGCTCATCTTCCCGCATCGTCCCACGGAGCCCAGAACCACGACAATAATGATGATGATGATGATGATGCTGTGGGGGCTCCGCTTCCAGGAGGGGACTACTGGTGGGCATTGTCTGGGACATGACATGAGAATTAGGCACCCAGGCGCACTCAAGTCGGAAGAGCAAAGTCAGAGCCAGCCTGTGCCAAATACAAGGAGAAACAATGTCTCAGCAAAGATCACTGAAAAAAAAATATATGGAAAATAAAATCTAAGAATTGGAAGAAAAGAGGAAGTGAAAGATATAGATAGAAAGATATAGAATGTTTTTAAATTTTAAAAATATAAAATTATATTAAATATTATAAAATAATATTATTTTATATCATTTTATATTTTAAAACATTAAAAATAATATAATTTCAATGGTTCTAAAAGGCTCTAAGGCACTTTTTTAAGTTCTCAGAATTTTTTTTAATACAAAACAAAGTCTGGGTTGTATAATTTCAATAGAAAAATGTACAAAAACAACCTCTAGCTTTTAATTTAAATTATTTTAATTTAAAATTTTAAGAAAATTCCACAAGATTTTCCTCAGTGTGCTCTTTGGCTTGCCATTCGCGACTCGCAAGCCTCAAAATGTGTATTGGGGTAACGTTCATCACGTTTGTCGATGCAATTTCACAGATAACTGTTTTTCCATGTTTACCACCGCTGTGTGGATGAGGTTAGGGGTTTTGGTGGGAGGAGGGAGGCGGGGGGAGGCTGCTGAGGGGAAGCTGCTTGCTATTGCATAATCCGCCACCAGCTTGGAAAACAATGCAAGCTCTTTTAAAATGCCGCAATTATCCCCAGCAAAACCAGAAAGAAGAAAAATCCAAAACAAAAAATGCCAAAAACTAACAGAAAGATTTTTTGTTTTTCTTCTTCGTTTTTTTTTTTTTTGTGTTTTTTTTGTAGTTTTTTTTTTTAATTTTTGTTTTAGTTTTCCTTTTGTGGGTCACAGCAGCCAAGATGTCTGCGGTTTTGTAGAATTTAATTAGCACTTGCTGCATGAAGAGGAGACCTTTAAGTATATTTTCTTATACTTATACATATTTATATTATATTTATTATAGCTTTAAAATATAAGTTGTATATTTTTATATATTTAAAAATATTTATTTAAATTTTTAAATACTTTTTATACAATTTTAGACTGTCAAAAACTATTTTAATATCAAAAAAAATGTATTTGCATATTTTAAGAAAATATATTTAAGTGCAAATACAAATCTACATATTTTTACTATATAATTATATATAAAAACATATTATTATCTTCAAAAATACTCCCTAATAATAGGGTATTCCCAGAGTCTCTTTTCTTTTTTGTCTCATTTTTTTCTAAACTTTTATGTCGTTGCCATTTAGCTGTGGCATTTCAATTGCAATTTGATTTTTTATTTGTTTTGCCTGTCATTTGGTTTTTATTTTCAAGTTTTCTAGCGTTTTTTCAGACATTTTTTTTAACGTTTTTTTAAGTTTTTTTGTAACTTTGCCATTTGGTGGGCTTGTTATGACATTTTTTGGAGTGCCATTTGAGTGATTGTCTGGCATTTTGTGGCTGTTGTCGTCAGCTTTGTTTGTTTGTTATTAACAAATTACAATTTTTATTGCAGATACCATCGGTGGGTGGCTGTGGCAATATTTGAATATTTCAAATATCTAAGCTTGAGTTTATTTACTTCTTCATGCGGGTAAGTTTTCAATAAACCATATATATATATAAGTAAAAGTTATGCAACTTTTCCATTTCCCTCGAAACAAAAACGTAAATAGTTTAAATGTCACGACGGAACAAGAGAAACTACAAATATTTATATGCATTTTGCATAAATTGTGGCATTGTCATGTTGGAGTATTTTCTTTTTCTTTTTTTTCCAGTTGACTTTCCCACCAAATGCACATTTGACAAATGCAATATAGTTTTTTCTTTTATTATTTTTTTTTTGAGCCCAACAAAAGGCCGTATCCAAAAACACGTACAAATATTTTGGACTTTAATTTGCCGCCAGTAGAAAGCTAAATGTTAATGAACCAAAAAGCCGCAACAAAAACTGTTGTCCAACCACTAAGTGAATATTAAAAAAATATATATGTATAGAAACATGTGTGGAAAAACTAAACAAAAACCGTAAACTAAAATGCACAAATCAGCCAAAGAGACAATGCACTTTGCATGTGAATTAATGAAAGCAAAGAAGAAATGTAAACGGACATTGAGTGTCCACAAAGGCCTGAAGATGGTAATTAATTAATAGATTAAACACTGATTTATTTGACTGAAAAGTAAAGATATAAAAAATATAGAAAGACATTAATTTGTAAAGATTATAAAGCTATATATTTTTAGATATAGCATTTTCTTTTTCAACTTGTTTGTATATTTGAAAATATTTCAAGTAAAATTAAAAGAAAAAAAAAAATACGAAAATTTCAAGCTTATTTTTAAACTTTATTAATAATTATTTTAAATTATTTTAAGTAAAATTTGTTTTAAAAATATGAAAATTTCAAGCTTTTTATTAACTTTATTAATAATTATTTTAAGTAAAATTATTTTTACAACATCGAAGATATTATGCTTTTTTTTATATTTTATTAACAATTATTTTATATTTTAACTGGTATAAAAAAACTCCCTTGGCAACTAAATTTCCATTTTGTTCCAAATACCAAAAATCACTTTCATAGGCATTAGGCCCAAAATGTGATTGCCTTTCCGATGGCTAAACCCACTAATGAAGCTAATTTATTAGGCAAATTTACGACAAGTGGCTTGCTGAGCAGGTAACCAAAAAATACAAAAAAATATACAAAAAAATTCAGGTAAACCCATCAAGAGAACCCAGTTCGATTGTGTGTAGCCCAGGCAGCCTCTTTAACTTTCCTCGCATGTCTGCTCAATTATTTGTATTTCTTTTCATTCAATTGCATTTTAACCTTCAGCATTTCTCAATGGAGGAGAGATATTGTGCAAAAAAAACAAAAACTAACTACAAATGAAAAGAGATACCTGTCCGTGTGGATGTGGATGGCATTTTTGATTGACATCAAGTGAATCGCAGCACTTGAAAAAATTAAAACAATTTGAATTTATTTTCAACTTAAATTTAAAATACAAAAATATATTTTAGTGGCATAGAAATTTTGAAATACATTTTAAATAGTTTTCTTAAAGAAATCAATTTGGTTTTGAAAGCCATATATATTTTGTATGGGTTGAAGAGTTGAAAAGTTGTATCGTAAACTCTACAATGGGGTTATGACACTAATATCTTGCTTTAAATAATTTCAATTATTTTAAACTGATATATAACATATATATTATATTATTTTAAAATATCAAAAAATACTTAAAAATTTATTACAATTACAATTTATTTCTAAAATATATTTTAAGCAATCAGAATCGTGTGACCATGCCTCTCGCAGTCTCTTTTTTTTTTAACAATGAGTGTCATAATATAATTAAGTACTGTATATATTATTTTGAGACCTAATTTATTATTTACTTATTTATTTTCTTAATTCTTAAATTATTTTTCTACCTTTAGAAATCATTACCTAAATTATTTTCTAATTCTCTAGTTTTCAAAACCATTTTTATTCAGAGTGCAACGACAATGTCTCGCTGCTGCCTCTCCATGATATGGGAGTTTTTCTGATACTTTTTTCTTTTGCTTCTCCTTTTTCTGTTTGGCATTGGTGAAAGTTGTTGCCTGTCAACTTAAACATTTGAATGTTTAATTGTTAATTGTATTTCGTTTGCATTTCGCTGCTGACACGGCTGCTCACGGTGGCTCAGCTTTTGACCTTTTGGGCAAACGTCCTTCAGATGTGTGCCAGGCAGGTGAGATATAGTCATAGGGGGAGGTGGGGTGAGATGGAGAGGGAAACCCGACCCGGTGAACCCCCAACCAGTGGGACCGGGACGAGTCTGCCTTTCTCCTTTCGGCTCTCAACCAAAAATTGCTCGCTGGTCTTTTGTTGCCGTTTTTGGCATGATTATGCCAACATGCGAAATCGACTGAAAAAAAAACGAGAGACACCAACAAAAAATAGTATATGAAAAACAACAACAAACGTGCTCGAAAATAAAGGAAAACCAGATACAACCCCAAAAAAAAAATAGCTGAAAAAAAGATAGAAACTAATATCTATCGAGACAATTTCACTTTTCATTGTCTTGTCAACAAGCTCGAAGGTGCCCTGGGGGGCACTTGGTGGGTTAAGGTGTCGCGCGGCGGGGGTTTATTTATTTGTATTTTTTTTTTTTTTGCTGATTTTTGTCACCGAAAGTCCTGGGCAAAAATCGCCGATTGCCAAAGTTGTCTGTGCCTAGGATCGACTTTTAAAGCCAATCAACTTTCGAAAACCAAAGGGGATTTGGTTTGGTCTCCTCTGGAGGCCACTTTAAGGCGATTTCTATAGGGAAAATTGAAAAGTTGGCGTTTCAAGATTTGGATTTTTATTTTTTTGAGCTTTTTAAAATTTTGAAAAACTATTTTTCATGGAAATCAATGTCACTCCTTTTCCGAACCTTACGATACAAATAGAACAAGTTTGTCATTCTAAAACCAGTCGATCTACAAACAAGTCGCTTAAAAACGGCTCCCCCCATTATTAACAAAACTATTTTTTCCAAAAGTTTTTGTTTGTTTTTTGAGTAATTAAAAAAAAAATTTGTTTTTAAGTTTATAAAGCAAGTTAAAATCAGCCGAACTTCTTTTCCTACAAAATTAAGCAAGTTTATATAGCAAGTTATTGGGTTTCCTTTAATCAAATAGGTTTTTTCACGAGTTTTTACCCAAAAAACGTTCGAGTAAGCCACAAAATATAAGCAAATCCATAAATTTTCCCAATGGCTTCAACCAATAATAAAGACCACTTGCCCAATGGAGAGTTTACTCAAAAAGAACCAAACACCGTTCGCATTCGATCCCTAAAATCACCGGAGATCCCGGTACGAATGCAACGTCGCCTGGTCGTAAAGGTTCGGCCCAAGGACTCTCTTCTTACGGTAAAGGACTCGCTTTTTAAGGAAAAGGACTCGCTTTTTAGGGAAAAGGAATCCCCATTTAAGGAAAAGGACTCGCCTTTTAAGGAAAAGGACTCTTCTTTTAAGGAAAAGGACTCTATTCTTAAGGGAAAGGACTCTATTCTTAAGGAAAAGGACTCCATTCTTAAGGGAAAGGACTCTATTCTTAAGGAAAAGGACTCTATTCTTAAGAGAAAGGACTCTCCTTTAAAGGAAAAGGACTCCACTTCAAAGGGAAAGGACTCCCTTTCTAAGGGCGAAACCGGAGTGGGTCATAAACGCATCGTTAAATGTTTATGGCGGGAGCAGCCAAAGATCCCCGTACGACTGAAGCGTCATTCAAAGGAAGAAACTAGCATTAAAGTTGCTCAAAAAGACATCGCAGAAATTCCGGTACTGTCCAAGTGTGACCTACCCATAGAACCACTGGCTAAAAGAGTTAGTTCTGAAAATTGCAGCATCACTTTGCAGCGAAAACTGTCGAAAATCTCTGTACGGCTGCAGCGTAACTTGCTCATTAAGCCTAAGAATTCGGTCCTAAAAAATAGTAGGTTCCATTTGGGGCACAGAAAAAGTATAATTTTATGGCGAAAACAGCCCAAAACCTCTGTACACATGGAAGATGAACTGCCCATAAAGGACTCCCTCCCAGGAGAAGAAGCTAGAGTAGTTGTCCAAAAACCTATCCGTGGAGCTTTCCCGCGAAAGGAGTTGAAGATCCCTGTTTCGATTCAGCGTAACCTCATGAATTCTCAGAATGAGGACTCTCGTACAAAGGATGAAGTTCAAGTGGAAGTCGGTCATAAACCTATCCGTGAAGCTTTTCCGCGAAAGGAGATTAAGACCCGGGTTCAGCGTGACCTTCCCATGAATTCTCAGGATGTCTCTCGTACAAAGGATAAAGTACAAGTGGAAGTCGGTTGTCAACCTATCCGTGGATCTTTCTCGCATAAAGAGTTGAAGATCCCGGTTCCGATTCAGCGTAACCTTCCCATGAATTCTCAGGATGAGGACAATCGTACAAAGGATGAAGTTCAGGTGAAAGTAGACAATAAACCTATCGTTGGAACTTTACGGCGTAAGGAGTTAAGGATCCCGGTTGATCATCAACCTATCGGGGGAACTTTACAGAGCGAGAAGTCGAAGATCCCGGCACGGGTGCATCATAACCTCCCCAGGAATTCTATCGAGAAGCTCCCCTTTCCAAAGGATGAAGTTCAGGTGAAAGTTGATCATAAACCTATCAGTGGAACGTTCCCGCGTAGAAAACCACTGGTTCGAGACAGCACTCCCAAGGATGCAGCTCAAGTCAATGATGCTTTTAAACATATCGGAATATTGCGGCGTGAGCCCTTGAAGATCCCGGCACGGGTGCAGCATCAGCTGCCCAAGAAGCTTCCTCCTATAGACTCCCTTGTGAAGGAAGAAGCGATTAAACCTGGTCGTAAACGTATCGGAATTCTTCGGCTTGAGCAGCCACGGTTTCCGCTGAAAAAGCAAACACCAAACAGCCGCGAAAACAATCCATTGGTAATGTCAATACATCAGAAGAAACCTAATCCCCCCAAGGACAACTCTTCCATGAAGAGTCAGCCACCCGAGCAGCTTCCCGCTAAGGACTCGATTTTAAAGAAAGAACAGATTAAAGCTAATTGTAGACTTATCGGAGTTCTTCGGCATGAACAACCACGGTTTCCGACGCCAGTCAACAAAAAGAATCGCTGCGAATACAGCCCCTTGTTAAAGGCATTACATCGGGGAAATCCTAATCCCTCCAAAGGCAAATCATCCGTTTCAGCAAAGGCAAAACTGGAAAGACGTCTACGTTTCAAAGAAACCCCCAAGATGGACGATCCTTCACCCAGGGTTAAGACAAAGGAAGCTGTAGAATCAAGCCGTCAGAAGTCTAAGCCTTCCAAAGCCAAGTCCTCCGGTCCAGCAAGCCCCCAAATAAACTCTCCATTGGATAAACCTTTACCCATGGTTAAGAATGCTGTACAAGCTGTAGAATCAAGCCGTCAGAAGAAGTCTAAGCCCTCCAAAGTCAAGTCCCCCGGTCCAGCAAGCCCCCAAATAAACTCTCCATTGGATAAACCTTTACCCATGGTTAAGAATGCTGTACAACCGCGTCAAGAAAGCGGTCATGCTGTCCAGGAACCTCGTCCTCTCGACCCAAAGTTGTTTGAGCTGATGGCCATCTACATGGTTGGTCCTCCCAAGCTGCCGACCAACTTCTCCACCGCAGCATTCTGCCATCTGACCCAGAGAATGCGTGACAATAACGAATTTTCAAAGTTAAAAGCCCTGGTCGGGCTTATTAATCAAGAGCCGTCATCTCATCTCGAGAGCCTGATTCAATTTTTCTACATGGCCGAGTACCTCGAGCTCAAGTTCTATGTGCGAAAGATGCATTTTCCGGACTCGTATTCAACACCAGAAATGCGTTATATAGTGGACTGCTATGTCTTTGACGATTGCAAGGAGTACATAGCATCGATTGGGCTGCTGCAAAGTCAGCTCCATGCCTTGGCAAGACTCTTTCCAAAGGTTCGTCAAAACTTTCGATTTATAGACAATGCCTTTGAGCTTACCCCTGTGAACGGTAGACTGATCAAATGGTTGAAAGCAGCTCTGGATACGGTTAAGGGTCAGCCTGTGTATCTGGGTTTGGGAGAACTAACATTGAAATCTACTCGCCGATTGGCTGCCATCTATAATCTTCCCAAGGATTAGGCAGTATATAAAAACGTTGATATTTTCATATCTTAAATACTGCATTTATAAGCAAGTTTTCCATGATTATATGGTAGATATATTTAAAATACAAAGTATAAATAATTGCAGTGAAAATGGGGATTTTCTTTGGGTACTGGCTAGCTTTGTTAATTTGTTTTATTTCGTGGAGAGTCGTAAATTTAAAACTAAATAATTGGTTTGTTTCTAAGCTCCTAGGTACCTTGTACCTAGGTCGCCTTTCTCTACGATTCTCATTACCTTTACTTAAATGGGGCTTCCTTGGGATCATTATATCTTGTACCTATATCGCTTTTCTCTGCGATTCTCATTCCCTTTACTTAAAAGGGGTCTTCCCCGGGATGATCATATATTGTACCTAGAGTGCCTTACTCTGCGCTTCTCATTCTCTTTACCTAAAGATGTGTACCTAAATAAGCCAGCCTCCTTTCCTGTTTGTATTTTCTTTGCCATATTTGATTGTTTTTTCCCTAAACAAACCCTGCCTTAATTGAATCTTTCGCTCTCTATTAATTCATTATTTTTCGAGCTCGTCAACTCCCGTTAAAAGCCCAGTGAACATGTCAAAGTGACTTAATATATATATCTATGGTTTGTTGGCCAAATTTGTGACGTTG
This sequence comes from Drosophila kikkawai, assembly GCF_030179895.1. Taxonomy (NCBI): domain Eukaryota; kingdom Metazoa; phylum Arthropoda; class Insecta; order Diptera; family Drosophilidae; genus Drosophila; species Drosophila kikkawai. Next base: position 23,444,316 of record NC_091733.1, read on the forward strand.
GGACGTGGGCGAGGCAGCTCGTGAGGTTTACTTGGGTTCAGTTTTGGGCTAGCCGGCAATTACAGTTAGTTTGTTGGCCTGGCTTTATGCAAATTGCGTGCATGACAGCGGCTTGGATTGGCCGATTGATTGACTGATTGGAAAGGTGTGCGCATGCGCACGCACTCGGGTACACTTGGAGAACCGAAGGGGGCAGTCGGCGTCAGCTATTAACCTTGATTTGCGAGCAAGCCAATATGAGCGAGACAAAGAAATAATGTGGAGCTCAGAGGAAAATAAATAACGCTAGACCGGAGGCCGTGCCGAGTCGTGCAAATGAAGTCATTTCGAGTACGCGCCAAGCTGCCATTCAATTGAGGGCAAGAGCTTAACGAAAATAGGTAAATATATATATATATATATATAGAAAACAGGTCTAAAATATACCCCTACTTCTTTGCCCTTCTCTAAGCTAGAATATATATGTATATATATATTTCTTAGCGGAAATGGTCAAAGACTTTTTAGCACTTTACAGTTTGGCCAGCAAAAATAAAGCAAAAAAAATTACAAAAAGGGGGAAAAATGAATACAATAAAAATATAAATAAATATATATCTACGCCTATATATATTCTTTATTCTGCAGGAAGTTACAAACAGTGTAACAAAAATACTTAAAAGTAATCTCAATGTTTATGTATAATTTAACACTTTTTATTAGCTTCTAGAATTTACAAAAAAATATTAAATAAATATTTAATCTATTAAAAAACAAGATACAAAATTTGAATTCAATAAATTCTTAAAAATTTAAATTAATAAATTATTTATAAGGTGTTTACAATATGCTTTAATTTATTTCTGGCTTAAGATGGTCTTTATTGCCTTAAATTTTACTACTGATTCACACTTAAAATTTCATTCTGTTAAATTTGTAATATTTAAAAATATTTTTTATAATAATTAAACAATTTGAAAATAATTAGTTTTTAAATTTTTTGACCATGGCAAAAAGGGAAACAATATTTAAATATTAAAAAACAGTGGTTCTTTTAAGTTTCTATTTAAAAATAATATATTTAATTAAATTCTATATACATATTGTCATTAAATACTACATGTAAATATAAAAAAACAGTAGTTCTTTAAAATTTCCATTTTAAAATTATAATTTAAATTGAATTCTATATATAAATAATTAATTTAATTAAATTCTATATATAAATAATTAATTTAATTAAATTTTATATATTTATACACTTCGTTTGGTATTGTTTTATTTGCTATTGGTTTATTTTTAAACTGCTGACCTCAATTTAAAGCTTTTGTGGTGGGGTTTCTTTTCATTTTTGTTGTTGTATTTATTCCCGCATCTCCGAGCACAGAGCAAAGATATTTTAATTATCCCACAAAGCAAAACACACAAAAAAAAAAAAATAATAATCAGAGAAGAAGCAACAAATTTAAAACCGGCTCAAAATCCTGGCATGACATCAGCCATATCTAACCAATAACCATCACCATCATCACCATTATCGGCATCAATTTCTAAGCAAGAATCAAAAATTAAATACATGCTTTTAGTTGCGTAGATGCCGCCGCCGCTGGCAAGATTCTTTATTATTTTATATTATTATACCCTTGCAGGGTATTATAATTTCAGTCAGAAGTTTGCAACGCAGTGAAGGAGACGTTTCCGACCCTATAAAGTATATATATTCTTGATCAGCATCAACAGCCGAGTCGATCTAGCCATGTCCGTCTGTCCGTCTGTCCGTCTGTCCGTCTGTCCGTCTGTCTGTCTGTCTGTTTCTACGCAAACTAGTCCCTCAGTTTTAAAGCTAGCTGAATGAAACTTTGCATATAGTCTTCTTTATGCTCTCACTGCTATATATGTCGGAACGGGCCGGATCGGACGACTATATCATATAGCTGCCATACAAATGTTCGATATATCTGTAGAAAAAAAATTATAACTTTGCTGTTTTTCAACATTTTTGCACCATTTTTTAGATATGGCCATTTTATATTATTTCAGAATTTTGTTAAAAATTTTATGAAAATCGGACGACTATATGATATAGATGCCATAGGAACGGTCGAGAAATAAATAGGGAAAAAAATTATTGTTTCGTTGTTTTTCAACGTATTTTTATCTACTCTGAGATATAAGTTTTTTTTATTATTCTAGAATTATGGTATAAATTTCATAAAAATCGGACAACTATATCATATAGCTGCCATATAAACCGATCGGTAGATGTAGAGAAAATGTAAAACTGGGAATGTAAAACTGTAACTGTCAAACTGTAAACATAATAGGTATAGGTAAAATGTAATGAAACTCTGTTTTGTGAGTGTTTTCAGCATTTAAATCTATAATATAAACCTCAAAACCAATCTGCAAGGGTATACAAACTTCGGCGTGCCGAAGTTAGCTTCCTTTCTTGTTTTTTATTTTATTTTCTAATATTTTTGGTTGAAAGATTCTTTCAAATCGTCTTAATTTTCGTTGAACTTATGAAGACATGACGACAAGTGCCGAGGGTTGATAGAGCAGGTTGAAATCGATAAAAGAAATGTAGAAAATTTAAATAATGTATATATATTTTTATATAATTACGAAAAATGTAAATTTATATATATTTTTGTTTTTAAAAATATATATATATTTTTTTAACAACAACTGTTAATCTCTTTCAAAATATAAAAGACTCTCGTCTTGACCCTCTTGCGGAAGTTTCTTTCACCTCTTGCCAAAGTGTTCTTGCCACACACACACACAACACACACACCCTGGCTGGCCGTGTGTGTAACGTACTTATGTCTGGCATTCTGTAGTATCATCTCCCCATTGTTGGAGCTCTTTCTCTTCCCACTCCGGCGGCGGTGGCTTCCTTGTGTGTGGAGCCACGCTATCTTCTGTCGCCGCCGCCGCCGCTGGAGATGCGATGGTTTCCACCGGAGAAATGGGTATAGGGATTGGGGACTTGGCTTTTGTCAATTCATTGTCAACAAGTCAGTGAACTTGTGTGTGCCCAGCTGAGAAAAAAAAAATGTAGAGAAAAAAAAAACACCAGCAGACACAAACACTCGTAAAGTGAGGAGGCAGGGCAGAGACCCAGCAACCCAAAACCCTCGGAGCGGGGCTGGTGTGGCTTTTTCTTTTAAAAATAATTAACATAAATTAATAGGAAATGAGTGGAAGCAGCGCATGGCGTAGAGCAACAACAGTTACAGCAAAAAAAAATTAAAAATAAAGACGAGTCGGGGGAGAAAGGCGAAGAATTATATACTCTAAATACTTTAGAGAGAGAGAACAGTAAAAATAATAACACTTCTAGTTAAGGAGGTGTTTAAATCATGTTCTAAGTATTTATTGGTTAAAGAAAAGAATTATAACAATTTTATAATTATAATTTAAAGAAGTCATATTGAATTTATTAATTGGAAAAGAAGAAGAATTTAGTTATTAAAAAAAGTAAGAACTATTTAATTGTTTTTGAATTTATTAAAAAAAAATAACAATTTTATTATTATTTTTATAAATTAAAGAAGTCTTAGGACAAGCTGTTTTTAATTAATTGATTAAAAAAATGAAATAAAAACTATTTAACAATTATTTTTATAATTTAAATAAAGGTGATTCTGATCTGTACTGAAGGTTAATATATATATTTAATTATAAATTAAATAAAAGTACTAATTTATGTATTAAAGCCAAGACAATGTCACTTTAAAGGACGTTTCTTTAAAAACTATAGTTAAAATTATGTACATATCCTTTTCAAAATTATAAAAAAAAAATAAAAAAATATATTGTTTTTATAAATTCTTTTAAAATTTTTAAGATTTTACAATAGATAGAAGACTTAAGTTGAAATATTCCTCAACAAAAATTCAGCCAAAGAAACCAGGAAGGCAGAAAAAGTTTGTGTCTTAAGTCTTTTGTTTTTCGTCTTTCTGTTTCTGTTTTTTTTCCTTTATTTTTGTACAAAATTTTTTTTTTGGTTGCCAAAAACTTACATAAGAGATGGCAGTCTCTGAGACTAAGCCGGAGCCGACTTGATTCCCGACTTATTTATGGCTCACGCACCTCAAAGAAACTCCCAAGAAATCCCAGCAAAATGACAAAACGCAACTCGTGTGCAAGCGCAGGGCCACAAAAATACAAAAAAAACTAAAGTAAAAATGTGAAAAATGTAAAAAAAGAAGTAACAAACTCTTGGTATTTAAATTGCGGCAACAGCAACAGCAATTGCAACTGCAACTGCAACTGCAACTACTGCTGCGACTTAATCAGCACCTGTCAGGCCTGGGTTTCAGCCTGCAAACGCAATCAGGAAACGCGTTGGACCCTAGACCGGAGTGGCCCAATGCTGCACATGTTGATTAGGTTTTGCCAACTCTTTTTTTTTTATGTATCATACTTTTTTTTTCCTTATGGCCATGATGTAATAGAGACGCAGGGTAGAAGGAGGCAACCAAATCGATTGGCAGAAACGGGTTTGAGCTTCATATACTACATAGTCTCTGGGGGGGAGAACCACAAAGGCTTTTCTAGCTGGGCGGAATGAATTATCGATGATTCTTAATGATCTCACACTGGCATTAGCATTTCGAATTGAGTAGCGAAAGCCTTATAATTGAGATAAATGTCTGACTAAATATAGTTGATGATGGGCCAAGCACGAGCTGGAATGCGATGGGTTATTTAAAAGTTATCAGGAGAAGAAAGATGCTTATAAACATGAATAAAGAATTATTATAATTAGTTAAATTATAAATAAATAAATACAAAAATTAAATAATCTAAATTAAATTTTAAAAAATATATATAATATTTTTTCAGCTCAAAACTAATTTGATTTGTTTAAATTTCTAAATTTTTAAAATTTTAAAGTTATAAATTTGATTTGATTTGTTTAAATTATTAAAATGAAATTAAATTTAAATTTTGTATTATAAGAATTACAATTATATTAATTTAAAATTCCATAGAATAAAATAAATTAAAATTAATTTATAAAATAAATTGAACCTTGCTTTAAATAAAGCATTATGTTAATAAAATTTAAAAAAATAGTCAAGTAAAAAAAAAACACTTGGAAAAATGGCTTTATATTTAATTTATACTTTTTTTTTATTTATTTCTTTTATATTTATTTTTTTACTACCCTTCGGTCTTCACTACTGAAACGTTTTTTTGCACACACTTATTTAACATGTATTTTGTGTATTTTTTTGCACAGCAATTATTTACACATTATACACTGTCATTAGAGAAAAATTATAATTATTATTTATTATTATTATTGTAGTTGTTGTTTATTATATGCAAACACTCACGAAATTCATCAAAGCAAACGAAAAACGAAAAATAAACACAAGTGCAGGGCAAACAATGTGTGTAAAATGTGTGTGTATGTGTGTAATGAATCGATAAATAAGGCAGCAGCTTCCAGTGTCGCCTTGGCCTGGGCTTGGGCGGGGTAAATAAACAAATAAATGTTCGCATTTAGTTATTGACAAGCAATTGATTTTGCCCCCATCGAGAGTGACTGACCGATCGACCAACCACCTGCACTTTCACTTTATAATTTTTAATATAAATAGAAATTGGTGATGAGTAATTGGGAAGGCAGAGGCGTCGGCGTCAGCCAGAATTTCGAATTTCTTTGACTTTTACTTTTACTTGAATAAATAAAAAGTAAAAAATGCAAAGGAAATTTGTTTATATTTATTTAATTTCATTAACTTTTGTTAATGTTAAATAATATAACAAAAATATGAATGAAAACGGAGAGCATGTTTTTTTTTATTAAATTTAATACAATTTATTTAATAAATCAAGAAATCATGTTTTTTATGAAAATTAAATTCAATAAAATTAACTAAAAAAATTTTAATTAATTTTATATAATTTTAAAATTAAAAGAACATGTTTTTTTATTTAAATTAAATTCAATAAAATTTATTTAAAAAAGTCCTAATTTTATTTTTATATAATATAAAAATTAAGCTTTCAGTATAATACATAAAAAATGATTTAATATAATAAAAATATATAGATAAAGCGCAAAAAAATGTTGTAGGAAGTCAGGTGGATGTTTTTTTATTTAAATAAAATTTATTTAAATTAAAAATACATATAAGATAATATTTTTTTAAGAGTATTGAGGTTGGATCAGTCAGTTTAATTAAAATATTGATAATATTCCAACCAATGAATCTCATTACACGTTATTTTATTTTATATTTCCATTCACGTTAAATACCTAAAATATTTTTAATGTTTATATTAATATTTTAAATATTTTTTTTTAACATATCCTTTAAATACCTTTAATAATTTCAATTTTTGTATAATAATATATTTAACTTATCCTTCACCCCTGTAATTACTTAAAAACTAACAATAAACTATTAAAAACTCTCCCTCTTCTTTTAAAGCCCCTGAAAACGCACCACACCCACCTGAAAAAAAAACATTGATAAATTGAGCGATAAAGCCAGGCATCAATCAAGACCATCATCTCTATCTTGACCAGGTCTTTTGATTTGTTTTTTATATATTCATTCATCTCATACGGGCACTTTGCATAACAAAAAAGGGTTTGAAACCAAAACTCAAGGCTCCTAAAATATAGCCAAAGCCCCAATTTTTAGACCCAGTTCTCCAAACCAATCAAAATTGGACAATCTTTACGCGGTGTTAACGCTTCGTAACTTTGCAATTACAATCCAAGTCGGAGCCAAGCAAGCATCTGTATAGCCTAACCGAAATTAAATGATATAATTATTCCCGTACTGTTCCGATTCCCCCAACCGCTAGCTCTTTCAGAGCTCTTAATACTTATTTTTCTGTCTTGCTTCAAGAACTTTTTCGGGCGCGTGTCTTAATTTAGCCAGCCTTATTTTATTCCCTTTATTTTCTGGTTTTTTATTGCATCTTTCTTTCTCTTTAAGGTTTTTTTTTGTTGTCTTTTTTTGTGGAGCAACCATTACTTCTTTTGGCTTGGCTGAACTTTTTGTGTCTTCGAATTCCAGGAAACTCGAAACAATTTGAGGCACAAGCCAAGCCAGGTCGCTTTTTTATGAAAATACTGCTTTGGATAATTCATAAATTTTTGTCATAAAGAAAATAAAAAGAGATAATTAAAGGTTGTATCGAAATGTTTACCTTGAATGAAATACTTTTTCTATATTTCCAATTTTAAAATATATATATTTTTATTTACGATATTTTCTATACGGTTTTCAGAACACAGAGAGTGATATTTTTCTGAATATATAGAGTACACTTCCTTAGCTTAATCTCAGAAAATGAATTCCGTGATCCAATCCCTTGATTCATCTGCATGACACGCCCTTCCACTTTATTTTCGACTTTAGCCTTCGATTTCGATTTCGATTTTGGATTTTTTATGTGCGGTTTGATGTTCTACGAATATGACAGACACACCCAAATACGTTTTCACCCAATCTTCGGTCTTCAATCAATGATCGCCGCCAGCAAATCTTCGCGTCATCTGGTCTTTTCTCTACGTTTCTCCGGCTACCAAGACTCTCAGACTCGCAGCCTCACAGCCTCGAAAGCAATTTATATTGCGCTAATCACGTGAAATAGATCAAATTTCTTTTGTCGGCTCGCCTCTTCGACGATGACAAGAGAGCGGCGGCAACGAAGATTCGGAATTGACGGCTCGAGGAGCAGCTCCAAGCAGCCCCAAGCGGCACCAAGTTGAGTTTCACTTGCTGTGGCCATGGCAAAAGTGTTTCAAAGTCATTTGAGGAGCTGCTGCCAAGTAGGATAACCATCGGAGGCACTTTACGTGCCCAAATTTAAGAGAGTAAAAAGTGCAGGCAAAAGTTTATAGGAGGCTTAAAAAAAGAAATATATAATAAAAATATTATATATATATTTCAAATAGTATAAAAATATTATATAAATAATATACCATTCCCAAAAGGAATTTCAAATAAAACACCATTTTCTGATGCTGAAAAATATAATTAATAAGTGTCTCTAAAATTCCCAAGTCAAAATTTTGAGACACTTTTGACTTGGGTACAAAGTTGGCTTAAAAATCATTTCTAATATTTAGAAATATATATTTTTAAAACCCACTTCTATTTTTGTATTTGCAAAACAGCTTCTCAAAATGCAAAAAGCTCTCGAGGTATTTGGTAAAGTATCTGTGGAAGCACCTGTAAGCTGTATCTGTGGGCTGTATCTCTCTTGACACGAGATACATTTGGAGTTTAATCAAATTAGAGCTGGGAGAAATTGACTTTCCGTTGCGTTTGCAAAGCCAATTGAAAGTTTTCGTTGACAAATTCAGAGGCGAGGCTTAGAAGCTTAAGTGCCAGGTGAATTTCACTTGCTCTCTCTCTGATAAAAAAAAATATATACATATATATATAAAGATCCGATTGAGTGGCATAACCCGGGCTCTGGCGCCAATGTTTTAATTTGTGCGCCAGTGAGTATCTTTCCATTTTCATTTCCATTTCCATTTCTATTTCCATTTCCACCGACCATCCGAGTGTCGCACACTCTCACCGGAGGCCTAATCTGCCAGTGGACGAGGAGGAGGGATCCGATTGGATCCGATCCGATGGGATATGGTATGGTGTATGGGTGTATGGTGTATATTGTATGGGGGCTTCTTGGCACAGAGCTGGCACAGTGATTGGTTTTGCCTCTGCTAATGATGATTACCCACTTTTACCGGCCACATATAAAAATCAAAAGCGGTTTAACGCGTTTCTCGACTCTCCTCGACGCTTGGACACTTTGTGCACTGCCCACAGATACACCGAGAAAAAAAGTACTATAATTAGCTGGCATAAATAATTATTGATACAAGAAGGAATTTCTGTTAATTATGGTATTTATTATTGATTAATTTCAGAAATGAAATCTATCTAAATTTAAGAAAATATTAAACAGGGAACTGTTTACTTTATTTATAAAAACATGTCTCTGAATTCTGACTTGGGAATTATAAGAACTCGCTTTTTCTCGTATTACAAAAGTCTTTCTTTGAAATTTCTGTTTGAAATATCATTTTTTATAGGTTTACCAATTTTCTTTAGCTAAATAACTAAGATTTAAGTTTAAAAATATAAAAAGATATAAAATTTAGTTAATTATAAATGATATATATTTTTATAATTTAAAAAATACAATTTATATAAGACTAATATTTAGCCACCTTTTTGCTGTAATTTTTTTTGTTTCTCTCAGTGTGATATCAGGTCTATATATCCCTGCTGTTTCCCCTTTGGCCGCCCCATTGCGATTCAATTAAAAGCGCTTAAATCGCCACACACACTCGTTGTGTGTGTCGTCGCACCCAAAAGAAAGCCACTTGCCGCCATACAAATCAGTTAGTAGAGCTCGAGGCGTTGGCTTCTTCCTTGGCCTTGGCCATATTTATCTTTTGATTTCTCCCAAAAATATACATATATATATTTTATATATATATAAATATTTAAGCAACCAGTTCCCAGCTGAATTTAATTGCAAATTATCATGTCTCTGGTATCATGTGTAATTTCTGTGCTGCTGCTCGTTTTTCAGTTTTCAGTTTTCAGCTTTTCCATTGCCGCCGCCGCCGAAGAAGAAAAGTGAAATTCCGTTTGGCAATTGTTTCGGCGAATACCTCTCTCTTTCGCCCATTTCATGTCAGCAGGTTAGCAGGGATTTGTCAAAAGCGAGGAGAAGCACCACAAGGCCCACCGAAAATACAAAAAAAAAAAAAATACACCAGAGTTGGTGAAATCTCCGCTCTGCGAAAACGTGCCGAAAATGCATTTATGGGCCTCTCGTACAAAAAAATAAAATACAAAAAATATAAAAAAATGCCAGCGAGCAAGGTCATTAAATTGTTGTCTCTTTACACCGCGTTAAGGCCCACTTTAATGCGATGCGTTGTTGTGGCATGTAAAGACTTGAATTTTATCACGATCGGGCCTCGATCAATCTTTAAAATAACTCGAATATTACTCTAAAGAGTAAACATAAAAGGTCACTTCTGATCCTCTCACCCTCTTTCCAAACACACAACAACAAAAAAATATATATAATGCCTCATCACTGGGTAACTGCATTACAAGTCCATTTTTATGGAGCAATTTCTTGTTGTAATTGAGGAAATGCTGATGGTTTTTTGGTTGGTTTAGAAGGAAACAAAACGAAAAATTCAACGAACCACCACACCTTGCGGCGAGTTCATTTCGAAAATTAATGGAAAATCTACAGATGAAGATGGAAAGATATGAGATATCAGGGTGGAATTATGGTTAAATGGGTAACTATAAAGTTGTTACAGAAAAAGATTAACCGCAAATGAAGTCACAACTCACACACACGGATGTGGATGAGATTTTTCCATTCAAAAGATAGTAGATATATGACTTAAGACTTGGATTAATTGGAAAATTAAATTGGAATCAAATTACTGCGTTTATAGGGATTGAGTGGGGATAATAGGATAGTTTTATATATTTTATTATTAATTTCCAAATATTAAAACAGTAATTAATCCAATGATTTTAATTGTATTTTCATATCTGGATTTTGTAGAACTATTTGTTATTCACCAACATTATACTCCAACAACAGCTAGTCTGGGATTCTTAAGAAATAAATTGTTCTGAAATGTGTGACATAAATCAAATAAAAATGATTTAATCACTCAATAGCCTCAGTTGGTATATAAAGAAAGGAAATAATCAACAAAACTCGGATGTAGATTTTATTTTTTGTCGCGAGAACTGGGCCAAAAGCAAACAACAACTGTAGTGGACATATCAAAGACACCTTTGGCTAAATTTGAGCATTTCCGTTTTGAAAATCAAGAGCCCAGTATGGGCAAAAGAACTACCTGTAGATTTCACTCGCAGCTTAAATGCCAAGAGTTTTTCATTTATTTTTCGAGTCTTTTTTTTTGCAACCACAATCAATGTTAGCCAAGTATTGGTGGTTAGTAGTTGTTGTTGTTGGTAGTTGGAAAACTTGTAGAATGCACGACGGCTTTTCAAAAAGTGCTCAATGCTATATCAATAGCACCAACACCAACGATACCACAACAACCACCAGCAACCGGTGGCAAGCACTACAACAACAACAACAACAACAGCAGCAGCAGCAGCATCAGAGTACACCTGTCTAAGCCAAAAACAAAAGCAGTAAAAAGAAGTCGGCAGCGGCAGCAACAAGAATAACAACAACACTTTGGCCAGGGCCGCAAAGTTGACGCTGCGCCCAAAAACCCAACAACTTTTAATTTCAACACATTCCAGCACAAAAGACTCCACAATCAAGACAGACATGCCGCACAGTGGGCTTGAGCATGTTTATTTGAGAGTTGAATGTGAGCTCTGACTGATAAGATATGTGTACTTCTCTAGTTGGGGACAACATCCAAGTGACATTATATGGTTATTATAGAAATTTATTATTAGAATTTTTTTTTTAAATATTATTTAACAACACAGAAACACGTAGGTTTTATTTTTTAATACATACAGATTTTTATTTTATTTTTTTTTCTTTTTTAATAATAATAATAATTTAACTTTGTTTAATTCTTATTTTTACCGATTATAAACAATAGATTTTTACAGTTAAACTTTTGATAACATTTTGGTAAACAGAAAGTGGTCCTAGAAATCTAAAAGAACATACATAGTTTTAAAGCACATTTTTATATTGTCATATTAAATGATCGTTTTTGTCTTAAAAAAATGAATACAATATATAACATTTTCTGTCATTATTTAGCATCACCAAGCGAATCGATTTAGAGCAACATCCTAAATGTTTCTAGCAACACTTCTGAAATAGACAAAAGCCATTTTTAACTTTGGAAAAGAATTTTTTTTTAATTTAAAATTATATATATATATATATTTATATTAATTATTTACTATTTTTTGTGTGTTAAATTTTCCCCAGATTTTAGATTTTTCCAAGAAAAATGCATCCCCTTTTCGTTATTTATTTACTATAATTTTTGTTGTGTTTAATTTCCCTCCGATTTTCGATTTTTCTTAGGAAAAACGCACCTCCTTTTCCTCAATACCCTGCCACACTGTGCACAATATCGCAGTAGGTACGCTATGTATGTACGCGCGACTTGACTTTCTTTGCCGCGCGACGGCCTAAACCGAAAAAACAAGTTCGGGCTCGGCTGCGCTCGGCGGCTCGGTCGGCCTGGCCAGGTTGGTTTGTTGGTAGCTGGTTGCTGGTTGCTGGTGGGTTTCAGGCCGCGGCTGGGGATCGGGCCATGGAGATCGAGGGGGTGGTGGTGGTGCTGGTGGTGGTGTAGCTGCTGAGTCGCAACTCGGCGGAGCGTTTTTCTGATTTCGGAGGCACTGAGCCAAGTCAGTCGATTGCTGGCGGTCGAAGCGTTGAGTTGAGACGACTCTCAGTCTGCGGCTAGAAACGCGCGTGAAACGCGAGAAAAACCGAACGAAGCTGAGCTCAGACTCTATTTTTTTTGTTGTTGTTGTTAACAATACAGAGAGGTGTGTGTGTTTGTGTGTGTTAGCCGACTCTCTTGGCCATTACCGTTAATCAAATAAGTTTTTTTTTTTAGAAATTTAAACGCTCCGCTGGCAAGTGTCTGTGTGTATCTGTGTGAGCTTTAAACGGTTCATTGATCGAGTTCAGCTCGGAAATGGAGCAAGAGTGTAGAAAGAATGCATAGAAGAGAAAGAAGAAAGAGGCAAGAGGGAGAAAAAGAAAGAAAGAAGGAAGGAAGCAAACGAGCAAATAAATAAACAGTGCAAGTGCCAAAGTGCGACTCAGAGTGTGTGTGTTTGTGTGTGTGTTACCAATTCGCATCTGAAAATCAGCAGAAAATGCGCTTAACCCATTTTCTAAGCTAACGAAACAGAAAAAAAAAACAAAAAACAAAAGGCGGACCACAGAGACACGAATCCAATAAATGGCCAAAAAAGGCCAGGCCAACAAAGGTGGCCCACAGACAAAAAGAAAAAAAAACTAAAAACACGGCTGAAATAACGCCCAAAGAACAACGCATTTGATGTTACTTGTGTTTAACTTTTGAATCCATAAGTTATTGTATCTATAGGATATTGTATCTATAAGATATTCTTTCTTGTTTCGTTGGGATAAAGTAAAATTTAAACTAAAAATATTAAAGCTCCGTTAAAAATTCCACAAAATAGAACAAAATAATACAATATAAATGCAGAACAGTAAAAAAACAATACAGTTTTCATAGTTTCTTGAAGCAAATTTCCATTTTCATAAACCTTACAATAATAAAAAAAAGAATAAAAAATAATAATAATATTTACATAGTTCTTTTCACTTTAAAAACTCAGTAAATTAAACAAAAATTTACTGAAATTCCCTTTGAAACTCAACTTAATAAAATATCCAACTAAATATTTACTTTACATATTTTCTAAATAAAATGATCACCTTTTAAACCCCCTGGTAAACTTTACAAGTATAAACATAAATATAAATAATAAACATAAACATTTCCGTGTGTAGAAACGATTTGTTTTGTTAAGCATTTTTTGGGCTCTTAGGAAACCGATATTAGCTGGGGCTCGTGTTTTACCAGACAGATGATTCTACAGATCAGATCGTTCAGATATATGTATATGTATACACAGAGAAGAGACACCATCCAACCCGCAGACACAGACACACAATCCGGCATAACAAAAGATCTCTTTGCAAATTGTTTATTTGCTGCTTGGCTGACCAGCAAACGGATTGTTTATGCTAATATCTTCAACTATAGTATATGCTATACGAACAACACATCTCCGTCCGACATGGCTCTTTCATCACATTCACAAAAAAATGTGGAGAAAAATGGAAATGGAAATCTTAGCTAGAGTCTTTTCTTGGGGCTTCAGGGAGTTCCTAGGGTTTTTTTAATATATATTCTTGCATATTTTTTTTTAAATGTAAAAGAGTGGATTTTTGTTTAGGAACATGTGGAATATATTTTTGGGATTTAATTTAAATACTAGTGGCTATGATTTTGTTATATTTTGTGATAGTTTTTGAAAGAATATTATCTTGAAAGTAAATCCTTTAAAATTCTATTTAACAATAAAGATTTTAATATATAATATTATATACAAGCAAAAATTTGATTTAAACTTTTTTTAAGCCATTAATTAAATTAAAAATATGTGTATATATTTTATAAATATTTTTAAATATATATATACAATCCCGAAAAAATATATAATATTTAAAAATATTTATATTTATTTATTTATTTATTTTATGTCACATAATTGATAATAAATCTTTTAAAATTCCATTTTACTATCAAGATATTAACATAAAATATTATATAGAAGTAAAAATTATTTCCTACATTTTTTAAAAGCCATCAATCAATTGAAAATACATACAGATATTTCATAAATATTTTTAAAAACAAGTTTCATACAAAAACCCATGAATTCTATTGTTATTCTTACTTAAAACTCATCAAAAATTGCAAACTTCCCCTAAATTTGATTATTTCCTATCCATAATTATTTTTTTTTAATACATTTCCAAATTATTCCCCAAACGATTAAGAGCCATGCTTCAATTCCTTTTAAGTTATTTTATAATTTATTTTGATTGCAGGCAGAATGCCAAGCCAACAGGGCCAAGAGTCACGTACTACTGCCAAATGTTTTTATAGCGCTTCTTTTGCCATAATCTAAATCGCATTCTCGAGAACCAGCTGTGTTTTTCGCATTCTGTCAGGTTCGGTTTCGATTCGGCTTTGGGTTTTTTTGCTTTTGTTTATTATTATTATTCAGTCTTGGTTCTTAAATATATTTAGATCCGTTTTGAGGTTAACAATATTGCTGCCTACATGCATCAGGGCGTACGTATATATCTGTGACTTTTTTGTGTCGTATGTAAATTTGTTCGGCACACAATATAGCTTTTGATAAATACCTGTGTATGTATATAGTATATCTGTATATATCTATCTGAAGAGCTTTAGCTGTTGTTTGGGTTGAATGCATAACTGAAAAAACAAGATTCTTTTGGTCGCGCCGAACAACAAGTCTCGCAAGATCATCGATTATAAGCGTTATTAGTGGGGAATCTCATACGCAAATGGAGATACACCGAAAGATTTAGGCTTAAATAAATGTTTAAAAATATTAGTAAATATCTTAAAATATTTTATTATGGGAAAAATTAAATATTTAAATTTTGGTTTTAATAATTATAGCCTTTTGAGGCAAAACTCTAGAACATCTAAGGTTTAAATGTATGAAAATAAATTAAACGATTAGCTTTTTGTTACTTTTAAATTTAAAAAAATTGTTAAAAATATATTAATTTAATTTATTTCATTATTAATAATAAAAAATATATATTTTAATAATTTAAATATATTTGCATTTTTAATAATAAAAAAATTTAATTTATTAAAAACGAAATATTTATTATTAATAATAAAAAAATTTAATTTATTAAAAAAAAAATTATTTATCATTAATTATGAACAATTTTAATTTATTTATTTAATTTATATATTTTTTATTTATAAACTTAAAAAATACCCCAGAAATAATTAGATCCTGCTTTCTTTGCCGATAATATTATAATAAATATTTTAAACAAATTTAAATATAACATATTTAGTTTGAATAATTGTTTCAAAATATCAATATATCTTTTGAGATATTTTATTATTGGAAAAAGTATGTAATTTAATTTTTGTTTTAATATTTATAATCTTTTGAGGCACTAACTTAATAAAAATAATTTTAATTAAAGCGTTTTTGTTACTTTTAAATTAAATGAATCTTAAAGAATATATATATTAAATTTTTTCATTGATAATAATTAAAAATATATGGATTTTTTAATATTTAAACTTATAAAATACCCTTAAAATAATTGAAATAATATCATAATTATAAATTTTTAACAATTTTAATTGAAAAACATGGTTTTACTTGTATAAATTATATCAAACAATTTTAACTAGATTTGGTTATTATTTACTCTATTAAAAATTAAAAACAATTTTTTAAATTGAACCTTTGGCTAATTTTATATTAAAAAGCAAAGCCATACAATAATTAATCATTTTAAAAGACAAACTCCTATGAGACACTCCACCTCAAAGTGATCTTTGATAAGAGCCACCGATTTACGTAGCTAAAACATAAATCTTAATTTATTTGAATTTTTTTACTGTGCTTATAAATGGCTTCTAGCACCTGTGTGACGGGTTAATACCGTTTGCTGGTTTGGCCGGTTCGATTTTGGTCGGTTTTTTGGCCCCAGTTTTGATTCGTTAGCTCCACGCTCCACGGTTACCCACGGCTCAATTCGTTTCTCGTTTCTCGGTTCACGTTTCCTCGTTTTCTCACTCACAGAATTATGACACATGACGAGTAGAGGAGGAGATTGCATTTTGGAATCCATCTGGTTTTCCGTTAGTGCCTGGCTCTCGAGGAACAGTTGCCTCCGCAATCGATTTGCATTCCAGTTTATTGTCCATCGTTGTCTATATTTTTTATTTTTTTTATTTTTTTGTGTCGTTGAAGCACACTTCCTCTTTGACATTAAGCGACGGGCAACGTCTGTGATTCATTAATCAAAGCCCCAAACGCCGATATATATCTTTTTCTTCATTTACGTGGGTTTTGAAGTCTCTTCTAATGGGATTATGTTTTTGTGGCATCTTCCGTGTAAATAGATTTCATTTTTAAGAGCAAACTTTGGGGGAGTTTTTACAGTTAAATCTTTAAGAAATGGAAAAAATCAGAGATTCAGGTTATTTTATTTTTTATTTATTTTTAAGAACCGTTTTTCCAATTTTAAAGCATTTTTTATATTTTTAAAAAATGCATAACCAAGTTTAGCTTTTTTAAAATATTTTATTATAATTGAAAATCCTTAATATTTTTAAAATCAAAATTTTCATAAGCTTAATTGTTTTTTTAACAACTGTTTTCGTTATGATCATTTTATTACAGAACTTAAAGTAAATTATTATTTTTACTGAGGCAATTCGCAATTTATTTCTTGGCAAAACATGTTTTAATTATTAACTTTTAACTATGCCAGGCAAAACAGATTTTCAAGTTTATGTAAATCAAGTGATTTGTAATTTTGCCTTGACTCTGTTCTTAATTATATGAAATACAATGTATCAATGTGTGTTATTAATATTAATGAGGATTAGTTCTTTACAAATTGAGTGTCTTATGACGATAATCACAGAGACAGGTTGCGAGGTACACAGAGAAAAATCATTAGGGTTTTAAAAAATTATAATATAATAAAAATAAAATATAATAAAAATCAAATAAAAAAAAATTAAATTAAAAAAAGTATATATTTTAAATGAAAATTTACTAAAATAATATTATGTAATTTCAAAAATAAATTATTATAAATATTCGAAAATAAATTATTGAAAAATATTAAGATTTATAACTTATAATGGGGAATTTTTAACAGAGGTTGTAATATAAAATAAAACTATTTAATATAAAAATATGATATTATATGAAAATATAATATATATCCTAAAATAGAAGACGACTTTTATATGTTTTTTTTTATATTTTTTTAAATTATTATTAATAATTTTGTTGGTTTATAAAAAATCCATTTACCTGTGTTTATATAATTTATTATCCCTTAAACCTAATAATTACTTAATTAATTAAATACCTAATAATTAAATAAATGTAATCTCTTTTCTTGCAGATGCTCGCCCCTCCAATGTGCATTTAAAATCCAGCCATTAACGTAAACTAAGATTTTACAAATCAAGTAGTTAACCGCATTTTCTTTCCGTGTACACCGATCCAAGTCGCATCGCACATTCCGGCCCAAAGATGGCGCTGCGCCTGCGCCGTGACGTACAGAAGGCCTCGTACTATGTGTGGTTCCTGGGCGCCGAGGAGGCCAAGGGTCTGAGAGGAGCCCGTGTTATAAACTCGGTGCTACCGTATCTGGTGGACCGATCCCGAGGCCAGGAGCCACTGAAGGTGACCCTTCAGGTGTCCCACAAGGGCATCAAGATTGTCCAGGGGGCGTCGAAGCATTTGATTCCACACAGTGCCATAACCAGCTCCGTGCAGACGGACGACATCGTTGCCTGCGTCCTGCTGCTCTACAATCCGGCCACCAAGTGTCCCCTTCATGTCCATGCCTATCGGTGCGATTCGGAGACCACGGCGGAGGCCCTGCATCTACAGTTGCAGATACTCATCAATCGTCCGGATAATCAGAAGAGATTTGAGGAGCTGGAGACCAGGTAGGGTTTTATTTATATTTTATTTATATTTATTCATGTAATTTTATATTTATTTATGTTTTATTTATATTTATTTATATTTTTTTATATTTAGTTATATTTTTTTATATTTATTTTATTTTTTTAATATTCTATTTATATTTATTTATGTTTTATTTATATTTTTTTATATTTATTTATAATTTTTATATTTTATTTTTATTTATTTAATATTTTTTCTATTTAATTTGAACTAAGTATCCATTTCTGCCAGTGTTTTTTTTGGGCTCGTTTTCTTATGCAACATTTAATTAATTGCTCCGCGACCAGGAAGCTTTCGCAGATGCAGATGCAGTGGCAGCCGGGCCACTTAGTCACCTCCATTAGACACACTCACCCAGGCGCACATATAGCAGTGACTTGACGAGCGATCGTGATAATCGCTCGGGCAGTAACACTCCATGGGGATGATAATGATGATGATGATGAGGTTGATGGGAACGGGAACGGGAACAGGCGAGGATTATAATGGGAATCCCGCTTTAGCAGAGATCTCCCCCAGTGGCCCAAAGTAATTGCAATGGCAATTTCTACTTCCCACGAACTGGTAGCCAACATGGAGTATCATCTTCTGCACCCACAATCCCACCTCCCCCATCCCACATCCCACATTCGACTCTAAAATATCTTAAATGCCTTCTCAAGCACACTCGATGGGTTCGGGGAAATTCTGTTTTCAAAGTTGCCGCTGCCCCTGTCACTATCGATAAAGGATGAACGATCAAAAACTTGCCAAGGCCAAGAACTAACGAGTAGAGCCAAGGAATTAGGGCTAGAAACATTGAAGTTTGAAGTTTATCAATGTTTTTTTTTGGTTTCTTTTGATGATTTTATAAAAAAGCATAAAAAAAGGACAAGGTTTCCACAATTTTTAGAAGCATACTCTAATTTTTGCATTTTTTAGATCGATATTTATCGATATTTTTATTTTTGGGAAAATTGAAATTGAAAAAAAGGCATAACTAAGTCAAAAATTCATTAATTTTAATTTAGAAAGCCTTTTTTGTATTAATTTTTATGAGGTTTATAAATTTGCATACTTAATTTCAGGGATCGTAACAGTTATAATTTTTATAATACAAATTATGAATTAAGAGTTATTTTACAATTATATAGAAAAAATAGGAAATTAATTCTTATTATTAAGTTAATTTCAAAAATTAAAATTTTTGGCAATTTTAAAAATTGTGAAATATTTTTTATAATTTTTGGGAGTAAATCAAAGTTTTAAAAATCGATAACTCGGTTAAAAATTCAGTAAATTCAATTCGGAAAGCGTTCTTGTGTTAGTTATTTTACGCTTAATAAATTAGCATACTAAATTTAATTTTAATATTTTTCCATAATTTTATATGATAATTTTTTGAAAAATAAAAGTCAAAATATTAAAAATCGATATTTTCAAAAATCTATAACTCAGCCAAAAATGCATAAAATTCAATTCAGAAAACATTTTTATGCTAGTTCTTATAAGGCTAAAAAATCTGCATACTGAATTTAAGTTATTTTTAAATTTCATTTTTCGCCCCTTATCACATTTTGGAAAAATTGGAAAAAACTAAAAAAAAAAATTATTGTTCTTCAAACATTGCTAGAAAGAACCGCCAGTTGATGCTGATCAAGAATATATATGATTTATAGGGTCGGAAATGACTTTTTCACTGCAAAAAAAGCTTTTGATTGAAATTATAAAACCCTCAAAGGGGTATTAAAATTTAAATAAATAAAATAAAAAACTTTTTATAAGGTTATTAAATATATTTATAAAATTTATTTTTAATATTTTTATAATTTTATTTAATAGTAATATATTTTATTATATTTTTAACTCAATATTCATAATTTCCTTCTTAAAAATCCTCTTTACAGACTCGGCATCCTGCCGCCGATTCCCATGAACGGCAACAACAATCATAGCAGCGAAAAGCGTCACGAAAGCAATGGCAAGTCCTCTTCCCTGGGAGGTGGAGACGGAGGCCGAGGAGGACCTTCCTCCCATCACCATCAAGTGCAGTCACAACAGTCCGGCGGCTACCAAGGACGCCGCCACGACACCTCCTCCCCCAAGCGATTCAGCAACAGCCTGGGCAGCGACACGGGCAACAGCACCCGCGAGTCCGAGTGCAGCGAGGAGCATGGCCTGGCTGGTGGCTCCTCACCGGTCTCCCGATCCCCGCCACATGGTGGCGTCGGCGGCAAGACACACCCACATCCGCCGCTGCATCATCCTCCCCTGACGCCGCAGCAAAACAGCGACCTGTTTGACTCCCTGGCCGCCGAGCTGAGGGCCAAGTTGAATGGCAATGGACCACCTTTGCTGCTGCCGCCGCGTGACTATGACACGGTGCACCGTTCCAAGGGCAACCTGACAGCCATTGAGCTAAGACGCTGCCGGAATGCTTTAATTGTGGGCGGTGTGCCCAAAGTGCCGGGCTCTGGCCTGCCAGGTGGAGGAGGAGGCGGCGGAGGAGGAGCTGCCAATCCAGCGCCAGGAGGAGCAGCTGTCAGCAATGCCAATAATGGCAAACAGGTCTCCTCCAGGGGATCATCTGGAATTGGTTCGGACCTGGCGCCCAGTCCCGAGAGACAAGAGCTCAACAGCTCCAGCGGTAGGTTAATCTGGAAGAGTAAACCAGGAGAGACTCTGCATAAAGATGTTTATTCCCTTCCAGATGACGAGCACTGGAGCAATGAGGCGGACAACTCGGTGATTGCCCTGAAGCCCTCACAGATAGCCATGCCCCATCATGGCCATGGCCATGCCCATGCCCAGTTGAAGCGGAAGAGCGCTGTCCAGCCGCCGGAGGACAGTTACTTGAGGGATTTGCCAGCTAAACCATATCAGCCGCGGCAGAGTGACAGGGAAATGGAGAGGGAGAGGGACAGGGAAAGGGAGAGGGACAGAGAGCGTGAAAGGGAGCGGGAGCGTGAACGTGAACGCGACCGAGAACGCACCAAAACCCCAGCTTCCATCTCAAACAAATCCTGGAGCCGCGAGGATGAAATCAAGCCCATTATCATGCGTCCCGCTGACTATGATGCCAAGTTCAATCGGGTTCTGCAGCAGGAACAGCAACAGCAGCAGCAGCAGCATCAGCAGCAGCCCGCCAAGCTGCGGGACACGGACAAGTACAACGAGATCAATCGTCTGCTGAACAAGAAGCTCTCCCATGAGCGCGACCGTAAGCCACACGATGACTTTGAGGACTCGGATCCCGGCAGAGAGTCACCCACGATGCTGCATCATCCCATGCACCATCAGCCACAGCAGCCGGCTCCCGTCCTCCTGATGCATCATCATCATCAACGCAAGGAGAACAACCTCACCGACAAGCAAAAGTTCATGGAGTACACCACCAAGAAGCAGCAGCTCCTCAAGAACTCCTCCTACAGCAATGAGGAGTCCCAGCGCTATCGCCATCGCTATGCAGAGCCCCAGGATCAGCAGCATCATGTGCCCTTCGAGTCCTCAGGGACGGGTGGTGGTGGTGGTGTGCCTGTTTCAGGATCTTCAGCGGGTCACAACAAGTATGCGGCAGTGCACAGGGGAGCAGATCTGGGCCAAAGGACCACAGAGCGAAGGCACGACAGGATGCCAGAGCGGGAGAGAGAGCGGGATCGCGAACGCGACCTTGTGGACCGGGATAGGCGAAGGGATCACGAGCGAGAGCGCGAAAGGGAACACTCGCGTGACCGGAATCCGTACAGGGAGGCGGAGAGTCTGCCCTATATCCAGAGCATGGAGAAGATGATGAAGTCCACGGGCATGCGCTATGGCGAGAGCAGCACCAGCACGGCCAAGACCCGGGATCGAGGCGAGGGCGAACGGGAGAGGCTCAGGGATCGAGAGCGGGAAAGAGAACGAGAACGAGAACGAGAGCGAGAGCGCGATCGTGACAGGGATCGCGATCGGGAACGTGATTTTGTGCCCCCGCCCACGCAAAGCGCCCAGCGGGATCGCTTTCACGATGCCAAGGACAAGTTCCGGGTCATGGAGCAGCGCCCGGCGGTGGTAAGTCGTTACAATGTGGATGTGGATGAGCGCGATACACCACTGCGTGATCCCTATCGCTCCTCCTCCTCCCGGCGACGTCGCGGCTCCATGGAGCCGCCCAGCACCTACGAGCAATGGAGCGAGGAGGACGAGGAGCCGCCTGTGCCAGTGGCAATCTCCGAGAAATCCAAGCAGCGTGACTCCAATCGTTCCCGTCCCCGATCCCGGGGCGATGCCTGGGAACCCGAACCGCCGCGTCACCTGGAGAGAAGTCAGCGGGACAGGGAACGGGAGCGGGATCGGGATCGTGACTACAATCGGGAGCACTCCCGTGATCCCTATCGTCACGAACGAGAGCGCGGAGGACGCGCCCATTCTCGGGAGTATTTGCACAGCGTGGAGACGACAACAGCGCAGACAAAGAATCCCTCGACGGCGGGCTCCAATCGCGGCCTGGATCGTTATCCCTCGCCCGCAGCCACGCCCACACGAGCCGGTGGCGGCGGCGATGGACCACCCTCATCTGGTGGAAATGGCAAACCACTGACCAGCATGCCCAAGGGCTACAGGCACAGCTATGCGGAGCCGGTGTTTGCCAGATCCGGCGGACGAGTGGGTCTGGCGGCAGTGAATCCCTACTGAAAGGGGGAGGAGGGATCAAGGATTCAAGGATTTAAGGATTCTTTATGTTAAAAACAAAAAAACCGTGCAACGAAATCCAAGCTAATCTCGTAGGGAAAGCAACAAAAAAACACACAAAAGTCTATAGAACAAAGATTTGTGGAGGTCGCAGGAAGCTCTAAAGAAGCTCTGGAAAAGGTTTATTAAAAATTTACATTTTGAGAACTTTTAAATCTATTTTGAGCCATATTTTTATGCTCTCTCAATAACTATAATATTTTGAGTATTTAAAAAATTGATTACAACATGAAATTTAATTGTTTTATATTTCTTAAAAGGTTTTTTAAATAATTAAATTAAAAAATTTAAATTTTCAACACTTTTAAAATTATTTGAAGAAAGAATATCTTTATTTTTGAGTAGTATTTATCAATTTCCTTTGTTTATTTTTTTACCTTTATTTTTTGAGTATTTAAAAAATATTTAAAAATGTATACAAAAATTAAATTAAATGTTTTATATTTCTTTAAAGAGTTGTCTGCGACATTCATCGATAAATTGAATTATAAATAACCGTGTAAACATATAGGCTAAGTTAAACCACAGTGGCAATCGCTTATGATGGCCCAATATTGTGAGCCCTTTGCTATCTACCATGTATAATCCATATACTCTCTTGTTATAGCGAAGCTTGCCCTTCTAAAATCATATATATATAATATAACATATATATATAATATATATAACCATATATCCATCAGATCCAGCCCCGACCTTAACGGGGGGCCCAGTCGGGGTTTCCAAAAGCGGTCCGAATATAAGGCGCCAGCCCCTGTAATTATGTGCCTTCAGAGAGAGTGAAATCGTGTTTTTATTATATGCATAATACTGATTTAGCCTACGATTATACATATATATATGTACTACTTATAGCCAACGAAGAAAAGAATCGAATAGGATTTCTTAACAATTTTTTTTGTTTTTTTTTTTTTTGCTACCTTAAGTTGCGCGGTTAATTGGTATTTTACCTTTTTTTATCTTGCTTTGCAGCTCACATATATATTAAAATATATCTGATACCTGCTAGCATAATATAGGGAAATATATATATATATATACCATATGAACATATACATAGCTGATGTATCTATTGTTATCAATTTGATATTTGCATAAATAAAGCGCTAGTAAAAACATATGCCGTTTTTTATTGTTTAATTTCAAATTTTGTCCCAATATTGCAAAATAGTTAAATGAGCATCACTGGCAGTTAGATAGATGCCATTTTGTCCCTATATTGCAAAATGGCTAAATGAGCATCACTGTTTTCCCCTAACAATCCCAAGGCCCCCAAATAAATGCCGCTTAAACCACACAATTCCGCATTGATTTCCCTTTTTTTATTGATTCAAATTTGTATGTTCCATCAATTACATTTACACATTTAAAATGTATTTATAAATATTCCAATACTTTACGCCTGCTGGGCTTCAACTAGCCCGGAGCCAAGATCCGACCACTGCCCTCCGCTTGAGCTCCGCCATCCCAGCTGCTTGCTCCTCCAGCTTCACCTCCGCCAATCCGATGATCATCAATCAACAATTACAATGATGACTAGGATGAACTTGTGCTTCGCGGATCGCTATGCACGCTCTCGTTTTCACCATCATTTTGCGTGTGTCGTTGGTCCTTTCCCTTGGTTCTTGGCTGGGGTGGGTGTCAGGTCTACTGATACTGATGACTAGGAGCGATGGCGATGGCAATGGTGATGGAAAGACTGTAATTGAAATGAGAAAAATAGCAAATTAAAAACTAAAAAAAATCATAACTCTGTCAAAAAGGCCTTAATTTTCATTCGGAAAGTGATGTTATGTTAGTTTTTATGAGGTTAATAAATCTGCATACTTAGTTAAAAAAAAAAAATTTAGGTTAAAAATTGAGAATTTTAATGATGTAACCCCTTATCACATTTCGCAAAAATGGCTCAGAATTTGATTTCCTCCAAACATGGCTTAAACGATTCGTATTTTAATGCTGATCAAGAATATATATGGTTTATGGGGTCGGAAATGACTCCTTCTATGCGTAATGAGCTTCGGACTGGAAATAAAATACCCTGTAGTGGTATAAGGATACTAGGAATTGTGTGGTTTACATATTTATAGGTAAATATTTTAGCAAAACTGAGTATGCAGTTTTGTTAAGCTTAGAAAAGGCAACTCAAAACAGCTTTCCGAATTGAATTTCATGCGTTTTTGGCCGAGTTATGACGGTTTTTGTAATTTTTTGCTTATATTTTTAATAAATTATAGGTAAGTATTTTAGCAAAACTGAGTATGCAGTTTTGTTAAGCTTAGAAAGGGCAACTCAGAACAGCTTTCCGAATTGAATTTCATGCGTTTTTGGCCGAGTTATGACGGTTTTTGTAATTTTTTGCTTATATTTTTAATAAATTATAGGTAAGTATTTTAGCAAAACTGAGTATGCAGTTTTGTTAAGCTAAGAAAGGGCAATTCAGAACAGCTTTCCGAATTGAATTTCATACGTTTTTGGCCGAGTTATGAGCTAAATAGCAAAATAGCTAGATGAGCATCACTGGCAGCTAGTGAGATGCCTATAATTTATAAAAAAGCCCCATAACTCGGCCAAATATGCATGAAATTCAATTTTGAAAGCTGTTCTAAGTTCCCTTTTCCAAGCTTAACAAAACTGCATACTCAGTTTTGCTAAAATACTTGCCTATCAAAATGTGAACCAACACAACTCGGCCAAAAATGCATGAAATTCAAAACCTAGTATGCAGTTTTGTTAAGCTTAGAAAGGGCAACTCAGAACAGCTTTCCAAATTGTATTTCATGCGTTTTTGGCCGAGTTATGACGGTTTTTGTAATTTTTTGCTTATATTTTTAATAAATTATAGGTAAGTATTTTAGCAAAACTGAGTATGCAGTTTTGTTAGGCTTAGAAAGGGCAACTCAGAACAGCTTTCCAAATTGAATTTCATGCGTTTTTGGCCGAGTTATGACGGTTTTTGTAATTTTTTGCTTATATTTTTAATAAATTATAGGTAAGTATTTTAGCAAAACTGAGTATGCAGTTTTGTTAAGCTTAGAAAGGGCAATTCAGAACAGCTTTCCGAATTGAATTTCATACGTTTTTGGCCGAGTTATGAGCTAAATAGCAAAATAGCTAGATGAGCATCACTGGCAGCTAGTGAGATGCCTATAATTTATAAAAAAGCCCCATAACTCGGCCAAATATGCATGAAATTCAATTTTGAAAGCTGTTCTAAGTTCCCTTTTCCAAGCTTAACAAAACTGCATACTCAGTTTTGCTAAAATACTTGCCTATCAAAATGTGAACCAACACAACTCGGCCAAAAATGCATGAAATTCAAAACCTAGTATGCAGTTTTGTTAAGCTTAGAAAGGGCAACTCAGAACAGCTTTCCAAATTGTATTTCATGCGTTTTTGGCCGAGTTATGACGGTTTTTGTAATTTTTTGCTTATATTTTTAATAAATTATAGGTAAGTATTTTAGCAAAACTGAGTATGCAGTTTTGTTAGGCTTAGAAAGGGCAACTCAGAACAGCTTTCCAAATTGAATTTCATGCGTTTTTGGCCGAGTTATGACGGTTTTTGTAATTTTTTGCTTATATTTTTAATAAATTATAGGTAAGTATTTTAGCAAAACTGAGTATGCAGTTTTGTTAAGCTTAGAAAGGGCAACTCAGAACAGCTTTCCGAATTGAATTTCATGCGTTTTTGGCCGAGTTATGAGCTAAATAGCAAAATAGCTAGATGAGCATCACTGGCAGCTAGTGAGATGCCTATAATTTATAAAAAAGCCCCATAACTCGGCCAAATATGCATGAAATTCAATTTTGAAAGCTGTTCTATGCTGCCTTTTCCAAGCTTAACAAAACTGCATACTCAGTTTTGCTAAAATACTTGCCTATCAAAATGTGAACCAACACAACTCGGCCAAAAATGCATGAAATTCAAAACCTAGTATGCAGTTTTGTTAAGCTTAGAAAGGGCAACTCAGAACAGCTTTCCAAATTGTATTTCATGCGTTTTTGGCCGAGTTATGACGGTTTTTGTAATTTTTTGCTTATATGTTTAATAAATTATAGGTAAGTATTTTAGCAAAACTGAGTATGCAGTTTTGTTAAGCTTAGAAAGGGCAACTCAGAACAGCTTTCCAAATTGTATTTCATGCGTTTTTGGCCGAGTTATGACGGTTTTTGTAATTTTTTGCTTATATTTTTAATAAATTATAGGTAAGTATTTTAGCAAAACTGAGTATGCAGTTTTGTTAAGCTTAGAAAGGGCAACTCAGAACAGCTTTCCGAATTGAATTTCATGCGTTTTTGGCCGAGTTATGAGCTAAATAGCAAAATAGCTAGATGAGCATCACTGGCAGCTAGTGAGATGCCTATAATTTATAAAAAAGCCCCATAACTCGGCCAAATATGCATGAAATTCAATTTTGAAAGCTGTTCTATGCTGCCTTTTCCAAGCTTAACAAAACTGCATACTCAGTTTTGCTAAAATACTTGCCTATCAAAATGTGAACCAACACAACTCGGCCAAAAATGCATGAAATTCAAAACCTAGTATGCAGTTTTGTTAAGCTTAGAAAGGGCAACTCAGAACAGCTTTCCAAATTGTATTTCATGCGTTTTTGGCCGAGTTATGACGGTTTTTGTAATTTTTTGCTTATATGTTTAATAAATTATAGGTAAGTATTTTAGCAAAACTGAGTATGCAGTTTTGTTAAGCTTAGAAAGGGCAACTCAGAACAGCTTTCCAAATTGTATTTCATGCGTTTTTGGCCGAGTTATGACGGTTTTTGTAATTTTTTGCTTATATTTTTAATAAATTATAGGTAAGTATTTTAGCAAAACTGAGTATGCAGTTTTGTTAAGCTTAGAAAGGGCAACTCAGAACAGCTTTCCGAATTGAATTTCATGCGTTTTTGGCCGAGTTATGAGCTAAATAGCAAAATAGCTAGATGAGCATCACTGGCAGCTAGTGAGATGCCTATAATTTATAAAAAAGCCCCATAACTCGGCCAAATATGCATGAAATTCAATTTTGAAAGCTGTTCTATGCTGCCTTTTCCAAGCTTAACAAAACTGCATACTCAGTTTTGCTAAAATACTTGCCTATCAAAATGTGAACCAACACAACTCGGCCAAAAATGCATGAAATTCAAAACCTAGTATGCAGTTTTGTTAAGCTTAGAAAGGGCAACTCAGAACAGCTTTCCAAATTGTATTTCATGCGTTTTTGGCCGAGTTATGACGGTTTTTGTAATTTTTTGCTTATATGTTTAATAAATTATAGGTAAGTATTTTAGCAAAACTGAGTATGCAGTTTTGTTAAGCTTAGAAAGGGCAACTCAGAACAGCTTTCCAAATTGTATTTCATGCGTTTTTGGCCGAGTTATGACGGTTTTTGTAATTTTTTGCTTATATTTTTAATAAATTATAGGTAAGTATTTTAGCAAAACTGAGTATGCAGTTTTGTTAAGCTTAGAAAGGGCAACTCAGAACAGCTTTCCGAATTGAATTTCATGCGTTTTTGGCCGAGTTATGAGCTAAATAGCAAAATAGCTAGATGAGCATCACTGGCAGCTAGTGAGATGCCTATAATTTATAAAAAAGCCCCATAACTCGGCCAAATATGCATGAAATTCAATTTTGAAAGCTGTTCTATGCTGCCTTTTCCAAGCTTAACAAAACTGCATACTCAGTTTTGCTAAAATACTTGCCTATCAAAATGTGAACCAACACAACTCGGCCAAAAATGCATGAAATTCAAAACCTAGTATGCAGTTTTGTTAAGCTTAGAAAGGGCAACTCAGAACAGCTTTCCAAATTGTATTTCATGCGTTTTTGGCCGAGTTATGACGGTTTTTGTAATTTTTTGCTTATATTTTTAATAAATTATAGGTAAGTATTTTAGCAAAACTGAGTATGCAGTTTTGTTAAGCTTAGAAAGGGCAACTCAGAACAGCTTTCCGAATTGAATTTCATGCGTTTTTGGCCGAGTTATGAGCTAAATAGCAAAATAGCTAGATGAGCATCACTGGCAGCTAGTGAGATGCCTATAATTTATAAAAAAGCCCCATAACTCGGCCAAATATGCATGAAATTCAATTTTGAAAGCTGTTCTATGCTGCCTTTTCCAAGCTTAACAAAACTGCATACTCAGTTTTGCTAAAATACTTGCCTATCAAAATGTGAACCAACACAACTCGGCCAAAAATGCATGAAATTCAAAACCTAGTATGCAGTTTTGTTAAGCTTAGAAAGGGCAACTCAGAACAGCTTTCCAAATTGTATTTCATGCGTTTTTGGCCGAGTTATGACGGTTTTTGTAATTTTTTGCTTATATGTTTAATAAATTATAGGTAAGTATTTTAGCAAAACTGAGTATGCAGTTTTGTTAAGCTTAGAAAGGGCAACTCAGAACAGCTTTCCAAATTGTATTTCATGCGTTTTTGGCCGAGTTATGACGGTTTTTGTAATTTTTTGCTTATATTTTTAATAAATTATAGGTAAGTATTTTAGCAAAACTGAGTATGCAGTTTTGTTAAGCTTAGAAAGGGCAACTCAGAACAGCTTTCCGAATTGAATTTCATGCGTTTTTGGCCGAGTTATGAGCTAAATAGCAAAATAGCTAGATGAGCATCACTGGCAGCTAGTGAGATGCCTATAATTTATAAAAAAGCCCCATAACTCGGCCAAATATGCATGAAATTCAATTTTGAAAGCTGTTCTATGCTGCCTTTTCCAAGCTTAACAAAACTGCATACTCAGTTTTGCTAAAATACTTGCCTATCAAAATGTGAACCAACACAACTCGGCCAAAAATGCATGAAATTCAAAACCTAGTATGCAGTTTTGTTAAGCTTAGAAAGGGCAACTCAGAACAGCTTTCCAAATTGTATTTCATGCGTTTTTGGCCGAGTTATGACGGTTTTTGTAATTTTTTGCTTATATGTTTAATAAATTATAGGTAAGTATTTTAGCAAAACTGAGTATGCAGTTTTGTTAAGCTTAGAAAGGGCAACTCAGAACAGCTTTCCAAATTGTATTTCATGCGTTTTTGGCCGAGTTATGACGGTTTTTGTAATTTTTTGCTTATATTTTTAATAAATTATAGGTAAGTATTTTAGCAAAACTGAGTATGCAGTTTTGTTAAGCTTAGAAAGGGCAACTCAGAACAGCTTTCCGAATTGAATTTCATGCGTTTTTGGCCGAGTTATGAGCTAAATAGCAAAATAGCTAGATGAGCATCACTGGCAGCTAGTGAGATGCCTATAATTTATAAAAAAGCCCCATAACTCGGCCAAATATGCATGAAATTCAATTTTGAAAGCTGTTCTATGCTGCCTTTTCCAAGCTTAACAAAACTGCATACTCAGTTTTGCTAAAATACTTGCCTATCAAAATGTGAACCAACACAACTCGGCCAAAAATGCATGAAATTCAAAACCTAGTATGCAGTTTTGTTAAGCTTAGAAAGGGCAACTCAGAACAGCTTTCCAAATTGTATTTCATGCGTTTTTGGCCGAGTTATGACGGTTTTTGTAATTTTTTGCTTATATGTTTAATAAATTATAGGTAAGTATTTTAGCAAAACTGAGTATGCAGTTTTGTTAAGCTTAGAAAGGGCAACTCAGAACAGCTTTCCAAATTGTATTTCATGCGTTTTTGGCCGAGTTATGACGGTTTTTGTAATTTTTTGCTTATATTTTTAATAAATTATAGGTAAGTATTTTAGCAAAACTGAGTATGCAGTTTTGTTAAGCTTAGAAAGGGCAACTCAGAACAGCTTTCCGAATTGAATTTCATGCGTTTTTGGCCGAGTTATGAGCTAAATAGCAAAATAGCTAGATGAGCATCACTGGCAGCTAGTGAGATGCCTATAATTTATAAAAAAGCCCCATAACTCGGCCAAATATGCATGAAATTCAATTTTGAAAGCTGTTCTATGCTGCCTTTTCCAAGCTTAACAAAACTGCATACTCAGTTTTGCTAAAATACTTGCCTATCAAAATGTGAACCAACACAACTCGGCCAAAAATGCATGAAATTCAAAACCTAGTATGCAGTTTTGTTAAGCTTAGAAAGGGCAACTCAGAACAGCTTTCCAAATTGTATTTCATGCGTTTTTGGCCGAGTTATGACGGTTTTTGTAATTTTTTGCTTATATGTTTAATAAATTATAGGTAAGTATTTTAGCAAAACTGAGTATGCAGTTTTGTTAAGCTTAGAAAGGGCAACTCAGAACAGCTTTCCAAATTGTATTTCATGCGTTTTTGGCCGAGTTATGACGGTTTTTGTAATTTTTTGCTTATATTTTTAATAAATTATAGGTAAGTATTTTAGCAAAACTGAGTATGCAGTTTTGTTAAGCTTAGAAAGGGCAACTCAGAACAGCTTTCCGAATTGAATTTCATGCGTTTTTGGCCGAGTTATGAGCTAAATAGCAAAATAGCTAGATGAGCATCACTGGCAGCTAGTGAGATGCCTATAATTTATAAAAAAGCCCCATAACTCGGCCAAATATGCATGAAATTCAATTTTGAAAGCTGTTCTATGCTGCCTTTTCCAAGCTTAACAAAACTGCATACTCAGTTTTGCTAAAATACTTGCCTATCAAAATGTGAACCAACACAACTCGGCCAAAAATGCATGAAATTCAAAACCTAGTATGCAGTTTTGTTAAGCTTAGAAAGGGCAACTCAGAACAGCTTTCCAAATTGTATTTCATGCGTTTTTGGCCGAGTTATGACGGTTTTTGTAATTTTTTGCTTATATGTTTAATAAATTATAGGTAAGTATTTTAGCAAAACTGAGTATGCAGTTTTGTTAAGCTTAGAAAGGGCAACTCAGAACAGCTTTCCAAATTGTATTTCATGCGTTTTTGGCCGAGTTATGACGGTTTTTGTAATTTTTTGCTTATATTTTTAATAAATTATAGGTAAGTATTTTAGCAAAACTGAGTATGCAGTTTTGTTAAGCTTAGAAAGGGCAACTCAGAACAGCTTTCCGAATTGAATTTCATGCGTTTTTGGCCGAGTTATGAGCTAAATAGCAAAATAGCTAGATGAGCATCACTGGCAGCTAGTGAGATGCCTATAATTTATAAAAAAGCCCCATAACTCGGCCAAATATGCATGAAATTCAATTTTGAAAGCTGTTCTATGCTGCCTTTTCCAAGCTTAACAAAACTGCATACTCAGTTTTGCTAAAATACTTGCCTATCAAAATGTGAACCAACACAACTCGGCCAAAAATGCATGAAATTCAAAACCTAGTATGCAGTTTTGTTAAGCTTAGAAAGGGCAACTCAGAACAGCTTTCCAAATTGTATTTCATGCGTTTTTGGCCGAGTTATGACGGTTTTTGTAATTTTTTGCTTATATGTTTAATAAATTATAGGTAAGTATTTTAGCAAAACTGAGTATGCAGTTTTGTTAAGCTTAGAAAGGGCAACTCAGAACAGCTTTCCAAATTGTATTTCATGCGTTTTTGGCCGAGTTATGACGGTTTTTGTAATTTTTTGCTTATATTTTTAATAAATTATAGGTAAGTATTTTAGCAAAACTGAGTATGCAGTTTTGTTAAGCTTAGAAAGGGCAACTCAGAACAGCTTTCCGAATTGAATTTCATGCGTTTTTGGCCGAGTTATGAGCTAAATAGCAAAATAGCTAGATGAGCATCACTGGCAGCTAGTGAGATGCCTATAATTTATAAAAAAGCCCCATAACTCGGCCAAATATGCATGAAATTCAATTTTGAAAGCTGTTCTATGCTGCCTTTTCCAAGCTTAACAAAACTGCATACTCAGTTTTGCTAAAATACTTGCCTATCAAAATGTGAACCAACACAACTCGGCCAAAAATGCATGAAATTCAAAACCTAGTATGCAGTTTTGTTAAGCTTAGAAAGGGCAACTCAGAACAGCTTTCCAAATTGTATTTCATGCGTTTTTGGCCGAGTTATGACGGTTTTTGTAATTTTTTGCTTATATGTTTAATAAATTATAGGTAAGTATTTTAGCAAAACTGAGTATGCAGTTTTGTTAAGCTTAGAAAGGGCAACTCAGAACAGCTTTCCAAATTGTATTTCATGCGTTTTTGGCCGAGTTATGACGGTTTTTGTAATTTTTTGCTTATATTTTTAATAAATTATAGGTAAGTATTTTAGCAAAACTGAGTATGCAGTTTTGTTAAGCTTAGAAAGGGCAACTCAGAACAGCTTTCCGAATTGAATTTCATGCGTTTTTGGCCGAGTTATGAGCTAAATAGCAAAATAGCTAGATGAGCATCACTGGCAGCTAGTGAGATGCCTATAATTTATAAAAAAGCCCCATAACTCGGCCAAATATGCATGAAATTCAATTTTGAAAGCTGTTCTATGCTGCCTTTTCCAAGCTTAACAAAACTGCATACTCAGTTTTGCTAAAATACTTGCCTATCAAAATGTGAACCAACACAACTCGGCCAAAAATGCATGAAATTCAAAACCTAGTATGCAGTTTTGTTAAGCTTAGAAAGGGCAACTCAGAACAGCTTTCCAAATTGTATTTCATGCGTTTTTGGCCGAGTTATGACGGTTTTTGTAATTTTTTGCTTATATGTTTAATAAATTATAGGTAAGTATTTTAGCAAAACTGAGTATGCAGTTTTGTTAAGCTTAGAAAGGGCAACTCAGAACAGCTTTCCAAATTGTATTTCATGCGTTTTTGGCCGAGTTATGACGGTTTTTGTAATTTTTTGCTTATATTTTTAATAAATTATAGGTAAGTATTTTAGCAAAACTGAGTATGCAGTTTTGTTAAGCTTAGAAAGGGCAACTCAGAACAGCTTTCCGAATTGAATTTCATGCGTTTTTGGCCGAGTTATGAGCTAAATAGCAAAATAGCTAGATGAGCATCACTGGCAGCTAGTGAGATGCCTATAATTTATAAAAAAGCCCCATAACTCGGCCAAATATGCATGAAATTCAATTTTGAAAGCTGTTCTATGCTGCCTTTTCCAAGCTTAACAAAACTGCATACTCAGTTTTGCTAAAATACTTGCCTATCAAAATGTGAACCAACACAACTCGGCCAAAAATGCATGAAATTCAAAACCTAGTATGCAGTTTTGTTAAGCTTAGAAAGGGCAACTCAGAACAGCTTTCCAAATTGTATTTCATGCGTTTTTGGCCGAGTTATGACGGTTTTTGTAATTTTTTGCTTATATGTTTAATAAATTATAGGTAAGTATTTTAGCAAAACTGAGTATGCAGTTTTGTTAAGCTTAGAAAGGGCAACTCAGAACAGCTTTCCAAATTGTATTTCATGCGTTTTTGGCCGAGTTATGACGGTTTTTGTAATTTTTTGCTTATATTTTTAATAAATTATAGGTAAGTATTTTAGCAAAACTGAGTATGCAGTTTTGTTAAGCTTAGAAAGGGCAACTCAGAACAGCTTTCCGAATTGAATTTCATGCGTTTTTGGCCGAGTTATGAGCTAAATAGCAAAATAGCTAGATGAGCATCACTGGCAGCTAGTGAGATGCCTATAATTTATAAAAAAGCCCCATAACTCGGCCAAATATGCATGAAATTCAATTTTGAAAGCTGTTCTATGCTGCCTTTTCCAAGCTTAAGGGGTTATCCGGGTTTTGAAATTTCAAAAAATGCATTTTTTTCAAACTTTTTTATATAATAGTACAAAGTGTCAGGAATGTTGTCCGAAAATTTCAAGTCGATCGAAGCAAAACTGTAGGAATGGGAGAAATTTAAAGCCCAGCGCGTCGTATGAGTCACAACTGGCAATTAAAACTTTAAACGCGTTTTTCTCGAAACCACTTTCTTAAAGTCGGTAGTCAAGATTTCTCGAAAATTACTGGACCGATCGACTTCAGATTTTCCACACTTCTTCTAGACATGTTTTTCTTGTCTCTGAACGAAGCATTTTTTATATCTTCAATTAGAACCGATTTTATAACCCCAAATATGGCCAAAATTGACGTAAAAAGTGTCATTTTTAATGAAAAACGCTCCCAAAAATTCAATTTTTAATTTTTTAAAAAATCCTTCGTTCAGAGACAAGCCAGACACATAAGCTAACAGAAAAATTTTGGTTTTTTGATTTCAAATAAAAATTGACGGAGAAATCCTGCCTACCGCAAGGACATAATTTTTTTTAGGGTTAAGTTCAACCCTCCCTCAACGGCTCATTTGTGAATATTTCTTGTTCAAAATTTTACAGAATTTAGTTCAAACCTTATGTATTAATGTAGAATAAATGAAATTTGCAAAATTGTCATAGGATCTTTTAAAAAAATTCTGGAAAATATGCCTTTTTTTGTGGTTCTAAACCCGGATAACCCCTTAACAAAACTGCATACTCAGTTTTGCTAAAATACTTGCCTATCAAAATGTGAACCAACACAACTCGGCCAAAAATGCATGAAATTCAAAACCTAGTATGCAGTTTTGTTAAGCTTAGAAAGGGCAACTCAGAACAGCTTTCCAAATTGTATTTCATGCGTTTTTGGCCGAGTTATGACGGTTTTTGTAATTTTTTGCTTATATGTTTAATAAATTATAGGTAAGTATTTTAGCAAAACTGAGTATGCAGTTTTGTTAAGCTTAGAAAGGGCAACTCAGAACAGCTTTCCAAATTGTATTTCATGCGTTTTTGGCCGAGTTATGACGGTTTTTGTAATTTTTTGCTTATATTTTTAATAAATTATAGGTAAGTATTTTAGCAAAACTGAGTATGCAGTTTTGTTAAGCTTAGAAAGGGCAACTCAGAACAGCTTTCCGAATTGAATTTCATGCGTTTTTGGCCGAGTTATGAGCTAAATAGCAAAATAGCTAGATGAGCATCACTGGCAGCTAGTGAGATGCCTATAATTTATAAAAAAGCCCCATAACTCGGCCAAATATGCATGAAATTCAATTTTGAAAGCTGTTCTATGCTGCCTTTTCCAAGCTTAACAAAACTGCATACTCAGTTTTGCTAAAATACTTGCCTATCAAAATGTGAACCAACACAACTCGGCCAAAAATGCATGAAATTCAAAACCTAGTATGCAGTTTTGTTAAGCTTAGAAAGGGCAACTCAGAACAGCTTTCCAAATTGTATTTCATGCGTTTTTGGCCGAGTTATGACGGTTTTTGTAATTTTTTGCTTATATGTTTAATAAATTATAGGTAAGTATTTTAGCAAAACTGAGTATGCAGTTTTGTTAAGCTTAGAAAGGGCAACTCAGAACAGCTTTCCAAATTGTATTTCATGCGTTTTTGGCCGAGTTATGACGGTTTTTGTAATTTTTTGCTTATATTTTTAATAAATTATAGGTAAGTATTTTAGCAAAACTGAGTATGCAGTTTTGTTAAGCTTAGAAAGGGCAACTCAGAACAGCTTTCCGAATTGAATTTCATGCGTTTTTGGCCGAGTTATGAGCTAAATAGCAAAATAGCTAGATGAGCATCACTGGCAGCTAGTGAGATGCCTATAATTTATAAAAAAGCCCCATAACTCGGCCAAATATGCATGAAATTCAATTTTGAAAGCTGTTCTATGCTGCCTTTTCCAAGCTTAACAAAACTGCATACTCAGTTTTGCTAAAATACTTGCCTATCAAAATGTGAACCAACACAACTCGGCCAAAAATGCATGAAATTCAAAACCTAGTATGCAGTTTTGTTAAGCTTAGAAAGGGCAACTCAGAACAGCTTTCCAAATTGTATTTCATGCGTTTTTGGCCGAGTTATGACGGTTTTTGTAATTTTTTGCTTATATGTTTAATAAATTATAGGTAAGTATTTTAGCAAAACTGAGTATGCAGTTTTGTTAAGCTTAGAAAGGGCAACTCAGAACAGCTTTCCAAATTGTATTTCATGCGTTTTTGGCCGAGTTATGACGGTTTTTGTAATTTTTTGCTTATATTTTTAATAAATTATAGGTAAGTATTTTAGCAAAACTGAGTATGCAGTTTTGTTAAGCTTAGAAAGGGCAACTCAGAACAGCTTTCCGAATTGAATTTCATGCGTTTTTGGCCGAGTTATGAGCTAAATAGCAAAATAGCTAGATGAGCATCACTGGCAGCTAGTGAGATGCCTATAATTTATAAAAAAGCCCCATAACTCGGCCAAATATGCATGAAATTCAATTTTGAAAGCTGTTCTATGCTGCCTTTTCCAAGCTTAACAAAACTGCATACTCAGTTTTGCTAAAATACTTGCCTATCAAAATGTGAACCAACACAACTCGGCCAAAAATGCATGAAATTCAAAACCTAGTATGCAGTTTTGTTAAGCTTAGAAAGGGCAACTCAGAACAGCTTTCCAAATTGTATTTCATGCGTTTTTGGCCGAGTTATGACGGTTTTTGTAATTTTTTGCTTATATGTTTAATAAATTATAGGTAAGTATTTTAGCAAAACTGAGTATGCAGTTTTGTTAAGCTTAGAAAGGGCAACTCAGAACAGCTTTCCAAATTGTATTTCATGCGTTTTTGGCCGAGTTATGACGGTTTTTGTAATTTTTTGCTTATATTTTTAATAAATTATAGGTAAGTATTTTAGCAAAACTGAGTATGCAGTTTTGTTAAGCTTAGAAAGGGCAACTCAGAACAGCTTTCCGAATTGAATTTCATGCGTTTTTGGCCGAGTTATGAGCTAAATAGCAAAATAGCTAGATGAGCATCACTGGCAGCTAGTGAGATGCCTATAATTTATAAAAAAGCCCCATAACTCGGCCAAATATGCATGAAATTCAATTTTGAAAGCTGTTCTATGCTGCCTTTTCCAAGCTTAACAAAACTGCATACTCAGTTTTGCTAAAATACTTGCCTATCAAAATGTGAACCAACACAACTCGGCCAAAAATGCATGAAATTCAAAACCTAGTATGCAGTTTTGTTAAGCTTAGAAAGGGCAACTCAGAACAGCTTTCCAAATTGTATTTCATGCGTTTTTGGCCGAGTTATGACGGTTTTTGTAATTTTTTGCTTATATGTTTAATAAATTATAGGTAAGTATTTTAGCAAAACTGAGTATGCAGTTTTGTTAAGCTTAGAAAGGGCAACTCAGAACAGCTTTCCAAATTGTATTTCATGCGTTTTTGGCCGAGTTATGACGGTTTTTGTAATTTTTTGCTTATATTTTTAATAAATTATAGGTAAGTATTTTAGCAAAACTGAGTATGCAGTTTTGTTAAGCTTAGAAAGGGCAACTCAGAACAGCTTTCCGAATTGAATTTCATGCGTTTTTGGCCGAGTTATGAGCTAAATAGCAAAATAGCTAGATGAGCATCACTGGCAGCTAGTGAGATGCCTATAATTTATAAAAAAGCCCCATAACTCGGCCAAATATGCATGAAATTCAATTTTGAAAGCTGTTCTATGCTGCCTTTTCCAAGCTTAACAAAACTGCATACTCAGTTTTGCTAAAATACTTGCCTATCAAAATGTGAACCAACACAACTCGGCCAAAAATGCATGAAATTCAAAACCTAGTATGCAGTTTTGTTAAGCTTAGAAAGGGCAACTCAGAACAGCTTTCCAAATTGTATTTCATGCGTTTTTGGCCGAGTTATGACGGTTTTTGTAATTTTTTGCTTATATGTTTAATAAATTATAGGTAAGTATTTTAGCAAAACTGAGTATGCAGTTTTGTTAAGCTTAGAAAGGGCAACTCAGAACAGCTTTCCAAATTGTATTTCATGCGTTTTTGGCCGAGTTATGACGGTTTTTGTAATTTTTTGCTTATATTTTTAATAAATTATAGGTAAGTATTTTAGCAAAACTGAGTATGCAGTTTTGTTAAGCTTAGAAAGGGCAACTCAGAACAGCTTTCCGAATTGAATTTCATGCGTTTTTGGCCGAGTTATGAGCTAAATAGCAAAATAGCTAGATGAGCATGACTGGCAGTTAGTGAGATGACAATTTGTCCCAATAAAGAAAATAGCTAGATGAGCATCACTGGCAGTTAGTGCAATGCCATTTTGTCCCAATAATGCAAAATAGCTAGATGAGCATCACTGGCAGCTAGTGAGATGCCATTTTCTACCAATAATGCAAAAAAATAGCTAGATGAGCATCACTGCCATTAAGCCCCCCAATATTGAAATATAGCCAGATGAGCATCACTGATGCAGATGAGCATCACTGATGCAAGCAAGTAAAATTTTTCATTCAATTTGGCCGCTTCCCAAACTGGGGTAACAGGCGAACAGAAACCAGCAGCAAGCAACTGAAAACTGGTATAAACTGTTATAAAAACTTTTGGGCAAAAATAATAATTGGTATAAACTGGTATATTTCATTTTATGCATTTATATCTATTTGTTGCCGACAACAACAGCTTGATGGCAACAACAACCTTTATACAACAACATCCCTACAGCAGCCCATCCAAATTTCCGAACATTTCCATGCAAATTACCCGCTTCCCAAACTGGGGTAACAGGCGAACAGAAACCAGCAGCAAGCAACTGAAAACTGGTATACACTGTTATAAAAAGTCAAAGTTTCAAACCATTTACGAGCCGGCGCAAGTTAGCGGAGACTCAAACCTTTTGAATCCAAATTTAGGTGTTATTTTACAACTGCACCTGGGCACACTGAAACTGATCGTCGTTAAATTCAAATTCAAATTTTGGCAGTTAAATAAAATAATAAAAATTCCGAAAAAAATCTAAAAAATTCAGAAAAAATTTTAAAAATAAAAAAAATAATTCAAAATTAAAAAAAAATTTATGATTAATCTTGTTTATTGTTAAATTTGTCTGCCCAAAAGTATGCCACATAATTTTAGATTTTTCATGCAGAAATGCGTATTTTTACACAAAGTTACCCGTCTTCACCCATAGATTTTAATTTTAAAATAGCATTAAAACGACAGTTTTTGTTTTCTTGTACATTTTTATTGTTTAATTTAAAAACTTTTTTGTTTGGTTTTTTTCACAATAGTTTTTGTTGTTTGTTTTTCTTTTCTTTTTGTATTCTTTCAAAACAAAAATAGATTTAAAGAAGAAAAATATTTTATATAATATTTATTTTTTCTCTTTTTTGTTTGTTTGTTGCTCTCTCTCTCTCTCTCAAGTTGTTTTGTTTTTAATTTTAAGAAACAATCGAGTTCTCACTTATTTAATTATACAAATTTAAAAAAAAAATAGTAATTATATAATATAATAAAAATAATAATTATAACGGGGGAAAAAATGCAAATAGTTGTTTTACGTTTTCATTTTGTTTTGTTTTTGTTGTAGTAGCTGTAGTAGTGTGGTTGTTGTTTTGGGTTTGTTTTGATTTCTATTACTATTCGTTCCATTTTCTCTATGAGAAGCCATTGGGAAAAGGAGAAATGTAAATAAAATATATAGTAAATATATATGTGGCTTTATGTTCTTCTGATTTCTGGATAGGAAGGTGAAAAAGTGAGGTTTGGGAGGGTGTAATAGTTGCAAAAAACGGGGGGTGATCGCTGCCAGGCTTTTTTGGCCAGCGATCGGAATTATATTTGTTGCTTCTTCTTCATCTTCATCATCATCATCGTTATCATCATTAGGGAACAACGGCAGAGGGCTGTTGTTGTTGGTGGTGGTGGTTATTATTATATCTTTCTTTCTTTCTTTTCGGAGACTCGACTCCTTCTCTCTCTCTCTATCTGGCCGTAATATATCTTTACATGTTCTCGAACTGATCGACGCGACGCTTTGTGTTGCCCTTACGGATCTCGCGGAGCGTCTTGTACTTGTCCCTACCCTGGCGCACGTTCTCACGATGAATCTTGTCGTTTGCCGTCTCTTTCGTCTCGTCGCGCGACTGCGCCAGATCCTGTTTCAGGGCCTGCAAACAAAAATTATAATATTATTAGCCATTTTGCAGGATTTCTATTATTTATTCATCATCACCTTGAGCTGATCATGCAAGCGCTCGTTGCGCTCGGCCAGCGTGCGTCTGTCCTCGATGGGGTCCTTGATATGCTCGTCGGTGTCCAGGTCGCGCGACACATCACCGCCAGCATCGCCGTTCGTCAGCTCCTCCTCGTTCTCGTTCTCATCCTCGGCCACATGGTGGTGCTGCGGCGTTGTGGATGCGGCCAGCAGGGCAGCGGCCGCCTCGGCCTAAGGAAAACAATTAAAATAAGAACATATTCCTTAGATTATTTATATACAACTTGTTTAATGAATTCAGTTAATGATTTTAGGATTAATATTATTATCAAGTGCGAATGGAATGCAAGTGTTTTGTTTTATTTTTGATAGAAACCAACATAGCATTCGTTTTCGTACCACACTGACCTGCTTGCGGCGGGCCTCCTCCACCTCGTCCTGCAGACGCTTCGTCTCCTCATCCTTGGCATTGACCTCATCCTGGATGCGCTGCACCTCCATCTGCTTGGCCATAATCTCCTCCTCGAGCTTGGCCTTCTCGGTGGCCTCCAAATGCTTGGCCTCCTCGAGGCGCAACAGCATCGCCTGCAGCTCCTTCTGATGCAGCTCCAGTTCATCCTTGGCGGCCTGCAGCTGCTTCAGCTGCTCCTCCAAGCGACGGATCATCTCCTGGGCCTCCAGCAAGTCGCGCTGCGAGCGCTCCATTTCCTCCTGCATCTGCTTCAGCCGATCCTCATACTCCTGCTGCTTCTTTTCGGCGCGTTCGCGAGCGGCCAGCGCCAGCTGCAGCTTTTCGCTAAAAAAGAAATACACAAAAATTAAATGAAAAAATCAATAAATAATAAATAAACTAACCGTTCCTGCTGTTTGGCATTCTTCTCCTCGCGCGCCTGCGCCTTCATCTGCTGCACATCAATAGTGTCCGGCTTGCGGCGACGCATATAGAGCTCATGGTTGCCCATGCACAGGGCCAGGATGCGCTTGTTGATGCGAACGCGCGGCGCAAAGAACATAAAGTCCGGCGCCTTCTTGTCGATCGGCTTGATGATGAACTTCTTCTCCGAGAAGGAAATATTACGGATTTCGGACCACGGGAAGCCAATCTTGGGTGTGAGGCGATCATCCTGCTCGTAGATATTAAGGCCGAGTGCATCGACGCCCAACCACAGATCGGTGCCCTTCTTGTTCCGGATCTCAAAGTAATTAACGCCATACATCTCCAGATCCTGGGCAATCTTCAGATACTCCATCATGGCGTCCTCGCGCAGCATGCTGCGATGCTCCTGCCACCAGGTCATAATCGATTGCTCCCACTCCTCCTTGGACATCTTGTGCTGGTCAATGACACGCTGCGGCAGCAGACGATCATTGGCCAGAAAGCCGGCTGTGTGTGTGGTCTTGTTATGGTCACCGTGACGCGCCTGGACGGCATACGAGGCCAGCAATACGGATGTCTCGGGCGGACAATAGATCTCGTCGGTCAGTATGGCATTCTTCACCTGCAGATAAAACAGGCGCAGTGTAATGTCCTGGATCAGCTCCTCGGCCACGTCCTCGGGATAGAATTTGGCGCGGAAACGGAACTGCAATGGATTCTCCTTCTTCACATCCTGGTTCATCACCTAAAGGGAGAAGAGAAACAGAGAGAGAGGGAATGGTATTTATTATTATAAATTATATACATTTTATCTAAAAATATAAAACATAAAAAAGAAATACCTTCAAGCTCTTTAAATACGTTCTAGCTTTGTTAATATGGTAAATAAATTATAAAAATAGTTATAAAAACATTAAAAGTAAACAAAAATGGTGCACAGAGTGCACTTAGAATTCCCAAGTCGGAATTTCGCAATGTTTGCTGATGAGTTTTTGAGGTAAAAGCAAAAAAGACTGTACAAACAACCTCATAAAAACACAAAATAGTTTTATAAAATTAATAAATAACTTTAAAAATATAACAA
Organism: Drosophila kikkawai; assembly: GCF_030179895.1. Lineage (NCBI taxonomy): Eukaryota > Metazoa > Arthropoda > Insecta > Diptera > Drosophilidae > Drosophila > Drosophila kikkawai. The sequence continues at coordinate 23,487,138 of NC_091733.1, forward strand.
AATACAAAATAAGTAAAATAAAATTATTATAAATAAAATAAAACTATTATAAATAAAATAAAATTATTATAAATAAATAAACTAATCTTATATTTATATTTAGTGCATTTGTGGTCTCAAGTGTTACCCATGTCGAGAACGGCATTGATCCAGTCTGTTGTTATTGTTGTTGTGCAGCATTAAATATTTAAATAATTTTTAATAAATTTATAAATATTTATATTAACTTTTAAACATTAAACTTAAGCTAGTCTTTTGAGAGGTATACATAAAAAACAAGGATCATTTACTAGGAGCTATGCAGCTATGGTTTCTCGATTCTAGCCAGGGATATTTTAAAGGATTTTTTATGGGATTTCATATTTTTCTGCTAGATATGTTCAGTTATAATCCCACCATATCATCGGCATCGTCATCGTCTTCACTGGTCTCCGCCTGATTCAATCCATTATTGTCAGCGGCTGTCTTTTTGTCCACATACTTCTTTACACGCTTCAAATATTTCATGGTCTTTATGGCCGGCGATTCGGGCTATATTATATTATATAGCATATGTATATTATATATTTAAAAATTATTAATAAACAATTATTACTTATTTCCTTATAAAATGATTATTTTTAAAGATTCTTGTTTTGGAATTTTTGAAATAGGAAATTAATGCATAAAATTTCCGCGATAATTACCAAATAAATTATTTTAATTTCCTGATTTTCCTAAATTCTTATTTAGAGATTATAAATAGCTTCTTAGTAAATAATTAAATTATTAAATATTTCAATTACCTAATTCCCCTAATTTCTTAATTAATATGTACAAAATTCCCTTTCCAAAATTAGTAATAAATTCTTACTCTTAATTTTCGTTGGGTTTTAATATATCTTGGCTAGATTCTTACCTTTTTGTACAGCTTGATCCATGTCAGATCGCCCTTTGAGTCGGTGTACTGGAGGCCAAAGAACCACACCTCACGCAGGCCGATCGTCTTCACCACTTGGTCAAACAATTGTTTGCCCGTCGTCGTCGACTGGATGGCGAACTCCAGTTCCGCGTCCATTGTCGTGACGCGCACATTTAGCTGAAAGGAAATAATTAATAATAATTAAAAATTAATTGAATTCATTAAGAATTAAATAAAAAGGAAAATAATAAGAATTAATTAAATAGAAAATAATAAAAAATAATTAAAAATAGTATTAAATATTAATTTATAATTAAAAATATGATTAAATATTTATTTATAATTAAAAATGATATTAATAGAATTTATGGTTTAAATTTTCTAAAATATTTTCAGCTTCATAATTGTATTATTTTTCCTATTAAACCCATTTTTACTTAATTTATAAAATTATTTATAAAAATAAAATAATTTCTCAGTATTCGAAGCGTGATATATCCCTGTTTCCTATCAGACTTCATTTTAATTTAATTTTAGAAATTAAATACACAAATCAAGTCATTTCTCGGTACTCAAAACCTGATATATCCTCAGTTTCCTGCCTTGACTTTAAATCAAAACGAAAGGCATTCCATCAGCTGAACAAACACCTTTGGCAATTATCGATAGATACGACACTCTATGGGTTGGTGTGTGCCAAAAAGGGGAGACTCTTGTGGGGAGGGGTCGGTCTTGTTTGGGGGTCGTCGATGGATTAACGGGATTTGAGCCAACATGCGAGGAGGGCACGTGCCAACCAAGAGCTCTCATTTCGCGCCCGGGGATTGGATTCGATGGCAAAAAGCAAACAGCACACTTGGCAGCTTGCATAAGTCGGGCTTTCGACTCAAAACGCACGTTTTCCCGAAAGGGGAAAGGCGGGTGAGGGGGAGGAAGAAATACTGGGTGGAAATCACTTGGAAATAAAGAAGAGAGAAACGAAAGCGGGCCGCTGTGAAAAATCACGCTCGGAATACAGCAAAAAATCAATCAGGCATGAGAGACAATGACAGCAAAAGAGTCAAAGAAATGGAAATAAATGGAAGGCAAGACAGGGTTAAAGGGAAGAGCACAGGCACAGCACAGGGTCCCTAGAAATATTACCAATAGGTACACGGGGAACCCCACTCTCTCACCTGTAGTACCCAACCTACAATGAAAGCCACCCACTTTGGACACATGACAAAAGCGCGTGAAGGGTCAACTGTACTTATTACTGTTTTCCTTTTGTTATTAAGACATTTCCTAAATAAAAAAGTTAGGAATGTTAAAGGAATCCGGAATCTAGGGGAAGTAATATTGCTATAGGATAAAGGATTAAATAAAGAAAGTAAAACAAGACTTTAAATTATAAAAAAATGTAAATTAGTACAAAAATAAATAAATAAATCAATTTTTAATTAGGAAAAAAAATCCCTCACTTGACCCTATTATTCCTAACTAGTTCTAGCATCTTCAGAGTGGTAACCCAGCCGAATGTTGCGGTCGAGTGGTAAAGGTAGGTGGTTGTGTGGTAGTGTCGTAGTGCGGTAGTGGTTACTACCTCCTAAAATGGCTCCTACTTGTTGTGTTACAGTGTACCTTATCTTTGTTTTGTAGCTTAGTGCTATGGGTTTAGGAGAGAGTTTGTAGACCCAAACAGAGCGAGAGAAAGGGTGAAAACTAGCAGATATCAGAGACAGATCATGCACAGAGAGAAAACAAGGAGATTGATCAATTAGAGGAAGGAACTAGAGTGATGTGAGTATACAAAATACATATTCTTTAACTTAAAGATTAAACAATGCTTAAATTATAAAAGTTTTGACTACCAAAATAACACTACCCAATGAAAAATGGTAAAACTTGAAGACAAAACGAACAGTTTCAAGTAAAGTAACAAGATTGTCGGTTAGGTTAATTTTCAAATTAAAATTGATTAGACTAGTAAATAAATATTGTTATTTTATATTATAAATTAGAATTAACTTAGAATTAAATAACGCTCTTAGGAATTTTTTGATTCCATTTAAGCTTTCTTATGGTTTTTTTTTTAAGCATAACTAATTTTTTTGTAAAATTACACATATTATTTACCAATACTTTTTCACATCCAAACAAACATTCCTAAATTTCTTCATCAAAATAAAAAACCTACTAAAATTTCAAATTTTCCTAGAGTAAATTTCATCATCATTCCAATTGTTTTTATTTTTTATTCTTCTTTTTTTTAGCTTTTATCGTTTTGGCGCATTGTTTGGTTTTTTGCTGCCGCTGTTGTTTGGTGAATGCAAATCAAACGTGACACAATGCTAGGAAATTAAAAACGTTTTTCATTTCAATCCAATTAACGTTTTTGGGTTAATGCAACCAACGTGGTTGCTTGCCTCTCTGCTTCGGTCTCTGTTTTGCCTATTTCTTTTGTTTTTTCCCTCAACAATAACAACAACCACGAAACAAACAACAACAACTATCCACCAACGGAAGTTAAAGTCAACAAAAACCAGTTTAAGTGCATTTTTGATCTCCAAAAAATGTTGGATTTTGTCTCATTTTCGCAGCGGAAGCCACAAAAATGCACACAGGCCACAAAAAAAAAATCAGAAAAAAAATACAATATAAATTTTCCTTTAACAAAATGTTTTTCCAGGAAAATTTTGGTGGCGTACCGTTTTCCGTTTGACACTGACTCCGCCGTAACGCGGCAAACGGACGCGGCTGTCGGCGGAGACGACAACCATTTTGGGCACCGAAAAAGGGTTTCGCAGTAATTTTTGAATTATTACGCTTTTCTATGCTAATCGCCGGTTGAGAAAAAATAAAAATACAAGTTTAGATTCACAAAATCCAGTAAAACTCGGAAAAGCACGGGAAAATACAATAGCGCGCCCGGCGTTCAATGCGATTCTGTTGTCCAGCGGCAACTGAGGAAAATGGAAAAGTCACGGCACGTTTTTAAGCCAAATAAAAAAAAAAAAAAAAGAAAAGACTGCGGAGGAAAGCAGAAAAAGAAAGAAAAGTATGGGGGGAAAATCGTTGGAACACTGAGAGAAGGAAGGGGAAGGAAGAAAGAAGCGCCGACTAAGGGAAACGCGGCAAAAGTGAACTTAATTTCTGTCGAAAGGGCCGGCTGGGGGCTTCACACACATTTGTCCGAGTCATTCGTTGTCAAGTTAATATAAATTGCATGTTAATTGTGCATCTAAAAATAGACAACCATTTCAGAAAAAGAAGGAAGCAAAACTGACACTCTGACAGACAGACTGCTGACCATAGAGGTCAAAACTAGGTCTACTACACATATACGCCCAGTGTAGGTCAAAGTTGGTGGGATTATTAAGAGAAATTTTGCATGTTTTGCTTAATAAATATTTGTTTAACCTCTGGTTAGGTATTTTAAACTTCTGGCTAATAATTTATCAAGTCTGTTTTACCTCTGGTTAATTAATAAAAATCCTTTTAATCGTTTGTAAATATTTAAAAACATTTTAAGAAATAACCAAGTTTAAGATTCCTTTAAAAATTAATAGATTCTCTACAAATATATTTATCCTCAGGTTAAATTAAATATGAAATTTGCTGGTAATTTAAAATGTAATAGTTCTTATTTACAATTTCATAGTTTTTTTTATTTAATTTTTAGTAATTCAACAAAAACTTTTTGAAAATTAAAACAAATATACAAATTAAAAAAATAAATTAAATATTAAAAATAAATTCCATAAAAAATAATAAACAAAACCTTGCCATATTTGCCATATAACAATTATTGAAAAAATATACAACTAATAATTGCCTTCGGTAAATTTAACAAGTTGTTCATTTTGCATTAACATGTGAAAATTGTAATACAATTAATAAAAATTTATTAAAAAATGTATATAATTCTGAAACTATATTTTGTTGACTGCTGCTGCTTTAGAGAGAGAGAGCCATAGACCCAGCCCCAAGGTGGGCAGCAAACAAATCAGCGTCAATCATACGACGCGTTGGCTGTCAGTTCGATTTTATTGAAGCTCCAAAGCGACCGAACCTCCGAACAGCAATTAACCTCTCCCCAACTATTGCCAACTGAACAAACACACCAATATATATACCTATATATATTGAGGAAAACTATATGGAAAGAAAAGGGAAAGTTATGGAGAAATCATTCAAGCACGATTTGCATTGACTTAAAGGTGCTTTTTAGAGGAAAATTTAGCAAAAATGGAAAACTAAGGCAAGTTTTTAAAGTATATATATAATGAAATATTTCTTATTTCTCCTTCTTCCAAAACATTCTCAATCACGTGTCTATAATGAAAAACCTTTAACAATCCATCCATCAAGTGATCAAGTGATTACTGCGAAAGTCTCGTCTGATACGAGTGATTTCTTTCCCCAATTTAATAATAACCATAAAAGGCCTAGAGGGGAGAGGGAGGAAGCCATATCAATGACGTCGAGAGTCTCTTTTTAATCTCATTTTCCTGCCAAAAAAAAAATTAAATATATGATGAAATTTTTTGGGCAAATGTCCAAAGATTGCACAGACACAGACTTAACAAACAAAAATAATAACAAAAACGACGTCAATAATAGAGCAACCATGACGTCTTTGGGCCCAAAGGAAGCTCGCCGCTTCCTGCAATTGACGACAATTCGTAGTGTACTCGTTCGAGTGCTCTCGATAAGGATTTCTTAAACATTTCTGACAATTTCTGACAACACCGACAACTGATAACTGACAACAGAGGCTTCGAGTTAATAACTAATCTTTAATAATTTACCAACGTTTATCGATACGAGCTTCTGGCCAATTGATTCCACAATTTATGGCTGCTTTTATTTTGTGGAATATTTTCAAGTTTATAAAACTTGAAATTAAACATTTATCAAATAAAAACCTCCATAATGCTACAAATTTATTAAGTACTATGCAAACACTTACCGCTTTTGGAGACATCTTGCTGCTTGTTGTCTTTTCTTATTTCGGTGGCAACGAAATGCTTACTTCCGGGCGATTTTCTCGTCTTAACTGTTCGTTGTTATTATTGTGCTGCAATCTGTAAATAATAAATAAAGAATATTTAATAAAATAAGTGTATATAAATATTTATTTAAAACTATTCTGGCTACACCAACTTTTCACCAGCAACTAAGGAAGTGAATAAAGCCACTGAGGTGGCAAAGATATTTAACTGAAAAAGGCCAAGAGCTATTGCTCAGTTGAAAAATAAAGATAAATCTATGATTAATCAAGGAAAACGTTTTACTATGATGAATCAGTCGGTTAGGTAGCTTAAGTTTATGTGCTTAGCTGTCAAGTTGTTGTGTTAAATGTGTCACCGAAATGTCAACATTGTCTGTGTATGTGTGTATATATGTATGTACCTCCTTTCAAGGCCAATAGTTGTGGCCTTAAATAATTAATAAAGCAACACTGCATATTGATTTATTTACCAATTTATTGACGCTCTACGTTATTTTCTAGTTGCAAATGGAAAGCTCACGATATGAATGAATAATGAACCCCTTCTTTTTTGGCACTCGCTGTATAATTCCCCCACAAATTGCATATATCTATATGATATAATATCACATCTAGCACATGTGGTTATATCTGGTATAGATTTTTATTAGTACTTATGATTTCACCTGGCACTGTGACAAGAAAAGTGCACAAGGTTTTTGGTTTTTGGTTGCTAAATTGATATATATAAAGTTTCGCTTCCTGATAATCGTTAAAAGTCTGTGCTTTAGAGTCTGAACTTTGCTTATTCCACTTGGCAACCAGTTGAATTCATGGAAACTACAAACCGTAAATGATCTCTTACTTTGCAAATATGTTTATATTTCATAATTTACTTTTTGTTGCGGAAAACCAAGTCCAAAAAAAAAAACAATCTGGCTTTTATAATTTGGCTTTGTTTGTTTGTCTGTTTGCTTCCCCATTTGGTGTGTGCACTTGATATTTACATTAACAAATGGCGTAAAGATTCTATTTTCAGAGCTTGGAGGATGGCCGACTGCCGCCTGCCTGCTACCAAATATGTGTATGAATATCCAATTAAATTTGACACAATTGACATATGAACTGGCTGCCAGGGGAGGGCAGGGAGGGCGAGGGTTCACGGGACAAACCATGACGTCAATGGATTCGCAAATAGTTTTAGTTTTGGTCGAGGTTTTGCTTTTTATTTTGACTTTGCGGTGAGTATTTTTTCTTGATTTTCTTTTGATTTCGTTTTCCAAGGAAATGCAAATAAATATTTTAGAGATATTTGCTTCGGATATACCTTAAGTCAGAGTTGTACAATATGATATATTAGCAAATATAATATCAAACAGTATATCGATTTATCCTACATATATCGCATGTTAAAAATATATAGATTTATATATTGGATTTCATACCAATTATTGATATAGTATCGATATCCCAACTAAAAAGTTTCTAACAAATGTATACCCTTTCAGGGTATTCTAATTTCAGTCTAAAGCTTGGAATACAATGAAGGAGTCATTTCCGACCCTATAAACCATATATATTCTTGATCAGCAGTACTAGGCGAATCTTTCTGGCCATGTCTGAAAGAAAACATTTTTTTTCCATTTTTTTTCAAAATTTTATAAATTTTACATCGTTAAAATAAACAAAAATTGGAAAAAATTAAATTTAAAAAGAATTTAGATTTAGTATGCAGAATTATTAATCTTATAAAAACCGTTTTTGTTTCCGATTTGAATTTAAAGCATTTTTGGCTTAGTGATGAATTTTTAAAATTTAGATTTTTTCCCAAAAATACAAAAATAAAAAAAAACACTAAAATAAAAGAGATTTCTGATCACTTTTTCACTTATTCCAGTCAACCACAAAATATAGTTTACACAAAAAAAGACTTGGATTTATAGATATACATATATACAAAATAAAAAACAAGTGTTTTTTATCAAATTCCTAGAAAAATAATAATTTGCCCTTAAATTTCCTTGAACAGCTGAGAGATAAACTCGAATCAATTCCTTGAATATTGTTTCCTTTTCTGTATATAAATTTTTGTAGATGGGTATTCACATAAATTTATAATGACATCATGCGATATTTATTATCGCCACGGCGTGAACTTGAAGAGGGCTCCCTCTAAAAACAGCAAAAATAAGAAATAACCGAAATGAAATGAGCTCATATGGCTGCTTCTGTTTGGTTTGGGTTTTGTGGATTTCTTTCTGCTAATCAACGGTTGGACACATTCCACTGGCCTGATATCCGATTCGGAGTCAAACGTGTCGCTCGACTCGACTCAGTCGCTCTTCTCCATGATTAAGTGCATCCTGCCGGCACTTTTTCTTTGCTTTTCGCAGCATTTTTTGCTGATTTTCTGCTTTTATGAATGAAATGAATAGAGTCGAACGCAATGCGTCACTTCCTTTGCTGCTGATTCAAACTTAATTGCGATTTTATTTTATTTAATTTAGACTTTTTTTATACACACACTATACCACGGCTTTGATCACTTTGCGGCGGAAATGATTTGGCGGATTTATACAGAAAAAAAACATTTAAAACTTTAATTCCAAAAGGGAGAGGTCAATGTTCAGTTGAAATTAATGGAAATTACAAGGGTTTTCATTTGTTGTTAAACCTAAATATCATCAGCATTTACTTTATTACTATTTTTTTTATAATTGAATTGTAAAGCCAAGCTTTGGCAATTTTTAAAGTATTATTTCAAGCTTTTCTTAATAAATTTTAAACGTTTTACATAACTTTCGGTTTCAGTTTCGCCTTTTTGGAGACACCACCCCCCTAGCTTTGTTTTATTTATGTTTAATACCCATTTAACTACATTAATGAGTTCAACTTGAACGCTGGAAAAATCGAGGCTCACGTTTATTGTTTGACCACCGGAACAAAACCACACGAAAAAATGGATAAAAACAAAAGAAACCAAAAAGAAAGACATAAAAAAATAAGACACTTAATGAGAGAGAAAAACTGTTATTGCGTATGCGCCACGCATTTTTAAAATCTATCAATTTAAATGGAGAAAAATGAAGAAAACGAGCGACCCCAAGTCATCGCTTTTACTTTTCTTCAACACAATAACAATAATAATAATATTAATAATAATGAGCCTCGTCGGCCGGTCACTTTTAATTTCAACAATTATTTGTCTTTTTCGTTTTTCACTATTTTTCTTCGTTTTGTTTTCATGCCGCGTTGAGTTTTTCTCCCTAAAAATAATTAAAATGCTCTGCCAAAGGCAATCAAGACCAAATAAACTATATAGTATATATATGTTTGTGCTAGAGATATTCACGGATATATATAGCATCATTTTTATGAATGAATATCGGCGGCGGACAAGCAAAGAGAAACAGAACAATAACAAAAAAACAAGAACCAAGAAAGTAGCTGGGAAAATCTTAATTACATTAGAATTTAGTTCCCTAAACAGCTGTTCATTAAGTGTTGAGACAAAAACAACAGCAATTTATCAAGTGGCAGACGGTTTTTTTTTCTTAAAAAATAAAACTATTTCAATACAAATTTTCTGTAATGTGTGGACTAGGGAATACCTTGTAGTTCTTCAACAAATTGTAATATTTAATGCTTCTTTTTTAACTACTAATTTTAATTGGAATAAATTATTTTATTTTTTTCTGGGTTTTATTATAATACTAAGCCATTTTTTTTTAAGAAAAATTAAATATTTAAATCATTAAAAATGCCTATAATAATTAAATGATAATTTACAATATAAAAAACCTTGATTAAGAATACATTAAATTATTTAATGATAATTAAAAATAACAAAATTACTGACCAGCAATCAAAGAAGTTTAAAAAAGGCCATAATATTTCCAATTTCCACTTTTAATTCTTCTTAAATTACCAAAAATGGTAATGCCTAAAAATCACCTCATAAAATATATAATACCAAAGTCTATAGTTTATCCCATTATCTCTGAACAAACTAAAAACATTGAAGCTCTAATATTAATCCCAGAGAAACTCATCAGCCTGACGTCAATTTTTCATCCTCAAAGAAAGAATAAATAAAAGGTACAAAACAAAATGAAAAAGAGAACAAAATGCAGATGGAAAAAAATAACAAATGTGACGATTTAATGAAGCAAATTAGGCTTAAATGTTCTAGATAGCTAAAAAGCAAACAAAATTGCGCACGTAAAGAAAATATATGACAGCGGCAAAAAGTAAAAAAAGGAAACAAAAAATACAATGAATAAAAAAGAACGCACACACATACACACACAAGTCAGAGACACCAAAGAATGGGAATTAAAAGGGGGTAGTGAGAGACACCTCACGGATGAGAAATGAAAACATTAGCTATGCCGCAATTAGCACAGCACGCAAATACATAAGGAATTCCCTTTTTTTTAACCTTTGCAGGGTATTATAACTTCTTTTCTCGCTTTCTTGTTGATCAGCATTAACAGGCGAGTTTATCTAGACATTAAGGATATATGTATAAATAAATAAATAAATATTAAAGAAATAAATAATTAAAGAAAATAAATAAATATTAAAGAAATAAATAATTAAAGAAAATAAATAAATATTAAAGAAATAAATAATTAAAGAAAATAAATAAATATTAAATATAAAAAAGAAAAAGAAATCCCCTGCTTAACCCTATAATTCCCAACTAGTTTTAGCATCTTCTGAGTGGTAACCCAGCTGAATGTTAAGGCCGAGTGGTCGAGGTGGTGTGTTTGTGTGGTAGTGACTACTCTCTCCTAAACAAGTAGCTACTTGTATTGTTGTGTTTCATTATCCCCTCTCTGTTTAGCAGCTAAGTGCTACGGGTTTATTCCCTATTTGAGAGAGAGATAGAGAAAACCAGCAGATATTACTGGAGCGAGTTTGAGATCAGAGAAAAACAAGGAGATTGATCAATCAGAGAGATCAGAGAGTACACAAAATATTTACCTTTCTTTAGATTAAAGGTCTCGTTAATCTTAAGAATAAATTGAAGTAAGACATCTTCAGGAAAGCAATTTAAATTAAAAAACTCTCCAATTTACAAAGCTACAAATACGCAAAAAGCTAGTAATGCTAAATTCCACCAACACACCACAGAGTTGGTATCATCAATGAGCTTCGTTTTTTTGTTTTTTTTTTTTGTTTTTTCCCCTCGATCAGGCCGTAGGCCCGTTATGCAATCATTTGGGCTTTCCCCCCAATTCCCACACACACACACGCCCGTCCTCCCCCATCGATAGATTGCCGTTAATTGTTTTTGTCAATTGTCAACGTACCGTCGCATGCAAAATACACGCACACAAAACAAAAAACACACACACCCCACGAACGGAAGGACAGATACATTGTCTGTTATTTGCCATTTGTTGGTTTATCTAACTGACAAATTTGACTGATTTTCGGTGGTGAAGGAGGGGGAAGGCGACTGCTGACTGGAGATTAACTTGTCAATCAATGGAAAGTTTTTTTTTTCTGGTGTGTGGAGCTCTCTCGGAAAAGCTAATTTTTAGTTAGCGAGAGAGGGGTTACCCTGAAATTTTCATTGTTATATGGGGAATCGATAATCTTAATTGGGTCAAATTACATAACTGGCCTGGCGGCGCTTATCAGCACTGACCGACGAAATGATACCAATTATAAATGGGGCCGGACATTGAGCACGTTCAGATGGCATTGGTTTTTTAAGCTTTTTTTGTTTGTCACACAATGGAGCTACAAATTATAATTGCAATGGGGAAAAATAATACCCAAAATTGGTATTAAAACCCCTCTAGGGCAACGAAGGAAGCGGAGAACAGGTTGCACTTAAAATTCTCAAGTACAAAGTACGAATTAGTACACATAATTTCAATGTTTCAAAGCTTTAAATAAATAATTAAAGAAATCTACAAATAATAGAAAAATAAAGAAATTTAACTAAACTTTATTTACAAGTATAAAAAAACACACCAACCAACTTTATTTCATTTCTCCAACTTCACCAACAACAACAACAACAGAGCTACTTCAGTACGTGAGTTGTTTTGGATCAAAAGAAATATTGGTTAACAGGCCATCAAATTCAAAGTGCACGAATTGCGGATTAGTTTCGGCTCAACAACAACAACAACAATAGCAGCACGTAGAAGAAAATTGGTTAAAATGGTAATAAAATCAAGTTAATGTTGTCACCACCGGCACTTCCGCTCGCAGCCGTGACAACAACAACGACAGCAAATAACGTTTACAATGAAATCATGTGCATATCTTATCTAACTTTATATACACACAAACATACAAAAACCTCAGGGCAATGGCAATTGGCCTAAAAATATTTTATATGCCTCACCGAACAAAAAAAAAAAAAAAAAACTGTAGGGAAACAGACAACAAAACACAGGAGGGGCAAAAAACAATTAGAAATTGGCAAATAGGAACAACTCTCTGATAAAACTATGGTGTATGGGGATATCTATCTTGTCATTAACAGTGCAACACTGCAAAAAACTAATATAGAAACAACCTCATCGAATCACTATCGATAAATAATTTGGCAAACATGTGCCACCTTTAAACATATCTATTCTTGGGTTTGATGACTGAAAAATGGGGTCATTTGATAATTTCAACAATTTTTTAGTAACACAATTGAGTTAAAAACACTTTTACAACACTTTGCAACTTCATAAAATCACAAATTAAGCTATACTTTCTTTAACTTTTTTTAAATGCCACAACTAAATTCATACAAGAATACAAATTAATAATAGTTCATTAAAAACCAAGAGTTGTAAATCCCTAAACATTGTTTACCAACACTCCTCCTTTGCGAAACATAAAAGTTACCACTAAAAAATATATGACAAAATAAGTGTTTACATTTGCATAAAAATAAAATTTTACTCAACAACAAATACGTACGGCTTAAAAAAATATTTACCAGTATAGGAAACAATGTTAAAACTATACAAAATAGTTAAGCGATAACAAAACCCATAACACTAAGCCTTTACACAAGCTTCAATTGGCATATTATTCACCGCTAAATTCCAAAACTACCAGTCAGAAAGCAAACAATCCCCCAATAATAAATAAAATAAAAACCAGTTACCTGGCAACAACACAATGTTCAGAGATTATTTAGCGAATATTCTTCACTGGGGGGGGGGTACATGACGTGTGTGTGTGTGTGTGTGTACGTGTACCCAAAACTGAGTACGTACAGTCACCACTCGAGTATGTAAACACCAGGTTTGTTACTCATCCGCCCCGTTTTGTTGTATTATGTACATTTATTGGGCCAAAAAAAACTGCGCCCACTTGTTGCCTGTGGTCTCTGCTCTGGGCTTATTTACGACTGTTTGCCGTGGCTAATGCTTTCGTTTTCAGTTCGACGACGACGACGACGACGACAATTATTCCAAAAGACAAAGCGAAAGGGGCAATTGTCAAATAAATGGATGAGAAGAGGAGGTGGTCTTTACTTTTTATATATCGTTTTGCTAAACGTGTGTGTGTGTGTGTTTGTGGTTATGAAACGCAGACAATTTGCATGCACTGTGCGCTGTGATGCAACACGCTAATAGCTAATAGAGAGGCTCCTCATCGCTCTCGCTCCTCCATCTGGCACTATTTATTTTTATGTCCATCGTGCGCATATTATTTGCAACTTATTTATGACTGACGGCTCGTCTTGTTAGCTAATTTCATTTTTATTTGAGTTCATTTCGAGACTCTTGGCTCGTGCAAACATTGTGAACAATAGCCATGGAGGTGGAGAGATACGAGAGATAGAGGTAATATAGAGGTAAATAATATGCGTGACATTGGGTTTTGAGGTTATGCATACGTTAATGTGCTGCAGCACAACTTCAATTGTGTTGTGTGTCTGTTGTCTTTATTAGTTTTGCCGACAATATGAGTAGTAGGTTCCCCCAATTGGGGGGGGTATAAAGAAATAAGCACAATAAAAAAAAGCGGAATACGGCATACCTGTTATGATAACACTGCATTGAATTTATAATCTCTAATTAAATAATTCATTTAACCTGGATTAAGGGTAGTGACTCAGATAGCAGAGGGGTTTCTGCTTATATACAAATTTAATTTATGATGTTTTCGGTTAACTTGGGGGTAATATATGTACAGTTGCGGCAAAAAAAATAGCACCATGACATATATTTTTCATTATTGATTAATTGTTTTATAACTATTCATATATTTAACTTGTTTAAGGCTTTTATTTTTACTTTAGGCTCTAATTTATCGAAATACACTGCAAGTGTCGTCGATAATAACATGAAATTGAAATATTTACATTAAGAATGTGAACGTTGAACATTTTAGGCGGCAACAAAAATAGCACTATTTCAAAAATAACTTAAGAAAACGAAAAAAAACGAAAAAAAATACGGGAAGTTCTGGAATATTTGTATTCATTTGTATTCCTTATCGATATAGTGTATTAATATTTCGTTGTAAAAGCTTTGGCAGCAATGACAGCAGCACAACGTCTCGGCATAGAATTGACCAAGTTTTGACACCTTTCCCGTGGAATACTGCTCCATGATTCTTGAATGGTGGCCCAGAGCTCCTGATTAATCCTTGGTTTTGCATTGGAAACATATTTTTTTACATCAGACCAAAGATTCTCTATCGGGTTTAAGTCTGGAGACTGAGCAGGCCAATCCATTAGGTGAAGGGATCTGTCTTGAAACCACTTAGGAGCTTTCTTGCTGGTATGTTTAGGGTCGTTATCCTGTTGGAAGACCCACAACAACGGTATTTCGTATTCTGCATAAGACAGCATCACTGTTAGCAAAATATCGCAATAGACATGTTGATCCATAATACCTTTTATCCAATGTATTGGACCCACTCCGTAATAAGAAAAGCATGCCCAAACATCCTATGGTCGGATGAAAGCAAAATCGTGCTATTTGGAGGAAGAGGATCTCGATCCTATGTACGGCGACCCCCCAATTCGGAATACCGCCCAAGTTTCACCTGCAAGACCATAAAACACGGTGGAACGAGTATCATGGTTTGGGCATGCTTTTCTTATTACGGAGTGGGTCCAATACATTGGATAAAAGGTATTATGGATCAACATGTCTATTGCGATATTTTGCTAACAGTGATGCTGTCTTATGCAGAATACGAAATACCGTTGTTGTGGGTCTTCCAACAGGATAACGACCCTAAACATACCAGCAAGAAAGCTCCTAAGTGGTTTCAAGACAGATCCCTTCACCTAATGGATTGGCCTGCTCAGTCTCCAGACTTAAACCCGATAGAGAATCTTTGGTCTGATGTAAAAAAATATGTTTCCAATGCAAAACCAAGGATTAATCAGGAGCTCTGGGCCACCATTCAAGAATCATGGAGCAGTATTCCACGGGAAAGGTGTCAAAACTTGGTCAATTCTATGCCGAGACGTTGTGCTGCTGTCATTGCTGCCAAAGCTTTTACAACGAAATATTAATACACTATATCGATAAGGAATACAAATGAATACAAATATTCCAGAACTTCCCGTATTTTTTTTCGTTTTTTTTCGTTTTCTTAAGTTATTTTTGAAATAGTGCTATTTTTGTTGCCGCCTAAAATGTTCAACGTTCACATTCATAATGTAAATATTTCAATTTCATGTTATTATCGACGACACTTGCAGTGTATTTCAATAAATTAGAGCCTAAAGTAAAAATAAAAGCCTTAAACAAGTTAAATATATGAATAGTTATAAAACAAATAATCAATGAAGAAAAATGTATGTCATAGTGCTATTTTTTTTGCCGCAGCTGTATGTAAATTGAATGAATCACAATTCTAAGAAAGAGTTAAGTCTGAGTATATTTTCGAATATTTTTCAAATCAATCAATAAAAATTTCAAAAAAATCAATGGTACGGGGATCCTATAAACTGATGATAGTATGATACTTTATACTTATAAAATTGTACCTCCTTTTGATAAGTATCTTGAACCTGAATTCTAGAATTCTATCATTTTTTACACACTTTTAAATTAAACTATTTTCTAACCCATTTCCCTAATTGACAAATATTTTTTTTGTTGTATATTTTTCTGATTGATTTATAGGCAGGTAGGCACGAGAAGGAGAAACCCCAACAAAAGCCATTAACAAATAAGCGTTAATGAAAATGTGCACACACACACACACACACACACACACAGAGACACAACCAAGCAAGTCAGCATCACACGCAAAAAAAAAAATAGAAACAAAAAAAAGCTATACAAATGCACAACTCACACACAGCTGCCATTAAAACAACATTAAAAAGTAAAACAAACAGCCATGGCAACTAATTTTTTTTTTTTAACTTTTTGTTTTCCAAGTCGCCGCTGGAGATGATTACATTTCGATAAAAAAAAAAAGAGGGGCAGGAGAGGTGAGAGAGTCTGAGATAGCTCAATGACAAGGTAAACACACACACACACACACTCAATACTCAGGTGACAATGCACAGGTAAGCAGCTAGCAGTGTTGTAAAAGCTTAGCAACAGCGGAAGTGTTGATTAATTGCCGCACATCCGTTGTTGGATAATCGGTTTGCATAATAGAAATAATATTTTTTCAAGAATTTTAAGCTGTTAGGGGAAGGTAATATATCAATACTTGAATTTGTTTATTTAAAATTATTTTTAAACAAATTTTTAAATTTATAAAAAGTATTTATATATTTTTAAAAATATTTCATATATTAATGATATTTAAATTATTTTTCCTCGCATCAACACCTATAATTCCTAAAAAAATTGGTAAAAGTCAGCAAGTGACGTGGTAATATGCACAAGATGCCTAGTCTTAGTTATTTATGATTTTAGAATCATAAATATTCTTAAAAATAGGTCAATCTTTCACATCACCCGTATACTATATCTGTTTCCCCTTCAATTATTATTAAGTGACTTCCCTTTTGATAATTTGACGTCCCTTCATTTCTCTTTTTACTTTATTTCAATTGATTAGCTTCAGCTTTATATACATATGTATGTATTTCCCTTAAAAGGTATTAAGTTTTCTTGGTAAAATCTCGACACCATCTCTGCTGACACCTGAGTCATAGGGGAAAAAATATATATTTAATTTGAATTTGACGCAGTCGTCCCACAACCGCATTATCGCCTTGGTAGTTTACAAAAAATAAATAAAATCAAAAACAAAACGAATGGCAAGGCAAAAACAAATCAGAGAGCAAAGCAAACATCAATTGCACAATTAGTCATTTCTTCAATTAATAATTGACTATTTTTAAATGTGCGCCAGTCGTCGTCGTCAATGATAATAATGTGACGGCGATGATGAGCTTCGGCAATGAGAGTTCAATGATGATGATGAGTTAGCTCAGGTCTTGAACAACTTCAAATAAGGCAGCAAAAGCACATAAAGTCATTATCTTCGATAACACAAAACACGCACGGTTCAAAAAAAATATTATATAAGAGAATTTTAAAGTTCACTTAGAGACTTGTAGAGATCGCAAGGAAATATTTAGTTTATTGCTTAAACCATAAAATGTACATAAAAACAAATTAGTGAAGATCAGTCGAGGTAAATTTTAACTTTTAGTTACTTGCCATTTATGGATTAATTTAAAACTTTAGATATTTACTAAAGATATATTTATGGATTAATTTCAAAATTTCAAGGTTTTAAGATATTTTGTAAAGATAAATATTTTTCCTTTTTTTAGGTAACTTAAATTATTTATAAATACTGATCAAAGCAGCTTTAATTTTTTTCTGTGCACTCTCATGGGAGATTTATCTTGATTTTTTTTTCAACATTTTGTACACCTTGAACTTTGACGCTGTGGCTGCCAGTCTCGATGTTGCGCTGTAGACGACGTCGTCGTTTAACTTCAAGCTTAAGTGCAATGTGTCTGGCGATCTTTCAGTTAAGCGCCCCTTTAACCCCCCCACCCCCTGCCACGCCCCTTCCTCGCTCACCTTCGCAATACGTGGAAACGTGCTCATATACACACACACACACATACTAGGGATTCGTGTAATTGAAGTATTCAAAAATAGAGGAAAAACTGAAAGAGAGAGAGAAAAACAAAAGACGACAAAGAAGAGGCGCAGCAAAAGGTAGAAGAAAAAAGTAGATGCTGCCTAAGCTTGTCTTACTGATTTTGGTATGTGTGTGTGTGTGTGCAGAGTGTGTGTGAGTGTATGCTCAAAAGCTTTCGTCTGCATTTTGTGAACAGCAAAAAGAACAAAGTGAAAACAAGCAAATAAATGGGTGTTTAGAGGCAGAGGCTACCCTGGAGATTGTATACTGATCGAGATTCTGCAGAATTGAGATTTTTGTGATTTTTAATATTTATTCAGATAATTTAGTTATATTTATTAATAACCTTTACAACATTTACTCAACATTTTTACATCCTCAAAAAAAATATTATACAGAAATCAAGAAGCTTTCATTGTTACGGAATTAATGACTCAAAACCTCACACCCAAAAAAAATGTTTAAAGGGTAAATCAACCTGTTATTTATTTTTTGTTAATTTCTCATACCCCCCCAACTTTTTGACATTTTCAGCATGGAATTTTGTGCTAATGACATCAATAATATAAAGCCAACTACAAACGGGAATTGGTGACATTGGCGGCGGCAAAGGGGATTTTTATGTAAATGAGTTGAAGTTTTTCAAAATCAATGAAGCGTCATCAAATTGTTTTTAGAACTCTTCTCTCAGGTGGGAGAGAGAGCGGGAGAGTGATGTTAACTGACCTTCACAGGTTGAGTCTAGAGAGAAGTGGTTTCCCAGTTAGTTTTTAGGTATTTTTGTATTTTTTTTACCTGGGTGCGGCTACAAAATTAACAACTTTTGGAGGCTGAGAAAAACAACAAAAGAAAGCTGCGGAATTTTAGCAATGCGGCCAATGATCTCGCCCAGCTTCTCCTCCTCCCACCGCCCACTACAAAGCCACTTTCCTCTTGGCTACAAAAAATTTAAAAATAACGTGATCACTCAACAGGTGGCCTTTGCATTTCAGGTGTTTTTTTTTTAAAGCCACTAAACAAGTTTGCAACTCTTTGAATCAAGTATTTCCACGGTAATTTGTCATTTTAAATAGTTGTATCCGATTAGGCCTTAGTTGGTTGTAAATTTAAATTGAATTTAAACTTGAACTTGGGTTTTAGAGATTTAAAAAAAAAATATTCTGTAGTTACTACTTCAATATATTATTTTTAACTTTATTTTATTAAAAATATAAATAATGATTTCTATATCTTTTCTTTTCAAAGCACGCGCACGCGGTCAGCTTCAGGGTAATTTGCCTCAAGTGTACATATATATAGATAAAAGTAAGCTTATGCACCTGATAAAACATTTCATTTATTTGCACAGACACACACACACATCACCTTCAAAGGCAATTGCAGAAAGAAAGAAAAAAATTGCTAAATGAAATGATGAAAATGTACGTTAATATACACTACTCTGCTATTATTTGAGAAATTAAAAAGCGAATTTAAATGCATTGAGACACGCGCGCAGTGGCAGAGAGCAACTTAGCGATCGCATGCCATCCCCTCCCCTTTCCAGCCCACATTTCAGCACCATAAAAAAAAGAAGAAAAAAAACTTCGAGGCATCATAATTAAGATTTTTATAGCCTCAATTTAAACGCTGTCTGATATACAACAACAAAATAAGCCAAGAAAAATGCTCAGCATTTATTTTCCTTTAGGTATTTGACATAAAAATTCCTAGAGTTCAACTTTAAATTTTGGACTTTGGTTGAAACATAATGGACCTATTATAATCAAGGTTGGGGGTAAATGTAAATGTTTAGCTATTAAAAATATATGCAATTTATTTAATTTTAAAAAATTTGATAACCTTTTTGTAGAGATTAATGGACTTTTAATCAATTAATCCTTAAAAAAGCATCAGAAACATCGATTGTTTGTTAAATTTCGAATACTTGTATTTATATATTTATAAATAAATAAGTTTGTATTTTTTCAAAAGTTAAAATCTGCAAATTCAAAGACATTTTGAAACAAGGAAACCCCGTCTATATACCTATCATAATCGATTCCCCTAAACCACCAATCGATTTGGACATATCCGACATGACTATTTCTGGTTAAAACAAAAACTTATGCAAGAGGAAGTGTGTGGTCCCCCCGATCGACTTCCACTTGCAACTAATTTGGCATGGATTGGATTTCACGACAGTCCCGTAGTGTCCAGTTTAATGCCCATATATAGTCGGCTGGCTGGATCTCTTTTTCCTGCCGATTTTTACATTTTTAATCGCCATCACAGCAAATAGCGGTAGACAGTAGGCACTGCATTTTCCAGTTAGTTTCAGTTTTGGTCATGGTTTTGGCCATTTCCACTGTGTCTCGTCCACCTGTCTTTTCAACTTGTTTTATGACGAGGGCGCTGCCAACGCGGTGGGGAGGTAGGAAGGGTGTTAAACTGTGTGTGGCACTTGGATGCCACTGACATCACAGTGATTATTACCATAAGATGGTTTTCACAAAGGAAAACCATTACTTAATTTCAGTGAAATTTTTGAAAAATTAACCATTAAATACATGATTAATTATAATAAGACAATTTTAAAGAAAAATGTCTCAAACACTTATTATTTATTTAATTAAGGTCTCTGCATTTCACCGAATTTCAACTTGGGAATTCTAAGTGCAATTTTTATTGTAATGTTAAACAAGAAGGCAAGAATATAATTTCCCTCTTTCATTTGGTATTGGAATTTTTAAAGATTTTTGTCCGCCTTTTTCGAGGCATCACTGTACTTGCTGGTCAGAGATTTTGCTGCTTCTCTGGCGTTTTGTTGCTGCTTTTTAGAAAGTATGTCAATTTAGAAAAGCCGTTGACTGTCGTCCACCTCTGTCCACTCACACTAACACACACACTCGCAGCACTCACACTCACGCATCACTGCTGGGCAAACACACACACACACCTGCAGTCAGGTGCGCTTAAGTTAAGTAGAAGAAAATGACTTTAAATGAAAAATGGTTAAATACCAACCGCAGTTTCTTGTTTTTGTTGTTGCCGCCGCTTCTTCTGCTGCTGCTTCTTCTTCTTCTTGGATCAACACTGAAGAACACACGAAAAAAAAGTGTCGAAAATTGCAGGGAACGACCAGGAGAGTGGGAGAGAGAGTGCAAGTCACAATAATAACAATAACAACAAGAGCATAACCACAAACACACACAACGGTATCAGGGAGTCGGTATCGGTATATCGCTATCGGTATCGGTGAGAGAGAACGAATTACGTCTGCTTGAAACGAGCGCGCCGTCGCGACTGTCTCTATTTTTTTGCAGCCGAGCTGAGCTGCTGCGTCGCTGCCGCTGCTGTTGCTGCTGCTGCTTTGGCGCTTTGTGCAGTGAGAGTGAGAGAGAGAGCAGAAGAGTGCACAGTGGTCAAAAATACAGAGTCTTCAATTGCTTCGTTTTTTATTCTAAGAAGCAACTGCCTTTAAATGGTAAATTTATTTATAATTTAAATAAAACAAATAATTATATTAGAGAGGCAAGATAACAATTTTATTTTATTAATTTTATTATTTAGTTAAAACATTTCTTAGAAATATTTCAAGCAACAGGTTTTTTTGTGCACTTATTCGAGCAAGTTTAACCACTGTGCTCTGGAGAATGAATGAGCTGGAGAGAGCAACGGAAGAGGGAGCTTTGGCTTTTGGAGCCTACTTTATTCGCTCCCTCTCACCCAGTCACTCTGCCCGCGTAAGCAAGTTAAGCTAAATTTTATAATAATACAGCAACAACAAACAAGTGAGAACGCTATTTTCAAAAGACTCAACTTTAAAATGCTTCTTGAAAATAAAATATGACTCAAATTTAAGCGGGTTTATATGAATTCTTTAGTAACAGATAAAGATAAACATTATGGTTTATATTTAAAAACCAACATACAAAGTTTCTAATATTCAGATATTATAGTTGCCCAAACCACACTAGTTTAAGATCCTAATATATCCTAGGGCTAACATTTATATTTTACTTTATGAATGAATATGTTTTATTGGTTAGATTAATACTCGTTTTATACTCGAATAAGACCCCTCAATATACCCCAAAACTCCTAAGATTTCCTAAGTATACCACTGAGAGAAGAGTAAGACGTGGAGTGTCGAGTGGAGCTTAAAGATAGCACAGGAAATAATATCTCACATACAAACACACGCCTAACCTAACCTATGCACATGCGGTTTTATTGGTTACCCATTAAAATCACGGCAGTATTGCATTTTGGCACCCAGCTTAACGCATTTAATTATAAGTAATTAATTTTATTAGTTTTTTATTTTAGGGAGTAAAATAAAGTATGTTCTGACCCTGTATAATTGATCAATATAACCAGACGAGGCGATCTAGCCATGGTTCTAATTATGCAAATTACGACTTTGCATTTCTTTAAAACCTATGTATCTGTATTTAGTTTTTATCTGCAGAACTATCTTAAATTTGATTGTTTTAATTATTAAATACAAAAATATCCATTATATTACTCAATTTTGCAACAAGAACTCAAGTGAATCAACCAATTCCGAGTGTATTCCATGATATCCACCTGCAAATCAGACCAGTCAAATACAACAGGTGCTGTTAGTTGCATTGTTTTGCCATTTGCAGGTTACTTCCAAGATATAGTAAGCTGATAACACGCAATATAAACGGAAATAGGAGCATGCATAGGCACCTAATGCTTGGAAGTTGGCAAACATCTTCTTGCCAGAGGCAGACGCTGCCGCCGCCGCCTCGAATTCTCGAGAACTTTGTAACTGATATCAAGAGAGTCGGACGGAGACCTTGGGTCGCAACATTCCAACATAAGTACGTACATGTTAGTAAAGCCCAAAGTGCGATATGAGCATATCGTCAATAACGTCGCACACACCGAGGGCTTAGCCAAGTACAGTGAACCCCGCCACTTCTTCTCACTTTACATTTTTAAACCTTCAACTAGGGAGAAATATGCTGCAAGTTGGCAAAAGGTTGTTGAAAGTCTGATAAAATACATAGATAATATAATGCATTAATTTACGCAAGCCTAAAGCTGGGTTGTCATGCAGAATATCTTCTTGAATGGTTCAGACAACTTCTATACTTGTAATTCAATTCTAAGCACGTACTCTCCGTAATTGTTGGCTCCTTAAACTTTAACAAAACTAATTATCAGACTGCAGTAGTGTATAATTGCAAACTCCAAGCAAAATCTCTTATGGCGTCATATTCTCTCATTTTTTTTGGGATATCAGCAAATGCTAACAGAGTTAAAATTAGAACATTACGTGATCTCCGAAACGCGAAAAATGCTTGACAAAAAAAATAGTTTATCAATTTGAAAATTGATAAAAAATTAGCAACAAAAACTACGCAAACACACATACATATATGGTATTCTCGTGTTATCATTCGAGCGTAAGCAAACGAAATAAAACAAAAAAGGAGGGTACAACTTAAGCTGCGTCCATAAATGATTAGAAAGAAATGTTTAGCGCAAAAAAAAATGCAATTAATTGGGATCGAGGGTGCCGATGAGAGGTGTTGACTTCTGGAGTGACGCAATCGAAAGACAACAAATAAAAATAACTTTTCAATCATACAAAAATCAATTTGCAAGTTGATTAAAATGAGTATACATTAAAAATATAATAATAAATTAAAAAATAGTATCAAAATATATACAATTATTGCCCAGAAAGCCTACTCACACCCAAAACCCAAGTCATTAAACGATCAACAATGAACAAAAAAAAATGAAATGCTGGGAATAAAAAACATTCCAGAATCTTGTCCCAGGCCGCGATTTCAACAAAACAGGCAACTCCTTGGGTTGGTTTTTATTATAATTTCTGTTGAGCGGTCTGAGCTCTTTCACTTTTAAAAGCACTTAAACAAACACACAAAAAGCAGCAACAGCAGCAGCAGCAAAGATGAAAAGTAAAAGCCCACGCAGAGTGTTGTGCAAGTGAAAAAAAGAGAAAGATAAGATACGAAAAATGGTTAAATGCGAGTGGAGAGCAGAGAATAAAATGGGGAAGTGTAGGGCGGCGACGGCGATCGTCGTCGTCGTCGTCTGGAGGTCGCCGGCAATAAAAATTAACCAACTATCCAGAAAGTGGAGTTTTATCGACTTCAAGATACATGGTAGTTTTGAGATACTTTTTCTTTTAAATTTAAAAAGTTTTAGAATTTATATCCCTCAGATCCTAGAATATTGCCTTTATATAGAAAATACATATTTTTTTAATATTTTTAAAAATTCTTAAATAACAATAAAATATACTCCTAAAGCCCTCATCTAAGTGCATCCCAAAAGTGAAGTTCGAATCTTTGGTAGATCCTGAGATTAAGACACCAATTTTCCATAGCGAACTTCTATTTAACTTTTGGCATTTTTCGTTTGACCCACTAAATTGTTGGGGTCTCCCCTCGATTTTCATCGTCTACGTTCCCACTCTTTTATCATATTCCCCCCTTCCCTAGCCCTATTCGCTCGCTGCTGCAGTCTCTTCTGAGTCATTGCGTTGATTAATTTCTCACGCGTCGCTGCTTTCGGAAAATTGGGTGAAGGGCGGGTTGGAGTGAGTAACACTTGGGAAATTAAAAATTTAAAATTCGAGTTAAAAAAAAAATCTGAGAGTTAAAATATCGTGTTTTCTATACTTTACATTTTCCACCATAATATCTCTCTCATGTCATGTTCTTTAAGCTTCTCTCAGCTTCTTCTCAGTCAAGAAAATGCAAACGAAGGGGAAATAAAAAACTAAAGATAATGCAAAGATAATTTAGTATTTACTGTTGACACACAAAATACAATATTTTACATTTTTAGGGGAGTAAAAAGCTAGAACAATAAATAATGCAAGTCGCATGGTTTGAGAATTATGGTTGGTGATTATGACAAGAAAAAAATTAAATAAAATTAAATAAAATAATTTAATTGTTCATTAATTTTAATTTAATAATAATTTGATTTTTAAATGCAAAAATAATATACATTTGTATTTCCTGTTAATTTTAAAATTATATCTAAATAAAAAAAAAAACCTCCAAATCGTTGAGCGTATAAACATATTTTCCTCCCTTTTTTTTTAAAAAGGGGCGTGGGGCTTACTTTTGATCAGGTGGCAACGCTTGTCAATTTGAAAGCAACGTTTTCCCTATTATATAACGATCATCTCTCTTTTCTCTCCTACTCTCTATCTCTCGCTCTCTACGCGCTTAACTAGTCAAGCATAACAAAACACGAGAAACGCAACAACAACGCCAACTCGTTTTGGTTAATTAACATAAAAAATGGTAAAGAAAATAAAAAAAAACGCCGCACACACTTGTTGCACCAAAAAATAAAATTTAAAAAAAGAGAAAAATAAATAAAATAACGAAAAAAAAAGCCGACGCCTGAGTAAACACGCGAGAGAATTTCCAGAGAGCAAGAGAATTGGAGAAAGATAGGGAGACGGCTAGGGAGAGCGCCAGTGAGTGAGTTCCTTTCTTTTTTGTTGCTGAATTTCAAGTTCGTAGGCAGTGAAAAAAAAAGTTTTTAAAACGGAAAAAATTATTAATATACTTAAAAAATAGTTTATTTATATTTAGAAACATTTTTGAAAATTTATTATAAATAACTTCCCAAAAATAAATTTTTAAAATAAAATAGCACCTCTTGATACGAGGATACTGGCTTTCCTTCCTCGCTCATTTTCCGAACGATCACTGTACTTTGAATAGCATTGGGTGTTCGCCGTTCGTTCTGCTTTTTTTTTTGTGAATAAATAAATACAAAATACAATATAACGAACACGCTCTTGGGGCGGCAAACAGACGCAGCCATGACGTCAGTCGCTTTTAGGTGCCTCTCCGCGCGCATTTTGCCTTTGTTGCTTGTTCGCTGCAAATTTTGTGTATTCAATGTCAAAAACAAAATTAAAAAAAAACACGGCCAAAAGCCATTCCCAATTTCAATTCCCCTACAAAAAAAAAAAACAAAAACCAAAAACAGTAAAAACAAAAAAACAAGCACAGCCAGACATTGTGGGTGCGATTGGGGATGGGAGCCAACTTTTAACGTCGATCTCTGATTTCAAATTTGCAGTAAAAAAAAGGAAACAGTAAATACATAAACTGTACCAGCTTCTGGATGGTCAATAAATAAACTTTAAAAGCCGATTTTTTATGAGATTTTAAAGTTAAACCTTTATTTGATTGTTGCCTTAGAAAAAGTAAACATAAGTACATGAGACGCTGAATCCTCTTTCTACCTATCTTTCTAATGGATTTTTAAATATAATAAAAATATATAAAAAAATATATATAGTCATTAAGAAAATATTCAGAATTAAAGTATTTCGACATGTTCTAAAATTTTATTCAGAAGAATTCTTCCCGTTCTTGATTTATATTGAACAAAGACTAAGTGTTATTCTGTAAACTTAATCCACTTTGGTCTTGATTAATTTATTGATCTTCAACTTAATCCTCACGATACCATCTCAAGGTTTTCGGCACTTTTTTACCTGTCCCATATATTCTGCTGCTCTTCCAGAGAACTTTTGGGGGATGCAAGAGGAGGTAAAAGATGGAGCAATAAAGCCAAGAGAATGGAGGAGAAGACTCCAAGTTGCCGGCCACGCAAATTTCGTGCAAAATGGCAACACTGGGCCGGTGAAACTGGTTTTTTATACTCGCATCTCTCATCTTTAGTTTTTTTTTTGGGTGAGCGCATCTCAGAAGATATGCAAACCAAACGGAGTAGTAGACCACATCATACGTTTCCAGTCAAGTTGGACATATATATTTCTCCAAATATATGGAGATATGTATGTGTAGAAATGTGCTAATTGAGCCAGCAGCAGCGGAGAAAGAGGATGAGTGGGCACATTTCACTGTAGCTGGACCATTTTCCAGGCCATAAATCAAATAATGAATGGCCAAATAACCAGTCCAAGTGCAAAGATATATAAAAGATAGAGAAAGAGAGAGAGAGAGCACGAGATGGATCGAGAGCGAGATGTGTAAATAAAAAGGCGTACAGCATCCGTCGTCAATGGCGAGCAAGAAGCGCGCTAGCCTAGTTATGCCAGATGCGGTAATGGGTGTATTCATGGTATATCGGTTTTACAGGATTTTATTCAGAATGAATTAAAGCTGTCGTAGCTTTGCTTCAAGTGCAGAAACAAACAAAAAGCGCAACAGATTGCAACTGGAGATAGCAAGGTTCGTGACCTCTGTATCTGTGTGTGAGCTTTGTCTCAAGCATCCCTGCTTCATATTTAAATTATACATAAATCACTGGAAATAAAATCTATTAAAAATTTAACTTTTCCCAAAAAATTCTCAGAAAATCTAACCTAATATTCATCTTAATTAATTTGAAATTCTCATAGTAACCAGGGTACTCGCATAGTTCATCACAAAGGCTAATGCAAATTTTTCTATAGCCGATCGTTGGACTCGATCAATTCCCAGCAACTTTTTTCGGCTTATTGAACGGCATTCATTTGAGAAGTGAAGAAGCTGACAACTTTGTCGCTTTCTCAGTGCCACACAAAACCGTTGAACATTGGCTGGGGAATGTGTGAAAGGAGTGGAATGGAGGGGCAGAGCTAAAGCAAGATGCCAAAGCACACAGAGAACAATATATCATCACTATGAAATTGCTACTTGGTACTAGAGAAGAAATACTATTTTAGAATTTAAAATAAAAAAAACGAATTTAATAAAAATTAAATATTAAACATTTTAAAATGTACAAGTAATAACATATTAAAAATATAGTGCAGAAATTAATATACTTATTCTTCTTACTTATATTTCAACCGAAGATATAAGATTCTAGATCCCATATGGGGTTTTGTAATTTCCGCTACAGATACATCAGATCTTTTGACTCACAGTAGATACATATATATGTCGGATCACATGAAACAGGGCCTACTTTATTCCTATGGTCAGAATATGTGAAGCGGAGCCTTTTGAAATACGAAAAGAGCTTGTACTCTATGGTTTCGAAAGGTTATCCTGCCAAACTAACATTTGAAGACACTAGAAGTGTAAGCGAGAGATCGCCGACTGAGGCACTCGTTGGTGGAATCATTTATAAGGCTGTGAGGGTCCAGAGAGACCGTGACGCAAGAGGTGCGTGTGAGCGTTGCAAAGTGTGCAGCAAGAGCCTGTATAAATTGATGAAGAGATGTTGAGTAAGAGTTGTGGTACGAGCAGAGAGATACAGAGATACAGATTTGGTACGAGAAGAGAATGAAGTGGCGAGAAGAAATAAAAGTAAAGCTTATTTGACATGAATAAAACAGATAAAATGAAATGTTAAGTTGAGACCAAAGAGAGAAAAAAGAGAGAATGATAAATGAAAATGACAGTTATGTTTAGAGCTATTAGAAGACACGTCACGCGAGGACGCGTGAATTGTCAGGATGGCCGTGTCGGCGAGTTGGTTGCTAAGTGCAAATTTGGAAAGCTTGTTGCTATGGCAACAGAACTATTCGGCATGCTCAGGTATTGGTAGCCTGTAGGTGTCGCTGGCGCGCAGGCGCAATGACAGTTGAGTCGGTAACAGGAGTGTTACTGAGTGAGGTCTGTTCGTCTGTCGCAACAATAGGAGAGAATGAGAGAGACAGCTTGAGATTGTCTAGGAATGACATCTGAGTGAAAAGTAAGAAAAGGTGAAAGGGCCACAGGAAAAGTGGCGTGATGACAGATTCGATTTGACTGCGCAGGCGAACAGAACTCGCTGGCTCGACTACGGTTAAATTAAATAACGGATATCTCCGACATATACATATATATAATGTACATAGTGGGACTTTGACAATGCATGACAAATCACAAAAGAATACAGCCAGGCCAGCAACAGGCTGAAAAAAGCGCCTGAAAATGCTCTGTTCAATAATAATAAATAATAATATATGTACGGAGGGGGGCGCAGGGCCGAAGGGGGAACTAAAGCAACTGGAAACTCTAACAGCTCTTCGAACCCGTATTAAAAGCGGGCCGTCAGAAAAGATGACAGCGAAGAGATGTTGGTCATAAATACCAAGCTAGAGATGGAGTATAAATTGCAAAATAATAAACTAAAATATTTCATTTCTAAATTAATTGCATAAAAAATTTAAATTTATAAAATATTTAATATTTGTGTACTCAAGTCCATTTCACTACCAAAAATTTTTTATGAATAATAGTTGTATTTAATAGTTAAATTTGAATTAATTAAATACTTAAAAATTAAATTTGCAAAAGTTCTTGAGAAACACTTTACAAATTAAATAATTAACTGCCTTTTAGCTTTTTCCCGCCAACAGCTAGGACGCATCTCCGATCGCCAGTTGATCTGGTAAGAAAAAACCGCGTCACGCACTTCCAACTAGAAGTGTTATATGTTCTAACTGGAAAATGCGACTCCATGCTAATGAGCAATAGGAGAAAGAGTAAGAGAGAGAGAGAGGAAGGGGAGACATTTGACAAAGACGGAAGTGAGCGACTTACGAGACACAAAGACAGAAAGGGAAGAAAAGGAAAGGAGAGGAATGACGGCAAAAGGTAAAAGGTGGCAAGGGAAAACTTTGGAAAAACGGTGGTTGGAGTGGCTGCTGCAATTTTCACACGCCTCACTCACACATACGGCATTTGTGATTTATGGCAGCTGCCGAAAATTTAAAAATTCACTCAAAAAGCCCTAGCTTTGTCTCGCTCTTACGCCAAATTAACTAACCGACTTTTGGTTTGGCTTTCAACTGCACGTGTGTGTGTGTGTTTGAGTGGAATACAGAGCATATGAGAGGGGGTTTCTTTAAAATATTGCCTTAATTTGCAGTATTTATTATTTCTATATTCACTTTTGTGAAATGTGCTTATTTTAACTTATTTTTAAATGCCGGTTAATGACTCACACTTCAGTCTCTATTTCTCTCTTACACACACACACACCAGCACACATAAATGCCGCCACATACCGGTATTTCAGCCTTTGCTTTCTTTACGTTTTACGTTTGCATTTTATATTCCTACACATTTTGTTTTTTGTTTTATTCTTGCTGCAATTTCAGCAACAAAGTTGAGGAAATTATTCACGAAAATTGAGAAAAATTATATGTAAATAACAGAAATTCGCAAAACTCACTCACGCACACACACATACAACTTGCCGTTGTTTTTGTCGCCAGCAAAGCTTAAGAATTTATATTCTCGTAAAAATTGCTTCTCGTTTTCCTCCTTTTAGCACACACACGTATAAAAAAAAGGCAGTTCGTCGCTGTGAAAACGAAACACGAATAAAAAAGCGGGCGACAAAAAAAAAGACGTTCAACGCTCAACTTTTGCCGGCGTGTGGTAGTGTGTGTATGTGTGCGTGTGTGAGAACGTATGCCTGTTTGTGCGTGCGGCTTGTTGCGCTTTTTTTGCTTTTTCGTTAGAGCGTTGGAATTTCCTTGAACTTACGTTTTTTCTCCGTTTCTAAGGTTTAATTCGAAAAGGTCCAGTTGCTTGTCGTCTTGTTTTTGCAGCTTTAAACGTCCTTTGTGGTTTTTTTTCAAAGGAAACGAAATCAAATAAACGCAAAAAAAGAGCGAACCGAACGAAACAAAAACTAGAGCTGGAAAAACGACGATTATTTGGTATTTTCTATGTATCGGAATTTGTTTGATTGCGCTATGGACTATCGAATAACGATAACAGGTCAAGAAGAAACGAGCTTATGTTGATAGTGTCCTTTTGCGGGAAAAACATTTTGATTTAAAATCTAGAAATATAATAAATAACAATTACTTGGCTTATTCTTTTTTTTATATTTTATATATGGTCAACATATTACTGGATTATTTTGGGAATTAAAATTCAAAAACATTGATCTAAACTTAAGAAAATTAAAAAACTCACAAAGTAAATAGCAATCATTGCTCAAGTTTACTTTAGTTTGATCATCTGCCATGCCAACCCTCCCATTTGACCCACAAAGACCACCACCGACTAAATTTAGAAACAATTTTATTCAGCTTGATCGAAAACGTCGCCCGGCATTTGATGCCCGCTAATTTTGTACTCTCGTTCGGAGGTCAATACAAAATAAAAAATAAATAAAATATAGTTTAGTTTAGTCTTTTAGTTTTCCTTTTGTTTGTGTCTTTTTTAGGATTTTCTATTATCTCAGGATTTGAAATAAAAGTGTACTCTCCGCAAAGATTTAATTAAATCAACTACGAATTTTTAAGTTTAAATAGGAAAATCATTTTAGAAATCACTACGATAGCTACAATAAGCCATAGCACTACAAATCTCAAGACTGCTGCTTGTATGTACATCTTGGGCTTTTCGCTAGGGGAGAGTACAAATCCCACTGATGATTCTCCAGATTCTCAACAGACTTAGGGTTACGGGTTGCCACTTAATTGTTATTCTCCAGGGCCGCCATCCTTTCGCGCTCCTTCAGCAGCCGCTCTCTGCTGTCCTGCGGATTGAGCAGCACCTTCACCAGATGCTCCACTGTCGGCCGCTCGGCGGTGCAGTATACTTTGAGGCCCTGCGATTCCAGGGCCCGCCTGGTGCTGGGCCCAATGGCCACCAGCTTCCATTTATCCATCGATTGGTTGTGCGCCTTGAAGTACTCCTGGGCACAGTTGACGCCCGACGGGGAGAAGAAGGCCAGGAACTCCAGGGACTCGCCATAGGTGGCCAGGGCTCGCTCCACATTTGGTCCGAGTTCGGGATGACATCGCGTCTCATACACCTCGCAGGCATCGATGGAGAAGCCATTCTCCGCCAGCTTCGAGAGCAGCGTGTCCGTGGCTAGGTTGCCGCAGGGAAGAAGCAACGGCAGATCCCGGGAACCATCGAAGGTGTCCACAATAAAATCACCGAGAGCCCGCGCATTGCCCGTCTGTTTGCCGTGCGTGAATAGCTGGTCCAAGGTGCTCAGGGCCAGATTGTGGGTCACCTCGCCCACGGCATAGTTATGCAAGAGCTTCCATCCGCCGGGCAGTTCCCCGAGATTCAGGGACTCGCCCACAGCCTCCACGCAGCGCGGCGAGGTGAATATGATGCCGGCATACTTGTCCGGTGTCTGGAGCTTGGCGCGCAGCTCCACCAGGTTCTTGAAGCCGAAACTTAGCGTGGGTATGAACACCGGATTGAAGTCATGCTTCTCCAGCGTTTCCGCATAAACATCACTGCTGTCCGATTCGGATTTGAATATAATCACCGTTCGCTGGCGACTTGTCATTGTTCTGGCCTCGCACTGCACTGCTTCTATTATGGTTGCGATTCTGCCGGATGTGTGTGTGTCGTCTTTGGCCGTCTCGGTTCTTTTTCTGCCTCGTTACTTTCAGACGCCCGCGCCTCCTTGTTTTCTGCGAAAATAATTGCATTTACTTTTAGATTTCCCCGACTTTAGACTCGCACGCACACAAAAACACCAATCAGCTGATGGCTCACACATACACTATTCGATAAAAAAGGTAGTCGATAACAAAAGAAGGAGTATCGAACAGTTACCAATTGCAAAATAACAAAATATTTGTGAGAAAACATGTAAAATATATGTATTTATAATAATAATATCAATAATTTCCAAGCAAAAGCATGGAGCTCAGCTGCTAGCTCAGACACAAACCGATGTCAATCAATCAGCTGTTGCAGCAGGTGTACAAATCGATAAGCGATCAACCCATATGACCTATCGACAGCCGTTTTGGCCACCTCTAACCGCGCACGTGTTGGATTCTTGTTTTGGACAAAAATTGTTGCATTCTCTATTTTGAGCATTTCTCGCGTGGATCATGGGCAAATTCCGTTCAAAGCTGAAGCGCCATGGCAAGGGCAAGACATGGTCCAAGGGCCAGTCGGCGGTCTCCAATCCCGACCAGATGAAGCATCGCCTGAAAGCAAAATCACGCTTCTTTCAGCCCAATCTAAGCCTGGGTGAGTTGCTCTCTATATAAACCTTTTTTATCATATTTTGGTCAATATTTTTTTGTAATTCCCACCTAGCGGCTGCCACGCCCACTGGCCTCACAATGGAGGCGGTGCACAAGCATGAGCAACGACAGGCCTACAATGCTGAAACCACAACCGTCAACGATGTGGCCGGTAGCCTGATGAGCTTCAACCTGAACGATGACGAGGACGAAGGCATGTCCGGTACGGGCACAGCGCCCTCTGGGACCGCCCAGACCTTCAAGACCTTTGCCTCCAATTACACCAGCTGCAGCAACATGAGCTTCAAGAAGCTCTTAACCGGCTTTCGGGCCTCTTCTGATCTGCACAAGGAAATGCTGGCCATACTCAGTGCCCTAACCGAAATCATACGCGAAAAGGGTGGCAGTGAAACGTCCACAGAGTACTTTCTGCTGCTGATGGAACAGATTGAGGCGGCCAAGGAGGAGCGTGACATTATAGCCGGTTTATCGTTGCTTTCCATGGGCATTAAGTCGGTGCCAGCGCCCGTGCTGCGTCGACGCTTTGCCCAGACAGCTGCCACGATGCAGGCCCTGCTCCAGCGATTTATAGAGTCCAGCAATCAGTCGGTCATCCGTTATGTGAGTTTTTAGGGTAACTTTCTCCTTGTCTGGTGGCTAATTCTCATAGATTTACAGATTGTTGGCTGCCTTTCGGTGCTGCTGCGTGCCCAGGAATATGCCACATGGACTTATAGCTCTACGTTCCAGTACTTTGATGCCCTGCTGGCTTTTAGTATTCACTCCAAGCCCAAGATACGCAAGGCCGCCCAGCATGCAGTGGTGTCTGTTATCCATGGCAGTTGCTTCATGCTGCCGCCGGTGAAAGTAAACGAAGATGAAGATGAGGATGTAACGGAGAAGAAGGAGCCACAGCCAGATCAGCCCAAGGTGAAGCATCATCCAGCAAGCAGCCGGGTTACCAAATTCTGTCTTGCCCAATTCAAGCCCGAGGTTTTGGCCAATGCCCAGACCACGGTGCTGTACACACTGGCCTTGCTCAAGGATACACTGTCCGGTTTCCGGACGGAAGATATACGCAATGTGTGCGAGCATTTGCTGTCCATTATGACGGCAGCCAATGTGCTCGTCCGGACCAACTGCTTCCAAGTGCTGCATGGTCTCTTCCTTACCCGCAGTCCCAATTTGAATGCCTCGCTGTGCGCCAAGCTCTTGGCCGCCATCCATGAGTATCGTCCGGATCGCAGCGATGTCCGTCAGATGCTGGCCTGGATCACAGTTTTGAAGGAGGGTCATCTTCATTTGGCCACCCTCCAGCTGGATCTGTGCATGCAGGCTCTGCCGCGTCTCGTTGATGTCTGCACCACCGACTTGTGGCTATCGGATCGCACGGAGCTGGTGGTTGGCGTCTCGAATTGTATCAAGGAGCTGCTTCAGGATTGTGTGGCCAAGGCCTGTGGCTCCACAGAACCGGAGGCAGTGCAGCGGAATCGCCCGAGTGTGGCCAGAATAATTGAGTCCATGCACAAGGTTTTGAATGCTCCGTTCGGTGAGATCTCCAAATATGTGATTCTCATCTTTTCCATTGTCTTTGAGGCGTGTGGCAAGCAATTTGGGTGAGTTTCTGGCTTGGATTAGAGGGAGATAGATAGATAACCATGATTTCTCTTTTCCAGCAAGGAGCTAACACCATCTCTGCTGACCATAGCCAAGCGCTATGACACCCAGAGCAGCCATCGCCTCCAGATCGAGCACACACTGATCAGTGCCATCAAGGCCTTGGGACCGGAACTGGTGCTCACAGCGATACCCCTGGCGGATGCCAAGACCGGCGGCATGCAAATGGAACGCTCTTGGCTATTGCCGCTGCTGCGCGAGGGCGCCAAGGGTGCTAGTTTGCAGTTCTTTTGGGAGAAGATAATACCCCTGGCCAAGGATTGTCATGTAAAGTGGCTGGACAAGACCACGCCCGCCACAGCGCACATCTACGAGCTGCTGTGCTGCCAGCTGTGGGGCCTGTTCCCTGGCTTCTGTCGCCAGCCCCGGGATCCCGAATATCTGCGACACTTGGCTCCCACCTTGGGCAATACCCTCGATCAGAATCCCGAGTTGAGGTCACCCATCTATGATGGTCTGATGGAGCTGCTGGACGAGAGCCAGAGCCCGGAGTGCCATCAGGCAATTGGCATGTTTGCCAAGAATTTCCTTCCCCGCCTGATCAACATTTACATCCAAAAGCCGAAGGGCACCTACGAGGCGGATCTGCGAAAGCGCTGCCTGGAAGTGATACGTTCGTACATTGCCCGTTCGCCCACGGATGTCCAGCTGCAGCTCTTTGAGACCGCCCAGACTCAGTTGGCGGCCACGGCGGTGGCCAGCTTTGAGTACGATGCCATGTTTGATATTAATGCCGCCATTGTGAGGGTGCAAAAGTGCCGCAGCATCGAGACTTACTTTGAGAAGCACATGGCGCCCATTCTGAGGAACGACAAGTCCAAGCTGGTGGCCAAGGATGAGCAGAAGCTGAAGAAGCAGCAGAGGAAGACCTATGAGTGAGTGTTAAGCCAGGGATTTTAGGGTTTTAAAATGGATTTCTCTAGGAAATTTGATGTTTTTATACTTTATTTATATTTAAATTTAAACTTTATGTTTAAATCTTGTAAATATTTTAGACTACTGCGCGAACTGATGACCTCGGAGCAGGCTTCCTGCCAGAAGTTTACCCGCAAGAACAGCCAGGTGCTGCAGCAAATCCTCCTGGAGGCATTCAACACCAGCTGCAGTGTGTGTCAGGCCTCGCGTTTGTAGTAAGTTTGAATATAAACTTTATTTTCCCCTTATATCCCTTTATTTACCCTTTGTTTACCCTTGATTTCCCTTTATATACCATCCATTAATCTCCCCTTTAGCTGCCTTAAATCCCTCCTGGATTGCCGCAATAATCTCGCCTACAATGATCAGCTGGTGATGAAGGCCATTCCCGAGGCCGTGCTCAATTACAAGGAGTTCAGCACACGCAAGGAGTCGGTGGCCGAGCAGCTAATTAAATTCATTGCCCAACTGTATCAGGATGCCGGGAAAATCAATGATTTTGTGGATATTCTAACCGCTGGCTTTACCGGCGATGAATCTTTGGTGACAAACACAATCCTGGCCTTCAGGAGTGTCATCCAGCAGCAGGGCCAGCACCTGACAGTGGCCACCTTGGAGTTTGTGCTGCAACAGGTATCTGTGTTTCTGGTGCAAAAGTCGCGCAATCAATCGGAGGCAGCGGTGGCCTTTCTGATCACCTACATCAAGGTGATGCCCATACCCCTGGTGTCCAATCATCTGGAGACGATTGTAAGTCTTTATAGCTGAAGCTGAGGCTTTAATTTGATATTTTAAATGTTTTCTTCCCCAAAAGATGCGCTCTTTGTCTGCGATGACCAAGGATACGAAGCGTTATTGTCGCATTCAAATTGGGTATTTCCTGAAAAAGCTCTGCAAGCGCTTTACCACCGAGGAGCTGGCACGCTTTGTGCCCGGCGATGATGAGATCACCCATCGCAGGCTCAAGAAGATACGCAAACAAATGCGCAGGGATACGCGCAAGAAGCTGAACGAGGAGGCCCAGGCGGATAGCTCCGATGAAGAGCTTGCCGGTGGCAATTTGGAGCAAAAGAGCTATACGTAAGTGGGTTTAGGGTTAGGAATTTGGGTTTGGGGATTGATATCAGATGGATTTATTGAAATTTAATGATTGGGTTGATATATTGAACGATAATTCATGTGATAATTCAATATTTTATGT
Organism: Drosophila kikkawai; assembly: GCF_030179895.1. Classification (NCBI taxonomy): domain Eukaryota; kingdom Metazoa; phylum Arthropoda; class Insecta; order Diptera; family Drosophilidae; genus Drosophila; species Drosophila kikkawai. Next base: position 23,523,793 of record NC_091733.1, read on the forward strand.
GATAAATCGATATTTTATGTTATAAATCCATATATTTTATCTGAAAATTCGATATTTTATGTGATAAATCTATATATTTCATGTGATAAATCGATATTTTATGTGATAAATGTATGTAATATATATTTTTTATCCCTCCCACAGCATTGATGATATTCTGGCTGACTCAGACTCGGATCTGCCCGAGGACGAAATGGATGCGGAGGATGTAGACGGCGGCGTGGCTGGCAAGCGACGCAACAACAAAACCAAGCAGCCCAAAAAGAGCACCTACATACGCGAGGATCCCGACGAGATTGTCGATCTGGCCGATCTCAAGTCCATTGGCAATGTGCTAAGTAAGTTCAAAAGGGGGGGGTTTAACCCTTAATTACTTAATTAATCGAATCTCTCCATCTTGCAGCCAGTGGCTCTGCTGCTCAAACGGTGGCCGCCGCCAAGAGCCTCAAGCAGAAACCTCAGTTGCCCAACGGTGGCTTCAAGACGGCCGACGATGGCCGCCTGATTATCAGCGACAAGGCTCTGCGCGGCCAAGATGCCGCCGGTGACTCCTCGGATGATTCCGATGATGAATCAATGGAGGATGATGCCAAGGAGCCCAAGGCCAAGCGTGGCATGGAGGAGGACTCCAGCGATGAGGAGGAACTGCAGCAGCAATCAGCGGGTGCGGGTGCCAAGCGCAAGCGCAAGGCCAGCGATGCGCTGAGCATGAAATCCGGTAAGACAACAGCCAGTAGTCGTCGTACCACCGCCACCGCCGGTGGTGGCAAGGGCATTCATCGACAGCTGGGAGGAGGAGCTGGAAACACAGATGCCATGTCCATGAAGTCGGGAAAATCGGGTAAATCCATCAGCCGAACAGCGGGCAGTGAATATACCAGCAAAAAGGCCAAGGGAGACATGAAGAAGCGCGGCCAACTAGATCCCTATGCGTACATACCGCTCACCAGGAATACGCTCAACAAGAGGTGGGTCTTTCCAAACCATTTTTATGGTTTAATTTATACAATTTTTTGGGTTCTAATCTTTTTTTGACAGAAAACGTTCAATGAACTCGAGAAAATTCAAGAGCGTTTTGCGTGGAGCTGGCGCCGAGACTGGCGGAGGAGGCGGCGGCGGAGGCCGTGTGTCCAAGAAATACAAATAGGCTGGTGAACCGGGGGTATCATTGGACTTCCAACTAACTGGAGATCATAAAGCTATAGAGATAATAAGAGCCGGATGATAAGCTGATGACTGAGAAGCTGGCGAGACGTTGGATGATTATTTCCGCACCCCTGTTACCTTGCTTACAAAATATATATATAAACAAATATTATATAATTAATGAAGTGGCAGTGATGTATTTAAAATGAAAAGAAAACAATTGTGGTGGCGTTTTTTTAAACGAGGATAACACGGATTGCTCCGAATACAGTGCCTTTGTGTCCTCTCTTTATATTTATGTATAATTTATATTTATATAATTTACATATAATGAAAATTAAGAGGCGGGGGAGAGGTTAATTCGGTGCAAAACGAGCCAACCTTACTTTTTTCTGATTCCTTTTAATTTCAAATATTTTAATAGAAAAGTGAAAACTAAATATTAAAAATTTCAAATTTAAAAGAATCTTAGTAGCCACTGGGAAATAATTTCTGTCTAGCTTTCAAAGCTTTTCAGGTCTATCCTCATTTTTCATTCTCCCTCTGACCAGTTCAGTATTTCCGGAAGTCAAAATAAATAATTTAAAAGTAGTTCAGAAAATTTCCCGTTCAGTTTTCAAAATCAACAAAAAGAAACATGCAGAATAAATTTAGGCAGGATTTCGATCTGGAGACGAACATCAAGCTTAGCTCTCTGTGTTGGCGCTGGCAATCCTTTTGCTGGTTGACCCTCAAGGGTATCGCCATTGGGAGATTCTTGTTGGGAAATCTAGATATGGTTTTAACATTAGTTTGCCCACTTCTACTGATTATTGGGGTATTGACTTTTTGGCGTAACCGAAAGAAGGTAAGTTAAGAGGTTAAATAAATAATTGTAATTATTAATAATACGATTTTGTGATTTTTCTGCCTTGTCAAGCGTGCCTTGCCAGAGGACTCCTTGTCGGAGGCTGTTTTGCCAGAGAAAGTAATGTCAGAAAATGCCTCTTCAGAAAATGCCTCCTCAGAAAATGCCTCGCCAGAAAATGCTTTGCCAGTAATCGAGACTGTATCCTCTGAGGAGCCGCCAGCCGAGCCTCTAGTGACCAAAATTTCCCTTCAGTTAGTTCCCGGGTCTGCAGACACCATCGATCTATGTCCTGTAGATCGAAAAGACTTACCAGTGGAGCCGCAGGAGCCTAAGGAACCGAAACCTACGACTGTGCCTCAGTGTAAACCGACTGGCACCACTCTCAAGGCGTCAAGAACAAGGATTTTAAATTACCAAACTCGTCAAGTGGTAGGCATGATCAAAAAAGATCAACAACAAGCTAAAATCCCAAGGCCAGCTCCATTTAATCGTTTTCCGGTTGTGAAAAAGCCCTCGGTCAGACTGGCTATTACAAAGAGCCCCGTCAAGCTTCCCATAATTAAAGCCTCGATCAGGTCTATTCTAAGCAAGCCACCGGTCAACACTTCTTTTGGAAACCAGGCCAATACCAAGGGACCTGCCAAAAAGACCCCGTTCACCGCTTCTAAAACCAGGGAGCCTGTCAACCGTTTTAGAAACGCTTCCCCTGGAAAACAGGTTTATACCAAGGAATCTGTCAACCCGGCGATGTTGCAGACCCCGGTCAACGCTTCCGTGACCAAGGAACCTGTCAACCGTTTTAGAAACTCTTCCCCTGGAAAACAGGTTTATACCAAGGAATCTGTCAACCCGGCGATGTTGCAGACCACGGTCAACGCTTCCGTGACCAAGGAGCCTGTCAACCGTTTTAGAAACGCTTCCCCTGGAAAACAGGTTTATACCAAGGAATCTGTCAACCCGGCGATGTTGCAGACCCCGGTCAACGCTTCCGTGACCAAGGAGCCTGTCAACCGTTTTAGAAACGCTTCCCCTGGAAAACAGGTTTATACCAAGGAATCTGTCAACCCGGCGATGTTGCAGACCCCGGTCAACGCTTCCGTGACCAAGGAACCTGTCAACCGTTTTAGAAACGCTTCCCTTGTAAACCAGGCTAGGACCAAGGAACCTTTCAACCGTTTTAGAAATCCTTCCCCTGGAAAACAGGCTAATACCAAGGAACCTGTCAACCCTGATATATTGATAACTTCCCCGGTCAACGCTTCCATAACCAGGGAACTGGTCAACCCCCCCGCCAATACCAAGCTCATGGTCAACCCGGTTATAAGGAAACCATTCGTTAAGTCTGCTGGAACTAAGGGCAATGTTAACTCTACTTCAAAACCAGCTCCGGTTAACCAGTCTGGAATTGAGGCTTATGTGAATCCGACTGAGACTAAGGATACCGTCAACCCGGGCACAAACAAACCACCCTTCAAACCCCATCCCCGACGTGGTTTAAGTCAAGGTCCAGACGGATTAAAGGTTCCGCGTCAAGCTGATGCACGCAGTCGTTCGACTAACCGGGAGATCAGAGTCTGGAAGGTTTAGATTTGCCAAAGGGCCTTGGGGTCAGGAGAATCCCTACATTTTTATTTGTATATTACACATTTATACGGCACAGTATTTGTAAAATGGTTTCGAAATAAACGATAAAACTAACTAGAAAACAGATTTCTTGAGGTTCTTATAGTTTCTATTTATTTTCTTTAGTTTTATAAGGCTGGAAAGTAAGATTAAGAAGGAGAACCTAAAGATGCTTCCATAACATTCTAAAGTTGTTGAAAAGTGGCTCGTTTTGCACCGAATTTACCATACCCTTAACGAGGATAACAAAAAATGTATCTATAAAAACACCAGGAACCACTTTCACATTTGCTAAAAAGTATAAATACATAATTTAAAAGTCTTTAATCTATGGCTATTTATTGTTAACGATTTCATCGCGAAATGCCAGAGTCACAAATACAGTTTGGTTGTACAAATATTCCTGATAATTCTCCAAGTCTAAGGCCTCTTAAAAATCCTTAATTATGTGCGTTTTTTGCCACTCGCCCTGAGGATCCACACCGGCCATTGTCTCCTCTATGAAATGCATTTTGTTATCGCTATCCACCAGGATGACGGTGTGGGTGCGACTGCCATAGGCATGATCACCAATGTGGACATTGAGGGCACTCAGGCCCTCGCCCCAGTTGGGTGCCCGCCGCTTGAGCTCCGCATCTGGCCAGAATTTGTGTGCATTTTTGAGCAGCTTCATCAAATGCTCGGCCAGGGTGTCCACACTGGCAGCACCATGCTCCTTGACAATAGCCTCGAACTCCGCCTGGCCGTGTCGCACCTTGGCGAAGGGTGTGTGTGGCAGGCTGTTGCCAAAGCCATAGCACTCGCCATTTTGGTACTCCTCCAGTGTGGGCGGCACATTGCTGAGCAGCTGGACGCGGGCGGCGGGCAGGAGGGAAGAAGGTCTGGGGGTATTAATTATATTTTTTTGTTAATATTTTTTTAATATTTTATTTGATTAAGAACCCCCAAAAATTGATCAAATATATTTAATTTATATTTTTTTATAAAATAAATTCTAAACTGCATTGCTTGTACATTGCAGGCAAAGTGTAAAAGAGAAGGAACCCTCAGAAATGTATGAAATAGATTAAATTTAAATAATTATATTAAATTACAAACAAAACAAAATTATAATTTATAAAAAAAATTAATAATATATAAATAAATATAAGAAGGAGCAACAAATCTCACCCAATTTCGATGGACACAAAATTGAAGGCACTGTATTTGGTGCAGTCCTTGAGCAGCCTTTGATTGTAGCTCTGGATACTGTGCTCCTCGTCGGATTCCGTAACAAAGTCCGCCACGATCATGCCGCGACCTAGCAAGAAATGTTCATTATTTGGATGAACCTTACTGGTGTTGTTGTAGTTGTTGTTGCTGGAGGAGAAGGAGGAGGTGGTGGTGGTGGTGGGGCTGCTGTTGTTGTGATTATGCGGCTGCAAAATGTTCTTGTTCGCTTCAAACAGAAGAAAGAAAGTCGTTTTCGCATTTTGTGAAAGTTTTTGATTAATTCAGGCCAAAAATAAGAGCGAATGAGGGTAGATTGTTAGTAAAGGAGTATGATTTAAATGGTGGATGGAGGGGCTTTTACCAACTGCATCGCGTGGCTTGGGCTCGCCGGTCAAATTGAGCAAAGCGCCCACCTTGAAGACGCCGCCGGAATGGCCAATGGCCAGCCAAGTGCCGCCCTCCCTTCCAGGCTCCAGATCAATGCCTGTCAAAGATATAAAGAGAATAAATGTTAATAAAGCTCTCAAAGAAAGAGAGCGATTGAGTGTTCCACTTACCCCCGTAGACATGACCCGCATTTGCCCACTTGGCTGCCGTCTGAGTAGCCCGGGCAAAGAACTCGTCCCGATTGGAGGCCAGGATCAGCTTGTAGCCACCTGGCAGCGGGCTGGCGTCTGCACAGAAGAATATCACGCACATGGTGGCGTCTAGAAAGGGAATACGCTGCTCCGGATTACTGCGAACGTCTCGAAAGGCGACGACAAACTGTGGACTCCAAAACAAAACAAAAAAAATGGGGAGGAGGGCTTAATCAATGACAGGTCGGTCAGTAGTCTCTTTGTCACTTTGCCTGTTGTTTCTTTTATCACCACAATAATAATACCAGCGCTGATACACAGTCTTATCCGTTGTTTATAAAACAAAACGCCAAGCTAATCTAAATTGCTGCTTTTCGGCGACGATTGAGGGGGGGGACCTGAGGAGGGCGGCGTAACCTAGTTGGGGGGTTCGACCAAAAGAGTTGCGTCTTTTAATTTATTTCAACAGTCGCTTATTTTTGTATTGTTTTGTTTTTTTTATTTTATATTTTTCTTATTTTCTTGGATTTGCCAGCTGATGAGGCCAAATCGATAACGATTGATTTTAAAGTATGCTTTTGGGCGGGCTTAGCAATATCGATAACCGCATGAAATGAAAGAGAGAGAGTGTGCCATCACTAATTACTTGGGTTATATTTGTTTTTTGTTTTTTTTTTTGTTATCAATAATGATCCTTTGGTGCAAATTTAAATATCTTTAAGAAATTTGCAGACATTTCTGTTTGTGTAAAATGTTTGTTTGAGCAAATACTATAAAACAAGTAGGACTTCCCTAGCGCCTGTCCAGCGAGTCCACCTTATCAATAATGCCTTCAATGTTAAAGTCCTTCGGTGCATTAAAGTTCTTTTGCCTGTCCGAAAAGCCCTGTTTGGTGGCAAGCATTACGTTAGTTTTCTGCACAACCTCACTTTCCGGAATCAAACGCTCTTCGGCGGCAGACATATAACTGAAACGGGATAAAATACCTGTTTAATTACAGGAATTCCGAGGGATTCCGTTATCTCCGTTATTTACCGTTCTAGAACGGCTACATCCCGAGCTGCCTCGTCAATGTCCGACTTCACTTTGCGCAGCTCAATCTGTTTCTTTGCCTTGATCAGCTTGTTCTCGATGCTGTCCCTCTTCTTGGTAGAGTGCAACTCGCGCAAATAGTTCAGGTCCAAGGCATGGACTTGCGAATCTACAGCGAGGTCCACGCATTTATCAAGAAGGGCCATGTCTTCCGAGGAAAAGTCACTCAACTCGATGCCCGCCAGCTTCAACTGTTTTTCGTAGTGATCACCCAAGGCCTTCAACTCTTTGATTTCCTCCTGCAGCTTCAAGTTCTCTGAATAATAATGGTTAATGTAATGCTAGCGGTACTTAATTTACTAAAACTCACCCATTTTTAATGAAAGAAAAAGACGAAATGCGAAGGAAAATGAAAAATGCTCAAAAATGCTTGTCAATTCGAAGGGAAAGTGTGACCACAGTGCTTTCTAATTTTGGACATAGTTCAGTGATGCCAGATTATTTTAATCCAAGTTTCAACACAAGAGGCGCCACTGTAACAGCATTTAAATTTCTTATAACAATAAATAAATTAATTTATTTGTAATAACTTTTTATTTTAGTACTTTTAGTACTTAAACAAAGACATAGTTCAAATTAACAAATCAATAATACTTTACTATACTTTACTTATTTAAGTGATTTTTGCTCTCAGCCTTTTTGAAATTTATTTTAAAATTATATTTGCCCAAAAATAAACTTATAAAAAATACGTTTTTCTCATTTAATTGTTTATTAAACTTTTCATTTCAATTATCATAAGCAGCTGGCAACGCTGGTCCACCTGCAAACAGCTGGGCCGGCGTTGCCAGTTGCCAGGAATGTGAGCCAAACGAGCGAAAAAAAAAACTAAACAAAAATGAAATAAAAGAACAATAAGATAACTTCATAGTATTATTAACCTAAACGACGCGGCGCGCACTATGTAGCTGACTGCGAACGGCGGCGGTTGTCTTTCTTTTTGCACGAGTGGCGCGCCTCGCTAATGTTTACATTCCGCACCGATACAAACAACAACAAAAGGCAATAACAATGCACCAATACGAAGTTTTAGCCAATAAAATAAATGTACGCGAAGCGGCGAAAATATTCAATTTTCATTAAACGAAAAGACAAAAACAACAACTGCAGCAGCGGCAACCCAGCACACAGACTCACACACACACACACAGAAGCACCTGAATTCCAATTTAAACAAGCAAAAACAAAAACAAAACACAAAATAGGAACCAAAAGAGCAACAAGAATTCAAGCAAGAAGCGCTAAAGAGAGGGAAAGAAAGTAAAGCTTCAAGTGAAAATCAGGCCAAAGCGATTCTTTTTTTTTCTGTATTTTGTTGTTGTGTGTGCACAAGAATAACAAATGAAACCTGAACACAGTCCAAAAATCAAGTGAAGAAATATCGAAAAAGGCCCCCTCCTTCGCCCCCTCTAGCACCCGCCAAAATGGAATTTCTGGAGAATTTATTTAAAACACTGCAGAGCCTTTTGTGTGAGTAAACACAATTGTGAAATTGGGAAATTGTTACAATGACTTCATTTCTTACTCATTGTAGCCTCCTACATCGATCTGGATTATTCACTATGGCTTTATCGTTTCTTGACCCCGCTAATCGTCACCTTTCTGCTGCCACTGGTCTTCGTGGCCCTCATCTACATTTCCTTCCTCGTGCTCTTCATCTACAAGTTGCACAGGTAAGCGAAAGAAAAACACGCGGCAATTGGAAAGGCAAGGGAAAATGGGAAAGAATTCAAATGGGAGTAATTGCACTCGGCGTTTTGTCCAATCCAACGGTAAATGAACTCTCTCATGCTGATCGAGCATTTTTTTGTTACCCTCTCTCTCTCCCGCTCCCGGCTGCTCTCCAGCTGTAATTAAAAAGGATGGGGAGAGTGGGAGAGTGCACTCTCCTTGGCACTGGTTCTGCTGCGCCGGCAACAGCGGCAGAGCAGCGACTGAGGCTGTTGAGCAGGTGATCAACATTGCCAACTTTTACTTGTCTACCTTACACACACACATACACTTGCCTGTCTGTGTGCCTTTATTTATTTTCTATTCGTAACTCTCTAATACGCGACCGGTTGGCCATGCTAATTAACTGAAAAGCTCTAATACAGCCACTAGTCATTGGCCCTAATGGCTCTAACTATAATAGCTAACGATGTTCCGTACTTCCCAAAGCATTTGTGCACTGAGAAAAATAAGAATAATAATAATAAAAGAATTTGGAAATATATCAGATATATATCAGATGCAAATTTTAAAATTTTAATAAACAAACAAATTTTTATAAATTTTCAAAAAAAAAGAAATACAATATTTTCTGCACAGTGCACAGAAAAAAAGAAAACAACAACAAAAATACAGTTCGATAAGCAGTGGAAATGAAAAAAGTAAATCAGAGAACCAAAACACGCCATGAAACATTCAAACATTCCTCCACTTCGATATTGCTTTCGTTGTTGCTATTACTTTTGCCGCGATAGCGTCATACGCATTACTTATGGATGCCTATTATCAGTTCACGGTCACTGGCGTAATCACAGGAATTATAAATCCATAAAAGGCCGAAGCGGTCGGGAGGGGAGGGGGGCTTTGGAGGGTCTCTGAATGCAATTAACTGAACCGAAACTACCGCAACCCATATAATTCCCTCACAAGTTCGCACATTATACTCTTACACTGTTTTTTATTGGCATTGCGAACGAAACGACCCGACGCCAGACTGCAGCAGGAACAACTATAAATATACAAAATGCTTAGTGGTTCTTTATAAAACACACACAAAAAATGTTGCGATTTGTTGATAAACGACTGGCAATTAACATGTCATGAAATTGTTACAAAATAGCCAAGAAGCAACCTTGACAGTGCCGCCTCAGGGGGAGGGGGTGATAAGCTCAATATGATAATCCACCTTGAACTTTGTTTAAAGTGTAAAGTATTTAAAGTACTTGGGTAATTAGAAAGTACTCAAGTAACTGAATCCATATGACAATAACACAATGTTGTCTTGAAAGGTTAAATTGGGTTTTTTATAGAGTTAAATTGATATCATACAATATTACGTTAGATATTTTTATACACTTTTAGGGTATTATATTTTAAGTAAAAAGTTAGCAAACGCCGTAAAAGGATCATTTCCGACCCTGTAAATCGTATATATTCTTGATCAGCATCAACAGCCGAGTTAATCTAGCCATATCTTCTTCCTTTTTAACTTTATAAATTGTTAAAAAATATAAAAAAAGATTTTTTGAATATCATCCCCTCAAGCGAAATATAAAATATGAAATATTTGGGATATATTCTGTTCTATCTATTGGTTATTCAAAATATACTTTTTCGTGACAGTCTTCTTATTTATTTATTTATTTTAATTATTTTTTTCTTGTTTCTAATTCCTGCCCCGACTTTGTTTTGGTCGCCAAGGGGCCGCTAGAAGATTTGTGAATGAACCCTGTTATCAGTTCCCCCACTAAACGCAGTTTCTGCCAAGGTGAGAGGCACGATCCCCAGTATGTGTGTGTATATTGATTTATAAGTTCTTTGATATGCATGGGGAGACATGACCAATTTAACACGCTGATAACACCTGCGGATGACAGCCAACTAACTAAATTTAAACACAAATTATCAGTGTTTTCCATTTGTTTAGAATTTAGCAATTAATTAGGTAGCCAAAGCAAAAACCTGAAAATTACCCATCAAATTAAATTTTTTTTTCTGTGCTTTCGACCCCAAGATTCAAGTACAGAAAATATTTAAAGTATTTTTGGGATTGTTATTGGCTTTCTAGAGTTAGGGAAACAATTATGTTTTATGAAGTAGAAAGAACTAGATATGATAAAAAAAGATACCTAACTTTGATAAGGCGAAGTTTTTATACCCTAGTATTTTTCAGTTGGATCATGGGTTTAAAAATCCATCATAACTAAGCTAAAAATGCATTAATTTTAATTCGGAAAACTGCTTTGTGTTAGTTTTTATGAATATAACATTTTTGCATACTACATTTAGATTTTAAAAAAATTCAATTTTTTTGATAATTTTAACGATGTAACCCCTTATAAAATTTTTGAAAAAATTGAGAAAAATGTTTTTCCTTCGGATATGGCTAGATAGATGCGCCTGTTAATGCTGATCAGGAATATATATGATTTATATGGTCGGAAATGACTCCTTCACTGACTAAAATCATAATAACCTTCAAGAAGACCGGAAATATTTTAATTTGTTACATGGGATATTTATCCATAATTTTTATGATAATTTTTAGGCAAATTAAAGTTTAAAAATATCATAACTAAATCAAAAAAGCATCAAATTCAATTTGGAAAGCATTTCTGTGTTGGGTTTTTATAGGCTAACAATTCTGCATTCTCAATTTTCAATTTAAAGAAATCGAAATTTTTTTTTTATAATTTTCTTTAAAATTTTTATGATGGAACCCCTTTTAAAATTAAAAAAAAAAATTTTTTCCTTCTAACATGTCTAGAAAAACTAGCCTCTTGATGCTGATCAAGAATATATATGATCTATAGGGTCGGAAATGACTGATTATGCCACAAAATTACATGTTTACATGCTAAGCTCCTGTGTTAGACAGAGGTGGGGCAGGAAAACTTAGCTTCTGGCTAAAAAAACATTTAATTATATTTTCTTTTTTGAATTTTTTCCCCCATAGACAAGTCATTATGCGAGCTGTCCAAACGGATCGCAACTTTTGGCGTGTTGGCCGCAAAATTGTGGCTGCCATTTGGGATGCACACGCCCGGATCTATCACGGCTACGAGGTAATCGGACTGGAGAACATACCCCAGGAGGGTCCAGCGTTGATTGTCTATTACCACGGAGCCATACCGATCGACATGTACTATTTGAACTCACGGATGCTGTTGCAGCGCGAACGCTTGATCTATACGATCGGCGATCGGTTCCTGTTCAAGTTGCCCGGTTGGGGTACCATTTCGGAGGCCTTTCACGTCAGTCCCGGCACCGTGCAGTCATGCGTGAGCATTCTGCGGGATGGCAATCTATTGGCCATCTCACCGGGCGGCGTTTATGAGGCCCAATTCGGTGATCATTACTACGAGCTGTTGTGGCGCAATCGTGTCGGTTTCGCCAAGGTGGCCCTCGAGGCCAAGGCACCCATAATACCGTGCTTCACACAGAACCTGCGCGAGGGCTTCCGGCAGGTGGGCATCTTTCGGAATTTCTTTATGCGGCTGTACAACAAGGTGCGCATACCGGTGTATCCCATCTATGGTGGATTTCCGGTCAAGTTTCGTACATATCTGGGCAAACCGATACCGTACGACGAGAACCTAACGGCCCAGGATCTGCAGGTTAAGGTGAGGAGTTGAATTTTACAGCAAATGAAATAATAATTGGATTTTTTTGTTAACTTTTAGGTGGCCACCGCTATTGAGGATTTGATCAATCAGCATCAGAGGCTGCCAGGCAGCATTTTGATGGCACTACTGGATCGTCTGCCTTCCTTTAGGCGCTCAAAGAGCGGCGTCAAGAACAAGAATGAGTAGTGAACCGAGGTCTAAATCTATATCTAGATGGTACCTTCCCCCCTAGTTAATCCCATTTCCATATAGAGTATATAGAGAGATTAACAGATTGACTTTGGTTTTTGGCCATATAAAGACTTTGGTTCCCATGTGTACTTCATAGTGTGTGTATAGGCAGCGCCATATATACTTACATATAACTATATATATCTCTGTAGATCGTGCATATATATATATGATTTTTTTTATTGATTTTGTAAATGCTTACCCTTTTATATATATATTTTTTTTAATTTTATAACTGAATCCTTATCGTTCAATCCCCGACACGTACTTTAAAGTGTACAAATCTTCACGTAGATCGTATAAACTTTTAATTAGCTTTAAAAATTAAGACAAAATAAAGTGTCACTAAAAACCCGCCCCACCCCAAAACCTTCCCCCTTCCCTTCTTCCAGACTTGAGTCAAACAAAAACAAGAACACCGAACAAAGAAATTATTTCTACCTTAAACTCTTTTTTTTTCATTTTTATAACAAAGACAAATACCTTAAATACTGTTTTATTTTCTTCTTTTTTGTTTAATCGTTCTCTTTATTTTCCTTTTTTTTTGGTAGTCTCTTTAAACAATTAAATATAATTAGTTTTGCCTTAAGTGATTTCGTGCATCTATATATACATTTACATATATATATCTCATTTTTGTACCTTTTTTATGAAACAAACAAAAAACAAGCAAAAAGTACATATTTTTCTGCCTCTGAGTGTGCTTGTGTGTCTGTCTGTCAGTGTGTGCGATTGTGTGTGTACTATATAGTTAAGAAAAATCGTGTATAATAATATATGTATAAATAAATAGCAATAATATCGGAGTACTTCATGTTCGCTAATTATAAAAAAATTAACACAGGAATTACCACCAATTGAAAACAGAAATAAAAATGTTGAAAGAAAAGGAAATTATAAATTTATGTGTTTGTTTTTTTTTTTTTAAATACGTGTTAGATAGGTAAATATGTATTTTTAAATTTTTATATTTTTCTCTATTTTTTTTATTTTATTTTGATTTTTATTATATTTCTCTAGACACTATTTCTCCTGCTATCTTGCTTTGTCTCTTTCTTTCTCCTTATCTCCTTCTCTCTCTTTCTAGCCTTATCTTATCGTTACTCTTTCTCTTTTTCTCGACACCATTTCTCGCACTATCTATCTTTGATTTTTTCTTTCTCTCTATGTCTTTCTATTCTCTCTCTCTTTCTAGCCTTTTCTTTAGCCTTTTCTTTCTTTTTCGTTACTCTTTCTCTTTCTCCGGAGAAATACTCCTTCTCTTTCTTCATAGAAGCATTCTTTCTCTCGGAAAAATACTCACTCTTTCTTTCTTAGAAATACTTTTTCTCTCAGAGAAATACTTTCTCTCTCTCTCTCTCGGCGAAATGCTCTATCTCTCTTGCGTTCGGAGAAATACTCTTTCTCTCTCTCTCTCGGAGAAATACTCTTTCTCTCTTTCACTCGGAGAAATACTCTTTCTCTCTGTCTTTTGGAGAAATACTCTTTCGCTTTCTGTCGGAGAAATACTCTCTCTCTCTCTCGGAGAAATACTCTTTTTCTCTCTCTCTCTCTCGGAGAAATACTTTCTCTCTCTCTCTCTCGGAGAAATACTCTTTCTCTCTCTCTCGGAGAAATACTCTTTCTCTTTCTCTCGGAGAAATACTCTTTCTCTTTCTCCGGAGTAATACTCTTTCTTCGGAGAAATCCTGTTTCTCTCCCTCCCACTCTCACTCTCTTCCCTGCTCAGAGAGAGTATAAATAGAGGCACCATCCTCACGCTGGCCTCAGTGTCTTCCCTTCCCATGTGACAGGAGGACCCAGCGGAGACCCACTGAACCCAGGAACAGGGCACATCCCAACTCAATGCCCTTATAAAGGTGTCACATCAGGAATCGGTAGAATGAGTCTGGGGCAATCAGGAAGGGTAAGAAAACAATTGCTATACATATTTATACATTTCTTTTCATATATTTATTTGTTATATTTTTAAAATTCATCTATTTAACGCTAAATGACTTTCCGTTTCCTTAAACCTCTCACACTCGTTTTGCTTTGTCAAAAATCCTACAAGTCTGTACTGACGATGACTAAAGGGATTACATACAATTATTGTTAGTCTACAATCAGGATGGGTGCCTCTTCTTAGCACAAATAATCATAGAGAGCAATTTAAGTGGGGGAATTCTTAAGCAAAACCGAATAAACATATAAGGAAAGTCTTGAAAGTCTTTAATTTCAACTCAAAAGCGGAAGATCAGCTCTCTGGCAACTTAATTTAAATGCATTTAAAAAAAAAAACTAAGCTATAATTTGGTAATTTTGTAATTAAGATACGTTTCTTGTTTAAAATTTTAAAATTCTTTCAAGATTAAGGACAACCCATCCCTTACAAACACATATATAGAGATATATATATTGTATATACCATTTCAGGAATCCGAGGCAGGGATGTTCATGTTCGTTGAGGAACTCACAGCAGATATACTTTATACAGTTCCAAGATTTTAGAACTGCTCAGCCATCAGAAGGACCACAGAAGCTGTCCAGCCGGTGAAGGGATTACAGCCCTTGCCCTCGCCAGTGGTATCGTCATACTGCTCCCACAGATAGCCACTGCGCTGATATTGTTTAAAGATGTTACCCACCAGATTGTCACGCAGCTCGGCATAGATCTCCCGTGCCAAGGCCGCATTCGGACCCTCGATCCGGCCATAATGATGCAGAGCCTTGGCCGCCAAATAGTTGATATTTATCCAGATGGGACCGCGCCAATAGGGCGGATCGTGCTCGGTGTTACGCTTCATATACAAAGGCGAGCGCTTGGACAGCGAACGCAGGCCAAAGTTGGTCCACAATTGCTCTGGATCCCGGAGATCATTTAGCAGCTTCGTCAAGTAAGGTGAGTCATGCTCGAGCTGCTCCAGAAGCAGCGGGAAGAGGCTCACATAGCCAAAGGAGCTGTCCACAAATTGGTAGGTAGGTTCCTCTAGGGTAACTCGCTTCATTTCGGGCTGCTGCTGCTGGTGGTATTGCTGCTGGCGATGTAGCTGCTGCTGCTGCTGTGGCGGTCGCTTCAGTTTCACCTGATCCGAGTGGAGTCCCCAGTCCGCGTACTGTTCACTATATGGAGCCAAATGCAAACGGTTGAGCTCCTCATTGTTGGCCAAAAAGGAAGCCGTCTCATAGTATTTGACATCGTCCTTGCCCAGGATAGTGGACAGCTCGGCCATGACACTGGCCGCCAAAGCAATCCAGCAGCGCAGATCCACATGACGCTCCCGGTCGGTGGGATGCGAGGCACGCGGATAATCATCCAGGCCGGAGGACAGACTCTTGGGGTTCAGCTCACGTGTGGTGGTGGCATTCCGACCGCGCCACAGATAGGTGCCCAGCACTTCACCCTTTTGCGTGGTGTTGTACCAATTGAACCAGGCCTGCATCCTGGGATACAGGCGCTCCAGCGTGGCCAGTCTTCCGTTCTGCGACAATTCAGCCCGATGGCTGGTGAGGAGCTTCCTTAGGGTAAGGAAAAACGTGGGCGGATTGGCATTGCTGTTCCGCTGGGTAACAAACTCCTCGGGCACCTTGGCCAAAGCCTCTACGCCCAGGATCTGCTCCCTGGGTATCCAGCCCTCCACGTTTAGGAGATCAAACCAATGGCACAGAATATCCAGCTCTATGTCTATGTCCCAGGCACTGATCAACAGGCCATGGAAGCCCTCATCCCAGAGGAAGCCGCGCGGAAAGAAGCTACGCGACGGCACAGCTGTATATAGCGGAGCCTTCCAATATGGCACCGGGCTCTTGGTATGCACCGATTGCACACGACTGGAGCCATAGAAGTAACCAATGCCGCCAAGCATGTTGCTCATGGCATTCCTGGCGAAACGCACCTCCTCCGGCGAGTGACCCTTCTTCTTCAGCTGGAAACGATCCTCGAAGCGCCTCTCAAACTCGGATATCTTGGCCTGCAGCGATTCCTGGTAGGCCCTGCCCGTCGGTGGCTTCGGTATCGATTGTCCCAGCGAGAATCCCGACGTCGATTGATAGGTGATGTCCAGCGTAAAGTCCACCTCGGCCGTGATTTGTATGGCTATAAAGTTCGGCTCCGGATTGTTGGAGGGCAGACCATTCTGGGAGACTATCTCGCCGGGCAGGCCTATAAACCGATTGCCTCGCTTGTCGGCAAAGGCGCGAAAATGCGAGAAGAGCGTATCCTTGAGCTTGCCCAGCGATGGAGCCACGGTGCTCAGATAGGATTTGTGCAGAATCTTGCCTTTGACCGCATGGAAACGGACTTGGAACTCGCCCAGGCCCTGCGTCTCGCCGTAGACCCCCGGCTCGGGGCTTTTGTCATCCGAAACGTACTTGATGTGACCATTGGTGCGCTCATCCAAGGCCACATACCAGATTAGGGAGATGCTCTTGTCCCAGGCACGCGTGGTGTTCCGCACCGAGATCCTGGCCGTCCAATCGCCGCCAAACTGCTTGCCCTCCGGATACTTGACAAAGGATGTCTTCAGCTCAAAGGGCAAGTCCTGGATCTCCTGGACGCCAAAGCTTCGGCCATCGTGATGCGTCCAGCCGTACGAGTCCAGCTTGTCGCCCTGCTCGCACCAATGGCGTATGCCCTGGCCACCGGGTCCCAGATTACTGGGCGTATACCACATCAGGCCCATGACCAGGGAATGGGGATCGCGAGTCTTCATCCCGAAGTAGTTGAGCGGCCTGTAGGTGCCCCAGTACCGGTCCAGCTGATCCAGGCCCGTCTGAACCACCATCTTCTGGTGGTCGAACGGCGTATTCACCCGCGTCTCCAGGTAGCCCAAGTAGCCGAAATACGAGGCAATGCCCAGGCACATGCAGCCAATGAGCGTCTTCCACTTGTCCAGCATGAGGTTCGAGGACAGGCTGAATCTCGTGTTGCGTTTTTGTTTGGCACTCGAAGCCGCTGCCGCTGCTGCTGCCGCCGCTGCCGCCGCCGCCGCTGCCGCCGCTTGCGTCGAGCCGGCTGACGAGGACTGTGCCGCGCTGGAGGAACTGCCACCTGCATTCCTGGCCATAATCCGTATCCGTTCGCTGTGCCCTTTAATCGTCTTTTCTGATGATTTGGTTTGGCCCTTTCGGCTGCATCTATTTTTCCTGAGTTAAAACACGAACGAACAAGAATTGTTTTTTTTTTTCTTTGCTACGCGGGCAGTGGTGCCAGACGTGTCGATGGCCACGTAAATTGTTTACAGTCATCGATAATTATCAAATATCGACAATCGAATATTGAAGTTTCAAATTTCAAGTATATGTATTACATTTGTATATTTTAATCTAAAACTGTGTCAATTGACCAAAACTCGTCTGATAACCAGCCCAACTCCCAGTCATTGGTCTTGGTCTTGGAGTTAGAGGATTCCAGGGAATAAAATTCCAGATCCTCATCGCTGGCATAGGGAAGTTGCTTCCAATTGATAGCACCAACATCAACCTGCAGGCTCATCCAACTCTGAACGCGACTAGCGGGCGGAGGACCAGGTATCTGGCTACGCAAGAAGCTACTCCGGCACTCCTTCAGCGAAGGATTCGTGTTGCAATCAAAGCCTATCTTTCGAGGCAGCTTGGGCTCTTCCTCATCGTTCGAGGAAGAGGATGCCTGCACTTTGACAATGTAGCTGTCGGGTTCCAGCACCTGATGAACCTTGGGTTGTCTCGTGGATTGTCCAGGAACCTGGGAATGGCTGCCTTTCCTGGACCGCTTGACCTCCGTTTCACTGCAGGTCAGCATGGACCGCTTCATCTGGACGCACTGGTGGGTATGGCTGCCCAAGGACACCTTCTTGCTGGGGCTAATGGGCGTGAGAGGAGTGGCCAGGCGGCCATCCACGTAGTGGTTATCCGGCTTGGCAAAGATGCCTGCCAGATATTTGAACATTTTGTCGTTTTACTAAAAATTTATGGAATAATTACAAACAATGTCTTGACTTATTTTGCCATGTGTAGAATATAAATTTATAAAGAGTATGTATGTTGATCCAAATCCTGGTTAAAAATTAAGCGCCCAATCGAAATTCAAAAGGTGGCAATTTGTGACGTCACTCAATCGCGGTGCTGCCACACTTTCAAGACCAAACCAGGCGCTCTGGCTAATTTAGCACATTTTTATACACGTGCCATTTATTTTGATTGCGTTTATTTACATTTTTTATTTTTAATATATCTTCGACTAAGATAATGAACGTCAGCGAGGACTTTAAGCCGGTGCCCACCAAGGCGGCACTGGCCTTACAGAAGAAACAACAGGCCAGCAGCGAGTTCAAGGCGCTGGTTTTCCAGGAACCACAATATCTACCGAAATCTAAATCAGATTCCAAGCCGCTAGATCAGGAGGAATCGCAACCAAAGGCCGCCCACAAGATCAAGGAAGCCGGAATGGAGTTGAATCCGGAGTTTGACATAAAGAAGGCACGCCACGAGATCCTGAACTTTGCCACAAGGAATCAGCGCGTCATCAAGAACAAGCGCAAAATGGAGATGTTCCAGCTGGCCAAGCTGGGTGCCAAGCCGCTGAAGAAGCCGGCACGCAACTACAAGGAGCTGAAGGATGAGCGCCAGCGACTGCATAACATCCGCGAGGAGCGGAAGAAGTTCCATCAGCTGGGCAAGAACCAAGCCGGTGCGGCAAGCGTCAAGTGCCGGACCAAAGGACAAAAGGAACGAAACCAGAAGAAGCGGGCGCCCGTCTCCGCCATCGATCAGCATTATGGCAAGGCGCAGCCAAAGTTCAAAGCGAGAAAGTAAAAGTGATTTAACAAATAAACTTAATTTAGCTAAACCCTGTGAAAAGTGTAGATTTGGGCAAGTGCGGGAATGTGGGAATGTGTAGAATGCAAATATGATTGCAATTGATAATCGGTATCGATTTTTCCATGCTTTTTACATTTATTAACAATTAGAATTGTTAATTTAAACAATTAATTGCAATTTTATAAATAAAAAACAATCAAAACGATGCAGTGTGACCGTTGACACTTTGGGCATATATCCTAAAATCTCAAATTAATAAACTTTTAAGACATTGCCAGATTATCAGCTGATAACTGCACTTTCAGCGTTGCTCAGCACTGGTACATTGTTGATACGATTACGTGAATAATTTTTGCCAAGCGAATTAAACTGCTCCAATTAATATCCAGCCCAGGATGTTCTCCCCCTCGCGCGCCCTTCGTCCGGCCCTGAGCCGCTGCTACACCCAGATCAAGGGCGGACCCGTGTCCGGCGGCAGCAGCGCCAGTCGCGGAGCCAGTGCACCAGCATCCGGATCGGGAAGCACACCATCCGTCACAGGACTGACCAGCAATTGCGTGAAGCCCAACTCCGGACCGGTGGGGCCGGGTGCCTCCGTATCCGGAGAATATAAGGTTCCAGAGTACTACTGTTTCAACCGTTTTAGCTACGCCGAGGCGGAGGTGGAGATGGCCAAATACCGCTGCCCGCAGCCATCGGCGGTGAGGAAGTAGGCCAACCAGCTGTTGTTAATGTAAAATAAAACCAAATCAGAGTCAGGCTTGTTCATTATAAAAAAAAACCTATATATATTTTATTGTGAAGGGGGAGAGGAGGGTGGAAACCCCCAGTGTGACCGACAATTTGGTATTTTATGAATCGACGCTGCCCAACACTGGTCGCCGCTCTCTGCTCTCCGCTCCGCACAGTTTTACCGTTTAGTTTTACCCAAGAGCAAGCAATTTGGAGCGCGCGAAGCCTACTGCAAATATCAGTGAAAACCAATAACTATCGCCTATTGCACAAAAATAACAGCCGCAAACCGTGCCAGACTAAGCGTCAAAGTGCAACATTGACGAGGCAACAACCGAAAACAGCACAAAAAACCAACAAAACACAGGGTCATTGGCGTGTGTGTGTGTGGTACAGTTGGGTAGAAAAACATCGCCGTTGCTGGGTTGCCACCTGGTTGTCGGCTCTCCGTCAATTGGTGCCACCACTTTTCGGCCTCTGCAGTTGTGCATCTTTCCGATTTTTTTTTTTTTTTAATCTTCAAAAGGCATTTGTCCGCGCGCCAATACTAAAGAAAAATCGTGGAAATCAGTTGCAAACTGCAGGCAAAGTCTGATTTGCTGCCCCCGGAACGCAGTAGAGAATATTGAACGGCGGTGTGTGTGCATTGCAGCAGCGCAGGCAGAGAGCGAGCGAACGGACGAAAAAGAGAGCGCGTTGTGAAAGTGCCTGGCAAAAGGAAACCAATAAAAAGTGAAAACACAAACGCCCGAGAAAATGTAAAGCTATTTTAGCTAAGGTAAGTAAAGTGGTTGCGGATTGGGACCTGGCCGATATATTTGCCGATTCTTCGTGTTTTCAGTTGTTGCTCCGCCATACATACGTAAGTATGCATGTGTATGTGTGTATATATATACGTATGTGCTCGGCTGGCGCGCGAAAAAGTGACGAAAATAGGCGCCAGAGTTGCCAGAGCTGCGTGCATACACATGCATACATACGTACATCCATTGAAATACAGTGAACATGGCAGTGCTCAAACCCCAAAATCGAAATACTAGGAAAGTCGTGAATTAAATAATAATACTGTGATTATCGATTCGCACTAAATCTAATGCAATTAATTGCTTTGCAAAGCCTGGTGTCAAGAGGCTAATGAATGGAAAAAATGCTGCCATGTTTGTATGTATGCTGCTGCGGCGTTCCAAAGTAACCAATGCCCACTGTCTTCATATATGGTCACAGATTATAACGATCTATTTTGTTTTGTCTTCTCTCGGTGTTCCGTTGCAGGCTAACTCCATGAAAGATGCGAGCTGGGAAGAAGCAAATAGTTGAAAGCGGAAAGACACGTCCTTGCATCGTTTACGTTAAGAATCTGCGCGAGGAGGCAGAGCCCGCCGGCGCTAGACTGAGAAAGAGGGATCCGCGGGAGCTGCAGAAGCAGCAGCGGGAACAGGCGCTGCGAGAGACACCGTCGCGTCGCCCGGGTCGTCCCGCAATAGAAGCGATCCAAAAGAAGCCATTATCCCGCACGCGGCAATCAGTTGCCGCCAAATCCCCTACAGCAACCGTCGACAGCCCCTCGCCGCCCCCTAAGGTCACCAGGGCGACGACAGCGACAACGACGCCCGCCACTGTCATGGCGAAGCGACGAAGCACATTGGTGCTGGGTAATTCCCACCAAAAGTTGACGAGCATCGGTGGACGACGCGGCACCCAAACGGAGACGCATGCCACTCCAAAGATGTATAAGCAGGTTGCCAAGCATTTGGCGCCCAGTAGTCCGCCGCCGACCATTGCGGCCAGCCGCTCCAGGCGCTCCATCAAGCCGAATCCCAAGTACGCCAGCGAGGATGTGGTCACGCCCAAATATATGGCCTCCTTGAGCGGCGAAGGCAGTCCGGTCTCTAGCGGATCACGCCACCGGTCGCAGGCGAAGCCGATATACGCAGAAATTAACGATCTGTTGGACTTGGACGACGAGGACAATGACGATGAACTGGCAGATGCTGCATTCAATCCGCAATTGCACAAGTCCGACGAGGACGACGACGAGGAGTTTATCAGTGACGGGGAGTTTGAGCAGGAGTTGCGTCTCGAGAAGCTGCCGGCGGCGAAGCGCGGACGTGGACGTCCGCCGAAGGCCAATAATGTGAAGACGCCCATCTCTGCGGCAGCAGCTTCCACCACTGCCGCCGGGGCTTCAAATCGAGTATTCCACAAATTGGAAGTTAACTCGAGTCAGGGACGCACTGCACCCGCCACCAATATGCAGCAGCTGCGTCGCACCTTGGCCGGGGCAATGGCTCGAAATAATGCCAGCATGATGGCTGATGGAGGAGGAGCCAAACGGAAGCTGGAGGCTAGCGAAAGTGAGAGTCCCGTTGCTCGCAAGCGTCTGGTCATCTCCTCGGTCGGTGGCAGTGGCCAACGCAGTGTGCCCGTGGTTAATGGCGCCACCAAGAGGAGCACAACGCCCAGTGCTCACGCTAACATCTCAAGGCCCAAGGTGGGGGCCGCCGGCAATGCGTCGAGAATGCAACCACAACGAACATCTGAAGTTGTCTTTAAGGTTAATCCCGCCACCCCGAATACATCCACGCAGAATGCCACAAATACCAGCACACGCTCCACAAGAGGAGCCGGAGCCGGTGGCGGATCAGGAGCAGGAGCTGCCAGCAAATCATCACCGAAAGAAGAGTCTGAGGCCACATTCACCATAGTGAATATCGATGACATTATGAACCAGGATGATGTGCTGATCAGCAGAGCCAACAGTGCACTTGCTGCGGCCGCCTCCAGGACAAGCGGTGCCAGCAAAAAACTCGCCAAGGGAAGGCTCCGCATGAAAGACATCCTTTCCACCAGCAATACGATTGGAGCGGCATTGGAAAAGAAGTTTGCCAGCATTGAGAAATCAACGCCGGTGTCCAACAACAACAACAGCAGCAGCAGTCAGGCGGCGGCGGCGGCGGCAGCCAAGCGATTAAAGATCCTGTCAAGCAATAGCAGCAGCAGTGGGAACGCCACCAAGCCAAGAACTGCCAGCCAGGCGGCTCAATCAGCTGCTGTGTCCAAGCCCCGGCCGCGCATACTCAACACGGAGATGGGCAAGAAGACGCAGCCAATGAAGCCGCTAATGAGCATGGGCAAGGAGCTGTGCCCCACGGACGTGGACACTGAGGAGGATGATCCCGATCCAGACCTGGACCTGGACCTTGATCTCGATCTCGATGAGCCACCCGCATCGATTGTAACCAGACGCACTCCCAGACAGGCACCAGGACCAGCCACAGCAGAGCCCGGCAGTGCGGCAGCATCCAACAAGTGGAGTAGCAGCAGCACCACCAACACCACCACCAATCGCCGCAAAGTGCTTGCCACCACGGCCTCCACGGCGAATGCCCGGGCCGATAAAAAGGAAAGCAAGCTGCTAGCCGATGTCCATGACGAGCCGCCGGTTGTGTTCAAAAAGCCTGGCGGTAGCCCGCAGCTACGCAGCAAGGAGAACCAACAGGAGCAGCGCGACAAGGAGGATGCGCCGCCAGCAAAGAAGGATACAGCTTCAACTGCTACCGTGACCGCATCCAGCGCAGCATCCGCGACAACAACAGTTCTTAGCAGTCCACAGAAATATTTCCCCCCGGAGACAACCACCTTCATGGAGGAGGAGGGTCGCCTGGTGAAGAAGATTACGTGCTATGAGACGTGGCATGTGATCAACTTGCCAACGGAATTGCCAGCCTCGGCGATAGCAGCCCGACAACAGCGCACCTGCCTGGAGCTGGCGCTGGTCAAGCTGGCCAATGTGGCCGCTCGGCTCAAGGTGCCCTCCTCCAAATGGAGCAGCAAGGTGACATTGTATAAGGTATCGCCGACGCTAATGCAGCGCCAATCGATGACCATATTCACCGGTGATCTGCTGCCGTACAACATACCCGAGGAGGATCGCCACAAGTACCAGCCATCGTGTGTTCTGTTCCGTCGCACGGCGTCGGACAGGACCAAGTCCGGTGTGCCCTACGATCGGGCCATTATCTTCAAGAACAAGTGCTTCTATGCCAACATCGATGGCAAGCAGGTGAATCTGCTGGGTGCCCCCGAGACCGTGGACAACATCAAGGAGGTGGAGATATTGCTGGACATTGTCGATCGTCTGACGCTCAATAGCCAACTGGTGGAGATGGTCAATACGAAGTGAGGTGAAGAGGACAATTAGGACTCGTAGTAGTAGCATACTGTAAAAAATGATTCACACAGACACGAAAATATGGACACACTCTAATTTGTTTGAACCACAAACGGAAACGGAAACTTGAAACGTTTACCCCTATATCTATTACTTTTTTTTTTTGTAAAACCATTAACTTAGTTTTAAAGCTTAGTCTAGCGTAATTATCTTTATATACACATATTATATATATATATATAATATCGTAAAAAACAGAAGATGGACATATACATATACATGCATGCATACATACAGTTGGATGTGTATGTGTGTGTTTAGTAAGGAGTAATTTTAATCGGCCCCTGAAATTCGTCTCGGAACTGTGGACACGAACGAAGGCTCGGATGATGCACACACAGGAGCTGAAGTAGCAGGAGGAGGAGCAATTATTTTTCGATTAAATTATGTTTTGATTCAAGACCCTTCTCCCCCTCGAAAATAAACAATTAAATAAATATCCAATCCCCCTTTTTAAACTGGCAGTTAATTAATTATTTAAATCGTAGCTCATTTATTCATGTAACAATAACCGGGCGATCATAAAGCTTAAGAATTGAGGACTAGTGTCTAAGAGAAGTGTACATTTTAAAAGGCCCCCCATTTAAAAACATAAATAAATAAAAGAAAAACTGATTAAACCAATTTTCAATTGAACAACAAAAATGGTAAAATAAAAACAAAGTTGTAAATAAAACATGGGAGTGGGGTAGAGATTATAATGTACTAGAGTTTGTTGTTATCTCGGTTCAAGAGATAATGATTGAGGGGGTGGGGGGATTGCCCTTTATTTAAATTTATCTGCTGTATATAAATTGACAGAATTGCGTTCAGTGTACGCAAAAGAACAACTAAAAAGTTTAGAATATAACATTAAAAATAAATAAATATATTTAACACAAAATATTTAGGTTAAAACAACTAAATAATTTGGAATACACCATCAAAAAACGAATTAATATATTTCTAAACATAATATTTAGGTTGATGAATTTTGAAATTAGGAATATTCACTAATTTAAAAAGTCAATTTTTTAATAATGAATATTCTCGTACCTTAGATAGTGACTTTTCTTAGTTTTAAAATCTATAAACTTATATATATTTTAAATACATTTGTTTTAATTGTTATATTCTTAATTATTTATCTTAGCTTTTTTTTTCAATATAAAAAAATATTAAAATATTGGAAAAAATCTTAAAAGCTATGTAATAAATTTTTCAAAATTTATAATGGAGTTATAATAATAGTTAAACATTTAAAAATTAAAAAATTAAATAAATAAAATTTTAAACTTAAGAATTGAAATACAAATACAATTTTTTTAAATTACTTAAATAAATCTTTCGGTTTTTTTTTCAATATTAAAATTTATAGGAAAAAGAATCGAAAGAGATATGTAAGACATTTTTTCAAAATTTAAATAATAATACTCAGAAATTAAAAATATATATATATATATTAAATATTAATATATATATATATTAGACCTTCAAAGCCGTTTAATAAATTGAATTTAAATACATATATAATTCTTTTGGTTTAGTTATGATCGATTTTAAATAACTATAAAATAATAATAATGAAGAAAAAATTCTATTTATAAATTAGCAACCCAATTTCTCTCAAAGCCATCTAAAAAAATAAAATAAAATATTTAAATAAATTAAATAAATAAATATAAATTCAAACAAAAACCTATCGATAAGTGCATATTTTCAGTATTTTCACAATAGTATTTTTCTAGCATGTGCCCGTATTTACGTTGCCATTTCCTTTTCAGTATTTCGGTGGTGTGTGACCGTTTCGTGAGTTACATCCCTACAAAACTGCAGACAAAAAGTGAATATTTCGGGTTTTTTTTGTTGTCATTCGTCTGAACTTTCGCCGTGCAATCAATTGCGATTAAATCCGGCCCAGCTAATCCGTATAGCTAATTAGCCAGTGGCGTGGCCGGGCCCCCAGCGCTCCAAGCAGATGGAGCAGGAGCTGCCGCAGTAGTTCGTTCCATTACAGTTTCCATTTCCATTGAACAAAACGAACACCCAACCCAAAAAAAAGAAAAAAAGAAAAAACGCGAAGCAGAGGCGGCGGCGTGCGAGAGCGAGAAAGCAACAGAGAGAGCAAGAGGAGCGAAAGAAAGAGAAAGAGAGGCGGAAAAAAGGAAAACTCGAAAGAAGAAAAACTTGGCATTTTATTCCGGATTATAATTGAAGGGGGGAATATAGCGCGCGCGGCCTAAGTTCCCAACTGAGCACAGATTGAGAGACGCCATGGACGCGGACAGGGGCGGCGGTGGCGGTGGCCAGGAGACGAAGGTCATCTATCACATAGACGATGAGACGACGCCGTATCTGGTGAAGATCCCCATACCATCCGCCCAGGTGACGCTGCGCGACTTCAAGCTGGTGCTGAACAAGCAGAACAACAACTACAAGTACTTCTTCAAGTCAATGGACGCGGATTTTGGTGTCGTCAAGGAGGAGATTGCCGACGATGCCACCATTCTGCCCTGCTTCAATGGGCGGGTCGTCTCCTGGCTCGTGTCTGCCGATGGTACCAATCAATCGGATAACTGCTCGGAGCTGCCCACCAGTGAATGTGAGCTGGGCATGCCCATGACCATGCCCATGCCCATGGGCAGGAAGCAGGGCCAGCTTGGCCAGCAACAGCAGCAGCAGCAGCAGGTGCAGCAGCAACAACAGCACATCCAGCAGCAGCAACAGCAGCACCTCCAGCAGCAGCAGCCCCACCTCCAACAGCAGCAGCAACAGCAGAAGCTCATGAGCAATCCGCTGATGCAGCCGCCACCGCTCACATATCAATCGGCATCGGTGCTGTCCAGCGACTTGGACTCGACCAGCCTGTTTGGCACCGAATCGGAGCTAACCCTTGACCGGGACATGACCGACTACAGCAGCGTCCAGCGGCTGCAGGTGCGCAAGAAGCCGCAGCGTCGCAAAAAGCGAGCGCCGAGCATGTCGCGCACCTCCTCGTACAGCTCCATAACCGACTCGACGATGTCTCTCAACATAATCACCGTGTCGATCAACATGGAGGCGGTCAACTTTCTGGGCATCTCCATTGTCGGCCAATCGAATCGCGGCGGTGACGGTGGCATCTATGTGGGCAGCATTATGAAGGGCGGCGCCGTTGCCCTGGATGGAAGGATCGAGCCGGGGGATATGATACTCCAGGTGAACGATGTGAATTTCGAGAATATGACCAATGATGAGGCGGTTAGGGTGCTGCGTGAGGTGGTCCAAAAGCCGGGACCCATTAAATTGGTGGTGGCCAAATGTTGGGATCCAAATCCCAAGGGATACTTTACCATACCGCGAACGGAGCCGGTGCGACCGATTGATCCCGGTGCCTGGGTGGCACACACCCAGGCGCTCACCTCGCACGACAGTATTATCGCCGATGCCATGTCGGAGCCGATTAAGGAGCGACTGGACCAGAACAACCTCGAGGAGATCGTCAAGGCGATGACGAAGCCGGACAGCGGACTTGAGATACGGGATCGAATGTGGCTGAAGATAACCATACCCAATGCCTTCATCGGTGCGGACGCCGTCAACTGGGTGCTGGAGAATGTGGAGGATGTGCAGGATCGGAGAGAGGCCAGGCGGATTGTCTCGGCGATGTTGAGGAGCAATTACATCAAGCATACGGTCAATAAGCTGACCTTCTCGGAGCAATGCTATTACGTTGTCAACGAGGAGCGCAATCCGAATCTGTTGAACCGCGGTCCGGGCCATCTCCATCCGCACCAGCATCCGCATCCGCATGGGCATGCACTGAGCCATGCGGACACCGAGAGCATCACCAGCGACATCGGGCCGCTGCCAAACCCGCCCATATATATGCCATACTCGGCCACGTACAATCCAAGTCACGGCTATCAGCCGATCCAGTACGGCATCGCCGAGCGACACATCTCGTCCGGATCGAGCAGCAGCGATGTGCTCACCAGCAAGGACATCTCGGCGTCGCAGAGCGACATCACCTCGGTGATCCATCAGGCCAATCAGCTGACCATTGCCGCCCATGGCTCCAACAAATCCTCCGGCTCCTCGAATCGCGGCGGCGGCGGAGGAGGAGGAGGCGGCGGTGGTGGTGGTGGCAACAATACCAACGATCAGGACGTATCCGTATTTAATTACGTATTGTAGAGAAACCTTTCTTTTTGCAATCAAATTGTGTTTTTAATTAATTAAATTAAAATATGTACGATTATTCTTTTTTTATATACGAGTATACAAAGCAAACAAAACGGCAAAAACAACAATATAATAATTAATAATTAATAATAATACTTATGTATAATGTACGTACTTTGTAAGTCATAGAAAAGAACGCATAACACACACACACACACAATACACGAAGGAGGAGCGCATAACGACGATGATACGAAGTGCAGAGCGGAGGATCGGAAGGAAGCAGAAGAAGGAACGCGAGAGATCAGATCAGGTCAAACTTCAAAAATATATATGATAAGATCGAGATCGAGATGGAGATCGGAATCGGAAGCGAGGACGATATGATGGCGGAGGATCGGGAGGATCAGTTACGCGGCACCATGAGTATGGCCGATCGATGGACGATGATTTTGAATAAAGTTCTAAGAATTTAGTAATCACAAAGTAAATAAATACAAATAAAATGAATAATCGATGGCTTTTATTATTATTATTATAATTTTATTTTTATACATTTATTTGAATTTTTTTGTATTATTTCCCTTTTTGTATTGTTTTTTATTATTTATTTATTTGAATTTTTTTATAATTATTGATTAATTGTATTTTTTTTATTATTTATTTAAATGCATTTTATTTATTATTTATTTGTTTGTATTTTTTTTATTAATTTTTTATTATTATTTATTTGTTTTATTATTTTTATTTATGTATTCGTACTTTTTTTGTATTATTTTATTATTTATTTATTTGAATTTTGTTTATTATTTATTTATTTGTATTTTTTATTATTATTTATTTGTTTTATTTTGTTTATTATTTATTTATTCGTACTTTTTTGTTTTATTTTATTATTTATTTATTTGAATTTTGTTTTTATTTGCATTTTTTTCTTTATTTATTCACATTTTTTTTATTATTTGTTTATTTGTATTTTTTATAATTATTAATTAATTGTATTTTTTTTAAATATTTATTTATATGCATTTTATTATTCTTTATTTATTGGGTTTTTATTATTAATTTTTTTATATGGTTTTTATTTATTTATTTTTTTTTATTATCTATTTATTCGTATTTTTTTTATTATTTTATTATTTATTTATTTGAATTGTTTTATTATTTATTTATTAATATATTTTTATAATTATTAATTACTTGTATTTTTTTTATATATATCTATTTGTATTTTTTTATTATTTATTTATTTGCATTTTTTTATTATTTATTTATTTGTTTTTTTTATTCTTTTTTTATTTGTTTTTTTTTTTTTTAATATTTATTTATTTATTTTTTATTGGGGCAATTGGGCAATAGAAGATCTCTGCCAGACGATGGAACAGATTTATGGTCCGTACGTGCCCTTTAGGAAAAACAGAAATCAATCTATAAATAGATTTACCTCTTTTAAAGAGAACTTCCCCTTTCCATAAAATACGCCCACTATCCGAAAAAGTGCTGAGGTCTAACTGGTTCCTTAATCGAAAATATTTAAGAAAATTATTTAAATAATCGATATAATTTTTGAAGAATATATTAACGCTTATTGAATGTAGGTACATTATCTTATATATTTTTATTTATTTATTTTATTGAGAAATAAAAATAACAATCAGAACCTTAACATATTTAAATTACTAAATATATTTAATATTATATTTAATTTTTTTCATATCTGAAAAAAATATATGTATTGTATATAAATCCCTTTAAAGTATTTACTTTTTAATTCGAATTTTATATACATTTTTTATATAAAAAAAATGAAGCATTTTCAAGAAACTCTTTTATATATAAATAAGTAAAAATTAAAAATGATTTAATTAAGAAACAATTATAGAATAGCCCTGCTACCATCCCTGTTGGTTCATAACTATCGCTAAAAACCATGCCTGCTTCCCGATAGTGTCATCTCTAATGTGCAAATAAACAAAACAAAAAAAAAACGCCTACAAAAATTTTTCATTGATTTTATACAAAGAAATTCTGAAAATTCCACGATAAGAAGACTTAAAAACAGACAACTTTTAGATATATGTAAATAGTGTAAATAATAGAATAATTCACGAGAATTTGCAACCAAAACAAAACAGAAAATAAACCATAAAACCAAGAAAACAAAACACCAAAAATGGCAACCGAAGTGGAGCCGGCAAATACGGCGGACAAGTTCTCCGCCAATGCCGAGGAGCTGGAGAGTTACTATCTGATGCTGGAGGCGGGCAACATACCGGAGCTCCAGTGGCAGTTCCCCGGACGAAGGGAGCCCTCGCCGGAGCTGGTGGGATCCGGCAGGAATAGCAAGGAACTGGAGCAAACCGCCGATGCCATCGAACAGGAGTAAGTTTTATTATTAATCGGGATTTAAGACAAACAGATATATATATATGTTATGTGATTGCTCGCCTTAGACCCCAAAAGGCCAATGACTTTGACTTTAGCGACGAGGTGGCGCCCACCCAAATGCGGGTCCGCAGCCAAACGTCCACGCCCAAGTCTGCCAAAAAGAAGACGGCCAACTTTGCCGGCGTCATGGAGACCCTGAAGAAGAAGAATGCGGAGAGCTCCTAGCACACACTGAAGTTCTGATGCATCCAGAAGAAGGGGATCGGAACTGCCACTCACCCGAATCTAAAGATCACACTTCGCGAGGGTCTGGTTATAAAGGTCTGCAAGCTGTTGGAGAAACCCGAGGAACCAAGCTCTGGTGGCCATAGGAGGAACTAAGGGAGAGGAAGATAAGTTGAGTTTTTTCTTTGAAAAATTACTAAATTGGGTTATTTTTAGAAGGTTTTAAGATTATCTATTCTATCTTTTATATTATTTATATTTATAAGTTATAAAATTGAAGATGTAAGAATTTTAAGATTATTTTTACTACTTTTCTATCGTTTTATATATATCATAGAAAGAATTTCAGAACAGTTCCAAAGCTTAGCCTCTCCATAAATTAAATATCTATAGTTTTTGTACCCTTTCAGGGTTTTATCATTTAAATCAGAAGCTATACTAAAATTAAATATGTTATAAATATTATTGATCAGCATCTACAGCCAAGTAGATCTAGCCAAGTCCGTCTGTCCGTTTCTAGGCAAACTTTCTGAGTTTTTTAAGCTATTTGAAAGAGATTTAAACTTCAATCAAGATTAATTTGTAGAAATAGTAATGTTAATAGAATTGCTTATGATAAATATAAAAATTTATTTTTAAAATTAAGTATATATTAATATTTATAAGTAATGAAAATTAAGTATAATGATATTTGGCTTAAATAAATTTTTAAAGAATTATTTTAAAAGCAAAAATATATTTTTTAAGAATTATTTTAAAAGCAAAAATATATTTTTAAAGATTTATATAAAAAAAAAACATATGTATATATTTAAAGAATTATTTCAAAAGCAAAAATATATTTTTAAGGAATTATTTTAAAAGCAAAAATATATTTTTTATGAATTATTTTAAAAAACAAAATGAAAAGTTATTAAACAAAAAAATTGTATATACATTCACACAAAGTTGTGTAAACAAGGCAATGAAAGATGAACTACTAAATATTAAGTCTTACAATGAATATTATATTAATCAAAAAGGATTGATTTTAAGTTTTAAAAAAAAGATTTAAATTTAACACAAAAATACACAAAATATAAACAATGAAACCGAAGCTCTACATAAAATGAATACATAAAATAATATTATAAAATAATATAAATACATAAAATAATATTATAAAATTATATAAATACATAAAATAATATTATAAAATAATATAAATACAAAAAATAATATTATAAAATAATATAAATACATAAAATAATATTATAAAATTATATAAATACAAAAAATAATATAAATACATAAAATAATATTATAAAATAATATAAATAAATAATTTAAAGAGCAAAGGTGGAGAAACCTTTTTATATATTTTATTAATTAAATTAAACTAAAATCTTTTTGTGTAATTTTTACTTAAACTAAAAAACCTATAGGGTTATGTAGGGTTAATAAATTACCATATAAGACTCTCATAAAAACTCCCCCAAAGCACAGAGACCACTGTAGGTCTTACAAGGCACTAAGTGCCTAAAATTGGAGTTACACAGGGGGCCAGGTTCGAATGAACCCTACTCGCTATTAATATACATTAAATATATATTATGTACATTAACAATAAAATAAATATAAAAATCTGTAAATATAAACAAGTGAAAATTCCACAGAAAGCTGTTAAAATGAACGTGTTTGAGAGTAAATGCAAATTATTGATTGAAATCAACGCAAGGGTCCCGAATAACCGTATAAAATTCATATAAATATTTTATGTACTAATTAAAATATGTGTTTATATCAAAGTAATAATAAATTAATCATTTAGAATAGGAAAAATGAATTAAAATAACAATAAATAAATATTAAGAACTGAATAAAGTCTTTACTAAAGACTAAAATCATGCTGTCTCTTTCATTTTTGTGTTTGATTTTTTATGTATAAGGGATCGAATAATCCTGTTATAATTTAATTATATATAATATATATATAAAACTGGAGAAAAATATAGATTTAATACGTTAACTAAATATTATTTAAATATATAATCATATAGATATAATTTTTTTTAAGAAATCTTTCTTTTTTTTCTCAAAATTTAAATCTATATATTTAAGTGTCTGCTCAGAATTAAAAAAATAATTATAATAAATAATAATTTAAAATAAAAAAATATATACATATATGTATATTAAATATTAATAGTTAATTATTATGGGAATATTTTAATATATTTAATGATTCATATTTATATTTTTACAATAAATTTAATTATTTTTAAATTCGATACTTAAGGGTTTTCAATATTTTCAAAAGGATATTAAGCGCGATTTACACAAAAAAAAAAAAATATAATAATAAATAAATAAATCTTCGAATAATTATTGTGGTACTCTCTTAATTCGTTTAATGATTAAAATTTATATTTTAACAATAAAAATAATTATTTTTCAATATTTTAAATTCGATACTTGAAGGTTTTTAATATTTTTCAAGGACATTGACCGCAATTTCAAAAAATAAAAATATAAATAAATAAATACTTGGTACTATTTAATTTCGTTTAATGATTAATCTTTATATTTTAACATTAAATTGTTATTTTTCAATATTTCAAATTTCGATACTTGAATATTTGGTTAGCCTCTATTTTAGCTAGAATTTCCACCTTTGCCCCTTTTGGCACCCCTTAAATCGCCCCAATTAATAAATAAAACTCTTGAATAAAATTGCACATTTAAACACGTAAGAAAATTGATTTATTTTGCCGGACAAATATCCGCTTCTCGTTGAAAACACATCAATAATAATAAGTTATTGTGCCTGCGCTGCTCTGTGTCTGGTTGGTTGTGCATAATCCGGCGCTTGTATAGTGCTGCTTGATCAGCATTTATGTAAATATATTGTGTATATAGTATGTAAATGTGTATATATATAATTCGTTTTTGTTTCAAAGTATTTTGTAGGTTAAAAAATGGCATTTCATCAACTTTAATTGACATTTACCTTAGAACTATATGTGCACATATGTTGTTTTTTTTTATAGTTTTAGTTTTTTTTCTTTCTTTTTTTAAATTAGATTTATCTTAAAAATTTAAAATATATTTTTTTCTTATTATATTATTTACACCTTTAAAATGTTTTGCTTTGCGTTTTCGGTTGAATAAATGCACAAAAAAAATTAAGCTCAAGCTTAACAATATTTAACAAAGTCGGCTAAAATATTTTTGTATATAACACAATAATAGTTGAGAATTTTTTGTTTATATTACATATAAATGTTTATATATAAAGCCAAGGGGGGGAGGGGGCGCCCTGCACTTAGTCAAGAGAAGAAGAAGGGGGGTTTTTTTTAGCACAAAAATAAAAACTAATCCAAGAGAAAGGCCAGAGCAAAGGTCGTCTGCTGATGGATGGTCAAGTGGGTGTTGGGTTCTGTGTTTTAAAAACATACAGTTACAAATGCTAACAGCTTAAAAAATTACCTAACTTCTAACTATATATATATACGCGTGTGTGTATCATCATTCCGCTGTGTTTAAAACACCTTTAACCCCATGTGCCCTGCGTTACTATTCCCCACCTCCTTCCATATTTGGAGGCAACTGTTGATGTGGATGCGGCTGTTGTTGGTCCCCCAGCGGAAAGACATTGACGCCCACCTCTCGCGAGATTAACTCCACAATGGTGGCGAAGCTGGGCCGGGATTTGGGCGTGATATGCCAGCACATGAGCATCAGGTCGTAAATGAACTCGGGGCAGTTCGTACTAGGTCGAGGTAAGCTAAAAAAAAACAACATGAATATAATTAGTTATCATTTTAAAAGTTAATCAAAAGAAAAATCGATAAACAAGTTATCATTTCAGAAGTTAATCAAAAGAAATATCGATATATTAGTTATCATTTTATAAGTAAATCAAGAGAAAAATCGATAAGCAAGTTATCATTTTAAAAGTTAATCGAGAGAAATATCGATATATTAGTTATCATTTTATAAGTTAATCAAAATATACATTTTTATATTGATATTTGGCTAATATTTTCGGTAAATCGATATTTTGTTTTATATATCAGATAATTTTTCATTAGCATCTATATTTTAATTATAAATATGAAAGAGTTGGATATTAAAAAAATAATCGTAATCGATTTATTTTCTAAAATATCGAAAAAATCGATGATTTGAAAATATCTTTATGTATTTTAATTTGTTTTTTTTTTCTTTGATTTCATTGAATTTAAGAAATAAATAATTAAGTTTTTGAGTTATTCGATGTTATTTTCTAAAAGATACAAACAAAATCTATGCAGCGAGTATAGATTTTTTTCCAGCTCTATATAAAACCGTATATCAATGCCTAGCATCTTAGTTTAGGGTCTTGGTTTTTTATTGTTAAAATTTTTAAATATATTTTTATATATTTATAACATTTTTAATGTCTTTTCCCAAATTGAATTCTTTTGATTTTAATAATTGCCTTAAGGGTTATTTCAAACGATAACCTCATCATCAATCGGCCTCATTATTCAGTTTGGCACGTCGCACAATTTAATGAAACAAGTAGATTAGACATATTATGATTAAGTACTCTTATTTTATTTGGACAAAAATTTGCTACTTGTCATACATCAAACTGAAAGCGAATTTGCTTTGATAACCTTTAAATCAAGGTGTCTCACTTACCGGTCGCCCCTCAGCAGGCGATTTAGGAACGTTTCTGACGGCTCCACCGGCTCCAAAATGGGTTCTCCCCCAATGGAGAATGTCTCAAAAAGAGTGACGCCATAGCTCCAGACGTCCGAGTACGATGAGAATTTGTTTGTGGCAAGGGCCTCGGGTGAATACCTGGTCAAAATAGATCAAGAGTTCATATTCAATATTCAGTAAATAGTAATCAAAATTCGAAAAAATATTTATAAATACGTTGTTATTCGACCCATCAACTATGGGTTATCTCGCCTTGATAACACACATTTTCTTTTTGAAAAGTCAATAGCTTAATGGCTTTTTTTGTAACAAAACAAAACTAGTTTTATAGTCTTGATTTCGTGGGGTTTTTTTTTTTTTTTTTAACTAATCAGAGTTTATTTGAAATAAATATATAAAATATATTATAAAAATATATAAAATATATTCTTTCCTACTCACCACATTATGGGCAGCTCCCGATTGTTCTGGGCTAAGTAATATCCATCGGAATTGGCAAACTGCGCCAGGCCAAAGTCTGAGATTTTTAGGCAATCTTTGCCGCTGGTGCGATCGACCAGAACGTTGCGGGTGGACAGGTCCCGATGGATCAGGCCCATGTCGGACAAGTACTTCATGCCCTGTTAGGGAAACAACAACATTTATTTTTTAGTTTAAAATAATAATTTAAAAATAATTATATAAATATTACTTATCCGAAAAAGAAAAATATATTATTTTAATATAAAAATATAAAATATAAAAATAAATATAAAAATATAAATATGTAAAATATAATATAGTTTAAAAATAATTATATAAATATTACTGATCCCAAAAAGAAAGATATATTATTTTATTATAAATATAAAAATAAATATCTTGATATTAAAAACTTAATAAATGTATAAATAAATACAAATAAATGAACCCAAGCAAATCTAGAGTCGATTTTAGGTCCTACTCACGTGTGCGATGTCCAGCGCGTAGCCAATGAGACGTGCATTGTTGAGTTTTGGCGACTCCAAGCCCAGATACGTCTTGAAGGAAGCGAACAGGAACTCCATCACAATGGAGGTGAGCGACTCCGACCAGTACTTGAACTTGACGACATTCGGATGATCCAGCGTGCGCATGATCTGCATTTCGCGCTTGAAATCGTTCATGGATACCTGCATGGCCTTCAGTTTCTTGACGGCTACCCGCTCCCGTGGCCGTTCCTTGTCATAATACTCCAGGTGACCGCGATAAACCACACCGAAATTACCCTCCCCGATCTTGTCGCTTTCGCAGTACAGCAGCCGGCAGTCGTTTAGCTCCACAACCATTAACATGTCGGCACTGGGGAAGATATTGTCCACGTGCAGCTCATGGACGCTTTCGCCATCCTCCGCCTCGCCAGTTCCATCTGGACATTGGAACTAGTAAATTTTGGAACTTGTAAAAGGATTAATAGGAGACTCACTCATGGCCAGGGAGGGGGTATGATAGGCTCCGCCCTTCAGTATCGACTTGATGCTGACAAGGCGGGAGAAGATGTCATGATGCTTGAATCGCTTGGTCGGATCCTCGCTCCAGCCATCCATAATGGTCTCGAATATGGGCGGCGGACAAATGTCCGGATCGAGCAGCGGCAGGATATTGCCATCGAGTAGTCGCTGCCGCTGGAGATCTGCCTGCGTCAGCTGGCGCAAATCCTTACGGCAGCGCGTGAAGATCTCATAGGTGGTGGTGGCAAAGGCCCACAGCTGGGTGGCCAAATCCTTTTTGGCCGCCTGCAGATTCCTATAGTATTTGGTGGGTATCCAGGGGGAGCTAATAATAATGTTTTTAAGTATATATTTATATATATAATCATAGAAATACTCACTCCGATTCCCGGTAGGGACGCGGGTAACCCGGATCACTGATCTTGGCATCTAAAACCGGCTCCCTACCACCGGATCCAGGATCATATTTGGTCACATAAAGATTACTGCAACGTATGTAGTTGTGTATGATCTTGTTGTCCTCCAGGTAATGCATGCCGCGCACCAAACCCTGCATCAGATCCAGCAGGCAATCCATGCTGATGTCGCGGGTGGTGTAGAGGAACTTATTCAGAGCTCCGTAGCGCGGATACTCCATGACCATGGTGTACGGATCCGAGAGGGTGAGGCCGTACAGCTTAAGGAACTGCGGCGACTGGATGAGGGTCCAGCTTTGGGCCAAACGAAAGAATTCCATAAAGTTGCCATCGCTTTTCATCATCTTCATCGTCACGGAGACATCTTTGACGGGACTCTGCTGGATCCAGTCCCCACGCATTGTAAACATCATGCCGTCATCGCCGAGCGAAATGGAATCTGTTTATGAAAAACAAGGCTTAAAATATCTATCTATTCCATTGATTATAGATTTCCCGCACCTGGATACCATTGTAGATCCGTTTTGGGATTAAAGATCTGGGGATTGCGTCGCTGCAGCTCCGCTTCGCTCAGCTGCAAGTCAGTCTTTTTGGCCTTTAAGTTCTTTGGCAGCAGCAGGAGCAGCAGGGGCGGCGTGTCATACATGGAGGCGGGTATCCTGATGCGTTCGGTTACCTCCGCCTGAATGAAGCGTGCCACTTCCTCGGGCGAATTCAAGGTGTGCTCGTTGTTGTTGATGTTCAGCTTCCACTGCGAGTCCTTGCGAACGATACGAAATGTCTCTGTCTTGCAACGCTGGTGCGGTGTGTCCTTGCCAATGCTGTGAAATATTTACTTTTGATTTATTTTTTGTATACATTTTGTGCCAGAATAACAGCGAGTTAGAGAATTGCTGTTTCGTGGCATTTTGATAAGGGGGAAAAAGGGCCAACTGATTACTCACATCTTGGTTATGATATCAATGTAGTAGACGTTGTACTCGCGATCGCACTCACGTATGATATAGCTGCCGCACTTGTTGTTATGCTCGTGCAGCTTCATCAGCGAATAGGCACCGCCGATGGGTCCGTGGCAGTGGAGCGAGTCCAGCTCCGCCAAGCTGGGCGTTCGATACGAATGGCACAAGTCCTGCATCCACTTTGAGGACATTCTGTGTTTAATTAAATTTTAATAATTTAATAAGTTTTTTTTTGAATAATTTAATATTTTTTTGAAGGTTTTTTTGTATTTTTTTTAGAATAATTTAATATTTTTAAGAAAGAATTTAATAACTTAAAAAAAAATTTAACAAATGATTTAAAATTTTTTTTTTAATAATTTCATAATTTTTTTTTAACAATTTAATAATTTTTAAAAATAATTATATAATTTTTGTAATAATTTAATAATTTTTTTTTAAATAATAAAATTTTTCTTTAATAATTTTTTTTTATCATTTAATATTTGTTTTAAATTTTATGCATTTCTTAAATTTTAATAATTTTTTAGAATAATTTAATATTTTTTTTTTAATAATTTAATATATATATTTTTTTTTTTAATTTAATAATTTTTTAACATAATTTTATAATTTTTGTAATAATTTAATAATTTTTTTAAATAATGTAATATTTTTTTAAAATTATTTAATAATTTTTGTTTATAATTTAATAATTTTTTAATATTTTTAAGGGATTATAGGTAAGATGTCGGTGAAAGGGTGTACCTTTTGTATATGCTCAAATAGGAAATGAAGGACTTCATCTCCTTCTCGTTCTGGAATTGCATCTCATAGCCCTTGGGCAGGCCCACAACCTCGAGCCGTACATTGGTGCTGTTAATTTTCGAGATCATGAAAATGTCCTCTATTCTGCCCAAAAGTATCCACTAAAAATAGAAAAAAAGAGATTACATTAAAGGGATTAAATAAATACTGTATGGGATATTTTATAATAATTATATTACTATTATAGGACATATAGTACATATTTTATAGTAATTATAATTATAATAATCATACTTATAATAAGTGGACATAAGTATTATCGATTGAATTGAATTCTAAACCTGTTTTTTATGTTTCTTTTTATTTATTTTATATTTAAATTAGTATTTACCCAAAGGAAATCGAATCAAACCATTGGCTGTCTTATCTGCATATATAAATATATAAATAAAATGGATCTATATATACATATATATATATATATATATATATATATATATATATACATATATATATATATATATATATATATATATATTTAAATAAATATATATATATATATATATATATATATATATTTTTTTTTTTTTTTTCAAGGCAATCTATAATTGAAACAATCTTTTTACCAAGAACCCATTAAAATATATTATTATTTCAAAATCTCTGCTCAATTGTGACGCAACACTAAATTGGCGTTATCAAAATGTTTATAATGTGTCCCTTGGGAAACCAGAGACTTCCTGCTACATTGGCGACTTCTAAAACTGAGCGATAACAAATCGATAAACAAATCTCGAGAGATTTGCTTTTGGGTTCCTTAAAGACGCGACTCGACTCGCCACTTTATGTAAATGTTTGTACGTTGATTTTATTTATTTATTTTGTGGCTTTATTGAAGCCTGAAGCTGAGATGAAACCTCGGTAATTAAAATCTAATCGTGATATGGAAATTTTATACTTGGTTCCCCTATTTGCCAATAAAATGGAGTAAAATCTAATAGCAAATATGTATGGTTAACTTATTTCCCCATTTAAATAATTAGATCATGTTTTTTATATTTTTAAAATATTTTTAGAATGTAAATCATCAAAGGGAATTTTGCATTTCAGCTTTGATTTAGCACGTTTGTAAATTTTTACAAGTATTTATAAAGATTTATATACAAGAAACTTTTAAAACTCCTACAAAAATCCCATTAATATCCCAATTTTTTTTAACTATTTAAAAAAACCCATTAATATCCCAAAAAAAAAACTTTAAAAAAATCTTAAAAAATTAACTTAAAAAAAACTTAAAACTTGAACTCACCTTAAGTGTCGCCTCGGACGTCACCCTGGCCACCTTGAGGCCCGGCTCCGCCGAGTCGTGTGGAAAGACCCGGACATAGACATCGATCCCTGTGGTGCTGGTGGTGCGTCGCTTGCTTTTCTTGCCGCTGCTGCCACTGATGCTGGCATTGGGGGAGCCGCCATTGGTCGAGGGATTATTGGGATTATTCGTTGTCAGTGTGGATACCGTGCTGGAGGATTCGGTGCTGGCCAGCGTGGATGTTGAGCTGCTCACAACGCTCCTGAGATGGCCGCTGCCAAAGACACCGCCGCCCATCGGTAGATCCTCGTTGGGCAGACACTGAACGGTAACGGTGTACTGTTCGGTCATGTAGGTGGGCGCCAGATGGGACACCTGATGGACATAGTGCCACTTCAGGCGCTCCAAGCTCGGCGAGTTGGCGCTCAGATTGCGAAACACCTCGCGGATCTTGTTGCCCACAAAGAAGCTGTGCGCTCGCCACAAACTGGGCGGTAAATACATCTTGTAGTTTTTCTCAATAGAACGCTCCAGTTGCTCCTCCGGCGACTGCTCAAGCCTGTCGACCATCATGTCTATGACGGCCAGTCCCGTGGACTTGTCCTTGTTGTCGGGATACTTGATCTCCGAGATCAGTTCGTGAAGCAAATCGTAGCGCATCTGCGAGTAGAGGAAGTCATGGCTCCTCAAATCAATCACGTCCAGTTGGCTGTCCAATTCCGGCACCCGGAATCTCATCCGGAAGCAGTAGGTCAGCTGGCAGTGCAGCCGTTCGCCGGGCATCACCCAGGTGAGATCGAGTCGCACCAGTGGACTTGGACGGCGCGATGTCGCGTGCTCACGTATGCCATACAGAAGCTGGGCGGTCGGGGCAATACCCAGGAGGCGGCACATTGCGGTCCGTATATCCTCGCAGGTCATTGTGGGATAGAAATGCTCGTAATCATTGGACTTGTAGTTCCACACCCGAATGGTGCCGTCGTTGGTGTTGACGCTCTGCGAGGAGGAGGCACCGCTGCGCATGGAGGCGTTGGTCAGGCTGGCGCTATCCGCCAGCGAGGTCCGTCCGCTGCTGCAGTCGTCCATTTTGTTGATCCTGTTCCTTCTTCAACTTTATTTGTGTTGCTTACTTTGTGTGTGTGTGTATATATATATGTGTGTGTAAGTGCAACTGTGGTTTCTCCTCAATTCCTTGGCTGCACTTGGCTGGTGGATCCTTGGTTCTTCCTTTTGGGAGGCGGTGTATTCCGCCGGCTCATCCGATGCGGCTCGCGGTTGGCAAACAACTTATTGTATGGAAATTAGAAACCGAAAAGGCAACCTTAGATCCGAGATTCGTAGCTCATAAAAAAAAAACTTTCAGCCGCTGCTGCTGCCCCTGCCGCTGGCGCCGCCGTCGCCGTAGGTGGCGCAGCTTTATTATTATCGCGATCCGTTCGGGGCAGAAGCTAATCTAAGCTACGACCGAGAAGCTGGGCTAAGTAGAAGCTAGACACTACGCACAAATCTTCGTTTTAACAAATAATAAAAAAAAAAACATTCTAGTGTGACCGCTCGTGCGGCTACGCGAATAGTAGGGTTGTCGCCGATTCTTATTTTTAACTCTAATCGATACTTTTATCGATATATTTTAAATATCTGGCATTCCCAGCCAATTTAGCTATTTTCCTACAGGTTCCGCTTCCTTTTCGATGAAATAACACGTTAGGTTTAAAATTTTAATTCGTAAAAACAAGTTTGTTAAACACTATAGATATCATTGTTGATGTTGGTATCGGGTTTACAATACAGTATATATGTATATATAATTATGTACAAATTTGCATCAAAACTGACAAATAAGCGTAAAGTTTGATCGGAACGTATGGCTAAAATTGAAATACTTGTTTAGGTAAGCGTGACACAACACGGATTAAAAATGCCCATAAATTCACTAACACATTTCCCAGTCTACTACACTTATGAGTAAGTAAAAAATACGACGATTAAGTTACACCAAATACACACGAACACGCACACCAAAAGGTCCATCTTAAATATAATCCCGGATAAGATCCTACAAAACTGAAAATATAACAAATTTCCCTAACCTCTCACAACTCCTAGAAATTTCCAAGAATTTTGAAATTAATTTAAATAGTAATTTCAAACTTGCAACGATTTCAGTGGATTTCGAATATCTTGACAGTCTCCCAAGGCAGACTCACTCCTAGTATAGGTAAAAAACTGGATCTACCAGTGGATATTCTGTATGTGATACTTAAACATTGACTTTTTCGCTTCTCTACTGCAGGATCACGCCCTGAGCATGCTGCAGGCCGGTGCACAGATACAGCATGATGATGCTGAGTGCCTGGAGCCGCTCATCGGATCTGTTCTCCGTGCCGGTGGTCGTCGGTTTCCACGACGTCGAGTCCTCATTCAATGTCGTATAGCCCTCGGTTTCTGCATCCAGGGCTATCTTCAGTTTTGTTAGCTGCAAATTACAAAAAAGTATTAGTTTCCTTATTGAAAATAGTCAAAGTTTGGACTTTACCAGCTCATTAATCCTGGCCACTCTCTCGTCAGGCGGTATGCTGGCATACAAGTGCTTGCTGGAGCTCTTGGCCAAGTTCATCAGATCCTCGTTGCGGGTATGCCGAATGATCGGCTCGGTGATAACGATAACCTGCTCCACGCTGAGCAAAGTGCACTCCGTGGGCAGGGTTTCCAGATGTTGGGTGACCCGCTCAAAGGGATTCTGCTGTGAAACAGGCGACACTTCCTCCACAATTGATGATTTTCTAAAAGGAAGATGAGCATATAGATCAAGAAGATCATAAAGCTCAAGATGTTGGTGAAACCAAACTCACCGCGAGGGCGTGTGCTGGGGGCTCGGAGGGAGACTCTTGGAGTTCATCTGCTGTCCACTGCCGGTGAGTGAGGACACAATGCCGGGTATATCCAGGTTGCTTGCCTGCCGCTTGATACCCTGCGCCAGCATACCCGTGATGCTGGATCTGTGCACATCAAGGGAGGCCGGAGCCGGGCTCTCACCTCCCAGCGATGCTGCTCCGCCTCCTCCTCCTCCTCCTGCTTCGTCCACCTGCTGGGCTTCAGTGCCCGCCGGCTGCATCTCCGTATTGTCAGCCTGCGTGATGGTAAACTCCGGCCGGCTAACCACGGTCGTTGGAGCCGCTGAAACCGGCATGGACCCCGAGCAATCCACTGGTCCACAAACGGTGGCATTCTGGCACTTGGCAATGCACTTCTTGTGGCAGCACATGGAGCACTCCTGGCACTGCATGGCGTCCTTCAGCCAGATCTTTTTGCCACAAAAATCGCACTGGGTGGCGCGATGGAAATGCGTTCTCACAAAGCTGTGCGCCCGGGGGGCCACGGCTGCACTCGAGCTCGAAGAGGAGCCGCCGGATATGAGGCTGTCTGAGAAGGTGCTCGTCGACTTGAGGGAGGCCGTCTCGCAGGAGTGATCCTCAGAGGCCACCCGATCGCCGCCTGTCAAGGGGTTTCTGTAAGAGAAAATTAATAATTAATTAAATTATTTAAATTAAAAAAGTCAAACGTAAAGCTCACCTGGCCGGTGAATGGGACTTGGAGCCAGTAGACTTGGTGGCAGCCTCCCCCAGGGTGACATTGGGATTGCCCATCCAGGAGAAACCAAACAAGATGTCGCCAAAGCAAAGATTGGGATTGAAACCCGACTGATTGGACAAGGTATGCGTTTTCCTGGAAAGGATTTCCAATAGAAAAGTTAGTGGGAAGATCCATCTTGGGGGAGGGTCCTACTTACACTGCCTGGAGCGAGGCCGGATTGAGGGCTATCTGCTTGAGGCACTGATTCAGGCTGGTCTCCGAACACTCCACCAGGACCTGGCCAATCTGGACATTGTTGTAGCCCAGCAGGACGGTCTCGCCGGCGGCCTTGCCAAAGACGCAAACGTTGAGGAAGCGGCTACTGGAGTCCAGCTGGAAGCTGCACACATCGTCCATGTGGATGAGAGGGCTGAAGGCGCAGTCTATGGTAGAGTGCTGGAAGAAGTAGTTGACCTCCTCAGCCGAGTTTGGCTTTTCCAATTCCTCCGTCTTGCTCCTGTCTTTGTCCTTGTCCTTATCCTTGTCCTTATCTTTGTCTTTATCTTTATCTTTATCTTT
Source organism: Drosophila kikkawai (assembly GCF_030179895.1). NCBI lineage: Eukaryota > Metazoa > Arthropoda > Insecta > Diptera > Drosophilidae > Drosophila > Drosophila kikkawai. The sequence goes on from NC_091733.1 coordinate 23,568,101, forward strand.
ATCTTTATCTCTTTCTTTCTCCCTATCCCGCTCCTTGTCTTTATCCTTATCCTTATCCTTCTCCTTGTCGCCGCTCTCCCTGCTCATGGTCTTCTTAATGGCCTTGGCTATCAGGTTGGACTTCTTGGGCGAGTTGGAGGGTGTGCTACATAGACCTGGCTTCACGGCCAGGTGCTTGGGCGCCACCACCACCTCAGCGGCATCAGCCTCAGACTCTGGTCGCAGCGGCATAACGGGCAGGTCGCACAGATCATCGTACTTCTCGAAATCCTCCAGGATGGCATCGTTGCGTATGATCCCCGGAATGACACGCTCGATCCTCAAACTAAAGACCGTGGCCTGCAGTGTCTTCACCACCTTGGCAATCTGCTGAATGGTAGTCACTGGCCTGCCCTCAATGGCCACCAGGACATCGCCAGCTAGAAGGTTACTCTTGCAGGCTGGAGTATTTGGGAGGACAGACTCAATGCGCACCACCTGGCTGCCACTTTGCTTGAAGACAATACCAATCTGTTGATTCTTCGCCTTGTGGATGAACACATCCAACGAGATGAGCACATGACGGCTATCCCGCTGCTGGGCCTCAATGAAGGGCACGGGGGCCAAAGTAATAGTGCAATAGGTGCCACCAACACCAGGAAATGGCATCAAGCGGGACAGCTCGGCAAGGCGAACGGTGAGCAGGCCATTGGGCTGGATGTCACAGTCGCCGGCCTCCTGCTCCTCGGCGGTCCAGTGGAAGAAGGGTTTGTAGCGCAGCTTATAGTTGGGCAGCGTGTGTTTCCTTCTCACCGCCTTGCGGATCTGATTCGAGATCAGATTGGTGATATTCGATTGCATCTGGCGACCCTGGTACTTGGACTCGATGTCTAGGATAAGCTCGGGATCGCCCAGAAAGCTCAGAGACCAGTGGGTGTAGGGTTTTCGGGTGAATTGCAGACGCGCGGTGCCAGATAGTTGCTTCACTGTGGACGAAGACAAGGGAAATTGTGAGGAAAATGAGAGTTTATAAATTTAAATATTAAAATATATTATTATTATTATATTTATTGTTTAATATTTATATTTTTCATCCAACTCACCTTTCAGCGTTATAGAACCCTTCTTGCCCAGCACCATATCCGCATCTATAGACGTGGAAAAATTGCCCACATAGTTTATGTCCAGCAGTAGATCCAGATTCTCAATGCGCTGCTCGCCCACATCCAACTCCACATTGTGCACCGACAAGGACTTGATGTCCGGGAACTGATCCCCCAACTCCAGCTCCTTGATCTACCAAAAGAAATAATCTTTATTTCTTGGAACTAATGATCCCCCCTTAATGACCCACCGTGAGCTTGTCGAGAAGCTTGCCGGTGGTTGTCTTGGTTATCAGTTCATCCAGCTCAATGGACAGCTTGCGGTAGAACCATTTGCGGACACGGTTCGAGTTCTTGAACTCATGGAAGAGGAACTGCATCACAAAGTTAAGGGAAATGAGAGCCGAGGCGCCCTGAAGGCTATCCTGATGATTCTCGCAGCCGTTGCCCGAGCCCGAAGCCAAAGGTGATGCCTGGGCGGAGTTTGGTAAGCCCTTAAGATTGCGAGCTGTCTGTTTGATGTTCTGGAAAATTAATTAAAATATTACTTAATTAATTTCTTAATTAATTAAGTGTTTGTATTTATTTACCATGGGCAGCGTGTACTTGGCATTCATTTGCTTCTGCTCTTCGCTCTCATCGGGCAGATTGGAGAACTTGATAAAGATGAGGTACTGCAGCAGGATCATTACCACCCCGCCGATCAGCAGGAAGATCAGGCAGAGCAGCAGTATATTCGAAATGGGTATCTCCATGCTAGCAACACACACCTGTCCCTTCGTCTGGGGCTTCCCACGCTCTCTCTCTCAACTGCTCACTCTCTGGGGGATTGGTAGACTCCTTGGACTCTATCTCTGGGTCTTTGGAGCGGCTGTTGCTTGGCTGTCGTCTCTCTGAAGTGGCCTCAATTACCTACTGATTGCTGTGCTCGCATCCCCGCCCATGGTGTGCGGTGGTGCACATGAAGTGGAGCTTTGCTGGAGCTTCAGCGGAGCTGCTGTCTCTATATATATCTTTTTAGGGGTATTATCTTTGGCGGTGCTGCTAGCTAATCACTCCATCCATTTGGGTTTGGCTGGAGGGCTCTGTCTGTTGTCCAGCTAATAGCTGCCACTCGCAATTGTTGCAACAACTGGGAAACTACAAAATCGATATGTTCTCGCTGTCGGAGCCTCTGTGTGTGCCGTGCCCTGCCCTGCCCTGCCCTGCCCTGCCCTGCCTGCGCCTTTGCTGCTCCATTGGAGGAGCCACTGCGCATGTCCACCGGATCAGCTGTTGGATGATGGTCTTGCCAAGAGGGCAACCTTGCGGTGTCCAGCTGTTTTTTTGGAAGTCGAGCTGGGAGTGGGATGCACTTTCTAGGCTATTCTGGCAGCTTTGGGGGCTCTGAGTTGGAGGAGGGGCTTTTGAAAGAAACAAGACTTAATTTTTTTTTTTGTTAATTTTTTAGAATTTTGGGAAAAATCAAAATTTAAAAATTCATAACTCACCCAAAAATGCATTAAATTTCATTCGGAAAGCGGTTTTGTGTTAGTTTTTAATAGATTAATAAATCTGCATTTTAAATTTAAGTTTAGTTGAAATTTCATTTTGGGCCAAATTTCAAAGATTTTGACGATGTAACCCCTTATCAAATTTTGAAAAAAAATTTGATAAAATATTTTTTCCTCTGAAATGGCTAGAAAGACGCGCCTGTTAATGCTGATCAAGAATATATATGATTTATGGGATCGGAAATGACTGTTTCACTTAATAAAATCAGAATACCCCTTAAAAATCTGTTTTATAAGTTTAAGAATTAAAAATAAAATGTATTAAAATTCTCTCAGTGCTTTTATTTTCATGCTTCATTATACTAAAGGAATATTACTTAATATAATAAATAATACTAAGCAATTACCGGTCCCTGAGAATCCGAATCCTCGGGTGGAGGGGGCGCCGCACCAACATCTCTCTTTCTCTCTCACTTTGTACTCCCAAATCGCCAGGCCCATGATGGGGCTATCACAGTGTTTTGTGTGTGTATGCTCTATATATCCCATCACCTAGATGATAAAGGCTGTAATCCAATCAAGAAACTTGGCCACATCCGCATAGATCATATACTGATTCCGGCAACAATGCTGCTGCTGCTGCTGCCTGCGATTCGATTCCGTCTCCGGCAATGCCGGCAGAGTTGCCGAGACAGTGCCCCGCAGCATCCAGCGGTTGTTCTTCAGGATTAGGAGACCGGCACCCGAAATGCCCGTAAAGACACTGGCACTGGCACTGCCCCCCGGATGCGTATCCCGCGCCTCTATCTGGATGCCGGCACAGAAGGTGCGGTTCGAGGACAAGCTACGAAAGTGGGCATTGGCCCGGAAGCACTCTGCATTGCCGACGACTGGAGCATTAACCACCTTGGGTGTGCTGGTGGTATCTTGTGTTATCTTCTTGATGGGGCTCATCGTTGGCGCTGTGTGCTGTTGAGCCTGGGATGCATTTGATCTGTCAAAGCTCCAGCCAATGACGAGGCCATGTTCACCAAAAATATATTCCGCCTTGCTGGACCCAGACCACAGGCAAGCGGGTCTAATGAAGGTATTGAACCTGCAAAAGGAGAGTTAGAAAAGGTAAACATTTAGAGATATACACTCACCTAACTTCATCCTTGAGCATAATCACCGCAATATCCGCATCGTAGCTGCTCAGCTGGCTGTTGTAGTCGGGATGAATGTAGATGCCATCGACTGGTGCCGCCAAGGAACCCTCCTCATTCCAGTTTTTCAGATTGTGTCGGCCCAGAAAGACCAACACCTCGTTGGATGTGTAGCGCATATTGAACAGACGGAAGCAGTGGGCCGAACTGATGACGGCGCGGGCCGAGATGAGGGTTCCGCCGCACTGGAAGTCCAAGGAGGTGAGATTGTTCACATAGATGGCCGCCAGCCAGGGCCAGGAACCTCGTGTGATCGATGGCAGGCCTTCGTCTGCTCCTCCTGCTACCTCGCCAGTTTTTGCCAGATCCTCCTCCTCCTCCGTCTCCGCCAACTCCTCGTCCTCTCCTGCGACATGCTCCATTCCCTCATCATCGTAATCAGCAAAAACTGGCGATGTGATGGCATCATCGGAGCTCCTGGAGCCAAGCTCGGACCTTTGCTTTGGCAGCCGAAAATCAAGACCTCTATCTATACGCCCGCAAATGTCCTTGGGCAGGTGGTGGTGGTTGAAGGGTTTTCTGCAAGATCCAGGACATTAAGTAAGCGCCATGAATGCGACGAGGAGCGAGTGCTTTCAACCGACCAAAATCCGGGATGCATACTTCTTGAACTGGATGTGCGGCGGCGGCGGCGTGTGTGCTTGGCTTGGCTTTCCGAACGTCTCCTCGGCGGCCTTCACGTCTTCATCGGCGTCCATGCCTAGGTCCATGAGCAGCGAGCCGGAGTTCTTTTTATCCGGAATAAAGGTAAGCTTCCGTATATGCTCCAGCTGGATTTGGGTCATGAAGATGCTCTGCTCTGTGTGGGCGGGGGAAAAGAAGATCAAGGATCAGGTTAAACGGGTGATCCTACTCACCGCCAGTTCCAAAGCAGATCACCTGGTTGTTGGCCGAAATGAGCAGCACCTTGGGGGGATAGTGGTGCTTGGGAAAGCGAATCTTGTACAGCACCGGCGCCTTCTGGCTAAACTGTCCGCGGGTGAGCAGCTCAATCTCTCCCAGGTAGTTCTGGGGGAAGAGTTTGAAGGGAATTAGTAATCCCTCCATTTGGAGCCTTGTCCGTTCCTTACCGTGGTGGGCTTGCCCCGCATGGAGAGCGTAACGCGTATGTGGAGCGGCATCTGGCGGGCATCGGGACTGCGGACGGCCATTAGGCCAAACCATTCGCTGCCGTCGTATCGGTACTGGAAGATCTTGGGACAGGGGCTAACCGGCATGCCCTGGGCCAATGCTCTCGGCATCAGGATCAGGATCAGGATCAGGATGATTGCCGTCGGTTGGCACCACCTCATCTCAGTGTTCGCAAAGGTAAACATCGGTAAAGTAAACAACTGAAGGAGAGCCTCATGCCGCCGGCTGGGAGCTTTAAAGCGTCGCTACCGGAGCTGCCAGATGGGGGATTCTAGAGATGTTCCAATTTAAGCGATGTTTAACGTATTTTTTTTTTTTAATATTTATTATTGGTGATTTTATAGTTTATAATATTATAATTATTATAATTAAAAATTTAATTAAAATTCTTTAATTATATTTTTTATATTTAAAAGCTTGAATTAACATTAGTTTGGTTTTTTTTTATAACCAAACCTTATAGATCTATTTAAATAAGAAAGTATATTTATTTAAATGCTTTATTAATTACATACATATATTTACACAAAGTAAATTACAAGTCCAACAAAATACAAAAAAAAAATTAATCTAAATTATAGCAGACTTAAAATCAATAAATCCCCTAAAGAAAATCGTCTTCATCTTCCCCAAAATTCATGTTGGCCTCGTTCTCCTCGTTGCCAAATAGATGCTCCAGATCCTGCTCCGCTTCGCCCTGGACCGTGTCGGCGGTGAGCAGCTGCTCATCATCCTCCGGACACGCCCGGCAACGACTCTCGTTGATGCCATAGTTGAGGCAATTATCGCCGACGCACTCGCAGCAGCCGTCATGGAACCATCGATAGCTGCTGGCTCCCATGCTCTCGCACTGCTGCCGGCACTTGTCCGCCCGGATGCAGGAGTTGACATAGATCACGGTGCACATGTTGCTAGTTCCAGCTCCTGCTCCTGCTCCTGTTCCAGCTCCGCTGTCACTGTGTCCAGCGCTATTACCTTGAACCCGCTGCTTGAAGCCGGCTCGCATTTGAAAGCGTATGGTCGACCATTCCTCATCGTCCTCGGCGGTAAGGGTGTCGAAGAGCTCGGGCAGGCCCTCGATATCCCCGATCTCCGAGCGCAGGGTCAGCGATGGCAGAGCGTCCTTGTGCTTGGGACACATGTCCAGGCAGCCGCAGCACTCGGTGAATAGCTCACCCAGGCAGTTCAGGCAATCCTTGCAGCAATGGCAGTCGTTCAGCTTGCACTGGCAGCTCTGGGTGAGCAGGCACTTGGACACCACCGAACCGCAGACCACCTCGTTGCAGTCATCCTCGTTGGATGCCGTTATCAAAGGGATAACACCGCCGAGGAGGAGGAGCAGCAGCAGCGGCAGGACACAGTAGGACGGCACTTGCATATTCGTTGAGATCTGTGGCAACAATGATGCATTACGCATCATTGCAACTCGACTATAAGTGGCTCGGGTGTGGACAGGTAGGTAGCCTGGCCCTTGTCACTGCAGGTCACACAAATACCGTTAATCCGCAACGACGCCAGGTAGACTGTTCCGCAACAGACGGGCGGGCGGGTAATTTAAAACCAGTTAGTGACCGCCGCAAGGATCATAAAACATGGCCAAAAGCCTCGGCAAGGATTTAAAGTCATAATATCCTTGAAAGTTTCAGGTCTGTCCAGGTCACAATCAGTTGGTTTTCAAGACCATGACCACTCCTATGGCAACAATAAAATATGAATTATAAAACATACGTAAGGTAGGAGTCGATAGCTAAAATTGTAGGGGTAAAGATACATATAAATACACTCGTAAAAATATTTTTCTATATTTATGAAAATTCCTTTCTTAATTTAAAGCCGAATTGCATTTATTTTTCTCGTAATTTTCCATAAAAAACCATGGGTAAAATTTCACACTTGTGCCTTTATAATTCCCAACTGGTTCTAGCATCCTCGGAATGAAGTGACGGCTGCTGGCCATAGATTATACAGTGATGATCATATGTGTATATGTGTTTGTGCTGCTACATATATGTATATGTGCTATTAGATGGTTACTTTGGAACTTGTTGTGGAGTTCAAGGTGCGATCTTTACCTTATTATTTTGTTAATTTTTGTATAATTTCATTCAATTTGCCTGTTGATGCTAATCAAGTTTTACGTTTGTGTATTGCAGAGCATTGAACAGGCAAAGGAAATCGCTGACACAAATCTCAGAAAATGTCAGGGATTCCAAGAAGGGGAGAACACTAAATCCTTTGCCTGGACGTCTGCCGGAACTGTGAATGTGAATGCTCTTTGATGCCATGGGCCCCACCGCAGGCGGGCATGAGACTCTGCCGGTGGGAGGTCGACCGGGTCGTCGTCGTAGATATACCTAGCCGCCTCCTAATTACCAACTATGGCTGGCAGTGCGCATATGCTGACTGCTATCAAGCACGTCATCAGCCGCAATCGGCGTCATCGGCATCAGTGCTGTGTGTGCGCTTATCTTTGGAGCAGAGAGCCCAGTGCCTAGAGCCCAGAGCCCTGAGAGCACCCCCGCCGGTCCCAGGTGCTATCTATCTATCGGCTATCAGTTTCGTTCAGACTGTGGCAGCTGGTGCATCTCATCCGTCCTACATCCGCCTGGCCGCTGGTTGGGCCAATAGATGCAGCAGTTCTCCATTCCCGTGGGTGCTCCCAATGTGACTGATTCGGCAAATTGTGCATTGATTTGTAGTGGCAATAGAACCAAGATGACCATGTCCGCACCACAACAGCTAAGCCATGGCAGGGTCGTCCCACTAACCGACTCCGTTTCATCGTCGACAGGATGCTTGGCGGAGTGGGAGCTCGTCGCAGAAGGGGCTCATCACCGATGGCGCGCTTGACCACTGGCAGCAACATCAACAGCCTGGATGATAATATAGCCATCATCGGGGATGGCGTCATCCGGCGGAGTGCACACTATGGCACCCAACAAGCGTCCAGCAACAGGAGGCGACGACCCGTAATGGGAGCCGGCGGCAATGGTCAGGAGAGCTTTGCTCTGGTCCAGACGCGACCCAATTTGGGTGATATCATGTGAGTAGAAAAGGGATCTCTAAGGATTACTAGAAGATCTAGAAGTTTTCTAGAGTTGAAGCTGAATCGATTCGGCTTTTACGCTATTTTTTTATGATCTGTTCTTTGGCGCCCTAAATGTTAAATTTTTGATTTCCCTAGAGGCCACCAAAAACATTTTACCAGCTTTTTAGAACAAATAACCGGGATATACATCCTTTTTCTTTAATTTTCAATGCGCTGAACTCAAGTCCGGTCTCAGAGAATTTCCTTTACGTGAGGGTTTAAAATATTTGAATTTAAATGGTAAAAAATACGGGTTTTGGGTACTTTTGAAGTTTGAAGCTGTAACAACGTTTTGTTTTTGTTATAAACAATGCTTACGTCATCTTAAATAGCTGTTCTTGTCCTTAAAACTGAGTTTTTAAAGTGTAAAAAAATTATTATTGGTTTCCGAGACCAAATAAACCCAAAAACTTCGGTTTTGTACTTTTAAGTTTAAATATTTCAAAACAATTTACGTATAGGAAATTATCTGTGTTATATGACATCGCTGTCTGCGAACATCAATCTAGTTTTCTTACAATTAGCTCCTTTAGTAGATCCTCTTATATTTAGGTAAAAAAGAAAACAAAGAAATATGTTCCTTCTTTTCTTATCCTAGTCTTTTTTTAATATTTGATTATATCGCAGCTCGATAAACGATTTTCAAAGCACTTAATTATATAAATTAATTATAGAAATTGACTAAGATGATTTTTTATAGGCAGCCCCGGGCCATCTTAGTCAATTTCTATTATTAAATAACAAATAATTAATTTAAATAATTAAGTGCTTCGACAATCGTTTATCGAGTTGCGATATAAATAATTTTTAATTTATTCTGCGCCAAAATCGAGGTGGCAAAGCTTCAAAGCTCCACTTTATAGTCCATTGGCAGCGGTAACGGGAACAGGACACTTGCTGTTCCAGTCATCTTACTTGCACTCACTGCTCAGCGCTTTGCACTGCGATGTTGTGCCCTATGACCTACTCGCTCTTTCGCCGAAAGTTGAGCTTGTGGGTCATTTGGTCGAAGCTTGGGCCGGAGCTTTCGGCTGGAGCGCAGAGCGCAGGGCTGCGCCGTCTCAGCCGCCTGGCTACGTCGGTGTGGGTGCCTCTCGAATCCGTGTTCCATGTCCGTGGCCGTTAGCGCGCGCCTGTAGTGGTAGTATGTGATACAAAGTCGCCGAGTTTAGAGTCTCGCGTTTGTTGAGTATTTCGTCCAACTGGTGAGACAAAGTCGGTGGCAGCTCCCGCACAAGCGGCGCTTTTGTTTTTTATTTTTTTTCGCTGCGCTATTATTAGCCCATTTCTGCAATGTGAAGAAGAGTAGCAGAAAAATCGAAGCCCTAAGCTGGCGTTAAATCCCCGATTCTGTGGATTCTCGGTGGTGCTCTATGTGAAAAAAAGGAAGAAAGAAAGAAAGGAGAAAAAAAACCGAATTCGACATTTCGAAAGTTATGATGTGTGTGCGCTGGCATCCGAATCCGTGTCGAGTGGTGAAAATAAAACTACAAACATCCAAACCGCAGAGAATAAGGGAATAAGCTGAGAACAAAACGGGGAAAACGGCAAAACGGCGAAGAAAACTAAATGGCAAAAACGTCAATAAGACGCGACGTTAATGGCAATGGCCACTGTATTGGCGACAAAAGCCAAGTGACGGCCAAAATACTGCAGAAGGCGACGGCGATTCCTGGTCTCGGTCAATAGGCCGAAAAAACAGAAGCCCAAATTCCGATTTCAATTCGAATTTCGAATTCCAAAACTAAGCCCAGAGTCCCGTTCTAAAGTTAACACACACACACACACACTGACGCACGCCCTCGGCGAAAGCTACTCGCCTGTGTGTGCGTGCGTGCGTGGGGATTGGGATTGGGTCAGCGGGTCGCTAGCACAACGGGCGGAACGTTGCGTTGGAAGTGGGAAGTGGATATGGAAGTGGCAGTGTGGCCGTGTGGAGATGGAGAAGGAGCTGCGGAGCGCCAGAGGATTTTGGTTTTGGGTTGCATGCAAGCGGCGGCGGCCTATCGGTGTATCGTGTGTTTTGTGACGTGTACACGCGTAGGAAGGTGAATGAATTGTGGCGACGCAGCAGCAGCAGCAGCTCACCAATACACACTCGCGGCACTGTGGCGTGTAATTGAAAAATATTGAAATATGTACACATGTGCCGTAAATCATTTTCCTAGGCCCACAAATATTTACTAGTCGTGTTTTCCCCACAACACACACACACATATACGCGCGCGCGGACACTCGGAAACGAATCGGATACGAATTCCAATCATATGCCCTTCTCCAAGTGCCCCACGGAAGTGAAAATTGTGTTTCTGACTTTTCCCCCGAACGCACGCAATGTACAAATGTACAATGTACAATGTACATCACTGTACAACAAGCATTTGGGAGCCTGCTCAGCCGCCACTAAAGGCACATTAACCCTTGGTACCACCAGCTATTATTTCGGTTTCAGCCTGTTCATTGCAGTCTTTTATATCTCATTAGTTGAGCTGAAATTAAAGAATTTTCGCGTAGAAACCTACAGCTTAGCTTGCAACTGGCCCCAGAAAGTAGGCAACTGTTTATATGTAACAATCCCGTTTCTGCGTCTAGCAATGCTGCCAGTATGCAAGGAGGTGTCATCGCAAGAACTACTCTCTTTTAAGGACGATAGCTCAGCTATTTTTGGCAATTACAAGTTCGTTGGTCCTAATGTCGCCCTATTGTGCCAACAAACATACAATACACATGCATGTGTGTGCTTCCATAAATTCCAAGTTCCAGAGACATCGGGAACAACAAGAAAAACAACAAACTACTAAAAGTCGGAACAACAGAGCCTGCCTGGTGACGTCACTAGAATAAAGTTATACCCCAGGAGCATGAATAACGGAATGCGGCCCCCGTTTGTGCGTTTGTGAGTGTGTGTGTAAATATGCCATGTGGTTTTATGGCAATTAATAGACGAGCAACTGCCAAATGTAAACAGATATTAAGACCTAGGCCCGGATTTCGTCGTGATTCGCGTGATGTCGTTATCGATACGGTTTCCGAAATTAGTGAGCGGGTTACAGCCGGTTCATACTTGCGCGTGTGTGTGTGCAGTGTGACGGTGAACGAGTGCGAAAGAGAGAGAGGGAAGGATGGTGGGAAATTGGCAAATGGCAAGTTTCTGTTATCAGAACACGGGCTAATTAAGTAATCAGCGCCGATATGTAAACATATGCATCAACACCCAAAAGTGTGCTATAATCTCCCCTTCCATCTGTGATTTTTGTTTTTTTATTAGAAAAGGTAAACATGTTTTGGAAATGTAAAAATGAAAATTGCTGCTGGCTGTGTCGCTTTCCGTTCACTTCCAGTGATGTCGAAATTGGTAATTCCACCGTTCCACAACTCACCACGGTCGTTGTCCCTGTGTGCGTGCGTGTGTATTGAGCTTTTTCGGTGGCCTCTATGTGTGTCACTCTCTCTCTCTCTCTCTCTCTCTCTCTGGTTCTCTCGGCTTGAGACCTGTCTCGGTTTTTGGTTTTCGGTTTCATCCCCTAGCTTTTTCATTCATGGCGTGTTCCAGTAATGGAATGTTATACCAATAACCGAAACAACATCCATCCAGCTCAGCCGTCCATCTCCAGCCCTGGCCAAGTACATGTAGCCCACTTCTATGGGCCACAAAAATAAAAACAACACTCATGCATTTTGAATGCACCCCCAGTGTGTGTGTGTGTGTGTGTGTGTGTATGCTTTGGGCTTTGCGTGTGTATATGTAGAGGACACAAGTGTGCAGGCATGTTTTCAATAGGTCATGAACTGCATTGACCCGAGAGCATCATAATTATTGACTGTCAAAACAAAAGCTGCTCCGCGATTAGCACCACGGACTACAGGACTCCAGATAACGGCTTAAGGATTACGGAATCCGGCCAATCCACACACACACACATATGTGTGTGTATGTCCTTTATATACATACACACACTCGCCGTGCATAAATCATGAGCAATTACAAGAAAGTGACGGGGGACAAGCAAACCAACCAATCAAAGTGCGACTCTGGTGTCGGGGAATAAAGAAATTACCTCTAACTGCGATTTAAATTTCAAGTGCCGTGTCTAATCGAATTCGTTTCCATTAAAAAAAAGCAGTTCTTGTGTGCAATAACAACACGGCAATGCCCGCTAACTGAAGGATAATAAAAGACCAAAAGCGAAAGCGGTTCCACCATCACCATCACCACAATCAACCCATAATAGACTCATCAGCAGCATCTTTACTCTACGCAACGCAGCAACATTTAACCAACAAAAATAAAAGAAAACCAAAAATAAACAACAAATCAACATAAACAAAAAACCAACTAGAAATACAAAAAGGATCTGATCAGAGCAGGAGAAAGTTAAGCAGAGGAGAAGGGCGATAACTGAAGTCGTCGCATCCGGGCCCGGAATCCTCGAGATTCCACATACAAACCAGTAGCCAAGCCATCGGTCTCTCGAGCTAAATGTCCAGTTGCCGCTATCGTGCCATGCGGACGGCGTGTCACTCCCGACAAATGCGTATTGTGGTTCACCTTGTGTAATATAATTATGGCCGAGCGGTCGTTACAAAAGTATCAGAAATTGGATATAGTGACGGTATGTGTGCCCCCAAATGATCTCTCTTCCTTCGGTTTATACAACAGCCAACCTCAATTACTACTAAACATATCTATCAAAGTGGGTAAATGTATTAAAAAAGCAGGCTTAAAATATGCCACAATCATATGTTTTCGCAATAAACAATTATCCTTTACTAAACTTAATATCTTCCCTATGGAAATATGGATATTTAAATTAATATTTAATGTTTTCATTCCGATTATCTGGTAATATAAATTTAAATAAGCGGGTTACAGCAGAAATTGTTGCTATATTGGACGCCATTGAGATTGGACGGAAAATAAAAGGAAGAACGTGCATCTGCTCCGACTCCTTATCAGCAATTGACTCCATTCGAAACATTGACAATCCATCGTACCTCCCCTCGAAAATCAGAGGACTATTAAATGACTTGTATCCAAAAATAAAAATCTTGTGGGTTCCGAGCCACGTCGGAATCAAGGGCAATGAGTTCGCTGATGACATCGCAAAAAATGGAACAATCTCACCTTTGATCACATCTCCTAACATCAACCGCTCAGATATCAACAGATACATAAAATCAATCTTCTCTAACAGCCATCTCAATCTCCTACAGTACTCTTCTAGTTGGTACCAAACCATAAACAAAAACAACTACAGTATTAACGATTATTCAAAAAAACCAGACATTATCAAACTCCCCAGAAAAATTCAAACCAAAATTATTCGATTACGCCTCGGACACACTCGGCTTACACACAACTACAGACTATTGCAGGCCATAACCAATACCTGCCAATTCTGCGGCAACAACACAAAGTCAATAGAACATATTTTAAATGAATGTACAGCATTTCAAAATCACAGAACCTCTATTCCTAATTCAAACCTTACCCTGCTTCTCTCCAATCCTACAACGAGCAACCTCCTCAAACTTCACAATTTTCTTAAAAAAACAAACCTCCTACACCTCTTATAAAATAAAATCAATACTTAAGATAACATAAATTTAACCAAAAATCAAAACTTATACGTTAAGAGAAAAACTTTGAATTATAATATTTGTTAAAATAGAATAATAAGAATCAAACCTCATAGATTTTAAGAGAAAACTTTGAATGAAATCCCTAAATCCAGTCAGCCTAAAGCCTAAGTAGCTATGGCTGCCCCCCATCTGTTGCTTTAGTTTATAACTTTAAGCAAACAGAATGTAAATAAATAAATAAATAAAAAATAAGCGGGTTAATAGTTATTAAAATTGAGGTCACACTATTTATAGTAAGTCCTCAAACTATTTATAGCAAGATGTTTAACTATAAATAGTGTGTCCTAATTATACATGTCTGCAACGTTTGCTACTGTCACAAATTTCACTAGTCATGAAATTCATAGCACAAGTATAGTAACAAAAGTAATTATTTGTGGACTAGTCTAACATTTAAACAAGAAAGATAGGCTCTTGGGAACTAAACAATACCTCTGGGATAAAAGTATACATATTAATATATTAAAACCCAATGATGGAAGCCACATATAGAAAATATGTGTGACAGCTGGCTAACTTGACTTTGGACGGAATATTGTATATTTTATGAATTCAGGCAGGTGGTTCATATTGGAGCAATAAGAGATATTATAATTCTATAAAAAAGTTTAATTCTCTTCCAAATTTGAATGATAAATACAGAAATCTTCCAAAAACTAACTTTAATTGTACAATAGACATTACATTTATCAAATCACTTAAGATCATTTGAATAATATAAAAATAACACGTTTTTTTGTTACCCGAATTATCGTAGATATGAAGTGAAATATAATATTATTTACATATTTTTTTTTCAAGAATAGAATTTAGCGTTAAAAACAAAATATTAAGTACTATTTTATATACCAAAGTGTTTCCATTTTCTTCAAATTTGCAACCAATTAAAGGTCTTTCAGAGCTACTTATTAATCCAAGAATACGATTAACAGGTTAAGATGCTACAATATATTAAAATATTATACAATATTATATAGAAGGAGCCACAAGCATAAATAAAGTTTTAATCAAATAAAAGTAAAGCCTTTTCAAACAATAGCCTTGGTTCTATAAAGAAAATAAAAAGAGAAATTACCTAAGAAGAATATAAATCCTGTATATAATTATATTGATTCTAACAATTTATCTAAAAATATGTTTCTTGACTTGTTGAAGGCTTATATTGTTTATTATCATCCCAACTAAATATAGTTTATAATTCTTTTAGCCTGGCAGATCAGCTAAGCTTAAGCATAAGGTAATATTTATTAGTCAGTGGCTGTGCGTAAACCGAATGATACAAATTAATCTTGTAAATACTATTTAATATTATAAATGCCAATCTTATGGATCCCCCCTCCCCTCCCTCCCTATCCAGGTTGGAAGCGGCTCAGGAAGTAGTGCTAGCAGAGCATCAACAGGACTTCTTAGGCGGGGGGCACTTGGGTCGAAAGGGAGCCCATCGCTTAGCTGATAGAATGGGTGGCCCGAAAAAAGAGGAAAACCCGCCAGGTGGTGGTCCGACGTCATTGTTTATCCTTACCGAGGATAACCCAATTAGGAAGTACACACGATTCATCATAGAATGGCCGCCCTTTGAATACGCTGTGTTATTGACAATCATAGCCAACTGTGTTGTGTTGGCACTAGAGGAGCACTTGCCAGGGGGCGACAAGACAGTATTGGCTCAAAAATTGGTAAGATCCCGACGACTCAAATCTTAAATCCCAAATAATACTATTTGGTGCTAATTGAATCTATCACAAAACTAGGAAAAAACGGAGGCCTATTTTTTATGCATTTTCTGTGTAGAAGCATCGCTCAAGATCCTCGCCTTAGGGCTTGTTCTGCATAAACACTCCTATCTCAGGAATATTTGGAACATCATGGATTTTTTCGTTGTAGTTACGGGGTAAATAATAATCCACACTATATCATTTTCTTTCAAAGCACCTTTTTATTTTAATAATTGTACAAAAAATAGCACTTGATTTATTATTATTTAAACTCTCTCGAAATAGATAATAATAATACGAGTCAACTTTCGAATGACTTGGAAAAGTATTCTATTATTAAGTATTCATTAAGCATACGTATCAGGATATATGGTTTCGATCCTTGTTAAGTTAAACCATTTAAGCTTTTGTAATAACAAACTTTTTCCGTATAAATACGACTAACAGAGCCATGACGATATTTGCTGAGGCCAATATAGACGTTGACCTGCGTATGTTGCGATCATTTCGTGTCTTACGCCCACTGAAGCTCGTATCCCGAATTCCAAGTAAGACATCCGCCGGCGATTGTCCAGTTTCTACTTTAGGCCAGATAATATAACATTCTCTTCAGTAAACGTCATTAAAATATATACATATATATAGCGAGAGAAGCACAGATAAACCTAGACATTAGGAGTCTCCATTTCAGAGGCTTAACTTGTCTTAGACCAATGCTAAATGTGTTTAGTGTGTGTTTAAGTAGAATTTATATCAATTCAGAGGTCCTTCTTGGTCTTACTAATAAATAAATAAATACTTATAGTGATTTATTGGCTCTATGTTCGATTTAGGGCACAACTGCCTATATAAACTACAATTTATTCACTTAAATTTACAGTGGTGGTCACGAATTCTCTTTTACTACTTATTTGAATATAAATTCGTGGCCAGCACTGTATATAGATTGCATCAGTAGGATGCTAATTAATAGGTATTTAATATATTTAATATATTTACTCAAGCTAATAATGCTAAAACTTATAAACATCTTTAATATTGGGATAAAATCTTAATGCTAGTGTCATAAATATTAGATAAATACACTTCTCTTTGACACACCAGTTTCCTTTAGTTTTAGGAATAAAAAGAGTCTTAGACTCCACATATATACATAATTATTTCTGTTACAGCGCCAACTAAACATAATATAGTATTTATAAATATTGCTAATACGCCGTGTGTGCAGGCCCACTTAAATATTTAATTACTAATAGAAAGAATAGAAATTTGTTCTTTTTAACATTATTTCCTTGTTTATTTGTTTTTTTATTTATAATTTACAACAGTTCTGAAGGTAGATACTCTCTGGGTCCTTGTAGGGCGCCATTTATAATTTAAAATATATATAGATAAATATAAGCAACTTTACTCATTTCTAGGTGGTATTAACTTAATAGAAGTGCTAGAAAAATCATAACAAAATATATATATTCCCTGGCAATTTCTTGGAAATAATCTGTGACTTTATAAATTTAATGATTCCTTATTTTATTAGCATTGCCAGGACATATCCGTTTGTGTAAGCCAGGTCATCTGCAATAGACGCTATGTGGCCGGTCAAGTGTTGTCTCAGTAGTTTTAGTTATAAGTATTTACTAGATTATAGTACCAAAATATAACCGGCTTAGACGGTTTATAATTATTATTAAAAATAATATTTGTATACATATAAAAACATGTTTAATTAGGGGATATCACAGAAATCGGTGTTGAAAATATGTTTAAAAATAAGCCAAATATATAATTTAAATATTTAGTTTTAAAAGATTTCTGTGTTAACCCTGAAAAGGCTCAATATAGGAAGAGTGCCCATGCTTGATTTGTAACCAATACCGAATTATCCTAGTCCAAAAACAGTTAGTTCGGATTTGCTCTCCATCAGATTTAATCCTTTGCTCGATTTGCTCAAGGCAAACGCTGGGAAAGACGAGAGCAGATCCAAACTATGGAACGTTTTCCCTTGGGCGACCCATTGTGTGTGCGAAATATATGAATTAAAGCGCGTTAAACATTACTTGGATAGTAATCCTTATATGTTATACTTTCTCCACAGTCTTCTTCTGTTTTTAATCACCCATCATCATTCTCTGTTAAGCTGCACATTTAAACTCTTTGGTTGTACTTGAAAATATCTCGTATTGTTTCCGAATTATTGATGATTATTTCAAATGGTATTCCCAGAGTATCGCTAATCAAAATATATATATATTTGAATTTCGATCGATTAACGCCTGCAAACAGATTCATGACACAGTACCCACAAATAGGGCCCGAGGTAGACCTAAGAACACTTAGAGCCATTCGTGTGCTACGGCCCTTAAAATTAGTGTCTGGAATTCCTAGTGAGTAGTTCCTCTTGTTTTTGATATATTTCATCAGCTTCTCGTCGTCTTCTTTAATTGTTGTCTTGACATTTTGATTTCTAAATATTAGAAATTGATGTAAATTTTATGTTTTCTTTAAATGTGAATCTCTAGAATCTTAGTTTTAATTTTAATTTTAAATATTTAATATATATATGTGTGTATACTTGTGTAATCATTGGCTGTGACGGGTACATGGTTGTTGTAGATCGTAGTAGCTATGACAGCCATGTCCATTGCATTAGCATCTTTCTAATCCAACGTCCAATCTCTTCAAACTAATCCAACAATCTGCCAACTTCTGGATCTGCGCCTGCCTCGGATGGACATCTCCTATAGGTTTACAAGTAGTTTTAAAATCTATAATCAAGGCGATGGCACCTTTACTGCAAATCGGTCTCTTGGTGTTGTTTGCAATCGTAATATTTGCAATCATTGGACTCGAGTTTTATTCGGGCGCACTGCATAAGACTTGTTATAGCTTAGAAGATCCAAGTATGCTCAACCACAACAGAGTCCCTCGAGGGTTCTTTGTGTTTCAGAAATTAATGATTTCAAATTGTATTGTTTCCATAGACAAATTAGTGAAGGAGGGCGAATCAGAGACGCCTTGCAACACGGACAACATCACGGAGAAGACGACCGGCTCCTTTGTGTGCAACAACAGCACGAGCATGTGCCTGGAGAAGTGGGACGGACCAAACTCGGGCATCACCAGTTTCGATAACATTGGCTTTGCCATGTTGACCGTATTCCAATGTATCACAATGGAGGGCTGGACGTCAATACTGTATTGGGTAAATATATCATAACATAAGATTGCAAAATGAAGAAGGTTGAGAGGCTTACAAGAGCGAGAGAGCTCTCAAAAGTTGTTGCTCGTTACGCATCTTATAACATTCGAAAGTGATTTAATCAGATTTAAACTTGTATTCATTCTCTTCCTATCAACAGACCAACGACGCATTAGGTTCAGCATATAATTGGATATATTTTGTGCCTCTAATAGTTATAGGCTCATTTTTTATGCTCAACTTAGTTCTTGGTGTCTTAAGTGGGTAAGTTTCGAACTATAATTCAATTATTTCTGTGTAACGGAGCCAGGTTTCTACACCAGTTCGCCTTATGATTTCTACTTTCTACCTTCTACTTGCTTATGATTTTGATTCTGATTTGAAAATAATACTGCATACATATATGTTATATATATATATATGTGGAGGACATATGCATATATGTACATATATAAGTGTTTGGGCTCTGGGCATGCGATTGCAGAGTGCAAAAACAAAGAAAGAAAATAAAAACCAATCGAATGTAAAGTATTCCAAATTGCCAAGCTATATACATATGTATGTATGTATTGAAAATTATGTTTTTCATTTTAATTTTATATACATATATTGTTTAAACTTCCTTTTAACTATTCGCATTTATCGAATTCAGAGAGTTTTCGAACGAACGAAACCGTGTCGAGCGTCGCATGGAGTTTCAGAAATGCCGCTTTCGGGCCATGTTTCAGACCGCAATGGTCTCGTACCTTGACTGGATCACACAAGCAGGTTTATACAAACTAGATCTAGAGTCTAAGTGCAAATCTAAGTAAACTCTGACCATAATCAACCCGAACGCCATAGCAAAAAATATTACAAAAAAAAAAAAAAAAACATCGGTACAAATATATACAAATCCCACACGGGTTCATTGAACTTTAAACCGTCCCCATCTAATACAAAATATCAAATATATAAAGAACTTGTTTGGTTTTCTGCTAGTTATATATATGTATTCTCTTAAATAGATCGCAAGCAAATCCCCCCGGCCACAAAAGACCAACAGTTATGGTTCCCCGAAAAACCTACTCAACTTGCATTAACTTATTCAAAACTTCCAAAACGAAACAAATTCAAGTTAAATACAAATACAAATACAAATACAAAGTACTGGGAAATGCCGTTCACCTCTCACTATTATTCAGAATCCAATCCATATATATTCTGCAGCGCATATTGCTGTGCATTATACTCGTATCCTCGTATACTCTCTGCATTGTGCCACACACCCCCCGACCTAGCGAACAAGTTGTTGAACTCCCCCAGCTAAACCAAATACTAAAACTACCAACCAACTAGAGTCAACTTTACTTCTAACTAATAACCAAAACGTTCCCCGCCGGCGGAGTTATCACGAGTGCTTGTCTACCTCAGCCCTGAGACCCTGACATGATGTTGTTTCAGTTTTCTTAGACTTAAATGCTTAATTGTTGGCTAGTGCAGGACACACACAAGTACCACAATACACCAATACACCAACACACACCCACTGGTTGCAGTGTGCACCCTCCACACCCACCAATGTTCTGTCCCCAGTCCCTAGGCCTAGCGAGCCATATAGCTAGCCCGACTTTTGGCCATTACAAAAAATAACATCTCCCTTCGTATATCAACTATATAATAATATATATTGCCCCGACTTCTGACCTGATTCCATGGCATAATGCCAATGCCCGATGCCAGTGAATATATCGAAATGTATTAATGTTATTATTATAATTATTATTTGTGCTGAGAAAACACTCATATGATTTATAATCTTTGATCTTTTGATCTTTGTTTATTGGTTTTAACATTTGGTTTTGCTCTGTTTTACATTACACTCGTACAAAATATCTAAAAAATATAAAAAAACGAAACAAAACAATGTGAACATTGCTTTTGCTAAGACTGAAAGCATATACTACTTGTTCGTTTTAGCAAACAATCAATTCAGTTTTTTGGTTTATCACGGTCTATATTTAATTATTTTTTGTAGTGAATTCGCAAAAGAACGAGAAAAAGTAGAAAATAGACAAGAGTTTCTTAAACTTAGAAGGCAGCAGCAACTAGAAAGAGAGTTAAACGGCTATGTTGAATGGATTTGTAAAGCTGGTATAGTATTTACCCCTATTTCTTGTTTGTAAATCTATAATAAACACACTACACACACATATATTACACATATAAATCATCCTATAAACCATATACTTGTACACAAAGACCCAAAGATATGCTCTAAAATATTAAAAAAAAAAAAAACAGAGCTCGTAAAGAGAAACACATCTTCAAGAGAGCGCCGCTCTCAGAGAATCAGCAGATGAAGAACTTCCTCAAAAAGTATATCACTTCTACTTCAGTATCATCTCCCCAAGATACACCCATTTACCAACCATTAACATATATATATTCTATACATATAATAAAAATTAAAACTATATAAATACAGTTGTATTTCGAAAATTACAATTTCGATAGCCAGCACCTTTTGGCACACTCTTAGCGTTTCCCCTTCCTCATAGAGAACCCCAACCCATTGAAAGCTTTAAAGCCTGTACATTTCCGAATTAAAGTAAACTTCTCCTGGACATTCTTCGAGCTAAACGAATCACACAAATCCCTCCACACACTCAAGTACATCCATATACTATATATTCTTTATGCTAATGTGTTGATCAAATCGATCCGCTTGGCCTTGACCGACTACCAATCGTGGGATTCTGCTAATGTTATTCCAGAGGAGGTAATACTCGCTGAGGAGCGGACAACGGAAGAGGAGAAAATGCACATAATGGAGGGTAATTTCACTAAGAATTTAAAAAATCAAATTAATTTCATTTAATTTCTGTCTTTATTTCCCCTTTTTTAGCCCGAAGAAGAAACGCGGCCAAGCGAAAAAAGCTGAAAAGCTTGGGCAAATCCAAGTCAACAGATACCGAAGAGGAGGAGGCCGAGGAAGACTATGGCGATGATGGTAAGAAATTTAGTTTATTTATATTTATATATTTACTTTCCTGTGGGATTGAACAAAGCAGCAAAAGTAAGCAAGCAGGAGAGCAAGATGAATTGTTTCAATTTTCTATTAACTAAGCGGTATACGAACTTTAAATTGCCCTTCTAACTTTAATTTGAAACATCAAACTATATGAAATTAACTCAAGATTTTATTTTTTCATTCGAACAAACGAATTTCTAAATCTTACATTCAATAAAATGTTGAAAATGTTGAAAAATGTGTAAGTAAATTATGATTTTATTTGTTCACCAAGTGACCAATCTGCACCAGTGTCATATAGTAATAAATCCATTTAGTTTTTGTGGCTCGAATTATAATGAATAAAAATAGAACAACTCTCGTCATAAATGTTACCCATCATATCTAGCATCTACTCTTTACAAGTCTATGTAAAGCTCTCTCTCTCTCACCTGTGTGTTCTATAAGAAAGTACACAAGTAGTTGGTAAAAGGATAATCGTTCCTTACAGTCTTTGAAATATAAGTTAGTAATACACATAAATCGAAGCTTGAGAAATTGTAGATTTTTTTTCAAGATAAGCCCAGCAGGCTTGTCACCGAATTCGTACTTGGGAATTTTAGGGTTCACTCTTTGATACCCTTAGATACTCTCTATTTCAGAACTTAAAGATATTCTTATAAAATATACATGTTAGATAGATCTTGTTATATTTAGAGTTAGTTTTTTTAATTAAATTAAGGTTAAGGAAAAAGCGAATTATTCACTTTATTCAACACGTCGTAACACGTCGTTATCGTCCATAAAAAAGATCGTAACTCTCACGGAGGCCAATAAAATTTGAAAAAAAATAGTAGAACAAAGAAATGGAATATATAATTTTCCTATAGTTTTCCATCCTAAAAATGCAACAAATGAGGGTACCTTAAACAAATTTGGGTACCTTTCAGTATGTTTTTATATTTATATATATTTTTTTTCGTTATTTCATTTCGATATTAATAGAATTAACTACTATTAGTATTTATTTGAGGACTTCCCATCCTGATTTTATTAGAAGAGGCTACAAACTGAACCTAATTTGATTAATTAAATTATACAATATATACATATATAAATATATAATGATCTATATTATACATATATATATTGTGTGTATAACCAGGGGAACTCCTCTATTCCCCAAATCAACACCTAGAAGACTGCATTGGGAGGGTGGAAAATATAGATATATCGATCAAAAGTCGTACTCTCTTCCCCTCGATAAACATCCCTAGACCGTGAAATATCATATTCGAGGCACTCGACCTACCTACCTACCTGTTGTTATATAGAAAACATGCACTGTACCCGTATTTGAGCAGAGTATGCAGCAACAATTGCCTGGTTGTGCTTTAGGTGGAGAGTTGGCCAGAGACTAACCATTAAAGAGAATCGAGAATCGAGACTAACCCAAGGGGATTGTCTGCTTTTTATAGGATATCTGAAAACCCGGTCGAAACCCCAAGGCAGTTGCACCGGATTCTGGCGGGCGGAGAAGAGATTCCGTTTCTGGATACGGCACACGGTGAAGACGCAGTGGTTCTACTGGTTCGTGATAGTCCTCGTCTTTCTGAACACAGTCTGCGTGGCCGTCGAGCATTACGGCCAGCCCTCGTTCCTCACGGAGTTTCTGTGTAAGTATCAGGAGGAGGATAGAGATAGAGACCTCTAAATGTATGTATAAATGCCACCATTTTCCAAACAGACTATGCGGAATTCATCTTCCTTGGCCTGTTCATGTCCGAGATGTTCATCAAGATGTACGCGCTGGGGCCCAGGATCTACTTTGAGTCATCGTTCAATCGTTTTGATTGCGTTGTCATTAGTGGTTCGATATTCGAGGTGATCTGGTCCGAGGTGAAGGGCGGCTCCTTTGGCCTATCGGTGCTGCGTGCATTGCGTCTGCTGCGCATCTTCAAGGTCACCAAATATTGGTCATCGCTGCGAAATCTGGTCATCTCCCTGCTGAACTCAATGAGATCGATTATCTCGTTGTTGTTCCTGCTCTTCCTGTTCATACTCATATTCGCCCTGCTCGGTATGCAGCTATTTGGCGGCCAGTTTAATCTGCCCGGAGGGACGCCCGAGACCAATTTCAATACATTCCCGATAGCACTGTTGACCGTATTCCAAATCCTGACCGGCGAAGATTGGAACGAGGTCATGTACCAGGGCATCATATCCCAGGGTGGTGCCCAGAAAGGAATGATTTACTCTATGTAAGTTTTGTTTTCTGTTTGATTTTATTTCGTATCCGTATCCGTATCCGTATCCGTATCCGTATTCGTACCATCAAGTGTAGGCTTGGCCACCTATTGTTAGTACGCACAGCTAGTCCCCTGTTTTTTGGAGAATCGTAAATCCTCTAATTCCTGGCTTGTAATGCTAGCAAAAAAAGAACCCCCTTCCTCCTGAATTAAACAATATCCTCCAAAGGCTCCTCCCAATTCATTGAACGTCGAACCATTAATGTGTGCAATCTACCGCGTTTCGGACTTGGGAGCTTGAAGAATTCAATTCGCTCTGATTGAAATTCTGCAAGCCCAAGAGTCCCAAAAAGAAAGTGTTAAATCCGAAAAGCCGGAAAGCCACCGCCAGAGTCATTAATTGAGCATAAGACCCACCAGTAAAGCCACCGTAAGTGTAGACTATTTTGAACCTTTTGCCCACACTCATAAAAATGTTTACCTAAAATCGCCCTAAAAAAAAAAACGGATTTTCGTGCGTACATTTAGAAATCTGGAAAGAAACTTTTTCAAATCAAGGAAAATTTTTTCTTGAGTGTAAAGATAATTTCTTGTTTTGAAGAAAACGTTCTAAAATTAAAATTAAAATTGTTTCTTACATTTAATTTTATATTTTTCGTTAATTGAGGTTAACAAATTCAAATTCTTACAAATTTTATTATTATTTTTTAAATATATATTTAACAATAATAAAAAAACAATATATTTTTTTTGTATTTGAAAATGGCTGACTAGAGATGTTAGAACCAGTTGGGAATTATAAAAAAAACCCCTAAATCTTAGGGAAATAAATTAAATTAACCCTTGACTTTATAGTGCCTTGACTTAAATCCATGGAACCTTTTTCTTAATTCTAAAAAAATGTTCTTAATTTTAGGGCGATTTTTCTTAAATCTTGAGAAATATTTTTATGAGTGCATTGATCTGTATATTGAGTTTTAATCTTTCACCGCTGTCTCTCTTCTCCATTTTGTCATCTTTCTTTGCAGCGACTTGTAGGCAGGCAATCTCCCCCCCCAAAAAAAAAAAGAAAAAAAAAACCGAGGCTTGGCAACACCACACACACGTGTCTGTCGCAGTCATGTAGCACCGTACCGTAGTTCCCCCGATCGATATTTAGCCCATTACAACTCTCTCTCTCTATAATTCCAGTCTCTAGTCACACACACACACACACACTCTCCAAAGTGTATATACTTGCTCTCGCGTTCGAGATCACCTCTTTCCAAAAATATCCGTTTGACCTTTTTTGGTATTCTCTCGATGGTCTCTTCCGACAGATACTTTATCGTTTTGGTACTCTTCGGAAATTACACGCTATTGAATGTGTTCTTGGCTATCGCCGTTGATAATTTGGCGAATGCCCAAGAACTAACAGCAGCCGAAGAGGAACAAGTCGAAGAGGATAAAGAGAAACAACTGCAGGAGCTGGAGAAGGAGATGGAGGCCCTTCAGGCCGATGGCGTTCATGTGGAGAATGGCGATGGCACGGTTGCCACCAGCAAGGCCAAGAGTAAAAAGAAGGAGGAGGAGAAGAAGGAGGAGGAGGAAGTTACCGAGGGCCCCAAGCCAATGCTGCCATATTCATCAATGTTTATACTGTCACCGACAAATCCGTAAATATATACATACCTCTCGATTATCCCCCTCCACCACCACCTACACCTCCACCGATTCCCGTAGTCATACCATGTAGTAGGTCATTCAGTCAAAACTCTCTCATCACCCGTTCAGAGCCAGGCTTCATGCTAGACGTAAGATAACCGAGTCTCTTCCAGCGCAGAGCCCAAGCTGTTCCCAGAAGGGTAAATGGTAAAGAGTAAATGGTAAATTTCAGGACAGGATCAGGTGCTTAACTCTCTCTCTATCTATCTCTCTGAATCATCCATGATAGCCAATGACATACATATATTCTCTAATATCCGATGAACTACATTAATTGTAGTATAACCAAAATTGATAACTAATTACAGTACTTCTTTCTTTTTTTACATTTTTTTCCTGTTTACTGTTTTTCCTGTTTTTTGGATTCGTTACCAATTTTCGGTTTGCACACACAAACACACAACCAAAAACCAAACAAATTAATCAACCAATTGATCGATAAACGAATCAACAACAATGTGCTTGTAAATATATATATGTGTATATAATTATGATCATCAACCATTATCATAATATCACCGACATTACAAATCAATGATAATGAAAATGGCCATCATTCAAACACCACCTTTAACGACATCAACAAAAAAAAAACTACAAAAACAACAACAACAATTCACCAACGAACACCAACAACAAAAACTCATGTCCAAATTCAAATAATAATAAACAAAAAACTAAATTAAAATCGAAAAAAAATTAACAAAAAACATTTGGAACAATGTCAAAAATTAAATCCGTCAACAAATTAATAAAAAAATCGAAACAACAAATCGAACGGGTGACCAAAAAATCGTTATCGGAATCCTAAAACAAAAACCTGAACCCCAACAATAAAACCTCTCTCTCTCCTAAAATTGATTCGAAAACCAAACAAAAATTATATAAAAAATACATCGTGAACCACCGAATTTGATGCCGAATGAAATCAAAAACAATATAATAATCGAAATAATCGAAAACCACTCAATTACGAATTATACGATATTCGCCATACGATATTCGATGAACGACCAACTACTACTACGACTATTACTTGAACAAATTACAAAAATATTAAAAACAGCATACGACGCGGCGCCCATTGGGTTGTTAATTTACCATATTTTGATTTCTTCATTATGGTTGTCATATCAATGTCATCAATAGCATTAGCAGCCGAAGATCCCGTTCGAGAGAACTCGAGGCGAAACAAGATATTGAATTATTTTGATTATGCATTTACCGGCGTATTCACGATAGAAATGTTGCTGAAAATTGTAGACTTGGGTGTGATACTGCACCCTGGCAGCTATTTAAGAGAATTCTGGAATATTATGGATGCTGTGGTCGTTATATGCGCTGCTGTTAGTTTCGGTTTCGATATGAGCGGTAGCAGCGCTGGACAAAATTTATCGACTATTAAATCGCTACGCGTATTGCGTGTCCTACGTCCATTGAAGACCATTAAGCGTGTACCAAAATTGAAAGCCGTCTTCGACTGCGTCGTGAACTCATTGAAAAATGTTGTTAACATTCTAATCGTGTACATATTGTTTCAATTTATATTTTCTGTTATTGGAGTACAATTGTTCAATGGAAAATTTTTTTATTGTACGGACGAAAGTAAACATACTTCCGCAGAGTGCCAGTAAGTAAAAGTTTTATTATTCAATTTTTGTCGAGAATTTATTATTGTTATTCTCTTTTTAAGTTGATATACCCCCCGTATTTCTTATACTTGATCTTATGTTTTATTGATTTTTATATGTTTTGTAACCGTGAGTGAGGTTTTTTGCGATCCCGATCCTGAACCCTGAACCCTTACCCCAAATTCCATAAATGTCATACACTTGTCCCCACGTAGTGATCTCTTTTAGGTTTGTGACTTCCCTCCTAATCTTTAGCGTTCTAGCTCTCCCATTTTCTTTCCATCTGTCTTTCAAACACGCTCTCTCTCTCGCTGTCTCTCTTTATCTCTATCTCTGTCTGTATCTCTAAATGTTTCTCTGTCTAAGCTCGAAAACAAAACGTAATAGATAAACCCAGAAACATAATCCTAGAAACATGTGTGTGAAACTTTGCGTAGCTTATAGAGCTAGCGAAACCCACTCATCTTGTACTCACCGGCGGCGAGGAAGATCTTCCATGTACATGTACAAATATATAGAATCCCAACCAATATACTCCCCATACATCGATGTCTAGCTGTAACGATTTCATGATACGCGATTTCTGCATCAAAAATATATATAAAATTATAACCGAGAGAGTGTGGCCAGTTCGTTGCTGGTTTCCAGTTAGGCCCAAGATAGGCCTCCCTAGTTGTACATAGCATATATGTATGTGATCTTTTCGTATTCCCTTATGGAGAGCAATGTAGGACATAAGTTTCCACCAGTCCCCAAATATATCTGTTTTGTATCTGTGTGTTGTTTGTATGATCGTTTCCGTTATGCCATTATAACCATTATTGTTCGTTCTGTTCTTTATACTTATTATCATCTTTGTTTCTGAAGAAAACAAGAAAGGTGCACTGATTTAACAGAATGTAAGAGTAGCATTTTATAGTTTCTCGCCTTGTTTTTCTTGCCTGACTTGTCTTATCAACAGTCACGCGATTAAACGGGCCAAAAACAAAAACCTAACAAAAAATATTAAAAAGAAAAAGAAAACTAAACCATAAACAAATATTGAAAATCTAACCGAATCAAATAGTGACTTAAAAAAAAAAAGCAAATAAAAAATGAGAAAGAAAATGCGTTCGATTCCAACATCTGTGATATAGAAATGCGAAACTACAGTGTCTAGTTACCACCTGAACCAACCCTTTCTAGTTAAGTTTCATTTTCTATGATTATGATATGTTACATATATATATATATATCTATATATATAGTTAATCCGTTAAGCCGTATCAGTGTGTGTTTGTATTTGTTGCCTCCACCAACCAAACAAATAAGATCGGAAAACAATAAGACTATCCGCGTTTAGCCTATGTAAATGTTCCATTTTGATGTATTTGAAAATTGGGTATTCTCCAAATACCAAAGAGTCCATATTACTACCAGAAGATTTCTTAATAAGCACGCGCATAGCACGAAGCGGACCGTCTTTAGAGCAGGAATGTCAGATTCAGATACAGGTTCAGTCTTAAGATTCAGTTCAGTTCAGAATTCTTTAAATAGGAGCAAAGCCACGGTCCGTCTATCAGGTCAGAATCAACGAGTACGAGCTTCAGATCCTTGCATTCCTCGAAATTATTTTCCAAAACAAAATAGCTAGAATCCCCCGATAATAAGATGCATCTCTACCTTCCCATCTGTCCCCAGATCCAATTCATCCCCAAAAACATATATCCAAGACCTTCGCGTCCAAGCAGAAGCTAATACGTATTTTTGTAGGTTTGTGTTATTGTTATTCAATAATAGCCCCGATCGATAACGAGTAATAATGCTATTTATTTAGGTAATCGTAACATCTTGTAGTAGACTATATCCAACTAGATGACGAGCGCTCTTTCCCAAGTTATTATGTGTGTGTGTGTACATTAGAGTTTCATTATGTATTGTATTTATTAACTCCAAAATTGATTCAGCGAGCCATGGCCACTCGCCACTGGTCCACTCGCCACTCGCCGTCGCACTCGCGAGCCGTGCGTCGAGTGTAACGCACCTTACACTTGCCGCAAATCAAAAGAGAAGTGAAAAACAATGGCCGATACTTGCAACGCAGAGTCCAATGAATTAACCACTGAGTATCGGCTTGTTTTAGCTGTTTGGCCTTCGTATGCAATAACTGTGTTTGTGTGGCCCGCCTGCCGCCCAGCCTAATTGACAAAAACAAAAGCAAAATCGAATCCAAATCAAATTTACTCAAAAATCCAGTTACATATGTACACGTACATCCAACGTCCAAATGTCCACCTGCATTCCTATCTTTCTCTCTCATGCATTCATGCCTGCTCATCTAAAAATGCGCCAGTGATGGGAAGATGCGTAACGAGTAACGAGTTTTTAATTTAAAAAATCAGTTTTTAAAGCTTTGAAAGTATTCAAATTGTTTTCCATGTCAAGGAGAGTTCTTACTCAATGTTAAACGTTTTTTAAAAATGATATACTTGATTTTTAAGTAATTTTTCCCACCCATCACTGCTTGCTTAACATACCACCGAGTAAAAAATTGCACTCCCTTTTGAGCGCAGCTGCTTTTTGTTCACATCACCGAACCGACAACGGGCCGAACCACACAACGGGACCCGCTCGTGAAAGTGAACCACAGTCTTCGCCATTCATCCAAAAACAGAAAAAAAAGCACCAGCTTTCCAACGCTCCTCCAGCACTACTTCAGCACTAGTCGCGCGTTTTAGGGTAATATTAAACATTTTTCTTAGATTTTCTTCATTTTCGGTGAGATTTTCGAACATCTTTATTTGTGTACGCCTTGAAATTCCGACCGTACCGAGTGTCGATTTGAACTCGGCCGCCGCAGGAATCCAATTCAAAGTCA
This sequence comes from Drosophila kikkawai, assembly GCF_030179895.1. Taxonomy (NCBI): domain Eukaryota; kingdom Metazoa; phylum Arthropoda; class Insecta; order Diptera; family Drosophilidae; genus Drosophila; species Drosophila kikkawai. The sequence goes on from NC_091733.1 coordinate 23,598,090, forward strand.
AGTGTGTCCCACTCCGTACGAGGATAATGTCAGGGACCAGCAGTTGCTTCTCATTATTGTCATTGATCGTTATAACATATCCACCTTATATCATCTTGATTCATGTTGATTCATCTAAAGACACGCAGCACGCACACGGCACACCGAGCGCAACGAAATGCTTTAATCTTATTGTCGCAACATCATCCCTATGTGTTCCTATAGCGAGGTCTGACTGTAAATTGTAACCATTAGTTTTCGACTTTACCTCATGCCAAAAGAAAATACAAAAAAAATGAACTCACCGCCTCACAAAATCTCATTAAATCATTGAATCAACTAAAAGCTTAACAAAAAAAAAAAAACAGAAAGAAATTTTTAAATACGAAATTTTGATGAGAACGTAAAACGAACCCGATTGATCCCCGATTTGATTTCCGTTTTAGATGCTTGTCCCGAGCCTTAGTTTCCGTTTTTCGTTTCCGTTTCCGTTGCCGTTGCCTCTTCCGTTCTTAGTGGTTTGTGTGTACCTTTTCGTTTATGTCAATTTCTCAACTGAGTCTCGAAATAAATTACTAATTAATCCACAAATAACTAAACCACACCAAACACCATAAACACCATAAACACCATAAAAAAATATATACAAAAAATAAATCCGAAAAAAAGGGGATCGTACTTCAAGTACGAGGAGGATGAGCTGCTGCCCAAACAGGAGCTGAGGGTGTGGAAGCCGCGTGCCTTTCACTACGACAACGTTGCCGCCGCGATGCTGACTCTCTTCGCCGTCCAGACCGGCGAGGGATGGCCACAGTAAGCCCACTTAGTTGTTGTAACCAAGAATACTATGTATATTTCCGCTCTCTCTTAACTGTTGTCTATATAGAGCTATATATAGTCCTCTATTCAAATCTCTCAACTGATCTGATCTATAATCTGTGATCGCTCTGAAGGAAGCTATTGAATCGAAGATTTTAACTAACCAATATTTTTTGCCTCCTACTCTTTTCCGCAAAAATTCAACCAATCAACCAATCAACCAACCGAACACGTTCGTCCACGATAACGATAAATAGAGTCTTGCAACACTCAATGGCTGCCACTTATGAAGATAGGGGTCCAATCCAAAATTTCCGGATCGAAATGTCCATATTTTATATTGTGTATTTTATTGTATTTCCATTCTTCTTCGTCAACATATTCGTGGCCTTGATTATTATTACGTTTCAAGAGCAAGGCGAAGCTGAGTTACAAGATGGTGAAATTGACAAGAACCAGGTGAGCCAGACCCAAACCAATCCAATCGTTGTTGTTTAATCTATGCGAGAGTCGTACCGATCTCACATCCTATCTCTCTGTCTCTATCTCTCTGTCTCTGCTTATATATAACTCTATATATATACCATATATTATATGTATATGTGTGTTTCGTGTAATGTACCGCTAATTGTATTTGTAAAAACCCCTCAGAAAACTAAATATAACAAAAAACCAAATTTAAATTTAACAAAAAAACTAATTTATGTAATTAAGAAATTGATTAATCTGCACGTACATATCACTAACTCGTAAATACTCTTTGCTACTAACATTACAAAACTCGTAACCAACATGAACACGTTCCAAGAACATGCCGCCCAGACATGTACCAAAACACAACTGTACACCTAGTACAATACTCGTACCTAGATTGTGTGTCTCCTTAAGCTTAACCCTTAGCCTACAGTAGCTACTCAGTATGTGTACCGTTATGTGCGAACGTTTGCCTTGCCTTGCCGCCTTTCGTTCCAGTGGAAGCCACCACTGCGCTCCACTTACCCCCCCCCCCACATATAAACACTGTCCAGCCAGAGATTAGACTGTACTTGGAGAGGGCCTCCCCCCGGGAAACCCCATCCAATTCGTAACCCTCCCCCCCCCACTAGTTGCTCAGCAACCCCCCCCCTTAGAGCAGAGCTGGCCACTCGAGGGTCAAGGGTCATTTGTGTAATGGCTTGAGCTCTCTTGTGTGTTGGTAGTAGAGCCTCTGTTGTAATTACTTGTTTTTTTTTTGTTGTTGATATAAATAGTGAACATTTACCGGAAAGTAGAGATATTCAATTCAAAAAACGATAGTCCTTAAATATTCCCATACCCCCATTCCGATTGGGAATATTTAACGATCAGTATCGTCGTCCAGTCAGTTGCCAAAAGTTGATCGAACGACCCCATCCGCGACGATTGTAAGTATAAGCATACTCCAAGGAGAGACATCCATCGGCCCAGCAGTTGTAAGAAGTGTTCATATTTATTATTTTGTAGCTCGAACCTAGAGATATCCTGGGGCTTAGGTCGGAACTAGAGCTAGAGGGAAACCCCATACAGACAATATCCCTAGACTAAAAGAGGGGGGCATGTGTTGAATGAATGTATTTGTCGTTAATTAAGGGGGTAGAAATTATAATTATTTTGCTTTAACACCATGTACATATAACCCAAACCTTTTGTGTTTTTGCTTCATCCAAAATTGGGATATATTTTCTTAAGTGTAAGAGACAGACTAACACCAAAGTAGTTCAGTTCGATGTTGATAATTGATGTTGATGTGTGTGTTTACAAGGCCAAACTTTGCCAAGGGCGCATATGAAAATTAATAATAATATTAAAAGATTTTTAGTTTTCCAAGTAAAAATATATATATTTTCCTATGCGCTCTTGGTTAACTCTAATGCTGTTTAGAATTGATGTAAAACCCATTAGCAAATCTCTTCAAAAATTATTTTAAAAAATTTATTTGCAAACATTGGCCTCTGGTTATGATGTCTTACGCATCCAAATTCTTCTACGTTATTTGCCTTTTTTCTTTCCCCCATAGAAATCCTGTATCGATTTTACAATCGGCGCACGACCTCTTGAGCGTTATATGCCCAAAAATCGGAACACCTTCAAGTATAAAGTTTGGCGAATTGTTGTTTCAACGCCTTTTGAGTACTTCATTATGATGCTGATCGTATTCAATACGCTCTTGTTGATGATGAAGGTAAGTTGTGTGATTTATTTTAGTTTTAAAAAGAAAACATGGGTAAGGAGGAGATAATAATAATAATATATAAGACTGCCATTAAATCCCTATTATAATATTATGCCTTTTAACAGTATCATAATCAAGGAGACATGTATGAAAAGTCGCTGAAGTACATCAATATGGGATTCACTGGAATGTTCAGTGTGGAAACTGTGCTGAAAATCATTGGATTCGGTGTTAAGGTAAGTTTTTACAAAGAGTTTAATATTTGTAATAATAATATTTATAATAATAATTATGAAAAACGTTGTTTTCAAAGTAATTTCCCTTTAAGATTTAATTAATATACATTTTCTAATTTTGTAATATTTTTGTATTATATATTTAACAATAATATTTATATTTTTCTTATATTTTAATTATATTTTATATATTGTATTAATAACTATTAATATTTTTTTTGAATCCCCATTTTAGAACTTCTTCAAGGACCCATGGAACATATTCGATCTGATCACCGTTCTGGGCAGCATTGTGGATGCACTGTGGATGGAATTTGGGGTAATTATCAGTTGCTTGCCAATACACGACTCAGAGCAAACCTACATGTTATTGTTGTGTTCGATTTCTGTAGGCCGTTTTATGCAAGACAAAACTATAATGTAATTGATAACTGAATACTACAGACACACGTATCTCTAGCTCCTTGTTTTGCCCAGATATGAATACATACACTGTAACTTTAACACCCCGAACACGTTTACAGAAACACACTGCAAAGAAAAAGAATCGAAAAAGTGCAGGAAGAAGTGATATTTACGTGTTAAATATCCCGATGCGTATGTCTATAAATGTATCTCATTTGTATTTTTATGTCTATATAATTATTAGGTACATAAACACGTATCTTTTTCAGCTGATGAGATACATATTTTCCAGGAATCCACATAAATATTGAGATAAAGTAAAGGGTTTTTTGTGTCTTGCTAAATAATCACAAACTTTTGATAAAGTAAACTAGTTAAAGGGTTTCCACTACACACGGTATGCTGGAAATTCCGTAAGATTGTATAGTTCCGGGGGTTCAACCATTTAGGGTTAAGGTATATATACAAATATATATAAACAATGTTATTCTTTTTTTTTTGGCAAGAACACAAGAGTCGCGGGGTTAGGCACTATGCACAGATCGCAAAAAAAGTACAGTTACACCCAAATGTTTTTACAGTTATTTATCGTTATCGTTTTACATACAAAAAAAAAACGTTGTTACCTAAATTTACCTTGTTTTCTTAATATCGCAAAGACACACAAACACACAGAAAAAAAAGAACATACAAACATCACGAAATCCAGAAATTAATAATCATATTTCTTTTTTTAAATTCCTTTTCCATATTTATTTATGTACGAAAACCAAAAACCATATGTGGTTTGCAAAAATCGGGAAAACCCAATCCGAATCAATCCAAATCAAATATATATTTCGATGAATGCAAAAAAAAAAAAAAAACAACAAATAAATTACATATAAAATATCTAATAATCACTCACGCAATATATGATATATATATATATACAAACAAACCGATAAAACCCACGCACACATCTGAACAATTGTGTAACTTTATATAACACACACACACCTCACACACGATATATCGTCTATACATATCTGTATATCTCTTGCAATTGGCCACATCGGAATTCGAATCGAAATCGAACTCCAATTCGAATTCGAACAATATCCCAACAACGATAACATATCAACACAAACAATAATACAATCACAACATCTGTGTAATACAAAATACAAAATGCAATGAATGTGCAACAAAACTCTATATAATATATAAATATATATATGTCTCTCTTGCTCACCTCCACCACCACAACCGATCCATCACTGCCACAACCACCAACCACAACCACCACTGCCACCAAAATCATCACCGAATTTGTATACGACATATAACTATATATAACCCAAAACTCGAAACTCAAACGATTATATGCAAAATGTTAACTTGAATCAAACCTATTTATCGAATATATCACCACCAAAACCGAACCGAATCAAATCGAATCGAAACGAATCAATCGAAATCAATCGAAAAATGGAATCGCAATCACCAATCAACCAATCAATCATGAAACCAAAAACGAAAAAACATAAAACGAAAAAACGAAAAAACGAAAAAAAACCAAATCGAAATCGAAATCAATCAAAATTTTGATGAAATTTTACATCATTGAATCGAATCTGTTCATCATTACAACAACAATCAATCAATAAATCAATCAATTCCTCTCTGCATGTGTATGTGTATGTTCGACACCTGTGCACACACACACACACCACGTATACATACACATGCGTCCATTTTGCGTGCACACACACACACACACAACCACTCGTATGTGGTGCGTGTGGGTGGACGCCCTCTCCTCTCTCATCATCAACAACAATTCCATCGATAACAACAACAATTACAACAACAACAACAACATGTACAACAACCAACAACCGACACAACCAGCAGCACGATGTAAGTACGAAACACAATCCTACACCGATTTTGCATTTATCCAAAATAAAATACAACAATTTTCGATGTGTAAACGATCAAAGAACTTAGATCTCTATCTCTCCAGCTTAAGCCGCTAAGTAATTGCCTTCCACTAAACAAGCTTATTATTATTATTCTTAAATTCGAGCCTTCTTATTCCCCACCCACCCATCTCTCTCTCTCTCTGTTATGATTTCGAGCTCTAGTTTTGATTTACCAGTTGAAAGCAAATACTATATGATATATAACTTGATTCACCTTTGATTAGTTGTTGTTCTGTTCTCACCGTACTTGCTTAGTTTTTCGATATTGGCTTCTGATTTTCACATTTACGTATATATTTTGAGATATACTTGAAAGAATAATTTTAATATTTGTATATTTTTCCGTTGCATAGCACACAACATTGCGATTTGTACTTGCTACCGTGTCTATCTCTCTTTCTCTTTCTACCTATCTATCTCTGTATCTGTAAATGTATCTGTATCTATGGTCACTATTTACTTGTTTACACCTGTCTGTCTCAGTCTCTTGTAAAAAAAGTTGCGTGCATATATAGACCTGTATAAATCTGAAGACTTTGAGGTGGGAAGTAGAGCAAGGGTGGTCCGATAGGTTACCATATGCAACCGGTGATCCATTGGTGAAATGGATTTATTAAATTAAGAAACCTAAATATTTAATTGTATATATTTAAAGTTTTTTAAGAGGGTCAGTAAACTGGCTTTGATCATCAAATTGGTGACATATTAACCCACTCCTTAAGTTTTTAAACAAATTTCACTAGGTTCTTACTATGAAAGCCTAGTAAATCTAACTATTTCTACTGTAACTTTACTGTATGCGGGTAAATTTTATTTTACCAATGGATCCTTTGTGGGTATATATTTCCTAGGAGAGAGTAGAAGCCCAAGTTAACAAAAAGAGTCCTTCCTGTGAACAGTCTCGTAAAGTGTAAACATGAATGTCTTCAAACTTAAATACTTTAGTGTCTTTAAATGTTTAGGAATCTTTATATGCGTAGCCACTAGGCTTAACTGATCCTATGATCAAAATCATACAAATATTTAAAGCCTTAAGTAATTATTTGTAATATTTAAATTAGAATTGCTATGAGTCTTGTGTTGTAAATGACGTATCTTTAAGATTTTAAGATTAATCAGTTATCTACAATTCTGAGCATTTTTCCAAAGAATATTAAGTCTTTTGGTAAAGTTTCGAAGAAAGCGGTAGAGCTTATATGTTTAAGAAAAATAGTTAAAAAAGAGAGTATAAAGGTGAAAACCACTGCCCCTTGCCTCAACCAGGAGAAGATCCAATTACCAAGAAACCCATGGTATTCCCCCAACTAAGAGTGGCTTTGGGTGCACTCAAAGTCATGCAACTTCTCTTCGGTTTTGAATTTCCACCTGTTTCCCTTTGATTTACGTTACGCATGGATTGCTTCCGGTTCTAACGGTCTCGCAATTTGACAGTTGAACACAACCATAAATGCCTTTCACTTTCACAAAAAAAAAAAGTAATAAAACTTACATACAAGACTCGTCAAGGTTCATAATCCTAAACAACACACTCACTCACTGGCATGCACAAGCCCATCTCTGCAGACTGCAAACATTAAACACCAGGCAGGCTTCGTAAAATCTCCAAAATCAAAAGTAAACAGCTTCCTCCTCTTTCGGCATTCAGTTTCCCCATGAAATATGTTTTTTTTAAATAATTTTACGAAGCCTGGAGACACACAGCTAAGACCACACTAGCGCAATTTAAGAAAGAGACCCGTCTCTCGATTACTTGAGATGGGTATAATGCTTCGATAAATATGCGATATATATATATATAAAAAAGTCGATAAACCGGAGTCAAGATCAAAGGCAGCATCATTGTCATCGTTTTGCCCATCCGCTGAGGTCCTTTGTGTGAGCTATCTTCTATCGGTAACTGTAAGTAGTCGTCGCCAGCGAGCTCTGCGATCGTAATATTTATATATAGATTCGATCACCAAGCGAGGTACTTAATGATGGCTCCGAATGGATTACCTTTCTCTATATACCGCCTATCGATTTCTGTTCGAGCTTTTAAAACCAATTCGTAACGTTGAATTTTCGAAAGCATGATTTCAACACTGTGTGGTCTTTCTTTCGAGACTCCCCCATCACCACCCATGGTCCATTTTCCATGCTCCATTTTCCATTTTCCATTTTCCATGCTCCATCCTCCAGTCTCCGCTCTCTGCTCTCTTCGCCTGTTCCCGCTAGTTTCCTTCTGGGTAATGTTATCGCAGGTTCTGCCAGTAGTTTCTCTATCTTAGGATGACTTTTTAAATTTTGCTTCGGCCTGCTCCCACCACCACGCAACTTCCCAAGAAAAATAAACAAGAAATTTTAAAAAATTAATAATAAATTAAAAAATCCCCTCACCTTTCACCGACACCCGTCAGTTTTGCGATGCTCACATCTTTCACTACCATGATTGCAACCACGTAGTTGGGCCCAGCCAAAGAGTTGGGCTTTTGAGATTGGCTTTTGTTTCAGCTGCTGCATGCCACACATCTGACACACACACACACACACACACATTCTTACATTTACACACACATGCTTACACTCAGTCACAGACATACATATGTGCGTTGAATGAATGCACTCGGAGATCCTTTGGATCCCTTCAGTTTGCTTCAGCTTTTATCACGCCTATAATAAGTATATCCAATTCTTTAAACTGCTTGAGAGTTTCGATGCCGTTTGCCCGGCTTGGCTGTGTTTTCCACGTCAGAGATAAACCCAAAAGTGGTCTGCCCCCCCCTAAAGGCGTCCTGGGTAAGCGAGGTAAGAGGATGATGATGATGCCTCTCAGTTCAAGAGGTGCGTGCGCGCGAGTTAACGCTCGGTTTTCGTATTTCATTTCGTCAATCAACGCCTTACTACCGCCTTATTTCCTTATGTAAACCCAATGTATTTTCAGTTGGCGATATCTTTCAGTTCAGTAAAATACATTTTCCACCTGTCGTGTGCCCAGTCTAGCCAAGTCGATCTGCGCGAATAGAAGCCTCGAGATACTTAGAACCTTGCTCAGCTAAAATCCCTCAAAAAAAATCCAATTAAATTAGCTAACAGTAAAACAGAAACTAGAACAACGACATATATATATATACACTTATAATACACACTCTCCGAGATATATACAACACACCAACAACATAGAAAACTATGTAACTCTACTTACTGATATTGATCTTGATCTATCTTTGTATACCTGTTAGAAGCTGCAGCTCTGCTATCTCAAATTTGTGCTACTAATTTTTCAACTCTACTTTATTTATTTCTTTATTTTTCTAAAAAAAAAAACCAAAAAATTTAAAACCAAAATCAACAACAAATCTCTTGAATGCCGCCCAACGAATTTCGTTTGACCATAACACCGACCTGTGATGATACGCATACATAAAATCTGCAAAATGAAAAAAAAAAAAAAAAAAAACTAACAAAACTATATAAAAAAAATCATAAACATTTCCTTGTTTTTATATTCGTCTTATAAATTACGACGAACCTATATCCGATCCGATATCTGATTGCAATCGATAAAAAAAAAACTGCTGAATGATAAATTCAACAACACCAACCACCCTACTACTACTACTACTACAACAACTACAACAATGATTGAAACGTCAAACGAAATGAAATCGAAAATCGAATATCGAATATCGAAAATCGAAAATGAATCGAATTGAATCAATAATGCGGTATATGAGTTATGTGCACATTGATTTGTCTCAAAACAAATCCAAAAATTCCTTGAAAATGGTTTCTCTGATCTAACAGGATGTAAGTAAACAAATCTATGCTAACAAGCTTTCTTCTTCTACACCACACTCTCTCAACTAACAAACCTACTAAAAAATAAACAACAACAACAGCTACAGATACTCCAACTCCAACTCCAACTTCAACTCCAACTCCAGCTACAATTACAACAACAGTTACATAAACAAAACAAACACCGACGATCTACAAAGTGTTTTTGGACTATAAAAAAAAAGAAACAGAAACAAATCTAGCTTATCCCATTTCTCCGGAATGTTTTCTAATACCAACTACTGTAATTTCCATTCTTAATATGCTCTTATTCTCAGGATCAAGTCGATAATTGATCTCATTTTGTGTACAAAATCGAATTCATCTGTAGATTGAAAATTGCTCTCCTTTGTTCTCGTCCACTTTCTACGTAATTTAATCGTAGCTAGCTAGCTAGCCATATATGCAGATCTTGTATATTTACTACTACTACTACTATATTAATGTGTGTGTGTGTATATTCTCCCACATCCTCCTTACTATATAGTCGATTTGCGGGGTTGGAATAGAGCAGTCAAGTCACCTTAAGTGCGTCCCATCTTCGATAGCGAAAAGAGCGTGGAAACATGCCCCATTATCCACCATCTTATTTCTCTTTCTCTCTCTCTTTAGCTCTAACCCAGACTCCCAGATAGATATATCTTTTACCTATCCCCTATGTATGTATATCTCTCGATCGCAGAATCCACAGAATCGGAAGCCACTTCCAATTCACGCCCACGCCAGTGTACGCGAGTTTGTTCAACCTTCATTAACACACACGTTCCACGTTCCACGTTCCACGTCACCTAGAGGTGCCGCCACCTCTCGAAATCTTGCTTCAACCCACATAGCCACATCCAAACTATGTATATCCATTATCCGCCCTAGTCTACGTAGTGAAATACTCTCTCGTCTCCTCCACTCACTCACTCTCTAACTTTAAGTATATATATCTATATACTACGCAAATCCATATTTAATTACTGTACCTATGCAATATATACCATATATATATAGTGAATATAGTATGTAATTCCAAGAACGTGTTGCACTGTGTGAAAACCGAACGGAGGCCACGGTGAGGCGGTATGCGTCCCAAAAGTCAGCAAAGTTTGCACTCGGATGTGCGGGTGCTTGCCTCAGGGGGTGACTTACTTACATCACCCCCCATGGAATGCACCCGTTCATGCGCCTAAAAAATGTATAGAAAATGTATATGCAACAACAGCTGATGTGTAAAATATTTTGGCCAAAGACCACCAAATGTCTTCGAAGCGGTGACGGATCGGTGAAGGCGAACTGAACTGCTCTCCAAGTGTACCCGTGTACCTGTTACTGTACCTGTACCTATCTACCCGTACTTGTACCTGCACCACTGACTGCTAAAAAAAAGAAATCACGGCACGCCAAGCACAATGATTGAGTAATATTGTCGAGATTGATTTTTAAAATTAATCGAAATTCTAAAAGTACCCACATAAAACCGTGTACCTAGGCCATATAAAACGAATTACATTGTGTACCTAGAACACGACGCAACCTGGCAACTTCCGCTTGTAAAAAAAAGTTTAGTTTAGTTAAAATCAAAATCTACGCACGTCCAAATTGCTTTCGAAATTTCCTTCTTAGAGGACAAAAATTCGATTTTTCAAATTGTGTACCTTTTTTGATCAATTAGTATTTTGGCAGATTTTTTGTCACACGCACAAATCATTATCTTTTGATGTGATAATATCGATAGTTGAAGTCACCACCAAAAAAACACTAAAAACAGACACAAAAAAAAAAGAAAAAGAATACCCATACACGAACGCTACGCACAGAAAAGATTACCAAACAAAACTAACAATATTAAATACTTGAAAATAGTTTTTGACTAAATTTTTGTTGACCATAAAAAACTGGATTATTTGTTGCATTTATTGTACAAATGGTTGAAAAAAAAAAAAAAAATTGACAAAAGTTTTTGTTTAGCATTTCGTTCGCAACTGTATAGTAATGAGTATAATTCCATTTGGATCGCCATCCATCTAATATTTTATTTTTTGATAGAGCAAAAATAGTTTTTTGCCAGTTAAATACATTATGTATATCGGTAAATAAAATGTATACAATTAACTAACTAACAGAACCTCTGTCATTACAATGTATGTATGTGCCTCCTCTACTTTTACTAGTACTACTTACTACCTACTACTTACTACTACTACTACTACTACTTCTACTTACCTAACTGTGCCTAACTACTGCACCACTAACTACTTACTACTAACCAAGTACTAACGGAACGTGCTATACTAACCGATAGTTTAGATTGGAATGCATCGAATCCGTAGATCGATGGCGAAGCCGTAACCGAAGCCGAGCTCCATCGGATACCCCGTATCTTAAGACGGGGGACCAATGAAATCACTCTAATTCCGTATCCTTATCTGTTCTGTTTTCTCTCTCTCTTTTTGTTTCTTTTGACTCTATTCCAAAACTTGACTACGAACTTGACTCCAAAAACTCTTCTTCAACAACAACTCAACAACAACAACAACAACTCTCCAACAACTTTAACTCCAACTCGAACTCTCTCGACTCGCAACACCAACTTTGGCCAATAATATTTTACAGTCGAACTCAATCAACGTCGGCTTCCTGCGCCTGTTTCGTGCGGCGCGTCTTATCAAATTACTCCGTCAAGGCTACACAATACGCATCCTCCTGTGGACATTTGTACAATCATTCAAAGCACTCCCCTATGTCTGTTTGCTTATAGCCATGCTATTTTTTATATACGCCATTATTGGCATGCAGGTAAGTCCCCCCGGTTAATACACAAAAAAAAAAAAACACACCAATACACCACAGAATAAAGACTTGAGTTGGGGAAATGTGAAAATGTAATCTCGAGAGGGTGTACTCAGCTCGCTTTTTGGGTCAGTAAATATTGCAGTTGGGCGGGACACTCCATGTTTATTGCTGGTCTTGAATGGAATTTAATTCAATTTACATCAAACCATTAAGGTTTTCGGCAACATAAAGTATGATCCGGACACCCAACTCAACCGCCACAATAACTTCCAGTCGTTCTCCGGTGGAATCATGCTGCTCTTTCGGTAAACGTGAAAAGTAACCTCTAGTTAGCCCATAAAATAGTAACTCCAAACAGCTGGCACAACCTACAGTCATCTCTAATACTATGCATCATATCAATATATATATATATATATATATTTACTATATAACATATTATAGTTATATATTGAAAGTTGAATGGGAGCGGGCTCACACGAGGCCTGGAGGGGAAGTTCTTATAAGTTTCTTACTTCCAACTCGTGCTAGTCCACTCTCTGGTTAAGGTGTAGTTGTTGTAACATAACTCGTAATTACACCCGAGGGAATCCATTTATATATCTCTCTTGAAAAGCATTTCAATCATCAAGAATCCATGGTCGCAAATCTATAATAATATTGTGCAGGAATCCGTAATTGCGTTAGCAAAAGTTAAAGTTATATATAATTATTTTTGAAACGTATTATTTGACGTTGCAGTTGTGACTTGAAATTTGTACCACTTTTTTTTGTCATATTTATAATTTGGTTTCGGTATCCATTTTCTGGCTGGAATCATGAACGTAGCTTGGCCCATTCTTTTTTAAATGTTGTATTTAGATAAGCTTATCAAGTACTTTTTGTCTTTGGATGTTTGTGTTCCAGTCGGTTATCAAAAACAAAAATAAAATTGCGTGTTAGGGTAGGAAAAAGATCTAAAAATTCTTTTAAATACAAATTTATTTTTTTATTTATAAATTTATATAAAAAATAGATCAGGCTTTACCTTAAATCTTATTTCAAAGAGACATTCAGTTGATTTCTGCTTAAAAGATGTTGTTTTAAATAATATTCCCAAGCCATGTTCTGCTGTTTCAATGCACTTTGAGAGTTTCTTTGATAGAAAAACTAATTGTTTCACCCTTTATTTGTTTGTTCAATGCCAGTTGCATAAGTTATATAAAATATTTCAAGCTTACTACAAATTATTTTCAATGGTAACCGACATAAAAATGCAAAGTTTCCATATAATAATTCCTCCTAATTGGTACACCTCCAGTTTCGTAAGCTTTCCTTATAATTTCCAGCTAATTTTGACTTTAAAACGAAAAGAATTTAGGCGTTTTTTGTGTTTGGCCTGCAATAGAGTTTTAGCATTTCAAAAATCCCCACAACAAATAACCACAAAACATGTATACATCATTATCCAGTGCTGTCAGGGGTAAATTTCAGGAAGATTTCTTGGGGGTAACAGGTGGCGAGTATTTATTTTTTTTTTTTGTGGCGAAGGATGACCAGTTGAAGAGGCGGATGTGTGTAATGTGTATTACCGAAAAGAAATATATATTGTGTAAACATTTCACTCAAGAAAAAAAAAATGAACAAATAATCAAAATGCATTCTTTACCCACCCGAATATATATTTGAATCCGTGCATAGGTGTTCGGGAATATCAAACTAGGTACAGTGGAAAATTCCATTACTAGGCACAACAACTTCCAATCATTTATTCAAGGCGTCATGTTGCTATTCAGGTACGTAACTCCCACCACCTAGAAATCTACATACAGCCTTATGCCTATATTGTTTCGACTCTCTCAGTAATTAAGTTTAATAGTTTATACTACTACTACATAATAATATAATTCAAGTTAGAATAATTTAACTTATACCACCACTATCCATATAGCTCCTCTCGCCGCGATCTAGAACTCTTTATAATATATGTATAGCCTAGCCTAGCGATGATCCGGGTCTCTTTAGAGGGGTGACTAGCACCTGTGGAGGGAAAGAAACAACACCTAGCGTTACCTAGAACTGGATACTCGGACATATCTTAGAGAGAGAGAGAGTACATAAGTAGTCCTAAGCTCCTATATATATTCCCAGTTAAATCTGTATTGGTTTCTAGTTCGATATACTATAGCACTTTGTTTCGAGGTCCCGCCAAGCTGATATCACCGGGCTTGATCGGAATATATATACCATATATATTAATAATGTGGTAAATCCATGACTACTTGATACTTTAAACAATCAGCTCTCTGAATCGACTTCAAGCATACATACTCTCTCGTTCTCGTACATTTATTCGTTTTGCTTAAACAATAGTTACATACATTTACCTTTGGTACCTTTGGTGTAAGCGTAGATTGAGTTCTAGCGTTGTGTGGACACCATATATATATACATAGCTATAAAACCGGCATATACATACGTATAAAATATGTATTACCTATGTATTTACCAACCTGTAGAACAACATATATCTATAAACTTACCTTTGAGCGAAGCTTGTGCACTTTTCGTTAATGCAGTTAATCAGTTGAGAAAGTGTTCAATGAAAGTGTTCAACCGTTCCATACAGTATTACTGACTAGATCTAGAACCGATGTATACTCTATACTCTATATATCTCTATATACTTACCATATATACAAGTTATCAGATAGTTAAGTTAATAGAACTGCCGGTTGATGTATGTCTGTATGTATATGTAATTCAATCTGTGGTCTCAATCAGCCGCCCCTCATCGCATAACCCCCCCTCATCCAACTAGCTACTACATGACTCTAGGTATAGATTATAGTATGTAAAGAAATTTTGGTATCTGTCCGGGCTAACCGAACGTAACTACAAATATTTATAGAGTTAGTAGTACAGTAAAAAAATGATTTCGATGGAGCAGCACCTACTTTATATAGAATATACAGTAATAAGATGCGTAACGAGTATTTCTTAAGCAGTTAAACTCTTCTAAAATATCAAGCTGCACCATCGAAAACATAATAATTCCAAATAATATCTTGATTTAGAATTGGTTAACTCATAATTTTATATTCTAAAAACTAAAAACAGATATGTAGTTTTGTCATAGAAAACAAAAAGAAAGAAGAATCATTTCATATCATATCAAATCATATCATAAAGTCTCTTCTCTCTTAACCCTATATATATGTTATGTATATACACTTGTGCGATTTGTACGATCTGTAAATACCCTCTATAGAACCCACCTCCATACTCCATGCTCATCAAGTGCACTCATCCACCATCATCATGTCTAGAGTTAGAGCTATATAACCTTACTTTATAGACAAGCTAAATGTAGAAGAATTGATCCTCTGGATCCAAGCAATAATTAGTTAATTAACGCTATGGTTTATCACACCCAAACGTCATCAGGTGTGCCACAGGCGAGGCCTGGCCAAACATCATGCTGGCCTGCCTCAAGGGCAAGGCCTGTGACGAGGACGCCGAAAAGGCACCCGGCGAATACTGCGGATCAACGCTGGCCTATGCCTACTTCGTATCGTTTATATTCTTTTGCTCCTTCCTGATGCTCAACCTGTTCGTGGCCGTCATCATGGATAACTTTGATTATCTAACGAGGGACTCCAGCATATTGGGTGCCCATCACTTGGACGAGTTTGTGCGCATATGGGCGGAATATGATCCAAATGCGACGTAATTATCTGTTTAATATATGTTGTAATCACAGAACACACACCAATTAGTCAAAGTTTATGTTTCGATTATGATTTCTATATCTATTTTATTTCATTTTCCATTCGAGCAAAGAAAGCCCAGCAGAGCAAGTCCTTATATTAAACGATTATTATTTGGTCGTATTTGACTCATACTTGAGCCTTAAAAGAAGCTTGGATGGATGATATATCTTCTTAATTTGTATAATATATATATTTTCTATATATTTGTCCATGCATGGAGTGCAGACCAGCCTTGCCCCAGATTTATCCGATTTGTCCGACTCATTTGAAAGCCCCTGCATGTCCTCGGCTAGGCCGATGATGTACACGAAGGGCAGCATCTCGGCAAAAGGTAATGCAACCGTTTACCGGGTGCTGCCTCATAGTTAACTCAAGTCAACTTGGATTAATTTGATCCATCTGAGCACCACCAAAAGCAGCACCTATTAATTAATGAAAATTAAAAATTAATTAAAATTAAAAACCAGTGGAAAGATACACTATACCGAAATGTACGACATGCTGAAGAATATGGATCCCCCGCTGGGATTCGGCAACAAGTGTCCCAACCGACTGGCCTACAAGAAGCTGATCCGCATGAATATGCCATTGGATGACGAGCTGAGAGTCCAGTTTACCACAACGTTGTTCGCTTTGATTCGGGAGAATCTGAGCATTAAAATGCGAGCGCGTACGTTTTTCATAGATGATCATGATTTCTGATACCATTTTCGATTTTAAACCTCTAAGACCCAAAAGTGACTTGAGGCACTTACAAGAATAGATTAAAAATAGATGATTATAAACAATTATTAGTGGCTTTAAAGGGTTCTACAATCGAAAATGGTTTAGGTATCTTATGTTTATCATACCCCTTTTTTAATCCTAATAATATCTTGTGTAAAACAGCTGAGGAGATGGACCAGGCGGACATGGAACTGCGGGAGACGATCACCAATATTTGGCCTTTGCAGGCCAAGAAGATGCTCAACCTGCTGGTGCCGCCCAGCGATCAGCTGAACAAGGGCAAGCTCTCAGTTGGTAAAATCTATGCAGGTTTCCTCATCCTGGAATCGTGGCGGAGCACGCGGTTCGGCCAGATTGACTCGGGCATGCCGGTAAGCCAATCCAAGCACATCATTTTTAAGTTGTCCCCCCCCAACACAGTACCTACTATATAACTACTATAACTCTGACTGGGTTAAAGCCCAAAGCAGGAGCTCAGCTCAAAGGAATCAGGAGTCAGTGTTTAGAAGCAGGCAGACCTTATGTTTTCCTTGATTTCAATCCTTTTTCTTTCGTTTGATTCCATATTCAGTGTATTTATTACCTAGCACTAAGCCTAAGTCTATCAAGTCCCACAATCAATTGGAAAATCAAAGCAAAAACTAATAAACAAACTGGGAGAAGGGTATCTGAGTAGCTGATTCAGAGCACAATTTAAGAGAATGCCAAAAACCAAAGACACTCTTTACTACAAAATAATCTAATAACATTTATATGACATGAAATAAATATGTGATATTATGATTTCTCTTCTCATACGATTGAATTTGAATAACACAACAAACAAAAATATTTATAACAACAAACAAACAAAAAATCTGTACTGTTATTAAAAATAATCGAACAAAATATCCGCGCAGAACTGGAAGGAGGTATATAATTAATTTTATATGCAACCTCATGTTTATCACATTTGTATATACCAATTAATTACCTAATTAATAATACCTTATATATGTTGAGCACATACATGCCCGTTTGTATGTGAGACAAGTAACCAGAATTAGCTAAAAAATGAAACACACACCCACCTTGCATACTCAAGTATAACCTCATAGTAAACACTTACAATTCAATCAGAGATCCGATCTGATCTGATCCTGGCGAAAGCTCTTCTCGGAATCAATCGAAATTCGAAATTTCTGTGGGAATGCGCAAGTTTCTCGCATTGAATATTTTATGGATTGGAAGTAGGGACGGCAAAGAATATCGAATATCATGTCGATATTTGAAGCAAAAGCCTATATGTATATCGATAAGCTTTGCAATATATGTGCGATAAGTCGGTATTCTGTTTGATATATTAGAAACAATTTTCGTCTATTAACATTTAATAAAAAAAACAAGAAAGAAAAGTATATTTTGGAAAGCAAAAGTTTGCATTTGTATTAAAAGATTACGTTTTAAAGCGATCGATAACTGAGACCAAAAAATTAGCTAACTTTAAATTTGATATTTTTAAAATTTAATTTACAAATCGGTAAAGTAAGTTTAAAATTTTAAAAATTAAAATAATAATAATAAAACAATTAAAATAATTCCTTTTTATTATTTTTGAATAATATCGATATTTTTTTGTATTACAAATTGGCATTGTAAGTTTACAATTTTAAAAATTAATATAAAAATAATAATATAATTAAAAAAAAAGTATAATAATTTAATTGATTAAAATTTTTATATATAATATATATATATTTTTTTTAAATTATCGATATTTTTCGATATTCCAGTTTCGATATATCAAACTTTTCGATGTTTTAAACATATTATTGAGCTTGATACTCTTGTCAATATATCATATAGGATTTTTTTCTCTCGATAATCATTCCCAATTGGAGGCGATAATTGGAAGCAACCCAATTGGGATAAAGTCTGACTCGCATTCGCTTTCGAAATTCAGTGTTCTACAAAGTTACAAAAATACTACTAAAGAGTAATGACAGTAGAAGTCGAGTACCTACGTATTATCTATACTCCTATATATACACTATATCGGTAGAGTTGAACCAGTTGGTATTTTATTTCTCGAGTGTTTGCGTATGTGCATTCTTAGTAGTTTCGACCAAAAACCAGAGATTCTTACACTCTCAAAAACTCTGATATTCTGTAAGTATTGATTCCTAGACATATATACATACATATATATATATATATATAAATATATAGAGGTTTGCAATTTGATTTAACACAACGTCATCGAATGAGACAGGTTAAGGTTGAGAGAAAGTATGAAAAACGAGGCAAAGTCAGGGACTACTCATCCATTATCTTTCCATCTAATACACCTAGCGATCGGAGTCTACACACCAAAGTACACCCAAGTAATTAATAATCAATTGTTTTATCTGTTATCCTGTTTCTGTGCACAACACACACACACAAACGATCCAATTGGCTGTTTTGACCATTTTTGAATCCGAAACATGAATCGTTGAAATTGTAAATTGTTTCAATATTATGATATGGTTGGTGGTACCGTAACAAACAATACATAAATGAAATGGGCAATGATAGCGGAAGAAGCCAGATGACGATGATGAGCGTAAATATAGCCCGACGGCAGTCGAGGAGCCGGTATATAATATACTTACATATATTAATACCTAACTATCTTTCGCTTGATTTTGCTTTACGCCTTTTAAGCTCCTCTTCATCTCTATCACACGTTTTGCCGTCTGCTACTACTACCACTTATCTCTCTCTCTCTCTCTTGGCTAGAGGCATGTGTACATAATACTCGCCTAGGAATGAGCCTATGTATATCTAGGATCCAGCATAAGCCTGCATAATAAGCCCGCCAAAAACCCAAAAACACAAAAAAACAAAGTGCAAAACAAAATTGAATTTAAACCCCAGTAAACCCTACTTTTTATCCGTCTGTAGATGAACACACACAGCCACTGCAATGCCACGGTCATGTTTCGCTTAACACCAAACTCACTAGATAGCCAAAACCACAAACACACCTTGAATATGCTACGTTTGAGGGTTAAATCGGATTTAGAGGTTGCCTTATCTTAGATCCTATCTCCTCTCCAATTGGAGAGCGGAGACTGAGCTTTTGCGTAGATGAAACAGAAAAAATTAGTACAACAAATAGTAGAGCTTTAAGAAATATTAGTTATATGGTTTTCAAGCAGAGTTGGCCATTCAAAGCACCTGAGAGCACAGAATGCAGATTCAATCTGTGTTTTAAGCTCTACACAAGGGGAAATTTAGGGGTAATACTAGGTTAAAAAAATTATACAACAATTCAAGAGGGTTAAGGAATAGCAGGAATACAGTTTCCAGGCAGAGCTGTCCACACAGAGCAACCAGGAGCAAGGACAGTGCTTAAAGCTTGGCCAATAGAGCATATACATAAATACCCTTTCTTTGTGGGCAGCTCTGTTCTCCCAGGAAACTCACGAAAAATAAGAAGTAAGACTAGTAGAAAAAAATATACAAAATACCACAAATTTATTTATTTATTTATGAAAATCATATAAATTAAAAATAACTTGAAATTAAATATAGAAAAAAATTATAAGCCTTATCTAGCAGTTGTGTAATTTATATAAAAAACCGAGATAAATAGTATTTAATCAGTAAGCATTTCCAAATCATATTCTGCGAAAACCCAGCCAATATTTCAAGTGTTTCCTTATATAAAAGAATTTAACAAGAGTTCAGCTGAATTACTATAAAATATCTCCAACAAAAACCGTTTGGAAACTTGTATGTTATACTGCATTTGCGCCTGTTGAACGATGAATTTTCTTTTTTTTTGTATTACAAATCTTGTTTACTTTTTATATATTTTTTATTTTGTTTTGTCTGATTAGAGAGCACTGTTTTTTGGATCGAATTTTGCACCATAATACCAGACACTGCATATTCCAATAGATCCAAAAACCGACAAGCGACAATGCCATAGTCTCGAGTTCAATATGTATATACTTAAACTTTTAGAACACGACGAGTGACACTAGGTGGTAGACCGTATAAACAATGCAAAAACAATTGTATAAATTATAAATGACAAAAACCAAGAAAGGATCAGAGTGAGATCAGGCCAATGTCCTATATTTAATATTAGTTTTGTGTTTAGTTGCTTTTGAGTTTTATGCAAATATTTTAGTGCTCAAAAGCTTAAGTCTAGGCAAGCAAACGCATCATGCTAATTAATAAAACCAACTAAAACCCCAAAACCAAGCCGAAACGAAAGCATGTAAAATATAAAATTGAAAACTAAATGAATCAGAGAAATGAAACAATAATGTATGAATGCCCATATGATATTTATTAATTTTAAATTAATTTTTAAATGTCATGTGGGCATTAAATGCTGAAAAATTAACATAATTCTTATAATTAGATGCCAGTTTTTTGATTTCTTTCTTATTTTTTCACACTATAGTTTTCATTTTCAGTTAGTAAAACTCTCAAATTCGAAATCACTTGTTTCGTCCAGCATTTTTATATATATATATAAATTGGCACACATACAATTAAATCAATTATAAATAATAAAACCAAAAAAAACCAAAAACAATTGTAATAAATAACTCATATAGCGGTACTTCTTAGATTTTCTTCCAGTCATACTATAGTGAGTTGTAAAAATGTTTGCGCATGTTTTGACCGTATCAAAAGCAAGACTCTCTTTTTAAGCTACCTTTAAATAATATACATTCTGTGCGAAAGCATCCAGTACATACCAGTATATATAACCTTCTTTCTACTCTCTAACATAATACCGACACGATCCGCCTAGAGCTTGACACATACATCTTGAAATGCTATGTATACTATACCATATTATATACTCTTATATATATTATATAAAGGAATTGACTAAGCAAGCGATATATATACATATATTTGCCCCATTATCGAAAATATAACATATGTATATACATAAATATATACATATATAACAATACTTTCGATTATGATTTCCATTCTCCTCATACCGTTTTTTAATTACTACTACTATATTAATTCTTACATTCCATTTTCAATGCTTTTACAAAATACAAAAAAAAAAAAACAAAAAAACCAAATCCTAATGCGTTGCAATGTTACCACATCAAATATATACTCACCACTCACCCAACTTTAACAACTGTGTCTACAACAAACTACAATTTACAAATCTGAAATCTGTGTTTCTACAACTAAAACCAAACTAAAAACAACAATTAAAAAATATATAAAAAATACACACAACGAAACCGAAAACATAACGAAACTAAACGAAACTGAAACGGAACGGAATGGCAAATCAAAAAATCTAAAAAATCAATATCAAAATCAAAACGAAAACCACTGCACTGTCCTGTCTACTACTACCACCACCACCACCTGTCTACTACTACTACTACTACTACTATCAACCGAATATATCAAATCACGAATCACGAACTATATCAATTGCCATGGCAAACGAATCGATTCGATTCGATTCGATCTGTAGAAACAATCATTCTTTAACTGTCTGCTCGACATGGCCGCCCTCGACAAAGGAGGATCGCGTCAGGGCTCCATAAGTTTCGAGCCGAATGGGGAAGGAGCCGCCAACTCACAGACACTGTTGTTAGCCAGCACGCACCATCACCATGCGAACGGTGATGCCGAACACAACAACAGTTTGGCAACACTGGCACGGCGGAGTACGATCAGAAAGCGATCAGTTAGGTAATTTGAACAGCTTCAATCTTAATCATAATCCGTACAGTGCCAAAGTACTTCATCAGCCATAAGCCATTAGCCATTTGCCAATCAATCATCTCTCATGTTCATCACGGTCGCCAGCCTTAGGTATCTATATATCTATATAAAGAAAGGACCTCTTTTTGCTCTCCAAAAACTAAGCTATGGAACCTTTAAAGTAGCTTCCCTATGCTCCCAATTTATAAGTAATGTCTGCTCGACAGTCTGAGTCTCCAAGTTTTCTATCTAAAAGTCCACAAGCTCTATTTTGATTGTGAACTCAGCTAACAACCTCCTCAAGCTTAATTATAATATTAATTCTCTTTAATCTCTTTCCTGGTTAGTAAAATATATATAAACCAAGTGGGGATCCATCTACTATATACTATATTTTATTACTAAATTCTACAGAATATATATTATATATAAAAAGGACAAATTTTGTTAAGACCACTTGTCACACAAGAATATTCCTAAAAAAATTACCATTATAATGGGTCTCTCTCTTTTTCCCAATTCAAAAGCTATCCTTTCAAGTCTACAAATCCTAAGAATCAGAATCCATCTACTATAAACTATATATATATTATAAATATATAGAAAAATACTTCCCAACCAAAGAGAAGAATTTCCAATAGAATTACCATATTTTTCTTTATCTTATCTTTCCCAATTCAAAAGCTTTCCTTGTACATTCAAGGTTACAAATCCCAAGATTCAGATCCTTTTTCAACAACTACCAAGAGTACCATAATGGGAGCTTGGGTACTTTTCTTTTCGATCATTCCAGATCCACGACATTTTCATTCACAAAACACACACACACACATGATGTATAGTATATATCGGTATATATCTATTTTTTTTTTTTTTAAGATTTTCAACAACTTTCGTTTCCACAACAAAACACAACACACTCGAATACAGAAATATATAAACTAAACAATATTAACAACTACTAATTGCACATATAATACTAACACACACACAAACAGCAAACAAACTAACAAAGTAACTCTTGTGCTTTTCTGTACATTTTCAACATTGACATAAGTAAATTGTTTTCTTCTAATTTTTAAATATTTCAGAAACAAAAAGGTGAATATGTTTGATAAACTCCAAGCGGTAAACCAAAATGAAATTATCAAGAACTTTACTACTAAAACCTAACAACAACAACAGCAAAACAATAACTACATAATTGTGTATTATATAAATATATATGTGAATACTCTTTGTGTCCATACTCTCTCTCCGTTTCCGATATAAATGTTGTTCACAAAACCCAAATTAAGTCGAAGTAAACAAAAAAAAAATAACACTAGTACCTTTTGAATACATATTATTCACTCATAAGTATATAAAAGTATATATGTACCGGCAGGTACGCAACCATAGCACGGCTTCTGTACCCATGTACCTGTGTACCTGTGTACCTAGACGTACAGTGGGTGCATTACCAACCGGTTAAATATATACTAAAGTCTACAAAATTTGCGTTTATTGAATACCAAAAATAGTACACTAAATACTCGTACTCGTACTCAAACCTACATAAATGTTGCATAGAAATTTTTTGAAACAAAACAAAAAACAAAAAATAATAACAATTTTAGAAACGCAAATCTTGGCTTAGTTCTCGTACTCGTACTCGTACTCAATGTTGTAATTTGATCGTTTCTGTAACCACTAAATATGTACTCCTATGTACGTAGGCTTCGGCTTTGTTCGTTCCTTGGGCAAAAGTGTGTTAAGAGTGTGGCAATGGGTTAAAGTGGCCCACCCTGGCATCGCTCTACTCAGAGACTACTCCCCCCCTCCACCAGTCCCCTTAAGTTGAGTGAACGATGCCCAGGCCCAGAGTTCGATATTTTTAGGGTCTCTAGTTGACTCTAGTAGGTTTAAAAAACTAGCCACAAATGCTAAATAAATCCCTTTGGTTTCACGTAATTAAATAACTCACACTTACACAAACTCTTTAAACACCAGCAATGCAATGTAGGATTAACAAACGCCAATCCCAGTACAGTTGCGACCTAGACATACCATACAGATACCGATAACGATAACGATACCGATAACGAGACACCTTTCATCTCGACACACATAGATCACGTCTGAACGAGAGAGTCAACGACATCCGAGAAAGTTGGCGGTTCTAACTCTGTTTTTGCAGTCTAACTTTTGGCCATAAACATTCATGTTTACCATGTTTAATAATGACTTTCCTACGTACACATAAAGCCAGGAGATAGGCTGCCCAAGGGAACTCCATTTTTAAACCAGTTTCTTATTTTATGTTAATAGTTTACCTAGAATTCTATTGTTTTTTTAGCTTATCTAGAGATCGGATTTATTAGAGTTAACCCAAAGGACTAGATACAAAGACCCAGCAACAAACGTGTGACTGTAACGAGTGACTAACTGAAGACTGTAACGATTGAGGTTGTTTCTTGATTGATTTCTATAGCAATATATCCCTCTAGTTACACTTTAAACATAGACGGCGATGGCTTTATGTGTACATAGTAATTGTTTAAATCTACCTAAGTTTTTATCCCCCACGAGTTCGAGGTGGTAAGTAAGCTCGACACTCGACAAGGGATCGACCACTCCTCCACTCCACTCCACTTCACTCCACCCTGATCCTACCATAACACTATACCATATATATTTTTTTTAAATTCAGATAATCCTCGCCTAGTGCATGCCCACTGTAGTTAGCTTTTACTCTTTTTAAGCTTTCTCTGTTCTCTGTTCCGCCTTGCCTCTCGCTTCACACTGCTTGCGCCGATCTGTAGCACTGCTTAACAACCATACAGTGCGGTACATACTTGTAAATATCCTTGGACAACTACCTAGTGTAGATAGTGTAGATATCTCTAGCGCCTAGCGAAGCACCTAGATCTAGACACACACCAACGATCGATTTATTATTTCTATGTATTTTTGATTTTCAAGTTTTGTGTTGATAAAAAAAAACCAAATAAAAATATAGGACTATAATCGAAAACAAAACAACAAAAAAATATGTATGTAGCTACAACTTGGTATCAAACAATTGGCATTATTGAGGCAGTAAAAACCAGTAAACGAATCCGAAATATAGCTCAACTAGTGTGCAGACCGAGAGATACGATAATGAAAAAGCTAAAACACTGCAAAAAAACAAAACAAAAAAAAAAAAAGAGAAAGTGTTCAAGTATATATGTATGTGTATACTCCCGAGTAGTGTATGGAATTGTTTAAATGTTTACTTGCCCCTTATTATAGACTCTAGGCTATCCAAATACCATATTCCCCCCGCATTCAAGAACCTCTCTCAATATATATATATATATATACTTCAATATATAGTACTATTGAAACCGCATTTGAATATGTACGTACGTATTTTGTTGCAGTGAAGTAATACCTTAATTGCTTTTATTTATGTTCAATATATATAGTATACCCTACCCCTTATATATTATATACATATATGTAATGCAAGGTAAACATATGTATACTCGTATTTACATACATATATTTACCCTGCGGCTTATCCACACACAACAACAACAACAACAACAACAACAACAGTTATTTAACCAATATATAATTATATATATATATATTGCCCTCGCTCCTTTATGTGTGGCATAGGACATCCGTAGTTCTTAATGTAAACACAACGCAGATACACTTGTAACCAAAAGTATCCAAGTTATTTAAATATATCCTAAAAGCAATGAATGAATCCACAAGAAATCGGTCCTGGGGAATTGATACAAAATATGATTACAGATATATTTTAATTAATTAATATCGCTAAAAACGATGTGTCCTAAATTCGAAATTCCTTTAAAAGTATCTTAACAATTGGTCCCCGTCTCCGTCCCCCCAAAAAGTAGAACCAACTTCCCTGTGTCCATCCCCCCGCGTCCGGCTCTTCAGATCTCTTTTCAGACTGATTTCGCGTGGGTGGCATTCATGTTGCTTCGTTAGATCGTTTTTGTTTAATAATGCTCGTGTGTGGCTAAACTCTTTTCCAACTAGATGCTGGAGCTGCAGGATGCGTCGAGGCATCCCTCCCAGGAATCGCTAACCGGCGCCGATGCTGGCCATCTACATCCTGGACATTCGTACATGAATGGACACAGGCGATCGCCTAGTCTGAGGTAAGGAGGTTCTCTAAATTCTAGAAATTTTCTTTAATTAATTACAATTAATTAATTATTTAATTAAATAATTTTTTAAATTCATTTGTTTATTTAATTAATGTAAATTATTTATGAATTTAATTAATTAATTTATTTAATTAATTAATTTATTTAATTAATTAATTTATTGTTTAATTTATTTATTGAATTAATTCATTTATATAATTAATTAATTTATTTTATTTATTAATTAAATTTTTTATTTATTTCATTATTTAATTTATTTTATTAATATATTTATTTATTTATTTATTTTATTTATTTATTATTTAATTTATTTTTTTAAATTATTTATTTATTTAATTTATTTAATTTATTTATTCAATAATTTAATTAATAGATTTAATTTATTCATTTAATTTATTTAATTTTTCTTATTTATTTATTTTATTCTTTTATTTATTTAAATAATTAATTAATTTATTTATTTTATTAATTATTTTATTTATTTAATCAATTGAATCGATTTATTTAATTAATTAATTTATTCATTTATTCCACAGGCACAACGGCTCTCCCTTGGCCAGATCTCCCAGTCCTCGACGACGTGGCCATCAATACATACATCATGATATCGGGTTCTCCGATACCGTATCTAATGTTGTAGAGATGGTCAAGGAGACGCGTCATCCTAGGCATGGCAACAGTCATCCGCGGTATCCAAGAGGTATTTATTATTGGCTCAGCGAGTGAGAGATTTGCCACCACACAGACGTGACTCTACTTTTACCTGGGTTGTGTGCCTCTATTGCTAATTCCTGAAAGAGAAACCAAACTTGTGATGAATCCTGTTTGTCCTGTTTGTATCCTCCACTCCCTTAATTTCTCTCGTGTAACTCCAAGTAACTAGCAATGGACGCACCATATCCGGGGACTCACTCGGCCAGCCGGGGATTTTCTTATCTATTTTGTAGTATCTTAGTTATATATACAGATATATATATATATATGTCTACAATTCCATAGCTATATAAAAAAAAAAAAAAAAAACAAAATTTTTTAATAAAAAAAAAAAATATTTATATACAACAAATATGATTTTCGTTTTCTGGTTAAGTTGGTAAAGCCTTCCTTTTTGTGTTTTTTGTTTTTTTGTTTTTTTTTTTAAAGAATTTTAAAAACAAAAGAAAGCCAACTGATAACCGAAAAACAAATACCAAAATCAAATACGTAATCTGTTGTGCCCCGACATCCTTAATTATTACGTTTTCTTTATTATTGTTGTTATATGTACAATATAGGTTCATGGTCAGCATCGACAAGTCCGGCCCGTTCGCCTTCGCCTTCTCGTTATGGTGGTCATTTGTCTCGCAGTAAACGCACTCAACTGCCTTATCCCACATATGGGACAACCAGTCTATGTCAAAGGTCACGATCGCCGAGTCCCGCTCGACTTCAGGAGATGCGTGAACGAGACAGACTTGGTTATGGGATTGATATGGGTACATCTCTTTAGCACATTGTTAACTAAAGTCCAAAACAAAAGATATCGAATCAAATCAAAAACTCAAACTCAAACTCAACTCAAACTCCACTCAAAACTTAAACTTAAATCAAATTCAACAACTCAACTTGTTTTCTATAATATGCTAGTATTTTCTTCTACACAATTTCCTCGACTTCATCTCAACTTTTACAACAAACATCTCAGATCAGACATGCTTACTTACTCGTAACTCGTAACTAACTATTCGTATTCGTACATGCATATTTGCCGAACATGCTTAACATGTACATACATGTATTGTTCAATCAATCAGTCAATCAATCAATCAATCAGCCTCAATTAAGTTGAAGTTTATCTCTCATAATGCATACCACACGAGGTTCCATCATAATATCCGTACTCCACTATTCGTACTCGTACTCGTACTCTTGTTACTAGCAGCGTTCATGTTTTCATTTCTCTAGATGCCATCTCGTACACCCCACCACCTATATTATAATCACATCTCGTATGTATGTATGGTTCTGCCATCTACAGACATATATATAGACATTCATTCATTCATCCCAACTAAAAACGAAACCACACTGATTCTCTCTGGCCAATAATGAATGGTTTATTTACGCAATTTTCGCAAATTTACGCAAAATATTTTCTCAAAGTCGAAAGTCATAGTCGGGGTTTATAGTTTCAACGGACCCGAAGTGATATTAGCGAGAGAGATACTGCTTGCATAGGTACACCTATATCTACACGTGTCTAGTAGCGGGGCAAAGGTCATACATATAAGATGCATAACGGGGAGCTGAGATAAGTGAACATCATTTGTCTGTCTAGCCAAGAAGGTGAAGTTCGTAAAGCCATAGCGTAGTATTATATATTTTTTTTTATTTTGCTCTGTAATAACGACGACCTCTGTCAGACCTCTGATCACTGACCAAGAATCTCTATTACAAAAAAAAAACAAAAAAAAAAGCCTGCTTCTACACACACCCGTTACGTTAACATACTCGTACATATTTGTATGTAAGTCCAGCAACCAGTAAAGTTTCCAGATTTTTCCCAATAAAAAACATACGATTTCGGGGCGGTGAAAATTCGGCGACTGAGCTCTCTCTATATATAATATATACTATTACTAGAAACATAATTTGGGATGCAGTTTTGGGTTCAGTATCTATCTTACCTATCTGTCAATGTGCGTATTTAGCCGTGTTTGCACCATTACGTTGAATCCTTATTTCATCAGTTTCGTCTCTATCTCTCTCTCTCTCTCTGTCTGTCTCTCTCTGCATAAGTACTATATACTCGTATATAGTATGTAAATATATATATATATCGAATCGGACAGTCATGCATGTTGCCACAAATCATCCAATCCAACTCTTGTGTACTACATTGTAATATGAATATTCTGAATACATTAATCTAGCACCGTTCCTTACCGTTTGAATATAGTAACTATAAGTATTTCTGTACGATTGCACTCGCTTGTATTGATTATAGATTGTAGTGAATGCTTTTAATTCCAAGAGAGAGCATTTCTTGGAGACATCATACAAGTATCAGTAATCATACAATAAGTTATGACTGGGGTATGTTGGTTTTTGGAGATTATTTTTGTGGAGAGTAAGCCTCTGATAGCCTTAAAATCTTTTAAACATAATTTAACATATATTCTTAACTGCTAAAAACTAATTAAATGTAGAATGAACTTTTATTACTTTGGAAATTGTGAATAATGTAATAATTCACTTCCCAAAACTCTCCAAACGCAAGGATACTCTCCAAATTCTCAACATGTCTCATTCCCATTCGTTACAAGTACTATCATGTATTCCTTTGTCCTTGTTAATTGTCAATTAAGTACCAACCTCTCAGGCACACGACTCTCCGCTCAGTATCAGTATCATATCATTATGTATTATGTATTATATAAACACAGAGAGTATTACCTGTTTTGAGAGACTAGTGTAACCCAGTGTCCTGTGTTCCCGTTACCGTTCCCCCAGGTGGCGCGCACGTCCAGCACAGCTACCCAACGTTGGCATCCCGGCGTGCCGGGATCGGTCGCCGTCTACCGCCGACTCCCAGCAAGCCGTCGACGCTGCAGCTGAAGCCGACCAACATCAACTTTCCCAAGCTGAATGCGAGTCCAACCCACGTAAGTAGTAAAAGGAAAAGAGCTTCCAATTTGTAATACATCCATAACCCTGCTTCTCCTTCCTCCTTCCAGACACACCACTCGACGCCCCACAGTGTTCACTCGCTGCCACACCACCGCGACCTGCTGCGTGATCCCAGGGACATGTACTACAGCAGCAGGGATCGCGAGCGGGATCGGGAGCGCCTTAGGGACCGGGACAGAGATCGGGATCGGGATCGAGAGCGCTTGCACGAGTACGACCTGCGATTCGAGTACCGGGATCGTGAGCGGGAGCTGTACGAGCGCGAGCGGGATCGCGAAAGGGAGGTCGAAAGAGAAAGGTGAGTCTCAAAAACTAGCATCTATTCTTTGAATCTTTATCCTTGGGATTATCCCTTAACAGACTGGAATATATAGCACCGCTGTCGTTCGAACAAGCGCTGGCTATGGGCCGAACAGGTCGTGTACTGCCATCACCAGTCCTGAATGGCTTCAAGCCAAAGAGCGGCCTGAATACTCGACACTCCGATTCGGATGAGGAGGATTGGTGCTAGCAAAGGCTTTGATTGCGATCGCGTAATCGAAAGGATCAGATCTGGGTATAGCATTCGGCCATATGCTCATCACTGTCAGCACCGAACTTGGATCACAATTTTGATACGATACAACAGCACTACCCGCCACAACCACACCCATACCCCCATCTATATCCTCACCATCTTCAACATCATCATCATGTGATGTACCTACCGCACCGTAGAAGGTATGCCCCGCAGCATCCATCTGACATCAAATTGGCCAGAAACGACGACGACGGCTTACAGCAGGAATCAGTACCGAATCGACCATCGCAATCGCAACAATTACAGCAACAACAACTACTACAAGAACAACAACAGCAACTACCACTACCACTAGATGATTATCATCATCAGTGGCTCCGGCTGGGGCCATACGAGTCAGCTGCCTCAACGATGGCCTACTCGCTGCCCGAGACCAGAGCCACTTCGCCCCACTCCGATATTGAGTTCATTGCGAGAACTACTAGAACAACAACAGCAACACCAAGGACAGCAACAGCAACAGCAACAGTAAGAACAACAACAACAACTAACAAAAATGAAGCAATGATATTAAGCGTACCAATTAAAATAACAACGTCCCCATTAGCTATTAAAAAGATATATTCAGATAATGACATTAATTATAACAATACCGATATAGAGAAAGCTAAAATAGAGATAGCCGAAGAGGAGGAGCAGCCAGAGCTCCAGCTCCATCATCACCAACACTCGCCGTATTCGTATCATACGCTATGAGGGAGGAAACATGACAGACGACGAGAGAACAGAGAACCAGAAATGAGTAACGAGTAACGAGTAACGAGTAACGAGCAGATCTAAAAGCCAGCTGTAAAGGCATAGAAATATGCAGATGAAGGAGGAGGAGGAGGAAGAAATAGTAGTAGAACGCAGACTATATAGGGCTAAATGCTATATATGTGTAGGCTTAAGGGTATCCATCAGTCGATATATGATATATGATAGGAGGAGGCGTATTGTAATTGTACTTTTTTCTATAATGTTAGGGACAAACAAAGCCTAGGACACACCAGCAAAATGAATATAGATGAACTCTTCACCACTCACAAACACACACACACACAACATAGTAGGTGTTGTAAGTAAGTATTTAGGTAGTTACACTCTACATCTTAGGTTTATCTCTAGAACATAGACGGGAAGGAGGAGGAGGAAGAGTCAGTCGGTGGTAATCTGCAAGCGTTTTTGTCTTGTTTGTATTTAAAGTTTACTCAACTCAATTATGTAAATTTAAATGCGAAATTATATGTATTTATTCGATGTACATAACAGATTAATTAATGTAGATAACAAATTTTTGTATGTAATTACGATTATACATATATATATATATATATATATAAATATTTCAACCGAAGCCAGAGCCCCCACACAGCCTACCTACTTGTTATCTTTGAAGATTGAGCAGGGATTCCCCATACTTGTATAATATTCGAAAGAGCATTTGTTTTTATTTCGATGGAGAGTTTTATAAGCAAAGACCATATAATAAATAAGATGAGGAACGGCTTCACTTCAGGATTTCTTTAAAATTTAGAGGGAAAAAAGCGCTAAACTGAGAGCATTCTAGATATGCCTGTAGGTAAAGATTTTTATTCAGCTTTAAATAAATTAATATATTTAAATTAAAATTATATTATTATTCTAGATTTGCCTATCGGTATTACTGAAGATTTTTTTTCTGCTATAAATAAATTAAATATAAATTAAAATTATATTTTTATAAATTAATTAAAGTTCTTGAATGTTTCTTACTTTTTTGAAGTAAGCTTCTTACTTATTTATTATGAGGTCTTTGCTGTAGCAATATAATTTGTACAGATGAAATTTTCCTGTAAATTAACTATTTATATTTTTCACTCCCTGGCTTTAGCTTTCCCAAAAAATACTTGTGCCCATCGGTTGCTAGAGTAGAAAAGGCTTTTTGTAAGATGACATTGTGTAGATAAATCCAGTCCAGTCAAGACACACCACACACACCATACACATTCTCCTCCAGTCCAGTCCAGCCAGTCGAGATTGTGTATGTTTCGTTCTCGTAATACTCTCGTAAGCACTCACACAGGCGACTAGTAGGATCCTATGAAAATCAAACCAATTAGTGTAATAGATAGGCGACGAATCGTTCGATTCGGCATGGATATCGAAGAGCGCACAAATATTGTAATTTAAATATGAACGAAATGAGAATCCATAAAACTTAAGTATGAGAATTTACACGCAAAATAAACTTACCAATTACGACTAGAAAACAAAAACGAAACCGAATACGAAACCGAAACCAACTTCACAGCTATTGTACGATACTTGAAATATTAATACTAAGCAATACTAGCAAGAAACACAGACATGGGATGGGAGTGTGGCATAATTTTCGGAGTAATATAATCTTAATCATGCATAGATAAACAATAGTTTACATAACTCTAACTATAGTGTGTCAAATCCATATAGAAAATCCATACTGGCTGACCGTTTTTGACTGCTTCCACATGAGATTTGTCCATAGTTTTCATATCCTTTTCATTCTCACTCAAAACTTCTCTCCTCTTCTCTCTGTTTTAGACGTAAGATTGTTTTGTTCACCTAGCTTGTTGCTTTTGCTTAAACATCAGAGTTCGCAGCGGGACAGCACACACAGCCACTAATTAATTCAATTTGCAAGAATACCAACCCGATCATTGCCTCAATGCCAAAACAAAAGAACGTAAATAAATAAAAATTAAAAGAAAAACAAAAAATAAGAGAAATGAGTACAAAATGTGAAGATGATTAGTTAAGAGTCTCGTTTTTTGATATTGCCTCTATTCAGTTGCATTGGCATTACTCTCGAGAGACCATTTAGGATGTAATTAATGTAATTCGCTTTTCTAAAGCCTCCTCCCTCATTGCTTCTACGACTCTGCCTTACGCCTGTCCAACTGCGAGCTCAGGGATCGGGATCGGGATCGGGATCGGGATCGATCTGACCGCGATCCGTGGTGATACTTCGGGTGAAGAGTAGTCCCTCCATCTACCCCAGCTAGATGATGCCAAAGCTGAAGTATCCTTTTGTATAAATGCATATAGATCGATGGACAAGCATCGATTGTTCTTCCAGGCTTCCCCTCTCATTCGAATACTCAGATCAGATACTCAGATTGGATACCCATTTTTGAACTATAATCCCGCCATACATAGATAACATACATTCCGCGTGGAGACGAGATCGATGACCATGAGATCCTGTGTTCATTTTGTCCCGAGTCGAGGCTTACTCTTTCTAAAACCATGTACACCTACATATACCTAATAATCTTGAACCTTACGATTCGATTGTGCATTTCGTTAGCCTAACTAAGCTGCTTACACTGTCTGGTTTTGAAACAAACAAACAAAAGAAGAAGGTCACATGGGGAGTACATACCTACAAGTAGCTCTGAATTCTTTGCAAGGCAACAAGGATAAGCAACACCGGATATAGGCATATACATATATATATATAGGGATATAGGAGCATAGGGTTACGATTCGATATGCGGATATATATATAAAACTAGAACAATTTAAATTTGGTAAAGCTAAAGGGATGTAATGATAATGCATATACATAAATACATATATCAGAAAAAACCAGAAACAGATTACACTAAATATATCTTAACTGAATATACACTAAGGTAATAAAGCAGTTTAAATAATTACGATTAAGAGACGCTAGAGTAATTGAACTACGTTTAATATTTAATTATGTAATTATAAAGACGACTTGTAATTTATATACAAGACATATACATACATAAACATATAATAATAACATAAATACCTGCCTTCAACAAAATTTGTTAATAAAAACCATTAATACTTTCTTATTTTACATATAAAGTAAAGGAATTACATAATAATAATAATAATAATAATAAAGAAAATAACAAAAAATGAACAACAATTTCCAGAAAAATTACAAACAAAAATCATCAAACTGTGTTTCTCTCTCTTTTTTGGGATTTTGTATGTGTTTTTTAATTAAGTCCCACGAATAAACAACAACATTTTAGTTTTATATAATTTTATTTTTATTTTATTTCAAACAAAATAACAATTTAAAGCCACAGAGGTCAGCGCATCAGCTTTACTTAGCTCTCATTTTGTTCTTGTTAAAATGTTCTTGTTTTTAAAGTGTTGTTTTATTTGTTGTAGGCAATGCCAACGCTAAATGAAATCTAGGCATTTTCAGTACAAATCCAGCAACTCCTGGATTTCATGTATCAGGCGAACAGAATCAGCAGAAGGTGGATTTACTCTTGTGCAAACGAAATTTTCACTCAAACTACGATATTTCTCTGGGATGCACAGCTCAGATACGGTCTTCGCAAGTAAAGGTTTCACTCATCTTTACTCTTTAATTTGCGTAAGACCGTAACTGGCGAACACAGAGCAGGAGAGCGAAGGTCAGCACTCGCAGCGCTGAGAAGAATAGTAATTAAGAGAATAAATAACGTGCTCATAACTTTTCTGCTTAATTCCCCGAAGATCGTAACTAACGAACAAAGAGAAGGAGAGCGAGGATGGGCTGATGCGTAGCTCTGAGAGATATCGTTAATTGAGTAAAAGTAATATCGTAATTTGAGTGAAAATATTCGTTTGCATTAAAGTAAATCCACCTCCTGCTGATTCTGTTCGCCTGGTACATGAAATCCAGGAATTGCTGGATTTGTACTGAAAATGTCTAGATTTTAGTCTTGTTCTTGTTACAACAATAAAAACAACATTTTTACAACAATATCAATTTAACAACAACAAGCTAGATGATCTGTGGGTTGAGTGAAAACGCTTGCATTGAAAATAATGGTTTGCACTCATTTCAGCTCTCTACTTTCCCGAAGACCGTAACTGACGAACAAAGAGCAGAAGCGCGAAGACCGTAGCTGACGTGCAGCTCTTAAAATTTATTGAATCAAAGAGCTACGGTAACCGCTGCTCTCATAAATGGTCTCTCCGTTTCGAATAACTTTCGAACACAAAGAGCGAAAGCTCAGATGAGCTGATCTGCGGCGAAGAGTGAAAACAATGAGTGGAAGTATTAGAATTGAGTAAAAAAAAAAAAGCTTTTACACTAACGCAAATACTCCTCCTGCTGATTCTGTTCGCCTGGTACATGAAATCCAGGAATTGCTGGATTTGTACTGAAAATATCTAGATTTAAGCCTTGGTTTTGCTTACAACAACAACAACCACTGCCTCTCTATAAAAGCGACAATTGTACAACAACAACAAGCATCGATCGCTCTCGCAATTACGTCATCACTCAAATTAGCATCGTTGTGCTGCCCAAATAAGTATGCAGTTAAAAACCATAGGCAAGAGTCGCCGAATTGCCAGGCCAAATTATGGTGCATCTTTTGGGCTGAATAAATTTGCAACAAACGAAGGTGCCAATTTATGGCATACTTTTGCGCTGAGTTTATATTGATAACAGTTTGCAATGCTGATCTAATACTGGGAACAGTTTGTGATGCTTCGTTAATACTGGGAACAGTTTGTGGTGCTGAGTTTATACTGGGAACATTTTATAATTCTGAATTTTCACTCAATGACCACAATGGACTCAAGCCAGCCAGCAACTCAAACTGGTCCTCATTGAGTGAAAAATTCTTTTGCACTAAACAAAATCCACCCTCTGCTGATTCTGTTCGCCTGTTACTTGACTCCCAGAAATGTATGAATTTGTACTGAAAATGTCCAAATTGGAACCTTGTTGTTGCTACAACAATAAAAACAATATTTTTACAATAAATGCATTTAACAACAACAGCAGTTGTTCTTTTTCATAGGGTCTTTGAGTTATTTTATTCGTTGCTCTCAAAGAATCAGCAACCTGTTCTATGCAATGAGTGAGAAATGTTGAATTTGAGTGAAAACAATGCTGTGCACTCATGTCGGCTCTCTAAATCCCCGAAGGCCGTAACTAGCGAGAAAAGAGCAGGAGAGGCGGAGACCGTAGCTGACGTGCAGCTCTGAAAATCCATTGAGTCAAAGAGTTATAGTAACCGCTGCTCTCCCGCTCTCATAAGTGGTCCGTCTCTCCGTTTCGAACAACTTTCGAACAACTTTCGAACAACTTTCGAACAACTTTCGAACAACTTTCGAACACAGAGCGGTAGAGCTGAGATGAGCTGATCTGTGGCGAAGAGTGAAAACAACGAGTGGAAGTATTAACATTGAGTGAAAGTATTGATTTGCACCAATCTAAATCCACCTCCTGCTGATTCTGTTCGCCTGTTACTTGACTCCCAGAAATGTATGAATTTGTACTGAAAATGTCCAAATTGGAACCTTGTTGTTGCTACAACAATAAAAACAATATTTTTACAATAAATGCATTTAACAACAACAGCAGTTGTTCTTTTTCATAGGGTCTTTGAGTTATTTTATTCGTTGCTCTCAAAGAATCAGCAACCTGTTCTATGCAATGAGTGAGAAATGTTGAATTTGAGTGAAAACAATGCTGTGCACTCATGTCGGCTCTCTAAATCCCCGAAGGCCGTAACTAGCGAGAAAAGAGCAGGAGAGGCGGAGACCGTAGCTGACGTGCAGCTCTGAAAATCCATTGAGTCAAAGAGTTATAGTAACCGCTGCTCTCCCGCTCTCATAAGTGGTCCGTCTCTCCGTTTCGAACAACTTTCGAACAACTTTCGAACACAGAGCGGTAGAGCTGAGATGAGCTGATCTGTGGCGAAGAGTGAAAACAACGAGTGGAAGTATTAACATTGAGTGAAAGTATTGATTTGCACCAATCTAAATCCACCTCCTGCTGATTCTGTTCGCCTGGTACTTGACTCCCAGAAATGTATGAATTTGTACTGAAAATGTCCAAATTGGAACCTTGTTGTTGCTACAACAATAAAAACAATATTTTTACAATAAATGCATTTAACAACAACAGCAGTTGTTCTTTTTCATAGGGTCTTTGAGTTATTTTATTCGTTGCTCTCAAAGAATCAGCAACCTGTTCTATGCAATGAGTGAGAAATGTTGAATTTGAGTGAAAACAATGCTGTGCACTCATTTCGGCTCTCTAAATCCCCGAAGGCCGTAACTGCCGAGCAAAGAGCAGGAGAGCGGAGACCGTAGCTGACTTGCAGCTCTGAAAATCTATTGAGTCAAAGAGTTATAGTAACCGCTGCTCTCCCGCTCTCATAAGTGGTCCGTCTCTCCGTTTCGAACAACTTTCGAACAACTTTCGAACACAGAGCGGTAGAGCTGAGATGAGCTGATCTGTGGAGAAGAGTGAAAACAACGAGTGGAAGTATTAACATTGAGTGAAAGTATTGATTTGCACCAATCTAAATCCACCTCCTGCTGATTCTGTTCGCCTGGTACTTGACTCCCAGAAATGTATGAATTTGTACTGAAAATGTCCAAATTGGAACCTTGTTGTTGCTACAACAATAAAAACAATATTTTTACAATAAATGCATTTAACAACAACAGCAGTTGTTCTTTTTCATAGGGTCTTTGAGTTATTTTATTCGTTGCTCTCAAAGAATCAGCAACCTGTTCTATGCAATGAGTGAGAAATGTTGAATTTGAGTGAAAACAATGCTGTGCACTCATTTCGGCTCTCTAAATCCCCGAAGGCCGTAACTGCCGAGCAAAGAGCAGGAGAGCGGAGACCGTAGCTGACTTGCAGCTCTGAAAATCTATTGAGTCAAAGAGTTATAGTAACCGCTGCTCTCCCGCTCTCATAAGTGGTCCGTCTCTCCGTTTCGAACAACTTTCGAACAACTTTCGAACACAGAGCGGTAGAGCTGAGATGAGCTGATCTGTGGAGAAGAGTGAAAACAACGAGTGGAAGTATTAACATTGAGTGAAAGTATTGATTTGCACCAATCTAAATCCACCTCCTGCTGATTCTGTTCGCCTGGTACTTGACTCCCAGAAATGTATGAATTTGTACTGAAAATGTCCAAATTGGAACCTTGTTGTTGCTACAACAATAAAAACAATATTTTTACAATAAATGCATTTAACAACAACAGCAGTTGTTCTTTTTCATAGGGTCTTTGAGTTATTTTATTCGTTGCTCTCAAAGAATCAGCAACCTGTTCTATGCAATGAGTGAGAAATGTTGAATTTGAGTGAAAACAATGCTGTGCACTCATGTCGGCTCTCTAAATCCCCGAAGGCCGTAACTAGCGAGAAAAGAGCAGGAGAGCGGAGACCGTAGCTGACGTGCAGCTCTTTCAATTTATTGAGTCAAAGAGCTACGGTAACCGCTGCTCTCATAAATGGTCTCTCCGTTTCGAATAACTTTCGAACACAAAGAGCGAAAGCTCAGATGAGCTGATCTGCGGCGAAGAGTGAAAACAATGAGTGGAAGTATTAGAATTGAGTGAAAAAAATGCTTTTACACTAACGCAAATACTCCTCCTGCTGATTCTGTTCGCCTGGTACATGAAATCCAGGAATTGCTGGATTTGTACTGAAAATATCTAGATTTAAGCCTTGGTTTTGCTTACAACAACAACAACCACTGCCTCTCTATAAAAGCGACAATTGTACAACAACAACAAGCATCGATCGCTCTCGCAATTACGTCATCACTCAAATTAGCATCGTTGTGCTGCCCAAATAAGTATGCAGTTAAAAACCATAGGCAAGAGTCGCCGAATTGCCAGGCCAAATTATGGTGCATCTTTTGGGCTGAATAAATTTGCAACAAACGAAGGTGCCAATTTATGGCATACTTTTGCGCTGAGTTTATATTGATAACAGTTTGCAATGCTGATCTAATACTGGGAACAGTTTGTGATGCTTCGTTAATACTGGGAACAGTTTGTGGTGCTGAGTTTATACTGGGAACATTTTGAAGTTCTGAATTTTCACTCAATGACGACAATGGACTCAAGCCAGCCAGCAACTCAAACTGGTCGTCATTGAGTGAAAATTTCTTTTGCACTAAACAAAATCCACCTTCTGCTGATTCTGTTCGCCTGTTACTTCACTCCCAGAAATGTATGAATTTGTATTGATAATGTCCAAATTGAAGCCTTGTTGTTGCTACAACAATACAAACAATACTCCTACAATAAATGCCTTTAACAACAACAACAGTTGTTCTTTTCTAATAGTTCTTTGAGTTATTTTAATCGTTGCTCTCAAAGAGTCAACGAGCTGATCTGTTCAATGAGTGAGAAATGTTGAATTTGAGTAAAAATAATGGCTTGCACTCATTGTCGCTCTCCTAATCCCCGAAGGCCGTACCTGGCGAGCAAACAGCGGGAGAGCGAAGACCGTATCTGAGATGAGCAGCCCAGAGAAATATCGTAATTTGAGTGAAAAATTCTTTTGCATTAAAGTAAATCCACCTCCTGCTGATTCTGTTCGCCTGGTACATGAAATCCAGGAACTGACGGATTTGTACTGAAAATGTATAGATTTTCAGCATTGTTTTTGCTACAACAATAAAAACAATATTTTTACAACAATATCAATTTAACAACAACAAGCTAGATGATCTGTGAAACTAATTTTCAAAGGTTCATAACTCAGCATGAAATTCGATTCGGAAATCTGTTCTGAATTAGTTTTTATTAGCTCAACAAAACTGCATACTTATAATAATTTATATTTATATAATCTTAGGATCGCCAGAGGTGAAGCTGGAGGAGCGAGCAGCTGGCAGGACAGACTTCAACCGAATGGCAGTAGAGGACGGTGATCGGATCTTGGCTTCGGGCTATATGAAACCCTGCAGTAGGCGTAAATAATTAAAATATTTATAAATAAAATGTAAATATGTAAATGTAATTGAAGGAACACACAAATATGAATCAATAAAAGATAGTAAAATCAATGTGCAATTTTTTTGTGAAGGCGGCATTTATTTGGGATCGTTTGGGGTAAAATCTAATTATTTTGAAAGCGAAATCTACATTTTTTTCTTCTATTTTTTAACATTTTTCTGAATTTTTAAAATTTTTTCTGAATTTTTATAATTATTTTAGAATTTTTCAAATTGTTGTAAATATTTTAACTGCCAAATTTGAATTTGAATTTAACTGCCAAATTTGAATTTGAATTTAACGACGATCAGTTTCAGTGTGCCCAGGTGCATTTGTAAAATAACACCTAAATTTGGATTCAAAAGGTTTGAGTCTCCGCTAACTTTCGCCGGCTCCGAAATGGTTTGAAACTTGGACTTTTTATAACAGTTTATACCAGTTTTCAGTTGCTTGCTGCTGATTTCTGTTCGCCTGTTACCCCAATTTGGGAAACGGGCAATTTGCATGGAAATTTTCGGAAATTTGGATGGGCTGCTGTAGGGATGTTGTTGTAAAAAGGTTGTTGTTGCCGTCAAGCTGTTGTTGTCGGCAACAAATAGGTATAAATGCATAAAATGAAATATAACAGTTTATACCAATTATTATTTTTGCCCAAAAGTTTTTATAACAGTTTATACCAGTTTTCAGTTGCTTGCTGCTGGTTTCTGTTCGCCTGTTACCCCAGTTTGGGAAGCGGCCAAATTGAATGAAAAATTTTGCTTGCTTGCATCAGTGATGCTCATCTGCATCAGTGATGCTCATCTGGCTATATTTCAATATTGGGGGCTTAATGGCAGTGATGCTCATGTGCATCAGTGATGCTCATCTAGCTATTTTTTTTGCATTATTGGTAGAAAATGGCATCTTACTAGCTGCCAGTGATGCTCATCTAGCTATTTTGCATTATTGGGACAAAATGGCATCGCACTAACTGCCAGTGATGCGCATCTAGCTATTTTGCATTATTGGGACAAAATGGCATCGCACTAACTGCCAGTGATGCTCATCTAGCTATTTTGCATTATTGGGACAAAATGGCATCTCACTAAATGCCAGTGATGCTCATCTAGCTATTTTGCATTATTGGGACAAAATGGCATCTCACTAACTGCCAGTGATGCGCATCTAGCTATTTTGCATTATTGGGACAAAATGGCATCTCACTAACTGCCTGTGATGCGCATCTAGCTATTTTGCATTTTTAGGACAAAATGGCATCTTACTAGCTGCCAGTGATGCTCATCTAGCTATTTTGCATTATTGGGACAAAATGGCATCTCACTAACTGCCAGTGGTGCTCATCTAGCTATTTTGCATTATTGGGACAAAATGGCATCGCACTAACTGCCAGTGATGCGCATCTAGCTATTTTGCATTATTTGGTGAAAATGGCATCTCACTAACTGCCAGTGATGTTCATCTAGCTATTTTGCATTATTGGGACAAAATGGCATCTCACTAACTGCCAGTGATGCTCATCTAGCTATTTTGCATTATTGGGACAAAATGGCATCTCACTAACTGCCAGTGATGCTCATCTAGCTATTTTGCATTATTGGGACAAAATGGCATCTCACTAACTGCCAGTGGTGCTCATCTAGCTATTTTGCATTATTGGGACAAAATGGCATCTCACTAACTGCCAGTGGTGCTCATCTAGCTATTTTGCATTATTGGGACAAAATGGCATCTCACTAACTGCCAGTGGTGCTCATCTAGCTATTTTGCATTATTGGGACAAATTGGCATCTCACTAACTGCCAGTGATGCGCATCTAGCTATTTTGCATTATTTGGACAAAATGGCATCTCACTAACTGCCAGTGATGCTCAACTAGATATTTTGCATTATTGGGACAAAATGGCATCTCACTAACTGCCAGTGATGCTCATCTAGCTATTTTGCAATAATTGATGTTTCTTTCATTGAGCCTGTTTAAATTATCCCACCCAAAAAAAATCGCATCGTCCTCATAACTTAACAATAACACATTTTTTAAGGTTTATTATTTATATCAGCTTTAAATAAAAAAAAAAGAAGAAAAGGTGAGGCATGTGGGAATGTCGGAGGTCGTTCCCAGTGGTTTCAGCTCGGTCTTGGTGGCACCCTCGTCGTGCTGCCCCAGCACCTGGTCCACTTCTGCTCCTCCTCGTCCTGATCCTCCTTGCCAATGCTCTCTGTCTCGCCTTCGGCACCCGCTTTCAGTTCCTGGCAGCTTGCTGCAATTAAATTTAGTACAAGAAATAAAGCTAACTTTGGCCAGCCAA
Organism: Drosophila kikkawai; assembly: GCF_030179895.1. Classification (NCBI taxonomy): domain Eukaryota; kingdom Metazoa; phylum Arthropoda; class Insecta; order Diptera; family Drosophilidae; genus Drosophila; species Drosophila kikkawai. The sequence goes on from NC_091733.1 coordinate 23,640,968, forward strand.
AGTTTGTATACCCTTGCAGGTAACAATTAAAATATATCATAACTAAGCCAAAAATGCATTAATTTCGATTCGGAAAGCAGTTTTGTGTTAGTTTTTTATTAATTTAAAAAAACTGCATACCAAATTTAAAATTTTAAGAAATCAAAATTCTTGGCCATTTTTTGCTAATTTTAATGATGTAACCCCTTATCAAATTTCGCAAAAATGGCAAAAAAAATCGTTTTCTTCCGGACATGTCTAGAAAGATTCCCCTGTTGATGCTGATCAAGAATATATATGGTTTATGGGGTCGAAAATGATTCCTTGACTTGGAAAAATATTATTTTGTATTATAAAATCGGATTTTTTATATTAAAAAACTTCTTGATTTTTGTTTAAATTAAAAATATCACAACTCGGCCAAAAGAGCATTAATTTGAAATCGGAAAACTGTTCTGTGCAAGATTTTCTACAGTTAATAAATCTGCATACTTCATTTAAAAATTTTGAAAATTAAATTTTTTATCAAAATCAAAAATTTTAATGATGTAACCCCTTATAAAATTTTGCAAAAATGGCCAAAAAATCGATTTCTTCCTGGCATATCTAGAAAAATTCCCCTGTTGATGCTGATCAAGAATATATATACTTTATAGGGTCGGTAAGGTCTCCTTCACTGCGTTGCAAACTTCTGACTGAAATTATAATACCCTGCAAGGGTATAAAAAAAAGGTGCGATTTATTTTAATAATTTTTCGGAAACAAAACTAATTTCAGGTTCATAACTCGGAAATTCGGAAAGCTGTTCTGAGATGCCTTTTCGGAAATCGGTTCCACAACAACAACCAACTTTACAACAACCATAAATTGACAAAAAGAATGTTTTTTTTTAATTTTTTACAAAAAAAAAAAGAAGAAAAACCTTGTTAATAATGCTGCAGGACAGCTGTGCACAATCTATTCGGCTGCCGGCGCAGCTTCTGCTGGGGCTTCGGCGGGTGCTTCCGCTGGGGGAGCTTCGGCTGGGGCTTCGGCTGGCGCTGGAGCTGGAGCTGGTGCTGGGGCCTCGGCCTCGGCTTCTGGCGGTGGCGGTATCGCCTCCGTAGGAGCTGGTGGCGCCGCTTCTGACGCTGCCTCTGGGGGAACTGCTTCGGCCGCCACTTCTGGCTCTCCGGCAGCTTGCGGAGCTGCTGCTTCCGGTGCTTCTCCCTCCACGGCTGGTGGTACCTCTCCTTCGGCCATAGGTGCCGCAGGAGCTGCAGCACCTTCTTCTCCTTCGGCTGGCGCAGCTTCTCCACCTTCCGGTGCGCCGCCCGCCGCTTCCATGACGGAGCCCGTTGATTCTGCTGCAGCCGCCGCTGCTGATGCTGCCGCTGCGACTGCCTCGGGATCCAATGTATCGCGCTGGTCGCCCTTCTTCCCCTTCTTCTTCTTCTTCTCCGGCTCGGCCACGACCTCCTCCTCCTGGGGCTTGTAGTCCTCGGGGAAGAACTTGAGGGCCTCGTCCTTGCCGACGGTGACATTGGGACTCACGTAACTGGGGCCGTAGTACACCAGCGATAGCATCATGTAAGACTGCACCTTGTTGACCTTCAGGACGATCTTGTCGGAGCTGGAAAGGAAGAGCAAGAAAGGTGTAATGGACGGAGGATAAACCCACCGAAAATACATACTCCATGTGCGGTCCGGCCTCGTATTTCTCTGTGGAGTTGGCTATCAGCTCCGTATCCTCGGGATCCGCGCTGGAAAAGTAGCCGTAGAGTGGCACCTCGTCCTTGTGGCGCTCGACCACGTTCAGAATCTCCTTGCGCTTGGAAGCATCGAAGGCCATGATGATGTGCGGCTGCTCCGGCTTGGGATCCGGTGGCAGGAAGCCAGTTGTTTGGCCGCGGAAGAAGACGTAGATAAGGGCGGCGTGGGTGCGACGGTTGTTGGGCACCCAGATTGGCGGCATCTTCACCGTCTTGATGCGCGTGGGCGGCTTGGCTTCCTCCTCCTCCTTGGCCTCCGCCATCTTCTCCTCGTCCTCAGCGACGGCCTCCTCGGCACCGTCCAGATCCATGTCAAAGTCCGGCATACTTGGAAAGCCAGCCATGGGATCGCCGCCCGGCTCGGTCACCTCCTCCTCGCTGGCTTCCTCCTCCTCCTCGGCGGCAATTGCTTCATCGTCCTCGGCATGGAGCTCCTCCAGCATCACCGATTTGCCCCTGGGCTTGGCCTTGCTCTTGGCCACCTTTTGTTCCTCCTCGGAGCTTACCTCCTCGACCCACACCTCGCCCTCCTTCAGCTCCACCTCGACCTTGATCTTCATGGTGGTAATGATGGGCGGCAGGACGCGCTCCTCGTGAAAATCGTCAGCCTCCTCCTCCCGCTCTCGGGTCAGCTCGTGGGCATATGTCATCAGGACATTCGGCACGGTGCCAATGCTCTCGTCGATCTTCCAGAAGCAGATGAGCAGCTCCTTCTGGTCCAGCTGTTCGATGACGTCCGGCGACATGGGGTTCTTGCAGGCGAAGTTCACCACCTCGAACTGATCGGTGGTCACCTGGACGACCTTGCGCTCCTTGCACTGCATCTTAAGCGCCTCGGCCGGCTCGGTGAGCTTCTTGAACATGTCGCGATTGACCTGCGGCCCGAACACCGTCACACCGATGTCCGGCATGTTCTCCATGATGGAGTCCGTTACCACGGTCAGGTAGTCCACCTGCTTCTTGTGCCTGATCTCCCACTCTGCGCGCTCCGCCCGCTCGATGGCCTCCTTCTTGAGGCGCTGCTGCTCCACCTCGATCGGCTGGAGCTCGTCGAGCCTGTAGTAGGTGCGCGGTGTCTTCTGGATCAACTTCTCCAGCTCTTTGGTTACCATGGCGACCAGCTTGGGCACGTCAGAGCCGAACATGATGTTGACAGCTTTGCCTCCCTGCAAATGTAACAAAATTTAATATAAAATAATAAACAATCGATAATATTTTAACATTTAAAATTTTGTTTATAATTTTGGGAAAATATCAAGTTTTTAAAAATCTATAACTTAGCCAAAAATGCGTTAAATTCAATTCGGAAAGCGTGGTTGTGTTATATTTCAAAAGATTAACAAATCTGCATACTTAATTTATGTTTATTTTAAGTTTCATTTGTTTAAGATTTTTTTTAATTTTTCGTAAAAAATCGAATTTTTAAAAATCTATAACTTAGCCAAAAATGCAGTAAATTCAATTCGGAAAACGCTGTTGTGTTAGTTATTTTACGCTTAATAAATCTGCATACCAAATTTAATTTTAATATTTATTCATAATTTTAAATAATAATTTTTTGAAAAATGAAAGTCAAAATATCAAAAATCCATATCTTAAAAAATTCTATAACCAAGCCAAAAATGAACTAAAATCAATTCTGAAAACGTTGTTATGTTAGTTTTAACGAGGTTAACAAATCTGCATACCACATTTAAAATTTTATTTTTTTACAAAATTTGCAAATTTTAATGATGTAACCCCTTACATTTTTTTGAGAAAATGGTGAATTTTTATTTTTTGTAAAAAATCGAATTTTTAAAAATCCATAAAAAATTCAAAAATGCAGTAAATTCAATTCGGAAAACGCTGTTGTGTTAGTTATATTACGCTTAATAAATCTGCATGCCAAATTTAATTTTAATATTTATACATAATTTGTAATATTTTTTTGAAAAGTAAAAGTCAGCTGAAAAATTCTACTTACGGTCACAAACAGCCAGGTGGGCTCACTCTTTTTGTTGAACCGCTTCAGGGCCGTGATGGTGTCCGACTTGCACTAAGCAATACTCAGATTAGTGAGGATGTAGCCAAGGCTCAACTTACGCAATCCCCACGCACAATGGCCAGCTGCATGTTGTCGCCGCCCATCTCCAGCTTCATCTTACGCAGGGAGCCGACCAGCCCCAAGCAGGGTCCGCACCAATCCGAGTAGATGTCCAGCACTGCACATTACGGGTTACGAAAGGTAAGGAAGCTGGCTCAGGCGGCGGCACTTACCCAGCAATCCCGGACGCTCGATAAAACGCTCGAGATCCTCGTCGGTTTGCAGATCAGCCTGCAGCTGTTGCGCTCCACCCTTCTTGGCCATCCCTGCCTACGAATTTAGATATATAAACAGATTCCCCGAAAAGAAAAGAAACTAGAATTTACGAGTTGCTTTCGAATTTTGTTAACATGTTTGCCTGGCTCTGTGTCAGGGCGAAAGTGAGTTTGTTTCCATGAAACTATTGATTTAACAATACATGTGGGGGGCTCCTCCCCCTTGCTACTTGCCAGGCTCACCTAATTCTTGCTGGTTTTCCATTTTCAACTAATAATTTAAGAAGAAAACACAACTCCACTTAAGTTAACCACATTTTTCGTTTAATTTACACACACTCGGCGAGCTCTTACACATTGCATAACAAACATTGTACACTCTGGATTAACATTCTACATAAAATAATTTAAAAACAACACACGGAAAAAAAATACGAGTACGTATAGGATATAGGTACGCACGGATATACATAGGTAGTAGATAATGGTAAGTGTATATATATTTAGGGTTACAGTTAATGCGGTATGGATGGCCCTAGGCTTAGCTACAAGTAACTCTCTCTCCTCCTCACACATTAGACATATACGCCGCCGCGCCACGCCGCCGCCGCCGCCGATTTTTGCCTTATTTGACGCGCCGCCGCCAAATTATGAAAATAACGGCGCGCCGCGGCGCGCCGCTGGTGCGGCATCGGCGCAGCTTCAGCGCGGCCTTCAGTGTCATTGTTCTTTATAAAACTTAAAAAAAAATAAATAACTCATTAAAATGGCCTTTTTGCCTTATTTGACGCGCCGCCGCCGCCGGTTCTTTCTGAATACTACGCCGCCGCCGCCGAGTCATTTTGACCTCTACGCCGCCGCCGATGCCTTTAACCATCGGCGTAAACCTCTATCACACATCATCATCTTCATCTTTATCTTCACCTTCTTAAACAATTACTATTTACAGGCTTTATTAACACACAAAAAAAAACTAACGTAAACGTAAACGTAAACAACATCCAAGGCCTATCTCACGGATATCCCATTGATGGTGATGACATTGCTGGCCACCGGCTCTGGCTCGTATACCTCGTCGTTTGTCCGCATCTCGTAGGGAGCATCGTATAACTGCTCGTTCGGTATCTGGTCGTAGATATTCTCTGTGGGAATAAGATTGAGTTAAGCTTGGGTTTTAATATCACAGAACTTTTTGGTCGCTTACCCGAACGATTGTTGTTCACGCCTGCACTTGCTCCTCCCCCTCCTCCTCCTCCGTTGCGGCCTGCTCCTCCCTGAAACGTATTAAACGTGGCCGAGGGATTGTTGTTGTCCATCATGTGCATGCGATTGTTTGCCTCCAGCGTGGAGTACGACATGACAGCGGCATTGCGTTCATCCTTGGTCTCCGCCGCCTGCACATTCTCCGTATTCTTGACGGGACGCGCCTTGTTGCGGTAGAGAAAGATGAGGCCAAAGATGACCAGCATGGCCACTATAATGGTGGCCCCAATGCCCACGCCTGTGCCCAGGCGAGAGCTCTCATGACCCTCTACCGTGGCCAGTTCGCAGTGCGGCTGCTTGCCGCTCCAGGCTCCGTCCTCGGTGCACTTGCGCAGGTACTGGCCAATCCGGTTGTAGTTGGGTATACAATGATACTCCGCGGAGCCGCCATAAAGCGTGGAATCGTTGACAACAATCACGCGACCATTGTCAATGGCCAAAGGTCTTCCGCAATCGACAGCTAAGGAAAGAGAGAAAAAGAAGAAAAGTAGAGAAAATCATGACCAAATCTTGGCCAGAATGTGACTTACGCCTGCATGTGGGACTCTTGCCCGCCCATTTGCCATTCTTCTGGCAAACTCGCGTATCGTTGCCCATCATAATCCTGCCCTTGGCGCACTTGAAGGTGACCACTGAGCCCACAGCCCGGTTGCCAGCCTCCACAATTAGATTGTCACTGATGTTAGGCATGTCGCAGACCACCTCCACGCATTCCGGCGTCTCGTGGCTCCAGTTGCCATGCTCCGTGCACAGGCGGCGCGAGACTCCATTGAGCTTGAAGTTGGCATTGCATTCGTAGAGAACAGCAGCTCCATAATAGGTGACATTGGTGGCCAAAGTCACCTTGCCATTGGTGATGTTCTCCGGAGCACCGCACTCCACATCTGGGCAAAGGAATCTATATAGTTTCTTTGCGAAAAGGTATACGGTTTCTTGAACTTACAAACACACTCGGGAATCACACCGCTCCACTGGCCACTGTCCATGCAGGTGGCCAGAGCCTCGCCCACCATCTTGTAGCCACGTTCGCAGCGGTACTTGGCCAGGGCGCCAATTCTGGAAAGGATTTAGGGGGCGAATAGTTCATATAGGCAAGCAATCTTGGAGAATCTTTGCAGACGGTTACAAAAAGGATTCCCCCCTAATCTAAAACCATCAATTTCTGGTCACTTACTTGTAGGTCTGGGCAGTGTTTTGAGTGGACTCTGAGGTGCGGATTAGGGTGCGTCCGTACATGCGATCATTGCCGGTGACGGAGAGCAGACTGTGGGCGGCCAGCTTTGGCTCCGGGCAGCGAATCTCTGCGGGCAACGAAAGAGCATCTTGATATGCCACAAAATCGTAAATAAATCTTTTCTTACCTTCACACTTGGGCGAGACATCGCTCCAGACAGCCGATTCCAGGCACTGGCGCTTCACCACACCGCTAAGCTTGTGGGACTGGGAGCAGGTAAAGACCACCTCGGAGCCCACATAGGTGGTGTTGGTCAAATACTTGTGGCTGCCATAGGGAATGGCCAGGATCTGGCCGCAGTCAATGTCTGAAAAAAAAGGGAAGAATAATGTCTACAAGGAGACTTTTGGTTTTAGTTCAACTCACATTCACAGTAGGGCGCATCTGAGCTCCACTCGCCGCTGTCCAGGCACTCCAGCACCGGCGTGCCATGCATTATGTGTCCCGGATCGCAGTTATACTGAATCTTCGAGTGGACATTGTAGTCATAGCCAATGACAAACGAACCAGCGGGCACTGGTGGCGTTTCGCAAGTAACCAGCTCACAGACCGGTGCCTCGCCTGACCACTTGCCATCCCGGGTGCAGTACAGCTCTGCGGGACCATCCAGCCAGTGGTCCTCGTCGCATTCGTACTTGACCACCGAATCAACGGTGGTGGTGCCATTGAGGAGGATGGAAATGCCACGATCGGGTCGCGCCGGTGCCCCGCAATCAACGAATCTGCAGGAGGGCGTCTTGCTGGACCACTCGCCACCCAGGCCGCAGGAGATGACCTGGGGAAAAGAGGAGATAGGCAACGTTTTTTGGAGGAATTAAAAATCAACTCACCGCCTCGCCCACTAGCACATAGCCCGGCTCGCACACATAGGTGGCCGTGGAGCCTGCCCGCTTGTCGCTGAAGCGCACATTGCCACCGGTTATCCTTTGAGGATCTGGACACCAGTCCACCAGGCATTCGGGCTGCTTGCCACTCCAGCCATCTACGGCACAGGTGCGGTTCTCATTGCCAATCAGCGTGTAGTTCTCGTGGCAGCTGTAGGTGGCCACCACCCCAAAACTGGTGCGCTTCTCCGAGAGATGGATGGAACCAAACTTGAGCTCTGGCAGGCCACCGCAGTCCACATCTGCAAGTAGTAACCAAAACCTCAACAAGCTGATCTTTGATAGCTTACCCTTCTTTTTGGGATAGCTTACATTTGCAGGTGGGTGAGGATCCGCTCCAGGTGCCATCTGGCCTGCACTCTCGTTCCGCCTCACCGAGCAGCGAATGGCCCTTGGGACAATCGTATTGAATCTTCTCCCCCAGAGTGAACTTCTTGCCCATGACAGTGGTGTTTTGCTGGGCATCCGGCGAGCCGCAAGACAATGGAGCTGAATGGGAGAGTGCAAGGAGGAGAGCAGAGAGGTGATAAACTGACAATGACTCTGTCCAAGAGACACCTTACAGTGCTGGCAAATAAAATGCAGATAGTCCAGGTTGCAGCCCACATCGTTCCACAGCCAATTGCGACCGCCGTCGAGGACCACGCAGTTCTGTTCGCCGTTGTAGTTGTTGGGCTGATCCTTGCCCCAAGTGGGCTTTTGCACCACATCGCCTGGAAATTAAATATATATATATATAATCCCCCTTAAGGATCCTACAACAAAACCACCTACCGTTGACCCATTTCCAGGTGCGAGAGGTAATGCCCGGCTCCTTTTGGGCTCCAATCCAAACCAGCTGCGGCTTGAGCTCGGTTTTGCGGCGCTCCAGCTCGGAGAGGATGTACTGGCTGGTGGCGCCACGAAAGTCATGGACCAAGTCGCCGCCTAACGGAGAGAGGGAGGATGCAGGTAAGGCATGTCAGTCATTAGATGTCGCTGCTCTGCTCACCCGTTTGCTTGCAAATCGTCTGGGCATTGTCGAAGCTTTCTCCTTTTGTGATATGAAAGTCATAGCAGGTTTTGGAGAATGTCGTCACCACGGTCTCCACCCCGATCTTGGGACTCAGGCAACGGTCCACGGAGAACTCGTCGTTGGTAAAGGTCTCCACCTCGCACAGGCTCAAGCTCCCCTCGACGCCCACCAGCTGGATGGCCACATACTGGCCCACCAAGGGGCGGGCACAGGTGAAGGTCTTCACCACGCCCTCGTCCAGGGTGCCGGGATACCAGGCGCATAGCGGATTTCGCTGTAGATCGGCACTGCTGTTGCCCACACGAATCTCGAGATCCTGAAGCGGTTGGTGGCCGCAGCAGCCGCGGGTGGTGATCCTTACCACATGGACGGCCTGCGGAGCAAGGAGATCGACGCGCCACCATGGCGAAGGTTCCTTTTGCGTCTCCGAGCACTCCTGGCCATCGGGATTCTATGGGGGAGGAGCAGAATCTTCTAGAGAAAGTAGGGAAAGCGGGGGAAATGACTCCAAACCCACCTTGTTGCCCGGCTTGCCATCATTGGCATAGCTGGCAGGACCGCTGCGCGTGTAGGAGCTCTGGTTAACCGGCTTGCGGTAGGCCACATTGACGCCACAGAAGGGCAGGTCCCGCTCCCAGCCCTTGCGGGCGTCGCACTTGACCGACGCGGGGCCGAACAGCTCGTAGCCAGCATCGCACTCGTAGTGCGCCTCCGCAATCCCGGTGTCGGCCGTCACGGTTCGCACTTTGGCATTCAGCGGCACCGCCGGGGGACCGCAAACTGGAAACAATAAACACACAAGCACAAACACACACAGATGATTAACATTTTTTTATTTCGCAAGCCGCCAAACTCGCACAAATTTCACATTCAGATTAAAAACGTACGAAAATTGTCTTGCCAGGCTATTAAATCATAACTGTTACGGCCAAAATGCTGACTATTTGGATGAGCGAGAGGCGAGGGGGAAGGCAAATGGCTAATTAGAAGTGTTTTTTGTAATCTTACTATATCTTTTGATACTTAGGGTTAGTCTCTAAGAATAATAGCTTTAAATATAGCATTTGAGGAATATTTTTTACAGGCTAATATGTGTCTAGTTTTTAGGATAAAGATTAAAGATTATTTAGTTAGACTAACTATAAATATTATTAAAATTAATATCACATTTTTTACTATTACTCTGTTCCTATTTTTTGATTTATGTCAAGTTCTACTTCATGTTAATTATTAATTAATATTTTAATTATTTAATTCAATATCAAAAATTTAATTTGCAATTTATTATTAATATGGGAACAAAATGTTTTAATTGTCAAACTAGATATTTAAGGCAATTTTGACAATTTAAACAGTTTTTTGGTAAATTATTTAATATACAAATAATTGTATTATTAAATTCAATTAGGACATTAATTACCCCCAAAAAAATGTACTTAAAACGTTTAAGGTTTAAATTTGTAAATGTCAAACAACTTAGTTCTATTAATCTGACCTCGAATGTATTTTCAGGTTTTTTTAATGGCATTAACTAATATTTTTCAACGAAGAAATTCCATTTTATTGTAAATACAAACTGCAGATGATTGCTAATAATCCCTACTTCAATATTTTTTATACTATTTCAAAAGTTAAAAAGCAAAGACTTAAATCTGTTGACAAATCGGTTAAAAGTTCGAGGTGAACAGCATTGCAAACAGCACAAAAAACAATAACAAAAAAACAAAAACAAAAGATATTAAACATCAATTTGCAAGTTGTAGACGCCCACTTGCAGAGAAGTATTGAAAGGACCACATAAATCAACGGGAAACAAAGAAATATAACAAATAAATATATGTATAAATATATATGTATTCAAATATACCATATTTCTACTTTGTTATGCATTTTTTAACTAAAGACATTTCCATAAATTTAGTAAAAAATTAAGAAATCTAATTAGGGAATACATCATTTTTACTCTCCATAAAAGAAATCATCATATGCCTTATTTTTCCTTGTCTTATTCTTTGAGAAAGTATTTGAATTTTAGAGATAAGTAACATTTATTGTAATTTATTTTAACATAAATGTAGTTTTATTTAAAGCTTAAGCAATTTTATGTACTTGTGACAGATTGAGAGTATGGAAAACAATAAAGAAGTGAGGAAATACAAAATATTAATAAAAGTTATGGAGGCTATTTTATTATATTTTATTTATAAACATTATCCCAAATAATTGCTATCGAGAGAAAGTTAAAAAGTTATTGAATATGAAATTAATCAGCCATTAAAATTTTTTTAAATTTTGTTTTCATAAAAGCAATAAAACAAATACTTTTAGATGGATATTCTAATGACACCATTTATGTTGTAAGTAGAACGTAGGTGAAGTTATGTTTCTAATTAGCCAGTTAAAGATATTTATTTGAAAACCAAATTAATTAATAAATAAAAAAAATCATCTGGAGAATCACCAAAGTATTTAAAGCTATTTAAGTCACACAAAAAAACATAAAACAAAGAAAGTAAATCCTTTATTATTTAAACCAAAACTAAGCTTGGTTTTTAGGTTTCTTTAAAGCGAACTTTCCCAATGAAAAATCTTATTAATAAATATATAAATATTGTTACTTTAAAATCTAAAAAAATTAAGGTTTTCAAATAAAAACAAAATGAAAATAAAATGTTTGTTTAACTAATAGTTGGGTAACTAATAGCAGCGTAGTAATTTCAAAAGAGACTTTTTCAGGAATACATTTACACAGTTCATTCGCACTCTGACTATTCAAGTGACGTTCCTGGGAGTGGGAAGTGGGTGCTCTCTGTTGTCTCTAGTGAACATTTTCCCCACCAGCTGCCACCTTTGTTATCGCTCTGACCCCTGACCCTTTTAGCGCAGAATTGCCATTCTCTAAACGAACAACTTAAGCTTAGAACTTGTTGTGTAAAAGGTATTTTGCATTTTTCCCATCATAAATATGCAATGGCCCGCGCCCATGTATTTTTTTTCACCCTCCTCTACCTGCTTCCCCCTTTTTTGTTTTGCACAATTTCAAGAATTTATACAACTTTCTCACAATTGTGTTCGTGAGCATAAGTAGTTTCGAAAAAAGTCTACATAGTTAGCGTCGAGAATAAAGAGGCAATTAATGGGCGCCGGGTCAAGAGTGAGGAGAAGCCTCGCAGTCAGTTGTCCCAGGCCCAAACCAGTTTGGACCAAGCCAGGCCAGGCCAGGCCAGGCCAGGCCGGGCTAAAGGGCAGGAAACCAAACGGCATCGCCATCTGTCTCCAAGGAGACACAGCAACAGCCGGCGGGGGCTGTGGCCTCGTTTTGAGCTTAAAGTGTCTCTCTCTCTTTATAAATATATCTCTGCCTTTGTTCAGTTCTCGTCGTAATACCCACCCATTTCTTTTAATTTTCCAGCCAAGCTTCCGCCTTAAGTGCTAGATCAACTCTAGTGTTTATATTCTTGTTTTAATATAATTACAAGGGGAGCTCAACAAAGTATATTTATTCCATAATTTAATCAATGGTGGAAGACAGCCTTCATTTTTAAGTGGAAAATTTTGAAAAATATTCTTATACATCAAGTTTTTTGTTTATTAACCAAAGTAATTGTATTTAAAATATATTTTTAAGTATTTAATTTATATTTTAGCTTACAAAATAATGCCACAATATGTGCTCTAATTTAAAATATAAATTATAAAATATAATAATTTTGAAAAACAATAAAGTAATGTAAAATGTTATATTAAAAAAATGTTATATTAAAGTCCATAACTAAGCCAAAATAACGTTAAAATTCATTCGGAAAGCAGTTTTTTTTTTATAAGGCTAATAAATCTGCATATTTAATTTATTTTTATTTTAAGTTTCATATTTTTCAGATTTTTGACAAATTTAATGGTGTAACCCCTTACATTTTTTTGAGAAAATAGCGAAATTTTTTATTTATTTATATCAAATTTTTTAAAATACATAAAAAAGCCAAAAATGCAGTAAATTCAAATCGGAAAGCGTAGTTGTGTTAGTTATTTTACACTTAATAAATCTGCATACTACATTTAGTTTTAATATTTATTCATAATTTTTAATAAAATAATTTTTTTTTTTAAATGAAAGTCAAAATATCAAAAATCCGTATCTTAAAAATTCCATAACCAAGCCAAAAAAGAACTAAAATCAATTCTGAAAACGTTGTTATGTTAGTTTTTATTAGGTTAACAAATCTGCATACCACATTTAAAATTTTATTTTTTTCCAAAATTTGCAAATTTTAATGATGTAACCCCTTACATTTTTTTGAGAAAATGGCGAATTTTTATTTTTGTAAAAAATCGAATTTTTAAAAATCCACAAAAAAGCCAAAAATGCAGTAAATTCAATTCGGAAAACGCTGTTGTGTTAGTTATTTTACGCTTAATAAATCTGCATACTAAATTTAATTTTAGTATTTATCCAGAATTTTTAATATTATTTTTTTGAATTCTTAAAGTCAAAATATCAAAAATCTATACTTTCTAAATGCCAAAACTATGCCAAAAATGCAGTAAATTCATTTTGGACAGCGTTTTTGTATACGATTTTATAATAATAACATCTCTGCATACTTAATTTATGTTTATTTTAAGTTTCATTTTTTTCAGATTTTTGTCAATTTTAATGATGTAACCCCTTATCAAATTTTCCAAAAAATTAAAAAAATTAATTTTTCCTCTGAAACAACTAGAAAGACTCGCCTGTTGATGCTGATCAAGAATATATATGGTTTATGGGGTCGGAAATGAATCCTCTACCACCTAAACAACTTCTGACTGAAATTATAAAACCCTCCAAGGCACTATGGTCCAGAATCCGTTTTTTTTGGCATAAAGTAGAAAAATGGAGCTACAGGGTTTAAACTTCGCAGATTTTATTGTTGTGGCATTAACTAGAGGTTTACGCCGATGGTTAAAGGCATCGGCGGCGGCGTAGAGGTCAAAATGACTCGGCGGCGGCGGCGTAGTAGTCAGAAAGAACCGGCGGCGGCGGCGCGTCAAATAAGGCAAAAAGGCCATTTTAATGAGTTATTTTTTTTTTTTTAAGTTTTATAAAGAACAATGACACTGAAGGCCGCGCTGAAGCTGCGCCGATGCCGCACCAGCGGCGCGCCGCGGCGCGCCGTTATTTTCATAATTTGGCGGCGGCGCGTCAAATAAGGCAAAAATCGGCGGCGGCGGCGGCGTGGCGCGGCGGCGTATATGTCTAGCATTAACAACTTGTGTACAAAAAATTGGGCCAGTACGACCACGCCCACTCTTGCCGCCCTTGCAAACTGATTGATATTTAATTTATAATTTTTATATATGTACATAATTACCATTTATTATATACATAATTAACGCATATATAATGAAAAAGTGGTTAAAAAAAAGAGAGATATTTTTCCGAATTTATAATTAGAATTATTGGAAGAAATTAACCGTTCAAGAACGTATTTACATTTGGGAAGATATTTATGAATATCACTATAAAAATTACTGCATTTTTAATCTATTTCCTTCATTTTCTTGGATTTCACAGTGTCTTTATTAATTTTGGTGCATAGTCACTTCGATACAGATAGAATTTTTCGATTGTTGCTGCTCCATAATTTAAAAAGTTCGCTGTGTATATTACCAAAATATTAGAAAAGGGGGACGAACGGGGATGAGTTTTTTGTTTGTGGTTAAAGACAACATCCAGGAGTACAATCTGGACCAATTAGTTGCTGTCAGCATGGAGAAGCTTATTAGTTATACTCCACGAAACATGGAGAACGCATGATAGTTTTCTAAAAACATACACATAAATTTGACATTACACAACACTAAATACGTAGAACTACACAAAAAATTACAATATACATTAAATAGTGCATACCTTGAAGATTATTTTCCATATTTTAGTTGATTTTTTTGAACCAAAATAACACGTCTGACACAACATAAAGTAACTAAATATTTTGGCGCGAATTTCTATTCGGAAATGAGCTGATCGCAATCGCATTTTTAAAAGCTCTCAATAGGCTTTGGTGGCACATTTAAAGCTTTTAGTTAACATTTTTATAACGTATGATGAATTTACTTTAAGATTAAAATAAGAAAACAACGATATATTAACATAAAAAAATCGACTTTATGCCAAAAAAAACGGATTCTGGACCATAGTGCAAGGGTTAAAAAACAGAAACTATACATTTCATTTTCAGCCAAGTAACTATAAAAGGCAAATACTTCTCCCTAAGAGTATTCGAAGCCTCAGATCTGCCACTTTTTTCCCCCTAATTCCTACTCTCTGCCCGAAGTCAACGCTTTGCGCGGGAATTTTTTGCATATGCACGTTTTCCTCTCGAACCGGAATTGGCACTCGACGGTGCCCTGGGCTCTGGGCTTGGAACTTGGAACTTGGGAGTACAACTATGCTGGCGATATTTTCTGGGTGCTCGGGTGCTGCAGCTGTTGACGTCAGGCGCGGCAGTGAGCCGCCACGACGATGATGTTATTTCAGACCAGCCAGAGCCACCGAAGCCCGAAAAGCTGTTATTGTTATGAGTTTTTCGATCGCATTCATCCGGTTTTTGAGCGAGGGCATGGATGTTCCTACACACAGCACACACCACAGGCAGGCAGGCAGCCATTCTCCTCCGAGAAGGGCGTCTTCTGGGTGGGCGTGGCTTAAATGGCAGTAAAAAAAGCTCTTATTTGCCGCGCGGAATGCCAAATTAGCTGCACATTTGGGTAAGTGGGGCATTGGACTCGCAGATGGGTTCGGGGCACTGCAGGTAACCCGGCGATAGAAAGGTGTCCTGAGTGCCGTTATGTCAACATCCAAATGCATGTAACGCCCAGCGCGGGATTGGGATTTAGCGCACGTATCGTAGGAGGGCTCGTAACAGCCGCAAAGATGTCCAAACTCAATCACGTACCGGGCCAGTCGACGGACCGGCCGAAATGTGAACTTGTGAAACTTGTGAAGTAAGAATGTCACCAGCAAAGTGGCCCAGCGAGTTGACAAGTCCGAGAGTCGTCGCTCGCATTAGCCCAGAAGTATAGCCCCGATCGGGCGGGACAGTGGTTACAAAATGAGTCAAGAAATGTAATTACATTTCTTAAATTTCGAATAACAAATTTCTGGGGAGGGTAAGTAGAGGGGAATGCAGATGAAGAGAGAGAAAAAGAACAGTAGAAATATATATATTCTTTCTAGATAATCTAGAAATATTTCTAGAATTTTTACTGCAATTTTAGAGAAAGAAAAATAAAAAAAAATATTTGTATTCCTTCTAAAAAATATTTAAATATTTCTAGGATTTTTGCAACAATTATGGAGATATAAAAATGAAAGAAAAAATATATATCCTTTCTAGAAAAGCTATAAATATTTTTTAGGATTTTTACTAAAATTCTAAAGAAAGAAATATAAAAGTATAAATATATATCCCATCTAGAAAATAAATAAATATTTCTAGAATTTCTCTAAAACATTTAAAACAGTCAAAACTTATTTTGAAACCTCTTTAAAGTTTAAAAAAATGTTTTAAATTAAATACTAATAATTCCAATAATATTTAAAACCCATTAAAAGGTTTGTTTTCAACAAAATGTATTAAGAAAAACCTTCAATAGAATGTAAATAATAATAATTAACCAATTTCGACCACCATACAGCCATAGCAGAGTGACCACTGTGCCGCTCTGACAGATCTCGGCAACTTTCACTGCTCCACTCCAGCTGGTTGTTCTCTCTTTCCCTAACCCCTCTCAGCCCCCCTTGGATTCCTTTCAAAATACACACACAACTGTAGAGGCAATTGGGGTCTTGGCGGCATTGTCTGTGCCTCTGTCCAAGTGTTCGATTCGAAAGACAGAATAGAAGACGCCTTTTTGGAAAGGGGCTTGTGGTACATTAATAATTATAATTAAACAAATCGACAAACATTTCTAAAATGCTAATTATTTAAACAATGATTTCATGTGGATTGAAAATAAGAAAGTAAAAACTTTCCAACACGTTTTGGGTTTTTTTTTTGTTTTCAAGAACATTATATTGGTCAAAAGCTATATAGAGTAGGAGTGGATTTTCAGCGAAGAAATAAGATATTGAATGTAAATAACAAACAAAATAATAATAAATAACATTAAAGGTGCTTAAAGAGTTAAAAACAAAGAAAAAAATATATATAAAAACCAAGGAAATATAATTAAAAGGCATTTGAAATCACTGTTATGTGATTATAAAGCTGCTTATTTTAGAATTTATTTTTAAAAGTAATTTTTATAATTAAAAATAAATTTAATATACAAATATTTTAATTTCCGCTTTCTAAATAATATATTTTGGCAAAGGTTAAAGTCATTTGAACCCTTGAAAAATATAATTACTTATAAAACATGCAGAGTATATAAGAAATTCAAGTATTCGTGGCTTTAACAAAATTTTTAATATTTTAATTAAACCGAAGAAGGTTTAAATATTGTCATCATGTTAAAAAATTTTGTAATTACTTGATTAAAATATTTGAAATTATTATTAACATAATTAAATTAGCAAGAAATGGAGGTGAAAGTAGGTAAGGGACAACACTTGAGCTTATTCTCCATTTATATATATTTTATTCTTTGCAAGTAACGTTTTTAAATGAAAATAAAGAAGTATAAAAGTATAAAGAATTCTATAAAAGTCTATTTATTCCCCATTATCTATCTGTCCAGTCTAACCAATATGCATGTTTTCCGTGTGATTTACTCGCTCAATTTAAAAGCTGTTGCCATTAAACTTGTCCAAATGCCGGTTTTTATATTTATACGTACTCACATCATGTTTATATTCTATAAATACTATATAGAAATGATTGGTTATTGTCAAGAGAATTGCTATACTTAGCTGTTATGGTAGATTCAAGATAGTTTTGAAGCATATTTATATATAAATTATGATTTACTCTATTTTTAATAGGATTATACAATTTTTTTTTAGTTTTTTATATGTTGAAACTCATGAAAAATAGCCCCTTTCCATTTTGTATTACTTTGAATATATAAATATAAATAAAATAAATAACAATATTTATATAATAATTATTTATTCTACTTTAAATAAGATTTATAAAAACTCAAGAAAAATACCCCCCTTTTTACAGTATTAATTATTATTATTATTAACTTACTAACATAATGTTACTTTAAATTCAAACCTTGTCCCTCCAAAAGGCATTGCAAAATAAATAAAAAAAATATCATAAACCTAAATAGTCACACGTAAACTGAAGAAATGTATTAATAACCTGGCATTTGTTTACTTTTGAACCGTTAAAAAAATATTTACCCCAAAGGTATTTTGTAAATATTTATGGGAAACTATCAATAAAAGACCAGAAAAGGTGTCCCAGAAAAAGAAAAAAACAGAAACAAAGTGCCATCTCCAGCTCTCGTTGTCACAAACAGTTAGTAAGCAGGTGCAATTAGTTAAACCCAAAGACCCAGAGAAAGAGAAAGAGAAAGAGGGAAGATGCGAAAGAGATTCTTGTTCTCCGAGTGACCCCGTTTCGCTGGAGAATTGAAAGCATGGGAACCGGGATGTGATCTGGTATCCACCTGGAGTGGATGAACTTCAACTTACTTTGGCAATTTCCGGCTGGGCATAAAGCCAGCAGCAGTAGCAGTGGCAGCACCGGCAGCCCCTTCATAATGGGGGGCATTGGTTTCCTCAAACAAGTCATGGCTCTTTCCAACCGATGATGATGATGATGACGATGCTGGGACACTGGTGGTGGTAATGGTGGTTTTGGTGCTGGTCCAAACAATAACTTGCAGCAAAACATTGTTTGCCGCAGGCAGCTGTTAATTTTCAAAGTTGCTGCTGCTGCTGCTGCTGCAGATGGTGATTATTATTGTGTGTGTTGACTTTGGTTTTTGGTTTTGATGCCGTTGATTAGCCAGTTGTTGTTGATGTTGTTGTATCGCCGGCGATTAATTTATGCACATACACTGTTCACACACACACACACACACACACTATACACACTTATAGAAGCCGTAGCGTGAGTCGTCGCCGTCGTCGTCTTGCGTTTTCACTTTGCATTCACATTGAATTTCCAGTGCATAATTATGATTACATTACTCTGCTGCGCGCACATTGTAACACAGTGTTAATTAAAAACATAAAAAAAAAGAGAAGCATAATGCATAAAAAATAATGCATAAAAAATAATCATAAACATATTAGAAAATTATCTGCAAAATCACTAGACTCTCGGCCATTGACTCCCCCACAATACACCTGTCTTTGCTTTGTGAAGCCTTTCCTTACACTCATGCCCGGCACTGTCTCGATTCGATACGGCTTCGATTGCAAAAGTAAAAGTTAAAACTTACAAAAAAAAACGGCTTCCCTTTTTCGGTCTGCCATGAATATTCAACGAAAAAAAATCAAGAAAAATAAAGTAAAAATAAAGAAAAATACAGAAACAAAAACAGAATGGAATCGCCTGAGGGTAAAGTGGTGGCTTTTGGTGTAGCTTTCAAGGTTGCCCACAAAAGCGATACCCTCGACAGCTGCATAGAGCTTGGACTGGAATATATACCCAAGGGGATACCTTTATGCATTTGGATCGGACTTGGAATTATCATTAAAAAAAAAACTTGGAGAGAACCTTTGAAATTTTTGGCTGTTTCAGTTTTTATATACCAATTTTCCTTGTTAATTTTGAATTATATTTATTAATTTTTGGGTTAAAATTTGGGAAATTTTGCTAAAATAAAATATCTAGTTTTCAGACTCTTCTAAAAGTGTTTAAAAAATAAAGGTTTTAGTTTTCTAACATTTTCTTTATAATTTTTAAAATATTTAATGGAATGCCTTCTTTTATACCAATTATAGAATTATATTTATTATTTTTGGGTTAAAAGTTCTATGAAAATGTTGCTTTAAAAAATATCTAGTTGGTAGTTTTTTTATCAGGTTAAAAATAATTAAGGTTATAATTATCTAGCATTTTTTCATCATTAAAATATTTAATAGAATGTTTTATTTTTTTATTTTTTATACCAATTTCCTTTCCTAAATCTTGAAAAATATTTTATTATTTTTTTGGTTAAAAGTTTCTGGGAAATTTTAATTTTAAAAAATTTATAGATTTTTTAAACGGGTTAAAAATAAAGTTTATAATTTTATAGAATTTTCTTTTCCTCTCATTAAAATATTTAATAAATTAATTTCTTTTATTCTAATTTCCTTTCATTAAATTTTAAAAAATATTTATTATTTTTTGTATTTCCGCTAAAATATATCTATTTTGCAGAGTCTTTTTATCTGTTTTAAAATAAAGATAGCAATTTTCTAGCATTTTTATTTCTCATTCATTAAAATATTTCATAAAATATTTATTTTTAAACCAATTTCCCTTGTTAATCTTGAATTATATTCATTATATTTCAGTGACTTGGACTCGTAAGGGAAATTATAACCAAAAGAAAACTTTTTGAGAGAACCCCTTTAGCCATTTTTTGGCGGTTTCACTTTGCCCGAGGCTGGAAGACTGGGAACCAAACTGGGCACCATCCGGTGTCCGTATCATATACAACTTTCATTAGAGCGTATATATATCTTTCACTAATTATCAGACAGCAAACGAACCGAAGGCAGTGTTAGGAAAGTTTCGATCGATATCGATCGATCCATCGATCTCGGTTTGATGGTGCTAATTGGAAACATGTGGGAAAGTACACGACGATGGCAGAATGGCAGAATTATTCGTGCGATCGAAAAAGACTTGTGCCCGTTTTTTACATTTTACAAAAAACCGAGTTGCGCGCACTCTCGGTGTGTGATTCAGAGATACAGATACAGATTCCGGCTCTCGTTCTGAATCTGGGTGGGAGTTCTGTGTCTCACACAAAACAGAGTCACTAAACAAAAAAAACTACAATAACAACAAAAAAAAATAATAGTTTAAGAAGCCTAAACTTACGAGTTATTAGACTCGCTTATGTGACCTGACTGCAGGCTGGGGCTGCGCTCTCTTTTGGTGCCAACATTAACGCTTTATGTGCTGCTGCAACGGCCAAAACACACACAGAAACCGCGCCGCGCTCCAATCCGATCCGTACTCTCTTGGCACGTCCGCTTGGAATGAAAGTTGACTTATAACTGGTTTTCCATTTGGCCACTGTGAGCCCAGCCAGGCCAAGAGCCGAGCCACCAGCCCAGAGCCGAGCTCACACGAGCCCCGAGTACTGGTTACTGCTACTACGAACTTACTGCGCATGTGCAACGGCTATGGCCTGGCCCGAGCACGATGTGGACTCCGAATCCAAGTCCGCTCCCGAATCAGAGCCGCCGCCGGAGTCTCCGCTGCCGCCGAAGCCACCGTGGGGTTGATTGGTCGGTTTGCCTGCTTGGATGATCGCTCCTCGCCTGGCCACCGTTCGCCGCTTACACTGGAAAGTAAATGGGAGTTACAAGAGGGGTCTGCTTTAGTTTATTCCAATTTTTTAGTTAGAAGAAATGTTGTATCGTTTTTTATAGGTTTCAAAATGAAGGTTCTCATTTTCTAATCATTAAAATATTATTTTTTCATCCCAATTTCCTTTTTTAATCTTGAATTATATTTATTATTTTGTTTGGCACTTCCTGGAGTCAATAAAATATACAAAAATATTCAAATAATCTCAATTTGGTTGGCATATCAACAGTTTTATAAAAAAAAACACCAAGCTCTTGAGTTTATCAGAATTCCCAATTCCCCATTCACTTAAGGGGCACTATATATACAAGTATATATGTGTTTTTTGATACCAAAAAGACTTTTGCTTCTTGTTTACATCTATGGCCATGTGCTGCCATCAGCATCAACACCAAAAAACAAAAAAACAAACAAACATTTTTTTAATTATGTGTCTTAATTTAGAAAATGTTTCCGGTGCGAATGACCGTTTCTTTCTTTTTTTAAGTTTAATGTCTAAAACTCTAAAGAACAGAAATCTATTTAAAAATGAAAATTAAAACAAATTAAACAAATTATTAAATAAATTAATTTGTTAATTAAAAAACAGAGTTTTTAAAGCAGAGCTAATTTAGATCCTCGAACTAAACAAAAACCAAACCAAAAACCATGCTAAAGTATTTCAGAAAGTAGTTCCTTTAAATAGATTCAATATAAAAGTCTATAGTTATTTTTTTGAGTGTACTAGACTCATTTACCGCTTGGCGGTTGGCGGGCGGCGGTTTGGTTTGTTTGGCTGGTCGCTGGGCTGTTTGTCATGGTGGCATTGTTGCCGACGCGAAACACAATCTGCGCAATCGTACGCCTTACACAATCCCCCCAACGAGGGTGGATTCATGCCTTTCACTTTCTTAATTGGCTTTAGGCGAATGTGTAGCTGATTTTAATAAAATTATAAACTTGAAATTGATAAATTTACTAACTAAAATAACGTGATAATAATTGTATAATTTATTTTAATTATTTTATTTCTTTATTTATTTATTTTAAATTATTTTATTTATTTAATTTATTTAAAATATTTAATTTATTTAAATTATTTAATTTATTTAATTTATTTAATTTATTTAATTTATTTAATTTATTTAATTTATTTAATTTATTTAATTTATTTAATTTATTTAATTTATTTAATTTATTTAATTTATTTAATTTATTTAATTAATTTAATTTATTTAACTTATTTAATTTATTTAATTTTTTTAATTTATTTAATTTATTTAACTTATTTAAATTATTTAATTTATTTAAATTATTTAATTTATTTAATTTATTTAGCTTATTTAATTTATTTAATTTATTTAATTTATTTAATTTATTTAGCTTATTTAATTTATATAATTTATTAAATTTATTAAATTTATTTAATTTATTTAATTTATTTAATTTATTTAATTTATTTTAGTCAACTTTTGAAACTAGAGAAAGCTCTATGGGAATTGTAATAAAGTTAATCCTAGAAATGTTTAATTTTCAATTTCATTCAATTAAAAATTATATCTAAATTATATCATTGTAGATTTGTAGATTTTAGCCTAATTCAGGAAACCCTTTACATTATTTTAAGATCCTCCAAAACTCCCATACTTAAATTCCCTTACTTTTTAAACAATTTCTCTATAGACCCTCGCTGAAGCGACCACTGGCTGGCTTACAGTGTTGACGTAAAATAGCCAGGGTAGTTTCTTATATTTTTTATTTTAAGTTACTCTTTTTTTTTGCGTCTTTTGCTGTAATTGTGCAGGCTACATAGTTCGGTGCCCGAACCCAAAACCCAAAGCCCAAACCCAAACCCGAGTCCGAGTGCAAGTCAGGCAGAGGGAAATGCGACAGACGACGACAAAAGACCCCCCGAAAAAAAGACTAGAGTACAGTGAGAGCCGATCGGAGCGGTGTGTCGTGTTCTGTTTAAGTCCGTTAATTGGCATGGCCGGGAGCGGGAGCGGTCTAAGCCGTCAACTATGGCAAATAGAACAAGGTACTTACACAAGTGGTACTACTCGATCGCGTTCCCATACATATCGCTGCTCCAATTTAAGGTCCACGTACCGCAATGACGAGACAATGGCCACTACACAGAGCCCAGAGTGGAGTCTCGACCTGAGCCTGAGCCATTCGCAATGCCAGATTTTGGCAACGGCATCTCTCCAACTTGACAAGGGGGTTTTCAAAGCTTGCGAAGATCACACTTGATGGCTCACTCCAGCTTGGTTGCACAGGTGGCACACCGGAAGGAGGAAGTTTATGGCGGCGCCTCAGCGAAAGTCCTGTCAGTGGCCTCCTGAGAAGATGAATGCGAGGGCTTATTGAGTCTCTAGTTTCTTCTCAGTAACCTAATGCTGCTGAAGGGAATATGTATATATTTTATATATAAAAATTACTCACGATTGACAATCCATTATGCCGTAATGCCTGTCGTCGTCCATCGTCTTGCAAAGTGCATTGGTCCGTTGCTCTGCCGTCATCGTCATCATCGTCGTCAACGCAGAGTCTTCTTCGGTGCTGATTGTCAGTTATGGTTATTTGAACCACCAAGCTTTGTAATGCTTCAGTTGGCAAATATTATTTAACGTTATTTCTTTTTTTTTTATACTTTTTACTAATGAAATAACTGAAATAAGTAGCTGCCAAGCGAAAAAAAACAAAAGGCAAAATGACGGCTGAAAGCCACATTTTGAGGGTCTTGCAACGCTCAACGGGCCAAAGAAGAGCGGGCCATAAACTAAAAATAAAACAATAAACAATAAACAATAAAAAAGAGGTTCTAATAAAACATATTTACAGGTGTTACATAGTTATTTGAGGTTGCATTTAATTGCAAATATTTCCTATTAAACTAAAGGGAAATAAATGGTGATCATTAGGTAAAAGTAAATTTAATAAAACTTGTAATTTAAATCTAAACGATAACTAATATAAAAAAAATTATTAATAAATATCAATAATTAGTTAATTATCAATAATTATTAACTTAATAGAAACTACAAATTTGGCTTATTTCAAGATAAGTAAATAGGGGCCTTATAAACATGCTTTGCTTTAGAATTCCCAAAGGGTTTTAGCAACCAGCTGTTAAAGTTCAGTTAACTCAGCATCTGTTACTGATTTCTTTTCAAACTAATATATATTTATTTTTTAATCTACTAATTTTATTGACATTTGTTTTAAAATTAAAGTATGTTTATAGCATCATAAATACTATCTGCTACCGTTGAGCCTCATTAAAAAGCCCGGTGTGATCGTCTGCAGATGTAAATACAACCAAGAGATCAAACTACCGGCGTCTTGACACTTCCGCCTGTGAACGTAAACTAATCTTTCAGTTTTCCTCAATCAAGTTTTTCTGAGCCAGATCCGCTATCGTCAATGCATATATCTATATATGTATATAGAGTGAGTTATGCAAATACATGTCTGAGGAAGTCAAATCTATAAATAAATGGACAAGTGGAATACTATATAAGTTTACACACCACAATTAAGTCCGATGAGCATTACATTTATTTTTGTATTGATTTAAATATATATAGAAAGCAGAGGAATATATATTTAATAAAAAACTTTGACTTTTAAATAAAAGTTTAACCTTTCAATTCAGGCTCTATTGTATGTCATGAAAATACCTTTAGGTAACCATTTCCCAATTCATGAGGCAGCCTCTATTTTTGTATAGATTCTCAAGTTAGAAATTTGCTTGTTTTTCGATTACCATTTTTGAGCATACCCTTTTTGGAATTTGCTCTCTAAAATTAGCAACCATAAAGCTAAGAAGAAAAAAAAAACCGGTGTGAAAGACAGCGAAATGAATCATTTACTTAGTAAGTAAAACGTTGAACTGTGCAAACAAATAAAAACAAAAACAAAACAGTTGAGTTTTTAGCACCTTTATGGCATTAACCATCATTTGGATGGTAGGTTCTAAGGCACCTTCCTGAACTTTTTTGGGACACCATGGGTTTTTTATCCAGGTTCAGACTCTCTTTTGGTCTTGCTTTCCTAGGTAAATCTATTAAGATCTAGAGATTATCCTTACTGATGGATAGGTTAAGAGGATCCCTTGAATAAGCGAGTTCACCAACTTATTGATTTTTATTTCTGTCTTAGGGAATATTAGTGGTTCATTAGTTGTTCACTAATTTATTGAATCAGTTCTTTTTTTCAATTGTTTACTGGTTTGTAAATTATTGATTGGTGGATATCATATCATACAAATCAATATAATTTAAAATCACGTTAAGAGAAATAAATGATTTAATTTGCCAGGTTTTGGTGCAGAGGCTAATTCCATTTGCTCATTCACTTATTCATTCAATTGTTTATTTCATTAAATTGTTATAAATTATTGATTGCTGTTAACTGTTAAGACTAGGCCACAGTTTAATTACTCAATTTTGAATTTTCTCTTAGTAAAAAAATTCATTCACTTTGTTTCCTTGCTTAGGTCAGTTCAGTTGTTTACTCAGTTCATTATTCAATTTACCAAGTTCTTAACTGATGTGTTTATTCAATTTTTTTACAAATATTTTTATTAATGGTATTTTAATATAATTTTAAATTTGTTTTATTTGAATTTATATTATTTTTATTTTTATTTTTGTTATAATGTTCTTATATTTACTCAGCTCCGTTAAATTTATAGTTACTTATTTATTTATTCATTCATTCATTTACCCAATTCACCCATTTCTTCACTCAGTTGCTCTCGGTTAGATTGCTCACTTATTCACTCAATTGTTATTACCTGCTGCCAGATCACATTTGTTCACTCAGTTGTTCCCTCAGTTTAAGCATCTTATTTGTATTCATTTTATTCATTTTTATTCATTCTCTGAAATGTTCATTCGGTGTTCATTCATAGCCCAGTGCATATCTTTGCTCGATCGCAGCATACCTTTGCTCTACCCAACTGCAGGGTAGAAAAGTATCTAAATTTTTGCTGCTCTCCCGATCTCAGCCTCAGATTCGGCTTCTTTCTCCGCTTCTGGCTTCTGGAGAGCATGGAGGCGTGCGTCTGTGAGCGGCTTAAATGTGTCTGTGGGAGCAACGAGTGTTCGTGTGTGCGAGTGTGTATGTGCGCTCTTGGCCAGCGCAGGTAAGCAGGCGACCGTTTTTTACTTTTTAGGAGAGTAGCAACGGATAAATGGAAATGGAAATGGTTCGCTTTAAGCGCTCGATCGACGGACGGCGGCGGGCTGGTGAGAATTATTTTTAGTTTGTTTTCGCCTCTTGGTGCGTACAGTTGCAGTGGGCAGTGTTCGGCGCGGTTCGCGTTTTGCTTTTGGATTTGTTTTCATTTTTTATTTCGTTCTTTTCCCGTTTGCCACCCGCCTCCACTGTACTGCAATATCCACTCCAGTCCAAGCCAATCCACGCCATCGAAGAGAGGAGAAGAGATTCCATTCCGACTTTTGGCTTTTTCACTTTGTGGCGGTACGAGAGTTGTGCTTCTGCTCTTTATAAAGTTGTAACACACAGTTTGTTGGCACTGCCGCGAGGCCATCGTCGCTCTAAATAGATCAAAAAAAGCAAAGTTTGGCAATCACAGATTCGGATATATAGCATTGCCATATATCTGTTTATCTGCGATCCAAACGAAACGGAACGGAAGCCTGTTCAGCGGCCCATAACATACAGAGAGAGTCCATAATTCAGAAATTCGAAAATTCCATTGACTTGACAAACCCAAGCGGGCCTGCTGGTCGTTCTCTGGAATTTGTGAATAACAACTAACAATTTCCACCACTCACTTGGCCGGTGGATGCCAACGACCTATTTGAGAAACCGGAAAAAAAAAGACCCCAGAGATCTGAGATCTGATGAAAGCACAGGAAAATGACAAATGTAAAAGTTAGTTATAGCTTTACAGCAAAGATTTGGCTATAAGGCAACTTTCTACAATAACAAAAGTGCTATACATGAAATTATTTCTAGGGTTTTTCAGGGTTTTTTATAGAATTTCCCTTGAAATCTTTACCAAAGGCTAAAATAATGTTAGGATAAACAAAATTCTAGCAGGTCTGACTGAACCTAGCGCTATTCTTTAACTATTTAGAAGTATTCATAAACATATTCCTAGGTTTTTCCTGGAAATTTTATAGTAATTCCCTTGAAATCTTAACCAAAGGCTATAATAATATCAGTTTAAACATTTTCAACACCACAAAAGGAATATATAAATAGTCTGTCTTTGCCTAAACTCAACTCATCATCCTCAATCTTCCTCATTTCAGGTTATGCTGTCTATGGGAAAATGTCCCTAGCACCTGAGGCGGTGCCTCCGCCTGGCTCAATTGGCCTTCCAGCGTTCACTTGCCCCTCCAGAATGCCCTAGGCAGCTTAGCAGTCATGCCATCGTCAACAATCCGTCCCGTTAGCACCTACGACAACCTGGGCGTCACCCAGCAGAGGCAGCAGCAGCAGCAGCAGCAGGCCGAGCTGGAGTTGGAGCCGGAACTTAATGGCAGCGGCACCAGTCACAGCATAGCTGCTGTTAAGGCGGCCCTTAATGATGCCAAGTCCAAGTTCTTTGGCATAAACAACTATGAGTCACCACCGGTGGCGTCAGCGTCAGCGCACGTGCCGGCCATCAAATCGGAGCCCATGTACCAGAATCTGCTCCAGCATGATCCCCACCCGGTGATAAAAGCTGCCCCAGTTCCAGCGATCGTGCCTGTAACTGCTACTGCTACTGCTCCTGCCGGCGATGAGGCACCACTGCAGTATGTCACCACCTACGAGCAGATTCCCCTCAGCGACCTGGATGCACCGCAGCCGTCGCAGGTGAGTTAGCTTTCTCGTATTAACTAAGCTTTCTTGATTATTAATCACTTGATCTTCTTTAGGCCGTCTACATGAGCACCACGGTGCCGCAGAACATGAAGGGCATGAAGATAGCCGGACGACATACGCCGACCAGGAACAGCCTGAGGCACAGCCGGATGATAGTTGTGAATCACAAGAACCATGACAGTATGTTACTTTTAATTTAAAAATTTAATCATAATTAATTCCGTTAAAAAAAAGTCAAAAGTCAAAAGACAAGACCTGAAATTCGGTATTTAAATTGTTGACATGACTCCTCTTAAATTAAAAATTAAAAAGACAAATCATTTAACATTCCGCCAATAGTTTTCCATAAAATCTATATTTTTGGCCGTTAAATGCCATATTTTTAGATACCTACAAATTCTTTAAATCAATGTTAACGATATTTTTGACATGATAAAAATCGCAATATTTTTAAGTGATATATCATAACGAATTTTGATACCCTTGCAGGGAAATCTAATTTCAGTCGGAAGTTGTTTAGGTGGTGAAGGAGTCATTTCCGACCCTATAAATCATATATATTCTTGATCAGCATCAAAAGGCGAGTCTTACTAGCCATGTCAGAGGGAAAATAAATTTTTATAATTTTTTCTAAAAATTTTATAAGGGGTTACATCATTAAAATTGTCAAAATTGAGCCAAAAATGAAATTTCAAATAAACTTAAATTTAGTAAGCAGATTTATTAATTTTATAAAAACTAACACAAAAACGTTTTCAGAAAAATTTAAATTTTAAAATTTATAACTAAGCCAAAATATAAATTTTTAGAATTTAAATGTTTTTTCAAAAACTTATCAAAAAAAAAAAAAGGGGGGAGCATTTTTTTCAAATTTTGTAATTACTAAAATGCTTAAAAATTTACCAAAATTTTGATGTTTTTTAAATGTAAAATAAAAAATTCAGATTTACAAAATATAATATTATTTTAATTTGTGTAAAAATTCTCAAATATTAAGATACCTCTTGTGATTTTAGAGATTTTAATTAGGTATATAAAATTAAAAACTAATTTTGTATATATTTAAAATAAAATAAATAAGAAATACATAAACCCATATTAATTTTAAAATTTTTTTCTTAAAGGTCTCCAAGCTGCTTACTCGAGGCACATCCGAAATCTAAACATTTCGCGACAGCTGCTGATCATGCAATTGGCGGTGGGACTGCTAATCACTGGACTGGCCGTTTGGATACTCATCCTGGCGCCCAATGCATCCATATTGATAAATCCCTACCTGAGCGGTTTGTCTGTAGGTTATTCGTCTATCTAAATACCCGAAATATATACTAATAATCAACACCTCCGCCACATAGCTACTCCTGGCCAGCATTGCGGGTCTGATACTGCACCGGAGAAATGCAAAGAGCGAACAGCACAGGCCAGGCAATAGCTGCTACAAGGTCCTCCTGGCCGAGTCCTATGTGTTCTCTGCCCTGACGCTGATCTTTTGCTGCCTGGCTTTGGTCTGTGCGGCCATAGAGTTTGCAGAGCTGACCTCGTCCCCATCCGGGGAGGGAGCTTGCGGACCGGCGACCAGTTCGCTGTTGAGCTACCAGAACTGTACCTGCTTTTCGGAAGGCGACGAAGATGCAACACCTTCGCCAGCACTTGCCCTGGAGGAGGCGAGTGTCCAGAAAGAGTAAGTTTCAAAGCTGTGATTGTATGCTCTATATTAAAATATATATGTTCATTGCCTTGCAGCACCGATGGATGCGGATCAATTCGCTTGAAATGGAAGTATCTGCTGGCCTTTTCAATGGCGCTAAATACCTTGGGCATTGTTGCAACATTCTTATATATTACGCTATTTATTTGTTGTCGCAGCAACAACAGGAAACACTTTTACACGTCTGTCTAAGAGAGAGAGAGAGTTTCCACTTAGGTATATTATTTAAATTATTATTAAGTTACTGCAAACACACTATTCTTAAAAAAAATACAATAAATCAATCGTGCATGCATGAGACATTGGAGAAAACCAAGGAGAAAGTCAGCACGTAGAGCTTATTTTATGGTTGCATTTTATTATTGGGTTTTCGGGTTTTCGCTTTCGTCAGAACTTTGACAACATTTGGAAACTTTCCCCATTTGGATGTGGAATGCTTTTTGGCATTGAATATACTCAATGGTTATGCTTTTGGTATTACATCAAGTCATTCTTCGAGCTTCTTTGGAGATTAAATACTTAATTATTTATAAATAATTATGGGTTGAAAAGTACTTAAGTTCAGCTAAATCAGCCTTATAATCATGATTACAAACATTGCATGTAATTATCATGTGCTTGCGGAGACTGATAAAAGAACCTTGGTGATTGATTGACGATGTTGTGCCAGAATAGCGTTCTTTTTTATCAGGTATTTCTTTTAGGGATGTAAATATCGATGAATATCTATCGAAATTGATTTAACTAATAATTATAATAATAATATTGCATTTAGCGTTGATATATATTTGGATTATCTCTAAAATATGTCTATAAAAATATTTTTATATTTATATTATAATTTTATATAATTTTGAAAATATCGCAAACCTTGATGTATTGAAGCTTAAAATATTTTAAAGTTTATTTTGCGCTCAATATCATATTCAAAATATCGCAAACTTTGATGTATCGAGGATAAAAATATCAAAAAATATTGCACTTAATGTTACAATTTCGATTATCGATTATTATCGAAAAAGAATCTACGGAAAAACGTTTTTTAATATATTGGACAAATCTAAATTATGGTAAACCTTTTTATATATTTGTTCTGATATATCAAACAAAATATAAACTTATCGCACATATGAATATATATAATATATAAATAAATTAAATACTGATTTAATTATGTTTTTGCATAAAATATCGATTAAGCATCTGTAATTTGAAGTTTTCTGGCATTCTAAATTAAATATTCGGTATCTAGCAAATAAAAGAAAGCAGAGAAATGCTTTCATTTCCTACTTAAAAGAACTACAGGTAAATATATATACCCTTTGTTGTTATAACTATCAATATCTAGCAATTGTAAGCATTGCACCAACTACCCCGACTGTATTTATCTAGCTTTGATTTATATAAATAAAGCTACCAAAGGTCATGAAAGAGCGACTAGTTTTATAATATTTTTCAGTAAAGTAATTCAACGAGCTCTCTTCAAGAAAAGAAGAACCCAAACTCATATACTTATTCAATAATTCAAAAGATTTCAATGTTACTCACCCCGAACAGCATCCAGCCTCCTCAAAATCCCGCTACTCCTCCTGGCTTCCGGAAGTCCGAGTTCACCCAGACGCTGTCATTCTGTTGTGCGATGCCACAAATCACTGAGCCACGCTGCTCATAACGCTCGCAACGATGACCCTTGGCCTGCAGGTCTTTCACTTGATCCTGAACCAGGCCATATTCATAAAACAAAACATTGGGCAGCATCTGGTGATGCAGGCGACTGGCATCAATGGCTGCCTTAATGCTTGCTCCCTGCCAGAGATTGCGCACGAGCAGGGGCAGCAGGGCGGAGATGATTTTGGTGCCACCAGCGGCGCCCACAACCAAACGGACTTGGCCCGACGAACGCTCCGTGACGATGACAGGACACATGGAGGACATGGGACGAGCCGAGGGAGCAATGCCATTTGTTCCAGGCACAAAAGGTAAATCGAAATAATTTTTAAGCTGCTCAAAGGAAAAGTCCGACATGGCATTGTTGAACAGCACACCTGTGCGGCGGCCAGTGCGTCCACTGCCAAAGCTGGAAAAGGGAAAGGAAAGGAATTTAAGTATAAAATAGAAGATAAAATGTAAGAGAGATATTAAAACTTACTAGAAATTAATAGAACTGGTGACCGAAACAGCATCATTGCCATGGAGCACCGAGGTGTGGGCGGTGCCTTGCTCATCCCGTATCTGTATTCCCAGAGAGTCGCCATAGAACTCGGAGTTATTAAAGGTCTGCGAGTCATTGATTTGTGCTGCCACCAGCTGGGCCCATTCAGGGCTGGTCAGGCTCTCCAGGAGCTAGAAAAAATGATAGTTCTTAAGAGCTCGAATGTGAAGGAGAGGGAAAATCAAAGAAAGAGACAAAGACTCACCTCTCTGTTGGCCGATTCGTCCAGTTGCCAGCGCTTGACGAAGCCAAACTTCATGGCCTCCACCATTCGATGTATATCCCGGGCTTCCATTTTGGGGTTGCTGGCGAAATCCGCTCGGAACTCGCACAGAATGTTCATGATGAAGCCCAGGATGTGACCACTGCCCGGTGGCGGAGTTAAATGCAGATCATACTCATCCAGCGGCATCACCAGTGCCCTGCTTAGCTGGGCATCGGCGCGGTTTAAATCCTCCCGGGTAATAGCACTGCCCACATCCGCCAAGTCGGCTAGCAGATCCTCGGCTATAGAGCCATTGTAGAAACTAAGAGGTCCTTCGCGGGCCAGTCGCTCATAGGTGGCGCACAATTGTGCCGGCGGCTGAATGAGATGACCAATGGGCCAGAACTGCCCGGAATTCGAATCTATAAACATCCCTCGCAGCCGTGGGTCGCCCTGGACCATCTCCTGGTTTAGGATTAGGGCATCGTACTGATGCTTGTAGAGGCGATAGCCACTGCGGCAGAGCTCCACCGTTGGCTGGACCAGGTCCGACCACGGCAGCCTCCCGAATCGCTGATGGGCCTGGGCATAGCCAGCCAATTCCGCTGGCACGGCAATGGACCAGCTGGACTTTCTGAACTCCTGCTCGTCGCGGAAAGTGGAGAAGTTTCCAGAGCGCAGCGCCAGCGGGGCTATTTCACGCGCCAGGATGCTGTACGATTTGCGCTCTTCGTGCACGTAGATGTTCATCAGCATGCCGCCGCCGAGTCCCATGCTCTGCATCCCCACCAGACCATTGCAGATCAGGGCAGCGAGGGCAGCATCCACTGCGCTGCCGCCCCTTTCCAGGGTGTTCTTCGCCAGCAGGCTGCACACATTGTGGTCGGAGCAGATGGCCGAGCGGGAGAATTGGTGCAACGGTGAATTGGACGGTGGCAGGGGATCCTCAGGGTCGGGGGGCGGTCTCCTGGCCACCTTTTGCTTGGCTATGGGACACGAGGTGTTGGGAAATTGGGTAATCTCTGTCACTTTTCGCACAACTTACCATTTTTTGCAGGAAGCCGGTACCAGTACACGGCCAGGACGACAATTACGAGCGATGCAACAAGGCTGTTCAAGGTGATCCTAAGGAACATGACGTGGAGATTGTAGTCCTGGTTTACGTTGCCATCGCACAATAGGAAAGATGTAAATACGGCAAGAATGTCCTTTTCATTTCAAAAAACAAAACAACTGGCCGCCTGTGTGACCGCATTTTGGTTGTGGGCAACGTGTGACCGTTTTAGGGAAATACACAAAATACCGAACTTTTGCATTGGCACACACTTTTGCATTTTCTTTATCTGAGGTGTTGGTAATTTCACTATGTATTTTATTTGTTATTTATTTATTTATAAATAAACGTATTTCTTTATTTAATTTTAAAATAATTCTCAACCGTTCACACTATAAAAATCGATAGGCTTCAAAATCATCGAACGATTTGGTATTTTATTCGCTCTTTGTAGTATTTTTGGGCGCTAGATTCAAACAGTGATCGTTATCGATTAGAGGGACACGCAATTGAGTTATCAAACGGCAACAGGTGGTTGTCCCTCCCTGGTGGTAGGTCAGTTGATAAAAAAAGCCTCGACATTGTAAAGTACTCAAGCAAGTCGTCGTCGCGTCGTCGTCGTCTGGTGTTGAAGATACTTAAAGTAATTAAAAGGTTTATGCATATTTAAATAGTGCGAATTAGCCATGGTCTTCGACTCACTTTAACCGTGGCATTCGCATTCTTTTCGGGTCGCCTGGGACGTGTGTGTGCCATAATAAAGCGAGAGAGAGCTGCCTTTAATTTATAAAACAAACTCTGTGTGTGAGACATATATTGCGCCCATCTAATCTCCGCAGAGGCATACATATTTATGTACGCGGACGTGTGTATCTACTGGGCAAAGACGTGTATCGTACGACGTCGTCGGTGTTACAGCATTGGAAGCACTCGATTCGTATCTTTAAGATACAATTGTATCTCCAAGTCACACACACACACACACACAGGCAGGGGTGCCCATCTGTTGATTTGCGACCTTGCAACAAAATAATTACTATTTAGAACTCTGTGATAATGCCGATGGCCGTTGCACATCAGATATCTGATAATGTGGCATGTGGGTCTGCCGGGGGGAGGGGCAGGAGGAAAATGTGGTTGAGTGTAAGATGAATCATCTTGGGATGGCAACAGCTCCCGGCTCTTGTTGCAAAACAAATGTATATCATGAAATACATTTCCCCCGTCGATAGTGAGTCAAGTTCTGGCAGTTTCTGCCGAAAGACGAATGAAGCTTACATATTATAAAGAATTGTTTATTAAACAAAAATCATTAAACAATTAGGAATATTAAAGCTTATCTTTTGGGATTTTAAATGCCAAGTTGGGTCTGCTTTAATCTTCAATCTAGTTAATTTATTAAGGCTTTTATATCACATTTTCTGCTTTTTAGAAATCTTGTAAATTTTTAAAATAACTAATTTGTTTACCCCTTTTCTTAGTATCGTTTCTTGGCACGCATTTGTAGTATAAAAAAACACAAGTGTACATACTTATTAAATATGAGCTGCCGGGTTATCCCAAATAAAATCGAATAGTTCATAAACAAAGGCATACATACTCTTGTACATACATATGTACAAAAGCTCCAAAAATCGAAGACTAGCGAAAACATAAATTCTTCGGCAAACCCAACTGATTAAATTTCATACATTGTATACCCCGCAGGGCTTACAGTGAGCACACAATTTAATGAACCAAAGATTAGCTTATTTATGTTGAATTTTGATTAATATTGTTGCAATTTTTATATATTTAGATATTTTTATAACTCTTAAAAATTAATGATTTACTTATTTTAAAGCTAACCCAAATGATTCCTTCAATTTATGATTTATTATTTGGTTTTTAATTTGTTTTAAAATGTTTTATATTGAAATTATTTATTTTATTTAAAATTGTTACAAATTCTATATAGGTTTTAAGGCTTTAATATTCAAAATTATATCTTGAGATTGCAACAAACAATTTCATGTGTTTTCGGAGCCCTTAAAGATCGTTTGCCAGCACATTTGGGTTCATGGTTATTTCTTTTTTTATATTAAATTTAAAAATATAAAATATTATAATATTTAGAAGCTACTGTAGTTCGCCCGTATGAACTTTCATTTCCGACTTTTGTTTTCGGCATATTCCCCCTAATGACTTCGGCGCCTACGTGTCTGAATATATACAATACACGACATCAAGATACAAACAAACAAGGCTCATAAGCAGTAAACTCGGCCCTAAGGGCTGACTCATCATTCGCATTTGGCTTGTATGTATTAATAGTAGCTTCTGACGCTGCTGGGAAATAACGAATACAAAACACGAATGCCAACTTTCACAGTGACGTTGAAATTGAAACGTTGAGTAGCTTTAAATTATTAAAGGGGGATTGGGATTCTTTGAAAAATACTTGTTGACTTTAATAAAATTCCCAAGACAGCTATTAAAATATTTATTAGATGTGATTATTACTTGTTTCTTGAGGAAAAGGTCTTTGAAAATATTTTAAATCATTTTTATTTCGACTTTTAATTTTTGTTACCAAATTAATTAGTTATATTTAGCTTTAAAATTATTTATTAGATGTGATTATTACTTGTTTCTTGAGGAAAAGGTCTTTGAAAATATTTTACATAATTTTTATTTAGACTTTTAATTTTTCTTACGAAATTAATTAGTTATATTTAGCTTTTAAATTATTTATTCGGCATTAATATTACTTGTTTATTCAGGAAAAACTCTTTAAAAATATGTTAAATAATTTATATTTAGATTCAAAAACCTACATTTAGTTTTTTCTTGAAAATTAATTGGTTATATTTAGTTTTTTTGTATATAAATA